>NC_064614.1:1177955435-1179172622 GCF_023898315.1 Schistocerca nitens
AGAAAACCGTCCCGCAATCACATGTGCTACAAAACGCCACTGTTTCCTGCGCATATACCCGCGACATCAATGTGGGATATGATCACCATGCACACGTACACACGCCGTACAACTGGTTGACATACTCTGGATCAGGTGTGCGAGCAGCTGCTGGGCTATAGCCTCCCATTCTTGCACCAGTGCCTGTCGGAACTCCTGAAGTGTCGCAGGGGTTTGAAGACGTGCAGCAATACGTTGACCGAGAGCATCCCAGACATGTTCGATGGGGTTTAGGTCTGGAGAACAGGCAGGCCACTCCATTCGCCTGATACCTTCTGTTCAAGGTACTCCTCAACGATGGCAGCTCGGTGGGGCCGTGTGTTATCACTCATCAGGACGAAGGTGGGATCCACTGCACCTCTGAAAAGGTGGACATATTGGTGCAAAATGACGTCCCGATACAGCTGACCTGTTACAGTTCCTCTGTTAAAGACATGTAGGGGTGTACGTGCACCAATGATAATCCCACCCCACACTATCAAACCACGACCTCCATACAGGTCCCTTTCAAGAACATTATGGGGTTGGTATCTGGTTCCTGATTCACGCCAGATGAAAACCCGGCGAGAATCACCGTTAAGACGATACCTGGACTCGACCAGGAACATAACCTGGGATCACTGTTCCAATGCCAATGTACTGTGTTCTTGACACCAGGCTTTACGGGCTCTCCTGTGACCAGCGGTCAGTGGAATGTACTTTGCAGGTCTCCAGGCGAATAAAGCATGTCTATTCAGTCGACTGTAGACTGTGTGTCTGGAGACAACTGTTCCAGTGGCTGCGGTAAGGTCCCGAGCAAGGCTACCTGCAGTACTCCGTCTGCGGGCACTGATTGTGAGATATCAGTCTTCTTGTGGTGTTGTACACTGTGGACGTCCCGTACTGTAGCGCCTGGACACGTTTCCTGTCTGCTGGAATCGTTGCCATAATCTTGAGATCACATTTTGTAGCACACGGAGGGCCTGTGCTACGACCTGCTGTGTTTGACCAGCCTCCAGTCCCCCTAGTATCCTATCCCTCATAACATCATCAATATGTGTTCTTTGAGCCATTTTCAACACAGTCACCATTAGCCCATCTGAAAACGTCTGCACACTAACTCGCTGCACCTTACTCTGACATGCACCAACACACCTCTGCGTATGTGGACTGCTGCCAGCGCCACCGCGCGACAGCAGGTCAATTCCACCGCATAGTCGTACCTCAAGGTGATATAAGCCCACAAACCGCCCACTAGAGCGTTGTTTCACCATGTATCAGCATTATCCTTAATTTATGAGCATGAGTGTACTTACTGGCTCAAGAGGCACACTTTGACTGTCGTTTTCTCGGAAACGGTCGAATATCTACAGATAAGCCGAGACACGAGTTCGGTTATTTTGACCATTGTTCCACTTGGCGAAGTTCCTGGAAAATTGGGTTATAGCACTTGGCGTGTTTTCATCAGTTACTTTCGAAGTGGCAAACGACTAATTTGCCAAAGTGCGTCGAAATGGTAGGAAGGCAGGGTGCAGTCTTTACTCGCGAGCTCCACGTGGCCCTGGTCATATTCCACAGTGCAAATCTAAGGCTGGATGGTGCCACCTGCACGGTACCGGCGGAAAACTCGGAGAGAGGCACACGGAGCAGCTCGACGCGAGTTTTCAGTCAATCAGGCGTGCCGGTGTCCGGTGACGCTAAAAGCTGTCGCGAGGCACGTGCTGTGCCGCTGCGGCTGACGTCACAATCCCTCTTGAAAGTCGGCCGTCTTCCCCGACGGCGTCGTCCCGCCGACAAGAACGTGCTTTCACTGCCGCCCCAATGGCGCGACGCTGCGGCGCAGGGAGGGCGCGGAAAGCGAAAGGGGTGGATGCGGCAACACGCTTCATTTCCCTCCTGCTCTACTTCCACGTTCAGCGGCGGGGGTTTCGTCTCGATAAAATCTGTTTCAAAACTGCTAGTAATCATCATACCATGTGTACCAATATCTTGCAAATTTATGCCATGTGCTTGGCAAAACCACTGTTAGATATTTTTTTTTTCGACTGACAAACAACTTCTTCTAACTGGTTCGATGTAGCCCCCCACGACTTCCTCCCTGTGCCAATTTCATAGTACCACTTGCACCCAATATTCTCTATTTGTTGCATATACTCCAGTCTCTGTCTTGCCCTGTAGTTTTTACCCTCTACAGCTTGCTCTAGTTATTCCCTGATGTCTTAACACGTCCTACCTCCCTGTCCCATTGCTGATTCCGCAGAGTACCTCTTGATTTCTTATCTTAGTAGTCCACATAATTTTCAACTTGTCCGCGCTCGTGGTCTTGTGGTAGCGTTCTCGCTTCCCGCGCACGGGGTCCCGGGTTTGATCCCCGGCGGGGTGAGGGATTTTCTCCGCCTCGAGATGACTGGATGTTGTGTGTCTTTCATCATCATTTCATTCACTCGCAAGTCGCCGTAGTGGCGTTAAAGAACTTGTGGAGCGGCGGCCGAACCGCCCCGCGAGGGGTCCCGCGGCCACCAATGCCATACGCTCATTATTATTATTTTCAACTTCCTTTTACAGTACCATATCTCAAACGTTTCACTTCTCTTCTTTCCGGTTTTCCACAGTCCGCGTGTCATGTGTTGACGACTTATTGACTTATCCATTATTAAGCTGAGGCTTTTGGAAGCCACATAGAGCACTCCCAAGACAGGAAACCAGAGACAAAATGTAGGTGGCAGGCGCAATTGGTAGCTTTTATGTTGTTGTTGTTGTTGTTGTTGTTGTTGTGCTCTTCAGTCCAGAGACTGGTTTGATGCAGCTCTCCATGCTACTCTATCCTGTGCAAGCTTCTTCATCTCCCAGTTCCTACTGCAACCTACATACTTCTGAATCTGCTTAGTGTATTCATCTCTTGGTCTCCCTCTACGATTTTTACCCTCCACGCTGCCCTCTAATACTAAATTGGTGATCCCTTGATGCTTCAGAACATGCCCTCCAAACGATCCTTTCTTCTAGTCAAGCGGTGCCACAAACTACTCTTCTGCCCAGTTCTGTTCAATATCTCCGCATTAGTTATGTGATCTACCCATCTAATCTTCAGCATTCTTCTGTAGCACCACATTTCGAAAGCATCTATTCTCTTCTTGTTTAAACTACTTATTGTCCACGTTTCACTTACATACATGGCTACAATCCATAAAAATACTTTCAGAAACGACTTCCTGACACTTAAATCTATACTCGATGTTAACAAATTTCTCTTCTTCAGAAACGCTTTCCTTGCCATTGCCAGTCTACATTCTATATTCACTCTACTTCGACCATCATTAGTTATTTTGCTCTCCAAATAGATAAACTCCTTTCCTACTTCAAGTGTCTCATTTCCTAATCTAATTCCCTTAGCATCACCTGATTTAATTAGGCTACATTCCATTATCCTGGTTTTGCTTTTGTTGATGTTCCTCTTACATCTGCCTTTCAAGATACTGTCCATTCCGTTCAACTGCTCTTCCAGGTCCTTTGCTGTTTCTGACGGCATTACAATGTCATCGACAAACCTCAAAGTTTTTATTTCTTCTCCATGGATTATAATTTCGACTCCGAATTTTTCTTTTGTTTCCTTTACTGCTTGCTCAATATACAGACTGAATAACATCGGCGATAGGCTACAACCCTGTCTCACTCCCACCTCAACCGCTGCTTCCCTTTCATGCCCCTCGACTCTTATAACTGCCATCTGGTTTCTGTACCAATTCTAAATAGCCTTTCACTTCCTCTGTTTTACCCCTGCCACCTTCAGAATTTGAAAGAGAGTATTCCAGGCAACCTTGTCAAAATGCTAGAAACGTAGGTTTGCCTTTCCTTAACCTATCTTCTAAGGTACGTCGTAGGGTCAGTATTGCCTCACGTGTTCCAAAATTTCCACGGAATCAAAGAATTCGCGTACTGATTTTGCAGCTTATTAAACTGATAGTTTGGTAATTTTGACATCTGTCAACACCTGCTTTCTTTGGGATTGGAATTATTATATTCTTCTTGAAGTCTTGAGGGTATTTCGCCTGTCTGATACATCTTGCTTACCAGATAGTAGAGTTTTGTCATAGCTGGCCCTCCCAAGGCTATCAGCAGTTCTAATGGAATGTTGTCTACTCCCGGGACCTTTATGTTACAAGAGATAAAAAGTAACGAAAGAATCATGCGAAATGCAGATGCTCCGGGCAGCTGTCCCACGGCAGAAGTTCCAGTTCAGAAAATTAACTGGGAACTACACACTCCGTATAGACGCTGCTGTAAAGTGCCACAGTAGACGGCAGTCGTAAACAGACACGTCTCAGCGTATTCAGGAAGCATGAATATAGCTCCTGGGAATGGCACATGAGTAAAATTAGTGAAATAGGGGCCTCCAGCCGTTAGATGAAAAGTACCTACCCTCAGGGCAGAGCAAAGTGACTAAAAACACTGTGGCTGTTTTCAATACTAGGAAGAACAGTGACGTTTAGCTTTCAACTGAATAAATTTCCTTTAATTTACGTCTATGGTCACAAACTTTTTGTTCAAAGATTACCGGTTTCGGTCTATAATGACCATCTTCAGATCCGTGTTTTATAAAAAGTGTCCTAATGTACTGCAGCCATAGAGGCATCGTCAAATGTTAAATGCAAAATCAGCACCAGCATTGTCAAATATATATAAATAAAAGGAACACCTAAATCTTTCCGTTCGAGCTCTGATTTCTCTTATTTTATTATGATGATCATTTCTCCCTATGTAGGTGGGTGTCAACAAAATATTTTCGCAATCGTATGAGAAAGTTGGTGATTGAAATTTCGTAAATAGATCTCGCTGCAAAGGAAACCGCCTTTGTTTCAGTGACTGCCACTCCAACTCGCGTATCATATCAGTGACACTCTCACGCCTATTGCGCGATAACACGAAACGGGCTGCCCTTCTTTGCATTTTTGCGATGTCCTCCGTCAATCCTACCTGGTAAGGATCCCACGCCGCGCGGAAATATTCCAGCAGAGGATGGATAAGTGTAATGCAGGCTGTCTCTTTAGTGGGTTTGTCGCATATTCTAAGTGTTCTGCCAACAAAACGCAGTCTTTGTTTCGTCGTCCCCACAATATTATGTATGTGGTCTTTCCAATTTAAGTTGCTCGTAATTGTAGTTCCAAGGTATTTAGTCGAATTGACAGCCCTTAGATTTGTTCGATTTGCCGTTTACCCAAAATTTATCGGATTTCTTTTAGTACCCATGTGGATGACCTCGCACTTTTCTTTGTTTTGTGCCAATTGCCACTTTTCGCACCATACAGAAATTCTCTCTAGATCATTTTGTAACTGGAATTGATCGTCTGATGATTTTACAGCGTCATCTGCAAACAATCTAAGGGGGCTGCTCAGATTATCACCTAGACCATTTATGTAAATCAGGAACAGCAGAGGGCCTATGACACTACCTTGCGGAACGCCAAATATCACTTCTGTTCTACTCAATGATTTACCGTCTACCACAACGAACTCTCTCTGAGAGGAAATCAAGAATCTAGTCACATAACTGGGACGAGACTCCATATGCACGCAATTTGATTAATAGTCACTTGTGAAGAACGGTATCAAAAGCCGTCTGGAAATCTAGGAATATGGAATCGATCTGAGATCCCTTGTCGACAGCACTCATTACTTCATGGGAATACAGAGCTAGCTGTGTTGCACAAGAACGATATTTTCTGAATTCGTGTTGGTTATGTATCAATAAGTCAGTTTCTTGAAGGTGATTCATAATGTTATTGGAAGACAATAATTACAGTAATGTCATACGCGATTTATGATGAAAAGGGGAACATGGCTCTAAGAGCGTGTGGTCACAGCGATGCATGCTTTGCGAAGTGCTCCCACCCCGGCCACAAAGCTGGTGACGAGTCCTTGTGATGTTACGTTCCATTTGTGTATGAACATGGTTGACAAATGCTGGAGGGTCGTCAGTGCGTGTGGACTTGCTGCAATGTGTCTCCCCAACGCATCCCACACGTGCTCGATCGGATTTAAGTCGAGGGAACGGCCAGGTAAGTCAATTCGCCATATATACTCTCCTTCAACAAGCTCCTCGACCTGGACTGTTCTATGCGGTTGCGCATCGTCATCCATAAAATGAAGTCGGGGCCGAATGTACCTGTGAAAAGACGCAAACTGGGAAGTAGCACAGTGTCACAATTACTTTGACCAATGAGTGTCCGTGTTCAAAGATATGGAGGTCAGCACGCCCATACATCATGCCTCTCCACAAAGCAGAACCTCGACCACCAAAACGTCAGAGGTGGCATGAGCCCCCTCTCACATTTCTACCTTACTCTGAGTAATTCGATTTGGGGAAGTATAGTCGAGTATGGTAATTACAAGACTAGTATTGAGAACTCAGAAGATATGAATATTTTCCTCTCTAATTGCATGCAGTGAAAAGTTGCTATTTCTTCACATGCGGACTTCCCACGCAGCGTCTCTCGTCACCCGGGTGGTCCGGTGACGGGCGGGTTCTGCTGATCTTGAAAGGGTTATGCTGAGGGGTGTGAGGGAGTCGAGTGGATGCTGTCCAGACGCCGACGACATTGTCATAAGAGTGGGGGCGACACGCCCACACGGGCCTGAAGGAGCGGCTGGGGCTAGAGGTTCCGTTACTTCGCAGAAACTTAGTGAAAACACTTTCTGGCGGGCTACCAGCGAGACGTGGGAATGACTTGTGTTCCCAGGCAGTCTTGGCGGGCAAATTCCCGCGTTTTCTGCAAAATCATAACTGTGATTGGCTTGCTTAGGGGATAGCTCCGTGACGTAGCAAAGTCGGCGCAGAAATTGGCGCCAAGTATCTCCACTGGTGGAATAGTAGTGCTTCGGCAATAGAGTGGAATTTTCCGCCGGTTTTCGAGTTGCTGATTGGCACGTTTAACCACGGCCACTGTCGTGGGGGCTGTAATGTTCTGTGTTCGGCTTGTATGGGTGCTCTAGAGAGAGTCGGCCCTCGCTTTTCGGTCAGAGTAGGATACAAGATTGAGCTCTCGCTGCTCTCGACAGCCTGCCTTCTGTTGGCTGTCTAATATGCTGTCATTTAATTGTAACTGTTTGACGAAGTTGCTGAAGTTTCAACTTCAGCCTAACTTTCCGAGTACAGTTGGCAATTGAGCGTTCTGCGTACAAGCGGCCTATGTTGTCCGTCTTGAGCAGTTTTGGCTAAAGTTGACTGTATCGGAGTTACTGTGTGACTTCGCTTGTTAAAATCAATCACTGTACCGTCAGTGATTGAGTGGCGAGCCTTCTTCGTCTCCCTCAGAGGCGCATTTGTATTGATAGGAAGTCTTCAGTCTGGAACAACCAGACCAGTATAATTTGTTTCGGGCTATACTCGCGACATTATCATCACCACGACTGGACGTCGAAGCAACCAGCCATCGCTTCCGGTACGCCAGATCGTGTCCCTTCAGTTAAGTAAGCTTGGTAATGTATGTCCGCAGCACCGGCAGATTAGGGAATTTTGCTCTGTGATAATCAGAGCTCAGCAGAGCGTGCCTGTTCCCGTCTTTTCTTACGTGGTTCTGTCTTGGGTTTTCGTTGTCTGAGTTCTCATTACTGTAACAGCAATTAATGTTGGGTTGGCTGGGCGTTTCTCTTAAGATTTGAGTTGCAAGGAATTGGCCCCACATACCACTTGGTCACAAACATCACAAGCTAGTGTACGGACAACTTCACCTTCACACTATTTATTTGAGTATCCAATTTGACGTATTGTAAATGTTTCATGTGTTGTGTTTGTTATTTTGAGTTTAGTCATAATAAATCAAATTGTTATTTTGGACAGAACTTTCATTCTGTAGATCGGTAGAGCAACCCTTTCATTTCTCACAACGTTAATGAAACTTATTTATCAAATTAGTTTCTATCAAATTAAATTATTGCAGGTGCCAAACTGTTTTCTACTCCACTTACAGGGTCGATTAGAGCCAGTTTGCGTTTCTTCTTAATCCAAGTGCAACAGCAAAAGTCGGAGTTAGCAAAGAGGGGCTTAGAGTATCATTTCTATATGAAGATTCTAGAAGAATTTAGTGTTAAATACACTGCTAGCCTCGGCACCTCGCAAACGATCATGCATGCATTGTGTGTTCCTAGCCTCCACCATATAAGAACTGTCCAGCAGGCAATGTTCTTACCGACTCAACTATCCTGGGGCTCACAGGTTTACTTCTGCCAGATCCGTCCCATACTTTTCAAACTTCACAAAAGTTCTCCAGCATAGACTTGGGGGGGGGGGGGTGGAGAATTCGCAGAATGATTCACTCTGCGCAAGTTTGGGGGTTTGAGTCCCCGTTTTAATCTGTCAGGAAGTTTCATGACAGCGCACACTCCGTTGCAGAGTGAAAGATTCACTCTGGAAACAATCCCACGGCCAGGGGAGAAGCTATTTCTCCGCAATATCCTTTCTTTTGTGTCCCGCCCAGGCAAACAGCTTTCATACTCAATACTCAATAAATGTGGAATTGTTACAATCACCACAATGAATAGGCGCGTAGAGGTAATGGCGTTTCGTCTGAATCAATTTTAATATCACGATTTATAAAGCGACTCTCTGAGGACCTGGGTTCGTTTCCCAGTATGACCAGGGCGTTTTTCTCGGTGGGATAGCTGGAGCTATGTGCGGTAAGACTCACGATGCAAGTCGAGGATCTACTTGAGTGAGAAATAGCGGCTCCACTGTGAAGAAACAGAAAACTTCCGGGTGAGTGGTGTGCCGAGCCCATGGCTACCACTTCCGAATGACGTCTCTGGCAGATGATGGCACGGCGGTCGGACGGCCCCAATTAGCCCGTTTGAAACAGATTACGGACTTTTGTTTTTTTTATTGATCAATAAACTGTTAACAAACCTGAAGTTGGCAGGCAGCGATGGGAGCTGGCATCGGGAGTCAAGGAATCACAAGAATTAGGTTCGACGATAGCTTCCAGATGGAGCGGAATAGCCGTAAATGGCAGTTCACTGTGTCTGCTGTGTCCTTCGTTCATCTTGCGACAGGAAAGCCAATAGCTGGCAGCCAGCCACAAGCGTTGGCGCACAGAGCTGCTCTGGGTTCGCAAGTAGCACAGGGCGCTGCTAGACAAGTGACTTCATACCTCATTCATTTCTTATGCCTACTGGGACTGATTTTGACACAACATAAACTCCATGTAATCAAACGTCCGAGAAAGGAACGATTTTTGTGTTTTTAATGAAAGAAAATGTTAGACATCTCTAGAGTCACAAGCTAATAGTAAACGTCCAAAATGTACACCGTATTCTTCGACATTTTCTGGAACTGCACATAAAAAGTCGATGTCACCATACGTTCGAAAAACATACAATTTTCAGTTACTAACGAAAGGTTCAATATTCATGTCTCGGTCTTGCTCACAGCTTTAATATACCAGGGAGTGTCATACGTTTCTTTACTGATTAAGACAGAAATTCTTTCCAACTCGGCGTAGGACATTGTTAAAGCGAAGATACGAGGGCTATTCGGAAAGTAAGGAATGATCGGTCGCGAAATGGAAACCAACGGGTAATTACACCTTCCAGTTACTTGCCTACATTTGCAGCTGCGACTTAGACATCTCTCGTAACGTTTTACCAGCTTTCCAATACCCTCGACATAAACGGCAGCCTTCTGTGCTTTCCGACAGTTTTCCACGCTGGGCTACAGTTCACTGTCTATCCCAGAATGTTGTCTCCAAAGGCAATGGTTCATGTAAGCAGAGATGAAAAATCAGAGGGAGCCAAGTCCAGGCTGTATGGTGGGTGATCAAACACTACCCTCATTACCCCTGCAGTATGCGGCTGAAAACTGTGACGAAGAAGGAATTGCACGACAGTTACTTTATGTGGGGTTTCATGAAATCAAGCGAAATCTCTCGGCAAGTACCCGTACTTGGCGGGAGACAATTTTGTAAGCATCTTTACGCCCCCACTGTGCGCTCAGAACTGAGAAGAGCGACTTGACGGTATATGTGGGCACGCTAGGGATACTGCCCAACACATTCATTCCGAACAGCCCTCGTATATTCTTAAGCTAAATTTCGTACCCACAAACCACTGGAAGCAATGTAGCATTGAGCAAAATTAAGATACAAGCAACGACTGGAGGAAGCAATATGAGATCTGGATGATCATTTCATGCAAAGCTGTTTGTTAGTACAAAAGCTAGTTTCGGCGATAAGTTCTCTATCATCAGGATGGTTTTTCATTCTTTTACATTTTCTTGTCTGTACATATCACCAAACTGTTCCATTGTGTATCTTACCACACCCCGCACCATTTGATTGCTCCCAATACGTTTCGTTGTTGCTTTGCAATCATTCTCTTATGAATGACAACATAGTTAATGAGACTGTCTGCTATCGGCTTCAGCCTAGTATCAGGGACGCACGATATTTCACTGACTACTATATCGCTGTTGCAATAAAACTGTATGTTACTGTTCAGAATGGTACCTACTGGAGAACCACTACAAGCCTTCAAAGAGTGCAAAAGAATATCGAAAAGTCGTGCACGTATGAACCACTGGGAAAACTGCTCGTGAGGTACACCTTTCGTTTTTAATTCTAATGAGCGAAACTAGAAATTACACGATAACCTGAAACTCGAGAGGAGTAGAAATTTAGTCCTCTCGAAAGTTACCGATACCGAGTCGCCCTAACTCATGTCTTAAAGATATCAGCAAAGAAAGAGTCAACCCCTATCCCCTATTCCTCTCCCCCCTCCCCGCCCCAGCCCAACACAGACAATAGAGGAAAACTTTAATTTGTGTCAACTGTTACGAGTTACACAAGACGTTTATGAATTTTCAAGGTTTATAGGATTGAACGAATCTCTGAATGCCGATTGTGACAAAACTTTTTATTTGTGAGTTGTGATTCATCTCACCTGATGTACAGAGACACGGAGTTGTGATTCATCTCACCTGATGTACAGAGACACTTAGAACAATTCCGCGAAAAATCTTTAAAAATAAACAGTGCTCTAATGAAAACTGTACACCACAGGTGTTGGAAGCAAATAAATTTGCCGCATCTGTTTGCTTCCACTAAGGGTATGCTGATAAAATAGCTCCATATTTAGCAATTATATAGAACCATTCGCTCACAGAAAGATCCGTACCTAAAGACTGGAAAATTGCTCAAGTCACACCAATACCCAAAAAAGGGAAGTAGGAGTAATCCGCTGAATTACAGGCCTATATCACTAACGTCGATTTGCAGTATGGTTTTGGAACACATACTGTATTCGAACATTATGAAGTACCTCGAAGAAAACGATTTATTGACACACAGTTATCACGGCTTCAGAAAATATCGTTCTTGTGAAACACAACTAGCTCTTTATACTCATGAAGTAATAAGTGCTAGCGACAGGGGATGTCAAATTGATTCCATATTTTTAGATTTCCAGAAGGCTTTCGACAGCGTTCCTCACAAGCGTCTACTAACCAAACTGCGTGCCTATTGAGTATCGCCTCAGTTGTGCGACTGGATTCGTGATTTCCTGTCAGAAAGGTCACAGTTCGTAGTAATAGACGGAAAGTCGTCGAGTAAAACAGAAGTTATATCCGGCGTTCCCCAAGGAAGTGTTATAGGCCCTCTATTGTTCCTGATCTATATTAACGACATAGGAGACAATCTGAGTAGCCGTCTTAGATTGTTTGCAGATGATGCTGCATTTACCGTCTTGTAAAGTCATCAGATGATCAAAACGACTTGCAAAATGATTTAGATAAGATATCTGTATGTTGTGAAAAGTGGCAATTGACACTGAATAAGGAAAAGTGTGAAGTTATTCTCATGGGTGCTAAAAGAAATCAGCTAAATTTCGATTACGCGATAAGTCACACAAATCTGAAGGTTGTAATTTCAACTAAATACTTAGAAATAACTAAATTGGAACGATCACATAGATAATATTGTGGGTAGAGCAAACCAAAGACTGCGATTCATTGGCAGAACACTTAGAAGGTGCAACAGGTCTACTAAGGGACTGCATACACCACGCTTGTCCGCCCTATTCTGAAGTATTTCTGTGCGGTGTGGGATCCTCATCCGGTGGGACTGACGGATGACATCGAAAAAGTACAAAGAAGGGCAGCTCGTTTTGTATTATCGCGAAATAGGGGAGATAGTGCCACAGACGTGATACGTGAATTGGAGTGGCAATCATTAAAACAAAGGCGTTTTTCGTTGCGACGGGACCTTCTCATGAAATTTCAATCAGCAGTTTCGTGTTTACGAAAACATTCTGTTGGCACCTACCTACATGGGGAGAAATGATCATCACGATAAAATGAGAGAAATCAGGGATCGCATAGAAAAAACTAAGTGCTCGTTTTTCCCGCATGCCGTTCGAGAGTGGAACGGTAGAGAGACAGCTTGAAGGCGGTTCATTGAACTCTCTGCCAGGCACTTTATTGTGAATAGCAGAGTAATCACGTAGATATAGTTGTAGATGTAGGGCAGTTGTTGCATACTGGTGGCCAGGACTCTAAACGGCACCACTTTCTGATTGTTCTATACTGCAAATCTTTGGCAGGTATATGAAACTTCTCTTGTCCTTACTGTTAGTTCAAAATAAATTCACAGTAATACTCGGAAAGCAGAATCCTAAGCTACGTTTAGGAACACTTCTATAGTCAGCCACGTCTTCAGGTTACATGTGATAGGGGCCATCTTGCTTAAGTGGTATACATTATTTAAGCATTGCAATGTTCCCTAAGGACATCAAATGCAGTTTCGTATTCGATATGCCTCCCGTTCCGAGCACTGAGAACAGAAGCACCATATGGGGGCGCAAAGTTGCAAGCATCAGCCTCATCACTAGACGCTATACGAGTATGAGTTGACCAAGCACCTTGACAAAAGAGCTGTCAAGAAGAGGCCCTTGAGCTTTTCAGGGGCTGGAACTGGCTTGTGGGCAGGGCTAGGAAGACCAAAGGCCTCTAGAAAAAGAAAGTTCCACTCACCAGATTATTCGAAATTTCATCAGATTCCTACGATCATCTCCTTGTGGACAGCGATAATGACTCTGATATCAACGCTGAAAGGCAACCTAAGCCTTTCTAGATGAAAAGTCCATCCAAGACACGTGCGGGGATGCGTGGGTTGAATGTGTCATACACCATATGTGAGACACACTTACAATGCGCCGGGGCTTAAGGAGCCATTTAAGTTTGCGATTTGTATAAATATATTTTGATTCGATTTTCATGTAAAATGTTTAAATAAACAAGCTGCTGCCTGTAGACTAATATACTGCTTTATAATATTTTACCCAGCTTTATTACAACATTTGAAAAGATTTTTGTGACTGATGTGGGTAGTATCCATATTTGCACACCATT
Source organism: Schistocerca nitens (assembly GCF_023898315.1). Classification (NCBI taxonomy): domain Eukaryota; kingdom Metazoa; phylum Arthropoda; class Insecta; order Orthoptera; family Acrididae; genus Schistocerca; species Schistocerca nitens. The sequence goes on from NC_064614.1 coordinate 1,177,968,844, forward strand.
TTCGTGCTATTTTACAAGTTTTTTTTGTGAATATTCGTGCTCGAACAGAAATAACTGACATTAATCACTGTTTTGCTATCACTTAATAAGCTTGTTATGAGTGAAATAATTTACAGCTTTTTCTCTACAAAACACGACTTCGAAGTACGACGTCAGTGGGTTACCATGATGGCGTAATATTTTGGATTACGAAAAAGGTCTAAAAGTAAAATTTTTCTGTGTTTAAAAGTAGCGGCAAGGTGACAAACGAAGTTAAAGATCACATGCTGTATGCCGAAGAAACGGCAACAAAACGCAGAAAATATGCCGGAAACAGCGGCAACGAATGTAAAAACTAAATTGCAACGTAAAGTAAATGGGAATAAAGAACCTAGTTTGGGAATAAAATATAAGAAACAAAAGTTTTGCATCAAGGCGAGCCCACAGTTCCATATTGTGGAGTTACGATGTGATCAGAAATTTCAGCTAATCACGTTTCTTTCCCCTGTTATCGACAATGGAAAGTTTTCCTACCCCAGGCATACTAACAAGCAACGCAAATTTCGACCACATATGCGCCAAACAGTAACTGAAGGACCAATGTTATAAAGGTGAGTTTGGGTACAAATACCACAGGAATGGTAACAAGCAACACGAATTTCGACCGCCAAGGCGTAAAATAGCAACTGAATGATTAATGTTATAAAAGGCGAGTTTAGGTAGAACTTTCAATCAGAAATTAAACCATAAGTATTAGTACCGTTACAATGCGTGGCAGATCCTGCAGGGGGTGCTGTAGAAACGAACCTGTCTCCATGCTTTTCTTTGCGCACTCTCGCGTGAGGGCAAGTTCTTTCAACGATACTTACGCCATCAGAAAATACCGAGAATTCCTTGAACAGTGTTATTTTCATTGGAGAAATTTCGGTTTACGTGGCCGATTCCTCTTTATGAAGGACTCGCGTATTTTTAGAACAGAAATCAGTTCTGAGAAGCTTTTCCCGTACAAAGAACTCGACATGAACGCTGTTAAAGTGTCTGTAAGGAAACTGAGGAAAGACCAGTGATGAAAGCAATGGCCATGTGCAGTCCATTAGTTCTTCGAGAAGGAAATTATGTGGAAGCCCAGTCTGGGAAGTGGGACAGAAGCCTAGCAGAGTTCTTTCCATCTGTCTGCTTGACTTTCGACGACCCTCCCAGTCGCCTTCTTCATGTGCTGCGACCTGTGATAGATATTACGTGTACTTACCGCCTGGAATCCAGCCAGATCTCGAAGTTCTGTAAATGAGGGCGCGACCCCAATAGTACTTCCTAACCTGGTTGTAATCCCGAGTACGCATAACAAACAGAACTCTGAAAAGAGACGGCTTGGTCGTCGTAGAAATATCATGCAGAAAATGGAATCAACAACTCAACTGATCACCTGAAAGCACACTATTTATCCGAATTATTGTCCGCGTGGCACTCACAGACGCTGACTAATCAACTACTGTGATGGAGGACAGGGGAACTACACTGCTATGCATAACTGAAGGATAAGATCGATAAGGTAACATAACAAACTAACAATTCGGTGGGACTCGATAAGGTGACAAAGCGCATCGCCAGAGTTCTCCCAGTCGCGCACAGAAAGCTTTAGGTCACATGGGCCTGGCCCCGCTCCATGAGGCAGTTAGAGGAACGGCAAAAAAGAAAGTGTGTCAATCGGTGAGCAGTTTCAGTGCACTATGCTGATATTCTTCATTACAATACGGCCAGGCATTCAAGGTCACCCAGGGGAACCCCTGTACAACCCATGCACATTTTGGCATGACGTAATACAATTACCAAGATTTTGCCATGATGTCATTATTTCTAACAACACACTCGTTGTAACAGATACACTACGATAGCACACACATGCACTAGTAATGTAGAGATGGTGTAATTAGATATTATCTACCATCTTGTGGTATTTAATATATAATTCTGTAAAACACCATATTTGTTGTTAAATATTTCGCTGCAGTAATTTGTAATAGGAACATACAGGGAAGTAAATCGAATGATTGTCTCCTGACAAGACTGAAGACTGCAGTGTTATGACTGATGGGGGAAAAGTTGCGAAAGTGTCCCAAATTTTTGGATAATGTAGTAACAGTGGACGAAACATGGGTTTCTGAATACGGCCCTGAATCAAAAGGAGAAAATGCAGAGTGGCATATGAAGGTTTTCCCTGAGCCAAAAAAGGCAAGGATGACGAAATACCAGGTGTAGGCGATGCTCATCGTCTTTTTTTTTTTTATTCCAGACGCAATGTCTACTCAGGGACAAATTGTCAGCAGCCAATTTTAGCTGACAGTCCTTGAAAGGCTCTGAAACCAGATACTTCACGTCAGGAAGGAGATCAGTGAAAACTGCCATCTCCATCACGACGACTGTCTTCATTGCTTGCAAGTTCCTGGCAAGGCACGGTGTGACAACGATTCCCCCAGCCATCATGCAGTCCTGATCTAGCACCAGCAGACTTCCATTTGTTTCCTTGAATAAAGAGAAGCTGAAAGGGCCATCATTTCTGGGTGGTAGACGCCATGAAAACCACCGCGACGAGGTGTCTCAAGGAGGTTCCTATCAACGTGTTCCTGGGAGCCTATCGACGCCGGTAGACTCACTGGTGTATTGACGCCCAAGGATGCTATTTTGAAGAATAATACACATTTGTACTTTTATTTTCAATGAATTGTTCTTTACGGATTTATTCAACTTATTTTCTGGGTATACCCTGTACAATTCTTGTACATTTACAAATGAACAATGGAAAATTCGAAAAATGTGGTAAAATATGGTAAGTTAGCGTACTTACATACATATGTCTTCATACATCTCGAATAACGAAATTTGTTTATTTGTAATAATATTAAATTTAATTAATATTTGCACACTGGTCCTCTCCCTAGACCTTACGTAACTGTAACAAATTTAATTTACTATTACTTATAACAAACCCTGAGCCCACATAAATCTGATGGTCCCCTTGCTATGGTGCATTGCTAAAGAACGGAGCCACCCACTCGGGAGCTTTGATCCTATTGGTCTCGGGGAGCTGGGAGTGGTTAGGGGGGGAGAGGATGGGTGGGGGTTATCCCGGAAGAGCTTATCCGTGTAACCCTCTCAAGTTCATTTGTACCTTGTACCAGGAGTATCTTAGGTGCGTGGAGGGAGGGGGGGAGGGAGAGGGGGAGGGGTTTGTGGACAGGGTACCCAGGCTCAAGGCCATTTAGTAAGCCCAATTACCTCATGTGTAACCTAATACCTCCCCTCAAGATCAACTGTAACCTGAAACTGTCAGTGACCTTGAATCTGTGCTCTTATCCCAAAGTGTGTAGGTTGGCCTGGGGTTGGGCAGGTGGAGGATTTAACTTCGCCCAGTTGTCACAGCTGTAACAAGATACCGGAAGTCTTTATCAATGGAATAAACTGGATAAACCATTTCTATGCTCGTACCATGAGTAACCCAAGTTTATTGGCAAGGCCTGGGGGAGGAGGTGGCCTTGAATTTATTACATGATAAGTGTAATTGTTGTCTTCAAAGAGAAGTTCCATTTCTGTTCGTCTCACTGCGTATTTCTTTTAGTTACGTTGTGTACTGCACTGTACTATGGTATAGCAGCTCTTTCTATGTATGGCCCAAGTTTCATCGACTTTTGTTCGCATCAATGTATTACAAACGATACATTTGTTTATTGCGTGCATATATATGCTTGTTTCACGCACCATTTTTTTTTTGATCATCTCATTCCCTCCATTAGTCTCACTGAGAAAATCTGAGAGCTGAAAACAATTCGAATATCGAACATGCCAGCATTTGACCCAGAGAAATTGTAGCCTCACGCGAACAGCTGAGGAGCTGAAACTTCCTGGCAGATTAAAACTGTGTGCCGGACTCGAACTTGGGACCTTTGCCTTTCGCGGGCTACCCAAGCACGACTCACGCCCCGTCCTCACAGCTTTATTTCTGCCAGTACTTCGTCTCCTACCTTCCAAACTTCGCAGAAGAGGTTCTGTAAAGCGTGGAAGGTAGTGGACGAGCGAAGGGCTTCTGTAAAGTTTGGAAGGTAGGAGACGAGCGTAGAGCTTCTGTAAAGTTTGGAAGGTAGGAGACGAGCGAAGAGCTTCTGTAAAGTTTGGAAGGTAGGAGACGAGCGTAGAGTTTCTGTAAATTTTGGAAGGTAGGAGACGAGCGTAGAGCTTCTGTAAAGTTTGGAAGGTAGGAGACGAGTGTAGAGCTTCTGTAAAGTTTGGAAGGTAGGAGACGAGCATAGAGCTTCTGTAAAGTTTGGAAGGTAGGAGACGAGCGAAGAGCTCCTGTAAAGTTTGGAAGGTAGGAGACGAGCGTAGAGCTTCCGTAAAGTTTGGATAGTAGGAGACGAGTGTAGAGCTTCTGTAAAGTTTGCAAGGTAGGAGACGAGCGAAGAGCTTCTGTAAAGTTTGGAAGGTAGGAGACGAGCGTAGAGTTTCTGTAAATTTTGGAAGGTAGGAGACGAGCGTAGAGCTTCTGTAAAGTTTGGAAGGTAGGAGACGAGGTACTGGCAAAAGTAAAGCTGTGAGGACGGGGCATGATTCGTGCGTGGGTAGCTAAGATGGTAGAGCACTTGCCCGCGAAAGGCAAAGGTCCCGAGTTCGAGTCTCGGTCCGGCACACAGTTTTAATCTGCCAGGAAGTTTCATATCAGCGCACACTCCGCTGCAGAGTGAAAATCTCATTCTGGAACTGAGGAGCTATGAAAAAAGTAGCGGCTCGGTTCAAAAGCCAACCAGGAGAGCAGTGGCTTGGATAGTACAGGCCGACTCAGTGACCAGTGGATGTATCTCCACACAGTTATCAGCCATGGGGTTGCTGCTGTTGTACTGTGCCACACGATTGTCCTGTCCACAAGCGCCCACACGTCTGCAAATACACTCTGTGGAGCAGTGCTACTAACGGATTAATCTCCGTTCAGTTAGCTCACGTCTTGATTTGACGAGACACCATCGAAAATGAAACTGATAAAGGTTGAAGTACTACATTTACTGTCCTGAAATTGCTTCTCCGATAAGCATCACAGTCGAGTTACAGCTCTTAGCCTCCACACAGATGTGAAAATGACAAACATACACTTACAGCTAGATCATTATGACCACCTACGTAATTGCCAGTACGTCCACCTTTGGCACGGATAACAGCGGCCATGCGTCGTGGCATGGAACCAATGACGCCTTGGTAGGTCGCTGGAGGGAGTTGGCATCACATCTGCACACACAAGTCACTTAATTCTTGTAAATTCCGTTGGGGGGGGGGGGGGGGCGGCGTGGAGTTCTGACGCCACGTACGATAACATCACAGATGTGTTCGATCAAGTTCAGATCTGGCGAGTTGGGAGGTTACGAACCACAAACACAACCTCACCTCTGCTTGCACCGCTTCATCACTACCAAAGTAATGTCCTTGAAAGTGTTCTTTAAGTGTAGGAAACAGATGAAAATCGGATGGGTGCAAGTCGGGACTGTATGGAGGATGATCGATGATAGTGAAACCAAGGTGTCGGATTGTTGCAGATGTCGCAGCACTCGTGTGTGGTCGGGCATTGTCACGTTGAAGGAGAGAGTGGTCCATGCGTGGATGAACTCTTTGAATTCGGGCTTCGAGATTTCTGAGCGTCTCGCAGTACCTTGCAGAGATCATGGTGGTGCCTTTAGGTACGAATTCCAAATGCACCACACATTGAGCATCCCAAAACACTCTGAGCATGACTTTGCCTGCTGACGGCGTGGTCTTGAATTTTTTTGGCGTCGGTGATCCTTTGTGGGGGAACAAGACATGCTCTGTTGCTTTTGGGGCCAAAATGGTGAACCCAGCTTTCATCACCTCTCACGCTGTTGTGAAGGAAGCCATTACCCGCACATTCAAAACGCAAAAAAATTGCTGACATATGTCCAATCTCCTTAATTTCGTGTAATTGGGCGCTAATGACCTCAGCAGTTGAGCGCCCTTAAACCCAAACAAAAAAAAAAATTTCGTGTAAGAAGTGAACATTAGAGGCACCCACGGGGTACACAGTTTTCTGTACCAGAGTTCTGCCATGATGGCCTGTACGCTCACTCGTGATATGCGGCTGTGTTTTTGGATGATTGTCTCCGATGAGTTCATCAACCCGATTTCGATAGTCTCGTCGGTTGCTGCACGCGGTCGCTCATTCCGAGCTCTATCACACACGTTCGGGTTAGCACCATCGTTTCCTTCATTACGAGCACAAACAACCCAAAGTCGCACATTCTTCCTTGGATTTCAATTGGAATCACGTTTCCTGCAGATAGAAATTCGTCTACAGGACGCTGTTCCTCAAACACGTTGTCGCCGAGCGGTTGTAGACGCTTCAGTCCGGAACCGCGCTGCTGCTCGGACATGGTTGTGAGTGATGTCCTTAGGTTAGTTAGGTTTAAGTAGTTCTAAGTCTAGGGGACTGATGACCTCAGATGTCAAGTCCCATAGTGCTTAGAGCCATTTGAACCATTTTTCTCACACACGGACGTAGTTACGTTACAGACTGCCATGTTAAACGCTAAACGTTGGAGCCCTCTAGCAGCATAGGATTCCAGTTTACTTCAGCGAAGTGGGGAAGTCGACCGAGTAACATGCATGACATGCAATACCTCAACCGATAGTGAGGGCAGAATAAAAAAAATCGGAGGCATTAGTTTTCAGCGCGCCTTCGTAATTGACACTATTTAGCCAAGGCCTGTTTAATTAAACACAGTGTACGAGATGCGCTCAGATCAATGAGTGACTGCTACTTATCAGCCGATCTTTTCACACCGCGGGGCAAATGCTGGGGAAGAAAGTCGACGTAGTTCCAATACACATCGTTACGTTTACGAACTGGTAGGTCTATTGCAACGTAGTGCACAAGAGCTTCGTAAGGCACGCCTATGTTGTGGCGTTCGACTCTGACGTAGCCGTTACGAATAATAATTGCCCCTAAGAAGTCATCGCCAGTAGTGTTCATTCCAATCCTCTACAGCTACACAGTGTGTCGAGGATTCAGAACGTGTCACACGGTTGTTGGCCGTCTGTCCGCCTAAGGGGGACCTAAAAACAATCGATCCGCTTCGCACTATAATAGGCAACGACATGTCTCGATCCCTTCTCTTTGTCATCCGCAACATAAACATGACATCACGTCGTGCACACGTCCATTACAGTGACCTACACTCAACCGACACACCGAAGACAACACCTAGCAAACAGAACACAGTACGTCGTTCTTAACGGAGAGAAATCTTCAAACATAAAAGTAACTTCCGACGTACCTCAAGCTGGTGTTATAAGGCACTGCATTTCACAATGAATGTACATTATTAGGAATGGTGTCTTCTTTCGGACATGTCCAAAGCATTTGATTGTGTGAATCATGACATTATGTTACAGAAATTACAATTCCTACAGAAGAGGAACCAAAATGTTTCCTTATATGGGTCAAGTGATTTAAATAAGTTTGCCGCTTCATCTAACTGGGGTGAAATTACATTAGGTGTTCCACAGGGTTCAATCAAGGGTCCACCTTCCTGGCTGAACCAGGAAGCTGAACTGACACTGTTTGCTGATGATACAAGCATCCACTAAAAGAAAGTCCAATTGAAAATGATACAAATAAGGTCTTTGGAAAAGTCATTAATTGGTTTTCTGCAAATGGGCTTGCTCTAAACTTTGAAAAAACACAGTACATCCAATTATCTGCTGCAAAAAGTATAGTTCCTTCAATAAATATAACCCATCAACAGAAATCAGTAGACAGGGTAGGGCATACTAAGTTTTTGGGTGTACATATAGATGAGAATCTCAATTGGAAAATTCATATTTTGGATCTTCTAAAGCGACTAGGTTCAGCAACTTTTGCAATCAGAATAACAGCCAATTTTGAGAACATAGAAATTAGTAAGCTAACATACTTTGCATACTTTCAATCTCTGATGTCATACGGAATAATATTTTGGGGTAACTCAACACTTAGACAAAAAGTATTCACTGTTCAAAAGAAAGTGGTTAGAATAATGTGTGGGGTTCATAGTCGCACATCCTGTAGGCATCTTTTTAAAAGATGGGAATTCTTACAACAGCCTCACAGTACATTTACTCACTAATGAAATTTGTTCTCAACAACATGGACCAGTTCAAAAACAACAGTGACATTCATGATTATAATACCAGAAAAAAGAAAGACTTACACTACCCTTTACTCAACCAATCTTTGGTGCAGGAAGGGGTAAAATATGATGCTATAAAAATTTTCGAGAAATTACCAGTAATAGTTTCAAACATAAACTGAAACCATATCTCTCTGACAACTCATTCTATACCATAGATCAGTTCTTGAATAGGAATAAATAAATTTATAAATATGGTATATGCATTTTGTGCCATTTAAGGGAATGGGGTAAATAATAGAAATATTAATCTTAACCTCTGTATTATATATTAAAAAGTCTTGTTTCATATGTGCATTTCTTGTGCACTTGATACGTTCCACATCGTAACGGCTACCGTACCGTGCGACTGATCAACGGAACACGCAACTAACTAACTAACTAACATGTATACGCCAGACGGCGGTACGATGTTTCTGTGCGGATGCACAACAGTGTCCGAACCCTTGCAGGAACACAGTCAGGGTCGAGCAAGTGAAGTAATGGATAGGGGGCATTGCTACCGTATGTAGCGTGCTACATACAGGGATCTGGGTCGACGGAGGACGTGCTCGGATGGCGTTGCGGTAAAAGTTGCTTTTACATTGGCACTGGGAACAGTTGCTAGACGCCGTCCCAGAGGTCCTCCGATAACATCGGCGGATACCCTGGTAACAGTACGTCGCATCCCATTCGTCAGGTTTTTTTTCTTTTAGGGGGGTGGTCAAGTAGGTTAGGTTAACATAGGATAAATTCTAAAATGAATTAGGTTTAACAGAGGGGGAGATCGATGCCATGACGTCTCTGTGCTTGGAGGCGAGTGCTGCATTGCGGCTTTAGCTACTGAAAAGACGCCGAATGCATCTGAGTGAGCTACAACTGTCTCGAAAACTACGTGGCAACCCCCGTACACGCTGTCCTCAGTTATCAAAAAGACCAGACAAGTTTTCCGAATATGTGAGAATAGGGGAGAAACGTTCTGTTACACACTCGAGATGATTGATGATGTTCTCGAGAAGTAAGATTACGATCACTCTGTTTTTTCTGTATTTATTTGAAGTTGTGCAGAGATACGTCAATTAACTTCAATGACGCCATTCAGAAACGTGACAAGCATATAGTTTAGAATAAGAACTCAACTTCTAAAGCACTGAAAAGTGGAAACACAAACACCACATTTGCAAACTACCTCACATAACAGTCACCACCCTAGTGGCATAAACAACAAGACGCAGGAGTCATAATTTGTAGATCGCTGTTGCACACCTACCACAACCCAAAAAAGATCTCCTACAGTAACTACACACTGAATTGGCAAATTGTCATTGGGTATCTCCTAATATTGTGTCGGACTATTTTTGCCGGGAGTAGTGCAGCGACTCCACGTGGCATGGAGTCATGCTGCCTCAATAACCGTCCATAAGGCAAGAAAAGGGCACAGGTCATCCCCGTTTTCAAGAAGGGACGTCGAACAGATGTGCGGAACTATAGACCTATATCTCTAACGTCGATCAGTTGTAGAATTTTGGAACACCTATTATGTTCGAGTATAATGACTTTTCTGGAGACTAGAAATCAACTCTGTAGGAATCAGCATGGGTTTCGAAAAAGACGGTCGTGTGAAACCCAGCTCGCGCTATTCGTCCACGAGACTCAGAGGGCCATAGACACGGGTTCACAGGTAGATGCCGTGTTTCTTGACTTCCGCAAGGCGTTCGATACAGTTCCCCACAGTCGTTTAATGAACAAAGTAAGAGCATATGGACTATCAGACCAATTGTGTGATTGCATTGAGGAGTTCCTAGATAACAGAACGCATCATGTCATTCTCAATGGAGAGAAGTCTTCCGAAGTAAGAGTGATTTCAGGTGTGCCGCAGGGGAGTCTCGTAGGACCGTTGCTATTCACAATATACATAAAAGACCTGGTGCATGACATCGGAAGTTCACTGAGGCTTTTTGCAGATGATGCTGTGGTGTATCGAGAGGTTGTAACAATGGAAAATTGTACTGAAATGCAGGAGGATCTGCAGCGAATTGACGCATGGCGCAGGGAATGGCAATTGAATCTCAATGTAGACAGGTGTAATGTGCTGCGAATACACAGAAAGATAGATCCCTTATCATTTAGCTACAAAATAGCAGGTCAGCAACTGGAAGCAGTTAATTCCATAAATTATCTGGGAGTATGCATTAGGAGTGATTTAAAATGGAATGATCATATAAAGTTGATCGTCGGTAAAGCAGATGCCAGACTGAGATTCATTGGAAGAATCCTAAGGAAATGCAATCCGAAAACAAAGGAAGTGGGTTACAGTACGCTTGTTCGCCCACTGCTTGAATACTGCTCAGCAGTGTGGGATCCGTACCAGATAGGGTTGATAGAAGAGATAGAGAAGATCCAACGGAGAGCAGCGCGCTTCGTTACAGGATCATTTAGTAATCGCGAAAGCGTTACGGAGATGATAGATAAACTCCAGTGGAAGACTCTGCAGGAGAGACGCTCAGTAGCTCGGTACGGGCTTTTGTTAAAGTTTCGAGAACATACCTTCACCGAAGAGTCAAGCAGTATATTGCTCCCTCCTACGTATATCTCGCGAAGAGACCATGAGGATAAGATCAGAGAGATTAGAGCCCACACAGAAGCATACCGACAATCCTCCTTTCCACGAACAATACGAGACTGGAATAGAAGGAAGAACCGATAGAGGTACTCAGGGTACCCTCCGCCACACACCGTCAGGTGGCTTGCGGAGTATGGATGTATCCATACCATTCGCTCCAACTGTCCAGAATGTCCATCAAACCAATCGCGATAGTGGCCCGGTAACATGGCGCATTGTCAGCCGCAAAATTCCACGTTTGAAACTTCCTGGCAGATTAAAACTGTCTGCCGGACCGAGACTCGAACTCAGGACTTTTGCCTTTCCGGGGCAAGTGCTCTACCATCCTTTGTTCGCTTTCGGTCGTTGCATCTGCTCGGGCCGGACGTCGTAAGACACCCGTTTTAAGTTCGTCGTTGATCGGTTAACTCACAAGGGAACCTCCCCATCGCACCCCCCTCTGATTTAGTTATAAGTTGGCACAGTGGATAGGCCTTGAAAAACTGAACACAGATCAATCGAGAAAACAGGAAGAAGTTGTGCGGAACTATGAAAAAAATAAGCAAAATATACAAACTGAGTAGTCCGTGCGTAGGATAGGCAACATCAAGGAGAATATGAGCTCAGGAGCACAGTGGTCCCGTGGTTAGTGTGAGTAGCTGCAGAACGAGAGGTCTTTGGTTCAAGTCTTCCCTCCACTGAAAATTTTACTTTCTTTATTTTCGCAAAGTTTTGATCTGTCCATTCGTTCATTGACGTCTCTGTTCACTGTAATAAGTTTAGTGTCTGTGTTTTGCGACCGCACCGCAAAACCGTGCGTTTAGTAGACGAAAGGACGTGCCTGTCCAATGGGAACCGAAAACATTTGATCGCAAGGTCATAGGTCAACCGATTCCTCCACAGGAAAACACGTCTGATATATTCTACACGACACTGGTGACGGCATGTGCGTCACATGACAGGAATATGTTGTCGACCCACCTAACTTGTACACTTAGCGAATGGGTAAAAAAGATTCTTCTACCTTGCCCGATTTAGGTTTTCTTGTGGAAGTGATAATCACTCCCAGAAAAGTGATGAAAACATAAGAGTTTGTCACATAAGCTGAAAATAAAAAATTTAACTTTTCACTCGAGGGAAGACTTGAACCTAGGACCTCTCGTTCCGTAGCAGCTCTCGTTATCCACGGGACCACGGCGCTCCTTAACTCTAATTGTCCTTGATATTGCCTATCTTCGCATGGACTACGCAGTTTGTATATTTTGCTTATTTTTTTTCATAGTTCCACACAACTTCTTCCTGTTTTCTCGATTGATCTGTGTTCAGTTTTTCAAGTTTTTCACTGTGCCAACTTATAACTAAATCTGAGGGGGTGCGATGGGGAGGTTTCCTTGTCATTTTGTTTTATTACAGAGGGCAGCTAACCCCCTGACCGAACACGCTACCATGCCGGCTGTCTGAGCTACCCGAGCACGACTCATGCCCCGTCCTCCCAGCTTTACTTCTGCCAGTACCTCGTCTCCCACTTTCCAAACTTCACAGAAGCTCTCCTGCGAAAATAATTCCATCTTTGTTTGGGAACATGAAGTCCATTAACGGCGGCAAATGGTCTCCAAGCAGTCGAACACAACCTTTTCCTGTCAATGATCGGTCCACGTGGACCAGAGGACCCAGTGCACTCCATGTAAACACAACCCTCACTATTATGGAGTCACCACCAGCTTGCACCGTGCCCTGTTGACTTGGGTCCTTGGTTTCGTGGGATCTGCGCCAGAATCGAAACCTACCATCAGTTCTTACCAACTGAAATCGGGACTCATGTGATCAGGCCATGGTTTTCCAGTCGTCTAGGTTCCAACCGATATGGTGAAGAGCCCAGGAGAGATGCTACAAGCGCTGTCGTGCTGTTAGGAGAGGCAGTCATGTCGGTCATCTACAGTCAACTCATAAACGTCAGATTTCGCCGCACTTACCTAACGGATACGTTCTTCGAACGTCCCAAATTGATTTCTGCGGTTATGTCAAGCAGTGTTGCTTGTTTGTGAGCACAGACATCTCGAAGCAAACGCCGCTGTTTTAGGTCGTTAAGTGAAGGCCGTCTGCCACTGCGATGTCCGTGGTGAGGGGTGCTGCCTGAAATGTGGTATTCTCGGTATACTGTTGGCACTGTGGATCTCGGAATATTGAATTCTCTATTTCTGAAATGTAATGTCCCATTACTGATTTTTTGAGGTTACAATTTATGCCTAAAATATCCAATATAGATTCTGTGTTCTTGTGATGTCCACTAAACCTGCGATTTCAGTCCACAGGTTCTCAACTACATTCTGTTTGTGATATTTTTCATTCTCCGGGTGCCACAAACTCACTCTTTCTTGGAATGAACTTTTCAGCTTCTGACGATATTTCGTGTGTAAAAACGTCGTTCGATCTGACCGAAGTAAACAAACTGATCCGAATTTCACCGAGTGTAGACCGAAGTCTCTACGATCGGACAATGAGATACGCCGCAGTGTGACCGTACATGTGGCGAACTGATTTGAAAAGATCGGCCGTCTTAGGCTGATGTCGGTCATCGGCAGAATCCACCGATATATGGATATGGTGTCTGTTCTTTCGGACATGTCCGACACCATTCCTTTCCTTCTTTCTTTCTTTGTCTGTGCCGCAGTTACTCAGGGTCGGCCATGGTTAATCGGATGTGGCGTGGTAAGTTTAAAGGGTGGCCGGATGCCCTTCCTGCCGACACCCCGTACCCCTCAGGAAGGAATTAGTGTACCCCAGTTGTCTGTGTCTAATGTAAGCCATGGAATAGTGCGAATGTGTTGCAAATGTCTGCGATTCGTGTAACTGATGCGAAACTTGGGGACCAGCCCGGTATGCACCTAGGGGAATGTGGAAAACCGCCTAAAAACCACATCCAGGCTGGCCGGCACATCGACCCGCCGGCCGGATTCGATCCGGGGCCGGCGCGCCTACCCGAGTCCAGTAAGCAGCGCGTTAACGCTTTTTTTCCGCTTTTGTTCGTTGCATCTGTTCGGAGCGGACGTCGTGAGGCATCCATTTAAGTTCGTTGTTGGTCTGTTAACTCAGTTTTTTTTATTACAGAGGGCACGTAACCCTCTGACCGAACACGCTGAGCTACCGTGCCGGCACGCTCTCGGCTACCCTGGCGGGTATGTCCGACACCATATCCATATAAGTATATAGTTCTGGCACTACCGGCTATGATCTTCTTCTTCTGTGCGGATGCACACATATTACCCGACCTCTTACGGGACTTGGTAAGAATGTCTTTCACGACTAATGAGTGTGTTGGGTAGGAACACTACGAATGTAGTGTGTGGACATTTAAGGTGAGAATATGGGTCTCGCGGGAGGCGTGCGCGAGATAGTCTCTGCAGTCGCACTATACTCTGTGCCCTCGGTGGCTCAGATGGACAGAGCGTCTGCCATATAAGCAGGAGATCCCGGGTTCGAGTCCCGGTCGGCGCACACATTTTCACCTGTGCTCGTTGATATATATCAACGCCTGTCAGCAGCTGAAGGTATTAATACACAATTCTAATTCCACCGATATCGGTGCCACTGTGACTGTAGCCTGTGACCGCAGCCTGTAACTGCTGGCGTAAAGCGGGAAATCCGGGTTCGACTGCCCGTCCGGCGCAAATTTTCATCTATCGCTGTCGAATTCGTTCATTGCCACACTGCAGCTAAATGTAAGATTTATTTTCTCATAAATATAAATGCTGGAAGGCTTTTCACGGATGATGCTTTCGTATATACAGGGACGCCGCAACGCTAGAAAAATTTTAGTACTGCTAGCTAGTCTGCGATCCGAATCAGACAGGATTGACAGAGGAAATAGACTATCCAAAGAACAGCAGCACGTTCCGTTACAGGGTCATTTAGCGCATGCGAAGATGGTCAGTCAACATCAGTAGCGGACATTACGAGAGAAGCTTTCTGTATCAAGGTTTGGTTTACTTTTAAAATTTCGACAGCGTACGTTCCCAGAAGACTAAAGCAATATATTGCTTCCTCTTACTCACGTTATCTGGCGAAAATATCATGGGGATACAATAGAGACACGCTAACTCACACAGAGGTTTATCATCAATTGAGGAGTTGAGATAAAAAATAGGGCTTATCATTTTTGGGGTATATGAGTTGTTATTTTCACGCGATTCCGCATTTGTTGGTCCTAAATGGGACGTGTTCAGGGATTTCCCTCCTGTCTAAACCAGTCCTGAAATTTCGTTTCGTGCAGAAAGATGACTTTGCACAGTCTCCATATTGCACGAAAGTACTTGAGAGGTGATGACGGCACTCTAGCGGGATGCAGTTAACACCTGAGAGATTTCAAAATGGCTTTGTAAATCGTCTCTGGAATCATCTGAAGGTTCCATGAATTCGAAAGGAAGAAACGACGCATTGAACTGTGGAATAGAAATGTGATTACACAAAGAAAGTCATGGATTTAGAGCATATCAACTAGAAAGAAAATATTGTTGCTAAAATGGAAACAAATGCATATTACAGGTAAATTGTCATACAATGTTCATTGTTTGTATGCTCTGTGCATATTATAATAGTAGAAGCAAGTTGTGTAGAAACATTATACTGAAATGTGATTATAAATTGGACTGTTACATAACACAAAATGTCTGAGGACACTGTTCAGTGATGATGCATCTCTCTTTCACCCAATAGCAGTGAAATTGTGAAATAAGAATTTCCTCTGGTTAAGACTGGGATAGTCCCTCAATTTCATAATGTGCCGAGGTCGTAAATAGACGTCATTCCTTTGAAACATGAGAAACTATAGGATGTTTCATGCGTGCCTGACATTTTCCCTTTGCAGTTTCGTGAGTATTTTGATAAAGTGACTGGTGGAGAGGAATTCGGAATTGAAATTATGGATAGTGATAGAGAGTGATAAGTTTAGGAACATGCGTGTCTGTCAAAATAAACAGGTTTGTTTAATAAGTTAAAAAAAATGTGGACTTAGCTCCCCCATGTTATAATCCAAGGCATTAAAAAGAGAAGTGACTTCCATTGTATACAGAGGGGTCCAAATAAATGTATCCACTATTTAAAAGTCCATAACTTGCAAACTAATTGACGGAGTTTTCTCAATTTTGGTGAAAGTGTAGCTTAAAGTCCAAATTAAAGATATCACTGTAGGTGTTCGAAATGGTCACCATTAACATTCACACACAAACGATGCCGCCGAACTGCAGCACGAACTACTGACTGCAACGTGTTCAGTTGGATATTTGCACATGAATGTACGATGGATTCTCGAAGTTCATCCAATGTGTGTGCCTTTTGTCGATAAATGACGTCCTTTAGTGTTCCCCACAGGTAAAAGTCCAGAGGAGTTGGGTCTCGGGAACGTGGTGGAAACTCCACAGCACCTCTACGGCCTATGCATCTTCCTGGTACATTTTCTTCGAGATACGCTCTAACACGATTTTGATAATGGGCTGGGGCACCATCTTGTTGAAAGTAAACTGTTCCGTCTCCATACAAGTCTCGGATGGCAGGTAAAATGGATGTCTGAAGCTTCTGAAGGTACACTTCACCGGTAACTGTGCCATCAAAGAAGAATGGCCCAATCAAGCTCCGGCAAGACAACCCACACCACACATTTACTCCTGGCAAATTCAAGGCTTGGTCTACATGGACGTTCGGATTTTCGGCGGCCCAGTAGATGCAATTGTGGCGATTTACTGTACCACTGAGTTTGACCTGTGCCTCATCAGACCACACAATCATCTCTGCAAACTCTTCATCGTTGCGCACCATGTTAGTAAACCACTCGCAGTACTCCATTCTACGACCTGGGTCGTCCTCGTTCATTGCGTGTAGCAATCGTAGGATGTAGCACTTCCACTTTGCTATCTTCAAAATTCGCCGAACACTTGAGCGACTCACTCCAGTTTCACGGGCACACTGTCTTACAGACGTCTGTGGTGAGCGAGTGAATTGTTTTAACACATGACGGGGGTTAGCTGGACTTGTTACAGGTCGTCCAGATCGTTGTTTGTGTACGCCTTTAACACAACCTTCGGCTTCAAATTTCTCGAATGCGACGAATCGTTAAATGTGTTGGTGGCTCTGTTTGATACTCATTTCGCCATTGCCGTTGAACCTCATTAATGTTTTCGTACTTAAAATACCACTTCAAAACTGACTTCCTTTCATCGAATGTAAGCCTTGCGCCAGCCATGTTTACTCGAGTAACTAGGTGCAACTAAGAACAAAACACTCACTATATGGCGACTGTCATCTGACAAAACAAAACAACGCAATACAACGCTTGTGTGGCGATTGCCGGAACTACAAACTATTACACCACCAAAGATGAGACAACTCCGTCAATTAGTTTGCAGTTATGGACTTTTAAACAGTGGATACATTTTTTGGACCGCTCTGTATATATTGTTTAATTACGAATGGTACAGATAATAGGAATGTGTGTGAACATATTGAAATGATTAAAATGAATATTTTTCTTGAAAATATGCAATTTTTTTAGATACACGATATTTATGATAAAATGAGAGTTGTTTCAATCAAAAAGGGGCTATGCCAGTCATTTTCTACTACCATTTTCTGTTATTTGTCGTTATTGTATTGCTACAGATATTGATATAAGATTGTCTTCTTGCTGCTGAGCATGTGGGAGTACCTATAAAATTTAAGAGTAATATTATTCAAGTTTTTTTCAATGTATCTAAATATTACCGTTGAGTTTTGATCCCAACGCCTCAGTTGTTATTCCCGGGTAGCGTTGGCGACTGCAACAGGCAAGAAGGTGAGTGACGGTGGTATACACCCATCACGTGGCTTGCGAAACCGAGATGTAGAAAGGTGTAATCGCGCGCTAAGGAAGTCAACCTCACAAGTAGGCAGCTGAATCTAACTTTCGTGGTCCCGCAGTCGACGGTACCATAAGTATGCATACGTAGATTTGTAGTTAAGCTGACGAGGTCGCACGAAAAGTCATACACCAGGTAAAGAATAATTTCATTATTTGTGAAGAATAACTGCAGATCTATGTATACTCAATAGAATGGTCGCTAATCTCCTACGTGGCTTTATGTCACACCTTTAATACAATAAGTTTCTTATTTTCTTCTGCTTATGGGGCGAATGCCCACACATGGTATCGGATAATGCTGTATGTTTCGGCAGAGGTCTGACACAACAGCCCAGATCAGCCTGAAAGTGGGATACGCATATTCCTCTATCAGTTGAGGTAGTGAAAATATTTTAGTTACGGAAGAGGCGACAATATATTGATGATTCAGAAAAAAATTACCAGAGAAGTGAACTGATTAAGGCAAGCAAGAATAGATTATAGAGCTCTTTAAGAAGTAAGGGCATACGTTACTGTCAGAGAAAGATTAGGATACGTAAAACAACTGGTCTAGGACTTCCTGAGGTTTAAACACATGTGCTTGATACAATACGAACAATATGAGATGGAGAACGGCCCCACAACCATCTGAAGTTTGATGCATTATAGGGGGAAAATGGGTTACTGAAGATGTAATATACATTTACTAAGGATCTTGTGCCGATGGAGGACCGAATATAAAAAAGGCCCTAGCAGCTTGGCCGTGACCTCCGTAACGCATACACGTGTAACCTTTTGACTGGAAACACGTGCGTGACCCCGAATATGGGGAGAATTAGGTCAATGTACACGATTTACAGCCTGCTCTAAATTTCGTGCAGGGCCAACCAAGCTATTAGCTACTAACATTTTAATAGGACGCAAAA
Organism: Schistocerca nitens; assembly: GCF_023898315.1. Taxonomy (NCBI): domain Eukaryota; kingdom Metazoa; phylum Arthropoda; class Insecta; order Orthoptera; family Acrididae; genus Schistocerca; species Schistocerca nitens. Next base: position 1,177,987,417 of record NC_064614.1, read on the forward strand.
AGGTCACGTCTATTTCGTTTGCATTAATTTACATGCCAGATATTCGGCGAGATGTTACTGAAACATGATCGAAAAAAAAAAAGCCTAACGCACTAGAAATGCTAACTGCTGTTGCTTGTTGAATAACGACCCCCATCATGAACTAAAAAACTGCTTTAAGATTTCATACTAGCCGACATAACGTTTTGAGAGTTTTTTGGGAGAAACGCAGCCCCTTCGTGTCTCAGAGTCAAATTTAGGAAATTTAGCACGGTACTAGGAGGGCTGTCCAGAAAGAAGATTCCGATCAGTCGCGAAATAGATACCACTGTGAAATCAGAAATGTTTTATTTCCAGCAGCTAGCTACACCTTCCAGCTACTTCTCTACATAGTCGCCGCTGCGACTTAAGACATTAGTCGTTGCGCTGTACCAAACATTCCAGTACCCACGTCGTAAAAGGCAGCTGCCCCTTTCTACGCTGGTCTGCAGCTCGTTGTCTGCGCCATATTGTTGTCTTCGTAGCCAACGGTTTATGTGTGCGGAGATGCAAATCAAAGGTAGCCAAGTCCGGGCTGTACGATGGGTGATCAAACACTTCCCATACAATACGCTGCAGGAGCGTCTTCATTGCCCGCATTAAGAAGGAAATGCGTGACAGTTACGTTATGTGGGGTTGCACGAAATCAGGCATATTTGAGGCACTGCGCAACACATCTGCAAAAAGCATCGGATTTTCACTACGGTTTCCATTTGGAGACCGATCAGAACTTACTATCTCGACAGTTCTCGTAGAAGAAATCTATTACCATAAAATTACCGAACGTCGAGATATACGTCAATGCTCTACTATAAATTTCATTTTTAACATACTACGGAATGTGATATGCGATGTGTCAGAAAGAACGTCCTTTTCAACCGTATGTTCCAAAGTTTGTGTTTCTTTTTCTTCCGCCTTTTATTTCTGCATTTCTTTAAACAACGTAAACAGACTGCTACACTTGACACGCACTTGTCACAGCTGGAGACTGTAGGCATGTTGCAAAAAGGAAATACAAACTCAAACGTCGAGACGACGGCCACAATTCCTGAAAGCTCACTGGTAAAAAAGAAATATTAGTCACCACCTTAAAATAGCAAATAGGCAACCACAGCTGTGAATAATGATCTTGGCGATGAAGCGGCTTCTTAACGCCAACGTGACCTTAAAATAAGTCACCCGGCGCTTAGGAGCGCTATCGATATTGTGAAACAGGTATCAGTCGGTTATGTGGTGTTTCTTGATGACGCATGTCCGGTCGATTGTACTATATGCAGAGTTGCGCTATACCAAAACTATAGTTCGGTAGCTGTGGTACACTACATAAATGACTGGTAGTGTTGGTTGGAAAATAAACATAAATGAATGTGTAAGAGAGAAAGTGAGAGCCAACAACTTCTCTTTGTATTTTTATTGTTTTGTTTTGCCCATAATTAGAGCCGCATATCATCCATTGTTAATTCATTGTGTATTTTACACACCTATAGAACATGAACTGCATTTTTATAAGTAATAAAAATTAATTGATTCTGTGGTTTCTGCGCTTTTATGTAACCAAAGCAGCTACTTTTGCTGTAAGTATAGTGCAGATGCACAAACATAAAAACTTATGTACAGATAATTATTATTATTATTTTGTACTCAACAGATGTTCATTGCCATGATCCAAGGGAACGGATTCCTGTTACTACTGATAAACACAATAGCTGTTTATGAATAACAGAGACGTGTTTTGTTTAAGATCGACGAGATGTCTGATGTATTTTTGTTTTGTGTTTTACCTTTTTGTTGATGGAACGGTATCTTCTAGCACTATATGATAATATTATTATTGTTATTTTGTACTCAACAGAAGTTCTACATCATGGTCAAAGGGAAGGTTTTTCTGTTATTATTGATAAATGCGATAGCTGTTTATGAATAACAGACATGTTTTATATAACATCGACAGGATGTTTAATATACTTTTGTTTTCCGTTGTTTCTATTTATTTTACCTTTTTCTTGAGGAAATGGTGTTTTCTAGCGCTGCATTGATTTCTTTATTTCCACTAAAAATCCCTTTGTTTCACTTTGCAAATCAACAATTTTCGAATAAAGCCCGAATTCAACATTGACAATTTCACTTTTGCTATAAATAGTGTTTACTTTTAAGTAACAGGCAGGAGAAGAACAATGTAGAATAAAAATGTTCCGTAGGTTACCTCACTCAGTTTCTACACCGTTCACCACTTCCGGTTTTCTAGGGAATTTAGTACTACACTGATCACAAATACCTTGCTACGAATGCGTACGAAAATTGTTCAACTCCTTCTCACTTGTATCACACAGGGCTCAAAGATAATCATTTCTGCGACGGTCAGAAGAAATAAATTGATATAAACCACTTTCTGTTTTCCTGCAGTTACTTCGAGGCACAGCAAAACGGATAACTTCAAAAACTTCTGAAACTGAAGGTGTCCCCTTCCAAGAAGTGCTCCTGGTTTCTTTACGTTATGACGATTCTCAAATAAAAAATCCGTTCTAGTTATCTATGACATTGCAACGTCTATATACGACATTTTTTGTTCTGTCTTGGGTTGGATACGCACTGTTATCTTCCGATGAATAATACCTAATCTCTGTTGAGTTCCTTTTATTTTCTATTTTGTCGGTCAAGTTTCCTTAACTATATGTAATGCATCTGTATCGGAACATTGTAAAATAATTTTAAATTAGCTTCCAAACCTTTTATATTGGATTTCTCTGTATGTATCAAGCTGTAGGCAGTATGGTCCAAGAAATCCTAGCCAAATAATAAAAAAAAAAGTTTTTTGTAACACGTCGTGACATGACATTATCAATTGAATCTCAAAGTTAGCTGCTAGTAGTTTTATTACATTTCGTACTATAGGGTTATTTCTGCTGTATTGCCATAGTCAATAACACCTGAGAATATTACAGTTCGTAAATTTTGTTTTTTTCCGATATTTGTATGTGGAGTTAACTGTATACTTACGTCTAGCCTGGCGAGACGTACATATTGTATCGATGATGAATCATTTTGTCCATTGTCACTGTTTTTATGCTGGTGAAATAAAGGCACGTGGTAATTTCAAATGTTTTTTATTCCAGTCTCTGATCACAATATCAGTTCTTTAGACGATGACCGGTTTCAGTCCGTAATGGCCATCCTCAGATCTTTTTTACACCATGTTCTAAAGTGATAAGGCCATAATGGCATCGTCAAAACGTATAAATATAATCAGCACAGCATCGTCACGTAGATCTAAAATAAGGTGTAGAATAGGCCACATCGTCCACATAGTGATTATTGCAACTGGCTACTCCAAAGGATTGATATTGTGATCAGAGACTGGAATAAAAAACATTTGACAGTGTTGGATCACTGTTTGTGTACGCGATTATGTCCCAGTTGGTGAAACGTGGTGATTTGATTAGTTCAAAGTTCTCAAGAATGTGTGTGTACGTTTTCAGGTACTCAGCGGTATTGTTTGAGTTACAGATAATTTAGTTGTTTATGATCTTTGGTTGTTTATTTTTTTTATTTTTCTACGAAATATTTATGTTTCAAGTCTGTCCGTTTAATACGTCGTGTGGATAACTTTTCATGTTTATATAAATTTCCAATTCTTCCAGTACGTTCATGGCGTGTCCTTTTGGTATTATCTGTAGGATTAAGTGCCATTTCGATTTTGCCGACTCTATAATTTTGGTTTTTCAAATGCATGAAGGGACTCGACTGATTGCCGTCTTTGTATCAGCATGCATCCAAAAAGCCAAAACGATAAACCCGACAAAATCGAAACCGCACTTCAAATCTTCCAGATAATACCAAAAGGTCTTGCCTTGAACACCATGGATGAATTGGAAATTTATGCAAAGATGAAAAGTTATCCACACGACATATTAAACCAACAGACCGACTTCAAAGATAAATATTACCCACAAAATTTTACTGACATTTTGGGACATGAGAACGGGTAAAAAATAATCAACCAAAGATTAATAAAGGACTGAATTATCTTTAATTCAAACAATACCGCTGACTACGCTACAACCACTTTGTACACATACGGTATCATTGAGAACTGTCACCTAGCTGTCAAATTACTAAGTGACTCTTTTACCATTACTAAAACAGCGACATTCATGAATGATGCGATAGGTACGACTCATCGCCGGCCGAAGTGGCCGTGCGGTTAAAGGCGCTGCAGTCTGGAACCGCAAGACCGCTACGGTCGCAGGTTCGAATCCTGCCTCGGGCATGGATGTTTGTGATGTCCTTAGGTTAGTTAGGTTTAACTAGTTCTAAGTTCTAGGGGACTAATGACCTCAGCAGTTGAGTCCCATAGTGCTCAGAGCCATTTGACTCATCACACCAGATGTAAGTATACATGTACATTTAACTCCACGTACAAATATTGAAAAAGTAATTGAAATTTACATACTGTAATATTCGCAAATGTATTTGACAGTGGCAGTACCGCCGAAATAGGAGGAGACTAGTGTCTAACGTCCCGTCAAAAACGAGATCACTAGAGAAGGAGAACAAGCTCGGATTAGGGAAGAATGGATAAGAATGCGGCCGTGTCCTTTCGAAGGAATCTTGCTGGCATTTGCCTTATACGAAAAACCTAAATCAGGATGGCCGGACGCGGGTTTGAACCGTCGTCCTCCCGAATGCGTGACCAGTGTACTAACCACTGTGATACCCCACTCGGTATATTAGGCGTAATACGAGGGGAAGTCGAAAAGTAATGGGACTTTTGAGAAAAGGAATATTTATTCTAATGATAGAACCCTGCACCTCAATGCACAAGTTTCACAAGTTTTTTGATTCCGTCGGAAAAAAAGTTTTTTCGTTGCACCTGTAACCAATTTTGCACTGCATCAATGACTTCTGCAAAGATTGCAAATCTTCTTCCTGTAAAACTCTTGGAGTCAAGTCTGGACTGTATGCCGGGTATTCCAGCAATTGTTTCGGGCGTCCTTTTGGCAGAACGTGGCCGAGCGTTGGCTTGCTGCAGGGTGACACGTTTTCGCAGTTTTCCGCGACGTTTGGATCTGATTGCAGGTTTCAGTCTGGTTCGCGACACATCACAATAGTTCTCACTGTTCACAGCTTCAGGTCTCGGGCTGAAATGAACGGCTACCACACCTTCAATGTTCCGAAATAGTGTTAGCGTAACCTTATCAGCTGATGGCTGACGTTTAAATTTCGTAACTTCTGGTGATGACCATGCTCGTTGACTTAACTTTCCGGTACGTGATGATGCATCCACGTTTCGTCTACAGAAACGATCTGTTGTAACAATCCACTTCCTTCGAGCTGATAACGGGCCAAATGTTTGCGAGAATAAGAGAGGTCCACCCTTCGCACCTTACGCTGCGCTGACAGCTCTTTCCGTACCCGCCTCGCACACACTTTCCAAAAATTCATCCTGTCCTCTAAGATGGAGTACACTGAACCATGACCGATGTGTAAAGTATTGGCAATTTCGTCCAATGTGATACGTCTGTTTTCCACCACCATATCCCCAAACGACTTCCAAATTGTCCCCAGCTGTTGAAGTAAATGGCCTACCCGATCTCTCGTCGTCACATAAAGTTCTTCCCTAGTTGAAGCACTCTATCCATTCGTGGATCTTTATTGGAGATAAAACAGCTGTCACCATACTGCTGTTCCATTCGACGTATAATTACCTCAAGTTTCAACATCTTCTGCAAACAAGAAGCGAATCACGGCCTTCGTTTCCTTCTTGGTACGGGTCGATAATGGAGCTGCCATGTTTCACGATCTGCTACAATTCAACATCTAACGGGGGAATAAGAGCGAAACGTTGTACAGAACTGTTGCAGACGACAATACTTCAGCCCTGGATACTAGCAATGTTACCAAGCCCTACGGCAGTGGTTCCCAATCTTTCTTAGGCTATTATCCCTGCGTGCATTCACACATTAGCTAGTACCCCCGCCATCTGTGGCTCACCGTCCCCCACATTATCACCAACTTTAAGACGTAACTAAATTGTTGAATGAAAGACGTTTCTTGGAATACTTTTATTTTTAAAATGATGAAAGATGAATGATATTTAGTTTACGTGTGTGTGTATATGCATGTGTGTGTGTGTGTGTGTGTGTGTGTGTGTGTGTGTGTGTGTGTGAAAAGAAAGCTAACTATCCACAGTGAGCGTACACACTTGTTACAAAATATGCTAACCCTGTGTTACTCCTGTCCACTGCGGCACTTGCTTGACCTGCACGCTGCAACCCCATTTAAAATCTAACAAGTTCCTTACTTTTGAACTAGCAGAAACTGGACGACTTCAGGATGTTAATGCTTTGTGCCGTACCACCCAAATAATAATAATCATAATAATAATAATAAAACAGTGTATAGAACTATAGTAGCTCTCATGTAGTTACTGCTGTGTAGTGCTGTCAATTAATTCATTTATCTGTTTCGAACCGAGAGATGAAACAATTTCTGAACTACGGCAGGTACTATATACAACTTGGAGAGGACATTCTCGTGAGATATTTAGTATTTGTTACGAACATGTCTCACTTCTAAATTTAGTTTTGTGACTGAAACAGAATCGAATCGTTTAGTTTTCACCCCCCCAGATAATTTCATTTCACCTCTTAGGGGATAATTATCCCCAGGTTGGGAACCGCTGCCCTACATTGAGAAATCGCAGAAGTCACTTTACTTTTTTACTTCCCCTCGTACAATAAAACTAACAGCTCGCCGGCCGTTGTGGCCAAGCGGTTCTAGACGCTTCAGTCCGGAACCGCGCTGCTGCTTCGGTCGCAGGTTCGAATCCTGCCTCGGGCATGGATGTGTGTGATGTCCTTAGGTTGGTTAAGTTTAAGTACTTCTAAGTCTAGGGGACTGATGACCTCAGATATTAAATCCCATAGTGCTCAGAGCCATCTGAACCATTTGATCTGCCGGCCGGTGTGGCCGAGCGGTTCTAGGCAATTCAGTCTGGAATCGCGCGACCGCTACGGTCGCAGGTTTGAATCCTGCCTCTGCTTGGAGGCAGAGCCACCATTTGAACTAATAGCTCTAACTTGAAATACTCAATTCAAAATTTAAACAAAAGTGAAGTTCACAGAACCCCGGAACGTGGTGGATGTTTATCAACATTAGAACACGGCGTAGAACGGATCTGAAGATATGTTAAAAAATGACGAGATTCCTCCAGCTGTACTAAGGTGTTGGTTTTATTGGCAACGGGTTTCGATGTTGTTACATCATCATCTTCAGGCCCATACTTGTTGACAGCAACCGTATGTGTCTAACACTAGTACTCAGTTACACACATACAGTTGCTGTCAACAAGTATTGGCTTGATGATGATGATGTAACAACATCGAAACCAGTTGCCAATAAAACCAACATCTTAGTACAGCTGGAGGAATCTCGTCATTTTTTACAATGAAATGAAAACCCTTAGCTGCTTACAGGCGTTGACATACGTCAACGGGGACAGATGTCAACGCCTGTAAGCAGCTAAGGGTTTTCATTTCATTGTAATTTCATTCTAACGAGCTGCCTGGTCACCGATGGAATCTGTTCTTTCGGACATGTCCGAAAGAACAGATACCATCTTAGTATATATATAGTTAAGGCTCACCGGCCACTTGCCCCTTCTTCTTCTGTGCGAATGCACAAACAGTGCCCGAACTCTTACGGGAATCGGAAACGCGCAGCGAGTAATGAGTATTACGAATGTAGTGCGGGACAATACGTTGAGAATGTGGGTTTCGCGGGATGGGTGGGTTTCGCGGGATGGGTGGGTTTCGCGGGATGGGTGCCAGAGATAAGTCCCTGCAGTCGCACTATTCTCTGTGTCCTCGGTGGCTCAGATGGAGCAGTCGGCTCGCAGCCGTGCTAGCGTGCGGAGCTGCTCCGCGCGCCGTCCGACGCTCCGCTCTCGGCGGTGTTCATTTCCGCGTCGCGGTGTTTGTGTCTATAGAGTCCAGTACTAACGTACACCATGGCGCACTCGTACCGCCGTGCAACGATCAAAGTAACGTTTCAGGCCGAACATCCATGACCCAGAGCTTTCGAAGTCGAACAGTTCATACGTGAGGATCTACGTTTGAACCCCCAGGACGTAATCGGCATACATTTCTCCATCACTGGAAGTGTTGTCTACATCAAGATGTCGACGGAGGAAATTTGCAATGACATAATTCGCCGTCATGCCACTGGACTCAAATTTAAACACTCTGATGGACATATGGGTGCTGTGACAGTCGCCCATGCTGGATTCGGTCTCCGGACATTGCGGGTGTTTGAGCTCCCGTTCGAGGTGCCTCAGGATGTGGTCATTGCCGCTTTCCAAACATATGGCACCGTCTTGGGTCACGTCGCGGAGAAGTGGCAAACATTTACGACCTACCCCCTATTAAATGGCGTCCGGCAAATAAAAATTGAGCTGACGAAACATGTCCCATCGTACCTGCTGATTGGCGGTGTGAGGGCCATCGTCATGTACGATGGACAGCCACGAACGTGCGCAGGATGTGGCCAGGAGGGACATGTACGTTCCGAATGCTTACACCGCCGTTTAATACAGACGCCGTTACGTGAAGAGACCCAGGCTTCGACGGTCACGTCCTTACCCATCACCTACGCCAAGGTTGCACAGGACCCCGTCGTATCAAACTCGATTGCGCCAGCAGCATCGTCAACGCCACCCGCCGCAGCACAACGCGCCGACGACACAAGCAGGGCGTCGCCTACAGTGCTCGCTTCAGGACCGTCCGGGTTGCAGACCGAAACCGATGTTCCTGTTGGAACCATGGACGTCGACCTCGGTGTCTTGCCGACGTCTGCCTTTGTCCAGACGGGTTCGGCGTCAGACGACGGGCGACCACATTCTGATTCAGAAGGCCACATCAGAAAACAGCGGTCGCCTCGCAAACACAGGAAACGACGACGAACGCCTTCCGATGACGCCCTTTCTCAGACGGCCCCGCGAGATGTCGACCTATTGTCTGACGGTGATCCCCAACATTGCGTCCAGTCACGCGATGCAGCAGCAACGCGATGCAGCAGCAACAGCCCCCCCCCCCCCCCCCCCTGTGACGCCTCGACTCCCGGTTCGGGACGTGTCCTCGCCGTTGTCAACGAATGATGACGGCGGTCCCCCTGCCACTCATGTTGCGGAATCCACAACACCCGTTCCGGAAGTACGTGACCGTCACATGTCCACGTCGTCAGCTTCCTGGGCCGATGACGTTGAAGAAGAAGCGGAACAGACTGCCAGCGTGTCTTCACAGGAGTCCACCTCGGCGACACTGGGGCTGGCGCCCCGCCAGTAATTATCACCACTGCGGGACCACCGGCGGGTCTCCACCCGCACGTTCTGCAAATACTGAGGATGGTCGTACACAGCACCGCCACGATGACTCTTGCCACCATTCGTGCCCCCCATAAACTGGCCATGTTCAGAGACACTATTTACTCTGCTGATGTGGATATAGCACTCTTACAAGAGGTGTTTGTGGCTGACTTCCTAGTTCCCACCGGATACAACGCCCATGTTTCCCCCGCATCCGACACCGGTAGCGGCGTCGCCATCCTGCTACGCGACGGACTCCCTGCAGAGGACGTCATCTACCTCCCCACTGCGCGAGGTATGGCCCTCACACTGTTCGGCGTGCGTATTATTAATATCTACGCTCCGTCCGGCACTGGTCGCCGTCATGACCGACAAACTTTTTTTGCCGAAAGCGTCACACCCCTCTTCACCGGTCCGCAGGACGATTTGGTACTCGGTGGGGAATTTAACTCGACACAAGAGCCCGCGGACCAACTCCCACGACATTCCCCTTGTGCATCTCTCTCAGTGGTCATCGACCGTCTACAACTTGTTAACACATGGAAGAAGCTCCAAGGAATTCAACCGGGTTATACATTCTACACCTCTCACTCGTCAAGCCGCATAGATCGCATCTACGTTACCCGCTCCCTTGCTGATGGCACACGTCATGCGGAAGTCTGGCCCTTGGCCTTTTCAGACCATGATGCGTACCTCTGTGACGTCACTCTCGCCCGACAGCTAGTGTGGTATAGTCATGGTCTGTGGAAACTCAATGTCGCTCACCTGACCTCCTCAGACTGTCGCCGTATGGTCGAAGAAGCGTGGGCACGCTGCCACCATCGTCGAGAAGCCTATGACTCCACCTTATCATGGTGGCTCTCCTGTGCAAAGCCGACCCTCAGGAAGACTCTGATGAGTTATGGGAAGGAATTAAAGGCGTGGCAAACTCATACCCTGCACTTCTACTACACCATACTACGTGACTGTACGACGATGCCTTTCTCGCCAGCCCGGCAGTCGATGGTCCATCGCACGAAGGCGCAGATCTCCTTGATCATGCGGCGTCACTTGGAAGGCACTGTAGTCCGTTCTCGAGCTTCTAATCGAATCCCTCAAGAACGTCCGTCGAAGTACCACCTCCTTCAGGAAAGACAGCGACGACGACGAGATCTGATCCAAGACCTCACTGATGTGGAAGGGCGCCGGCACGACACCCAACAAAGCATCGGTCGCACTCTCCATGCTCATTTTTCCGGGCTATACGCAGCCGTACCGCATTCTGCAGCACTGATCACAGAATTCGCTCAGCTTACACTCTTCCGTAGGATGCAGTGCATGGCCTCCAAGACGACGTAACCACAGATGAAGTGGTAGATGCTATCAAGGCGGGTTCCGATAACAGATCACCTGGACCTGACGGTATACCCATCGAATTTTATAAAAGTTTTCACTATTTGTTGGCTTCCACGTGGACGGCAATCGCACAAGAGCTGATGTCACCGATGACAGTGGTCCCAAGCGCCTTTCTAGAAGGCATTATTATCCCCGTACATAAACCGCGCGGGTTATCGAGGGTCCAGGACTATCGACCAATTACTTTGCTCAACAGCGACATGAAAATATTCACACGGCTACTGGCATCGCGACTCAAGAAGGTCGCACGTTACGTCACATCCTGCGACCAGACTTCCCTAGGAGGCGACAACAACATCCGTACGGCCCTTTGCCGTTACAGAGACATGATAGCATTAGCGCATTATCGGCGTCTCCCTGGCGCCTTGGCTTCACTGGACTTTAGCCAGGCTTTCGACCGTGTTGACCACTTCTATTTACGGACAGTTCTTCAGCATATGGGTTTCCTGGCGGTATTGTCACAGTGGTTATGCGCCTGTTGAGTAGTGCAACCTCTAAAATCATGTACAGTGGTCGCCTAACACCGCCCCTGGTCATCGCACGATCTGTGCGGCAAGGCTGCCCTCTTTCCACGATTTTGTATGCTTTCGCCTTGGAACCCCTGTTCCAGGGCATGCGCCAACGTTTGGAAGGCACGGCTGTGCACGGCCACGGTTTTTGTTGTACAGCCTACGCAGACGACATAGTACTATATCTGCGCAGTGAAGATGAAGTACGAGCACCACTGACATGGGTGGCGACTTACGGCAAAGCGTCGGGGAGCTGCCTCAACGTGTCAAAATCCAAGGTCCTGCTCATTGGTGAGGGCTTGCCGGAGAGATGCGCTGCCCCCCTTAGTGTCGCCGCCACCATACGGTGTCTTGGACATGATTTCACAGCAGACCTGCGCCGCTCAGCGACTATCAATGGTAGACGCTTGCTACAGACAATCAGAGCAAATGTCGCAGATCACCGGCTACGAGCTCTCGACGTTATCCAATGCGCGCAATACGTGAACATATATCATGCTTCCCGTATACCACACGTGGCTCAAGTACTACCAGTCCCAAATCTCCTGGCGCGACGACTGTTGATGGCTTTCGGCTCCTTCGTCAGCACGGGGATGTTATTCAAGGTGCAGTATGAATCCCTTGCACTGCCACGAGATGGTGGCGGGGTGGGACTCATCCACGTGCCGACTCGTGTCAAGGCCCTATACGTCAGCTCCCAACTAAAACTTTGGCATCGTTGCCCGCAGAGCCTTACTAGCCTCCTGCTTCACAACTTTGCACCGGCCTCCTTGTCCACCCCAGTACTGGTATCGACCATTCCAACTCCCTTTTATTACATCCAACGATTTTTCCTGGAGTTCAGTTATATCTACCGGTCCTTACCACTTACACGTTTGTACCTCACGAAAACAGTCTCCGAATTGTTACAACAGTGCCGCCCGTCCAACCCCATCGAAGTATCCACAGTACGTGTGGCGACACATATGGAAGGCGATCCATGCGCGTTTTCTTGAATCAGACGTTCAATCAGCGTGGTACATCACCGTGAATGGCAAACAAGTTAACCGAGATCGTCTGCACCGCATCCATCTCGCCGATTCATCCCTCTGCACCCACTGTGGAGTGGATGACACGGATGTCCACCGGTTCCACTGTGGCACAGCGTTCGACGTCTGGACACTTGCGCAGCGAATTTTGGCGTTTCTTACTCGCCAGACACCGGCTCAAATCGACGTCCACATGCTTTTGTACCCCGATGAGACTTTCTACCCCTCCGCCAAAACTCACTCTGTGAACTGGATCTGTGGCCACACGATCCGCTATCTTTTTACTTCTGGCGACAAGTCGACGCTAGGATATTGGACTTATCTCAACGAACAACACTGCGTCCTGATACGCAACCCACGCTATAAGCAATATTTTTCCAATTTCTTACGGAGCACTTTCGATGACCCACCAAGTAGCTGGAACGTCCAAGCCCTGAGAAGCTTAAAACTGTATAAACCGAACCGAACTGAATAGATCTGCTACCCAGAACCCACGCCTACGCCATGAGAAGAAACGTTTGGACGAGCTGGCATGCTGTAGGCGGAGACACTTCAGGAGCTCCTGTAAGAACTGACCTTTAACTACAAGTCGCACGACGACTTTAATTAAAAAAAAAAGAAAGAAAAAGAAAAAAAAGAAAAAAAAGGAACTTTTCCTTATTTATTCCTCATAATTTGTTCTTAAAGGGAAAAAAAAGAACTAAAAAAAAGATGGATAGAACGTCTGCCATGTAAGCAGAGGATCCCGGGTTCGAGTCCTGATCGGGGCACACATTTTCATCTGTTCCCATTGACGTATGTCAACGCCTGTAAGGAGCCAAAGGTTTTCATTTCTTTGTAATTTCATTCTAACGAGCTGCCTGGTCACATGTCCGAAAGAACAGATACCATCTTAGTATATATATCGTCATTTTTTGACATATATTATACGATCTGACGTCCCAAGTCGTCCGTTTCAATTATGGATATACGAAGACCTGAAAATGGTCATTACTGACTGAAAGTGGTCAACGTCGAAGGACATAAAATTGTATCAAAGACTGGGATAAAAAACATTTGGCTGGATGTTTATCTCTGGAAGGCAAATATTAGGCATCATCGTAATTATCGCTATCGTCGAAGGCTGTCCGTCTGCAACAAATAAAACTAAGTCTTTCGGCCAGTTAGTTTCCAACTCTCCTGTTTACGGCGTGCGGTGCTGCATGACAACTGAGTCGTTGCGCGCGAGGATAATTCGCTAATGAGGAACCGAACAGACCGCTCTGCCTTGTGTCCTTGTGTGTGTGTGTGTGTGTGTGTGTGTGTGTGTGACGTGCGCCGGCGACGTCTGGGCGCGGGCGGCTCCGCGACCTGCCTCAATTGCGGCGTCGTTGTGGCGCGGCGGAGGCGCACGTGGGTCGCATGCTGCGGCCGCGCCTCAGGGTCGCCGACCGCTGCCAGACGGCGTCGCCCCCACCCCCGCACCCGCGCCGCGACGCGCGCGAGTCTAAGCGAGCAAAAAGCACCAGCCCTGACGAGCCTGCTGCGACTAGACGGCTCCGCCTCCCCCACTCACCCAGCGGCGATAGAACTCGGCAGGCAATTGTCCGGCGGAGCGCGCGACGGTGGCGCCGCGCCGGCCGCGGCCGCGTTGATAGTTTTCCCTCCGCTGCGCCGCTTGATGAAGAGGTCTCTGCGATAAGGTCGCGCGGCCGTGACTCGCCTGCCGACAAAGCCGACCGAGGCCCCCTGACCTACGCGCCACCTTCGCTTCGCTTCCCTGCCGCCCTTCTCTTATTGCTAACCTCCTTCCGCAGTCGCGGAGACGGCCGCAGATAAAATCCGCTCCGTGCGCTGGCTGCACTTTATCATCCTGATAAGCATTTCTGTTGCTGAGATGAGCACCGAACTGTCGCGTTAAAGTCCTGGCCGACGCCCAAATCTACAAACGACTCGTGTTTTCAACGTCGCAAAGCTACACAGTTTTAGTGCGTTAGGCCGTCGGGACGTTTTTCTCATTGCGAAGCAAGCCAGAAGCGGTATGCGTCGTGGTTGCTGCACGCTCTGAAACGACCAGCTACACCTCACGGAACATAACGTGTTCCCCATAGCGATTTGAGACCGCAGGGCTTTCCAGAGGATTCTGTCGCCTGCATCTGAATGCAAATTGTGGTGTCACCGCCGGACACCACACTTGCTAGGTGGTAGCCTTTAAATTGGCCGCGGTCCGTTAGTACAAGGTGCATTCAAGTTCTAAGGCCTCCGATTTTTTTTCTAATTAACCACTCACCCGAAATCGATGAAACTGGCGTTACTTCTCGACGTAATCGCCCTGCAGACGTACACATTTTTCACAACGCTGACGCCTTGATTCCATGGCAGCGGCGAAGGCTTCTTTAGGAGTCTGTTTTGACCACTGGAAAATCGCTGAGGCAATAGCAGCACGGCTGGTGAATGTGCGACCACGGAGAGTGTCTTTCATTGTTGGAAAAAGCCAAAAGTCACTAGGAGCCAGGTCAGGTGAGTAGGGAGCATGAGGAATCACTTCAAAGTTGTTATCACGAAGAAACTGTTGCTTAACGTTAGCTCGATGTGCCGGTGCGTTTTTTTGGTGAAACAGCACACGTGCAGCCCTTCCCGGACGTTTTTGTTGCAGTGCAGGAAGGAATTTGTTCTTCAAAACATTTTCGTAGGATGCACCTGTTACCGTAGTGCCCTTTGGAACGCAATGGGTAAGGATTACGCCCTCGCTGTCCCAGAACATGGACACCATCATTTTTTCAGCACTGGCGGTTACCCAAAATTTTTTTGGTGGCGGTGAATCTGTGTGCTTCCATTGAGCTGACTGGCGCTTTGTTTCTGGATTCAAACATGGCATCCACGTCTCATCCATTGTCACAACCGACGAAAAGAAAGTCCCATTCATGCTGTCGTTGCGCGTCAACATTGCTTGGCAATATGCCACACGAGCAGCCATGTGGTCGTCCGTCAGCATTAGTGGCACCCACCTGGATGACACTTTTCGCATTTTCAGGTCATCATGCGGGACTGTGTGCACAGAACCCACAGAAAGGCCAACTCTGGAGGCGATCTGTTCAACAGTCATTCGGCGATCCCCCAAAACAATTCTCTCCACTTTCTCGATCATGTCGTCAGACCGGCTTGTGCGAGCCTGAGGTTGTTTCGGTTTGTTGTCACACGATGTTCTGCCTTCATTAAACTGTCGCACCCACGAACGCACTTTCGACACATCCATAACTCCATCACCACATGTCTCCTTCAACTGTCGATGAATTTCAATTGGTTTCATACCACGCAAATTCAGAAAACGAATGATTGCACGCTGTTCAAGTAAGGAAAACGTCGCCATTTTAAGTATTTACAACAGTTCTCATTCTAGCCGCTGGCGGTAAAATTCCATCTGCCGTACGGTGCTGCCATCTCTGGGACGTATTGACAATGAACGCGGCCTCATTTTAAAACAATGCGCATGTTTCTATCTCTTTCCAGTCCGGAGAAAAAAAATCGGAGGCCTTAGAACTTGAATGCACCCCGTATATGTCGGACCCGCATGTCGCCACTATCAGTGATTGCAGACCGAGCGCCGCCACACGGCAGGTCTAGTCTAGAGAGACTCCCTAGCTCTCGCCCCAGTTGGACAGCCGACTTTGCTAGCGATGGTTCACTGTCTACATACGCTCTCATTTGCCGAGACGACAGTTTAGCATAGCCTTTAGCTACGTCAATTGCTACGACCTAGCAAGGCGCCATATTCAGTTACTATTGATATTGATATTGTGAATCATGTACCGTCAAGAGCGATGTGCATCATTAGTGGATTAAAGTTAACTACAAACTAATTACGTCCGCTTTCTGAATTCTAATTCCTTGTCATGTTCCAGACATCACGTCAGTATAGTTCTTCCCTCCTCACGCCAACCTGCATGAGCTAAAACGCGTGAATTTCGGCCTCCTCTAGTAACTCGGTGTTGGCACTTCTGCCAACACTACACAAATCATACAGTTTATGAAAGTGAACGCACATAAAATAACTGTCATAATTCTGTTAGCGATCGTCGAAGAAGAGCGGATAAAAAACCGAAGCAGTTTCTGGACTCGTCGATGGGTTGAACAGACAATTGCTGGTGGAGGAACAATGATTAACAAAATGTACTACAAAGCACTTCTGACAACAATGATAGAGGATGCAGCAGAGAAAAAGCATGTTTAAAACCCTTGTGTCCTGTGACGAGTGGAGGTATTCACCTTGAGCGACCGTTGGCAGACGGCTCAGACAATGTAGTTTCTGTCGCTAGGGAGCGTTGGACCGTACAGCATCGTGTGTTCACAGTCGAGCAGTCATTCAGAAACAATGATTCTATAATCATGGTTCAACGTTCTTTCCGTCGGGATGCAGTCCCAAATCGGAACACTACATTCCGACAGTTTGCAGCGTTTAAAGAACTGGTTCCGTGGCGAAAAAGAAACCACCTGGTGTTTCCCGTTCAGTTCGAACTCCGGAAAACGTAGACAGTCAGAACGGCAGTTTTTGCTAGTCCGAAACGATTCGCTAGGCGACCGGCTGTATCGATGTGCATATGACGACGTTCACTTTATCGCATCTTACATGATATCTCAAATTTCACGCATACCAAAACAATGATTCTCCAGTAGCTAGGTGGTTGGTCGATTCGGGGGTCCCATAGGATTAGGGAAGGATGGGGAAGAAAGTCGACTGTGCCTTTTCACAGGGACCATTCCAGCATTTACCTGAAGCGAATTAGGGCAATCACGGAAAACCTAGGCAACATCACGGGTTTGAACCGTCGTCCTCCCAAATGCGAGTCCAGTGTGCTAGTCACTGCGCAGCTAATCGGATTGAATTTTATGCAGCGCACAGTATTTTGTGGCTCAATGGACGCTATTCCTAGGGAAGATGCAGATGTCGCAATATCCATGAGTGATGAAGCCCATTTTCATCTGGACGGTTATGTTCATGAACAGAACTGATGGTATTGTGCATCCACCTGAACTACACCGAAAACTTCTCCACAGCCCAAAAGTGACGAAATGACGATTTTCCTTGATCAACTCTGCTGCGATATATCAAAGATAGGGATTGTGTTGTACTGTATGGAACTGGGGACCTAGAAGCGACAGAGAGGCTTCGTCCCCGCCGTAGTTCTCAGTGGTTCACTACCCCACAACAGGCTACAGCAGTCCACTCACCCCACCGCCGCCCCACACCGAACCCAGGGTTTTTGTGCGGTTCAGCCCCCCCCCCCCCCCCCACCACCACTACCACCGGGAACGTGTCACACCAGACGAACGTAACCCTAATATTTGCGTAGTAGAGTAATTATGGTGTACGCGTACGTGGAGAAAGTGTTTGCGCAGCAACCGCCGAGGCGGAATAAGGGGAACCAGCCCGCATTCGCCGAGGCAGATGGAAAACCACCATAAAAACCATCCACAAATTGGCCGACACTCCGGACCTCGACACTAATCCGCCGGGCGGAATCGTGGGGCTCGGCACACCTTCCCGTCCGGAAAGCAGTGCGTTAGACCTCGCGTCTAACCAGGCGGGCAAGTTAGGGATTGTTGAATCTTACTTTTTTGAAGAGGGGGGGGGGGGCGGCAGTTACTGTGACACCATCGCGCTACATCTAAACGTTAAACAACTTTCTTTGGCTGTGATTTGAAAGGCGTCGAGTGATCAAGAGAGAAATGTGGTTCCAAAGGATGGTGCCCCAGCTTACACGGGGAGAGAATCCATGGAAGTGGTACGACAAACGTTCCTGGGTCATGTCATTCCACGATATGGCGATGTTCCTTGGCCACCATGCCCACCCGATCTATATATACGTACACTGCTAACGAAAATGTGGAAATGGACGTACGTTACGTTTGCAACCTGTACCTCACTTGAACTACGTGAAGAGGCAATAAGACGACACGTATACAATCTGTATCCCGTACTTCACTATGGGGTACAATTTTTTTTTGTATTTTTTTCGCCTTCGATGCTAATAGTATCGACTGAAAGTTATAGTTTTAATCACAGCAGTGACAATAGTATCCCATTCTTTAGTTGAGCTGTATAGCTATACAGGACATTTGAATCCTGCTCTCCAGTTCACATTTATAGGGAAATCTCATCAATGTTAGATATGTCGTTCTTTTCGAATAGGTCAAATTAAGGACGGGATACAAATTTTAGTTGTGTCGGGTGTTTCGCCTTTAATATTGCTAGTACAGATTCGAAAAAATCGTACTGATACTAGTGCTGGGAAACGAAAGAAGAACGACAGCTGCGAAATTTCTATTACGTACGGTACTGGAGTTCACGAAAACATACGTAATGAACATTTAAACGAACAATATTATTTGGGGAATACTACGCTTCCATGAATATTTGTCTAAGTGACTTTGAAGTGTGGAAATCCGGCGTTTCCCCTTCCCTACAAGAGATTTCACACCTGACCAATAAACCCTCTATGCTATTTGTGCAAGCCCCTGTGGATAATGATCTGAACTCAGTATTGTGATTAACTACGAGATGCTGATAACCCCTTTCCCCTAAATCCCTATATGAAGAAAAACCATATGAAACTACAATAGAACCCTCTGCAACGTGATCTTCAATTAAGCTGACCGAAACCTCCTTCCTTCCTTCGACTGGGTACTACTTTAAACATTACTGGTCACACTCTTGTCCTGAAACTACAGCCCCCCAAACCCATAATCCCACCGGAGGTTCCCCCCTGTTGTACTTCCTTTTGCCCAAATGCGACTCGTCAATTCAGACCATAACACCCGCCCCCCACGGCCCCCTATATTTCATGTATTCCCCACAAACTTCCCTACAAAAAGGGTACCAATCCACAACTGTATGCTTACTCACACGACATTCATTGACACACAGCCACACAGGATATCTCAAACACCAACATTACGTGATTTTCATAATGCCTTTCAAGGCGAGCTTAGATTTTTCGAACCACGTCCCTCGTCTAACGGACCGCCACAACCGATCTTTGCTGCAGCGCCATACGAGTAAGTCGTGAGTACGGCGACGAGATACACTTGTGAGGCGCTCATGTTCGCCGCACTCACGACATCGAACATACTCGGCAACGAGACCACACATTTGTAAAAAACAAATCGTGGCCAACTTGTCTACACCCATAGCCTTTCTCAAATCATCCAGGTTCATCGGAACAGACAAATCCATACCTACAAACGAAAATGAGATACTAAAAATTGTCCTAAAATAAGAAACTAATAGTCCAAATTACCTCAATATCACTAAGAATGAAATTAAGTACCCAATGAAATGCAAACAACCAATTATTTAAATAAATGCACACAAAGAATATTTTGAGCAATATGTAGCGATCTATTTTAAAATCAGATTCAATTATTTTAATGTACAATGATAGCGCTTATCAGGAACACAGAATTGTTTTATTATCTATGGATGAAAGTGAAGAGATTATTATCTACGAGTAATGTATGACGTCATTGGTCAAAGCCGACGGGTTCTATCGCATGCTTCCCTAGACCCGGGTTTCCCAATCAAGTCACAAACAATTAGGGCGGGAATGTAATGTAGGCGATCTAAAGGAACGACGGAAAACAGATAAAAATGACGATCACAAATAATAGATCATAACGCCTGCCACGAGGCTCACATGATTGATTTACTATCGCACGTTCGATGTATCGTTTGGACCCCGAGACTACGATAGGCAATCATTCTTGGAAATTACCTCTAAGCCTTACGTAGCGAATCGCCGTCAGAGTGGCTGCACTGCGTCTACAACATTGCTACTCAGCGAACTGACAAGGGATATCTCGCGGTTCAAGCAGGAATTTCTGTTTAAAATTGTATATACAGACCCATCTCACATTTCTACCCACGCCTGCGACGGCGCGTGGTTGTGTTGTTCTTGATTTGTACACGACAGCGCTTGCCGTCGTGGAGAAACGGGATGGGTGTTAATACGCCTGACAATCAGTTGTTTAGTATACGTGTACCAGTATTGTCATACGTCTGGGGCAAAAATGAAACCATTAAATTTGGAACGTTTTGAATATTGTGGCACTGAGGTTAAGAAGGCGTTATGCAGTGGAAGACGGTTTAGGACAAGATGATTAATGTTTTTGGTGGATCTGATTACTTAGATACGTGAAAATTATTTAACTGCTTCATTGAAGTTATATTGGTTACTGTAGTGGCTGAAGAAAACAACGTTATAGACGATAAGACGTTTATTAGTGTTCAAAAATGGTTCAAATGGCTCTGAGCACTATGGCACTTAACATCTGAGGTCATCAGTCCCCTAGAACTTAGAACTACTTAAACCTAAATAACCTAAGGACATCACACACATCCATGCCCGAGGCTGGATTCGAACCTGCGACCATAGCAGTCGCGCGGTTCCAGACTGAAACGTCTAGAACCGCTCGGCCACCGCGGCATGCCGTGAAGTTGTAATAGTTCCCACTAAGGGCTTCTTCTGCCGCTGTTTCGCTGAACAGTTTCATACCCATAAATTAAAACACAAACTGTTAGGTTGTTGTGTAAGTTCGTAGCGTTTTTGTTTTGCATGTTGCTGACCCAGCTCTTATGGGTTTATTTATTGATTGTCTTTTTTATTTGTTGTTCACTGTGGCTATTTGAGTTTACACACTGTCATCTCGTCATTAGGAGATAGTAAGTAGACTTTTGGACGATAGGAAATGGAGTCGCAAGTAGAGAAATCGCAACATTTCCGACATATTCTTCTGTCTGAGTTCAGTAGAGATGTAACTGTAGCGGAGGCAGCCACAAACATTTGCGCCGTGTTTGGGGATAATGCCACTGTACAGGTTTTCTCGCGTTACGGAGGACAGTCTTGACATTAGCGACTCTCCACGTACAGGAAAGCCTTCGGGGTTTGATACAGATCATTTATATGCATCAATCCACAATGATCCTCATCAGTGTGCTTGAGAACTGGCAAATACGGTGAACTGTGATCATTCCAACGTCGTGCGACATTTACATGCAATGTTGAAGGTTCAAAAATCGGGTGTATGGCTACCACATGTTCTAAGCGAAAGTCACAAAATTCAGCAGGTAGCCATATGTATATCTCTGCTTGTTCGTCACCTATTGGCGCGTGAACAATGCCGACCGTTCCCGTCCTGTATCCTTAGTGGTGACGAGAAATGGTGACTTGATGCTAACATAAGGAGAAGAAAGGAATGGTTGAGCCTCAACAAAGCGGTGACTTCCCGTAAAAGACCTGGGTGCAGGCACAATGGGATACCGGCAATGTGGTCTGCTACGAATTGCTTCCCCGTGGAGTAACCATCACTGCTGAAATTTGTTGTCAACAACTGAAACGTCTTGCAATTCAAGGACGACGATTAGGAAGACTGCGTGAAGTGATGGTACTCCACGATAACGCCCGCCCGCATTCTGTTAGACTGACAGAAAACAATATACAGGAGATGGTTGGTAAGTCATTCCACATCCAGCTTATTCACTTGATTTTGCGCCCTCAGATTATCACTTTTTCCGCTCCCTGTCGAACAACCTTGAAAGACCTTCCTTTCCGGATCAAAATGCAGCCGGCCGCTATGGTCGAGCGGTTCTAGGAGCTTCAGTCCGGAACTGCGCTGCTGCTACGGTCGTAGGTTCGAATCCTGACTCGGGCATGGATGTGTGTGATGTCCTTAGGTTAGTTAGGTTTAAGTAGTTCTCAGTCTAGGGGACTGATGACTTCAGATGTTGAGTTCCATAGTGGTTGGAGCCATTTGAACCATTTGATGAAAATGCGCGCCGAACATGGCTCGACGTGTTCTTCGCCTCAAAACCACGCGATTTCTACCGCGGAATCGAAAAGTTACCCCAGCGTCGGTAGAATGTCGTAAATAGTGGTGGACACTGTATTACACTAGCCGACAGTGAAAACTGGGGTGGAATACACTACGTTTTTCATATTAGGTGCATTGTGATGCCAGCTACTCCATATCAGCGACCACTGTAGTCATTATACATCGTGAGATACTAGAATGGGGCGTTCTGCGGAATTCACGGACTTCGAACGTGGTCAGGTGATTGGATGTCATTTGTGTCATACGTCTGTACACGAGATCTCCACACTCCTATACATCCCTAGGTCCACTGTTTTCGCTGTGAGAGTGTAGTGGAAACGTGAAGGGACACGTACAGCACAAAAGCCTATAGGCTAGCCTCGTCTGTTGACTGACAGAGACCGCCGACAGTTGAAAAGGCTCGTAATGTGTAATAGGCAGATTTCTCTCCAGACGAAAACAGGAATTTCAAACTTCATCAGGATCCACTGCAAGTACTATGACAGTTAGGCGGGAGATGAGAAAACTTGGATTTCATGGTGTAGTGGCTGTTCAAAGCCACATATCATGCCGGTTAATGCCAAACGACGCCTCGCTTGGTGTAAGGAGCGTAAACATTGGACGATTGAACAATGGAAAAACATTCTGTGGAGTGACGAATCACGGTACACAATGTGGCGATCCGATGACAGGGTGTGGGTATGGCGAATGCCCGGCGAAGGTCATCTGCCAGCGTGTGTAGTGCCAACAGTAAAATTCCGAGGCGGTGGTGTTACGGTGTGATCATGTTTTTCATGGAGGGGGCTTGCACCCCTTGCTGTTTTGCGTAGCACTATCACAGCACAGGACTACATTGATGTTTTAAGCACCTTCTTGCTTCCCACAGTTGAAGATTAATTCGGCGATGGCGATTGCATCTTTCAACACGATCGAGCACCTGTTCATAATGCACGACCCTTGGCGGGATGTTTTGGAACGCCGACTTCGTGCTAGGCCTCACCAACCGACAACGATACCTCTCTTCAGCGCCCCACTCCGTGAAAAATGGGCTGCCATTCCCCAGGAACCCTTCCAGTACCTGACTAAACGTATGGTTGCGAGAGTGGAAGCTGTCATCAATGCCAAGGGTGGGCGAACAGCACATTAAATTCCAGCGTTACCGATGGAATGCGCCACGAACCTGTAAGTCATATTCAGCCTGGTGTCTGGATACTGTTGATCACATAGTGTAAATGTGTAGTAACTGTATCGTCCACGGTGATGTCGACAACGTCAATAAAAATCTCTAATTAGCTCTCGTTTCCAAGTTAAACGGTTGTACATTTAATTTTAATTATACTTCATTGGAATTCATCGTCATTCCCTTCCCATATAGGCTTCGAAATCCCTCTGATGGTAGACAGAGTGATGAAGTTTCAGACAATAGCTGTGGGAATTTTGTCGCTATTTTTAACCCGGGCCCGCGGCAACAAGAGGAAGGGGAAGAGCAAGGAAGGAGCAGAACATCTTTCATTGAAGTGTAGTTTCAGTCTGTTGCGAACCCTATTCTGTTTGTGTGCTGGAAGAACGTGTTAGAGCGTGTGCTCATTATAATTCCTGTGATTCAATTTGCCTCGCAAATGTGTCAACAGTGTTGACAATTTTTGCTACACTTGCGGACAGGCTACACTGAAAGCGCAAGGGAGACCAATAGCGCTATACTGTGTATTAAAAAGGCGTGTACTTTGCTGTGAAATCAGGAAGCGGGCCAAGCGCTGGGCTCCTGATGTATGTTGCACATCTTGTATCTCTTCATTCGTGACTGAATCGTGAAAGATCTTCCTTGGACTTTACTGTACTCATGATCTGGTGAGAGCCGTCAAACCGTGTAAATGACTTACTTTTGTATGACAACCGCCGGCCGGTGTGGCCGAGCTGTTCTAGGCGCTTCAGTCTGGAACCGCGCGACCGCTACGGTCGCAGGTTCGAATCCTGCCTCGGGCATGGATGTGTGTGATGTCCTTAGGTTAGTTAGGTTTAAGTAGTTCTAAGTTCTAGGGGACCGATGACCTCACGTGTTAAGTCCCATAGTGCTCAGAGCCATTTTTTTGTATGACAACTCCATTAACATCTGGTATTTCCAAGAAGAAAAATCTTCCTTGACACATCATAACACACCGTCGGCCATGCAACCAGCGCTTCACGGAGACGGACTGTCTGTTCCTTTCCCATCTGATTGTTATGATGACGAGGGCGGTAGTGAAACCTAGTTCTTCGAAATATCCCGGTTTTGTGTAACGGTGAGGGTACAGAGATTCACAAAATAACACTGTGTGAACTTAATGACCTGGCGAGTGATCAGGAATTGCCGAAAGGTAAAGTCGAAGTCTTGGCGTCGAAACTACAACAGCGGAATTGTCTTGATAAGACGGTAAATGTGATCGCCTTCCGTAGCCGCGCCGGCCGCGGTGGTCTAGCTGTTCTAGGCGCGCAGTCCGGAACCGCGCGACTGCTACGGTCGCAGGTTCGAATCCTGCCTCGGGCATGGATGTGTGTGATGTCCTTAGGTTAGTTAGGTTTAAGTAGTTCTAAGTTCTAGGGGACCGATGACCACAGATGTTAAGTCCCATAGTGCTCAGAACCATTTGAACCATTTTTGAACTTCCGTAGCCGCCATATGCCACATTTTTCGAAAGAACTTGGTATTTTTTAGGTATGTACAGGGTCTAATGGCAACTAATGACATAATTATACAAGTGATCAGTGCAGATTGTTCGTAGACTCCTCCAGTATAAGTCTCAAGTGTGTACTACTGCATAATGGTTACCATCGATTCCGATTGGGTATGAAAGAAACTTATGATAAAACGAAACCACTGTTATTGCGATTGAACTATAACAAGTTTAAATGGCAGGTTTCCGGGGATGTGAAAGTCATAGGCATGTTACTCGGGCTACAACACGGCTCCACCAATTCTGTTGCTCCTTGTGCCTCTGAGCACTTCATTATAAAAAGATTGGCCTAAGCGTCGATCACTTTAACAAGGATCTCACAATGTTAAGCACGAAGCGCTTATCGAATCCAAGAACATAATTCTCCCTGCTCTTCATACAACACTGGATCTAATGAAAAGCTTGGTCAAGGCCATGGGCAAAACTGGGGTAGGATTTCTCTGTTTGCGCGAGAAATTTCCACTTCTTTGTGAGGCGGAAATGACAGAGGGGATTTTCGCACGTCCGTAAGATACGCAAACTGTACGAAGATGAGTATTTCCACACCATCCTGACAGGTGACGCACAGTTAGCATGGGATGTCCTTGTTCAAGAGTGAACGAACTTTCTTGTAAATAAGAGGGCATAAAACTATAAGGATCTTGTGACAAATCTGCACTGCTACAACAAACTGGGGTTGCATCATGACCTGAAAGTTTCGTTTCCTAGAGGCCTACTTGGATTTGTTTCCTGATAACTGTGGTGCAATAGCCAACGAACACGGAGAACGTTCCACCAGCAAATTTCAGAAATGAGATGAGAGACCAAAGAACGTGGAGGGCATCTATGTTAGCTGATTACTGCTGGACACTAATCATGGAATCAACAGCAGAAAACTACAAATGCCAGTTAAACGGCTGCGCCTTCTATGACCTTCCGAGGGATAGCACTAAGGTAAATACATGCATAAGCTGGTATAGGCAATAACGTAAAGTTATCATAACTTCAAAACGTGAGCTAATTTTGCGTTTTCATTAACATTTTAGTTACCAGCACACCCGAAAACATAAAGATCCGCTGTTTTCATGCCAGTAACAGAAAAAAAGTAAAATTTTGTTGGAGCGAGTTATTGATGACCAAAACCTCTTCTACGTGCATATGTGTTATTTATTAAACTTAGGGAAGAACGCTACGAGCTTACGCGCCATCCTAATATTTAGATTTCCAGTTCGCAGTTTGATTAATATCAGAAATTTGTCACACTGATATTCGAGGATTTTGAAAGATTGCTTCCCGTCGAGCTTTGGGAAACTTTGCTATTATCTTAGTTCACTGTTTAGAAGGTACATGTTTTGAAAGCGTCACCGCCACAAAGGTCGTCTTAACAAACGCATCTTCATAATTTCCGCTCATAAACTCAGACTTTCTCAACTCCACGATAGATGCGGTGCGGTAGAACAATTTGAAAGTTTTCCCTGTTCACATTAAAACGTTAATCACTCTGTTGTACTCACTTCCGAGGACGCGCACGCTGCACATTTTCGTAATGGGGAAGTCAGTGTGTGTGTGTGTGTGTGTGTGTGTGTGTGTGTGTGTGTGTGAGTTCTTAAGGGACCAAACTGCAGAGGTCATCGGTCCCTAGACTTACACACTACTTAAACTAACTTAAACTAACGTATGCTAAGAACAACACACACACCCATGCCCGAGGGAGGACTCGAACCCCCGGCGGGAGGGGCCACGCAGTCAGTGACATGGCGCCTCTAACCACGCGGCCACACCGCGCGGCGGAAGTCAGTCAGAGCCGGTTGTACCTAGTGAATAGTGTCTATGATCTGCCTTAACTTCGGCGTTCTTACAGAAAAATGTAAATATTACATAATAGTTACTTCCCAGTAGATCAGCCAACGGTGCAATGGCGAAGGTGGCAACATTACAAGATGTTTATAATTACACGGGCAAGCGATGCAAAGTTTTTTTTAATGAAAGTAGGTTTCCTTTTGGTTTTTAGTGTTCTGAATCGTCTTATGGTAGCAGACAAGCCGTATCACTGACCATGTTTTGCCTGGACGGAAGAAAGTTTAGTGCAAAAAACTTGTAAATCCAAAAGAAATTTTATTACCATCCCAACACATTCAGTGTATGTGGAACCAGTATGTAGTAATTACAGAATCAGGTACTCTGAACATTTAAGAGCATTAAAAAAGCGGCAGCACACATTCCATATTTGCAGACCACCTCACTCCAAACAACCACCACCATAGTGAAATAGAAACAGACCTCCAGATCTTAAAACATAGTAACCATCTGTTTCACTTATTAACAATAGAAGAAAATTACCACATCCAAAAAGCTATCACGCAGGACAAAAAAAATCATCAGTGATCAAACAGTACAACAAAACTCTCTCTCTCTCTCTCTCTCTCTCTCTCTCTCTCTCTCTCTCTCACACACACACACACACACACACACACACACACACACACATCGGAACAAATTCTAACTTCGTGACCGCCAATGGAAAACAAGATAGTGGAAGAAATGACTGTCAAGAGTATATCTGAAACATAAATGTGTAGTGAACAACTACGCGTCAGTAAGGCATAGCTGCATAATTCACCAGCGAGCGAGAGAAAACTTAAGTAAACGCTGTTCAGAATACGCAACACAGCCTATAAGTAACAAATAATATCATCAGTTTTCGAAACCAAAGCCTCACGAAATTTTACCTATGTTTACAAGTCACTGTAAACATACAAATAACAAAAAAAAAACACATTTACCAGGCAAATAAAAACAAAGTGCATCTCAAGACAGGTCAACTAAAGAAATAATAAGTGGCAAAAACGGACAGCCGGCCGAAGTGGCCGTGCGGTTAAAGGCGCTGCAGTCTGGAACCGCAAGACCGCTACGGTCGCAGGTTCGAATCCTGCCTCGGGCATGGATGTTTGTGATGTCCTTAGGTTAGTTAGGTTTAACTAGTTCTAAGTTCTAGGGGACTAATGACCTCAGCAGTTGAGTCCCATAGTGCTCAGAGCCATTTGAACCAAAAACGGACATACATTACTAATTTATCGGAATATGTAATTTACTGGCTATATTCTAAACGGAAATACAATCAAGACGTGCCTGTGTTTCAAATTACATGCGGTATTAATTTATACTTATGGCAAATTTTATTAGCAGCCACAGAGAAGACATCATGTAAAAAAAATGGGATGTACAAATAATCTAAATAACAAAATTTAATGAAATTCAGACATCCAAGGTTTCAAATGACTCATCTCAATGCTCTTCCACTTGTGAGACGATGCTTCAGAAATTAATTACAGTATTTCGTTGTTTTCTTTAGTCTATGAAACTGGTGTAAAGCACACGGTCTGTTGAATTGGATTTGTCCATGCAGCATGTTATCCTGTGTTGATAGTTTGATAATTGTAGCGAATGTGAGTGCAGTTGGGATTTTACGAATTTATTACCCTCCTCCCTATGTGTTCAATATATCTCTCCACCTACCGCCACAAGTATTCACCTCGTTCTCATAACGTACCCTTTTCATTTTACTTGCTGCGGCGAAGCAACCTTTATTAAGCAATGTTCACACGTGTAGGATGTAAAAGTTTTCAGTGTTTTAAAAGGCTACTTCGCTTGGTTTACTTTATTCAACAGGCACGAAAACTGCAAGAAATTCGAGTTTTGTCGATACCTAGACGAGGGTGTAGCTAGCCGAGCACTTAGAGTAATTGTCAGAGTCCTCAAGTAAGTAAAGTTTCTTGCAACTGACTTCAAAGTTCTCGGAGGACTACGTGTCAGCAACTGTGCTAATTGCAGTCTCTCTCCAACTTCGGCGGCACGTGGCAACACACCGACCCGGAAATGTCGTCAAGAACTAGGATCTTAAAATGTCTCGTACTGATTACAATAACTAAAATATAACACTGTACACATTATAATTCTTTATATGCGTGAGACTGCGAAACTGAGAGCATAATACATTTGTTCTTACTGACTCATTCACGAACTGAACAATGAAAAATATATTATCCAGTATCACATAAACGCTATTGTTGACTGCACGTCTCTTTCCTGCCTCAACGGTGGGTCAATAAAGTAAAATTGCCTGAAAAACCAAACGGCCAGATTTCTGCATATTTGTACTGAAAGATAAAAAAAGTTGGGGGATTTAGCTGAGCATATTATGGCTCAGCGTTGTAGATCGTGAAAAAAATTTTCATTGCCCCAATGAAGTAGTGTTTATATTCCAGAAGTAAATGAAATTAATATAAAAAAATATCGCTATCCAATAATGGAGGAAAACACTAATTCTTGCCGACTCTTTGGGGTAATTAGAGCTAAGGCTGCTTTCACAACTGCGAGAAACCCGCTGGCATTTCGCGACTGCCCGTGGTTGGACCGCCATGGGACGGGATTGACAGCGCGGCTGAATCGGTGCTTGTGGGCGAGCCAGTTGCGAAATTAATTCTGACGAGGAAATGTCGCTTTCTGCTATGTTGACGCAAAACAAACTGAGATGTCAATGGAAGTATTGTTTCGTCCGATGACAACACCCCGTTAAAAAGTATGTAAAGTGTTTATAAGAAATTAATAGAAAACAATGAAACATGATAAACTTACTTTGCCTCTGATGTCTTATGATGGGTTATGTGTTGCACTAAGGCCACATTTAACAGAGGAAGACACCCAACTGAAGAGTATATATCACAAGAAGAAATCTAACGATTACGCTATGCTAACTGTAAGTAAAACGCTTATTTGTGTATACAGTATCTTAGTAGCGGCCGCTGCTTCGCACACGTAGACTTTATGGTCTGAATAGATTTGTCTCTCTTTTATCTGCCTTTTATGTTGTTCTAAACTTTTCACGTTAACTGAGGCCGTAGAAGCATACGTACTTCTGACAAAACCGATACTCGTAGCTGGAGTCCAAGGTTTTCGTTAATCATTCCTTTTGCGTACTTGTAGTGATGTTTCCATAGAAACTTTCATCTTCTAACTAACACATATTTTTATATCTATCTGAAAAGTGAAATACCAATTTTCATGGATTTAGCTTTTTTTAATATTTTCTTAAAAATTTTCATCCCCTATTTCACCCCTTGGGGACAGAATTACCAAAAACAGTATGTTTTTTAATTTCTAACTGAGAACTACCAATTTTCATAGAAGTGGCTTTAAAATTCATTAGTAGGTCATTAACAATGGAGTTCAAAAAAGATTTTCATCCATAATTTCACTCCCATACTGGTTAAATTATTAAAACTCCTGAAACATGTATTTCTTTATTTCTGACCGAGGAACCAAATACTAGTTTCTGTAGTTCTAGCTCCGAAATAGCCTCAATAGTGATATATTTTCAAAATACCTTTCATCCCCAATTTCACTCCCTTAGAACCATAATTTCGAAAAATGCCTTCTTAAACGACGCCTACGGTATAAGCTCAACACCCTCGCCACATTTCAAGTTTCTATCCTTAGCGGTTTGGGCTGGATGGCGATGAGTGAGTCAGTATTTTGTATATGTCAGTATTTTGTATATGTATATATAGATTTACTAGCTTAGTCTCCGCTGCTTCGCTCGCGTTTGCATACTAATGACATCAAAAATAATTTTATAAACTTATATTAGACCTACAGAAAAATTAATTTATTAATGAGCGGTTTCTATTTCTATGCAATTCTGACAAACCCAATTTGTTGTAGTGACTGTTAAATAGCTTTCTCTGATTTAGTTCACAAATTGCAACACCTTCTAAATATTACATGCTAATTAAAGCTTCTCAACCACGGCCTTATCCGAACGTACTTCTGGGAAAAGAGCTATTCTGGTAACTGGAGGCCAAGGTTTTTCTTAATCTTGCCTTTTACGTTTTTGTGGTGGTATTTCCAGAGAAACTTTGATGTTCTAACACATATTTCTTTGTATCTAACCGAAAGGGGGATATTAATTTTCATAGATTTAGCGTTTTTTCTAATATAAAGAAATACACTCATGCTCATAAATTAAGGATAATGCTGATACATGGTGAAACAACGCTCTGGTGGGCGGTTTGCGAGTTTAAATCACCCCGGGGTATGACCATGCGATGCATTTGACATACGGTTGTCGCATGGTGGCGCTGGCAGCAGTCCACATACGCAGAGGTGTGTTGGTGCATGTCAGAGTACGGTGCAGCGAGTAAGTGTGCAGACGTTTTCAGACGTACTAATGGTGACGGTGTGTTGGAAATGGCTCAAAGAAAACATATTGATGACGTTATGAGGGGTAGAATACTAGAGCGACTGGAGGCTCCTCAAACACAGCAGGGCCCTGCGTGTGCCACAAAGTGTGATCTCAGGATTATGGCAACGATTCCAGCAGACAGGAAACGTGTCCAGACGCTAAAGTACGGAACGTCCATAGTGTACAACACCACAAGAAGACCGATATATCACCATCAGTGACCGCACGCGGCCACAGAGTACTGCAGGTAGCCTGGCTCGGAACCTTACTGCAGCCACCGGAACAGTTGTCTCCAGACACACAGTCTACAGTCGACTGAACAGACATGGTTTATTCGCCCAGAGACCTGCAAGGTGCATTCCACTGACCCATGGTCACAGGAGAGCCCGTAAAGCCTGGTGTCAAGAACACAGTACATGGTCATTGGAACAGTGGTCCCAGGTTATGCTCACAGACAAGTCCAGGTATAGTCTGAACAGTGATTCTTGGCGGGTTTTCATCTGGTGTGAACCAGGAACCAGATACCATCCCCTTAATGTCCTTGAAAGGGACCTGTATGGAGGTCGTGTTTTGATGGTGTGGGGTGGGATCATGATTGGTGCTCGTACACCCCTGCAAGTCTTTGACAGAGGAACTGTAACAGGTCAGCTGTATCGGGATGTCATTTTGTACCAGTATGTCGGTCTTCTCAGGAGAGCAGTGGGTCCCACCTTCCTCCTGATGGATGATAATACACGGCCCCACCGAGCTGCCGTCATGGAGGAGTACCTTGAAACAGAAAATATCAGGCAAATGGAGTGGCCTGCCTGTTCTCCAGACCTAAACCCCATCGAGCACGTCTGGGATGCTCTCGGTGTCGAGGTATCGCTGCACGTCTTCAAACCCCTACGACACTTCAGGAGCTCCGACAGACACTGGTGCAAGAATGGGAGGCTATACCTCAGCAGCTGCTCGACCACCTGATCCAGAGTAGCCAACCCGTTGTGCGTCCTGTGTACGGGTGCATGGTGGTCATATTCCATATTGATGTCGGGGTACATGCGCAGGAAACAGTGGCGTTTTGTAGCACATGTGTTTTGGGACTGTTTTCCCAACTTACCACCAATACCGTGGACTTACAGATCTGTGTCGTGTGTGTTCCCTATGTGCCTATGCTATTAGCGCCAGTTTCGTGTAGTGCCACTTTTCGTGGCACCACATTCTGCAGTTATCCTTAATTTATGAGCGTGAATGTATTTTCTTAAAAATTTTCATCCCCTGTTTCACCCTGGGGAGGGGGGGGGGTTAATTTTCAAAATCACTGAAACACGTGATTTTTATTTCCTATGGAGAAGTCAAATACCAATTTTCATAGATACATCTTCAAAAATACCTTGGTTGTTCTTTAGTAATGATATATTTAAAAAATTTCACTCTCTTTCAAAAGTTTTGAAACATGTATTTCTTTATTCCTGACCGAGAAACTAAATACAAAGTTTCGTAGACCTAACTTTTCGAAAAACATTTCACGTTCTATTTCACCCCCTTAGCGGTGGAATATTTTTTAAAAAAGTCGTTTCTCAAACGGCGCCTACAATATAAGATCAACACCATCTGCAAATTTCAAGTTTCTATCATTAGCCGTTTGAGCTGGGCGATGATGACTCAGAAAGTGAGTTAGGCAGTCGGAACATGGATGCACGCCTATCTTTGTATTGGGAGTTGCTGCTTTGTTTAGGCTCAACGATTCCTTTCTTTTCCTTAGGCTAGCATAAAGGAATCATTTCTTGTCACCACTAATGATACAGGACAGGGATCTTTGGTGTTGTTTACGAGTGAAGAGATGCACACATCGCAACCGCTGATTTTCTGTGATTTTGGCTTAGAGCATGTGGTACCCATGCATCCTATTTTTGAACCTTCCCCCTTGCATGCAAATGTCGCACTATTGTGGAATTTGCAACTTCTCGAGTACACCGACGTGGATCATTAAGCATTAATGGCAAGAGAAGCAACTTTCAACATGGTAACAAGAGCAATGTAGGTTTTACTCAAAATTCACCATTCGTGACGCTTCTCTGAAAGTTACAAATGGTTAATAAGGGAGGCAAAATCAATCGCTGCTTTTGTTACATGTGGAATTCTTTTTAGATCCTCACCAAAGCAGATGTGACAGTAGACCTTTCTTATGGCCACCATGCAAATGTGAGTGTGGGCGGCTCCACAAATAAAGGGTGTAGGCCTGATTTTAAAACGGCACTTCTCATGCGCTCGGCATTTCTCCTACAGCAGCCCGCTCACAGCCGCCACCACTACCGCTCTCCCCACGCTTGGCCTGCCGACTGCCCATCTATAGTCTGTAAAGTCAAGAGTGAGCAGCGATTTTGGTGGGGGAAGTGGCCTTTCCCGGAAGAACCCTGCCACTGGCCTACAGGGCCACCCAACATCTGTTGCCTGTTACCTGTGTAGCGGTGTAGTTCGGCGTGCAGTGATGTACGTCGTTCCTGTTCGTTGGATCTTAGTTGCCAGTATCAGTCAGTTGATTTTGTGTACTCACTGATATACTTCAGTATCCGGATGTGTGGATAATCGCCCTGCACTGCAAGAAAATGTGCAGAATACGAAGAAGAGGTATTTGCGGAGTAACGAGCGTTCGATCGTGTGTTAAGGAGGCGACACGAAAAGAACTGTTGGCTAATATTACCAGTCCCAATCAAAGGACTGCAGTTTATGCAAACGTCAGCCTCGCCACAGTAGGACGCATAAGGAAGGAACGCGAAAACAAGGCGCACGGTTTACTGGAATCGCCGCGAAGGAAAACTAATTTAGGGAGGAAACCCATCGTTACAGACGGTTTCACAAAATCGGTCATTCGACAAACGACGGAGGACTTTTACATAAACCAAAGAATAGTGCCCACATTACGGAAATTACTTACTGCCGTGAAACAAAAAATACATTGCGTGAAATGGGATTCGCCTGGAAATACTTTTCAGACATGTTTACGTAGACAGTGACAAAAAAAAAAACAGTGCGAATCGAACTAATACAACACAGGAAATTATAAATTTCTGGTTACTTCTTAAACACTCTTCGTGTTGCAAGAATTGTTAAGTTTCAATGCAGCCCTTCAAAGAAAACTTTTACCTTTTAGTAGAAACACACAGTAAGAACAAGCCTTAAATTCTACAGATTGATTGCACTTTATCTGGTTCGTCTTACGAATAGAGGAACATACATTCACATGAATAGGCATTCGGTTCTATGTTTGTAGTAGAATCCTGACTTCCGTTAATATTATTATATGTTAATCTTATTTACTCTATAATGTTTCGTTTCGAAGAAGCTATCGTCTTTTTATTCCTTATATTCTTAACGCATTTCTCTAAAAATAAACGGCGTCGCCTCAGATTTAAAGCGCGCGCTGCGGCAGGGACTGCACTACGTTGTGAAACAGCCTGTAGAAGCGCCCTCTGACGTAGCAGGGTAGGCAGAGTGGGGACTCGCTCGCTCGCTCTTCAGTTTGCCGACAGACTATACTGGTCACGTTATTCTGCGCGCTCTCTACTCCGTGTCACTGTCGACTCGGGACACTGAGAATACCAAATTGGGTAAATTCGGAAACTAGTGTGCTCCAGCAGATCACCCATTATTTCAACGATAAAAGGTAGACGACAATCTGACTTCGTAACGCAGAGATGTAACCTCAGGTGTGGTCGGACAGAACGTAGTTTCGCGGTGTGGCTCCGGCCGCGGCGGATGATCGCGGGAAAGGCAGGAGCAGCTGGCCGTGGCGACTGCCATTGCCGAGTCAGCTGTCACACTGTAGACGCGACCGAAAGCGCACCGCAGTTGAGTCGGCGTCGAACGCTGTTACCAGCTCTCATCTATGAAGTGCACACGGTTGCAGGCGAAAACAACAGCCGTCTACAGAGCTCCACCAACACCGAGGCGTTGGTACAGAGACGGTTACAAATTCGGTTAGCGCGATTTGTAGCAGTTGTAAAGTATCTATGTAGAACTGTAAATAGATCCTAGCCAAGGCTCGACATACGTTACGTACCAAGAATAAGGGAGATGTAACCCTTGTCCGCAATTTCTGGCTAAGCCACCTCACAAGGAGAATTATAAATTTAAAAATTACATGGTCGCCACCGACCCAAGCCCTTCCTAACAATTAAGAAAAGACCAAACCGGAAATTATCAGTTTAATTAAATTAAGAATTTAATTATAAGAATGCAATTTTTTAAAAGAAACTAACAAGATAAACTGCGTTGTATGTCGTATATCAATGAGCTTAATTAAATGTGATAATTTCTTAATTTTGAGACAGTACACCGTTCACCTTGATTTTTTTCCATTTTTGTTCATCACAAGCAAGCATATTAACTTAAAAAACCAGGGAATAGAGAATTAATTTGAAAACTGGCATCAATGAGAAAGATAAAGGACGCAATCTTTTACGTAGCACATTTATTTCATTACTGAATTTGATGCACATCCTATGAATACATATGGCTGGTGCCTCCGTAAAAAAGTTTAGCTAAATAATTCGCAAAAAAATTTATAGAATCGCGCAATTAAAAAGGAAAAACATACAAAAGGAAAGTGGAACGCAATAATTCAATCATTCCATCTACATACCAACGACTGTCCGAAAGTAGCAAAGTAACTTCCACATTTTTAATTTCAACCACCATCATCGCCGATTTTTAACAAAATAATTATGCCACATTCCGAAAATACATAACTACACACGCTTCAGTGAAGCTGAAGTACTTAAATATGCCATGAATTTAACTTAGGGGAAGTTCTACTTTGACCTACTTCCTATCAGCAGAAACCCTCTCTAGGAGCTACGAACTGTACTCACCAAGCGCTAGCTGCAGAATGTCCTTTCTCCACCGAGCTTCGCGGAACTACCAGTGCAACGGAAACTACCAGAGGGGCAGGCTTCCGCCACTAACCTGAGAGACAAACCAACCTCAATCTAAAAGGGGTAAACCTTTCTGTCCACGAACTGGGATCCTAAGTTGGTCATCCTGTGCCACCCTCTAAACGAGAAGGAAACATCACCTGCTCCTAGCAGACGACAACCAACTCAGCGTCCTCAACAAAAGAAACCCGTAACCACTCATAAAAACACTCATTCAGTCACATTTACGCACGCATAGGGTAGGGTGAAGGGAAGAACGTAATAAATACAGGTCATGATTTCATAATGAACACACAAAAAAAAAATCAAATATATTTATTAAGGCTTACTTTGATTGCTCAGTCTTTCTGGGAGAGTTAATAAATTAAACCGCAATCAGGCGGTGGACAGAATAAGATGTACAGTACCCAGTGAGATAAGCGTCTTATGAAACAACTCCACAGAGACGTTTCACAGTAGACGCGTGGAACGGCTGCACTCAACCCACTGCAACTGTTAAGGATCTTCTTACAGCGACTAGATTTATAGCAGTTTGCATGTGGAGCGCGATAATTATGGCGATAATTATGTATATTTGATGAGATTCATGTCGGGCTATCAGGGTTGCCAAGACATTCGCTGGAACTGTTCAGAATGTTCTTCAAACCAGTCGCGAACAATTGTGGCCAAGTGACATGGCGCACTGTCATCCATAAAAATTCCATCGTTGTTTGGGAATATTAACTCCATTAATAGCTGCAGATGGTCTCCAAATAGCCGATCCCCTCACCAAAATCAACCAACCAATTGGCCGATCATAACCATTTCCAGTCAATGATCGGTTCAGTTGGACCAGAGGACCGTGTAAAAACGGCCCACACCATGGTGTGGAGCCACCACCAGCTTGAGTACGTAGTGCTGGTTGACAATTTGTACCTATGGCTTCTTGGGGATTGCGCCATACTCGAACTCTTATCATCAGCTCTTATCAACTGAAATCGTGAGTCATCTGTCTAGACCACACTTTCCCATCATCTACTGTCTAACCGATATGGTCCCGAGCCTAGGAGTGGTGCTGCAGGCAATGTCGTACTGTTAGCAAAGGCACTCGCTTCGGTCGTCTGCTGCCATAGCCCATTAATGTCAAATTTCACCGCACTGTCCTAACTGATACGTCCCATTGATTTCTGCGTTTATTTCAGGCAGTGTTTGTGTTTTAGCACTCACAAATCGACACAAACGCCGCAGCACTCGTTCGCTAAATGAAGGCGTTGTCCATGGTGATACGTAATGTCTGAAATATGGTATTCTCCACACACTCGTGACACTGTGGCTCTCGGAATATGGAATTCCCTAACGATTTCCGAGATGAAATTACCGATACGTCTAGCTCCAACTACCGCATTCAAAGTCTGTTAATTCCCTTCGTGCGGCTATAATCACATCGAAAACCTTTTCACATGAATCACCTGGGTACAAATGACAGCTCCTCCAATACCTTTCACCTCGATCTGTATATTGTTCTTCGTAGTCTGGTGGCGCTGGCAGGGTAGCTCAGCGTGTTCGGTCAGAGGGTTAGCTACCCTCTGTAATAAAAAAAACTGAGTGAATGGATCAACAAAGAACCTGAACGGGTGTCATCGGACGTGCGCCACGAACTAATTCATAGGCCAATATAGAGCAAAATGAGAAGCGGGCTAGCGTTGCTGCCTCTGGTTCACGGGGTCTCGGGTTCGATTCCCGACCGGGCTGGGGATTTTCTCCGCCCGGGGACTGGGTGTTTTTATTGTCCTCATCATTTCATCAATATTCATGAGAGTGGCGAGATTCGACTGAGTAAATATTGGGACTTTGTACGGGTGCTAATAACCCCTCAGTTAAGTGGCCCACAAACCAAACGTCATCATCACATATATAACGTTCTACGCTTCACAGAGATAAGGAGTCAAGAGTTTTGGATAATCCTTGGCCTAACGATCATTGGGATACATATGGCGTACTGTAGCTATCATACATTACAGGGCCCAACTTAAAATAGTACACACTTCCTCCAGCCCTGACAAGCTGAGTAAATCTGTCCGTTCATTTATATTAGGCGTCGTCTGGGGTGGGACACAGACGGCTTACAGAAACACAATTTGTTGCTGAGAAAACCCCGAAAGAGTTCTGAAGTTACCAAATTATTTTTTTTAATCAGCATTTTTTCACCAGTAAAACTTTATGACGTACTGTCTCTGTATAATGGGCACTTCACATCTATACAAATAGGCCCACGGCCGTATGCTGTTACAAAAAATGGGGTAAAAAGGGTCTTAACATGCCTCTTGCCCTGTGTGCTACTACAGCTTTGCCTGAATCACATTTTTTTTCATGTTCGCGATATTTCAGGGCCATGAAATCTTGTTCACACTGTTCGATACAAGTGAACTTTAGCGGAAAAGTTACTATTGACTGTAATGGGAGCTTGATTGCACAAACAACAAAGACTCTTTTGCCATTAAAAAAATACATTTTCGAATCCCAAGTTCGAGCAACCGCCACATCAGCTACAGTACACTGGTGTGTACATTCACCGCCAGGCGGCATCCGGTTCGAGTTTCATCAGAGTTCCGCTGGTTGCCGCCAAGCGGCGTTGTAGTTGCGGCCGCCAGTGTGTCTCGTTACAAGCAATTGTTGTGACATCGCTGCTTCGCTTTTCAAAGTTGGCTTTCCGTAATCCTTAACGAGCTCTTGTTTCTGATTGAAAAGAAAAAGACACCGCCAGCCAGCCTGCGGTAGACGGGTGTGCCAGACACGTGTCTGTCTATTGAAGTAATGTTGTTTTGACGCTTTTGCTGTAAAAGCGGGATTAACGATAACCACGCTCTGAAGTAGTTGCTTAGAATCTGAACGTTCAGAGAAGGAACGCAAGTTATTGTTCAAACATTCATTTTTTTTTCTTTCTACATGTGAATGAACGAATGACAAAGTGATCTGTGCTGATTGCTAAACGTTCTATTACATGGACAATATTTCACAAGCTGCAACCTTACATCAACAGACAGTAATTCATGATTATGTTAGTAACATACTGTCAGAATAAGCGGTATCCAGTATTAAAAACTGGCAAGGAACTACTGAAAATGTGTTAAATTTCTATAGGAAGTTTTACGTCATCGTCATTCACTAAACACGCCTTGATGTAGCATCCTCTGTCCCCAGCCAACTTCACTACAATATTATTATTGCATTTAATACCAATTAACAAAAAGTTGCAGCATTGATATATGAGGGACTACTTCTATTCTTTTTTTTTCCTTTTCTGTCTCTCGAAATAAACTATGTATTCTACTCTACAAGTGGCGGAGGCAGACAGTCGCACGTATCTCGACATAAACAGAGCTGAGATCAGATGGTAGAGCACTTGCCCGCGAAAGGCAAAGGTCCCGAGTTCGAGTCTCGGTCCGGCACACAGTTTTAATCTGCCAGGAAGTTTCACATCAGCGCACACTCCGCTGCAGAGTGAAAATCTCACTCTGGAAACATCCCCCAGGCTGTGGCTAAGCCATGTCTCTGCAATATCCTTTCTTCCACGAGTGCTAGTACCGCAAGGTTCGCAGGAGAGCTTCTGTGAAGTCTGGAAGGTAGGAGACGACGTACTGGCGGAAATACAGCTGTGAGGACGGTGCGTGAGTCGTGCTTGGGTAGCTCAGATGGTAGAGCACTTGCCCGCGAAAGGCGAAGGTCCCGTGTTCGAGTCCCGCCGGCACGGTAACTCAGCGTGTTAGGTCAGGGGGTTCGCTGCCCTCTGTAATAAAAAAAACTGAGTTAATGGATCAACGACAAACTGAAACGGGTGTCTCGCGACGTCGACCCCGAGCAGATACTACGAACAAAAAACGAACAAAATGAGATTTTAAAAAAAGTCTCGGTTCGGCGCACAGTTTTAATCTGCCAGGAAGTTTCAATATCAGAATTGTGCTTAGCAGATATTTTGTGCCAGAAGTCGGAAGTGTTTCCTAGCAAATATCTAAAATATAATTTGTCAAATGTGAAACAGAAGATTGTATGAAGTGTCTCTTCTTCCGATAGAAAATCAGTGAAATAAATTGTTTTTTTAAACTTTCAATAGTATTTAGTTTGCCTAGTTATACTTCGACCACCTTATATTGAGAGAATAAATACCCCATGTTTCTAATTATTTACTTAACAAAATGTACGGCAACTAACGACTAGATGGTAAAATTCTGGGTAGATCAACTTAAAACGGCCGTATTGCCTTATATGGAAAAGTAAAATGTTATTCAGCTATAAATCAAATAAGTATTTACAAATAAGTGCACTACTGGCCA
Source organism: Schistocerca nitens (assembly GCF_023898315.1). Classification (NCBI taxonomy): domain Eukaryota; kingdom Metazoa; phylum Arthropoda; class Insecta; order Orthoptera; family Acrididae; genus Schistocerca; species Schistocerca nitens. The sequence goes on from NC_064614.1 coordinate 1,178,027,731, forward strand.
TTAAAATTGCTACACCACGAAGATGACGTGCTACAGACGTGAAATTTAACTGACAGGAAGAAGATGCTGTGATATGCAAATGATTAGCTTTTCAGAGCATTCACACAAGGTTGGCGCCGGTGGCGACACCTACAACGTGTTGACATGAGGAAAGTTCCCAACCGATTTCTCATACACAAACAGCAGTTGATTTGCCTGGTGAAACGTTGTTGTGATGCCTATTGTAAGGAGAAGAAATGCGTACCGTCACGTTTCCGATTTTGATAAAAGTCGGATTGTAACCTATCGCGATTGCTGTTTATCGTATCGCGACATTGCTGCTCGCGTTGGCCGACATCCAATGACTGTTAGCAGAATATGGAATCGGTGGGTTCTGGAGGGTAATACGGAACGCCGTGCTGGATCCCAACAGCCTCGTACCACTATCAGTCGAGATGACATTCATCTTATCAGCATGGCTGTAGCGGATCGCCGGTGTGGCCAAGCGACCACTACGATCGCAGGTTCGAATCCTGACTCAGGCATGGATGTGTGTGATGTCCTTAGGTTAGTTAGGTTTACGTAGTTCTAAGTTCTAGGGGACTGATGACCTCAGATTTAAGTCCCATAGTACTCACAAGGGAACCTCCCCATCGCACCCCCCTCAGATTTAGTTATAAGTTGGCACAGTGGATAGGCCTTGAAAAACTGAACACAGATCAATCAAGAAAACAGGAAGAAGTTGTGTGTAAGTATGAAAAAATAATCAAAATATACAAACTGAGTAGTCTATGTGCAAGATAGGCAACATCAAGGACAGTGTGAGGTCAGGAGCGCCGTGGTCTCGTGATTAGCGTGAGCAGCTGTGGAACGAGAGGTCCTTGGTTCAAGTCCTCCATCGAGTGAAACGTTAAATTAAATTTTCGCAGTTATGATCTTTCCGTTCGTTCATTGACGTCTCTGTTCACTGTAATAAGTTTAGTATCTGTGTTTTGCGACCGCACCGCAAAACCGTGCGATTAGTAGACGAAAGGACGTGCCTCTCCAATGGGAACCGCAAACATTTGATCGCAAGGTCATAGGTCAACCGATTCCTCCACAGGAAAACACGTCTGATATATTCTATACGACACTGGTGACGGCATGTGCGTCACATGACAGGAATATGTCGTCGACCCACCTAACTTGTACACTTGGCGAATGGGTAAAAAGATTCTTCTACCTTGCCCGATTTAGGTTTTCTTGTGGATGTGATAATCACTCCCAAAAAAGTGATGAAAACATAAGAGTTTGTCACATAAACTGCAACAAATGAATGCAATAGTTTCACAGTCGCTCAGTTTTCCCTGTGCTCTGTCAAAACATACGTTTTTAACGTTTTCAAATTTTACGGTGTGTAGACCGTCAGTCCGCAGCTCGTGGTCTCGCGGTAGCGTTCTCGCTTCCCGAGCACGGGGTCCCGGGTTCGATTCCCGGCGGGGTCAGGGATTTTCTCTGCCTCGTGATGACTGGGTGTTGTGTGTTGTCCTTAGGTTAGTTAGGTTTAAGTAGTTCTAAGTTCTAGGGGACTGATGACCATCGCTGTTAAGTCCCATAGTGCTCAGAGCCATTTGAACCATTTGTAGACCGTCAAATCCTGCATATGTCCAAGCAAATCTGAACATGTCCTGGAATTTTGGAGAGCGAAGTTGATTGTGTGTGTGTGCCTGAACTTTGATAATTGTCTGAAAATAAAAATGTTCAGTCGAGGGAAGATTCCAACCAAGCACCTCTCGCACCACAGCTGCTCATGCTAACCACAAGACCACGGCGCTACTGAGCCAGTGCTCTCCATAAGGTGGCATATCTTCAGCATGGACTACTCAGTTTGTATATTTTGCTTATTTTTTTCATGGTTCCACACAACTTCTTCCTGTTTTCTCTTTTGATCTGTGTTCAGTTTTTCAAGGCCTATCCACTGTGCCAACTTATAACTAAATCTGAGGGGGGTGCGATGGGGAGGTTCCCTTGTCAGAGCCATTTGAACCAGCCATTTTGTAACGGATCGTGCTGCCACGTCTCGATCCCTGAGTCAACAGATGGGGACGTTTGCAAAACAACAACCATCTGCACGAACAGTTCGACGACGTTGGCAGCAGCATGGACTATCAGCTCGGAGACCATGGCTGCGGTTACCCTTGATGCTGCATCACAGACAGAAGCGCCTGCGATGGTGTACTCAGCGACGAACCTGGGTGCACGAAGGGCAAAACGTCATTTTTTCGAATGAATCCGGGTTCTGTTTACAGCATCATGATGGTCGCATCCGTGTTTGGCGACATCGCGGTGAACGCACATTGGAAGCATGCATTCGTCATCGCCATACTGGCGTATTCAGCCGACGTGATGGTATGGGGTACCATTGGTTGCACGTCCCGGTCACCTCTTGTACGCACTGACGTCACTTTGAACAGTGGACGTTACATTTCAGATGTGTTACGACCCGTGGCTCTACCCTTCATTCGATCCCTGCAAAACCCTACATTTCAGCAGGATAATGCACGACCGCATGTTGCAGGTCCTATACGGGCCGTCCTGGATACAGAAAATGTTCGACTGCTGCCCTGGCCAGCACATTCTCCAGATCTCTCACCAACTGAAAAGTCTGGTCTCGTCACAATACGCCAGTCACTACTCTTGATGAACTGTGGTATCGTGTTGAAGCTGCATGGGCAGCTGTACATATACACGCCATCCAAGCTCTGTTTGGCTCAATGCCCAGGTGTATCAAGGCTGTTATTACGGCCAGAGGTGGTTGTTCTGGGTACTGATTTCTCAGGATCTGTGACCCAAATTTCGTGAAAATGTAATCACATGTCAGTTCTAGTATAATATATTTGTCCAAAGAATACCCATTTATCATCTGCATATCGTCTTGGTGTAGCAATTTTAATGGCCAGTAGTGTATTTACTTTGCTTAGTAGGTAGTACTTAAGAATGTATTTTTTTCTGTATCGCTAATGCTCTCAAAATCTGGGTTGAGTGCTGAACGTACATCTCCCCAGGCTTTTCTTCTTGCGTTTCTATCCTTATAAATATCTAAAGTCTTGTCCCATAATACAGGTTTTGATTCAACTAGCGACATCGAAATTTCAGCGTCAATTCTTTCCATAATGTGAAAATAAGCCAGCGACACACATAAACTGAAAACACGGAAAATCGCAACCTGAACCAAAATGAACGCAGTAGAAATAACACTGGGGACAGCTCCCGTACGATTGAAATCGTGTAGTGTGAAAGCGTGCACTTGGTCACGTGGACCACTAAGCCGAGAGTACGGCACGGCTGGCCGCGGTGGCCGAGCGGTTCTAGGCGCTTCATTCTGGAACTGAGCGACCGCTACGTCGCAGGTTGGAATCCTGCCTCGGGCATGGATGTGCGTGATGTCCTTAGGTTAGTTAGGTTTAAGTAGGTCTAAGTTCTAGGGGACTGATGACCTCAGATGTTAAGTCCCATAGTGCTTGGAGCCATTTGAACCATTTAGTACAGCACGGCGCCGTGTGGCGGCAGTGGCACTGGATGGCTGCAACACGACTAAAAATCGTACTCGTGCTGCAACCGTACAGGCTCATGCTCTCCAACAGTCTACTAAGAAAATTTGCCCGTATGGTATTTTTCCGTACGGGAGAAATCGTTTAATGTGCAAGCTGCCTCACCAACTGAAATAGGGACTCATCTGACCTCACCACCGTTCTCCAGTCGTCTAGGGTCCAACCGATACGGACACGAGCCCAAGAGAGGCGCTGCAGGCGATGTCGTGCTGTTATCAAGGGCTCTCACCTCGGTCATCTGCTGCCATAGCCCATTAATAACAAATTACGCCGCACTGTCTTAACGGATACGTTCCTCGTACGTCCCACATTGATTTCGTCGATTATTTCACGCAGTGTTGCTTGTCTGCTAGCACTGTGAACTCTACGTTAACCCCGCTGCTCCTTGTCCGTGGTAAGAGGTAATACCTGAAATGTGGTTCAAATGGCTCTGAGCACTATGGGACTTAACATCTATGGTCGTCAGTCCCCTAGAACTTAGAACTACTTAAATCTAACTAACCTAAGGATAGCACACAACACCCAGTCATCACGAGGCAGAGAAAATCGCTGACCCCGCCGGGAATCGAACCAGGGAACCCGGGTGAAATGTGTCTAGCTCCAATTACGAGGCGTCTTTTTTGAGTAAGTACCGTTTTGAAATAAAAAAAAGACGTGCTAAGATATTTCAATAATTTTATTTTTACATGAAAGCCTGTACCTTGATCTACGCACTGACGCCATTACAGTCTGGTTCTTCCTTGTTTACGCTGTGTACTGTATATGATGCCTCCGATAATAGTGAGTCCCGTGTGAAGTACGGGCTGTTATAAGATTTCTTAGTGCTAACGGCCTGAAAGCGATCGATATTCATCGTCAGATCTGTGCAGTTTACGGAGAAAACATGGAATGGTAAGAAAGTGGGTGAGAGCATTTAAAGATGGCCGCACAAATGTGCACAATGAAGAACGGATTGGGCGTCCTTCGGTCATTAAGTTTGGTGCAGGAAATGGACAATAAGGCGTGAGACAACAGACGCTTTACGATTTCCTCCTTGCGGGATGACTTTCCTAATGTTTGTCGTAGTGTTTTGTATGGCATTGTGACCGAGCACTTGAATTACCAAAAATTGTGCGCACGTTGGGTACCGAAAATGTTGACGGATGTGCACAAAACCAAACGTTTAGATAGTATATTGACTTTCCTTGAGCGGTACCACAACGACGGTGATGATTTCTTAAGCTAAACTGTTACGGGCGATGAAATATGGGTAGCCTACGTCACACCAGAATCAAAGCAGCAGTCCATGGAAGTTGAGCAAGGGCATCGTTTTGCTGTAATACAATGCCCGTCCGCATGTGGCGAATCAGACCAAAGATCTGATCACATCTTCTCGATGGGAAACTCTAGATCATCCTCCATACAGCCCCGATCTTGCGCCCAGTGACTACCATCTGTTCCTGCACATGAAGAAACACCTGGGCGGTCAGCGTCTTCAAGACGATGACGAAGTCAAAACAGTGGAACAGTGGTGATGCAGAGGTTAACTAGTCAGGCGGTAGACTTCTATGAGAAGGGTATTCAAACAATGGTACAACGTTATGACAAGTCCCTGAATATTGACGGAAATTATGTGGAAAAGTAGATTAAGGTACAGGCTTTCATGTAAAAATAAGATGATTGAGATATCTTAGCACATCTTTTTTAATTTTTTAATACTTACTTAAAAAACACGCCTCGTACCATTCCGTGTTCAAAGTCTGTTAACTCCGGTCGTGTGGGAATAATCACGTCGGAAATCTTTTCCCATGAATCACCTCCGTACAAATAGCGGCTCCGCCAATGTACTGCCTTTTTATATGTTGTGTGTACGTGCATATCGCTACCACTCACCTCTGTCTTTATGCTGTGACGTCACCAGCTCCTCGTCAATGTGCGTTTTCACGTCCCATGAGAGGACTGTTTAAGGAGCTGATCGGGCAACTTGAAAGTTAACACATTGTAGACCAGATATCCAAGCGGTTTAGAGCCACTGTTTCCACCTGGGGCGACAGCTCTGTGTCCAGATTTGACACCCTGCATACGCCGGAAATCACTTAAGAATTTAGTCATGTGGTTCATACTGTATGTACTAGATACACAAAAGTAGAATTTACTCTCCTTCCTGGTGTTGCAATTTTAATGACTAGCGGCGCAGAACTGTATTTTACGAACACGGGAGTAAACAGGACAACCATCTCAATGGAAAATCTCTCGATTTCTTCTTTTGCAGCAAAAATGCTGCAGAAGAATCCAGCGAGGGTGGTAGGCCAACACGGAGTCTTTTCTGCGGGTCTGTGCGTGCGATAACTCAGCAGCGCGGCCCGGCCCGGCCCCCGGCCGCTCGCAGCTCGCCGAACGCACTCAGCTTCGCAGGTGCCTCTCCGCTGACCGGGCCCTGCTTCCTCGCCAGATTTATGGCCAACTCTTCCTCCCCCTTGCCGGGAAACTGCTTAAGTCCGGCCGAAAAAAGTTCACCTCTTCTCGCGTCCATAAATATGTCCATCGGGCGCGCCGGCCCGTCGAGGAGTTGTGCCGCTCTCGGAAGCGTTTAACCAACTTGGGCCACGTGCCGCAGATAAATCTATCTGCTTTGTTCGATAAGATGTCGGCTCGGGGGTCGAACACTCGCCTCTCTGGCGTACGAGGCCGTCCCTCGCAACACGCTGAAAACAGCCGGCTCGCAGCTATCAAAGATTTACTGGACCACAGTGGCAAACAGTTTGCCTCTTCCTCGACGTCTGTAGTAACCGCACGAAACCATTCTACGCCAGCGCCCAAAGGCACCGGAAGAGTTACAGAACTAGATAAACTTTATTCATAAGATATTTATCAAATGAAATAACAACTTTACTGTTACCAGCCACTTTTCATTTATTTCCACAACGCGTTTCGAAGACTGAAACCACGGATACTAGAATACATGCGCAGGCGGGCTGTGACGTCACTGTGAACCCTCTCGCCACCACCCTCTGCATTGAAGCTTATAGGCACACGACGTACACATGTTTAACTCATACGCATGTATGAATGTAATAGAGATCTTCAAAGTTTTAGGGTATTATTACTATTATTATTATCATTAAGCTTTATATTAGTTAACTATTTTTTTCTATGGTCGGTGAAATACTAGCGTAAGGCCTCCAAACTACACTATGTGATCAAAAGTATCCGACAAGCTGGTTGCAAATGACTTAAAAGTTCGTGGCGCTCTCCATCGGTAATGCTGGAATTCAATATGGTGTTGGCCCGCCCTTGTGCTTGATGATAGCTTCCACTCTCGCAGGCATACGTTCAATCAGGTGCTGGAAGGTGTCTTGGGGAATCACAGCCCCATTCTTCACGGAGTGCTGCACTGTCGGTCGGTGCGGTCTGGCATGAAGTCGCCGTTCCAAAACATCCCAAAGGTGTGCTATAGGGGTCAGGTCAGGACTCTGTGCAGGCCAGTCCATTACAGGGATGTTGTGTAACATTACAGGGATGTTATTGTTGTGTAACCACTCCGCCGCAGGCTGTGCATTATGAACAGGTGCTCGGCCGTGTTGAAAGATCCAATCGCCAGGTGCTTAAAACATCAATGTAGGCCTGTGCTGTGATACTGCCATGTAACACAACAAGGGATGCAAGCTCCCTCCATGAAAAACACGACCACACCATAACACCACCGCGTCCGAATTTTACCGTTGGCACTACACACACTGGTAGACGACGTTCACAGGGCATTCGCCATACCCACACCCTGTCATCGGATCGCCACATTGTGTACCGTGATTCGTCACTCCATACAACGTTTTTCCACTGTTCAATCGTCCAATATTTACGCTCCTTACACCAAGCGAGGCGTCGTTTGGCATTTACCGGCGTGATGTGTGGCTTATGAGCAGCTGCTCGACCATGAAATCCAAGTTTTCTCACCTCCCACCTAACTGTCATAGTACTTGCAGTGGATTCTGATGCAGTTTGGGATTCCTGTGTGTTGGTCTGCATATATGTCTGCCTATTACACATTACGAGCTTCTTCAACTGTCGCCGGTCTCTTTCAGTCAACACACGAGGTCGACCAGTATGCTTTTGTGCTGTACGTGTCTCTTCACTTTTCCACATCACTATCTCAGCGGAAACAGTGGACCTAGAGATGTTTAGGAGTGTGTAAATCTCGCGTACAGACGTATGACACAAGTGACACTCAATCACTTGACCACGTTCGAAGTCCTTGAGTTCCGCGGAGCGCCCCATTCTGCTCTCTCACGATGTCTAATGACTACTGAGGTCGCTGATATGGAGTACCTGGCAGTAGGTGGCAGCACAATGCACCTAATATGATGGGATGTCCCGATACTTTTGATAATATACTGTACGTCTTTTCCAAATTTTGTTAATAACTTTGATGACGTAAAGCCCACGGCTTCACGCAGGTGTGTTTACTTTTTTCCTACCGCTTCTGTTCCAATGCAGTTGAGGTACAAGCAACTGCAGGGAATAGTACCAAGTTGTTGTCCGCCATCTTGAACTTTGACGAAATATATGACGACAGTGGAATACCCCTTCTTAGCGCCACTTCAAAATTCTTTGTTAAAGAAATTTGACGAATATTTTATCACATTTCTTTGTCAAAGAAATATGATAAGTGTAATACCGGCCTTATCAACTCAATCGAGTTGTTTTGGGCCGCTACATGTGCGGAGGGCCGAACAGAGGAGTACTGGCGTGAGAGCAATTCATCAGCTCACGCGGTACAGTGTTACGATTATCTGCTCATCAGGTTTTATATACAATAGTCTGTACGAAAGAGTTCTTGCCGTGGCGTTGAATGAAATAAAAGCCATCCAATGTAAATACGTTTAATAGCAAAAGCCATGACTAGAGCGCATGCGCGCCACACGAGATTTTCAATATCCTCACGCTCTCTCACGCCCCGGACTTACAAGGGGAGGCCGCCAATTGTGAAATTCGGATTCGATTCATACTGCGCATAATAAAAGCTCATGGCCAGAGGTGTAATGTGGCAAAGCACCAAGATGCACCTCTCAGCCGTTGTCGAGAAAATCGACAGTTAAACGAAACCGTTGCGGTGAAGTACTCTCTACGATTAATAATTTTCTACAGCGTCGTGGCGCAGCGGTAAGCGCTCGGGTTCGTAATCGGAAGGACGCCGGATCGAATCTCGCGCCATATAACTTTTTTTATTATTTGTTTTTTGTAATTCAAATATATATATATATATATATATATAAAATTCCCGGCAATCAGTTGCAACGATTATGCATATAATAAGTTGTTGAAAGTCGTTTGTCGTGGAAAAACTGGCGACTTCGAACATCATTGTTTTCCGCAAACAAAGTTGTATTTCACAAATGTTATTCATTGTCTTCATAATGTTTACCACGTATAGTTAACGGAAGACGTAGAAACGATATTCCGAAACGAATACGTATAGTGTAAGTCAAACGTTCGAATTAGAAGAGAGACCCCACGAACACAAATTTGCTGTGGCAAGTATGAAATATAAACTCCGTTACTCGCTCGTTACACTTGAAGGACAGATGTTGAATGGGCCGAAACGAGCCGCCGCGAAACAGCGTAGTTGCCTGCTAACTTCGAAAGAAGGTAGATGCGGTCCCTAGCGCAACTTATAACATCGTCGAAAATCAATGCGGACGGGAGAGCTTTGGTACACCCAGTTAAACAAATGGAAACATGAAGGCGGTACAATTGGAGAGCGATCCGGGTCCTTCGCATGAAAGTGCTGTGATCGAAGAAGATTCTATACACCGTGAAGTGGCGAAACAACAATTGAAAGATGCGTTGGTGTATTTTGAAAGCCTCCTTCGTAACAGTAATCGCAACAGAACCGTCATCATCATATATATATATATATATATATATATATATATATATATATATATATTGTATATGTATACATTTGAATTACGAAAAACAAATAATAAAAAACAAGTTACATGGCGCGAGATTCGATCCGGCGACCTTCGGATTACGAACCAAAGCGCTTACCGCTGCGCCACGACGCTGTAGAAAATTATGAATCGTAGAGAGTATTTCAACGCAGCGATTTCTTTTAACTGCCGATTTTCTCGACAACGGCTGAGAAGTGCATCTTGGTGCTTTGCCACATTACACCTCTGGCCATGAGCTTTTATTATGCGCAGTATGAATCGAATCTGAATTTCACAATTGGCGGCCTCCCCTTGTTAGTTGGATATTTCTTTAACATTACCATGCTGAATTTTCCCGTTTCTACATCTGAAGTGCGTGATATCTATCAAATTTCGCGCCATTTGCGTAAGAGTTCCGCTAGTGGCGCCACTATGAGGATGCAAATCAAGTTTGCTTTTAATACATGCTGCAACGGTCGTGAGAGTTTGTTACCTTTGAGTTTGGAGGTGATGACTTGGTGTTAGTCAAGAATTCCTTTAAGGTGACAAAGATGCCATTATCAAAATTCTCACTGAGTTTGAACGACGTCGTGTAATAGCGCTACGAGAAACTGGATGTTCCTTCTGCGATACTGCAGAAAGATTTGGCAGGAACGTAGTCATTGTACATGATTGCTGGTAGCGTAGCACTGCCGAGAGGGAAGACCATCGTGTTCGGCTTATGGCTCTGGCGCATCATACTGCATCTGCAGAACAATTTGAACAGCAGTTGGCACCTCAATGACACAACAAACTGCCCTTACAAATCGGTTACTTCAAGGACAGCTCCGCGCATTTCATTGACACGAAACCACAGCCATTTGCGGTCAGTGGTGTCAAACGAGAGCTCATTGGAGCGCAGGGTAGGGATGTACTGAGTTTATGATGAAAGCTGGATCTGCCTTGGTGGCCGTAATGGTCGTGCGGTGGTTACCTGGAGGCCAGGTCTTGAAATTATATACACTCCTGGAAATGGAAAAAAGAACACATTGACACCGGTGTGTCAGACCCACCATACTTGCTCCGGACACTGCGAGAGGGCTGTACAAGCAATGATCACACGCACGGCACAGCGGACACACCAGGAACCGCGGTGTTGGCCGTCGAATGGCGCTAGCTGCGCAGCATTTGTGCACCGCCGCCGTCAGTGGCAGCCAGTTTGCCGTGGCATACGGAGCTCCATCGCAGTCTTTAACACTGGTAGCATGCCGCGACAGCGTGGACGTGAACCGTATGTGCAGTTGACGGACTTTGAGCGAGGGCGTATAGTGGGCATGCGGGAGGCCGGGTGGACGTACCGCCGAATTGCTCAACACGTGGGGCGTGAGGTCTCCACAGTACATCGATGTTGTCGCCAGTGGTCGGCGGAAGGTGCACGTGCCCGTCGACCTGGGACCGGACCGCAGCGACGCACGGATGCACGCCAAGACCGTAGGATCCTACGCAGTGCCGTAGGGGACCGCACCGCCACTTCCCAGCAAATTAGGGACACTGTTGCTCCTGGGGTATCGGCGAGGACCATTCGCAACCGTCTCCATGAAGCTGGGCTACGGTCCCGCACACCGTTAGGCCGTCTTCCGCTCACGCCCCAACATCGTGCAGCTCGCCTCCAGTGGTGTCGCGACAGGCGTGAATGGAGGGACGAATGGAGACGTGTCGTCTTCAGCGATGAGAGTCGCTTCTGCCTTGGTGCCAATGATGGTCGTATGCGTGTTTGGCGCCGTGCAGGTGAGCGCCACAATCAGGACTGCATACGACCGAGGCACACAGGGCCAACACCCGGCATCATGGTGTGGGGAGCGATCTCCTACACTGGCCGTACATCACTGGTGATCGTCGAGGGGACACTGAATAGTGCACGGTACATCCAAACCGTCATCGAACCCATCGTTCTACCATTCCTAGACCGGCAAGGGAACTTGCTGTTCCAACAGGACAATGCACGTCCGCATGTATCCCGTGCCACCCAACGTGCTCTAGAAGGTGTAAGTCAACTACCCTGGCCAGCAAGATCTCCGGATCTGTCCCCCATTGAGCATGTTTGGGACTGGATGAAGCGTCGTCTCACGCGGTCTGCACGTCCAGCACGAACGCTGGTCCAACTGAGGCGCCAGGTGGAAATGGCATGGCAAGCCGTTCCACAGGACTACATCCAGCATCTCTACGATCGTCTCCATGGGAGAAAAGCAGCCTGCATTGCTGCGAAAGGTGGATATACACTGTACTAGTGCCGACATTGTGCATGCTCTGTTGCCTGTGTCTATGTGCCTGTGTGATCATGTGATGTATCTGACCCCAGGAATGTGTCAATAAAGTTTCCCCTTCCTGGGACAATGAATTCACGGTGTTCTTATTTCAATTTCCATATATATATATATATATATATATATATATAACATCGAGTGACAGGCAAAAAATAAACTTGTTTCACAAAAATTGAACAATATCTGCAAGGCTTACACGTGCCTTCGGACTTGCATGTTCCTGACAGCATATCAGAGGCACGAGCAGTGGCTTGCATGCCAAGCGTCTGGCAATGTATGTTCCACTTACGGCAAAGCAGAGACTGAGCCGTTTATCGAGCAGCCAGCAACAAGTGCATTATTCAGATATGCTCGTCCTTATCGAGATGCTAGAGGAGATGGATTTCTCTCAGACAGGGATGCCATCTGTCCCGATAAATCGGGACCGTCACAGTTATGGATCTTCTTGTCCAGACATTCCGACATGACCCAGTTTTGTCACGATTTGGCAAAATACTGTTACGAGCAGGAGTAACTGCACCTATTGGTGAAACACGTAAATGCAGCCTCCGTCAGTTTTATTTATGTTGACTAGGTCGCCTCACTGATGGCGTTGCATGTTGGATATCCTGTATGGACGGTGCAAGCATCCAGTACATCTAGCGCAATCATTCGAGAAAATACCAGACTTCTCCAGTAGTACGGTGCTGGAACTATTTAAGCATTGCCACGCGGAAGAATAGAGCTGTTCCAACTTGGATAGGGATCTGGTGATGCTTTCTAAACGTAATACGAACAACGAGTGCTGGTCATTCAGCAACATTTTTACGAGAGCTGCAAGTAATAAAAAGTACGAAACTAATGAAGCACCTTTTAACTCGTTGCATCCAGAGTTCAAAAATAGACAAAGTAGACTGGAGATCTAAGTATTTTTATTTTATTTTAGAGTGTTTTCTTCTCCTCTGTACCAGCTTGTTGTAAAGCAGCATGGGTGTTTCCAGATGTAAGGGGTGGATGGCTGTAGCTGTGATTTTGGATATGAAGTCAACTACAGCATATCCCACCTGCCCATCAGCACACGATTAATAGCATGCGTTGAACCCCTTTCTCACACCCCACCCCAGTCAAACCAACTAAAACTTGCAGTCATGTTTACAAACACGCTACAGACGTTAAATACCTGTAGCGATGCCAGCGCTACAAGCTGTTACATTTCATATTGCAATGAACAGAAGACGAACGACTTTAATGATCAAATCTACGGTGATGTCCTAGATCTGATCATATTTCTTTGACGAAAGACGAGATACAACAAAGTTCCCTATTACACTATCACATTTCTTTGACATAAATATTTGACATATCAACATTGACAAAGAAATATGATAGTGTAATAATAAAGCCGGCCGATGTGGCCGAGCGGTTCTAGGCGCTTCAGTCTGGAACCGCGCGACCGCTACGGTCGCAGGTTCGAATCCTGCCTCGGGAATGGGTGTGTGTGATGTCCTTAGGTTACTTAGGTTTAAGTAGTTCTAAGTTCTAGGGGACTGATAACCTCAGATGTTAAGTCCCATAGTGCTCAGAGCCATTTGAATAGCGGTCTAACGGGACGGTAGTGAATCGCTTCCTGTTTAGTAGTTAAGTAGGTCTACGTGGACGACGCGACTGCAGAGTGACACCAGACAAGCGTTTGCAATGCGTCTCCAACCAGTTGCCAGAGACTCGGCGCCCACGTTACCATGTGATCTGACTTGCGTCGTATCCTCGAATACGGCTCTGTACTGGTTTAATTGGAAAATGAACGAGGAGTTTGTGAACATTACTTTTCTATGATAAGCCAAAAAAATATCAAAAATGGTTCAAATGGGTCTAAGCACTTTGAGATTAACATCTGAGGTCATCAATCCCAAGGACATCACACACATCCATGCCCGAGGCAGGATTCGAACCTGCGACCGTAGCAGCAGCGCGGTTCCGGACTGAAGCGCTTAGAACCGCTCGGCCACATCGGCCGGCCAAAAAATATCCTGTTTTATAAAACTACATGTTTCCAGGCTACTGTAGGAGAGATTTGACAGAGAAAGAGGGGTGTGAAGTGGGAATACAATTTCATATTACATGTGTCAAGTGGAAACGAACACTGAAAATCCACAAATGGCTCAAATTGCTCTGAGCACTATAGGACTTAAGTTTTCTAAGGTCATCAGTCCCCTAGAACTTAGAACTACTTAAACCTAACTAACCTAAGGATTGTGGTTTCACCGCCAGACACCACACTTGCTAGGTGGTAGCCTTTAAATCGGCCGCGGTCCATTAGTATGCGTCGGACCCGCGTGTCGCCACTGTCAGTGATTGCAGACCGAGCGCCGCCACACAGCAGGTCTAGAGAGACGTCCTAGCACTCGCCCCAGTTGTACAGCAGACTTTGCTAGCGATGATATACTGACAAATACGCTCTCATTTGCCGAGACGATAGTTAGCATAGCCTTCAGCTACGTCATTTGCTACGACCTAGCAAGGCGCCATTACCAGTTTATATTGAGATTATAATTCATGTATCAACAAGAGCGATGTTCTCCAATTGTGGATTAAAGTTAAGTACTTTATTTATTAGACTCAACTCCTTTAATTGTTCCAGACCTCACGCCAGTCTGCGTGAGCTTAAACGCGTGCATTTCGGCCTCCTCTAGCAACACTGTGTTGGCTCTTCTGCCAACACATCAAGGATATCACACATATCCAAGCCCGAGGCAGTATTCGAACTTGCGACCGTAGCGGTCTCGAGGTTCCAGACTGAAGCGCCTAGAACCGCTCGGCCACAACGGCTGGCTAATCCACAAATCTCCGATACATGCAAATGCAGTGGTGTTTACATACAAATGATTTAACGACCCCAAACCACCATCATCACAATTCCGTGTATATGAATCTCAAGGTATTTGGGTTTTCAAAATAAAAGTAACGACGTGTTATGGTGGAGGAAGTCAACTGCGCTGAATCATTGTAGCACTGTTTAGTCGTTCTATAAAAATCTATGAATTTCGATTCTGACTATTGCAGCTCGTTGGCTACCCCGTACATCCTGCATTTTATACATACTACTTCAGATGTACTGATGAATCTAGAACTTCCTTTGCATTCTCATTCGTGTGTAATAACAATAGAGGGCCACATCTTACCCTGAGCTTGAATCTGTGCTCGACATGCCGAGTGTAACAAAAAGACTCGGATGCGACAAACAATACCCCTTCTCCTCTAGCTAGTCGGCAACCTGTTGTCGATGTAGATCGCCTGCCAGTTGCGTTCCATTTCATTCCCTCTGTATGCGGACGACCTTTACTCTCCATGTGGGTTTAGCACTTCTGGAAGAAAGAAATCGGACCACACTGCGATGCAGAGTGAAAATTCGTTCTGGAAATAATCCGTTTGGCTGTGTTTACGTCATTTCTCCGCTATATCCTGAAAGTCCCGATAGGTGTGCAGCAGAACTTGTGTGCGGTTTGAAAGGTAGAAGGGAGGTACTGGCGGCATTAAGGCTGTGACGACCGATCGGGAGTGGGTAGCTCAGTCGGTAAGAGCACCTGCCCTCGAAACGCAAAAGTTACAGGTTAGAGTCCCAGTCTGGTGTAATAGGTTTAATCTGCCACGAACTTTCAAAGATTTAATTTTTATAACATTTTTCAGATTTTTGTTATATTTCAATCACGTCTCTATTTTTAACCATGTGTCTTGTTTTATCTTGGGCATATTTCATTCCTGGGTGGCTTACTGCCTCAATAGATAAAAAAGCAGCCAAGTGCCACACTCCAAATTCAAAAATCTGTGCTTCAGCCCCCAGAAAGTCCCATGATTTTTTCCACCTATCACTCCTTTCATCAGTGACAAAGATTTCTTAATGCGAAAAGTAGCTTACTCCTCTCTAATAGCACAAGGTCGGCATCCGACTGACGGACCGCCAGGAATCACGTACTCGCCTTCGTTCTACGAAGCACTGTCGGTGATCCTGAGATTTAATACAGAGTATTGGCCCAATATGCAGGCGTCCGGAAGGAGGAGGGGCAGAAGAGACCGTTTACCCTCCTACCGCTCCACCGGAATCTGGAGTACCAGAATTCTTCCACGACTTCAAGAAGCGAATGGATAATCATCATTTTCTTTGATATACAGTACCAGGAACGTTCAATAAGTAATGCAACACATTTTTTGAAAGCAGATTGATTTTATTCAGCATTCCAACACACCATATTCTCCCCACTCTATTGGCTTCAAAACGTTGTTTTTCAACATAAACTCCGTTCAATGCGACGGGCTTAGCCACCTTACTGGGACGGCCTGTATGCCGCGTGCTACCAATCTGCTAAGAGACACAGAAGCCAACGTCATGCTGCATCAATAAGCTCCCGATCATCCACACTGCTTTCCGTGGAGTGCATCGTTCATTCGACCAAACAGATGGAAGTCAGAAGGTGCGAGATCCGGGATGCAGGGTGTATGAAGAACAACAGTCCAATGCAGTTTCGTGGGCTCCTATCGGTTGCGCGGACTTGTCATAGAGAACGAGAAGTTCGTTTGCGTTTTTGTGGCAACGAACACGCTGAAGTAGATTCTTCAATTTCCTGAAAGTAGCACAACACACTTCAGAGTTGATCGTTGCATCATGAACGAGGACATCAAACAAAATAACCCATACACAGTCCCAGAAGACAGTCGCCATGACTTTACTGGCTGAGAGCGCAACTTCGAAGTTTTTCTTCGGAGGAGAGGTCGTGTGACGCCACCCCATGGATTGGCGTTTTGTTTCTGGCTCGAAATGATGAACCCATGTTTCATCGCTGTGACGATGTTCGACAAGAAATTGTTTCGATCAGTCTCTAAACGCGGAAGCAATTCTCCACATGCTCCTTATTTCCTGTTAATGATCTTCTGTTAGGCCGTGAGGAACGCAGCTGGTACACAACATTGAGTACCCCAACAAATCGACGAATGCAGCGTGGTATTTGATTGCGCGACCTTGTTGCGATGATGACAGACGCCTCACCCAACGACTCACAGTGCTTTTGTTCACTGCCAAGACTCCCTGCACATTCTGCAAGCGCCTATGTATATCTACGATGTTCTGGTTTTCCACAGAAAGAAACTCAATGACAGCTCTCTGCTTGAAATGAACTTCCGCTACAAACGCGCCGGCCGAGCGGTTGCCGAGCGGTTCTAGGCGCTTCAGTCCGGAACCGCGCTGCTGCTACGGTCGCAGGTTCGAATCCTGCCTCGGGCATGGTTGTGTGTGGTGTCCTTAGGTTAGTTAGGTTTAAGTAGTTCTAAGTTCTAGGCGACTGATGACCTCCGATGTTAAGTCCCAGAGTGCTTAGAGCCATTTGAGCCATTTTTGTGCTACAATCGCCATATTGAAGGTTACGTATATGCTGCCACAGACTGGAACTTCATGAAACTATAAAAGCTGGAATATTTCACGACGTCCCACAACATATTCCGCATTTTTTCAACCGAGAAAAAAGTTTTTTTAATCACTTCTAAAATTCTTGTGAAATACACATCTCGAAACTTATCAACCAATTTATATCAACAGTGGGAAAATTGCTGTCAACAACCATACCACTATGCGATGATCAGGAACTATTGGTAGATACCCATCTTTCCATATCTAGAGAAAATGTACTTGACGAAATTTTTTTCTATCAACCGGCCAAACAGGTTAGCTGGTGTTAACGATCTCAACTAAATGCGCGCATGTATTTAATGAGACTGATGTTTAGATGCGTGGCTTGTATGAATACAAGCTGGTTGGTTGTTTTGGGGGAGGGGCTCAAACAGCGAGGTCATCGGTCCCATCGGCTTACAGAAGGCTGGGGAAGGAAGTCGACCGTGCCCATTCAAAGGAACGATCCCGGAATTTGCCTGAAGCGACTTAGGAAAATCACTGAAAACCTAAATCAGGAAGGCCGAACGCGGGTTTGAACCGTTGTCCTCCCGAATGCGATTCTAGTGTGCTAACTTCTGCGCCACCTGGCTGGTCTGCAAAGCAGAGGATATGTCAGCGATTCACAACGTTCGGACTAAATCATTGTGTCTATTCTTTACTACGGATGTTGCAATCCTTAACGTGGAACATATAGCCGGCCGAAGTGGCCGCGGGGTTCTGGCGCTGCAGTCTGGAACCGCGAGACCGCTACGGTCGCAGGTTCGAATCCTGCCTCGGGCATGGATGTGTGTGATGTCCTTAGGTTAGTTAGGTTTAACTAGTTCTAAGTTCTAGGGGACTACTGACCTCAGCAGTTGAGCCCCATAGTGCTCAGAGCCATTTGAACCAGTTTTTGGGGAACATATATTTAAAAATATTGTTAATCATTGGCACTAAGATTTAACGTCATTAGAAGCACAACAACAGATTTTACTAACGGACAGTAGAACATATGGTGTCGTTTTGAACAACGTCTGACGACGGTGAAGAAAGAGACAAGTCCGGAAAGAATAAAAAAAAGTGTGTGAAATCTTATGGGACTTAACTGCTAAGGTCATCAGTCCCTAAGCTTGCACACTACTTAACCTAAATTATCCTAAGGACAAACACACACACCCGTGCCCGAGGGAAGACTCGAACCTCCGCCGGGACCAGCTGCACAGTCCAGGACCGCAGCGCCTTAGACCGCTCGCCGGAAAGAATCAAACGTGCTTGAGAAATTTATGTGCCTTCGTTGATAGAATACATTTTCCATTGTTATCGTGTTCTAGACATAAAAGTGTGGCGTTACTGCATATCCAAACGTTTGAACCCCTAAGTTGAGTTACCATCTCCAGAGTTAGGACAAGTGCGGAGAATTTCTCCGAACGGGATTAATAGGCCGAGAAGTGATCGTAATTGTTATTCCTACGCAGAACGGAGCAGGCTCTAGCGTTTCGGGTCAGCGGAGACTTTTCACAGTCGGTGCGCCCGCAACTATGCGTGGATCTCGCCGTTCGGAGAAAACTGCGTCGCTCGCCGGCTGCAAGAACGCGTTGAATAAACATCGCTGCGGCGCGGCGTGCGGCCGCAGTGCGTGGCACAGGTAGGGAACGGCATACATTAACTCGCGCTGCGAAGGGAGCACCTGGCTGGCAGTAACCGTTTTTTATGCGCGCCGCGGTTAGCAAAATACAAGTACTGGAAGTAACATGTGAGAATATCGTGAAACATGCAGTCAGTTGCTGCCTAGATCGCGATTCTCAACTGTTCTCTTCTGAAATCTGTTTTTACTTCAAGTAACGACTCTTCAGCGCTGCTGGTGGAGTTACTGCTGAGACGGCAGAGCGCCCTTGTTAGTAGCAACTAGTGACCCGCCCCGGTTTTGCAAGGATAGGAGTAAGTATTCACGGCCGGATGCCTTGTCTGGCATAGTGGTAATCTGTACTTCTGTACACAGACACAACCTGGTTTAACGTTGTTATCAAAAATCTCGAAAAGTTCTTGCCTAGTTTACTCTAGGTTTTTACACGATACTCTAATAAACGTTCGGCCGGACAGAGGCTACACATTTCTTTGATATATATCGTATATAAATACGTATGTCCATCCTATTGTATAAAGACAAGTCGTTGTTTAACGTTGTTACCAAATATAATAATAATAATAATAAATAATATATAATTAATAAGTTAGTTATTTTTTTCTGGAATGTGTAATCAATAGCCGGCCGGAGTGGCCAAGCGGTTCTAGGCGCTACAGTCTGGAACCGCGTGACCGCTGCGGTCGCAGGTTCGAATCCTGCCTCGGGCATGGATGTGTGTGATGTCCTTAGGTTAATTAGGTTTAAGTAGTTCTAAGTTCCAGGGGGCTGATGACCTCAGAAGTTAAGTCCCATAGTGCTCAGAGCCATTTGAACAATTTTTTTGTAATCAGTAATTGATAGGAGGAAAGCTAATAAATGAAAAGTAAAATGAATTTAAATATCTCATTCGCACACACAAATCACTTTCTTAATCTTTTTTACCTTTTTTGTTGATTGAAGTGAAGATCAGTAAACTCTTAACGTGCTGGAAAAACGTTTAGTTTGCGATCTTAAAATCTCAGGGGAACGGAAAATTGTCTTCTCGCCTCGTGAGAAAATTCAGATCAGTTCTAAATTAATTTCGTGGGTATCGCGTTGACAACGTAAGAAAAAATGCAGTAAAGCAAAACCTGTAACATTTTATAAATTGAGGATTGGCAGCCGTTACTATGCAATGAAAGCGGAGATGCCAAATTAAGCAATTATTATTTCACAAAGTACGTTTTTTGTACAGGCATCTGACATCTCGAACAATAATCTCACAGTTTTGAACAAAATAAAGAATTGTGCCGTATTTCTATGAGACACGTAGAAATTACAGTAATCTCAGAAATATATTCCTAGTAAAGTCATTTCGGTAATCGCAATTGCCGATAATAATGACACAACTAAACAAATTCCTAACAGGAATACAGTTTCAGTACATTCGAAACAAAATGGAAGAATATAGGAGTTTGATAGCGTATAATGCTGTCGGAAAGGCGCGCAACTAAAGAGAGTGAAAGAAAAGACTAGCGCGCATTCTTATATAGGACAAAATACAGATGATAATGCTACGCCGTTCTCATTATCCTGGGAGTACATATTCGCTGACTTGCAGCGAAATTAATTGGCACAAAGATTAAATTATATCTTTAACTTTTGATATTTCGACAGGAAAGGAAAATAGTACATTATTACTGGCGGACATAAATATATAAGTAACGATATTATATATATATATATATATATATATATATATATATATATATATATATATATATATATATATATACGTAAGAAAAAGCTGCCAGCAAAAATCTCTAAAAGTTCTTGATTAAGTCAAAATTTTACACGAAATGCCAATAAACCGTCGTATGGACATAGGTAGGAGTAGATGGTGGGCAGAGAGTGGGGGAGGAGGTGATAGAGAGAGAGAGAGAGAGGGGGGGGGGAGGACATTGGACGTATATCCGACTCTCATGCGTATTTAGCAATTGCGAAGTATTTCCGGGTCCGCTAATATTAGGGGAAAGGTTGTTGGCAAAAATCTCGAAATGTTTTTGACCGAACAGTTTGACTTTCACACAGTACTGTAACATACATCGTCGTTTAACTTTTTACACGTTACTCTAGTAAACGTGAAACCGGAAATAGACTACACATTTCCGATTGCCGTCAAATCATCGAAGTTAAGCGCCGTCGGTCTTGGCTTGATCTTGAAGGGTGTTCCCCCCCCCCCCCTCCCCCCATATCTGCATCCAGTGTCGCCTATCGGCTGAGAATGACACGGTGGTCGGTAGGTACCACTGGACCTTCCGAGGCTTGTTCATATAAATATAAGGGAACGGTTATTAGTAAAAATATCGAAGAGATCGTGACCGATTTACTTCATCCGGCGAACTTCGTTACGCCTCAGAAATTCTTTATATGTTATAGCTGACCCGGCAAACGTTGTTTTGCCATATAAATTATCTCTAGTCTATAAGAATAATGTATACGTGTAACACAATTTATACGAGTAACACAATAGACGTTATTGGTGGGAGCTCGTGACACAAACAATAATGATGGCCGAAAACTGTGTGGGGAGTGAGAAAAAGCTTAGGGGGAAGTCTGGCAGTATCGGCCACTATTAGTTCTAGCGTTTCTACGGTAGATCGCGCGGATTTAACAATTGCAGCCGATACACGGCTCGTCCATGAGCATACAAACATAGCGGCAATTTCATGTCGAAATGTGTTCGCCAGCATTATGAATAAGGCCAAGCGCACACGCATCGATTTTTATCGTACGTAAAAATATTGTACGATTAAATTGTTTTAGAGGAACTGAGGAGAGCATGCGAACTCTGTTCCACGAAAAGAACTTGATCGTACGATATAATCTGTACGATAAAAATCGACGCTTGTGCGCTAGGCCTAAATGTTGTTTTGGCGAATGACGCGTGCTACCTAGTTAAACATCTCGGTCTAGTTACGTCGATTCAAAGAGGGATATTCGAGTCGTTGCTTTTGGTACGTTTTCTTCAATTGCACCTGTCGGGGATAACTGATCAAGTGATAACTGATCAGTTATCCACTGGGATTGAAAATTATTAAATAACTAAAATCGCTATTAAAAATAGGGGTTGATGGTAGAAGGGTGAAAATTTATGGTTGCGTTTATTTTGTAATGCCACATCATAAAAAAATTAAAATAAAAAGTTCTGTCCAAAAAATAAGAAAATTTTTTGGGGTGGACCACCCTTACCACTTAGGGGTATGAAAAATAGATTTCGACCGATTCTCAGGCGTACCGAATATGCATGTAAAATTTCATCAGAATCGATCGAGCCATTTCGGAGGAGTATAGCAACTAACACTGTGGCACGAGAATTTTATATATAAGAAAGGTTATGGAAGAAGTACGAAACCCAGTTACAAGCTTATGCACTGTCCAGTCACATCAATGTGAACTCCTGTCAAAGGCCTGAATAACTCCCTTTTGCAGGGCCAGACGTGCAGCAAGAGTCAATAAGGTTCTGGACGGTACCGACAGAGATGTAGAGCCATGACGGCTCCAGTGGCGTGGCCAGCTGCGCTAGGCTTCTAGACCGAGAATCCACGGCGCGAACAGCACGACCAAAATTGGTCCCACAGATTATCGGTTAGGTTTAAATCCGGGAAGTCTGGTTGCATTGTCCTGCTGGTACGATTAAATTGTGCCGAGGAAAAAGAAACTTAATGTAGGAGTAGATATGATCCCCGAGGATTGATGGTTCAAATGGCTCTGAGCACTATGGGACTTAACATCTATGGTCATCAGTCCCCTAGAACTTAGAACTACTTAAACCTAACTAACCTAAGGATATCACACACAACCATGCCCGAGGCAGGATTCGAACCTGCGGCCGTAGCAGCAGCGCGGTTCCGGACTGAAGGATTGATGCGTACTTGTATTGGTCCACTGTGCCTTCCAGAATGACGAGGTAACACAGGAAATGCCACGAAAACATTTCCCGCAGCATAACGCTCCCTCCTAGTTGCAAGCTGTTCGCTTTCAGACGTTCCACGCCATACACGCAAACGGCCATCCGTCCGATGGAGCAAAACACGTGATTCATCTGAAACGGCCACCTGTCGCCACTCAGTGCACATCCGATTGCGGTTGTTGTTGTTGTGGTCTTCAGTCCTGAGACTGGTTTGATGCACTCTCCATGCTACTCTATCCTGTGCAAGCTTCTTCATCTCCCAGTACCTACTGCAACCTACATCCTTCTGAATCTGCTTGGTGTATTCATCTCTTGGTCTCCCTCTACGATTTTTACCCTCCACGCTGCCCTCCAATACTAAATTGGTGATCCCTTGATGCCTCAGAACATGTCCTACCAACCGATCCCTTCTTCTAGTCAAGTTGTGCCACAAACTTCTCTTCTCCCCAATCCTATTCAACACCTCCTCATTAGTTATGTGATCTATCCATCTAATCTTCAGCATTCTTCTGTAGCACCACATTTTGAAAGCTTCTATTCTCTTCTTGTCTAAACTATTTATCGTCCATGTTTCACTTCCATACATGGCTACACTCCATACAAATACTTTCAGAAACGACTTCCTAACACTTAAATCAGTACTAGATGTTAACAGATTTCTCTTCTTCAGAAACGCTTTCCTTCCCATTCCCAGTCTACATTTTATATCCTCTCTACTTCGACCATCATCAGTTATTTTGCTCCCTAAATAGCAAAACTCCTTTACTATTTTAAGCGTCTCATTTCCTAATCTAATTCCCGCAGCATCACCCGACTTAATTCCACTACATTCCATTATCCTCGTTTTACTTTTGTTGATGTTCATCTTATATCCTCCTTTCAAGACACTGTCCATTCCGTTCAACTGCTCTTCCAAGTCCTTTGCTGTCTCTGACAGAATTACAATGTCATCGGCGAACCTCAAAGTTTTTATTTCTTCTCCATGAATTTAAATACCTACTCCGAATTTTTCTTTTGTTTCCTTTACTTCTTGCTCAATATACAGATTGAATAACGTCGGGGAGAGGCTACAACCCTGTCTCAGTCCCTTCCCAACCACTGCTTCCCTTTCATATCCCTCGACTCTTATAACTGCCACCTGGTTTCTGTACAAATTGTAAATAGCCTTACGCTCCCTGTAATTTACCCCTGCCACCTTCAGAATTTGAAAGAGAG
The DNA here is from genome assembly GCF_023898315.1 of Schistocerca nitens. NCBI lineage: Eukaryota > Metazoa > Arthropoda > Insecta > Orthoptera > Acrididae > Schistocerca > Schistocerca nitens. The sequence continues at coordinate 1,178,051,701 of NC_064614.1, forward strand.
TATTCCAGTCAACATTGTCAAAAGCTTTCTCTAAGTCTACAAATGCTAGAAACGTAGGTTTGCCTTTCCTTAATCTAGCTTCTAAGATAAGTCGTAGTGTCAGTATTGCCTCACGTGTTCCAATATTTCTACAGAATCCAAACTGATCTTCCCCTAGGTCGGCTTCTACCAGTTTTTCCATTCGTCTGTAAAGAATTCGCGTTAATATTTTGCAGCTGTGACTTATTAAACCGATAGTTCGGTAATTTTCACATCTGTCAACACCTGCTTTTTTGGGATTGGAATTATTATATTCTTCTTGAAGTCTGAGGGTATTTCGCCTGTCTCAAACATGTTGCTCACCAGATGGTAGAGTTTTGTCAGGACTGGCTCTCCCAAGGCCGTCAGTAGTTCTAATGGAATGTTGTCAACTCCGGGGGCCTTGTTTCGACCGGTTGCGGTATAAAAGTGCGAATTCCAGACGTCGTCGCCGATGAACAGTAGTCAGCATAGGTGAATGAACCAAGAGCCTGCTGCGGCGGTCCGGACATGCCGCTACGTTCCCTGAATGGATGAGTCACCTGGGCGGCCAGTTGCTCCACAGTTGCACGTCTGTTGGCCCGCACACATCTCTGGAGCCGTCGTTCATTCCAGTAGTCTATGGCCCGCGGTTCACCACAGCTGCCTCGGCGCCGGTTTTAGATAGCGCCGTTCTACTATTCACGCTATACCCTAACCATTGTGGCGCGCGAACAGTGTACAGACAGCCGTTTCGGAAATACTTCCATTCTTGGCCCAAAAGCCAATGATCATGCCCTTTGCCGGCTGGAGTGGCCGAGCGGTTCTAGGCGCTACAGCCTGGAACCGCGCGACCGCTGCGGTCGCAGGTTCGAATCCTGCCTCGGGCATGGATGTGTGTAATGTCCTTAGGTTAGTTAGGTTTAAGTAGTTCTAAGTTCTAGGGCACTGATGACCTCAGAAGTTAAGTCCCATAGTGCTCGGAGCCATCATGCCCTTTTGGATGTCAGGTAAATCGCCCCGTCTCCGCATTGCGACAACTATTGCAGTGTTTTCCGCTCGCCCCCCCTCCCCCCCTCAAATGGTTCAAATGGCTCTGAGCACTATGCGACTTAACTTCTGAGGTCATCAGTCGCCTAGAACTTAGAACTACTTAAACCTAACTAACCTAAGGACATCACACACATCCATGCCCAAGGCAGGATTCTAACCTGCGAACGTAGCGGTCGTTCGGCTCCAGACTGAAGCGCCTAGAACCGCACAACCACTCCGGCCGGCGCCCACCCCCACCCCTACCCTCCGCCACTATATATACTCTCCATTGCTAGTGCGCGTTGTCGTCGATGGTGGGCAGTGGTCACATTATTTGACTGGACTGTGCAAATATATCTTTCATATAAACCCAGATTGCTTTATAAAATCTCTGAGTGTCTCAAGATTCCTCTACCCAGCCCTCAAAACCCCCTGTCCATTAGTCTGGTTCCAAACCTGAGGACAAAAAAAGGAACAAGATATTTTAAATCGTGCTTTTAAATGTTTATTTACCCAGAACGACGCTCTTTGCTACTACCATTTCATCGCCGCACGAACTCACAACAATAAACTGAATATTTCTGGTATTCTGATAAAGGCAGAACTGCTGGAAAAGAACGTATAACCGCGCTCTGATAGTATCTGTACTGTGTTTTACGTGGAATCGTCCTCTTTCTTAGCTTGTGTTTATCACGAATGCGCAGTGCTCGGTTAGACGAACAGTCGTACCAGTTTATAAGAATGGGATAACGACGTTTGTAGAAGGTTACACACGTAAACAATTTAAGCTTGAAAATGATGACGATCTATAAGGTTCTATACAAAGTTTAGCACGAATCTAGGAAGCACAGTTCAAAAACCACAGCATGTTCTCCTTGCACACGCACATGTATGCGAACAGATAGATGCCATCAGGCCGAACGAGAGATGGTAAGGGAGGAAGAGGAGGAGGAGAGGGAGAGGGAGGGGTGGAGGAGGGGGAACGGAAAGGGAAGGTGGAAAGGAGGGGGGGGGGGAGTCCTCTGGGTGCAGGCCTCATCTACATCTCCATGGCCGCTCTGCAAATCACACTTATGTGCCTGGCAGAGGGTTCATCGAACCACCTTCATACTAAATCTACACTCGAACAGCGCACAGAAAAAACGAACACCTATATATTTCTGTAAGAGCTCTGATTTCCTTTATTTTATTATGATGATCGTTTTTTGTCGGTGTCAACAAAATAGTTTCGCATTCGGAGGAGAAAGTTGATGACTGAAGTTTCGTGAGAAGATCCCTCCGCAACGAGAAACGCCTTGATCTTAATGATGTCCACCCCAAATGCTATATCAAGTCCGCGACGCTCTATCCTCTATTTTCGACAGTACAAAACGTGCTGCTCTTCTTTGAACTTTCTCGATGTGGTCTGTTAATCCTCTCTGGCAAGAATCCAACACGCGCAGTTGTACTCAAAATGAGAACGGACAAGCGTAGTGTAGGCAGACTGTTTAGTAGATCTGCTGCATCTTCTAAGTGTTCTGCCAATAAATCACAGACTTTAGTCCACTTTCATCACAACATTTTCTGCGTGTTCTTTCCAATATAAGGTGTTCGTAATTGTAATTCCCAGGTATTTAGTTGAATTTATGGTCTTTAGATTTGACCGATTTATCGTGTAACCGACCTTTAACGGATACCTTTTAGCACTCTTGTAGATGACCTCACACTAATCAAAATTTAGGATCAGTTGCCAATTTTTGCACCACATAGATATCTTTTCTAAACCTTTTTGCAATTGGTTTTGATCATTTGATGACTTTACTAGACGACAAACGACAGCATCGTCTGCAAATAAACTAAGGCGGCTGCACAGATTGTCTCCTAAATAGTTTGTATAGATGAGGAACAGCAGAGGCCCAACAATACTACCTTGGGGAACACTAGAAATCATTTTTGTTTTACTCGATGACCTTCCGTCAGGAAGTCTCTGACAGGAAATCATAAATCTAGTCGCATACTAAGACGATATTTCAGAAGCACGTAATTTGATTACAAGCCGCTTGTGAGGTACGGTGTGAAAAGCCTTCTGAAAGTCTAGAAATACGGAATCAGTTTGAAGTCCATTGTAGATTGCATGAAACACTTCGTTTGAGTAAAGAGCTAGTTGTGTTTCACAAGAACGCCCGCATCTCGTGGTCGTGCGGTAGCGTTCTCGCTTCCTACGCCCAGGTTCCCGGGTTCGATTCCCGGCGGGGTCAGAGATTTTCTCTGCCTCGTGATGGCTGGGTGTTGTGTGCTGTCCTTAGGTTAGTTAGGTTTAAGTAGTTCTAAGTTCTAAGGGACTGATGACCATAGATGTTAAGTCCCATAGTGCTCAGAGCCATTTGAACCACAAGAACGATGTTTTCTAATCAGTGTTGACTATGTGTCAATAGACCGTTCTCTTCGAGGTAATTCATAATGTTCGAGCACAATGTGAGTTCTAAAAACCCGCTGCATATCGACGTGAATGGTAGAGCCTGTAAGTTAGTGGATTACTCCTATTGGGTTTCTTGAATACTGGTGTGACCTGTGCAACTTTCCAGTCTGTGGGTACGGATCTTTCGACGAGCGAGCGGTTGTAAATGATTGTGGAGCCATTGCATACTCTGAAAAGATCCTAATTGGTATACAATCTGGACCGGAAGACTTCCTTTAATTATGCAGTAAAATGGAGTACCTGCAGCAGCCCTTACGATGTTATTTATTATATGGCTACCAGTTTGGGTGCTTCAGTACACCATCTTCAGGTCTTAACTGACGCTGAAGAGGTTAACTCCAATCGTATACACGAGTCATCAGTGGCCAACATCTCTGAATTGGTTTTCGGAGACTCCCTGTATTAACGATGCTGTGTCTCCAACCATCAACTGGCAACACATAATCGTTGTTACAGGGAGTCTGCGAAAGCCAGTTCGTAGATGTTGGCCACTGATGAATTGTATATGCGACTGGAGTTAACCCCTTCAGCGTCAGTTAAGACCTGAAGATACCGTACTGAAGCATTGAAGCTGGAAGCCATATAATAGCCATATAATAAATAACATTGGAAGGACAGCTGTAGGTGTTCCATTTCATTACATAAGTGAACGGCCGAAGTCCCTCAAACCTCCAATCAGGAGGTTGGACATATATTCCTTTTATTAAGTGATTTAAGTTGCTTCGCTATTCCGAGGATATGTACACTTCTAAGTTACTCATGGGGTGCCCAAACCTCTAGAGGTTCGCTGATTTCGCGAATATCAAATCGCCACAGTAAAACAAATTTTGTATCATACCATAAATAAAAGAACATTACCTCTGAACCAGCATAACCAGTCTAGCTCTTCCTTTCCACTTCAGTTCCCCAGTTTTGTGACTCATTAAGGCCAGTTGCATACAATTCAGTTTCGTGTTTAATTTTGAATGCATCTTTTTTAGACATCGTGCACTAAAACCACCTTGTGGGGGGAATTGGAAGTGCGCTTTCTTAAATGTTGTTGGAAATCCTATCAAAACATTTCCCCAACAAATACACATGGCAACACGTGCGAACCATCGTTATAATCTGGTAGGTTTGCCAACAACATTCAAAGAAAAGGGGCTTCTGATTCATTCATAAGGTGATTTTACACGGCTAACGAGTATGCATAAAATATTTTGCAGTCAAGAGTAAACATAAAATAAAATATTTCTATTTGTATACAGTTGGCGGTGCACTAAAAGACCACTAAAGTCGAAACAAGGCCCCGGGAGTAGACGAAATTCCGTCAGAACTACTGGTAGCCTTGGGAGAGGCAGTCATGACAAAATTATTCCATCTGGTGTGCAAGATGTATGAGAAAGGCGTAACACCCACAGCCTTCTAGAAGAATGTAATAATTCCACAATTCCACAGAAATCAGGCGCTGACAGGTGTGGAAATTACAGAGTTACCAGTTTAATATGTCGTAGTTGCAAAACATTGATACCCATTTGTTGCAGAAGATTGGAAAAACTAGTAGAAGCCGATCTCAGGGAAGATCAGTTCCCATTTTGGAGATATGGAGGAACACGCCTTACTTTAGAGGATAGCATTTGTAGACTTGGAGAAAGATTTTGACAATGCTCACTGGAATAATGTATTTAAAATTCTCAAGATAGATGGGGTAAAATATAGGGAACTTATACAGAAACCAGACGGCAATTATAAGAATCGACGGGCATGAAAGGGAAGCAGTGGTTGAGAAGGGAGTGAGAAAGGGTTGTAGCCTATCCCCGATGTTATTCAATCTGTACACCGAGTTAGCAGTAAAGAAAATCAAAGAAAAATTTGGAGTAGAAATTAAAGTTCAGCTAAAGAAATAAAAACTTTGAGGTTTCCCGATGAGATTGCAATTCCCCACAGAGAAGGTAAATGACTTGGAAGAGCAATTAAACGGAATGGCCAATGTCTGGAAAGGAGGGTATACGATAAACACCAACAAAAGCAAGACAAGGATAATGGAATGTAGTCGAATTAAACAAGGTGATTCGGAGGAAAGTAGATTAGGAAACGAGACACTTAAAGTAGTCGATGAGTTTTGCTATTTGGGCAGCAGAATAACTGATGATGGCCGAAGTAGAGAGGATATAAATTGCACACTGGCAATAGCAAGAAAAAGCGTTTCTGAATAAGAAAATGGTTCAAATCGATCTGAGGCTCATGGGACTTAACATCTGAGGTCATCAGTCCCTTAGAACTTAGAACTAATGAAACTTAACTAACCTAAGGACATCACACACATCCATCCCCGAGGCAGGATTCGAACCTGCGACCGTAGCAGTCGCGCGGTTCCAGACTGAAGCGCCTAGAACCGCTCGGTCACCAAGGCCGGCTCTGAATAAGAGAAATCTGTTACAATGAGTATAGATTTAAGTGATTGGAAGTTTTTTCTGAAGGTATTTGCTTGGTGTGGTAAAACGTGGGCGATAAATTGTTTAGACAAGAAGGGAACAGAGCCTTTTGTAATATGATGCTACAGAATAATGCTGAAGATTAGATCGGTAGATCACGAAACTAATGAAGCGGATCAGAAGAAAGGATCGGGTGGTAGGACACATTCCGAGTCATCAAGGAATCACAAATTTTGCACTGGAGGGAAGTGTGGGGGAAAAATCGTATAAGCAGACTAAGAAATAAATACAGCAAGTAAATTTAGAAGGAAGTAAATTGCAGTAATTATTCGGAGATGAAGAGGCTTGCACAGGATAGAGTAGCATGGAGAACTGCATTGAACCAGTCTTCGGACTGAAGGCCACAACAACAAGAACACACAGTTGGCTGGAATAAGCGTGAAAATGAGGAAATGATATGCAGGCGGTATATTGGCCGTGCTGATGCTCGGAAGAACAGAGGTAATCTTTTTTGTTTGTTTGTCAGCGGAGCAGCCAACTCACATGGGAACTGTCGTGTTACTCGGTGTGGCATTACGTCTTGGTCAAAGAGACTTGGCCTTCAGAGGTTCCGCACAGAAAATAGGAGATAGAAGTAATGGAAATTTCCTCGGAATATTTGAGCTCTTGAGTCACTCTGATCCACTTCTTGCAAAACACATTAGCGATGTCAGAAACAGACATGAAAACATTTATAAGTGCATTATCTGTCAAATGATTTTCATAATGCCAAAATTTTTAGCGAGGAAGGCGGATTGAGGATTGAGACAGTTGGTTCCCCACTTTTGTGTCACGGTCTCTTAAAGGCGAACATATTCGCCTTTTTGTGCTCCAACAGGAGCGTTTTTCCGCTGCTTCCCTTCTTTTCCCTGCGACAACAGCATATCCAGCTTATACAAAACGAATCCTATAGTTAAGTAAAGTTCTGACAGCTTATTTATGTACTTCGCCACATTTATATACTACGACAGATATAAACAACAAACTAGTACGCATAATATAATATTAACAGAACATTTGCTTTACGTCTTTTCTTAATACTCTGCTCATCGATCGCAGTTCATCGTAAACACCCAGCTTACGATTTGTGTCATGAAAGATTAAAAACGTCATTTAAAACATAGCTTGGTGACCTTAGAACTCTTGCAATGACCCTAGAATCCTTGCCATATGTTTACAACGTCAGCTAAAACTACATTTACGCCTAGGGCTGGATATTACGCGCACATTTTATTGCATTATTACGACAGCTTTGAGCCTTTGTGTTATGATACCGAAAAAAGTTACAGACGTGGCCATCCCCACAACTGGTACTTTTCGTGGGTTTTGGTGATTTTTCTCAGGAACCGCTCAAGAACAAATCATGCTTGTATGTTGTTGTTGTGGTCTTCAGTCCTGAGACTAGTTTGATGCAGCTCTCCATGCTACTCTATCCTGTGCAAGCTTCTTCATCTCCCAGTACCTACTGCAACCTACATCCTTCTGAATCTGCTTAGTGTATTGATCTCTTGGTCTCCCTCTACGATTTTTACCCTCCACGCTGCCCTCCAATGCTAAATTAGTGATCCCTTGATGCCTCAAAACATGCCCTACCAACCGCTCCCTTCTTCTAGTCAAGTTGTGCCACAAACTTCTCTTCTCCCCAATCCTATTCAATACCTCCTCATTAGTTACGTGATCTACCCACCTTATCTTCAGCATTCTTCTGTAGCACCACATTTCGAAAGCTTCTATTCTCTTCTTGTCCAAACTGGTTATCGTCCATGTTTCACTTCCATACATGGCTACACTCCATACAAATACTTTCAGAAACGACTTCCTGACACTTAAATCTATACTCGATGTTAACAAATTTCTCTTCTTGAGAAACGCTTTCCTTGCCATTGCCAGTCTACATTTTATATCCTCTCTACTTCGACCATCATCAGTTATTTTACTCCCTAACTAGCTTTACTACTTTAAGTGTCTCATTTCCTAATCTAATCCCCTCAGCATCACCCGATTTAATTTGACTACATTCCATTATCCTAGTTTTGCTTATGTTGATGTTCATCTTATATCCTCCTTTCAAGACACTGTCCATTCCGTTCAACTGCTCTTCCAAGTCCTTTGCTGTCTCTGACAGAATTACAATGTCATCGGCGAACCTCAAAGTTTTTACTACTTCTCCATGAATTTTAATACCTACTCCGAATTTTTCTTTTGTTTCCTTTACTGCTTGCTCAATATACAGATTGAATAACATCGGGGAGAGGCTACAACCCTGTCTCACTCCTTTCCCAACCACTGCTTCCCTTTCATGCCCCTCGACTCTTATAACTGCCATCTGGTTTCTGTACAAATTGTAAACAGCCTTTCGCTCCTTGTATTTTACCCCTGCCACCTTCAGAATTTGAAAGAGAGTATTCCAGTTAACGTTGTGAAAAGCTTTCTCTAAGTCTACAAATGCTAGAAACGTAGGTTTGCCTTTTCTTAATCTTTCTTCTAAGATAAGTCGTAAGGTTAGTATTGCCTCGCGTGTTACAACATTTCTACGGAATCCAAACTGATCTTCCCCGAGGTCCGCTTCTACCAGTTTTTCCATTCGTCTGTAAAGAATTCGCGTTAGTATTTTGCAGCTGTGACTTATTAAACTGATAGTTCGGTAATTTTCACATCTGTCAACACCTGCTTTCTTTGGGATTGGAATTATTATATTATTATTGAAGTCTGTGGGTATTTCGCCTGTCTCATACATCTTGCTCACCAGATGGTAGAGTTTTGTCATGACTGGCTCTCCCAAGGCCATCAGTAGTTCTAATGGAATATTGTCTACTCCCGGGGCCTTGTTTCGACTCAGGTCTTTCAGTGCTCTGTCGAACTCTTCACGCAGTATCTTATCTCCCATTTCATCTTCATCTACATCCTCTTCCATTTCCATAATATTGTCCTCAAGTACATCGCCCTTGTATAAACCCTCTATATACTCCTTCCACCTTTCTGCCTTCCCTTCTTTGCTTAGAACTGGGTTGCCATCTGAGCTCTTGATATTCATACAAGTGGTTCTCTTCTCTCCAAAGGTCTCTTTAATTTTCCTGTAGGCAGTATCTATCTTACCCCTAGTGAGACAAGCCTCTACATCCTTACATTTGTCCTCTAGCCATCCCTGCTTAGCCATTTTGCACTTCCTGTCGATCTCATTTTTGAGACGTTTGTATTCCTTTTTGCCTGCTTCATTTACTGCATTTTTATATTTTCTCCTTTCATCAATTAAATTCAATATTTCTTCTGTTACCCAAGGATTTCTATTAGCCCTCGTCTTTTTACCTACTTGATCCTCTCCTGCCTTCACTACTTCATCCCTCAAAGCTACCCATTCTTCTTCTACTGTATTTCTTTCCCCCATTCCTGACAATTGTTCCCTTATGCTCTCCCTGAAACTCTCTACAACCTCTGGTTCTTTGAGTTTATCCAGGTCCCATCTCCTTAAATTCCCACCTTTTTGCAGTTTCTTCAGTTTCAATCTGCAGTTCATAACCAATAGATTGTGGTCAGAATCCACATCTGCCCCTGGAAATGTCTTACAATTTAAAACCTGGTTCCTAAATCTCTGTCTTACCATTATATAATCTATCTGATACCTTTTAGTATCTCCAGGATTCTTCCATGTATACAACCTTCTTTTATGATTCTTGAACCAAGTGTTAGCTATGATTAAGTTATGCTCTGTGCAAAATTCTACAAGGCGGCTTTTTCATTTCTTCCCCCCAAATCCATATTCACCTACTATGTTTCCTTCTCTCCCTTTTCCTACTACCGAATTCCAGTCACCCATGACTATTAAATTTTCGTCTCCCTTCACTACCTGAATAATTTCTTTTATCTCGTCATACATTTCATCTATTTCTTCATCATCTGCAGAGCTAGTTGGCATATAAACTTGTACTACTGTAGTAGGCATGGGCTTTGTGTCTATCTTGGCCACAATAATGCGTTCACTATGCTGTTTGTAGTAGCTAACCCGCACTCCTATTTTTTTATTCATTATTAAACCTACTCCTGCATTACCCCTATTTGATTTTGTATTTATAACCCGGTAATCACCAAACCAAAAGTCTTGTTCCTCCTGCCACCGAACTTCACTAATTCCCACTATATCTGACTTTAACCTATCCATTTCCCTTTTTAAATTTTCTAACCTACCTGCCCGATTAAGGGATCTGACATTCCACGCTCCGATCCGTAGAATGCCAGTTTTCTTTCTCCTGATAACGACGTCCTCTTGAGTAGTCCCCGCCCGGAGATCCGAATGGGGGACTATTTTACCTCCGGAATATTTTACTCAAGAGGACGCCATCATCATTTAATCATACAGTAAAGCTGCATGTCCTCGGGAAAAGTTACGGCTGTAGTTTCCCCTTGCTTTCAGCCGTTCGCAGTACCAGCACAGCAAGGCCGTTTTGGTTAATGTTACAAGGCCAGATCAGTCAACCATCCAGACTGTTGCCCTTGCAACTACTGATAAGGCTGCAGCCCCTCGTCAGGAACCACATGTTTGTCTGGCCTCTCAACAGATACCCCTCCGTTGTGGTTGCACCTACGGTACGGCCATCTGTATCGCTGAGGCACGCAAGCCTCCCCACCAACTGCAAGGTCCATGGTTGCTTGTATAAAGTGCTTAAAGTCCGCCCTAGACCACATCTAACGCAAAACAACAAATCGGTTTGTTTAACTTGCCTGGGATGGAGAAAGTGTGTAATTTTAAATTTCGGTACTGTATTTTAGGATACCTACAGTGTGCCTGTTCTTTCGACTGGTCACTAGACCGAGGGATATACAAAATACATTACCCTTCTCTCTGTGACCAACATAACCCGAGGTATTAGCCCCTGAAAAATCGCATTTTCGCGGCGTTTTCGAACTTATTGGTACCGCGCAACGTCGTGCATGGACCAATTACGTTATTGTGAACACATGTTTAATGTTTAATAAGAAATTATATTTATTAAAGTATCATCGTAATGAGTTTTTTTATGTATGTTCAATATTTCTCGAAATTCGTAATTTTTAAATTATGTGAAACCTTTAAAATAACGATAAAATTGCTATATTTGGAGAGGGGGTTTAATCACACACCTTACCCAGGGTCGATTCCTGGCTCTCAGCCGGCCCTGTCACCATTTTAATTTTCGATTGGTGTTTGATAACGTATCCCATTTGCAGCTGACAATATGGATCCAGCCCTACGTATCCAAAATGTCACGTATGTAATTAGCTCGATAAGTATTAAGCTGACAGCATGCCATTAGTTATCGTGTAGTGGTGATGTTCAGTAAGAAGATAGTAATTTCGCCGCAAGGAGTTGATCGGCGAGTAACAGCACGGAAAAGGTATCACTTTACACTGGCAACAATAAATTGGATAAATAATCGAGCCGATTTGCTTGAAACATTTTTGTTTCTCCCCACACACAGTCACCTCTTGTTAAGTGACTGGCGTATTACAAAGAAATAAAACGAACACGTAATATCAGATGTAGGAGGAGTAAATATAGAATGCTGACTTGTTTGAGGAATTATTGGAAGGTTATGAAGAAAAGTGTAGAAGCAATGGGATACGAATAAGTAGTAGGATGGGTGCAGTGGCAAAACAACTCTGCACCCGACCGAGCTGTACTGTATGTGCGACTGCGTCAGTTACAAAGCTAAGACGTCTCCTTGAGAAGTTCGGAGAGGTCTTTTTAAAGAAAGGAGTCAGTAGTATGCGCACATAAATCATTGCAGGGCGACGGTCGAGAGGGAAAGTGCAGCCTGTTGTAAGGCGCTAAGCCATTAACGGAAGAAGTGCCCCGCTGTCTACGTCGGAGACTAATGACATCGCGTTTGGTGCTTGGCTGGGGGCGAAAAGCGCTACGCACAGGCGTGGGCTTCGTAAACAAAAGAAGAAGGGGGGAGGGGGGTGTCTACGTTGCGACCAGACAGCTCTCAGACGTTTTGGACTCGCTCACTGTTCGAGGTTAAGCTAACGGAGTTACTTCGCATCAACACTCTCCTGTTCATGTTAACAATTTTATGTCATCATTTTGTTGCATTAATTTTTTTTTCATACATTCTTTACTAAGTTTTACCACACATTCGTTTAACAAGAAAAAAAAATGTACGCCCCCGGGTGGGCTCGAACCACCAACCTTTCTGTTAACAGCCGAACGCGCTAGCCGATTGCGCCACGGAGGCTGACAGTTGAAATTGTCCCGAACATAAGGTCATAAGGAGACAGCAGACATTAAGGTTAAAAGCTATTCTTGGTTACAGCTTATCCTTTTCTTGAGTTCCTAGTTCCAAATCAACTTGTACTTATACGTTCAATGACTAATTAAACTTGAAACCTATAATCTTATAGCACCTAAAACACTATTTTGACGATGAAGCCTATTTTTACCTATTCTCGCTTTAATATTCTAAAAGGTACCCCCTTCTTCAATGTAACATGGAATTATTATACTATTTTCAAATGATTAGAATTGGTTACAGGAATCAGAGGCGATATTTGAAACAAGAAATCTGTAGCGCATAAAATCCTGGCGAACGGCTTGTTTCCGAAGGGGCTTGAACGGACCTCATATGAAAAAAAGTTGCTATATCCAAACTGGCGTGGATGAAAACACGGCGCTTCTGGCCTTCACAAATGCCGCAACATATCTGGTTGCTGCGTTACAATTGCTTAAAGTATTATACTCTTCGATGTTGCGTTTAACTTAGTAGCACGTGGTATCAAACGCAGAGCAGAGCACGTTAGGGGTAGATTTAGGTAAGGCAAATAAATTAATGTCCACAGTAAAGAAAATTTTGTTAACGCACCATCAAGGATACAGGCATTCAAAGAACAATTTCCAGATGTCGCCTTGCCACCGAACCTATTGTTATTCACTGAGACACGTGGCTAGCATCAGCAGAATACTACAGCAAGCATCTCCCAGCAGTCCAGACCAGAAGACAGCAGAAAATCTACCGGAGCGCCGCCTCTATAACTTTAGCAAAGCAAATAAAGATCCTTCAGTTCAACAGAGGCAGTTACACATTTATAACAAGAATCATTTCCGGAATGGAAGGATCAGGGATACCTATCTACGATAATATTTCTTCACTAGAGGAAGTTAACATGAAAGAAAGTGGTGGGTGAAACGGAAGAGAAAGTACGGACAGAAACAAAAAATGCAAAAGTTTTGCAAAAGTACACCGGCCTAAAGAGCTGCGCGCAGTGGAATACATACTGGTGAAAATCCAGTTCCCCTGAACGCAACAATCCTGGCCAACGTGTGCCCACACACACACACACACACACAAAGGTAAAATGCAAACGAAATTCAATTTTGGCGTCGAGCTCTCTGGTGAACAAATGAACACTGACTGGGCTGGGACACATAACAAACTACAATCACATTGTGTTCTGGTGTAGTGAAAAGTGTTTCACTACGTTATTTGTGGAAAATACTCGTTATAGTTAAGTATGCATCACGACATCTCAGCATGATGCGGAGAATGGAAGTGCTTGCCACACGAAAGCCTAAGTAAATACGAAAATAGGCGCGAAAACATCACGAAAAACTATATTACATTCTAGAAGATACGTTAACTCCCAGCAAAAAACTTTCTCATCAACAATGTTTGGTTGCAGATGACAAGCTACCTGTAGTAATTAACACAAAAGTGATGCAGAAAATTCATACACACCAAATGTAAAGGTATTTACAAAAAGAAACCATCTGTTGTTTGAATTAAAATAGACATAATTTTATAATCATTTAACAAAAATGTTCACATTGCAGACTAAATAAAAAAGAAAACCCACTGATGATGGCACAGCGGTGCCGAAATATGTTTGGGTACTGAAAAAAACGGTGTTTTGCACAACTGGCGGACCTCACATCCAAAATTTGAACTAGCCCCTTTCACACTCGTTGATGTTGAACGTTCTTTCGGCAAATTAATACTGACTCACAAACGCCGCAGGGCAGGTTTAGTTATTTACTGTGAAGCCAACTAAGGTCCCAATGTTTGAAACCACTGGTTTATCTGGCAACTAAGAAATTACAAATTATACGTATTTCAGCATATGGCTGATCTTTTTTATACCGCATTTTTATCGAGAAATATTAGTTTGAGATTAGTTTAAACATTACAGTAGTATGTTTGCTGTGATGTGCAGCTGTCGATATTTTCATTTTCCTTGTTTTTAATTAATAACAGTATGCTCATATGTGACCAATGTGTATTTTGCATTACGTTTAGTTTTACTTTATTGCTTAAATAAGTGGAGGTTACCGCAGTAGACTGGCAATGGCAAGGAAAGCATTTCTGAGGAAGAGAAATTTGTTAACCTCGAGTATAGGTTTAAGTGTCAGGAAGTCGTTTCTGAAAGTATTTGTATGGAGTGTAGCCATGTATGGAAGTGAAACATGGACGATAAATAGTTTGGACAAGAAGAGAATAGAAGCTTTCGAAATGTGGTGTTACAGAAGAATGCTGAAGATTAGATGGGTAGATCACATAACTAATGAGGAGGTATTGAATAGGATTGGGGAGAAGAGAAGTTTGTGGCACAACTTGACTAGAAGAAGGGATCGGTTGGTAGGACATGTTCTGAGGCATCAAGGGATCACAAATTTAGTACTGGAGGGCAGCGTGGAGGGTAAAAATCGTAGAGGGAGACCAAGAGATGAATAAGCAGATTCAGAAGGATGTAGGCTGCAGTAGGTACTGGGAGATGAAGAAGCTTTCACAGGATAGAGTAGCATGGAGAGCTGCATCAAACCAGTCTTAGGACTGAAGACCACAACAACATGTCTCTACTTTAAAAAAAAAAAGAAAAAAACACGCCAGCTGTTTCAGCGTTATAAATCTATTTGTGAACTTTGCTTCAACTCTGTTGCTATTCCTTTACATCAGGGATATAAGCGAAGTTGTGACAAACGAACTGATATGAATAAAAATTTTTAGCAGAGCGTGGTTTCGATCCACGGACCTCTGGGTTATGGGCCCAGCACGCTTCCACTGCGCCACTCTGCTTCTTGCCCATATGCGTCCATATCATTGTATTAGAGGTGCTCACCTGTTAGTTTATTTTCATTTAATTTCTCTTTTATCAGCTAATGAACATAACAATAATATACAAGCTGTAGCAACGAAGCATGTATGATTTAGTCTCAAAATTTGTAACAGCATTATATTTAGTGTTAAATAGAACGAAGTATACAGTAATAGGCGACGCAACGTTAATAAGCTGGACGTTTTCAACAGGAACGTTTAACGTTATGTGTTAAGGAATTCAGAAATAAGTACCACGATTCATGTGGAGATCACATAGTTCGATAGTAGTTGATGTTTCAACGCCACATTCTCCATCTTAACTCGTGAAGTTGACGAAAATCCACTAATTTCCTTGTGTCGCGACTTTGCACATGGCGTAGTTTTCAAGCAAATTTTATTTACGATGTTCCCCTGCGCTATTTATTCACACGAGTTTTGTCGTTAAGTCGTATGTGATTTTATCCTTGTTTCAGACCGGATAAAAAAGCTATGCGCGTCGCAAGAAGAAGGCACAAATAAATACGGCGAATATAACGCAGCACTGGATAAACCCTACCCTTCGTTTCATTCCACCAACGTTTTAAAGGGATGAGAAAGTAGTTGGTGTTATACAAGCAAGCTGACATCCGTGTGCACTACTGGCCCTCAAAAAACGTTATACAGAAAATGCACTGTTCATTTTCCTAATCTTTCTGGCACTCATACAGCATGCGACGAGCATTTACCACATAGTTATGAATAATGTAGAACAAAAGCTGTGCTATTTTTAATATGGTACATTTCTCCTTGGATACAAATAAAAAACGGGGTCTGTGTAACTGTGCATATTTTATGAAGACGGCCCATAATTTGTTTCGAAATTCTTATTTCCACCTACCCAACATTCGTAAAATATGTTCGAACTGTGTAGCATTTCACATAAACAATTACGTACAGATACTGTGAAACATCAGTACATCACAATTCCACGAACTCCAGATTAGAATAGATATCGCGAGAAAACTTAAAAAACAGTTCCGCACAGCAACTGAAGTGCAGTTTGAGATGTTTTCAGTGGTTAATTTCAGGATAAGACAAGAGAAAGATAGTATCGTACACTACGAAGACATTCGTACTTTGGGCGTTCAAATCGCTATTAACGAGGGTACTGCTACACCATAATGAAGCCACATACCACCTATTCACAAGTTGTGCAGCAAAGCGTTACAAAAGGCCTTTTTAACAGATACTACAAGCAAATAAGTCAACTCACGTCCATAGGTTTTATTTGTTGGTACAGACGAGATCAATAAACATAGTCTAGCATAGAATAGGCAACAATATACTTAAGGAGCAATAACTGCAAAAAAAGCACTGAAAAATAAATTCCTTGTAGAAACCATACCTTATTTAGTGTGTAACATAATCTACAAACTGCATGTAGTGGCAGTGAAGTAGTGTAGTGCAGTTGTTCCTTCAACATGACACTTACAATTGTAAGTCTTTGAGCCGCTGGTGGTTTTTCTGTGGCCGCTGCCAACTTATGAAATATTAAGGAGCAGTAGAACTGATATATATTTTGATATACCGTTGTTGAACACGTTAATGTATATAGTAACGTACTTTGGACTACACCAAAAATTTAATCCACGTTACCTCTTTGTGTCACTATTGTCAAATATTTCAGACGTGTATGAGGCAAATCACAGGCGGTTTATCCACAAGTCACATATATACTACAGTCCCGAGCTGCCTGGGACCCTGAATGCAACGCTTATATTGTTTCGCGAGAAAATTAACCGTTAAAAATTTCGAACTGAAAGTAATAATGCTATTTAGAATTATGTGCATATAGTGTGCAGTATTTTTAACCTCCACCGGTAGTGCCGTTGTATTATGTACACCTGGCTTACCACTGTTCAGGGAAAG
This sequence comes from Schistocerca nitens, assembly GCF_023898315.1. Taxonomy (NCBI): domain Eukaryota; kingdom Metazoa; phylum Arthropoda; class Insecta; order Orthoptera; family Acrididae; genus Schistocerca; species Schistocerca nitens. The sequence continues at coordinate 1,178,068,614 of NC_064614.1, forward strand.
ATAGAGAAAGATAGTATTCCCTCGTAAAATAAGAAGTCGAATGTACCTTGTACGTTCAAATCGCTATTAACGAGGGGACTGCTACACCATAATGAAGCCACATACCACCTATTGACAAGTTGTGCAGCAAAGTGTTATGAAAAAAGGCATTTTTAACAGATACTGTAGGGGAATAAGTCAACTCACCCTCCATCGAGCATCTCGGAATATCGGCCCAGCTATTCCTGGAGACAATAATCTTCTTAACGTTTGCACCTATCCACTCCTTTTTTGCGGCTACTTTTCTTCCCAATGCAATTTAGTAATCAATTGTCTGGCTGGCGTACAGAATATAACGCGCGAGCGCACTAGTTCAGATCTGTTATTGTCACGTTTAGTCTTCCTTAAGCTTTTTTGTTTCTCTTATTTCTGGGGTCCCCCCCATGAACCATGGACCTTGCCGTTGGTGGGGAGGCTTGCGTGCCTCAGCGATACAGATGGCCGTACCGTAGGTGCAACCACAACGGAGCGGTATCTGTTGAGAGGCCAGACAAACATGTGGTTCCTGACGAGGGGCAGCAGCCATTTCAGTAGTTGCAGGGGCAACAGTCTGGATGATTGACTGATCTGGCCTTGTAACATTAACCAAAACGGCCTTGCTGTGCTGGTACTGCGAACGGCTGAAAGCAAGGGGAAACTACAGCCGTAATTTTTCCCGAGGACATGCAGCTCTACTGTATGATTAAATGATGATGGCGTCCTCTTGGGTAAAATATTCCGGAGGTAAAATAGTCCCCCATTCGGATCTCCGGGCGGGGACTACTCAAGAGGACGTCGTTATCAGGAGAAAGAAAACTGGCGTTCTACGGATCGGAGCGTGGAATGTCAGATCACTTAATCGGGCAGGTAGGTTAGAAAATTTAAAAAGGGAAATGGATAGGTTAAAGTCAGATATAGTGGGAATTAGTGAAGTTCGGTGGCAGGAGGAACAAGACTTTTGGTCAGGTGATTACAGGGTTATAAATACAAAATCAAATAGGGGTAATGCAGGAGTAGGTTTAATAATGAATAAAAAAATAGGAGTGCGGGTTAGCTACTACAAACAGCATAGTGAACGCATTATTGTGGCCAAGATAGACACAAAGCCCATGCCTACTACACTAGTACAAGTTTATATGCCAACTAGCTCTGCAGATGATGAAGAAATAGATGAAATGTATGACGAGATAAAAGAAATTATTCAGGTAGTGAAGGGAGACGAAAATTTAATAGTCATGGGTGACTGGAATTCGTCAGTAGGAAAAGGGAGAGAAGGAAACATAGTAGGTGAATATGGATTGGGGTGGAGGAATGAAAGAGGAAGCCGCCTTGTAGAATTTTGCACAGAGAATAACTTAATCATAGCTAACACTTGGTTCAAGAATCATGAAAGGAGGCTGTATACATGGAAGAAGCCAGGAGATACTGACAGGTTTCAGATAGATTATATAATGGTAAGACAGAGATTTAGGAACCAGGTTTTAAATTGTAAGACATTTCCTGGGGCAGATGTGGATTCTGACCACAATCTATTGGTTATGAACTGCAGATTGAAACTGAAGAAACTGCAAAAAGGTGGGAATTTAAGGAGATGGGACCTGGATAAACTGAAAGAACCAGAGGTTGTAGAGAGTTTCAGGGAGAGCATAAGGGAACAATTGACAGGAATGGGGGAAAGAAATACAGTAGAAGAAGAATGGGTAGCTCTGAGGGATGAAGTGGTGAAGGCAGCAGACGATCAAGTAGGTAAAAAGACGAGGGCTAGTAGAAATCCTTGGGTAACAGAAGAAATATTGAATTTAATTGATGAAAGGAGAAAATATAAAAATGCAGTAAATGAAGCAGGCAAAAAGGAATACAAACGTCTCAAAAATGAGATCGACAGGAAGTGCAAAATGGCTAAGCAGGGATGGCTAGAGGACAAATGTAAGGATGTAGAGGCTTGTCTCACTAGGGGTAAGATAGATACTGCCTACAGGAAAATTAAAGAGACCTTTGGAGAGAAGAGAACCACTTCTATGAATATCAAGAGCTCAGATGGCAACCCAGTTCTAAGCAAAGAAGGGAAGGTAGAAAGGTGGAAGGAGTATATAGAGGGTTTATACAAGGGAGATGTACTTGAGGACAATATTATGGAAATGGAAGAGGATGTAGATGAAGACAAAATGGGAGATAAGATACTGCGTGCAGAGTTTGACAGAGCACTGAAAGACCTGAGTCGAAACAAGGCCCCGGGAGTAGACAACATTCCACTAGAACTACTGATGGCCTCGGGAGAGCCAGTCATGACAAAACTCTACCATCTGGTGAGCACGATGTATGAGACAGGCGAAATACCCTCAGACTTCAAGAAGAATATAATAATTCCAATCCCAAAGAAAGCAGGTGTTGACAGATGTGAAAATTACCGAACTATCAGTTTAATAAGTCACAGCTGCAAAATACTAACGCGAATTCTTTACAGACGAATGGTAAAACTGGTAGAAGCTGACCTCGGGGAAGATCAGTTTGGATTCCGTAGGAATGTTGGAACACGAGAGGCAATACTGACCTTACGACTTATCTTGGAAGAAAGATTAAGAAAAGGCAAACCTACGTTTCTAGCATATGTAGACTTAGAGAAAGCTTTTGACAATGTTGACTGGAATACTCTCTTTCAAATTCTGAAGGTGGCAGGGGTAAAATACAGGGAGCGAAAGGCTATTTACAATTTGTACAGAAACCAGATGGCAGTTATAAGAGTCGAGGGCCATGAAAGGGAAGCAGTGGTTGGGAAAGGAGTGAGACAGGGTTGTAGCCTCTCCCCGATGTTATTCAATCTGTATATTGAGCAAGCAGTAAAGGAAACAAAAGAAAAATTCGGAGTAGGTATTAAAATTCATGGAGAAGAAGTAAAAACTTTGAGGTTCGCCGATGACATTGTAATTCTGTCAGAGACAGCAAAGGACTTGGAAGAGCAGTTGAACGGAATGGACAGTGTATTGACAGGAGGATATAAGATGAACATCAACAAAAGCAAAACGAGGATAATGGAATGTAGTCAAATTAAGTCGGGTGATGCTGAGGGAATTAGATTAGGAAATGAGACACTTAAAGTAGTAAAGGAGTTTTGCTATTTAGGGAGTAAAATAACCGATGATGGTCGAAGTAGAGAGGATATAAAATGTAGACTGGCAATGGCAAGGAAAGCGTTTCTCAAGAAGAGAAATTTGTTAACATCGAGTATAGATTTAGGTGTCAGGAAGTCGTTTCTGAAAGTATTTGTATGGAGTGTAGCCATGTATGGAAGTGAGACATGGACGATAACTAGTTTGGACAAGAAGAGAATAGAAGCTTTCGAAATGTGGTGCTACAGAAGAATGCTGAAGATAAGGTGGGTAGATCACGTAACTAATGAGGAGGTATTGAATAGGATTGGAGAGAAGAGAAGTTTGTGGCACAACTTGACTAGAAGAAGGGATCGGTTGGTAGGACATGTTTTGAGGCATCAAGGGATCACAAATTTAGCATTGGAGGGCAGCGTGGAGGGTAAAAATCGTAGAGGGAGACCAAGAGATCAATACACTAAGCAGATTCAGAAGGATGTAGGTTACAGTAGGTACTGGGAGATGAAGAAGCTTGCACAGGATAGAGTAGCATGGAGAGCTGCATCAAACCAGTCTCAGGACTGAAGACCACAACAACAACAACATTTCTGGGGTTAATTAGTAGAATAGTACACATTCGGAATATTTTTATTAGAATGAGCCCGATGAAACTTGAAGATATTACTACTATTCTGCAAGAATCAGCAGAAGAAGAGAATGACGTAAAAGCTCAAAGTCAGTCAACTCGCAATATTGAGGAAAGCGATTCCGACTTGAGCGAGGAAGAAGTAATAAACGCTGACCACGATTCTGAAACTGAAGTTGTGGGTAGTGGTGAAGAGGACGAAGATGAAACAAGCGCTGGAGATTTTTATGTTGGAAGGGATGAAGTTATAAAATGGTAAAAGTCAAGTTTATAAAAATCTTTTGAAATTAAGGAAAAAAGTAATAAGAATGTTATCTTATCCAAGAAGGATATATCTCCAACTGACATATTTTCGAAAATTTTAAATGTAAAGATGATTCTTGCAATTCAGAGTCAAACTAATTTTAAAATCGAAAAATTATGCCCATGTACGCACGGCTCCAAACTTGTACTGATTTAAGCAGAGAAGTATTGGCCACTACTGGTATCTTATTCAAACCATCTTGAAATACAAACGAATGGCAAATGTGAAAGAGGTATGGGTAAACGATAGGACGGGAATGACATTTTTGAGTGTGGCCACAAGTGCTCAAAGGTTTTTATTAACTTTGAGAATTCTTCGATTTGATGAAAGCACCAACCCGACAGGAAAGAAGGAAGCTTGATAAACTTGCTGCCATGAGATATATTTTTGACAGATTTGTTCAAAATGGAAGACAATCTTACAGCATGAGTAATCTGTTACTGATAATAAAATGTTTCATTCGTATCATGGACGCTGTTCGTTTATTCAATACAGTCCATCGAAACCTGTTACATAAGGCGTCAAAACGTATGCTGTGGCAGACGCTAAGGCATTTTATTGTGGAAATTGACCACTAGGCCCATACCCTGTTTCGAATTCGGAAGAAATTGTAAAATATCTTGTTGAGGACATACTCAATACAAACAGAAATTTAACTACTGATGGTCGGTATACTTCGAGCCCCCCCCCCCCCCTCCCCCACTGACCACATACCTTATATCAGAGAGTATTATAATATGTGGCAGTTTATGCACAAACTGTCACATAACCTTTTTTTGTAATTTAATATGCAGATCTCAATAGTCCGTAGTCAAATCGCTTAGGCTTCGTGAAGACTGTAAGCAGTAGTCATTACTGCCCAATGATTGCACGGCTAATTGGTTAATGGTTCAAATGGCTCTGGCAACTATGGGACGTAACATCTGAGGTCATCAGTCCCCTATAACTGAGAACTACTTAAACCTAACTAACCTAAGGACATCACATACATCTTAGACACTGGACTCGCATTCGGGAGGACGACGGTTCAATCCCGCGTCCGGCCATCCTGATTTAGGTTTTCCGTGATTTCCCTAAATCGCTCCAGGCAAATGCCGGGATGGTTCCTTTCAAAGGGCACGGCCGACTTCCTTCCCTAATCCGATGAGACCGATGACCTCGCTGTCTAGTCTCCTTCCCCAAACCAACCAACCAACCAACATCACTTACATCCATGCTCGAGGCAGGATTCGAACCTGCGACCGCAGCGGTCGCGCGCTTCCAGACTGAAGTGCCTAGAACTGCTCGGCCACTCTGGTCGGCCGCACTGCTAATTATTCCATTTCTCCTCTCCTACTGATACGATGAACTTGTTATTTCAGCAGCACTGCATGATCTTTTAGCTGGCTTCCAGAGGGAAAGTGAACAGAAGAGTCATAAAGTTGTTCGGCACTGAAACCCGTTCTTCGTAAAGGAACAGGGTACGGGAAGAAGTCGGCCCTATCCATGCGGATGGAGCATTCGAAAGGCCGAATGGCTCTCCATAGAAGTCGCACTGTACGAGAAGCTGAAAGGAATCCATTTTAGCTAGATAAGAATCCGAAGGTCAGTTGAAAACATGAGTTTTCAAAGTGCACCATAGAGCTCTGAAGTGCCTTGCAGTAATGTTTCTTCAAATTCTACTAAAGTATTTTGTGAGCGGTTCATAGTACTATTTCAGTACAAAGGGCAAGTTCCTTGGATGCAGATATGCAGGGCTTTTGGTTGGTCATAACTGAAAATCTGTCACGTGGTGTGAGAGAATTTCTGTCTGCTTCTCTGTTTCATACCTTACTGGAACAGCGAAGCGTGGCGTTTTTGCAGGGTAGACTGAGAATTACGAATTCCGAAAAACGTAAAAAAATCTTGAAACAGAAACTTGCAAAATAGAAACACTGAAAAAGTAATTCAGTTACATATTTCTTCTAAGATTGAAACTACTACAGAAATTGTTATAAATAAATGCATAAAAATGTTGAACGCCTACACATTAATAAAAATATAACACGTAGTAACTCACCGTTACATCTTTTTATTAATTAGTTCTATGCTTCCTTCCTTTTTCTGGGTGGTTGTTATTACAGGTAATGTAATTCAGCGATCAGGACTACATGACTTTCTCTGCCATTTGGCGTTGTATAGAGACGGTATGGAGGGACATGGGGACAGCACAGTACATTCCCAACTTTCCAAACACTGTAATCGCTGCTCCCCATTCAAGTAGCTCCTCAACTGGCATCTCGAGAGTGAGTGCAGCCCGTTCCAGTCTCCCCACCAAGGAAAAATCCCTGGCAGTACCAGGAACTGAACTCGTGTCCTCCGCACGGCATCATGCACCCAGACCGCTTGGCTATGGAGGTAGACTGGTTGTTACTACAAATACAATGTACTACTCCTTTTTAGCATGCCTTTCAGTATAATATTCTACTTTATGTAACAAATGAACAATACAGTGACTTAGTAAGGGATAGCAGGCACAAAATGGAAATAAATACAGATTGGAGATCCGAGAACACTGATGTCGTTTTGTTACTGGAAATGAATACAACTCCCAGAACTTAAAAAGCGAGAACTACGAATCGAGAACTGAGAAGCAATGAAGCGAGAGTCCAGTCAACGAATGAAACTTAGTGGAAAAAAAAAATTGTGTAGTTGCAAATTTTTGTGTAGTGTTAAGAGCGAGTGTAATGAACTTTGTCAACCAGGGCAACGTGGCCACTTTTTGAAAAAAGATTATATCTTGCACCCTATCAAGCTCCATAAATCACCGGCAGAGGCGCCAATACTTTCATTGCAAAGGGCAAACAATGAACGACAGATTTGGCGCACACTGTAGTTTTGTTGTTGTTGTTTCCTTGTCTTCGTGAGTACCTTTTCACTGATTACATCGTAATGGCAGCGAAAACTCCGCCTATGTTTTGAGTAATCGAAAAACTGCATTGCCACTCGAACACAGGCAAAGAAGTAAGCCTATTTACTTCGCCAACAACACAGGAAAACATACCACAACTTCAAAGTTATGACAAGTTGTATATTGTGTAGCAGAACAGCTGCCAAAACAAGTGGACTATAACATCATGTAAGTTAAAAATAAAAATAGAACCCACTGACGATAGCACAAAAGTGCTGAAACATGTATGGGTGAAACAAAAGAAAAAAGGTGTCTTGCATAAGGCGGAACTTCTCATCCCATTTTCTTAGCAGCACAATCTAATAATGTATAACATTTTGTGGACTTACCTCAGCGTCAAATATAATTTTTCTTCTGCACTTATTACGTTTCTTAGGCATTGTGGCATTATGTCATCTTTAATAAAACTTGAGCACGAAATTAAACTGTCTTTTATTTATACGACAGTAGCTCCTGAAGATATTTTCATCACCTAACAAATGTCTTTTTATCAGTGCTGTGTAACTACCTTCTGCTGTTCTACTTTTATATAAAGGCATTACCAGCTTTCGTCTTTTCCTGGAATGCAACAATAAAATGTCATCGTCTTCCAACAACAGCGCAATAACAGCGGTGGTGTTAACACACATCTCGCATCGCGCAGTTGTTCCCGGCAACTGCATAGCTTGTCTGTCGCGGCGTTGCGCAACGCACCGACTGCAGACGGCAGCGTTGCCATCTGTCTTCTGCAGCCGCGGTCGGTCGCTGTCGCCGTGTACGGACTCGCACCTTTATTGGGGAGAGGCGTCTGCCATCGTTGCAACAAAGTCACGCAAAACTGTCCCATCTCCCGCGTGCCGGCCGGCCACACGCAGCTGTGACTCCTGCAATGTTGGAACGTGCGGACACTCTCATTCGAGGTGATTCACGGATCACAATCAAACACCCTTCTACACAATTGGACGGCTCTGTTGGTAGTGCTAACACACTAGTCCACCTGTTGGGGTACTCAAAGATGTGTACCCTATGGGTTTCTCGCCACCTATCAGAAGAACTTAAAAGAGCAACGAAGAACCATCTGTGCGGAACTGCTTGAGCCTTACGAGGCTGAGCGTTATAGTTTTTTGTCGAACATCGTCACAGGCGATGAAGCTCGGGTTCATCACTTCTAACCGGAATCAAAACGGCAATCCATGAGGTGGCGCCACACCACCACTCCTCCGACGAAAATGTTCAAGGCCGCACCATCAGCCGGTAAAGTCATGGCGATGGTCTTCTTGGACTCTGAAGAGCTTATTCTCTTTGATGTCCTCCTTCAAGGTGCACCGACCATCTGGGATGTGCACTGTGCTAGCCACAGGAAACTGGAGAATCGACTTCAGCTTGTTCGTCGCCACAAAATGCAAACGAACTTCTCCTTCTTCATGACAAGGCTACCGACAAGCCTGCACACTCGAGAAGAGGTCACAAAACTTCACTGGGCTGTTCTTCCTCATCCTGCCCACAGCTCGGATCTCGCAACGTCCGACTTCCATCAGAGTGGCACAATGAAGGAAGCACTCCGCCGGAGGCAGTATGTGGATGGTGGGAGGGTTACTGATGCAGCCAAACTTTGGCTCCGGCGACGACCAGTAGAGTGAGACCATATGATACCATATTGGCATACACGTCTTCATGGTAAAAAGGGAAACGAGTGTTCGGTGTCATTGGCCGGGAGGCCCCTTACGGGGCAGGTCCGGCCGCCTTGGTGCAGGTCTTATTACATTCGACGCCACATTGGGCGACCTGCGCGCTGTATGGGGATGATATGATGACGAAGACAACACGACACCCAGTCCCTGAGCGGAGAAAATCCTCGGGAATCGAACCCGGGCCCCTTAGGACGGCAGTCCGTCACGCTGACCATTTTTTTAAAATCTCATTTTGTTCGCTTTTGTTCGTTGCATCTGTCGTAAGACATCCGTTTAAGTTCGTTGTTAATCGATTAACTCAGTTTTTTATTACAGAGGGCAGTTAAACCCTCCGAACGAACACGCTGAGCTACCGTGCCGGCGTCATTCAGCTATCGGGGCGGACGTCTTCCCAGTAAGGTGGTATAACACCGTCGCAATGAACGAAGATTCTGTTTAAAAACAGGGTATTGTAACCAAAAGAGTTGGGAATCTATGGTGTATTGGAATCCTGAATAAAACCAACGTGTTTTCTGGAAAAAAAATGTGTTGGATTACTTGTTGAACGATCCTCGTATCACTCTTATGGTCAAGATTTTTTGTGATAAATAAAAATGGTTTAACCTTTAACAGACTACACAGTAGACTTTATCAAGTAGCCTGTTTAATAGGTCATACGTATATTTCGCATTTCATTAATCTATTTTATTGACGTTGTCTTCCTTGTACGTACTTTAATAAAATCCGTCAAGTGCTTCGCATGTCACTGCAGGCATCAGAAACTATCTGAGGTACAGGAGCTACTGAAATACAAAAGTCACTAACGTAAATGCGTTTGCTTGCTAATAACTGCAGTGTACATGCTAGTCTTTCTTTAGGTTACGTTGGTCTTCGGTAATTATGAAAGGCGTCTGTCATTCCGCCTCTCATATAATTTTGGTGGCTTTGTCTTGTCGAGGTCGGCAGCGTACTTTTTTTCTCTGCCTGCGTTTGCGAGCATTTTGCACACTCATATTTTCCGTGCCAGGGAGGAAGATCGCGTTGGGAACCTGAATTTGTGTGTCTTTATTCTCACTTTAATTACAGCTGACAGTCAGTACAAGATGTAGTTTTTACCACCTTTCCCAAACATGGGCGTTCGTTTACTTTGAATGACTCTGGGGGGTAGTAACAAATACGTGCCCCTATGCAAATTGAGGTTTAACATTGCAGTACCAGCCTGGCAAGGCAGATGAAGTTATTTTCTAAGCCAGTTCCGGTGCCCTAGAATCGGCAGGACTCTGTTTCGTCAGACCCGATCTCGCGTCCGCAGGCGTGGGGCCACGTGGCTGGCAGATGCAGTCTGGCGGGGGCTTGGTCAATATGGCCCACCAAGTACTGTCGCACTGAGTATGCTGCAGAGGCGAGGAAGTTTAAAGTTTAGAGAGAATTTACCGGTACGTGGACGTGAGTAGTAACTACTGAGTTTTTTATGCGAATTAGATCAATTTCGTGTTAGATTTCTCCGTGACGATGCAGCTCCATCGTTAGGAGCAGTGCGGAATTCTCGCTACTGACGATTTCAGAATCGTTTTTACGTAAGTTCAGATGGAACCTAAATCGCTGTTCGATCCGTTACGAAGCACTTCATGCAACGTGCGTCCAGTTGATTACCACGGTTCTATCCACTGTGTGTCACGATGTGGCTTTGATTGTTCAGTTGGTAATTGAAAGTGGTAAATTCTGCTTTCGAATCTTTGTGTTAGAGAAATTGCGCGCCCATGTTGCGCTCCCTTATCACACTTGTCCTTCCGCTGACAAATGATCTGTACGTTAATATTATCTGACCGTGCGGAACCATAACTTTAGAAATTTACCTATGTGCCATAAAAATGTAGTTTCACGAGTACGCTCCATGTTGTTGTTGTTGTTGTTGTTGTTGTTGTTGTGGTCTTCAGTCCTGAGACTGGTTTCATACAGCTCTCCATGCTACTCTATCCTGTGCAAGCTTCTTCATCTCCCAGTACCTACTGTAACCTACATCCTTCTGAATCTGCTTAGTGTATTCATCTCTTGGTCTCCCTCTACGATTTTTACCCTCCACGCTGCCCTCCAATACTAAATTGGTGATCCCTTGATGCCTCAGAACATGTCCTACCAACCGATCCCTTCTTCTCGTCAAGTTGTGCCACAAACTTCTCTTCTCCCCAATCCTATTCAATACTTCCCCGTTAGTTATGTGGTCTACCCATCTAATCTTCAGCATTCTTCTGTAGCACCACATTTCGAAAGCTTCTATTCTCTTCTTGTCTAAACTATTTATCGTCCATGTTTCACTTCCATACATGGCTACACTCGATACAAATACTTTCAGAAACGACTTCCTAACACTTAAATCAGTACTAGATGTTAACAGATTTCTCTTCTTCAGAAACGCTTTCCTTCCCATTGCCAGTCTACATTTATATCCTCTCTACTTCGACCATCATCAGTTATTTTGCTCCCCAAATAGCAAAACTCCTTTACTACTTTAAGTGTCTCATTTCCTAATCTAATACCCTCAACATCAACCGACTTAATTCGACTACATTCCATTACCCTCGTTTTGCTTTTGTTGATGTTCATCTTATATCCTCCCTTCAAGACACCATCCATTCCGTTCAACTGCTCTTCCAAGTCCTTTGCTGTCTCTGACAGAATTACAATGTCATCGGCGAACCTCAAAGTTTTTATTTCTTCTCCATGGATTTTAATACCTACTCCGAATTTTTCTTTTGTTTCCTTCACTGCTTGCTCAATATACAGATTGAATAACATCGGGGAGAGGCTACAACCCTGTCTTACTCCCTTCCCAACCACTGCTTCACTTTCATGCCCCTCAACTCTTATAACTGCCATTTGGTTTCTATACATATTGTAAGCAGCCTTTCGCTCCCTGTAATTTACCCCTGCCACCTTCAGAATTTGAAAGAGAGTATTGCAGTCAACATTGTCAAAAGCTTTCTCTAAGTCTACAAATGGTAGAAACATAGGTTTGCCTTTCCTTAATCTAGCTTCTAAGATAAGCCGTAGGGTCAGTAATGCCTCACGTGTTCCAATATTTCTACGGAATCCAAACTGATCTTCCCCAAGGTTGGCTTCTACCAGTTTTTCCATTCGTCTGTAAAGAATTCGCGTTAGTATTTTGCAGCCGTGATTTATTAAACTGATAGTTCGGTAATTTTCACATCTGTCAACACCTGCTTTCTTTGGGATTGGAATTATTATATTCTTCTCGAAGTCTGTGGGTATTTCGCCTGTCTCATACATGTTGCTCACCAGATGGTAGAGTTTTGTCAGGACTGGCTCTCCCAAGGCCGTCAGTAGTTCTAATGGAATGTTGTCTACTCCCGGGGCCTTTTTTCGACTCAGGTCTTTCAGTGCTCTGTCGAACTCTTCACGCAGTATCATATCTCCCATTTGTGAAATAAATGTTTGTAACGCAGCTACGTTATTCGTTGAAATTCTTATCAAAGTGCACGCCAGCTCATATCTCCGCGTCCTGCACTTAGTCTTTAACATCCTGTACACTGTGGAAAAGATTACTTAATATGGTATCAATGTGTGATCCCTGATACGTCATTTCGGAGTTTAAAAATTAAAATTCGCTGCGCAGTTCGCTGTTTCGGATGGAGAGTAGGGCTTAAAATCAATTAAAAATTTCATAGAACTTCAGGCGGCGTGGCACTCACGGCCAGATAAATAATGTTAATTACAATGTTTGTGCACAGTTAGCTCTCAGCTACCCAAAGCCTTTGTTATAAGGCAAACTGAACCACTTTTACCAGAAGCGCGAGCCACTTTTAATTAGTGTTTTGCCTTCACATTTTCTCCTCATTTCAAATGAGAAGCCAGCGAAAAGCGTCAACCGACTTACTTCAAAGTCATAGAATAATGCCAAGGAAAGTGTGTGTGCACTCCACTGCACGCCTTTAACGGTTACGTATAAATTCAGATATCTACCCGCCATTTTGCCTACTTCGTCATAAACTGTGCGCTAGCAATGCTAAACAACCTTCTCTGAACATCAAAATTTTGCATCTTGGCTATATGTATGCTTACAGGGTGAATCACCTAAAATTTGCACGAAAACATGGCGAAGATGGGAAGTACTATTGATGAAGGGTTTTCAGAGAGTCTGACAATAGTCAAGGGCTCGAATTTTTAGCCAATAAGCAGATTGTTATACTACTTAGAAAGTGCATTTTTTTTGCAAACATACACTTTTTTAAGTGGAAAAGTGCCCACTGACATCAACAAACTAAAAGTAGGGTAAGTTACAGTAGAATGTCAGCGATGTTCGTTGCAGGATTCCATTTCAAGTCATTTACGAGATTTCGTATTTCGAAAAGTTTCCACATCGAGTACCGTTTGTGTGAATCAACTTGCGTAGTTGCTACGTACGATGTTGTTATGTTTATTTGCAGTGTGCCTGTGTGCTCCTTGAACTTAGAACTGCTTAAGCCTAACTAACCTAAGGACATCACACAACACCCAGTCATCACGAGGCAGAGAAAAATCCCTGACCCCGACGGGAATCGAATCCGGGAACCCGGGCGCGGGAAGTGAGAACGCTACCGCACGACCACGAGCTGCGGACACTTGTCAGTCAGTGTGTGACAGTCCAAGTAGTAGGTCGTGAATGGACGACGGGATTTACGAATGCAGAAAAAATCGACATAGTCGTGGTGTATGGAGAGTGTAGGAAGAATGCAGCCTCTTCTTGTACGGTCTATGCGGCTAGATAGCCCAATAGATCTCAAACATCTCGGCAACGACTTATCGACCTCTTCAACCAGTTGGGTGAAAGTGGTAGTGTAAGCCCACGACTACCTGACAGAAAGAAACAAGTGACGACAGAAGATGGGGAAACTAATGTTCTTTCTGCTGCTGCTGCTGCAGTTGATCCACACGTTAGCTCCCGCACAAACGCTCGAGGAAGCAGCACGAGTCAGGAAAGTGTCTTACGCATTCTCCATCGACGTAGGTTCCATCCCTACCACATCTCTCTCCACCAAGAGCTGGAGAATTATATGTAAACTGAAGGTGGGGGGGGGGGGGGGAGAAAGGAATGGAAGGGGAAGGGAAAGGATTACCAACGTCAGTTGCATCGGGATATTACGTTGTTTTAGTGGAGACGAGTGAAATTATGTACCGGACCGGGATTTGAACCAGGGGTCTCCTGCGCGGTTTGTCTCGGCACGCTTCACAGCCGACCCACATTTCCAACGAGCGCCACCTACCCGCAATCTGTTTCCTCCTATCTACAGTCCCAGTGCAGTCCCTTTCCTTTCTCCCTTCCCCTTCACCTTCAATTCACATATAATGTCCGGGCGCAACCCCGGATCCTCCCGCGGTCAGAAAAGTGGTACCGAATCCTCCCAAGCCCGCTAGGGTCTGAAAAACGATGGGACCGAATCCTCCCGTTTGAAGCAGGTAGCAGTTCCAAACGTTATGAATACTCCAAGCACGCAAAGGAAAGCATATGAAGTTACAGTAGAAGATGTAAAATTTTTTTGCGTGTGTTGTATGTTTAAAAGTTTTATCATTTATCTTATTTAGATATTTATTTCTAGAAACTGGAATCATTTATAGCCTTGATTTCTTCATAAATAAATTATTAAAATAGCAAATCATGATTTCGCAACAAATTCTATCTCAGTGTTCATTTTATGAATTATGGTTACATTTCCAGCAAATCTATCAATCAATCACTCCGTCTTCAGGCCACAGGCGGCCCATCGGGACCATCCGACCGCCGTGTCATCCTCATAAGGACGCGGATAGGAGGGGCGTGTGGTCAGCACACCGCTCTCCCGGTCGTTACGGTGGTTTTCTTTGACCGGAGCCGCTACTATTCGGTCGAGTAGCTCCTCAATTGGCATCACGAGGCTGAGTGCACCCCGAAAAATGGCCCGGATGGTCACCCATCCAAGCAGCAAATTTACGCATATAACAAATTGATAAGCGTCCGATGTCTGAATATAGGAGATGGTTAAGAAAACTTAATTTGAATGGTCTATAGAAACGCAATAGACGGCAAAAAATATTTTTATAATTTCTTCTGCGTGCCTGTTTGTACCTGCATTATGCAAAAGGTAGTGCACGAAGTTGGATGCTCTTTCGACACTTGTATTGTTGCGGGTCTAATGTAAAATCTGGTACATATTTCTTCTTTATAAGCAGCCTAGAAGCAGAGTTATAACAGCTTTACCATAAGATCGTGCGCGGATGCCAGTGTCGTAGCTAGAAGTTGGATAGAGGGTCGGCACTTGGCACCCGCAGACAGCACACCGTTGGGGCACAGGCACAAAATTATTGTGGATTGAACACGATATTGCAAAAAGCAGTTTTTGAAAACCGAAGGTGTTACCTTTCAGAACCAACATATTCCTTCCCTTCCTAATTACTGAAACTGTAAGCTCGCCTGTGGACATGTTCACTCTACTATGGTCTGCCGCGAACTGCCAAGTGGCCGCAGGCAGCTGTGGTCATTAGCGCACACAATGCTCTGTCGCATTGTGCCAGTTTGGGAGGATTCTGTCCAGTTACCTGCTTACCTACCTGGTTTCGGGAGGACTCGGGGCTGCGCCCGCGGTTCCCGCGTGGTGTCCGAAAGAACAGACGCCACGCATTCACTTATGATTTTGAGAATCGAGTTAACTTGCACTAAATGTGCACTAAATCAGGGTACTCCAGATGTATCTTGTTTAGTGATGAAGCCACATTTACCAGTCATGGTCAGGTAAACTGATGAAACAAGCATTATTGGTCTGTTGACAGTTCCCGTTGGCTTCCTCGGGTGGAACATCAGTGTCCATGGAATGTAAACGTGTGGTGTGGGACAGTGAACCATCAGCTCATAGGCTCGTAGTTCACAGACCGAACACTGAACGCACACAAGGTAGCAGCCTCCTAACAGACCATCTTCCACAGACGCTAGAAGACGGTCATCTGTAGACTAAAAGGAACCTGTTTTATCACCATCATGGCTGTCAAGCCCACAATGGCCGGCCCGTTCCCCAGATTTGACGTCTGTAGACTGTTTTATGTGGGGAAAGCTCAAAGACGCTGTTTACAGGGACATACCAGCTATACCCGATGGTGTGCAATGACGTATTACTGCAGCCTGCTCGAACATCACCGCTGAAATGCTAGCACGTGTACAGGAGTCGTTCTATAGCAAACTAGGAGCGTGTATTGCCACTGCTAGTGCCTATTTTGAACACAACCTATGATGGTCAATTGTCTCGTTAGTGGTCACAATCCAATCAACTAGTGGTATGCATTTGTGTTGTTGTTTAGTGTGTGCTAAAGCAGGTGTCGAACAAGTGTCGGTACGATATCTCGTATTGGGGTCCTACAACAGCCGCGCGGAGTGGCCGCGCGGTTTGAGACGCCATGTCACGGATTGCGCGGCTCCTCCCGCCGGAGGTTCGAGTACTCCCTCCTCATAACTTAGTTTAAGTAGTGTGTGAGTCTAGGGACCGATGACCTCAGCAGTTTGCTCCCTTAGGGATTCACACACATTTGAACATTTTGATCCTGCAATAAACACCACTGACACAATTTATACTAGCGTGTTAATGTCACTAGGCATTGTTCCATTTACATAAGTTTATGTTTTCACAAAAATATACTTTCTAAGTATTATTTGAATCAGTTTACTGGCTAACAATATGAGCGTCTTGCTACCAATCCATTCGATGAGAACCGTATATCAATAGCACCTTCCGTTTCTGCAATAGCTGCAGTGCAAGTTTTTGGACATTCTTTGTCCCTAACTTTGTATCCCGCCTGGACAGGCGGTGCGTGGGTCTGCTCCTGTAAACTACTTCTGTAATATAGGCCGAGAGTGAAGGAAGCGAGTAGGAGCAGGAGAGGTGAAGCACCTCGGTACTACATGTAACTTTAATTTTTAATAGAGTCAAAAACACAAGTAAATATCAAATGCATAAATAACTTTGGCTAGTATGAACACGTAGGTGTGAAGCCGTAGTCCATGTATAATCCTGTGAAGTCAGGATGACTGATCTGTATAATCTCAAAACTAACAAATACTCGTTGCTGTCCAAACTTTAACTGAACGTAACTAATACAAAGTCTCAATAGCAAGCTAGCCCACTCGGAAGTAGAAGCGATATTCCCAGGCCGTCGGCTCTTCAAGAAATGGGCCGAAATCAAGACGGCACTCCCTGAGCTCGTCGGCCAGAGGGCGCTGTGGTCGGTGTAGTTAGTCTTCTGTCGTTGTGCCAACTTACGAGAGCGTGCACCTACGTTGTGGCATAGTAACTGTCGACGCCACACTTAGGTAGACCTTCTACACTCCATTCCAACCGTTGTCAACAAATGGCAGAAGTGTCTTCATACGGCAAAACATTCTGGACGGGAGTGAACGCTGTGTGCGGAGCAGGCTGTTTATTGTTTGTTGTGTCGGGGGAATTACATCGTTTACTGTGCTGATACTGTAATACAATTTCATTTAAGTAAGCTGTTCAAGTTATTAGACAGACACTTATGTATTACCAATCGAATATACTTTTAATCGTAGTCATCATAGTTGGATTTTAATGCCTTATCATTCGCTTACGAAAACGACAACAGCTCTTAAGTTCTGTGTCCTTTTTCAGAAACAATGGCTCCATCTAAGCAAATGTGCCTAGAAGGACAAGCCGAAAACGGGTCATGGGAGCGAGCGAAGAAAATCCTAATCGACTGATGACCTTCGTGGAGCACTTCAGGGGGTATTGGAGAAAAAGCAGTCGATACGAAGCTGATAAGATTTCTCCATTCTGAGGAGTATTTTAGAAGACTCTGTAGACCGCAGTGACGATGACAAATACAATATGACCATTTGCAAAATGTGTAGACCGGTTTTACCTTACGATTGTCCGCAGCTCGTGGTCGTGCGGTAGCGTTCTCGCTTCCCGCGACCGGGTTCCCGGGTTCGATTCCCGGCGGGGTCAGGGATTTTCTCTGCCTCGTGATGACTGGGTGTTGTGTGCTGTCCTTAGGTTAGTTAGGTTTAAGTAGTTCTAAGTTCTAGGGGACTGATGACCATAGATGTTAAGTCCCATAGTGCTCAGAGCCATTTGAACCTTACGATTGAACTGGAACTTAAGTTACTTAATTTCGTAATGCAAATGCAGGCAATGGGGTTCGGCCCGAACATTAACGGAGCAATTCACTAACCTCTGTCGCACAATGAAATCAGTGTTTAAGGGAAAATAGACGTCAAGGAACTAAAAGAATAATGACATTTGCGCCACTTTTACAGCTGTCGAAAAAGAATAAAAGTATTTGCGTTCAGTGTTGCATTTGTCTGCGGTGGTTCCGTGAAAGCTGTGAGCCCATCAATTCGCCCGCTGCTGGGATATTTATGTGTAATATGTGCGGAAATGTTAACGACACTGACACTGTTGTCAATGAATGAAAAGAAGTTTAGAGAACTTTAACTATGCAAAAGAAAATTATTACAGAATTGGGTGCATTATCACGAAGTTAAATACTTAGTGTCAGAGAATTAGATATGCAATAATGAAATTAGGCAGCGTGCCCACTTTATTTACTGCATTTTATAACTTCAACAGTTTATCATTTCTTAAATGTTCTTTATAATGTGTGAGTAGAGCAATGTGTTGGTCTCTTACATGTGAAATATTCTATGTCTAGAACGAATACTTGGTTTGCTTTTCCATTTACAAGCCTTAATATCACGAAGCTGGGTATATCCTGAACTCCCCCCCCCCACCCCCTCTCTATGCCAATCGCCTCCTCCCTCCTCTCTTTGTTCTTTGTCCATCTCTTCCTCCTCTTCTCCCTCTTTCTGTGCGTCATCTCCTCCTCCCTCTCTCTATCTCCTTCTCCCCCTTTCTATGTTCTTTTCCTCCGTCCACCCTGTCCCATTACCCATCTCTCTGGTCTTGAAACTTGTTCATTGCTATTGCGAAGGGAACCTTCATTAGGAAATAAAGCCGCTTAAAATGAACGGGTAAAATGCTTGGGATCATTGGCACAAGCGGTATGAGAGACACAACTCTAGCTGCTGGATTTGTGAGGATAGTTGCTTCAGTGAAAGTATTTCACACAGATTAAATCTGCGAATGGGTATGATTACAATGTTTCAAACGATTAAAGCTCCTCTTGTAAGCCGCGCGGGGTTGCCGCGTGGTCTGGGGCGCCTTGTCACGGTTCGTGCGGCTCCTCCCCGTCGGAGTTTCGAGTGCTTCCTCGGGCACGGATGTGTGTGTGTGTGTGTGTGTTGTCTTTCACGTAAGTTAGATTAAGTAGTGTGTAAACCTAGGGACCGATGACCTTAGCAGTTTGGTCCCATAGGAACTTACCACCATCAAATTTCCTCTTATAGAAATAGTAGACAGCCAATCAGTTGCAGACTGGAAGGTTTATTAAAAGTCCTTTACTATGGTTTCAACGTTTATAAGAAACGTCTTCTTCAGAAGGAAATATGGATAACTGGATTACATGTTGTGGCAGAGGTCCGTTAGAATATAGACATGTAGTCCTGTTGTCCATATTTCCCTCTGAACAAAACGTTTTTATAGTAGTTGAAACTGTGGTAAAGGGGATTTAATAAAACTTCCAATTTGCAACTGATTGGCTGTTTACTATATCTATTATAAGCTTTCATTCTTTGGTTGCTGCTCCAGCCATGTACTCGTACAAAATTTATAGTATTACTGCAGTCATAAGACGATAAGCCATAAACAGACCTTCCCTGTTTACTGTTCAACCGATGGTAAGGAAGAAAACAAAACGTCACATTGTTGGGCACGCAATTTTTGTCTGA
Organism: Schistocerca nitens; assembly: GCF_023898315.1. Classification (NCBI taxonomy): domain Eukaryota; kingdom Metazoa; phylum Arthropoda; class Insecta; order Orthoptera; family Acrididae; genus Schistocerca; species Schistocerca nitens. Next base: position 1,178,088,071 of record NC_064614.1, read on the forward strand.
AAAGTGAGAAACAATTTGTCTAATGGTTAACATGCCATGCTATCGTAGTTGAATGCGTTGTAGTAATAGCAGAGACATCCCTGCAGCGCCTCTCCTGGGGTCATGACCACATCGGTTGGAGCCCACACGACTGGTAGACCGTGATCTGGTCAGATGGGTCCTGATTTCGTTTGGTAAGAACTGACAGCAGGATTAGAGTGTGGCGCAGACCCACGAAGTCATGGACCTAAGTTGTTAACAAGGCACTGTGCAAGCTGGTGGTGGCTCCATAATGCTGTGGGCTATATTGACATGGAATTGACTGGATTTCCTGGTTCAACTGAAGCAACCGTTGACTAGAAATGGTTATTGTCCATTAAATTTCGGGCATACAGGCGTGCAAACAGAATTTCTTTCACTGATATTTCGACCGCGTGTCGTCCGGTTATCCTCAGAGTGAGTCACAAGACTGACGACAAGATGCCAAACGCGGCCTTATATGCTCCACTGCGGCGGTACTGCGCTTGTGGGTCACAGATGCTGGTCGGCGGCAGAGAAATACGCTTACACATGCGCCGCCTGTGGCGAAGGCGTACAGACATTCGAGTTGCTTATCGATGTATGTTCGTCCGCGGTGATACCACGACGATTTCTCTGCAATTTAATTACACCAAGAGGCGGATTCCATGCTTTGCCCAAATTAATACCATTATCTCCATTTATTAAATTATTAGCTAATCTAATCTCTATAGCTTCCTTGAAGGCAGATTCCCAAAAGGAAGAGGTGGATGTTAAAATACTGGATTTGATGGAATGCCCTGAATCAATACCATATTCGGCCACAGCTGACTTGTCTGGCTGTGATAAGCGTGTGTATCTTCGATGCTCCACACATCTCTCATGAACGGTGCGTGTTGTTTGACGTATGTCTGACTTCTCACAATTTCCGCAAGGAATCTGAAACACACCATCTTTACGAAGGAGCAAAGCGTCCTTTACAGAGCCGAGTAAAGCTGCAGTCTTCTTGGGGGACCGGAAGATAACCTTAACACAATGTTTCTGAAGGATACGATCTATCTTCGAGGAAATAGCACCCACATAGGGCAAAAACGCACTTGATCTGAAAGAAATGGTTATGGTCGGTTACTTGGAGACCATTTTGAGCCATTCATGGACTTCATGTTCCCAAACAATGATGGAATTTTTATGGATGACAATGCACCATGCCACCAGGCCACGATTGTACGCGATCGGTTTGAAGAACATTCCGGACAATTGCAGCGAATGATTTGGCCATCCAGATCACCCGACATGAATTCCATCGAACATTTGTGTGGGTCATAATCGAGGGGTCAGTTCGTGCACAACATCCTGCAACGGCAAGACTTCCGCAGTATTACGGAGGACTATGGAGGCAGTATGGCTCAGTATTTCTGCTCGGGGCTTCCAACGACGTGTTGAGTCCATCCCACGTCGAGCTGTTGCACCAGGCCAGCCAAAAGGAGGTCCGACACGGTATTAGGAGTATCCCATAAAACTTCCTGGCAGATTAAAACTGTGTGCCCGACCGAGACTCGAACACGGGACCTTTGCCTTTCGCGGGCAAGTGCTCTGCCATCTGAGCTACCGAAGCACGACTCACGCCCGGTACTCACAGCTTTACTTCTGCCAGTATCTCGTCTCCTGCCTTCCAAACTATACTGGCAGAAGTAGAGCTGTGAGTACCGGGCGTGAGTCGTGCTTCGGTAGCTCAGATGGTAGAGCACTTGCCCGCGAAAGGCAAAGGTCCCGAGTTCGAGTCTCGGTCGAGCACACAATCTGCTAGGAAGGCTCTGAGCACTATGGGACTTAACTTCTGAGGTCATCAGGCCCCTAGAACTTAGAACTACTTAAACCTAACCAACCTAAGGACACCACACACATCCATGCCCGAGGCAGGATTCGAACCTGCGACCGTAGCGGTCACGCGGTTCCAGACTATAGCGTCTAGAACCGCTCGGCCACCCTGGCCGGCAATCTGCCAGGAAGTTTCATATCAGCGCACACTCCGCTGCAGAGTGAAAATCTCATTCTGGAAGTATCCCATAAGTCACCACAGTTTTCCGTCTGCCAAAACACAGTAACGTGGCGTTCGTAGACTATGCTCACTGTTCCTGCTGTATTTGATTTCCTGTAGTGTAAACGCTTGTTCACAGATACAGGCGAATGGTAGAGAAGTGAACTGCCTGCGAATGCTTCCCTTCGCTCCTCTATAAACCAGTCCTTGCGTAGACCCGCGACCGCTTTCAGAGCTGCATTGCGTGGTGTGATGGACGGGACCGACCTTGGGTCTGTAACTCGCAGCTGCCGTGTTGACGAGTTAACGAGCAGAGTGCGGTCAGCTTAGCTTATCAGTCAGGGAGCTCCGCTACGTCACGGGATACACGCGCTGTCGCATTATCGCCGCGATACCAGCCCACACGCATCCTCCGTCTCCGGCGCGCGTTTCCTCCGCTCTTCGCTGCCCCGCGTTGTATGCTAGCCGGGCGGCAAGCAGAACTTCCAACTCCGAAAAAAAAAAAAAATAATCTTAGAATGATACGTAGAAGGGGAAGATGGACAGAGGAGGCAACAAGTCAGTGCAAATGACCTTCAGAATTTTCCCATGTATCGGAACTGTTTTATCAGTATAGCAAACATGCAGTCACTGTTTGTATAGGAAGAAAATGCGAACTAAAAAAAGTGCATTAAATTTGTTTCTGGATAGGTTACGCCTTGTGCAAAAACAAATTTCCTTCTTTTTTTAACCAGACATGTTTCGCCACGAAGTTATAGCATCTTCAACGTGTTTTTACTGGTAGGTTTCCGTAACTCAGCCGGTAAAAGCAGAACCCTTATACACTGAAGAGCCAAAGAAACTGTTACGCCCGCCTAATATCAAAAAAATGGTTCAAATGACTCTGAGCACTATGGGACTTAACTTCTAAGGTCATTAGTCCCCTAGAACTTAGAACTACTTAAACCGAACTAACCTAAGGACATCACACACATCCATGCCCGAGGCAGGATTCGAACCTGCGGCCGTAGCAGTCGCGCGGCTCCAGACTGTAGCGCCTTTAACCGCTTGGCCACTCCGGCCGGCCAACCCGCCTAATGTCGTGTAGGGCCTCCTCGAGCACGCAAAAGTGCCGCAACACGACGTGGCTCGCACTCGACTAATGTCTGGAGTACTGCTGCAGGGAACTGACACCATGAATCCTGCGGGGCTGTCCATAAATCCGTGAGAGTACGGAGTACGGGGAGGGGGGGGGGGGGAGGCAGGAGATCTCTTCTGAACAGCACGATGCAACGATGCAAGGCATCCCAGATATGCTCGATAATGTTCATGTGTGAGGAGTTTGGTGGCCGACATGAGTGTTTAAACTCAGAAGAGTGTTTCTGGAGCCACTGTGTAGCAGTTGTCGATGTGTGGGGTATCCAGTTGTCCTGCTGGAATTGCCCAAGTCCGTCGGAATGCACAATGGCCGTGAATGGATGCCGGTGATCAGACAGGATGCTTACGTACGTGTCACCTGTCAGAGTCGTGTCTTTGCGTATCGGGGTTCATGTATCAATCCAACTGCACACGCCCCGCCCCACATCAATACAGAGCCTCCACCTGCTTGAACAGTCCCCTGCTGACATGCAGGGCCCATGGATTGACGAGGTTGTCTCCATACCCGTACTCGTCCATCCGCTCAATACACTTTGAAACGAGACTCGTCCGACCAGGCAACGTGTTTCCAGTCATCAACAGTACAATGTCAGTGTCGACGGGCCCAGGCGAGGCGTAAAGCTTTGTGAAGTGCAGTCATCAAGAGTACACGAGTGGGTCTTCGGCTCCAAAAGCCCATATCGATGATGTTTCGTTGAATGGTTCGCAACCTGGCGCTTTTTGATGGACCAGCATTGAAATCTACAGCAACTGGCGGAAGGGTTGCACTTCTGTGACGTTGAACGATTCTCTTCAGTCGTCGTTGGTCCCGTTCTTGCAGGATCTTTCCCGGTCGCAGCGATGTCGTAGATTATTTTTACTGGATTCCTGATATTCACGGTACTCTCGTGAAATGGTCGTACTGGAAAATCCCTTCATCGCTATCTCAGACAGGCTGTGTCCCATCGCTCGTGCGCCGGCTATAATACCACGTTCAAACTCACTGAAACCCTGATAACACGCCATTGTACCAGCAGTAACCGATCTAACAGCTGCCCCAGACACTTGATATCTTACATAGGCATTGCCGATCGCAGCGCCTTATTCTGCCTGTTTATATACAATCCTGGAAATGGAAAAAAGAACACATTGACACCGGTGTGTCAGACCCACCGTACTTGCTGCGGACACTGCGAGAGGGCTGTACAAGCAATGATCACACGCACGGCACAGCGGACACACCAGGAACCGCGGTGTTGGCCGTCGAATGGCGCTAGCTGCGCAGCATTTGTGCACCGCCGCCGTCAGTGTCAGCCAGTTTGCCGTGGCATACGGAGCTCCATCGCAGTCTTTAACACTGGTAGCATGCCGCGACAGCGTGGACGTGAACCGTATCTGCAGTTGACGGACTTTGAGCGAGGGCGTATAGTGGGCATGCGGGAGGCCGGGTGGACGTACCGCCGAATTGCTCAACACGTGGGGCGTGAGGTCTCCACAGTACATCGATGTTGTCGCCAGTGGTCGGCGGAAGGTGCACGTGCCCGTCGACCTGGGACCGGACCGCAGCGACGCACGGATGCACGCCAAGACCGTAGGATCCTACGCAGTGCCGTAGGGGACCGCACCGCCACTTCCCAGCAAATTAGGGACACTGTTGCTCCTGGGGTATCGGCGAGGACCATTCGCAACCGTCTCCATGAAGCTGGGCTACGGTCCCGCACACCGTTAGGCCGTCTTCCGCTCACGCCCCAACATCGTGCAGCCCGCCTCCAGTGGTGTCGCGACAGGCGTGAATGGAGGGACGAATGGAGACGTGTCGTCTTCAGCGATGAGAGTCGCTTCTGCCTTGGTGCCAATGATGGTCGTATGCGTGTTTGGCGCCGTGCAGGTGAGCGCCACAATCAGGACTGCATACGACCGAGGCACACAGGGCCAACACCCGGCATCATGGTGTGGGGAGCGATCTCCTACACTGGCCGTACACCACTGGTGATCGTCGAGGGGACACTGAATAGTGCACGGTACATCCAAACCGTCATCGAACCCATCGTTCTACCATTCCTAGACCGGCAAGGGAACTTGCTGTTCCAACAGGACAATGCACGTCCGCATGTATCCCGTGCTACCCAACGTGCTCTAGAAGGTGTAAGTCAACTACCCTGGCCAGCAAGATCTCCGGATCTGTCCCCCATTGAGCATGTTTGGGACTGGATGAAGCGTCGTCTCACGCGGTCTGCACGTCCAGCACGAACGCTGGTCCAACTGAGGCGCCAGGTGGAAATGGCATGGCAAGCCGTTCCACAGGACTACATCCAGCATCTCTACGATCGTCTCCATGGGAGAATAGCAGCCTGCATTGCTGCGAAAGGTGGATACACACTGTACTAGTGCCGACATTGTGCATGCTCTGTTGCCTGTGTCTATGTGCCTGTGGTTCTGTCAGTGTGATCATGTGATGTATCTGACCCCAGGAATGTGTCAATAAAGTTTCCCCTTCCTGGGACAATGAATTCACGTTGTTCTTATTTCAATTTCCAGGAGTGTATATCAACGTGAGTCTATAAAAATCTTTCATTTGCTAACGATGCCTATCAGTTGTTAGTGCCTTCAGTAGTTAGAATCTTTTATTTAGTCGGCAGTATTGGCGCTCGCTGTATTGCAGTAGTTCGAATAACGAATTACTTCAGTGGACTTTTTCTTGGTGAGTTCGCGCAAGAGGCAAGTCACCACTTAGTTGGCCACACCAACCGAAGCTAATTCATTCCTTCACACACCAGCGTCTTCCACTGCCCTCTGTTGCTGTCCTCGTCCTAGTACGCTCCCACGGACTACAGGTCTCCCTTGACTCACTCCATCCTGCCCCATTTTGGTCTACCAGGGAGTCTCGTCCATTGTGACTTCCCTTCAAGCACTTCCTTCGTCATCCTTTCTCCTCTTCTCAGTACATGTGTAAGTAGGCTGTTAAGGTATTTATGTTGGTACCGCCACGTAGCGCTCTGCATTAAAATCACTGACTGCGCTGAGTGCAGTCTGTGGCTGGTTGGACTCATTGTTGGAATATTCGCTGGTGTAGTGTTGGGCAGTTGGATGTGAACAGCGCGTAGCGTTGGGCAGTTGGAGGTGAGCCACCAGCAGTGGTGGATGTGGAGAGAGAGATGCCAGAGTTTTGAGAGGTTACTATAAGCGGACGATCTGGACGTGTGACTGCCAGGAAAGGAAATTTGTAAAGATGGATGTCATGAATTGATAGATATATATATATGATGACTTTTGAACACTATTAAGGTAAATACGAGGCCTGTTCAGAAAGTAAGCTCCGATTGATTGCCAAATTGAAACCACAGTGAACATCAGAAATGTTTTACTTGTAACAATTAGCTACACCTTTCAGCTACTTCTCTACGTAGTCGCCGTTCTGACTTAGACTTTTGTCATAGCGTTGTACCAACTTTTCAATAGCCTCATCAAAGACAGCGGTTCATGTGACCAGAGATGAAACTCAGGGGGAGACAATTGCGGACTGTATTGTGGGTAATCTCACATTTCCATTTGAAAACGATGCAGGAGCATCTTCATTGCCCCTGCAGAATGCGGCTGAGAATTGTCTTGAAGAAGAAACAGCACGACAGTTATGTAATGTTAGCTGCATAGCTTCAGGTGAAATTGCTCACCAGGCCCTCGTACTTGGCGGCAGACACTATTTTCTAGACATCTTTACGCACTCACTGCGAGCTCAGAAATGAGAAGAGCGACGTGATGCTAACTGGGGTTATACTAGAGACACTACCCAACACATCTGTGCAAAGCTTTATCGGATTTTCATAGTCGTTTCCATTTCGCGACCGATCGGAGCTTACTTTCTGAACGCCCCTCGTACATTGTTTGTTCTCTATTAAAATCTTCTATTTGGTAACTATGCCTATCAGTAGTTAGTGCCTTAAGTAGTTAGAATCTTTTATTTAGCTGGCAGTATTGGCGCTCGCTGTATTGCAGTAGTTCGAGTAACGAAGATTTTTGTGAGGCAAGTGATTCATGAAAGATATAGGTTATTGTTAGTCAGGGCCATTCTTCTGTAGGGATTATTGAAAGTCAGATTGCGTTGCGCTAAAAAATATTGTGTGTCGGTTTAGTGATGATCAGAATAAGTAAAGAGAGAACTGTCTGAGTACATACAATTGTACTCAGCTGTCTTTCTATCAAATAACATAGAAGTTTACTAGCACAGTCATTCTTAATTTTTCTGAGGGCATGTCACACATATCCCAACCATTAAGTTCTTCTGCTCTTTATTACAGGTGTCACATCGGGTTCGTTAAAATAGCAGATGGACTTTTGTGTTTCTCCTTCCTCTGAAAATTCCGTTTTCTGACGCAGATCGGAAAATTTTTCTTAATACCCTATTTCCGAAGATCCTAATTTGTCTAAAATCTCGTTTCTACTGTCCGTGAATTCGCAATGTATACTTTGCCATCAGAAGAACGTTCATTTCATTCAATAGGTTAGGCAGTCTCACAGAGTATAGGAATGATATCAGCGGACGTTATTAATGTCGTTTCATCCCAAATTTTAATCCCAGTTTTGAAGCTTCCATTAATTTTATTCACTAATGCTTCGATAAACAGATAAAACAGTAGAGGAGAAAGATTGCGTCCTGCTTTATGCTCTTTTAAATCCACCCATTCACTCCTGGCCCAATATTCTTACACCACTTGACGCTGTCGCACGTATTTTCTAGGTCCTATCAAAGCGTTTATATTTTTCTAAAGTCTTGCTTTCGGTATCAGCAGCAATGCCAGGGCTGCCTTTCTGTGCTTTTAGCACCATTGAAGCCAAACTGATCGTTATCTAACCGGTTTTCAAGTTTCTCTTTTATATTATTCTAGTCTATGACTTTGATGCGTGAGCAGTCAAGCCGGCTGCTCAATAGTTCTCCTATTTTTCTTCCCTCTTCATCTTCAGGATACTGTGATGATAATCTTTTAGTATAATAAATAAAATCGGCATCTTGTGGAACCAAACTGGCCGAACTCTTTGAAGATTACGTTGGGAAATAAGTTTTTCTTTATTGCAAGACTATTTTACGAGGGCTGGAACTTTAACAGTGGCAACTACTTATTTACAACTCGTACAAAATAGATACGTGTTTCAAAGTTTTACTGATCTTCAAAGTAGTCTCCAGCATTGTGTATAACCCGTTGCCAGCGATGTGGAAGTCGTAGGATACTCTTAGCAGTGCCAGTTGTGTTGACAGTTCGAGTGGTCTATTGCCGGACGAATATGTAGCAGTTCTGATGCGAATGCCGTGCAGTGTTTCCTTCAGCTTAGAAATAGAGTTGAACTCACGAGGGCTTAAGTCAGGGGAGTGCAGTAGGTGGTATAGCACTTAGCAGCCCCACCAGTCAAACAAATCAGTAAAAGCTTGCACTGTACGTGCTTGAGCATTGTCCTGCAAAATGATGGTTAGGTCGTGCAGAAAGTCATCACTTCAGTCTCTAAGCTGGTCGTAGGCTGTGTTCCAAAAATGAACAGCATAGAGACAGAAGCGATGACACTTTCTGCAGGACCTGGCCATCATTTTGCAGGACAATGCTCAAGCACGTACAGTGCAAGCTTTTACTGATTTGTTTGACTGGTGGGGCTGCTAAGTGCTATACCACCTACTGCACTCCCCTGACTTAAGCCCTCGTAAGTTCAACTCGATTTCTAAACTGAAGGAAACACTTCACGGCATTCGCTTCAGAAGTGCTACAAATTCGTGGGGCAATAGACCGCGCCGCTCGAACTGTCAACACAACTGGCACTGCTAAGAGTATCCTACGACTTCCACATCGCTGGCAAAGGGTTATAGACAATGCTGGTGACTACTTTGAAGATCAGTAAAACTTTGAAACGGCATCTTTTTACGGGCTGTAAATAAATAGTTGCCACTATTAAACTTCCAACCCTCGTATTAACTACATTTTACGAGTGTACAGCTGATACTGGGTAACTATTTAAGAAGACCAAACAGCTAAGGTCATTAGTGTCCTATTCACCCTCCCCCTCCCTCCGCCCAGCAGTGTACCCAATCTATCTGAGTATAGAGTAAATTCTGTGTGCAAGTGTGAGAACGTATTCTAAATATTTGCGTAGCGTGTATCTAAGGCGGACATGGGAACCAGTCCGGCATTCATGTGGTGGGATATGAGAAACCGCCTGAAAACAACATCCAGGCTGGCCAGCACACCGAGTTCTTGTCAATAATACGCTGGACGGATTCGATCTCCCGCCAGAACACCTTCCCATCGCGGAAACGATCGAGTTAAGACGCTCGGCTACCCGAAAAGATGTAAGAATAGTGAACTTACTATTAGACCCTTTTAATTATTCCATTGTTCCTTGTAACATTCAGTTTCCTGCTATTTTCTGTTTACCGGCTGAGCGTTGTGCTGTAATGGTTTATACCATGCAACAGCATTGCTTGTAGGCTTTTAACAGCGCTCCATCGCTCTACTCTTGTACGATCAACGTGGAGATAAGCGCAATGCGTGGGTGGACCGCGTGCTTTGGGTATTTCGCTGTCAATTAACGACACCCACACGCCGGTCCTTTCTTATCTGCCCTGATTGACGTCAGCATTTGTCGGTAATGTTTGACGACTGCCTAACGCTCGGTGACGTTAATACGAAAGTCCACACACGAAACAAAACTGTTAAGTGCCTGATAAAGGAGGCCCTCTGACAGTGGTCCGCTGTACTGTTGGGCTTTACACGTTACGTGTACATGAGTGGTATCAGACACAATGAGATATACTTCATGTTGATTGTAATGTAATAACATCGACAATATTTGAAGGATACTAAGCCATGTCTAAACCCACTTCGCGAGCCACCTAACATTTTGTGGCGGAGTGTACTTCTGGCGCCTCTGTGAATCTCGCTGTTTCCTGTTCCACTGCAAAATGGTGCGTATGAGCTCTAGTTTTAACGACCGTTGTTAGCTTTCGAGATGTTGGTAGCAGGAAGTACTACATCGTGCAGTCACATTAATGTGATCACCACCTATGTCCGATGTCAAGGTACTGTTACCACTGACACGGTATGACGATAGGTGGCACCACTAACAGTGGAGGGGGGGGGGGGGGCAGGGGACGCGGAAGACAGTGCAGTCGTTGCGAAAACGGAGCGATTTATCTGTCGTCCAAAAGAGCATGATCATTGGTTTTTGAGCATACGGTGGACCAGACACAGCTCAACACTTACCCTCTCCTAAACTTCACATAATCATCTCTGTTGTTCATTACTTCCCACACTGTCTGTTCCTACATATTCCCATTTTCCTGTGTTCCTTACGTTCTTTTATTTTATTGAAATTGCCTGTGTAATCCATATAGACTGTAGTTTCAGTTGTTAAGGCTTTCTTTTAACCGTACTACTTTCCATGTTTAATATCTCTCGTAGTTGTCTTATCAAATATTGTTTTTATTTTACTTGGTTCATTTATTAATGCAAACTGTTACATAGTTCTGAGTGTACTGTTAATGGTTTTCCTGTTTACTCCTTTTGTATTCGTGTATTGTTCAATCTTTTTTACCTCTTAAAATGCAGCATCACCACACTCTCAAAGATTGCATTTAGTGTATGTTGCCACACACTCCTCCATTTTCCTGCATTTATTCATTTCTGTTTATCTTATTCATATTGCTTAAGTTCCTTATATATTCTGTAGTTACACTGATAATTCTTTCTTCTTGTAATTGGTTTTTGTATCACTCTCTATGTTTTACACCACCTGAAGTAGCCTTGTCAAGAAATTTATGTAGCCATGGTTTTCCTATTTTGTGTTAAAGTTTTTTCCGCCCTACTCCGTTTTTATTTATTTTCTGTCCAATTTTTTACTTTTTACATTGCATTACCACCCACTGTCAAAGACATTATTTACTGTATTGGTTGAAAACAGTCTTGGTGGCAATTTTAGTTTTTTATTTTTCAACTATGTGTTTCGCCTTATTTAGGCATCTTCAGGTTGATCTTAATTTGGTATTTCTTGGAACGATCCTTTAGACAGTGTAGCTAAGGGAATACATCAGGCCAACATCGCCTTCGTTAAACTCAGTAAAAACTAGAAATATAGAACAGTAAAAACAGCTTTTCTAGATGGACGCGAGTGACTCCAAGACCTGCATAACGCGTTCCCGTTCACAGGAGCGAGTAACAGAATAAGATGGGGCTCAGGTAGTAAGCATTACTACCTGATCATTAAGATCAACCTGAAGATGCCCAAATAAGGCGAAACGCGTAGCTGAAAAATAAAAAACTAAAATTACAACCAAGACTGTTTTTAACCAATACTGTTAAGCACTGGTTTACTGTATGCCATATATGGATAGGAAGAATTTCTACATTATTTACTGTATGTTTCTGCTTCAGTCTAGACGTGTACCTTCTCTTCCAGTGTTGTTTACAAACATTGTAATTTCTTTGGTGACAATACTCAGTAAATGTCCGAAGATGGCCTTGTAAGCCGAAAACCTGTTAAGGAGTACAACTTTGGTTCCGCCGTTTCTTCCCCAACATTTGAGGCTTTAATGAAACGAATTGGTTACACATTTATCATTCAAAGTATTTTCCATCGCTGGCCACTACTTTCTCCCATCTTTCGGACAGTGTACGAATCCCGCGTCGAAAAAATTTTGATCTTTTGAAGCAATCCACGAATCGGTCCAATTTGTGATTTCTTCATGAGATCGAAAGTGTTGGTCAGCCAGGCCATGGTCCATTGATCTAAACAGGTGATAGGGGGAGCAATGTCTGGAGAATATGGAGGGTGGGGTAGGACTTCCCATTTTTAACGTTTCCATGTACGTTTTGACCTCTTTTGCAACGTGGGGTCGAGCGTTGTCATGCTACAAAATCACTTTATCGTGCCTCTCGCTGTATTGTGGCCGTTTTCCTTTTAATGCTCTGCTCAAACGCATTAATTGCGTTCGATAACAAGCACCTGTGATTGTTTTACTTGTTTTTAACACCTCATAGTACACGACGCCAAGCTGGTCCCACGAAATGCAGAGATGATCTTGGAGCCGTGACTATTAGGTTTGGCAGTGGACGTCGAAGCATGGCCGGGATATCCCCATGATTTTTTGCGTTTAGGGTTATCGTAATTAACCCATGTTTCGTCCCCGGTCACAATGCGGTGCAGAAATCCCCTCCGTTTTTGCCTCTGAAGCAACTGTTCACAAACACAGAAACGCCGTTCAGCGTCTCTTGGCTTCAGCTCACACGGGACCATGTTCCTTCTTTCTTAATCATGCCCATAGACTTGAGACATTTTGAAATGGTTTGCTGTGTCACTCCCACTAATCGAGCCAATTCTTCTTGAGTTTTACGCGAGTCTTCACTCATCAACGTCTCCCAATTGTGCATCTTCGAGAACATTCTCTCTTCCACCACTATGCCGTCTATGACGTTAAAATCACCGTTCTTGAAGCGTTGAAACCACTCACGACACATTCTTTCACTAATATCGTACTTACTATACGTACCTGAGAGCATTCGATGAGACTCAGCCTCTGTTTCCTTCACATTGAAACAAAACAGTAACACCTCCCTCAAATGACGAGAGTTAGGCTCGTAAACTGACATTTTCAATCAAGTACAACTTTATGATGCAGACACAAATCGACTGTTGTTTGAATGAGGTTATGTTGACCGAGGTCCAAGCTAACTGCCTGGCCTCTGCGATCTGTTTTTTTCGACCGCTACTTACCGTCTTCTTCGTTGATCCATTATGGGCCGTGGGACAACGGTTGACAAGTATTTCTTGATGCAATAATTTACCGACAGCCGTATGTATTGTAGAAATTTATTTTATGCACCTCTTATGTGCTACCAGATTCGGAATTACATTAATGCCATCTTCATGTTTGCAAACCGCCTCAGTCTGTGTCGCCTGGCCACCAAGAGCTGTTGCATAACGATTTGATTCACGGATCCAGTTGTATGGCTCCTTCCGTGTATAGCGTTTTTGCGACTATGACGTGTGGGGCCTGAAGAGGGCATCATTGTAATTCCGAAACTAGTAGCACATAAGAGGTTCATAAAATAAATTTCTACAATATCCATCAAGAGCTACTTACCATTTTCGCCACCTATCGGCAAACGGCGGAAGCAAAGTTGTACACCTTTTAATACAGGAGAATAAAAGCATTTATTTCAGAACCAGCTAAGTTTACAAACTGTTCGCGTGTCGCAGTGGCTAAACCACGATGGGAAAATGGCATTATCCAAAACCAGCACCGAGGCAACTATGGATGCCCCCCGGGCCATAGAGAACCGAGCGAGGTGGCGCAGTGGTTAGACACTGGACTCGCCTTCGGGAGGACGACGGTTCAATCCCGCGTCCGGCCATCCTGATTTAGGTTTTCCGTGATTTCCCTAAATCGCTCCAGGCAAATGCCGGGATGGTTCCTTTCAAAGGGCACGGCCGACTTCCTTCCCCGTCCTTCGCTAATCCGATGAGACCGATGACCTCGCTGTCTGGTCTCCTTCCCTGAAACAACCAACCGGGCCATAGATGACAAACATGAGCGATGACTGCTGAGATGTGTATGAGCGAATAGATGTGCAAATGTTGCGGAGATGACCGTCCAGATGAACCAAGGGACTGTCAACAGTGTCTCCTCAACGACCATTCAGCGAACATTGCTTGTAAGGGCCTCTGCAGCTACACTCATGCTCATAAATTAAGGATAATGCCGATACAAAGTAAAACAACGGTCTGGTTGGCGGTTTGCGGGTTTAAGTCACCTCGGGGTATGACCATGCGGTACATTTGACATGCGGTTGTCGCACGGTGCCGCTGGCAGCAGTCGACATACGCCGAGGTGTATTGGTGCATGTCAGAGTACGGTGCAGCGAGTACGTGTGCAGACGTTTTTAGACGTGCTAATGGAGACTGTGTATTGAAAATGGCTCAAAGAACACATATTGATGACGTTATGAGCGGTAGAATACTAGGGCGACTGGAGGCTGGTCAAACACAGCAGGTCGTAACACGGGCCCTCCGTGTGTCACAAAGTGTGATCTCAAGATTATGGCAACGATTCCAGCAGACAGGAGACATGTCCAGGCGCTACAGTACGGGACGTCCACAGTGTACAACACAACAAGAACACCGATATTTCACCATCAGAGCCCGCAGACGGCCACGGAGTACTGCAGGTAGCGTTGCTCGGGACCTTACCGCAGCCACTGGAACAGTTGTCTCTAGACGCCCAATCTACAGACGACTGAACAGACATGATTTATTTGCCCAGAGACCTGCAAGGTACATTCCACTGAACCCTGGACACAGGAGTGCACGTAAAGCCTGGTGTCAAGAACACAGTACATGGTCATTGGAACAGTGGTCCCAGATTATGTTCACGAACGAGTCCAGGTGTAGTCTGAACAGTGATTCTCGCCGGGTTTTCATCTGGCCAGATAAGAACCCCTTAATGTCCTTGAAAGGGACCTGTAAGGAGGTCGTGGGTTGATGGTGTGGGGTGGGATTATGCTTGGTGCACGTACACCCCTGCATGTCTTCCACAGAGGAACTGTAAGAGGTCTGGTGTATCGGGAGGTCATTTTGCACCAGTATGTCCGCCTTTTCAGGGGTGCAGTGGGTCCCACCTTCCTACTGATGGATGATAACTCACGGCCACACCGAGCTGCCATCGTGGAGAAGTTCCTTGAAACAGAAGATATCAGACGAATGGCCTGCCTGTTCTCCATACCTAAAAACCATCTAGCACGTCAGGTGTAACACCAAAAATGCAGGATGCATGACACCTGCTACCGATATATATATATATATATATATATATATATATATATATATATATAATTGTATGTAAATATTTGTATTTTAAAAGCTTTCTGTTTAATAAGTAAGGACATTGCTTCACTGTATGTGTACATTTAGGTAGAAGTCTGTTGACGTTTTATTGTATTTATCTGTGTTTTACTGTGAAACTTATAAGCTCTGGGAAGAAGCCAAAGAAATTGTTATTTGCATCGACTAGCAACGATAATAGCAGTGCTTGTGCGTTGTAAAATCTTTGGGTCGTTGCATAGAGCGCGCGCGACCGGTTCCAGCGATTGTAGTGTGCAGAAGGGTGGTGTTAACGCTCTCGCAGTAGAGAGTACCATTTCGCCGGCATCATGTACACGCGCCGGCCAGATGACTAGAAGCAGGAGGAAGGACAGTGGACGGGCAGAAGATGCTGTATTAATTACGATTGCCCGTCCCCGTAATTAGCCGTGGCCCCACAAGATGCTACTGTCTTCAACAACAGCAGCAGTTCCAGCAACACAGATTCGTCGTCGGCTCCGAGTTTCGACGCACGCACAGCACTGAAGTGAGACTGTTCATTGGTAGAAAGTGTTAACGGCTAACCGAGCAGCACAACTGAATGTCATTTGATTAATGAACTTTATTTAAATAATAATCAGTTAAATTCAGGGCGACTGTGTCCTCATTGCCCCCAGACATTATTACCCAAGCAGTGTCCTTGTTCCCTTTCTTCCTTATATGCTACCCGAAGTTTGAGAATCTATCACTGGAAAAAATCCAAATGTAAATAAAATGCACAAATTGAGAGTGGGGCAGTTATATTTATTTTACATGTAGCTTGGAGCGCATGGCTGTTTGGTTTGGTACGTATTCTAGTATTTAATTCTGTTCAAGTCAGTAAAAAAAGGCTCAGTTGTTCAAACAATAATATGAAATCCAACTTGAACATGGCTGTTTGGTTTGGTACGTATTCTAGTATTTAATTCTGTTGAAGTCAGTAAAAAAGGCTCAGTTGTTCAAACAATAATATGAAATGCAACTTGAAAATTAAGCAACTGCATAGTAAAAAGTGCTTGCCTTTCTCTAAATTTCTTTGATGACGTTATGTTGAGGTCTCTGAAAGTCATTGTTCACGTAACGAAGTTCAATACTAACATACAGTTTAAGTGGATATTTTTCAAATCATTACTCGATTGCCTTTTTCAAAATTTAATGAAAAACTTAACGTAAAAGTGACTTCTCAGTTTACATTATCATTACATACTCACTTAAAATTAGTGTCAAAAAACGTGACAACCTTCAGTTGCCACGCCAGTGTTTAATAATAAATGTTTTTCTTTCCCATCATCTTGTAGAGGATTTTGGATGTAAATCGCCTTAGTGGGCTGGCGACCGTAATTATTTCCTTTTCGTTCATTAGTGTAACTTTTGGATTCATGATCAGTGGTACCCCTTTTCTGTACAGTGTAGTTAGTGAGTGAATGCACAAAATAACTTTCATTTTTCTAAATTGTAGCCCTGTTCGGTTTTACTTTTTTAATTTTAGTAGACTTTTCTATCAGAAAGATCGGCTGTACACTTTCCCCCTACTTATCGGTATTACTTCTTCGGGAAAGAAAGCCTTATCCAATTAGTAAAATTCCATTAGGTATACATGCGATCAATGGTCATATTTTATATCGCAAGCAGGATAGGTCGATTAGTAAGGGGGAGGTTACACTGGGATGCTCTCGGTCGACGTATCGCTGCAAGTCTTCAAACCCCAAGGACACTTCAAGGAGCTCCTACAGGCACTGGTGCAAGAATTGGAGGCTATACCCCAGCAGCTGGTCGACCACCTGATCCAGAGTACTCCAACCCGTTGTGCGGCCTGTATACGTGTGCATGGTAGTCATATCCCATATTGATGTCGGGGTACAAGCGCAGGAAACAGTGGCGTTTTGTGACACATGTGTTTCGGGATAGATTTCTCAAGTTATTACCAACACCGTGGACTTACAGATCTGCGTCGTGTGTGTTCCCTATGTGCCTATGCTATTAGCGCCAGTTTTGTGTAGTGTCACGTTGTGTGGCACCACATTCGGCAGTTATCCTTAATTTATGAGCACGAGTGTATATAGTGTCTGGTTCATGCACCCATGCTGACCGCTGTTCATCGGCTCGAATTTGCACGCCAATGTCGCAACTGGACGCCCACTGAGTGTTTTATGCTCCGCTAGACAGATAAGTGTTGGCGTGATTGGCGTGGAACGTCTGAAAGCAAAGGGTCCAGGCCGGAGAAGTGAGCGTTATGTTCTGGGGGATGTTTTCGAGTCATTCCCTGGGCGGTCTCGTCAGTCTGGAACGCACTTTGTGCTTTTCCTGAGCACGATGGCGTGCAGCAGCAGGACAGTGTAACGTCTCACACAGCGTGCATGCTGGTTTCAAGAGTACCACGATGAGTTTGCCATACTTTCCTGGCCACCAAACTACCCGGATTCAAATCCAATCGAGAATCTTTGGGACCAACTCCTTCGAGCTGTTCGCGTCATGGATTCTCGACCAAGAAAGGTAGCCTAGCTGGCCACGGCACTAGAGCCGGTATGGCCCCAAATCCTTACCTGTACCTTCCAGAACCTCATTGTCTCTCTTCCTGCACGTCCGCGCTGCGAAATGTGGCTACTCGGGCTTTTCATAGGCGCTCACATCAATGGATCTGGACAGTGAATGTTGTCTGAGTGTTCTTGCAAAGCAAGCTCTAGGGACACTTAGAGCAAACCTTTCCGTGGTGGTTGACGCCAACCTTGCAGCACCTGCCACTAGCGTTCAACGATTACCGCCGTTACGCTCCAGAGTTTGTTGTCCACAAGGGATCTCAGATCGATTCCATATTCCTTGATTTCCTCACAAGCGACTATTAATCAAATTGCTTGCATATGGAGTATCGTCTCAGTTGTGTGACTGGATTCGTGATTTCCTCTCAGTGAGGTCACAGTTCGTAGTGATAGACGGATGATGCTGTAGTATATCGAGAGATTGTAACAATGGAAAACGGACGGCGTGGCCGAGCGGTTCTAGGCGCTACAGTCTGGAACCGCACGACCGCTATGGTCGCAAGTTCGAATCCTGCCTCGGGCATAGATGTGTGTGATGTCCTTAAGTTCGTTACGTTTAAATAGTTCTAAGTTCTAGGGGACTCATGACCTCAGAAGTTAAAGTCCCGTAGTGCTCAGAGACATTTGAACCATTTGAACAATGGAAAATTGTACTGAAACGCAGGAGGATCTGCAACGAACTGACGCATGGTGCAGGGAATGGCAACTGAATCTCAATGTAGACAAGTGTAATGTGCTGCGAATACATAGAAAGATCCTTTATCATTTAGCTACAATATACACTCCTGGAAATTGAAATAAGAACACCGTGAATTCATTGCCCCAGGAAGGGGAAACTTCATTGACACATTCCTGGGGTCAGATACATCACATGATCACACTGACAGAACCACAGGCACATAGACACAGGCAACAGAGCATGCACAATGTCGGCACTAGTACAGTGTATATCCACCTTTCGCAGCAATGCAGGCTGCTATTCTCCCATGGAGACGATCGTAGAGATGCTGGATGTAGTCCTGTGGAACGGCTTGCCATGCCATTTCCACCTGGCGCCTCAGTTGGACCAGCGTTCGTGCTGGACGTGCAGACCGCGTGAGACGACGCTTCATCCAGTCCCAAACATGCTCAATGGGGGACAGATCCGGAGATCTTGCTGGCCAGGGTAGTTGACTTACACCTTCTAGAGCACGTTGGGTGGCACGGGATACATGCGGACGTGCATTGTCCTGTTGGAACAGCAAGTTCCCTTGCCGGTCTAGGAATGGTAGAACGATGGGTCCGATGACGGTTTGGATGTACCGTGCACTATTCAGTGTCCCCTCGACGATCACCAGTGGTGTACGGCCAGTGTAGGAGATCGCTCCCCACACCATGATGCCGGGTGTTGGCCCTGTGTGCCTCGGTCGTATGCAGTCCTGATTGTGGCGCTCACCTGCACGGCGCCAAACACGCATACGACCATCATTGGCACCAAGGCAGAAGCGACTCTCATCGCTGAAGACGACACGTCTCCATTCGTCCCTCCATTCACGCCTGTCGCCACACCACTGGAGGCGGGCTGCACGATGTTGGGGCGTGAGCGGAAGACGGCCTAACGGTGTGCGGGACCGTAGCCCAGCTTCATGGAGACGGTTGCGAATGGTCCTCGCCGATACCCCAGGAGCAACAGTGTCCCTAATTTGCTGGGAAGTTGCGGTGCGGTCCCCTACGGCACTGCGTAGGATCCTACGGTCTTGGCGTGCATCCGTGCGTCGCTGCGGTCCGGTCCCAGGTCGACGGGCACGTGCACCTTCCGCCGACCACTGGCGACAACATCGATGTACTGTGGAGACCTCACGCCCCACGTGTTGAGCAATTCGGCGGTACGTCCACCGGCCTCCCGCATGCCCACTATACGCCCTCGCTCAAAGTCCGTCAACTGCACATACGGTTCACGTCCACGCTGTCGCGGCATGCTACCAGTGTTAAAGACTGCGATGGAGCTCCGTATGCCACGGCAAACTGGCTGACACTGACGGCGGCGGTGCACAAATGCTGCGCAGCTAGCGCCATTCGACGGCCAACACCGCGGTTCCTGGTGTGTCCGCTGTGCCGTGCGTGTGATCATTGCTTGTACAGCCCTCTCGCAGTGTCCGGAGCAAGTATGGTGGGTCTGACACACCGGTGTCAATGTGTTCTTTTTTCCATTTCCAGGAGTGTAGAAAGTCAGCAACTGGAAGCAGTAAATTCCATAAATTATCTGAGAGTAGGCATTAGGAGTGATTTAAAATGGAATGACCATATAAAATTATTCGTCGGTAAAGCAGATGCCAGTCTGAGATTCTTTGGAAAAATCCTAAGCAAATGCAGTCCGAAAACAAAGGAACTAGGTTACAGTACACTTTTTCGCCCACTGCTTGAATACTGCTCACCGGTGTGGGATGCGTGCCAGAAGCAGTTAATAGAAGAGATAGAGCAGCGCGCTTCGTTACAGGATCATTTAGTAATCGCGAAAGCGTTACGAAGATGATACATAAACTCCAGTGGAAGACTCTGCAAGAGAGACGCTCAGTAGCTCGGTACGGGCTTTTGCTGAAGTTTCGAGAACATTCCATAACCGAGGAGTCAAGCAGTATATTGCTCCCCCCTACGTATATCTTGCGAAGAGATCATCAGGATAACATCAGAGAGATTAGAGCCTACTCAGAGGCATGCCGACAATCTTTCTTTCCGCGAACATTACGAGACTGGAATAGAAGGCAGAACCGATAGAGGTACTCAAGGTACCCTCCGCCACACACCGTCAGGTGGCTTGCGGAGTATGGATGCAGATGTAGATGTAAATCATCGAAGTGATATTGTAAGTAGGCTGTTTATGTTTTCTTATTGGCAACGTTACGTAGCGCTCTGTATGAAAATCACTGGCTGTGCTGTGTGCATTCTGTGGCTAGTTTGCATTGTTGTCTGCCATTGTAGTGTTGGGCAGCGGGAGCTGGATGTGAACAGCGCGTAGCGTTGCGCAGTTGGAGGTGAGCCGCCAGCAGTGGTGGATGTGGGGAGAGAGATGGCGGAGTTTTGAAATTTGTAAGACTGGATGTCATGAACTGCTGTATATATTATGAGTTTTGATGATATTAAGGTAAATACATTGTTTGTTCTCTATTAAAATCTTTAATTTGCTAACTATCCCTATCAGTAGTTAGTGCCTTCCGTAGTTTGAATCTTTTATTTAGCTGGCAGTAGTGGCGCTCGCTGTATTGCAGTAGTTCGAGTAACCAAGATTTTTGTGAGGTAAGCGATTTGTGAAACGTATAGGTTAATGTTAGTCAGGGCCATTTTTTTGTAGGGATTTTTGAAAGTCAGATTGCGTTGCGCTAAAAATATTGTGTGTCAGTTTAAGCACAGTCTTGTATAATTCTTCTAAGGGGACGTTTCATATGTCGACCCTTAGCCGAGGGTACCTCACTGGAATCTGCTGATTTTTTCTTGTAGTTTGTGTAATTAGTGTAGCTTTTGTTTATTGCTAGCGCGTAATTGTAGAGAGAATCTCCTTGGTAGTTGTAGTTTTTCATTGTTGTACAGTAAAACAGTTGTGGCATGCATGTAGATTTGCAGCAAGTATTTCGCAGCTGCGCTTGCAATTAGCGAGATATTATTTTCAGTGCTACGTTAATGTGTTCTCTTATTTTTGCTCTTCAAATTGTGCTTTTCTGTGTTATCGTGTGAAATATTGTGACAATAATGGCGTGTGAAAAACGTAATACTAGGCTCCGAGGTAAACTGAGAAACCACAGTGAAGACGAAAGCAGTGTGTTAGCGCCACCGAGTAATGAATTAACTAATGTTCAACGTAGTAATTTTGTAATTGTACATAGGGAAATGGAGCGGGCTGCAAACAGTGGTGTAGACAGTGAAACAATTAGTGAACAGGGAAGCATTATCGATCGATCGGTCGGCAACAGCTTGCCTCAGGAATCCGAAATGACAGGACACAATCTTGCAAATACTGTAGATTCAGGTTTTGCGTCCTCACCGTTTTCTCAAATAAGTCAAGACACATTTTCTGCTTTGCAAACTGCGAATATTGTGGTATAGCTACAATGAGACAGCCTTTTCCGTAGCACAGCAATACGTTACAGCACAGTACTTCCTTCATCACGGCAATAAGCGTAATAACTAAGATACCCAAAGCAATCCACTGCGTTTATTACGAGGTAAGTACATTGACTTCAGCAGAACTTTGCTTACAAAGGACGGTAACTACGACACTTCCACACAATTATCTTACAAGACGCACATTTAGCGCTACAGGACACGCATTTGAGTGATTAATTTTGTACTTGGACCATTTATTTTTCAAGATTTTTGAATTACAAAGGTTTTCCATGATACATTTCATTCCATTGCTGTAATCTGTAACACCTGAGGGTATAATTACATTAATCCTCAGGGGGGTACACGCTTACTTTGTGTACCATGTGTTTGGCAAGCACAAGGAGCCCTAGCTAATATGGTATTTGCTTATACAACTTTACACATCGGTACCATATTTTTCTAACACACAAATTACACAGCTATCTGATCATTTAACTGAGAGAGACAAACATTTATTTTACTATATCAGTGACAGATGTTTACGTAATTACACAGTTGGATAAATTCACACTTATGAAATTGTGTTTTGTCTGTACTTTGTGAACTGTTCATATTTTTTCGGAACCATTGTGATGCTATGAGAGCTTTGAATGATGTATTTGGTATAGGATCATGATTTTTAAAGTACGTTTGAGGTAGACGACACTATTGAAATGAGCAGAGAATTTTATTTAGGTTTTGAAATTATTGCAGAAAGCTACGACGTTTTTGAGATTTGACTGAGGTGTTATGATGTTATTTTTACGACGACGATGTGTATTATGCTGCTGAGGTATGTTTATGATCAATAAGATGATAATACCATATATGAGGAATTTGATTATGCTATGTATTTCTCATGATGAAATATTGAAGAAGTGTCGACGAATATGTATATGTATAATGAGGTAAGGAATAATGAGTAGTGGTTAGGGACTCTGATTTGTGGAAAAGGATGTTGGAAACCAAGAATCGTACTTTAGAATTATGAAATGTGTGTACATGTGTGAATGTATCACAATGCCACTGAAAATTTTTTGACACTGTTATATTCATAAGATTTTGTTTCTACACATTTGCAATGCAAATTCTCGACCCGTGAAATTTTGTATATGAGACTGCCACTGTAGTGCAAACTGCTGTTGTAAATATTTCAGTAAGAAAGTTAAGTGACCTTCACGTAATGCATTGTGGGCAGCTGCGCGACAGTCGCCTAGAAAAAAGCCATTAGTGTGTGCCTTTCAGAGGCACAGGTAGAAGAAAAAAGGAGGCCATTATCCTCACTATTGACATTTCTTTGTAGAAAGCATCGCAAATACGACACGCTCAAACTTGAAAACATATGATTACACTGTGGAGCTCGTAATTTATGATGTTTACTAAAATGCCTAATGAAATGATGAGAAACATTTCACATCTATTGCCTTGCTAGTTGAAAGATTGTTTACTGCATTATGAAATGCCATATGGCTAGTGAATGACGTTTCACGCCTTGCTTTGCCTATTTTGTTTAATATCTAGTTTCTAGCTGCACTGCAGCATTGGTTAAAATAAAATTTAATATATGTACTAATATAGATATTTTATGCCTACAGATCCTGTAAAAAATAATTTTATTATCTACTTCCAAGAAAACGAGGGAACATAAATAGACATTTCCCTTCACAGGAATTGCATAAATAATTTTTTTTACGATTTGGTAACTTATCTGCTAGTGTAAGTTCTCTTGATGCATCACTCTAGTGTTAAGATGTGACATAGGTATTACACATGGCCATTTTTACTGTAATATTGTTTCTGCTTGAGCTTTGTCACGTTTAGATATAAGTTATTGCATTTGCTGTTGCCTGCTTTGCCAATTTCTATTTTTTTTGTCATTGCTGTTTGTTTTAATTGTTTTGTGTTGCTGCATTGCCTCGTCCCTTAGTTTAGCATCTGAGCTCAGTAGATTTAAGTTAGCTTAAGAGGGTGTAGACTATAAAAGAGAATGAGTTGTGATGAATTGGAAGAAATGCATTGAGAAGCTATAAGAATATGGTTTGGCCAAAAGAGTATTTTGAAAGAGGATATGAACAAAAAAGTAGGGTTTAGAGACAACAAGTTTAGGTAGGATTTTCTTGGAAATAAATGATTTAAGATAATGGAAAATAAATAATGAGATAAGAAATATGTGAACATATAAATACAGAAAGCATGCTTGGATAGGACGTTTTGGTCAAAACAAATGTTGAAATAAGACGAAAGATCTATGGAATGAAGTTTTGGGTTGGACTGCAGTACCAAATGTTACACTGAAAACGAACCCTGTCCTTTCCATTGTGTTATCCCCGTATGTGTTTGTGTACTCTTGTATATGTGTTTTTCGTGTCTTTATGCGATTAGCTAATAAAAGTTATGTTGTAGAATTTTTCTAATAATATGTTATTTACTTTGTAAAGATGTTTAGACATTATTTATTCTGTTTTGTTTTAATGCTCATGTGTGAAGTTGATGTTTCAAAAGTTATTCTGATCTTTTAGGTATGTACTCATGTCATAATTCCTGTAACAGTGATGTATATTTTATTTCTATTCTTTTGTAAAGCCTGCATTACCACAAATGTTATCTGTATTGTTATGTTCTTTAATGATGTATTTTGCACCTTCGTTATTGTATTCTTATGTTATAAAATTGTAATTGACACCAGTTCATCAAATTAAGTAACTTGTAAGGTACATTTCACTGCACACGTTTCTGTTGGTCATAGTATATGGACAATATGTGAGAAGTAGGGACTGATAGTGTTTGCACATGTGTTAATAATTCAGCAAGGGACTGGATAACAGCATTGCTGGTTCTAAGGACATTTCAAAAAAATTTTTTTTGTGAGTGCACGAGTGGTGGTTCATGGACTTGCTATATTATCCGCAAGACTCTTCAATGGTGATTGTGCACCTGCACAGTCACAACAGATGGCTGCTGGCCATCTCTACAAGGATTACAGTGGGTCTGCATCTTTGATGACCCGCCAATACCATTATTTCTACAAGGACTACAGTGGGTCTACACCTTTGTTGACTCACCAGTACCATTATTTCTACAAGGACTGCAGTGGGTCTGCACCTCTGGTGGCCCACCAATACCGTAATCTCTACCAGGACTACAGTGGGTCTACTCGGTGATGACCTACCTACCAATATTCTTCAAAACGTCGAATGACTCTGCTGTGGGTTTCCTCTGTTGTGGCCCATTACCTGTCTGCATGTCGAGAGTCAGCACTGTCTTTCCGTTGGAAGGACAACACTACTTCTTCAAGACTGCATGGAAATCCACTCCTTCCGTGTGCATTTTCTTTTACTGCTCAGACTTTGAGAAAAACTCTGCAATTTTACTGTCATGAATGATCAGGACTGTCTTTATGGACTGTGATAAAATTTTAGCTTTTGACCAACATTGTATCAACAAGTGTGTGCATTTGATATCTTTGTTATTGTAATTATGAAAAA
This sequence comes from Schistocerca nitens, assembly GCF_023898315.1. Classification (NCBI taxonomy): domain Eukaryota; kingdom Metazoa; phylum Arthropoda; class Insecta; order Orthoptera; family Acrididae; genus Schistocerca; species Schistocerca nitens. Next base: position 1,178,113,231 of record NC_064614.1, read on the forward strand.
TTTTATCAAATCATTATTGGCCACTGCCCAAAACAATTTGTAAAATTTTTTGTGGGGAGCATGGGGGCTATGTAAGTAGGCTGTTTATGTTTTCTTATTGGCAACGTTACGTAGTACTCTGTATGAAAATCACTGGCTGTGCTGTGTGCAGTCTGTGGCTAGTTTGCATTGTTGTCTGCAATTGTAGTGTTGGGCAGCGGCAGCTGGATGTGAACAGCGCGTAGCGTTGCACAGTTGGAGGTGAGCCGCCAGCAGTGGTGGATGTGGGGAGAGAGATGGCGGAGTTTTGAAATTTGTAAGACTGGATGTCATGAACTGCTATATATATTATGACTATTAAGTGTTGGGCAGCGGCAGCTGGATGTGAATAGCGCGTAGCGTTGCGCAGTTGGAGGTGAGCCGCCAGCAGTGGTGGATGTGGGGAAAGAAATGGCGGAGTTTTGAAATTTGTAAGACTGGATATCATGAACTGCTATATATATTATGAGTTTTGATGATATTAAGGTAAATACATTGTTTGTTCTCTATTAAAATCTTTAATTTGCTAACTATCCCTATCAGTAGTTAGTGCCTTCCGTAGTTTGAATCTTTTATTTAGCTGGCAGTAGTGGCGCTCGCTGTATTGCAGTAGTTCGAGTAACCAAGATTTTTGTGAGGTAAGTGACTTGTGAAACGTGTAGGTTAATGTAAGTCAGGGCCATTTTTTTATAGGGATTTTTGAAAGTCAGATTGCGTTGCGCTAAAAATATTGTGTGTCAGTTTAAGCACAGTCTTGTATAATTCTTCTAAGGGGACATTTCAATATCTGGCGTTCCTCAAGTAGTGTCATAGACCCTCTGCTGTTCCTGATTTACATAAATGATCTAGGTGATAATCTGAGCAGCTCCCTTAGATTGTTTGCAGATGACGCTGTAATTTGCCGTCTAGTCAGATCACCAGACGATCAGTTCCAATTACAAAATGATGTAGAGAGAATTTCTGTATGGTGCGAAAAGTGGCAATTGGCACTAAACAAACAAAAGTGCGAGGTCATCCGCGTGGGTACTAAAAGAAATCCGATCAATTTAATCTAAGGGCTGTCAATTCGACTAGATACCTAGGAACTACAATTGCGAGGAGCTTAAATTGGAAAAACCAGATAGATGATATTATGGGGAAGGCGAAACAAAGACTGCTTAGAAGACGCGATAAACCCAGTAAAGAGACAGCCTACATTCCTCTGCTGGAATATTGCTGTGCGATGTGGGATCTTTACCAGGTAGGATTGACGGAGGACATCGAAAAAGTGCAAAGAAGGGCAGCCCGTTTCGTGTTATCGCGGAATGGGGGTGAGAGTGTCAGTGATATGATACCCGAGTTGGGGTGGCAGTCACCGAAACAAAGGCTGTTTTCTTTGCGGCGAGATCTATTTACCAAATTTCAATCACCAACTTTCTCTTGCGAATGCGAAAATATTTTGTTGTCACCCACCTACGTAGGGAGAAATGATCATCATAATAAAATAAGAGAAATCAGAGCTTGAACGGAAAGATTTAGGTGTTCCTTTTTCCCACGCGGCATTCGAGAGTGGAATGGTAGAGAAGTACTATCAAAATAGTTCGATGAACCCCCTGCCAGGCCCTTAAGTGTGAATTGCAGAGTAACCATGTAGATGTAGATGTAGAAACGAAGACGGCCTGTGTGGCCGAGCGGTTCTAGGTGCTGCAGTTTGGAACCGCGCGACCGCTACGGTCGCAGGTTCGAATCCTGCCTCAGGCATGGATGGGTGTGATGTCCTTAGGTTAGTTAGGTTCGAGTAGTTCTAAGTTCTACGAGACTGATGACCTCAGATGTTAAGTCCCATAGTGCTCAGAGCCATTTGAACCATTTGTAGAAACGAACATTTGCCGGAACTGTGTTTTGGACCTTCTCTACTACCTCTGTTAATGCTGCCTGATGAGGGTCCCACTTTGACGAGCAGTACCTAGAATCAATCTAAAGAGTGTTTTGTGAGCGCCTTATTTCATGGATAAATTACGTTTCCTCACGATACATCTAATGAATCTCAGCCAAGTATCTGGTTATTCCGTTTATGATGCAGCGGACTGTTATTCCCAGATATTTTGGTGTGGATACCGTTTTCAGTGACTTATCTGCAATATTATAAACGCACCGGAATGGGCGTTTCAGGCTGTTTGTGCTTAATCTGTTTGCGGCGCAAAACCCGTGACCGAGCAACTTAGCCCAGCCAACGATGACCAAAAAGTGTCGAATAGCGGGAAAAAATTAGCGCAGTCCGAAATTTTTGAACAGTCGTAGGAGGGCGTGCCGTGAAAAACAAACTAAAAATCCCGACCGGAGGGATGTGAGTGTGGGGACAGGGGACAGTTTCACGGTTATTTCTTCATTTTTTTGTTGAATAACTGCTGATTCTATCGAAGATGTTTCCCAGTACAAAATTAAACTACATTAAATTTCCTACAACAAAAATCCTATTCATTTTTTTCTTGGACTAACAACTGCTGTGATGCTGGGGCTAGGAAAATCGTAAACTGTAAAAAATACTAGTTTAATAGTATGAAATTAATGTTTATTGTAAAATGAAGTAGGTTAGGAACAAATAACAAATGTTTATGCAGTAGAGCCTTATTACGAGGCAAATTATGTTCTGGCGATGGAGATAAGGAAATTGACATTGTGGAATACATATTGACAGCATGTTACACTTGGTACTGGCTGTTCACTGTGGCAGACAGTTAACAGATCCAGCTGTTGAGCTTATTTATGTGCAGCTCACTCTAAAACTGCAATTAGCTACTCACTTAATAAAGTGAAAATAGCTCCACTTTATAAACATGAGCTCGGTGAAGTTTCTTTGTCCACGCACTTAAGAGAACTGGACAGGATATTCTGGGGAGACATAGTCTGTCTGTAAACTGAAAATGGAGCAGAGTCATGGTGAGGGAAATTGCTTTTACCGGAAGAACGCTACAGTTGCCGCACGGTTAGACCGAGTATCAATTTCCGGTCTAGCAGTTCAGTATGCAGAGATTTACTTAGATTCTGTCCTTCGAAGTTTCTTGTGGTACTACAAGGCGAGCCAAAAAGGACTTTACGACTTCGGAATGATATAGAAATGTACTGAGATAACGTACAGAGTCGATAGATGTGTCATTTTGTAGCAAACAGCCTCAGGTTTGATTCACGTAGTCCATCAGTACCCCATTCCACCTCCAGGAGCGTCAGCGTAGTGCACACTTAAAAATGACTACTTTCACTGGTGCTCGCTGATCGTTTTGGTTTCATGAAGCGAACTCTGCAACAACTGTTCGGCGTTAATTTCGCACCAAATACGTGAAAGGATCCCCAAGCAGGCCTACAATTTGCTCTTGGCACAAGAACTTTGTTGAGACGGGTTGTTTGCTGTGACATGATAAATTATCAGGTCGGCCGCGTGTTGATGATTATGTCGGACAGGTTAGGGAGAGCTTTGGTCGCAGTCCACAAAAATCAACGCGGCGTGTGTCTCTAGAAACTGCCATTCCACAAAAGACTGTTTGGCGAATACTGTGTAGACGTTTACACTTGAAACCATACAGATTCGCAATGGCACGGTAGATTAGTGATGCAAATAAGTCCGGCCGAGGGGAATCGTGTGCGGAAATGTGGCATCGGATAGAGGACGACGACGCATTCCTGAACACAATCAGCGATCATTTAATACCAGTGGCATGGTGAACACGCCCACGACAGCACAATATGGGCAGCGAACATCCACGTGCAGCCCTGGAACACATTCATGACAGCACCAAAGTTAATGTGTTTTGTGTCCTCAGCAAATTGAAACGGTACGGCCCTTTCTTCTTCATGCAGAATATTGTCAATGGTATTGTATATCTGGAAATGAAAACTTTTTAATTCCACAGGTCGATGAAGATGACCGAGATGGGATAGTTTATTGCCAGCAAGATGATGCGCCACCTCATTTCTTCACGGAAGTGCGAGGTTTCCTCTATGAGATGCTTCCCAGATCGGTAGGTTGGTCGTGAAGGGCAGTTGCACGGTCACCAGACTTGACGCCATTGGATTTCTTTCTCTGGCGTTTCATTACAGACCGTGTGTATCTACCTCTCCTACCTACACAATAACCAAACTGTTCAAAAAACAGACATCAGGATCACCTTTGCCACCAACAACAACTTAAAAAAGAAACTGATACATGACATGTCACATCCCACAGAGAAACTTAACAAAGCAGGAATTTATAAAATTGCATGCCGTCATTGTGTGGTGTCACCGCCAGACACCACACTTGCTAGGTGGTAGGCTTTAAATCGGCCGCGGTCCGTTAGTATACGTCGGACCCGCGTGTCGCCACTATCAGTGATTGCAGACCGAGCGTCGCCACACGGCAGGTCTAGTCTAGAGAGACTCCCCGACTTCACTAGCGATGGTTCAGTGTCTACATACGCTCTCATTTGCAGAGACGACAGTTTAGTATAGCCTTCAGCTACGTCATTTGCTACGACCTAGCACGACGCCATATTCAGTTATTATAATTACTTCAAGAAAGTATTTTGAACAGATAATATTTTGAATCATGTACCGCCAAGAGCGACGTTCATCATTAATGGATTAAAGTTAAGTATCAAACTAATTACGTCTGCTTTCTGAATTCTCATTCCTTGTCATGTTCCAGACCTCACGTCAGTATAGTCCTTTCCTCCTCACGCCAGCCTGCGTGAGCTAAAACGCGTGCATTTCGGCCTCCACTCGTAACACGGTGTTGGCTCTTCTGCCAACACAAAACATTGCAACAAATATTACATTGGCCAAACGGGAATAAATTTTAAAACCCGCTTTAAAGAACACATTGACTGTTTCAGACTTGGCAGACCGATTAAATCAGCTATAGAGAAACATATAAATGAAACAGGACACAGTGTTACAATAGACAACGGTCTCAAAGTACTACGTAAAAATGGACATCTTGGAAGAAATGGAAATACTCATCCATGGCCACATGGGGAATAACGAGATCCTGGAATGAAATGACAGACTTCAAAAATTGAAATTTCTTTTCCAATTTCACTACTCTTAGAATAAAAAATACATAACATGACAGCCGTTTGGTTCTAGCGCCAGCAATAGCTTAGAAATATGTAAAATAAATAGTTTATATCATGATGTGAGCAATAATATTGTAACAGGTGCCCAATTTGTAATGTATTTCGACAACCTACATCTGGAATACGATAACAAGACATGCAGACGACATGTAAACATCTGACACCACATAGATCGACATATCGATAGTCAAATCGAAACCAGCTGTATTTCGACCGCCATCTTGTCCACTGCACTACAGAACTGTTTGTGATCGTGTTTCCAAGTTACTGCTGTTAGTGACAATTTGTGAACAGTAACCAAGAGAGCCACGGAAACGGAAACACCGCAACACATCACAACGAGACTGCCACGTGAGAAGAAGAAAGTGAGTGACCGTTACAAAATATTTTCGTGCAAACATCAAATGGTTCAAATGGCTCTGAGCACTATGGGACTTAACAGCTTTGGTCATCAGTCCCCTAGAACTTAGAACTACTTAAACCTAACTAACCTAAGGACATCACACACATCCATGCCCGAGGCAGGATTCGAACCTGCGACCGTAGCAGTCGCGCGGTTCCGGACTGAGCGCCTAGAACAGCTAGATAACCGCGGCCGGCTGCAAACATCAGTCCAGCTTCCAAAGTGACATCGCCTCTTACTAAGTTTTCCCTTCTTCCACGGGATGACCACAGCATTTACAAAAAGACTATGTAATATCAGTATGGCCTTATTGTAAAGTTGTTTTTGTAATGCAATTTAGCCTGAAGACGAGGTTTAACTCTCGAAACATGTCGCTAAATAAATAAGTAATACAATAGATGACAAAGTTTGTGACTGGTAGCGCCAAAACCTTTACATATTTCTTGAGACAGTCACGGCCGAAAAATAGTCAAAATGACTTCAAAATAACGGGTTAACATAGGGAAGGCCAGGAGATACACAGTCAAGGGCAAACCGAAGTGATAGATCTTAGGCTTCCGCGTCTAATGCCCTCAAATGATACTCCAAACAAAGCACGTGTGGCATTCCCTTATGTTTTCAGGACGTAGTTCGCGACGTGTTTCGTTTGAGACGCCTATAATCGTTCCTGCTGCAGATAGCGTGAGGTCAGATCAGTGATTTCCTTTCAATTAATCACCATTTGACCTGCAAAATATCTCTGTTGCTTGACCACTACCCCTAGGTGCAATCAGACATCAGCTACTACCCCCCCCCCCCTTTCCCTTGCCTCCACCCCACCGTCTGTTACCCCTCCCCACGTTATCAACAAACTGTAGAATAAAAGGCTTTCATTGGCATACTTTTATTTTTAAAATTATGAAAGACGAATGGAATTTAGTTTGTGTGTGTGTGTGTGTGTGTGTGCGTGTTAGAATGAATGACGAAGGAATTCGTGGTGCATAGCAGCAAGTGCTACCCACAACTCCTTCTCAGCTACGAAAGCTAACTATCCACTGTGAGGGCAGCCACTCGTTACAAAACATACTTACCCTGCATTACTCCTCTCCATTGCGCACTAGCTTGACCTGCACACTGCAACCCCATCTCAGATCAATCAAGTTAAAATGTGTGCACTATACTTACTGTTCATAAATCACTTGATTGGTGCACTCCTTACTTCTGAACTGGCAGGAACTGGAGTCCGACCACAGCCACTAATAGTAACAGTAATAATAATGATAATAATAATACTGCGTGCAGCACTATAGTAGCCCTTATGTAGTTACTGCTGTGTCACGCTGTCAATTAATTCATTTATCTCTTCCGAAGCGAGTAATGAACCAATTTCTGGACTACTGAGGTACTATCTATAACTTGGAGAAGACATTTTATTGAGATTTTAGCATTTGTTATGTATATATCTCACTTTTATCATCGGCTATAAACAGGAAAAAGCGCAACATATGTGTATAGTAAGTGGATTACGTGAAGAACTTGTAACCTCCATAGCATTAATGCCACTAATTCAGAAAAAGTAATTACTGATAAGTTACACAAGCGGTATTAGAGTCTTATAAACTTGTGAAAATAATTTAGTTTAGCAACTTAAACAGAATCGAATCGTTTAGTGTTTACGCCTCCGAAAATTTCATTTTACCTCTCAGGGGGTAATTACTCCCAGATTGAGAACCACTGAGTTAGTTGTGATGTTACTGTACAACGAACGAAGCAAAGTAGATCCAAACTGTGAGATAGAACACCACCTTGCATTTATTACAATTTCCAGATGCCTGCTCAGTCAAGTTTTCACCTGTTCAGTTCTCCTATTGTTACATTACTCGACTAATTGAGTTCTGTAACAAGTTTCAGCTAGTAATAGCGAATACCCTGTTCAAGAATCACAAGAGGAGGAGGTATACTTGGAAAAGGCCGGGAGATACGGGAAGATTTCAATTAGATTACATCATGGTCAGACAGAGATTCCGAAATCAGATACTGGGTTGTAAGGCGTACCCAGGAGCAGATATAGACTCAGATCACAATATAGTAGTGATGAAGAGTAGGCTGAAGTTCAAGACATTAGTCAGGAAGAATCAATACGCAAAGAAGTGGGATACGGAAGTACTAAGGAATGACAAGATACGTTTGAAGTTCTCTAACGCTATAGATACAGCAATAAGGAATAGCGCAATAGGCAGTACAGTTGAAGAGGAATGGATATCTCTAAAAAGGGCCATCACAGAAGTTGGGAAGGAAAACATAGGAACAAAGAAGGTAGCTGCGAATAAACCATGGGTAACAGAAGAAATACTTCAGTTGATTGATGAAAGGAGGAAGTACTAACATGTTCCGGGAAAATCAGGAATACAGAAATACAAGTCGCTGAGGAATGAAATAAATAGGAAGTGCAGGGAAGCTAAGACGAAATGGCTGCAGGAAAAATGTGAAGACATCAAAAAAGAGATGATTGTCGGAAGGACAGACTCAGCATACAGGAAAGTCAAAACAACCTTTGGTGACATTAAAAGCAACGGTGGTAACATTAAGAGTGCAACGGGAATTCCACTGTTAAATGCAGAGGAGAGAGCAGACAGGTGGAAAGAATACATTGAAAGCCTCTATGAGGGTGAAGATTTGTCTGATGTGATAGAAGAAGAAACAGGAGTCGATTTAGAAGAGATAGGGGATCCAGTATTAGAATCGGAATTTAAAAGAGCTTTGGAAGACTTACGGTCAAATAAGGCAGAAGATATAGATAACATTCCATCAGAATTTCTAAAATCATTGGGGGAAGTGGCAACAAAACGACTATTCACGTTGGTGTGTAGAATATATGAGTCTGGTGACATACCATCTGACTTCCGGAAAAGCATGATCCACACAATTCCGAAGACGGAAGAGCTGACAAGTGCAAGAATTATCGCACAATCAGCTTAACAGCTCATGCATCGAAGCTGCTTACAAGAATAATATACAGAAGAATGGAAAAGAAAATTGAGAATGCGCTAGGTGACGATCAGTTTGGCTTTAGGAAAAGTAAAGGGACGAGAGAGGCAATTCTGATGTTACGGCTAATAATGGAAGCAAGGCTAAAGAAAAATCAAGACACTTTCATAGGATTTGTCGACCTGGAAAAAGTGTTCGACAATGTAAAATGGTGCAAGCTGTTCGAGATTCTGAAAAAAAGTAGGGGTAAGCTATAGGGAGAGACGGGTCATATACAATATGTACAACGACCAAGAGGGAATAATAAGAGTGGACGATCAAGAACGAAGTGCTCGTATTAAGAAGGGTGTAAGACCAGGCTGTAGCCTTTCGCCCCTACTCTTCAATCTGTACATCGAGGAAGCAATGATGGAAATAAAAGAAAGGTTCAGGAGTGGAATTAAAATACAAGGTGAAAGGATATCAATGATACGATTCGCTGATGACGTTGCTATCCTGAGTGAAAGTGAAGAAGAATTAAATGATCTTCTGAACGGAATGAACAGTCTAATGAGTACACAGTATGGTTTGAGAGTAAATTGGAGAAAGACGAAGGTAATGAGAAGTAGTAGAAATGAGAACAGCGAGAAACTTAACATCAGGATTGATGGTCACGAAGTCAATGAAGTTAAGGAATTCTGCTACCTAGGCAGTAAAATAACCAATGACGGACGGAGCAAGGAGGACATCAAAAGCAGACTCGCTATGGCAAAAAAGGCATTTCTGGCCAAGAGAAGTCTACTAATATCAAATACCGGCCTTAATTTGAGGAAGAAATTTCTGAGGATGTACGTCTGGAGTACAGCATTGTATGGTAGTGAAACATGGACTGTGGGAAAACCTGAACAGAAGAGAATCGAAGCATTTGAGATGTGGTGCTATAGACGAATGTTGAAAATTAGGTGGACTGATAAGGTAAGGAATGAGGAGGTTCTACGCAGAATCGGAGAGGAAAGGAATATGTGGAAAACACTGATAAGGAGAAGGGACAGGATGATAGGACATCTGCTAAGACATGAGGGAATGACTTCCATGGTACTAGAGGGAGCTGTAGAGAGCAAAAACTGTAGAGGAAGACAGAGATTGGAATACGTCAAGCAAATAATTGAGGACGTAGGTTGCAAGTGCTACTCTGAGATGAAGAGGAAAAAAAAACACATATTTCTCGTGTATTTTTGCTGCTGAGAGCTGCTGTACTCACCAACACTGGCAAGGCTGCAGGCGAGGAAAACTGTGAGGAGAAGTCGGCACAAGCTCACGACCATCGTGCTCCCTGCGAACACAAACACAAACACCCCGCCCATTAGTCAGGCTGTCATTTCTTACCCCTTCAGCAAAAATAATTTTATTATGTAGAAGGCTGTTTCATATGAGAAATGAGACATTTGGCCTACTCGTACAGCTTAATGCGCAGTGAACTCATTTGCGGGCCAGGGAGGTAGGCTAGATAGGGATCGAAACGGCATGTTTAATTAAAGACCAGCCAGATTGTGTTTTCTGTGCGATTTTACACATTTCTCTAAGTAAATGCCAGGACGTTTTCCCACCCCGAAGGTGATTATTATTAACGTTTAAAAACCTCCAAAGCGACGTAGATGATGCTGAGGTATGTAATTTAATACAAGACAATATTCCAGTATTCAAATCAAGAATAGCTGCCAACATGAGTAACGTAGAAGTAAATATCGTCGGAGTAGCGAAGCAACTTAAATCACTTAATAGAAGCAAGTCTTCTGGTCCAGACTATATACCAATTAGCTTCCTTTCGGAGTATGCTGATACATTAGCTCCATACTTAAACAATCATATACAACCGTTCGCTCGACGAAAGATCCGTGCCCAAAGACTGGAAAGTTGCACAGGCCACACCAATATTCAAGAAAGGTAGTATGAGTAATTCACTTAATTACAGGCCCATATCGTTAACGTCGATATGCAGCACGATTTTAGAACATATATTGTGTTCGAACATTATGAATTACCTCGAAGAAAACTGTCTATTGACACACAGTCAGCATGGGTATAGAAAACATTGTTCCTGTGAAACACAACTAGCTCTTTATTCACATGAAGTGTTGAGTGCTATTGACAAGGGATTTCAGATCGATTCCGTATTTCTGGTTTTGCGGAAGGCTTTTGATTGACACTGTACCACACAAGCGGCTCGTATTGAAATTGCGTGCTTATGGAATATCGTCTCAGTTATGTGACTGGATTTGTGATTTCCTGTCAGAGAGGTCACAGTAATTGACGGAAAGTCATCGAGTAAAACAGAAGTGATTTTTGGCGTTCACCAAGGTAGTGTTATAAGCCCTTTGCTGTTCCGTATCTGTATTAACGATTTGGGAGACAATCTGAGCAGCCGTCTTCGGTTGTTTGCAGATGACGCTGTCGTTTATCGACTAATAGTCATCAGAAGATCAAAAGAAGCTGCAAAACGATTTAGAAAAAATATCTGAATGGTGCGAAAAGTGGCAGTTTACCCTGAATAACGAAAAGTGTGAGGTCACCTACATGAGTGCTAAAAGGAACTCGTTAAACTTTGGTTACACGATAAATCAGTCTAATCTAAAAGCCATAAATTCAACTAAATACCTAGGTATTACAATTACGAACAACTTAAGTTGGAAGGAACACATTAAAATGTTGTGGGGAAGGCTAACCAAAGACTGCGTTTTATTGGCAGGACACTTAGAAAATGCAACAGACCTACTAAGGAGACTGCCTACACTACGCTTGTCCGTCCTCTTTTAGATTACTGCTGCGCGGTGTGGGATCCTTACCAGATAGGACTGACGGAGTACTTCGAAAAAGTTCAAAGAAAGGCAGCACATTTTGTATTATCGCGAAATATGGGAGAGAGTGTCACAGAAATGATATAAGGTTTGGGCTGGACATCATTAAAAGAAACGCGTTTTTCGTTGCGACGGAATCTCCTCACGAAATCCCAATCACCAACTTTTTCCTCCGAATGGGAAAATATTTTGTTGACACCGACCTACATAGGCAGGAACAATCACCACCATAAAATAAGGGAAATCAGAGCTCGTACGGAAAGATATGTGTGTTCATTCTTTCCGCGCGCTATGCGAGATCAGAATAATAGAGAATTGTGAAGGTGGTTCGATGAACCCTCTGCCAGGCACTTAAAAGTGATTTGCAGCGTATCCAAGTAGATGTAGACGAAGACACATGGGGCCGCAAATGTCGGGAAATACTCCAAAAATGGATGACAATTGTTGAACGTGTGATGTCACCAGATGACGTACGGGGCCAAAGAGATTCCGGGCCTTGCAACGACTTGTAATGTCACACTAGGAGGCTTCTCCGCCACACTTCGGGAACGTTCAGCTCCGGGCAGTCCACGGGAAATAAATATTTAATGGGAAAGGTACACACTTTAGGTCTTAATTTTGTCATGCGCTATTCCGGACTTGCACGTATTTGAGCGGGCAGCCAGGAATTACTAAATCGTCTGAAATAGTCACTCGCTTCCCGCTGGAGATGGATGCAGGCGCTTGTAAGACATGCGGTGTCACGTGCTGTGACGTAGCCCCACGGCCAGTCACGTGGGTCTCGATGACGTATCTCGCCGCACGTGCAGCTACTGGGCTTGTCCATCCCACTCTGGCCGGTAGTGGGCAGTGCTATGCAGCACTCCGCTAGTCTGCTCTGTTTTCGAACACGTCTTGTAAACGTGATTTGTTATAAAAGTAAAAGTTACAAAATTATTGCTCTCGTTGCAACCAAGCAAAGCTGTTCTTATTTTGTATTTCTTTCCTTTTGTCCCTTCTTTTTACCTACTTTATTTATTAAAGAACACGTATCTCTCTTATTGGTGGCGTTGCTATTGCTTATACTTATTTACTTGTAGCACAATACGAAAAGTCTTTGTTGTACTGTAGATTGCGATAAACCAGTGGCAAATGGAGATTATGTTGAAAAACACGATTTCCTAGGAAAAAGAGTGGAGAATAAAATGGAGCATTGGAATCTTGCATAAAATTAACCCGTTTTTAGGAAGGAAATTACGATTTAGAATAGATATCTCTATGGTGCGAAAATTGGCAACTAACCCTAAATAATGAGAAGTGTGAGGTCATCCACATGCTAAAAGGAATCCGTTAAACTTCGGTTACACGATAAATAAGTCAGATCTAAAGGCCGTTAATTCAACTAAATACCTAGGAATTAAAATTACGAACGAGTTAAATTGGAAAGAACACACAGAAAATGTTATGGAGAAGGCAAACCAAAGACTGCATTTTATTGGCAGGACACTTACGAAATGTAACAGATCTACTAAAGAGACTGCCTTCACTACTCTTGTCCGTCCTCGTTTAGAATACTGCTGCGCGGTCTAGGAACCTTACCAGATAGGATTAACGGAATACATCGAGAAAGCTCATAGAAGAGGAGCACCTTTTGTATTATCGCGAAATAGGGCAGAGAGTGTCACTGACATGATACGGAATTTCGCCGGCCGGAGTGGCCGACCGGTTCTAGCCGCTTCAGTTTGGAACCGCGCGACCGCTACGGTCGCAGGTTCGAATCCTGCCTCGGGCATGGATGTGTGTGATGCCCTTAGGTTAGTTAGGTTTAAGTAGTTCTAAGTTCTAGGGGACTGATGACCTTAGAAGTTAAGTCCATAGTGCTCAGAGCCATTTTAACCGGGATTTCGGTCGGAGATCATTAAAACAAAGGCGTATTTCGTGGTGGCGGAATCTTCTCAAGAATTTCAATCACCAGCTTTCTCCTCCGAATGCGAAAATATTTTTTTGACACCGACCTTCATAGGGAGAAACGACCACCATGATAAAATAAGGGAAATGAGAGCTCTCACGGAAAGATATAGGTGTTCGTTTTTTTCCGCACACTGTTCGAGAGTGGAATAACAGAGACTTACTGTGAAGATGGTTCGATGAATCCTCCACCAGGCACTTAAGTATGATCTGCGGAATAGCCATGTAGATGACACCCCTTGTATATCTTGAGTGACATATGGGATGGACACAGTAAGTCTCAGACACTTCCTTTTTTTTAAGTTGTCGATCGAGCTATCCTGAAAACAGTGCCTTTCATTCCATGAGACGGCCTAAGTCCATCAGACTCTCGCATTGACTGAACCAGCCGGATATAACTCTTCCCTTAACGTAGCTTGCTGGGGGATCGCGGATACTGTAGCCGTGCCAGAAACAGATCCTTGTATGCGTTGACATGCGTCGAGACGTGGACCGCCGTGCTCCGTCAGATATCGCGGAACGCAGGCCGTGTGGTATCGATAGCAACGATGCCACGACATAGTTTCGAAGGTTGGCACTACCACGAGACACCGACGACAGCGCCCTCTAACTGGTGCTGTGCAGCTCTACGAGCATCGGTACAGATTCTCCGCAATTCATAAAGTGCAGACAAAAAATGGTTCAAATTGCTCTGAGCACTATGGGACTCAACATCTTAGGTCATCAGTCCCCTAGAACTTAGAACTAACCTAAGGACATCACACACACCCATGCCCGAGGCAGGATTCGAACCTGCGACCGCAGCAGTCCCGCGGTTCCGGACTGCAGCGCCAGAACCACACAAGTGCAGACAACCAGGACACTTCGCTTCAGCTTTGCTCTACGTACGACGGGTCTAAGACTTCGCATCTGTGCAAAGTTACGTATTCTTTCTTGCACCTGTAAACCAACTTTACTCACTGCAGTACCGACTTAATTTTCCTGCTCCTGCTCCTACCCACGCGCCGCATTCCAGGCGGGATACAAAAGGCCGCGCAAGAGCGGCCGAGGTCCGACTGCTGAGGATCGCGCGAGGGCAAAGGCGTCCTAGCAACTCGGAAGCGGTGCAGCGTGTCATCCGAGAAAGAGTACGAAAGTAACGGCTCGCGATGATCGCAAAATGTGCGTGCAATGTCAGACTTTGGATTTGGTAAGTATAAAATTCTGTCTTAAACAACACAATTTCTTCTTTTTTCAGCCATACATGTGTCGGTGATGCTTTCCCATTTTCAGTGGACTGCCTTTGTTTTTCTGTCGAACAACAAGTAAAACGTTAGTAAGAATATCTGTAGGCTATTTTTTGGAATCGTGGTTATAAGGCCCTATATTCGAAACGTTTTAACAAATTACTTTTGAATGCATTACGGGAACAGCAGTGATCAATGTCTTATAAAGTGATTCTCCAACAGAAAGAGGTTCCTACTCAATGGTCTGAAGATGACCACAGTAGTGGTCGAAACCGGTCACCTTGTTAAAAAGTCGTGATCAAGACTGTTTTTAATAGTAATTATGTTTTAACAAATATACACTGAAGACCTAAAGAAACCGGTACACGTGCCCAATATCGTGTAGGGCCCCCGCGAGCATGCAGAAGTGCCTCACCACGACGTGGTATGGGCTCGACAAATGTTGGAGGGAACTGACACCATGAAACCTGCAGTGTTGTCCATAAACCCGTAAGAGTACGAGGGGGTGAAGATCTCTTCTCCACAGCACGTTCCAAGGCATCCCGGATATGCTCAATAACGTTCATGTCTGGAGAGTTTGTTGGCCAGCGGAAGTGTTTAAACTCAGAAGAGTGTTTATGGAGCCACTCTGTAGCAATTCTGCACGTGTGTGGAGTCGCATTGTCCTGCTGGAATTGACCAAGTCCGTTGGAATGTACAACGGACATCAACGGATGCAGCTGATCAGACAGGATGCTTACGTACGTGTCTCGACGTATCAGGGGTCCCATATCACTCCAACTGCACATGTCCCACACCATTACAAGGCCTTCAACACGTTGAACCGTCTCCTGCTGACATGCAGGGACCACGGATTCATGAGGTTGTGTCCATACCCGTACACGTCCATCCGCTCGATACACTTTGAAACGAGACTCGTCCGACCGGGCAACGTGTTTCCAGTCATGAACAGTCCAATCTCGGTGCTGACGGGCCCGGCCGAGGCGTGAAGCTTTGTGTCGCGCCGTCACCAGGGGTACACGACTGTGCCTTCGGCTCCGACAGCCCATATCGATGATGTTTCGATGAAGGATTCGCACGCACACACTTGTTGATTGCCCAGCACTGAAAACTGCAGCAATTTGCGGAAGGGTCGCACTTCTGTCACGTTGAAATATTCTCTTCAGTCATTGTTGGTCCTGTTCTTGCAGAATCTTTTTCCGGCCGCAGCGATGTTGGAGATTTGATGTTTTACCAGATTCCACATAATCACGGTACACTCGTTAAATGGTTGTACGGGAAAATACCAACTTCATTGCTACCTTGGAGATACTGTGTCCCATCGCTCGTGCGCCGACTGTAACACCACGTCAAACTCACTTAAATCTTGATAACCTGCCATTTGTAGCAGCAGTAACCGATCTAACAACTGCGCCAGACACTCGTTGCCTTACATAGGCGTTGCCGACCGCAGCGCCGTATTCTGCCTGATTACTTATGTCTGTATTTGAATACGCATGCCTATATCAGTTTCTTTGGCGCTTCAGTGCATGTACTTTTATAGGAGACGCTGTTTACGTCACATTCTGTCTACGGCATATATTTTAATGTATTTTGCATTTATTTGCAGTTTTGAGTACTGCGTCCGGTAGGATATTTCCAGATGTTGTTTTTAACGTTGCCAGCCTTGTGCTTTTCCTTATTGTTATAGACGATTTGCACTGGTGTTCAAAATTAAAGCAACAAACCGAAATTTTGCAAAGTTGCCACGGTATAATCAGGTGATAGTAAAGCTACAGTCGCAGGTTCGAATCCTGCCTCGGGCATGGACGTGGGTGATGTCCTTATGTTAGTTAGGTTTAAGTAGTTCTAAGTCTAGGGGACTGATGACCTCAGATGTTAAGTCCCATAGTGCTCAGAGCCAATACAGAATGTAAGCAACTGCAACCTGCATAACGGTAGACAAAAATGTTCTTCGTTTTCTCCAACTTAACAGATATACACACACATTCCGACACCTGGTTAATGGGCATAGTATGGCGTGTGACCACCTCTGGCAGCATACAGGCCTGACAAGGGACAGGGCGTGCTGTGAACGATGTCATCAACCTCATGCTGAGGCAATAAAGCCCGTTCTTCCTGCAGCGCTGCTCGCAAACTTGGAGAATAGTTGGTGATGCAAGCCGTCTCCATAGTGCATTCCATACGTGCTCTATGAGATTCAAATCCAGAAAGCGAGCAGGCCACGCTGGGTGTGTAATATCTTCCGTTTCCGAGAAAACATCAACCACGTGTGCTCTGTGAGGTCGAGCATTATCGTTCGGCAATACGAAGCCTGGGACCACAGCATTACGTTTCAACCGCACATAAGGTCCCAAGATCTCGTCACGATAACTGAAAGCAGTTGAACCTTGCCGAGTTAACCGTACAATTCCCTAAAGAGGTGTTCGAGTGGTCAACGTAATCCCTGTCCTCACCATTAGGGATCATCCTCGATAACAGCTCTTTCCACAATGGTTAGGTCCCGAAATCATGTTCCACGTTCCCTCCAGGTGCGAATCCGTCGAGAATCACTGTCCAGACCAAACTGGGACTCATCTGCGAAAAGAACATTGGCCCACTGTTCGACCAACCAGGTGGCATGGTGACGGCTCCATCCTAGACGTTTCCTCCTCTCAAGACGCATCAGAGGTACACATACAGCGAGTCTCCGACAGTGAAGACCACTCTGCACACATTTTGTGTCGCTACAACACGTACAGTGGATGCTGTGAGGTCAGATGCCACTGAGGTGGCATTGTCGTGCCTTGCGGCCAAATAACGGTTCTCTCTTTCTGATGTTACACGTGGTCGGCCCCGCCCTGGTCTTTGGGATACGTTTTCGATCTGTATAAAATGTCGTCGCATCCGAAAAGTAACAGAACGATTCACGTCAAGCCATCGGACCACAACAGTTTGCGACTGTCCTGATTCCATTCTTCCTATGGCCTGGCAGGCGTCTTCTCTGTGCCATACTGCACCGTCTGTGACTGTGTACACAGCGATTGTGGATGTGGGACTACAAGGCAACGTTGTCATGGTTATCCGTTGACCGGAATGCCATGTTCCGTGCACGACGCGATCGCATGGCCATCTGTTGACAGTTTGTGTGATTGTATCATGAATTAGATACAGGGCGGGGAAATAGCAGTTTGTTCTTTTAATTTTGGACTCTAGTGTATTTTGGGTAGGAGTGTGGGAGTGTGAGCATTAGATATACTGAACACATAAGATCTGTAAAATGTCACCTACTAATGCACATTTGCAGTGTATTTTATGGCGATGGACCACAGCCAATAACAGCTCTCCACACGAGCTAATAATTGAAAAAAATTGTCACGTTGAGAAAAACGTAGGAGAAAGCAAAGAAAAAGAACCGAGCTCTATTTTCTGTTGGTAAAGCACCGTCCAGAGATCCAATTTCTATTAACACAAAACAAAACTGAAACGACTGAGCTATCCAAGCACGACTCACGATCCACCCTCACATTCGCCCAGGTTTTGGCTAATCCGCGACTAGTAGTATGCTTTCTTCCAGGAGTGACACTCAGTAAATTCTGGAGGCTGGGAGACGAGGCACTGGCGGGACTGAGAGCGGGCCAGGAGTCGTGCTTGGATAGCTCTTTACGACATTTGCCAGCGAAAGGCAAAGGTCCCAGGTTCGAGTTCAAATTACCCGTCTGGCACACACCAAACAAGGCGGCGTTTCGTAAACTTTGTAGCATTGTGAACTTGTCAGAGACTTGACGACTTGAAAACGACAACAATATTTTTTAAAAAAAGAAAAAGAACACATTAGAGAAACATTTCACGAGTCTTTGTATGATGCTCGAAATCATCTGCAGAAGCTGTGATAGTCAACGTTAGTCGTGTAAGGGGGATACCGCGTGATATTCCATCAAAAAAATACTCTCTAGCGCTCTTTAGAATTTGTCGATTCTAAATGAAACATAGAGTTTCAAATTCGGCTTCGGCATCTCATTTGCACGTGATTTCGAGCCTCATACAACCGCTCATCAACTGTTTCTCTAATCTTTTACACAAATCATTTCACAAAACTTTTAACTACTTTTTTCCAAATTATTTTTTATTTTCAGGTTTTCCCCAGAAAGTATGAAATATATTTAAATATCAATCGGTATTCTGTTGTTATTAAGAGTGCGGTAAGGGCGGCTGTAGTGGCTAAAATGGCCTCTTCATCTCTTCATTTTATTTTGTTACTGAGTTGTGCAGCGCAGTAGCGAAAATTTAAAACTTTTCGTGACGATGATTTTGTTTATCTCTACGTCTGATGAAAGACATATCACTTGTCTTGCTTCAGACGTAGAGATAAAATCATCGTCACGAAAGGATATACTGTATATATATACAGGGTGTTACAAAAAGGTACGGCCAAACTTCCAGGAAACATTCCTCACACACAAATAAAGAAAATATGTTATGTGACTTGTGTCCCGAAACGTTTACTTTCCATGTTAGAGCTCATTTTATTACTTCTCTTCAAATCACATTAATCATGGAATAGAAACACACAGCAGCAGAACGTACCAGCGTGACTTCAAACTCTTTGTTACAGGAAATGTTCAAAATGTCCTCCGTTAGCGAGGATACATGCATCCACCCTCCGTCGCATGGAATCCCTGATGCGCTGATGCAACCCTGGAGAATGGCGTATTGCATCACAGCCGTCCACAATACGAGCACCAAGAGTGTCTACATTTGGTACCGGGGTTGCGTAGACAAGAGCTTTCAAATGCCCCCATAAATGAGAGTCAAGAGGGTTGAGGTCAGGAGAGCGTGGAGGCCATGGAATTGGTCCGCCTCTACCAATCCATCGGTCACCGAATCTGTTGTTGAGAAGCGTACGAACACTTCGACTGAAATGTACAGGAGCTCCATCGTGCATGAACCACATGTTGTGTCGTACTTGTAAAGGCACATGTTCTAGCAGCAAAGGTAGAGTATCCCACATGAAATCACGGCGGTGAATCGAAGAAGTACAGCACATACTGACGAAACTAAAATGAGCTCTAACATGGAAATTAAGCGTTTCCGGACAGATGTCCACATAACATCTTTTCTTTATTTGTGTGTGAGGAATGTTTCCTGAAAGTTTGGCCGTACCTTTTTGTAACAATCTATATATATATATATATATATATATATATATATATATATATATATATATGATTGTCTAGATTATGTAATGTCGTATTCAGACTGATGTGTCGGCAGCTGGGCCAACACCTTGTAGATCGAAGTGGCTGAAAGTGCACGCTAAACTAACGCAGACGGGCGTGAAGTACTGGAACATGAGACTTATTAATGAATAAGAAGAACAGTACGTAGCTGGAATAATATACTTAACTTTATTCTCTTGTTGGAATACATCTCTTGAATAGTAGTAAGCTATAAGCACTGATACACATGGCGCCTTGCTAGGTAGTAGCTATGGAATAAGCTGAAGGCTATTCTATCAGTCTCTCGGCAAATGAGAGGAAGACTTGGTAGGTCTGGTCGCAAGCTATGTCGTCCGTACAACTCGGGCGAGGTCATGTCCGTGTCTTGTGACCTGCCATGTGGTGGCGCTAGGATTGCGATTACACAGTGGCGACACGCGGGTCCGACATGTACTACAGGACCGCGGCCGATTTAAGTTACCACCTAGCAAGTGTGGTGTCTAGCGGTGACACCACACAGACAACACAACACTTGGAGTAATGGCGTCCAGTCGGGCATTGTGAGCAGTCGCTTGGCCATATATTTTTATAATGTATTTACTTTGTTTCATCACAATTGAATTGCAAATAAGAGAAGAGTGTTTCATAAAATAAGGTTACTAAGGCATTCGTGTATTAACAGCTTGGTAATAGCTATGTTCTCTTATTACAGCTGTATGTTAAGATGTTGTCGAATTATTGAGGAAATCACTACGACAATCATGCGATTATTAAGCTATGCAACAGGCATTGCATGCTGTAAGAAAGGAAAAGATGCCGTTCGCTACAGCAGCCAAACTATTCAGTGTCTGAGGAGACGCGCTCAAGAGAAGAGTTTAAAATAAAAAAAAGAATACCATAATGCTGTTGAAGACAAAAATATTCTTAGTAACTTCAGGTGAGCATTCAACCCTATTTTTGACATGGAAAAAAATGTTATGGGATGTCATAAGTGATTTACGCTTCTTGGAATTTCAGTTTACTGAGCGGAATATTCACCACACAAAGAGAAACAGATCGCAGGCAGAAACTGGGTGACACGGTTTAAGAAGAGACATTCAAGCATTAGCCTCTGAAAATGCGATTACACTTTCCTTTCCTCTGTGTCTCGCCACTTCGCCCTACCTACCGGACAATGATTCCGTTTTACAGACTTAAGCTAATTTTAGTTACTACATAAGGAGAATTGAAATATTAATACAATTATTTTATGGTTATAGAATGTAACAGTTTATACAGATATGTTTTATGTGCGTGTCTGTGACATGATCTCAGATAAAAACGTTTTGCTGAGTCTGGCCAGATTACCCAACTTCTCTATATACAAAGAGAACTCACGGATGTTTCAATTTATGCTGTGAATTGATATTTCAATTTTCCCTTAAATCACGAATTACGTTTTTCTTCATTATCCTGATTACTTCAAAGGCATTACACTTTTTTTCCATACTACACCTCACTATCGTGACTTTGATTTACGTTTGTTCATTTCCTACTCTTCGTTTGATTGTGAAAACTCGGACAACAATTTTCCCTCAAATCACTAATTAATTTTTTCTTAATTAATCTGATTAGTTTCAAACAGTTAAACCTTTTTCCGCAAATCTAAACATCATGCTGGTCTATTTGATAGCTGATTGCACCTTGTTCGTTTGACTAGGGAGATTGCAACGTGAAATCTATTGCGTAATTTTCCCTCAAATCACTAATTTTTTTGTAGTTTTGCTGATTACTTTCAAGGAATTGCTTCTTTTTGTACAAAATTGGACCTCACGATAGTTAGTTTGATGCTACACTTGTCCATTTCCATCTCTTCGTTTGGCTACGAAAGTTCGAACAAAAAGCCGTGGGACTGCTACGGTCGCAGGTTCGAATCCTGCCTCGGGCATGGGCGTGTGTGATGTCCTTAGGTTAGTTAGGTTTAAGTAGTTCTAAGTTCTAGGGGACTTATGACCTAAGATGTTGAGTCCCATAGTGCTCAGAGCCATTTGAACCAAAAAGCCGTGGTTTATTTTCTAGCAAGTCTTGTTTTTGCCCCACTCAAACATTTGACCAAAAAAGTAAGTGGATGCATCTCACCGACATCTCCCATACAATATTTTCGTAATTAACAAAGTAATGTGGACAGCAGAAATTAACAAATAAAGAGCAGCAGTAAAATAAATGACATTAAAGCGCGAAATAACCGAAACACTAACAATTTCATTTTGGTCCCAGTAATTTTTCATTCAATATAAAATACAGTACTTTAGAGAAATCTTTATTAGTTAAAATATCTGCTGTATTGTACTGCCAGAACGTGACGCGGATCACAGCATAAGCAGCTATAAAGGTAAATATTTTTATAAAAACGCTTTGAATATAAAGACTGTCATGTAAGATTTTACTAGTGGTTCGACAGAAAGAAACCCACTGATACCGATGAAACATCACCAAAACATACGTGTGTGAAGAAAGAAAGAAACTGTGTTCTCGACAAGACGGAATATTTTAAACAATATATTTATTGTTGGAACAAATGCGGACACTCGCGGAAAGCGAGTTTTGAAAAAGAAAAATCATCTCAAGTATTAAAAAAAACAATTGAAGAACAGGTTTCCGGCCAGTGTCAATTTGAATAAGTACTTTAGGACTTAGGCCTCGATAAGTAAGATATGTTGATGGCCAAGAAGAATTCCGTAGAAACTCTTCATGCTGCAGACGTTTACGAATTTCGATGTGAATACAGCGACGTCCACATTTGCGAAATATCCATTCTCTCTGTTCAGACTAGCAGCTCCTCGAGAGCCGGGATCATCTGTTTAAACAAAAAGTGCTACTCCGAAGTGGCGAGAGTGGCACAGTTCAGGAATGGCGGGGCGCATCAAATCAGTCGGAAGACTGACGAAACAAAAGAGACATTGTACCCTACATAGCAGAGACCAGAAACGGGGGGAGTACGAGTCTAATGGTGAGTGTTGCTTACACTAGAAATAAAGGCGGCGCTGTTATCGCTGATGCAGTGGCTTCTTTCGTTCCCTCTGTAATCCTGCGAGTATGATGACGTTGGTAACTTATTGAAGCGTGCTTGGGCGAGGCAAGTCGTGACTTGGAACGAACTAGAGTGCACGATCATTCTGTTGTAAAGTCGACTGACGGGGCGAAATAACCGATTGGCGAGATCAGATGGCCTCCAACGAACCTATGTTTTATGGGACTGTCGAAGGTGTAAGACGAGTATTAAGCGTTGCAGTGTATACAGTTGAAAAGGTGCTCCATTTAGAGGAAGAGTGGTCCGAAAAAGTCGATGCTATATTCCATGCTTCAGACAATAAACATATCTGTTCATCAAATGCAAAGAAAATAGTTGTATTCTTGTTTACTGCACCTCCACCATGAGAAAACATATGCACTCCATCAAACTAAAAGCGGGCTCACAATAAGGTCACTGCACTGATCAGCCAGAACATCGAAATGGTTCAAATGGCTCTGAGGTCATCAGTCTCCTAGAACTTAAAACTACTTAAACCTAACTAACCTAAGTACATCACACACATCCATGCCCGAGGCAGGATTCGAACCTGCGACCGTAGCGGTTGCGCGGTTCCGAATTGAAGCGCCTAGAACCGCTCGGCCACCGAGGCCGGCTGACTGATCATTATGACTATCGGCCTACAATCGATATAAATCCCTCCAGGCGATAGCAGGGTCACATGATGAGGAATGATTGCTTGTCGGACACAAGCACGGTGCATGTTGTATCACTGAGCTTGGGGTCTGTGTGTAGACTGGGGAAGGCGCGCGATCTATCTAAATTTGACCGAGCGCGGATTGTGATGGTCGGGAGGTTTGGCGCGAGCATTTCGGGAATTCCACGACTTGTCGGATGTTTGAAGGGTGCTATGGTGAGTGTCTTCGTGGCGAAACACAGGTGAGACCATGTTCAGACGTTCGTGGTGTTTGGCGGCCAGCCCTCATTACATACACTCCTGGAAATTGAAATAAGAACACCGTGAATTCATTGTCGCAGGAAGGGGAAACTTTATTGACACATTCCTGGGGTCAGATACATCACATGATCACACTGACAGAACCACAGGCACATAGACACAGGCAACAGAGCATGCACAATGTCGGCACTAGTACAGTGTATATCCACCTTTCGCAGCAATGCAGGCTGCTATTCTCCCATGGAGACGATCGTAGAGATGCTTGATGTAGTCCTGTGGAACGGCTTGCCATGCCATTTCCACCTGGCGCCGCAGTTGGACCAGCGTTCGTGCTGGACGTGCAGACCGCGTGAGACGACGCTTCATCCAGTCCCAAACATGCTCAATGGGGGACAGATCCGGAGATCTTGCAGGCCAGGGTAGTTGACTTACACCTTCTAGAGCACGTTGGGTGGCACGGGATACATGCGGACGTGCATTGTCCTGTTGGAACAGCAAGTTCCCTTGCCGGTCTAGGAATGGTAGAACAATGGGTTCGATGACGGTTTGGATGTACCGTGCACTATTCAGTGTCCCCTCGACGATCACCAGTGGTGTAGAGCCAGTGTAGGACATCGCTCCCCACACCATGATGCCGGGTGTTGGCCCTGTGTGCCTCGGTCGTATGCAGTCCTGATTGTGGCGCTCACCTGCACGGCGCCAAACACGCATACGACCATCATTGGCACCAAGGCAGAAGCGACTCTCATCGCTGAAGACGACACGTCTCCATTCGTCCCTCCATTCACGCCTGTCGCGACACCACTGGAGGCGGGCTGCACGATGTTGGGGCGTGAGCGGAAGACGGCCTAACGGTGTGCGGGACCGTAGCCCAGCTTCATGGAGACGGTTGCGAATGGTCCTCGCCGATACCCCAGGAGCAACAGTGTCCCTAATTTGCTGGGAAGTGGCGGTGCGGTCCCCTACGGCACTGCGTAGGATCCTACGGTCTTGGCGTGCATCCGTGCGTCGCTGCGGTCCGGTCCCAGGTCGACGGGCACGTGCACCTTCCGCCGACCACTGGCGACAACATCGATGTACTGTGGAGACCTCACGCCCCACGTGTTGAGCAATTCGGCGGTACGTCCACCCGGCCTTCCGCATGCCCACTATACGCCCTCGCTCAAAGTCCGTCAACTGCACATACGGTTCACGTCCACGCTGTCGCGCCATGCTACCAGTGTTAAAGACTGCGATGGAGCTCCGTATGCCACGGCAAACTGGCTGACACTGACGGCGGCGGTGCGCAAATGCTGCGCAGCTAGCGCCATTCGACGGCCAACTCCGCGGTTCCTGGTGTGTCCGCTGTGCCGTGCGTGTGATCATTGCTTGTACAGCCCTCTCGCAGTGTCCGGAGCAAGTATGGTGGGTCTGACACACCGGTGTCAATGTGTTCTTTTTTCCATTTCCAGGAGTGTATATCGGACATCGTAGGCTAGGCAGATTCGTAAAACAGGACAGGCGGTGAATTGTGGCGCAGTTAACATCAGACTTTAATGCTGGGCAGAATACAAGCGTGCCTGAACACACAGTGCGGGAAGACGGGCCGCCGCTGCCGACGATCCATACATATGCCAACGTTAACACCACGGCATCGGCTGAAATGGGCACCTGACCATCGGCACTGGGTATTAGCGGATTGGTAGAGTGTTGCATGGTGTGTTTAACCCTCCCCCCCCCCTTCCCCGATGCCTCCTTCATCATGACGATGGGAGGGCGGGAATGCATCCTCTTCCACGGAAACAACTCCTTGACATCAGTATTGCAGGACGGAGACAAGCTGGCGACGGCTCCATTATGCTCCGGAGAACATTCACGGCCGGCCGTTGTGGCCGATCGGTTCTAGGCGCTTCAGTCCGGAACCGCCCTGCTGCTACGGTCGCAGGTTCGAATCCAGCCTCCGACATGGATGTGTGTGATATCCTTAGATTAATTAGGTTTAAGCAGTCCCATAGTGCTCAGAGCCATTTGAACCAATTTGAACATTCACGTGGGCTTCCATGGCTCCATTGGAGGTCGTCCAAGGCACCATGAAGGCCAAGCAGTGTTGTACAATGGTTGCGCACCACGTATACCCCTTAATAACGATCGTGTTTCGCGATGGCAGTGGCATTTTTCAACAAGATAATGGGCTGTGTCACAAGGCGAGTAGTGTGACGGAGTGGTTCGAGAAGCACGGTGGCGAGTTCCAATTGGTGTGCTGGCCCCCAGATCGCCAGATCTGAACCCGGTCGAACACATGCGAGATGTGATTGAACTTGGCGTCAGAGCTGATCGCTGCCCTCCCTGGAATTAGGTGAATTGTGTGTGATAGCTCCCATGCCACGGTGCGTCACCACTGTCATCCATGCCAAAGTTGGACAAACCGGCGGTTATGTAGGTGGACATAATGCCCTGCCTGATCAGTGTATTATGTCACTGCGACCAAAAGGCGCACAATTTCTGCACTCTTTTGATCATGGCAGTTTGTTTTTATGGGCCAACAGCGGATTTTGTGTATCATTCCTTTTGTAAATTTATTTAATAATTGAAACTTCCTGCCAGATTAAAACTGTGTGCCCGACCGAGACTCGAACTCGGGACCTTTGCCTTTCGTGGGCAAGTGCTCTACCAACTGAGCTACCGAAGCACGACTCACGCCCGGTACTCACAGCTTTATTTCTGCCAGGTTCGCAGGAGAGCTTCTGTAAAGTTTGGAAGGTAGGAGACGAGGTACTGGCAGAAGTACAGCTGTGAGTACCGGGCGTGAGTCGTGCTTCGGTAGCTCAGTTGGTAGAGCACTTGCCCGCGAAAGGCAAAGGTCCCGAGTTCGAGTCTCGGTCGGGCACACGGTTTTAATCTGCCAGGAAGTTTCATATCAGCGCACACTCCGCTGCAGAGTGAAAATCTCATTCTGGAAATATTTTAATAATTAATCACAATTTAGTGAATGTTCTCTAGTACTATCTTCACAGACATGGTGTGTGTCGAAAGTGTGCATATGTCAAGATACTTATTAGACATTCTGTGAAGACATGTCAAATATTAAAATAAGTTAACAAGTCTTCGAAAATTTTTATGCTTATACAGGATGCCCCAGAAATGTTGAGGATATAGAGAGTGTCTTGACCAACAAATCGAGGATATGAACCAGTTTACGGAAATGTCATCCAGTAACGTCAAAGTTGGGACAAAAATGGTCATAGGTCGACGCTAAAACTTATCTCACGGTATAAAGAATTGTTCGAGAGACTAACAGCAGCGTGGGTGGAACGAGCAAACCGTATGAGATAGAAGGAGGCGAGGCCCGTGAGAAAGACAGGCCGCGGCGCGTACGTCACAGCACATGACACTGCAGGTCCGACGAGTGCCAGCAGCCATCTCGGGCGGGGAGCGAGTGACTATTTCAGACGAGTTTAATGATTCTTAACTGCGCATTTAAATGGGACCTCTGATATTAAGTCCCATAGTGCTCAGAGCCATTTTGTTAATGTTGCATTTTCACTTCTGATCTCTTCAAGGTTGACATTCTTGTATGATCTTAAAATGACACGTCACTTCCCGCGTAACGAACTTTGATGTGAAGACTTAATTAGCACCGAAATTGACAAAAAAACAACAACACTGAATTTTTTCAATGGGCATCATATTCGGCATTGACTGTAGAAATTATTTATTTCACTACTGATGTTCTACATCTACATCTACATTTATACTCCGCAAGCCACCCAACGGTGTGTGGCGGAGGGCACTTTACGTGCCACTGTCATTACCTGCCTTTTCTGTTCCAGTCGCGTATGGTTCGCGGGAAGAACGACTGTCGGAAAGCCTCCGTGCGCGCTCGAATCTCTCTAATTTTACATTCGTGATCTCCTCGGGAGGTATAAGTAGGGGGAAGCAATATATTCGATACCTTATCCAATAACGCACCCTCTCGAAACCTGGCGAGCAAGCTACACCGCGATGCAGAGCGCCTCTCTTACAGAGTCTGCCATTTGAGTTTGCTAAACATCTCCGTAACGCTATCACGGTTACCAAATAACCCTGTGATGAAACGCGCTGCTCTTCTTTGGATCTTCTCTATCTCCTCTGTCAACCCAACCTGGTACAGATCCCACACAGATGAACAATACTCAAGTATAGGACGAACGAGCGTTTTGTAAGAGACCTAGTTTGTCGATGGACTACATTTTCTAAGGACCTGGTACCCGCCTTACCAACTATTAATTTTATTTGATCATTCCACTTCAAATCGTTCCGTACGCGTACTCCCAGATATTTTACAGAAGTAACTGCTACCAGTATTTGTTCCGCTATCATATAATCATACAATAAAGGGTCCTTCTTTCTATGTATTCGCAAGACATTACATTTGTCTATGTTAAGGGTCAGTTGCCATTCCCTGCACCAAGTGCCTATCTGCTGCAGATCTTCCTGCATTTCGCTACAATTTTCTAATGCTGCAACTTCTCTGTATACTACAGCATCATCCGCGAAAAGCCGCATGGAACTTCCGACACTATCTACTAGGTCATTTATATATATTGTGAAAAGCAATGGTCCCATAACACTCCCCTGCGGCACGCCAGACGTTACTTTAACGTCTGTCCATTGAGAACAACATGCTGTGTTCTGTTTGCTAAAAACTCTTCAATCCAGCCACACAGCTGGTCTGATATTCCGTAGGCTCTTACTCTGTTTATCAGGCGACAGTGCGGAACTGTATCGAACGCCTTCCGGAAGTCAAGGAAAATAGCATCTACGTGGGAGCCTGTATCTAATATTTTCCGGGTCTCATGAACAAATAATGCGAGTTGGGTCTCACACGATCGCTGTTTCCGGAATCCATGTTGACTCCTACAGAGTAGACTCTGGGTTTCCAAAAACGACATGATACGCGAGCAAAAAACATGTTCTAAAATTCTACAACAGATCGACGTCAGAGATATAGGTCTATAGTTTTGCGCATCTGCTCGACGACCCTTCTTGAAGACTGGGACTGCCTGTGCTCTTTTTCAATCATCTGGAACCTTCCGTTCCTCTAGAGACTTGCGGTACACGACTGTTAGAAGGGGGCAAGTTCTTTCGCGTACTCTGTGTAGAATCGAATTGGTATCCCGTCAGGTCCAGTGGACTTTCCTCTGTTGAGCGATTCCAGTTGCTTTTCTATTCCTTGGACACTTATTTCGATGTCAGCCATTTTTTCGTTTGTGCGAGGATTTAGAGAAGGAACTGCAGTGCGGTCTTCCTCTGTGAAACAGCTTTGGAAAAAGGTGTTTAGTATTTCAGCTTTACGCGTGTCATCCTCTGTTTCAATGCCAGAACTTTCTGGGATTTTCTGTCAAGTCGGTACATAGAATTTTACTTTCAAATTCACTGAACGCTTCACGCACAGCCCTCCTTGCGCTAACTTTGACATCGTTTAGCTTCTGTTTGTCTGAGAGGTTTTGGCTGCGTTTAAACGTGAAGTTCTCTTTGCTTTCGCAGTAGTTTCCTAACTTTGTACCACGGTGGGTTTTTCCCGTCCATCACAGTTTTACTCGGCACGTACCTGTCTAAAACGCATTTTACGATTGCCTTGAACTTTTTCCATAAACACTCAACATTGTCAGTGTCGGAACAGAAAATTTCGTTTTGATCTGCTAGGTAGTCTGAAATCTGCCTTCTATTACTCTTGCTAAACAGATAAACCTTCCTCCCTTTTTTTATATTCCTATTAACTTCCATATTCAGGGATGCTGCAACGGCCTTATGATCACTGATTCCCTGTTTTGCACTTACAGAGTCGAAAAGTTCGGGTCTGTTTGTTATCAGTAGGTCCAAGATATTATCTCCACGAGTCGGTTCTCTGTTTAATTGCTCGAGGTAATTTTCGGATAGTGCACTCAGTATAATGTCACTCGATGCCGTGTCCCTACCACCCGTCCTAAACATCTGAGTGTCCCAGTCAATGTCTGGTAAATTGAAATCTCCACCTAAGACTATAACATGCTGAGAAAATTTATGTGAAATGTATTCCAAATTTTCTCTCAGTTGTTCTGCCACTAATGCTGCTGAGACGGGAGGTCGGTAAAAGGAGCCAGTTATTAACCTAGCTCGGTTGTTGAGTGTAACCTCCACCCATAATAAATCACAGTAACTATCCACTTCTACTTGACTACAGGATAAACTACTACTAACAGCGACAAACACGCCACCACCGGTTGCATGCAATCTCTCCTTTCTAAACACCGTCTGTGCCTTTGTAAAAATTTCGGCTGAATTTATCTCTGGCTTCAGCCAGTTTTCTGTACCTATAACGATTTCAGCTTCGGTGCTTTCTATCAGCGCTTGAAGTTCCGGTACTTTACCAATGCAGCTTCGACAGTTTACAATTACAATACCGATTGCTGCTTGGTCCCCGCATGTCCTGACTTTGCCCCGCACTCTTTGAGGCTGTTGCCGTTTCTGTACTTGCCCGAGGCCATCTAACCTAAAAAAACCGCCCAGTCCACGCCACACAACCCCTGCTACCCGTGTAGCCGCTTGCTGCGTGTAGTGGACCTATCCAGCGGAACCCGAAACCCCACCACCCTATGGCGCAAGTCGAGGAATCTGCAGCCCACACGGTCGCAGAACCGTCTCAGCCTCTGATTCAGACCCTCCACTCGGCTCTGTACCAAAGGTCCGCAGTCAGTCCTGTCGACGATGCTGCAGATGGTGAGCTCTGCTTTCATCCCCCTAGCGAGACTGGCAGTCTTCACCAAATCAGATAGCCGCCGGAAGCCAGAGAGGATTTCCTCCGATCCATAGCGACACACATCATTGGTGCCGACATGAGCGACAACCTGCAGATGGGTGCACCCTGTACCCTTCATGGCATCCGGAAGGATGGGTCATTTCGAGTGATATTGCAAAAGATTTTGCTTCAATAGATGTGTACTTTAAACTCCTCCGACATGTATACCTGTCATCGTCCAAACTAGGCCTTTTTAGCTGTAGAAATATTTTGTAGTACGACCTGAAAACGGCCCAGAGGCCGAAACTGCAACTGTGAAATATATTATTTCTACAGTCAACGGCGAATGTAATGTCCTTCAAAAAATTCCACATGACTGAATCAGGCAAAAAACAACATCGAATCTGGCAAATAACACCGAATCCGACAAACAACACCGAATTTGGCAAAAGACAGAGAATTTGACAAGAAAGCAGCAGCGAATTTGACAACAATATCGATTTTGGCAAAAAGTAACACCGAAATTAGTAAATTGGAAACAAAATCGAATTCGGCAAGAAAAATCTCTGAATTTGAGAAAACAGCACCGAATTTGACAGAAGCAAGATAGAATTTGGTAAAAACTACACTCAATTCGGTAAAATAAAATATCTAATTTGGTAAAAGACACACAATTTTGTAAAAAGAACACTGAATTTAGCAAAAAAATATCAAATTTTGAAAAGCCCGCCGATTGTGGCAAAAAGGTCACAACGAATTTGACAAAAATAAGAACTAATTTTGCAAAAATAACAATGAAGCTAACAAAAAAATAAACACTCACTTCGGCAAAAAAGTAACACCGAATTTGACAAAAAATTACACCGAATTTGGCCGTGAAATGCAACGAGTTTTCCTGTCCATAGCTATGATCAATAGTAAAATGCATTGATGTAGTTCAGTTAAATTACTTCTCCGTCCGGACAGGTCTCGGGAGGCCAAACGGTACCGACTGAGCGCCATGTTATCATCACCCGACAGGCATCATTCGAAAGAGATACGGAGGGGCATGTGGTTTGCTCACCGCTCTCCCGACCGTTGGCAGTTTTCGCGACCACTATCGCTCAACGAAGTAGCTCTTCAATTGGAATTACAAGGGCTGAGTGCACCTGTCTTGCCTATAGCGCTCAGATGACCCGGACGGTCACCCATCCAAGTGCTAGCCAAGCCCGAAGTGATCTGACGGGAACATGTGTTACCACCGCGTCAGAGCCGTTGGCAGTTAAATTAGTAGATCGACTGCAAATAATTTTACGGTGTCTGAAAGGAATCAGGTGATCAGAACAGGTAGCTAATGAAGCACTTGGAGGTCCTAAAACTTGACAATAGCGCTCAGAAGACCAGGACGATCACCCATCCAAGTGCTAGCCAAGCCCGACAGTGATCTGACGGGATCAGATGTTACCATTGCGGCAGAGCCATTGGCAGGTAAATTGGTAGATTGACTGCAAATACACTACTGGCCATTAAAATTGCTACACCACGAACATGACGTGCTACAGACGCGAAATTTAACCGACAGGAAGAAGATTCTGTGATATGCAAATGATTAGCTTTTCAGAGCATTCACACAAGGTTGGCGCCGGTGGCGACGCCTACAACGTGCTGACATGAGGAAAGTTACCAGCCGATTTCTCATACACAAACAGCAGTTGACCGGCGTTGCCTGGTAAACGTTGTTGTGATGCCTCGTGTACGGAGGAGAAATGCGTACCATCACGTTTCCGACTTTGATAGAGGTCGGAGTGTAGCCTGTCGCGATTGTGGTTTATCGTATCGCGACATTGCTGCTCGCGTTGGTCGATATCCAATGACTGTTAGTAGAATATGGAATCGATGGGTTCAGGAGGGTAATACGGAACGCCGTGCTGGATCCCAACGGCCTCGTATCGCTAGCAGTCGAGATGACAGACATCTTATCCGCATGGCTGTAACGGATCGTGAGTCGACAGATGGGGACGTTTGCAAGACAACAACCATCTGCACGAACAGTTCGACGACGTTTGCAGCAGCATGGACTATCAGCTTGGAGACCATGGCTGCGGTTACCCTTGACGCTGCATCACAGACAGGAGCGCCTGCGGTGGTGTGCACACCGGCGAACCTGGTGCACGAATGGCAAAACGTCATTTTCCCGGATGAATCCAGGTTCTGTTTACAGCATCATGATGGTCGCATCCGTGTTTGGCGACATCACGCTCAATGCACATTGGAAGCGTGTATTCGTCATCGCCATACTGGCGCATCACCCGGCGTGATGGTATGGGGTGCCATGTCTAGATCACCTCTTGTTCGCATTGACGGCACTTTGAACAGTGGACGTTACATTTCGGTTGTGTTACGACCCGTGGCTCTACCCTTCATTCGATCCCTGCGAAACCCTACATTTCAGCTGGATAATGCACGACCGCCTGTTGCAGGTCCTGTACTGGCCTTTCTGGATACAGAAAATCTTCGACTGCTGCCCTGACCAGCACATTCTCCAGATCTCTCACCAATTGAAAACGTCTGTTCAATGGTGGCCGAGCAACTGCCTCGTCACAATACGCAGTCACAACTCTTGATGAACTGTGGTATCGTGTTGGATCTGCATAGGCAGCTGTACCTGTACATGCAATCCAAGCTCTGTTTGACTCAATGCCCAGGCGTATCAAGGCCGTTATTACGGCCAGAGTTGGTTGTTCTGGGTCCTGATTTCTCAGGATCTATGCACCCAAATTGCGTGAAAATGTAATCACATGTCAGTTCTAGTATAATATATTTGTCCAATGAATACCCGTTTATCATCTGCATTTCTTCTCGGTGTAGCAATTTTAATGGCCAGTAGTGTAATTTTACGGTATCTGAAAGGTATAGCCGTGATCAGAACCGGCAGTTAATGAAGATTTACTTATCAGCAGCATTTGGAGGACCTAAAATTTGACTTTTTCAGAAGATTTTTTTGATGTGACGCGTTATGAGAAATTACTTTCCCTGACAGTAGGGCTGGCGTCGGAGAGAGGCGTCTGGACGAGCGGCCGGACTCGGGCGCCGGGACCATTGGCCGCAGGCAGTAAGGGCCTGATTCGGCAATAAACTGACCGCTGGTCGCGAATAAAGTATTGGAGCGCGCGCCGGAATCGATACCCGCAGAGAGATGAGGCCGCATTCCCCCGGCTCAAGGACACCGTCACAGACACACTCCTCGCTAGCCATGCCGACACACACACACACACACACACACACACACACACACACTGTCTGTCTGTCTTGTAAGGAGACCACACGGCACTTTTGTATTTTTTCATATGTGTGATATGTGAAGTTCAGAACTAAATACGCTACTGGCCATTAAAATTGCTACACCAAGAAGAAATGCAGATGATAAACGGGTATTCATTGGACAAATATATTATACTAGAACTGACATGTGATTACATTTTCACGCAATTTGGGTGCATAGATCCTGAGAAATCAGCACTCAGAACAACCACCTCTGGCCGTAATAACGGCCTGGATACTCCTGGGCATTGAGTCAAAGAGAGCTTGGATGGCGTGTACACGTTTTCAATTGGTGAGAGATCTGGAGAATGTGCTGGGCAGAGCAGCAGTCGAACATTTTCTGTATCCAGAAAGGCCCGTACAGGACCTGCAACATGCGGTCGTGCATTATCGTGCTGAAATGTAGAGTTTCGCAGGGATCGAATGAAGGGTAGAGCCACGGGTCGTAACACATCTGAAATGTAACGTCCACTATTCAAAGTGCCGTAATTGCGAACAAGCGGTGACTGAGACGTGTAACCAATGGCACCCCATACCATCACGCCGGGTGATATGCCAGTATGGCGATGACGAATACACGCTTACATTGTGCGTTCACTGCGATGTCGCCAAACACGGATGCGACCATTATGATGCTGTAAACAGGACCTGGTTTCATCGGAAAAAATGACGTTTTGCCATTCGTGCACCCAGGTTCGTCGTTGAGTATACCATCGCAGGCGCTCCTGTATGTGATGCAGCGTCAAGGGTAACCGCAGCCACTGTTCGTGCAGATGGTTGTCGTCTAGCAAACGTCCCGATCTGTTGACTCGGGGATCGAGACGTGGCTGCACGATCCGTTATAGCCATGTCATCTCGACTGCTAGTGATACGAGGCCGTTGGGATCCAGCACGGCGTTCCGTATTACCCTCCAGAACCCACCGATTCCATATTCTGCTAACAGTGATTGGATCTCGACCAACGCGAGCAGCAGTGTCGCGATACGATAAACCGCAAGCGCGATAGGCTACAATCCGACCTTTAAAGTCGGAAACGTGATGGTACGCATTTCTCCTCCTTACACGAGGCAACACAACAACGTTTCAGCAGGCAACGCCGGTCAACTGCTGTTTGTGTATGAGAAATCGGTTGGAAACTTTCCTCATGTCAGCACGTTGTAGTTGTCGCCACCGCTCTGAAAAGCTAATCATTTGCATATCACAGCATCTTCTTCCTGTCGGTTAAATCTGGCGTCTGTTGCACGTAATCTTCGTGGTGTAGCAGTTTTAATGGCCAGTAGTGTATCAATCTACACTGAGGTGACGAAAGTCATCGGAGAGCTCTATGCACATATCGCGTACACGAGGTGTAGAAGGTCACTGCATTGAAGAGCTGTAATTGGTACTCAGGTGAGTCACGTGAAAAGGTTCTCGAAGTGATTATGGTCGCACGACAATGCACACGGAATGAGGCAGCTAAACGCGTGCGACATTCTCTTTCGGAAATTGTTAGCGAATTCAATATTTCGAGATACGCACTGTGTAAACTGCCAGGAATACCAAAATTCAGGCAGGGCCTCTCACCATGGACAAAGCAGTGGCCGACGGCCTTCACTTAACGACCGAGAAGAGCTGCGTGTACTGTCTGTGCCCACAGACAAGCAACACTGCGTGTAATAACCGCAGAAATCAATGTGGGACGTACGACGAAGGTATCCATTGGGACAGCGCGGCGAAATTTGGCGTTAATGGGCTGTGGCAGCAGACGACCGGCGTGAGTGCCTTCGCTAACAGCACGACATCGCCTGCAGCGGTTCTCCTGGGCTGGAAACCTCGTCTGTTGGATCTAGACGACAGGAAAACCTTGGCCGGTTCATAGTACTCGTCACTGAATAAAAAGTAAGTGGAAGTGAAAGGTTCGTTAATTCGACACCAAAAATAACGAATCAAAGGAACGCGAGTGAAGAGAGTGGCCACATCAAAACTCCTTAAAATATCAGAGTCATTCCAACGTATACTCTCTAATCGACTTAAGATTTTTTTTTTCCTTTATTGAATTTCAATTCCCCCCGAAGGGGGCGGGCTGGCAGCAGCTTAGTATGCCGCTCTTCAGCCGACAGATTTTGTGACAAAGATCAAGAGAACAAATAATAAAAAACAGGCGATAAAATCGGAGACTTAGAGAGTAACAAGGCGAAAAGAAATCGTGGAACTTAAAACAACAACAGAGGGATGATGATGCTAAGAAAAATACATACGAAGCAGACAGGGAAAACAATAAACAATTAAAAAACACGGCGACAGTCTGGATTCTGTTCGCAAAAGACATAAAATTCACACCGAGCGACAGCATGGTGTCTGTTCGCAACACGAGAAAGACAAACAACACTGAATAGTCACGGGAACACTGCACGAAAAAGTTGACAAATGGAACACCACAGTCGAGAGCAGGTGGGGGGAGACGGGACAGAAGATGGGAAAAAAAGGGGGAAAAGGAGAGTAAAAGCGAAGGGGGGGAACCGGGAAAGGAGCTGATGGAGGATGAGGACCCAGAAGAGAGGTGGAGGGCAGACGTGACAGGGAGTGGGGGAGGCAGAGGAGGGGAATACAAAAGGACTGGGGGGGGAGAAGGGAGGTAGGGAGAGGTGTAGTGGGGAGAAAACAGGATGGAAGGGGGGGGGGAAGAGGGAGCCCAGGGAAAGGACAGAGGAAAGGAGGGGGAGTGAGGATCAGAGTTGATAGGAAGGATAAATGGAGGGAGAGAGGGCATCATCCGGGAGGGGGAATTGACGGAAGCCACCTTGGGAAAGGAGATGGAGGGTGTAGAGATGGAGGGTAGGGGGGACACAACGGTGAAGACGTGGCAGGGGGCGGGGATGGGAGAGGAGAGGAGCAACCAGGGGGTGAGGGGGTTCAAGACGGCAGGAGGTGTAGAGGATGCGGATATGTTCGAGGAATAGGAGCAGATGGGGGAAAGGAATGAGATCATAGAGCATCTGCGTGGGGGACGGGAGGCGGATATGGAAGGCGAGGCGGAGTGCATGACGCTCAAGGATCTGGAGGGACTGATAGAATTTGGGGGGGGCAGATATCCAGGCAGGACTGGCATAACAGAGGATGGGACGGATTAAGGATTTGTAGGTGTGGAGGATGGTAGAGGGGTGCAACCCCCATGTCCGGCCAGAGAGGAGTTTGAGGAGTCGGAGGCGGTTGTGGGCTTTGGATTGGATGGAGCGGAGATGAGGTATCCAGGTGAGGTGACGGTCAATGGTGAGGCCAAGGTAGGTGAGGGTGGGGGTGAGGCGGAATCGACTTAAGAGATCCGACGCGTCCTTAATGCTATGCACATGCCGACCAACTAGTGAGATTAAGAGGGTTCAATGTGTTTCACGACACAGTTATGTATGGGCACCAGTATTATTCGCAATAGTCCTGAGAGGGACCTGTAACATCATAGATTAAGGGTCGACCTGCGACAGCAATCGCACAACCTACGTACGGGCCGCTAGACGTCGCCGCCAGCGCTAAGAGTGCATTGCGATCGCAGGCGCGCGTGTTGCGTACGGGCCGCGAGATGCCGCCACGAGCGGAACCGTATGTAAGTGCCGACGGAGTTCGGCCTGCTCTCATTTTGTCGGCATCTCATTTTTGCCTATTCTCTTATTTGCTTAGTTGCATAGCTCTTATTCGTTTATGGCTCATGTTACTGTCCTCTCTTTCAGCCATTCTGATTGTTTTCATTTACTCCCAATTGAGAAGTGCTCATTTTGGCATTTCACTTTTGCATATTTCTTATTTTGCTAATAGTATGCTTTTCACAGTTGAATTAATTAACATAGTCTCATGTACTGTTTGTTCATTTCAGGCTGTTCATATTTTGATGTACTTTAAATACTGTAATAATTATCGGAAGCATTTCTTCCCTTAAACTTGGGTACAGTATTCTCGATGTAGGATTTGTTCTGACACAGGTGTAAGGTTTTGAATATAAATGATATACGAAACTGTGCTTTAAAAGGAATTCATTTTTTCAGTATGTACTACATCAGACGACAATTTTGTGATATGAGGGAGAAAATTGAGGGGCGAACCCATGGAAATTTGTGAGACACTGAAAGACATGACACTGTAGGCACCAAAAATTTATATAAATATAAAAATAATACGTCACAGACCCTATCATTGTGGATCTTTGGAATGCTATATAACCTACGCAAATAGCACAACAAGAATTAAGACTTTCGATAGCCTCTTCCGACAAAGTTTTTTTCGATACGTTGTTAGTCTTCCATAGCCGGCCGAAGTGGCCGTGCGGTTAAAGGCGCTGCAGTCTAGAACCGCAAGACCGCTACGGTCGCAGGTTCGAATCCTGCCTCGGGCATGGATGTTTGTGATGTCTTTAGGTTAGTTAGGTTTAACTAGTTCTAAGTTCTAGGGGACTAATGACCTCAGCAGTTGAGTCCCATAGTGCTCAGAGCCATTTGATTTGTTAGTCTTCCTCTCAGAGCTTTTTATCGGGTCAGGGATGATCCGAGATACTAAGGTGAAGTTATATTTGATAGTTGTATTTGTTGTCTTGCATGGCAGTAAAGCCTACTTTATGAAGAAAAGAGATTTTAGCCGTCTTTAGGCGGCGGAAATGAAATTTTTACGTGGAGGTGGAGTTTACACTAAGTCGAACAGGATTCCTACTGAAAATATTAGACAAGGACGGAATATTTTCCCAGTAGACGAGACATTAGTAGAACATAGACAAAACTGGAAGGAATCTACGTCTACATCTACATGGATACTGAGCAAATCACATTTAAGTGCTCGGCGGAGGGTTCATCGAACCACCTCCACAATTCTCTATTATTCCAATCTCGTACAGGGCGCGGAAACAACGAACATCTATATCTTTCCGTACGAGCTCTGATTTCCGTTATTTTATTGTGGTGATCGTTTCTCCCTATGTAAGTAAGGTGTCAACAAAATATTTTCGCGTTCGGAGAAGAAAGGAATTTCGTGAGAAAACTTCGCCGTAACGAAAAACGCCTTTCTTTTAATGATGTCCAGCCCAAGTTCTGCGCAATTTCTGAGACACTCTCTCCCATATTTCGCGATAATACAAAATGTGCTGCCATTTTTCGATGTACTCCGTCAGTCCTATCTGGTAAGGTCCTACACCGCACAGCAGTATTCTAAAAGAGGACGGACAAGCGTAGTGTAGGCAGGAGATTTATTACATTTTCTGAGTGTCCTGCCAATAAAACGCAGTCTTTGGTTAGCCTTCCCCACAACATTTTCTGTGTGTTCCTTCCAATTTAAGTTGTTCGTAATTGTAATACCTAGGTATTTAGTTGTATTTACGGCTTTTAGATTACCGAAGTTTAACAAATTCCTTTTAGCACTCATGTGGATGACCTCACACTTTTCGTTATTTAGGGTCAACTGCCAATTT
The DNA here is from genome assembly GCF_023898315.1 of Schistocerca nitens. Classification (NCBI taxonomy): domain Eukaryota; kingdom Metazoa; phylum Arthropoda; class Insecta; order Orthoptera; family Acrididae; genus Schistocerca; species Schistocerca nitens. Next base: position 1,178,152,340 of record NC_064614.1, read on the forward strand.
TCGCACCATTCCGATATGTTTTCTAAATCGTTTTGATCTTCTGATGACTTTATTAGACGATAAACGACAGCGTCATCTGCAAACAACCTAAGACGGCTACTCAGATTGTCTCCCAAATCGTTTATATACATAGGTAACAGCAAAGGGCCTATAACACTACCTTTGGGAACGCCAGAAATCACTTCTGTTTTACTCGATGACTTTCCGTCAGTTACTAAGGACTGTGACCTCTCTGAAAGGAAATCACAAATCCAGTCACATAACTGAGGCGATACTCCACAAGCACTCAATTTCACTACAAGCCGCTTGTGTGGTACAGTGTCAAAAGCCTTCCGGAAAACCATACGGAATCGATCTGAAATCCTTTGTCAATAGCACTCAACACTTCATGTGAAAAAGAGCTAGTTGTGTTTCACAGGAACAATGTTTTCTATACCCATGCTGACTGTGTGTCAATAGACAGTTTCCTTCGAGGTAATTAATAATGTTTGAACAGAATATATGTTCCACAACCCTGGTGCATATCGACGTTAACGATATGGGCAGGAATATCTTGAAGGAAAGGAAGAAACAAGTTTTTCAAAGATGGCATTAAAACACGAACCCTAAGGGAGGAGAGACGTACGAGGGGGTATAAATAACCGGAATTATTTTTTTGCATTTTAATGCGCCCGCGCTTGAGATGTGTTGGCAGTACCCGTGAGAGCTGACCTTGAGTGACGTGTTAACATACGCGCCAGTGGCGTGGGGGTACGCAGTTGGAGGGAAGGAGGGAAGCAGGGAGCAGGGAAAGTGTACTGGCGTTTTTGCTATACCATGAGATTTCACGTTCTTCTAGACAAAACTCCATCACAAACATTGGAAATGTTGCGGTAAGCTTACAAAGAGCAAGCCATGGGGAAAAAACAAGTTCTTGAGTGTCATAAACGATTTAAGGAGGGTGAAGATGACCTTGCGGATGCTCCACGCCCCGTAAGGTCCTCAACTTAGAAAAGTGAAACCAGTGTCACCACAACTGATGCCCTGTTGCTTGACACCGTTGTTTATATCGTTAACAAAGACTGCAGAGATTATCAATGTATCCTACGGATCAGCTGAAGACATTGCACGAAATGTTCTAAGATTTCAGCCTCGTTTGTTCAGTGACGAACAGGAGGCTCATCGTGTGATGGCGAGTCAACAACGAAAGGGAAGGCTTCAGCGAGAACCAGATTTTTTGGACAAAGTCATCAGATGCGACGAATCCTGGTTTCGTCATTATGACCCAGAGACAGAACAGTGCCCAATGGAAACATCTTTCAAGTCCAAGACCGAAAAAGGCCAAAGTGCAGCCAAGGGCAGGAAAAGTCATACAGCTGGTCCTCTTAGACAAGCGACGCATTGTGTAAGATTACGTGGTGGATGAGCAACGTACTGTTATTAACGTGACGTATTAAAGGGGCCGCTACGTAGGAAAATTTCAACAAAATGTGTGGTATCGACAACTACGATGCCACAGCGTAGGTGCAACTTCTTAAGTTGGCACTACGACAGACACCGACGACAGCGCACTCTAGCCAGAGCGGGAGATATCTACGAGCTCCGCTCCAGATTCTGCCCATTTCATCAATAGCAGACGGCCTGGTAACATCGCTTCAACCTCAGCTTGTTATTGAGACTATATACTACTTACGACGGGTCGAAGGTCTCGCACCTCAGTGCAAAGTTATGTATTCAGTTAATATTGTGATATACCAAAACCATTTCTAAGAGCAGTACCGAGAGATTTTCACCTTTTCCTGCTCCTACTTACTTCCTACATTCGGCCTACCCTTGAGTTTACAGGAGCAGACGCACGCGCCGCCTTCCAGGCGGGATAAAAAAAAAACCACATCTTGCTCAAACGGGATGGATCCTTCATCTGGATAATGCTCCGGCTCACTATCGCCATCAAGACTCATGAAACTAACACTGAATTAGGCACTGTGATAGTGCCACATCCACCTCATTCACTGGACCTAGAGCCATGTGATTTCCACCTCTTTCCTGCAGTGAAAAAAAAACGAGCTTCACGGTCCTTATTTTCAGAGTGATCGACCGCTAAACAATCAAATTACGGGTGTACTCAGCAGTAATTTCCATTAACTAAATATTTCCGGTAATTTTTTGACACCCTCTTGTAGGGTGGTCAGTTAAAAAATATAACCGAGACCAGAAGAGGTCGCCGGCCACGGTGGCCGAGCGGTTCTAGGCGCTTCAGTCCGGAACCACGCGGCTGATACGGTCGCAGGTTCGAATGCTGCCTCGGGCATGGATGTGTGTGCTGTCCTTAGGTTAGGTTTAAGTAGTTCTAAGTTCTAGGGGATTGATGACCTCAGAAATTAAGTCCTATAGTGCTCAGAGCCATTTGAACCATTTGAACCAAAAACGCCAAAGTGCAGCCAAGTGCAGGAAAAGCCATGCATCTGGTCCTCCCCAACAAGCGACGCATTGTGTAAGATTACGTGGTGGATGAGCAACGTACTGTTATTATTGTGACGTATTCAAGGGGCCGTTAACGAGGAAAATTTCAACAAAAACCACATCTTGCTCAAATGGGATGGATCCTTCATCAGGATAATGCCCCGACTTATCGCACTATCAAGACTCAAGAAACTAACACTGAATTAGGCACTGTGATAGTGCGACTTTCACCTCATTCACCGTATCTAGCGCCATGTGGTTTTCACCTATCTCCTGCAGTGAAAAAACGAGCTTCGGGGTCCTTATTTTCAGAGTGATCGAGCGCTAAACAATCACACTACCGGTGTACTCAATAGTATTTTCCACTAAATAAATATTTACGGTTATTTTTTGACATCCTCTTGAAGGGTGGTCAGTTAAAAAACGTAACCGAGACCAGAGGGTCTTCGTTGATCCATTATGGATCGTGGGACGACGGCTGGCATGAACTTCTTGATGCAATAATTTACCAACAGCCGTGTGTATTGTAGACATTTATTTTATTTTATGAACTTCTATGTGCTACCAGTTTCGGCGTTACATTGATGCCATCTTCAGGCCCCACTCGTCATAGTCGTAAAATCGCTATACACGGAAGGAGCCATATAACTGAACCCGTGAATCAACTGTCTGTGTCGCCTGACCACCAAGAGCTGTTGCAGGGCGATTTGATTCACGGATCCAGTTATATGGCTCCTTCCGTGTATAGCGATTTTACGACTATGACGAGTGGGACCTGAAGATGGCATCAATGTAATGGCGAAACTGGTAGCACATAGAAGTTAATAAAATAAAATAAATCTCTGCAATACATACGGCTGTTGGTAAATTATTGCATCAAGGAGACCAGAGGAGGTTGATAGACATAATCTGTGAGAGGCAGAAGAAGTATTTTGATGGTAGTTATTGACTTAGTCTCGTATGTATCGATGTTTATGAAGCAAACGAAACATCGCTCCGCCTCACATCGAGGCTGTCGTCATGCCCTCATCTAGGCGGGGGCGGCTGTACGCTCGCCGGGTAGCCTGGGGCAGCAGGCTGGCTGCTCCTCGCTCCTGACATTCACCCGATCCAGGGATCGATTTGTACGACACGCGGTACACAATCAGACCACTCGTACGGCTTCCCGCATTCACTGCTCGTCTCTACCCTTTTTGCCGCGTGCTCGCACGTTATTTTTATACGGGGGCCCGGCGGCGCCCGCGCGCCCGCTTCCCGTACGTTTCTTGTTCCGCGACGCGTGTCGTCATCAGGAGGTCAAAATGTTTGGTGCCACAGCGCACGAATTAGAATGGAAGTTTTACAGCAATCGGCCGGCGTCACAACGGGGTTATAACAACGATTCGGACACAGTGGCCAGCATTTCCGGGAGAGGCGGGCATTTCGAGGAAAGGGAATTTAAATTCAGATCCAGCAGCACTGATTCTTCCTCTTATACTTCCTCATTGTTCAAGCAAGAGGTTGGTTTGCAGCCGTGTGCCGTTTCTCTTCACCCGGCCTACGTAGGACTCCCTACGTCACAGATAATCTGCTTCCTGTATGACATACCTAGTCGTACCCGGTGATTCCTTAATGGCTTCCTCTGCTATTGTTCTGATGATGTTACTGCGTGTCTAAATATGTTATTGTGTCGTAAAATATGTCCCACTTAGTCTCTTCTTTGGATGTGAATCCAAAGAGATGTTGTTTCCTGTATTTTTCTCCCATTCCATGGTAACTCTGTCGCCAAAGCTGTACATCCATCTGTAGCACCAATTCGCCAGCGATTCTAACCGTCTTCTTTTATATTTTCCTGTTGTCCAAGTTTCACAAACCTAAACTTTCATGATCTGTTTCCTTACTTCCAGACTGGTCTTCTTCCTGGTGAATAATTCAAATAGTAAATGGATCCGATTAAGAAACAGAACATTGTTAACGGACGAATCTTTACGCTATACAACAAAATACAGTGTACAGTTCTCTTCGAAATTAATACTGGTATTGTCTCCACATCTACACTTATGCTCATAAATTAAGGATAATTCTGATAAATGGTGAAACAACACTCTGGTGAGCGGTTTGCGGGTTTAAATGACCTCGGGGTAAGGCAATGCGGTGCATTTGACCTGCGGTCGTCGTACGGTGGCGCTGGCAGCAGTCCACATACGCAGAGGTGTGTTGGTGCATGTCAGAGTACGGTGCAGCGAGTAAGTGTGCAGACGTTTTCAGACGTGCTAATGGTGACTGTGTGTTGAAAATGACTCAAAGAACTCACATTTATGACGTTATGAGGGGTAGAATGCTAGGGCGACTGGAGGCTGGTCAAACACAGCAGGTCGTAACACGGGCCATCCGTGTTCCACAAAGTGTGATCTCGAGATTATGACAATGATTCCAGCAGACAGGCAACGTGCCCAGGCGCTATAGTACGGGACGTCCACAGTGTACAACACCACAAGAAGACCGATATCTCACCATCAGTGCCCGCAGCCGGTCACGGAGTACTGCAGGTAACCCTACCGCAGCCACTGAAACAGTTGTTTCCAGACACACAGACGACTGAACAGACATGGTTTATTCGCCCCGAGACCTTCAAGGTGCATTCCACTGATCCCTGGTCACAGGAGAGCCAGTAAAGCCTGGTGTCAAGAACACAGTACATCGTGACTGGAACAGTGGTCCCAGGTTATGTTCACGGACAAGTCTAGGTATAGTCTGAACAGTGATTCTCGCCGGGTTTTCATCTGGCGTGAACCAGCAACCAGATACCAACCCCTTAATGTCCTTGAAAGGGACCTATATGGAGGTCGTGGTTTGATGGTGTGCGGTGGGATTATGATTGGTGCACGTACACCCCTGCATGTCTTTTACAGAGGAACTGTAACAGGTCAGGTGTATTGGGACGTCATTTTGCACCATTATGTCCGCCTTTTCAGGGGTGCAGTGGGTCCCAATTACTTGCTGATGGATGATAACGCACGGCCCCACCGAGCTCGCATCGTGGAGGAGTACCTTGAAACAGAAGATATCAGGCGAATGGAGTGGCCTGCCTGTTCTCCAGACCTAAACCCTATCGAGCACGTCTGAGATGCTCTCGGTTGACGTATCGCTGCACGTCTTCAAGCCCCTAGGACACTTCAGGAGCTCCAACAGGCACTGGTGCAAGAATGGGAGGCTATACCGCAGCAGCTGTTCGACCACCTGATTCAGAGTGTGCCAACCCGTTGTACGGCCTTTGTACGTGTGCATGGTGATCATATCCCATATTCATACCAGGTTACATGCACAGGAAACAGTGGCGTTTTGTAGCACATGTGTTTCGGGATGGTTTTCTCAACTTATCACCAATACTGTGGAAGTACATATCTGTGTCGTGTGTGTTCCCCATTTCCCTATGCTATTAGCGCCAGTTTTATGTAGTGCCACGTTGTGTAGCACCACATTCTGAGCGTGAGTGTAGATATTAAAGAGCATCATCGGTTCCTTGTTTCCGGCGTCTGCAGAAAATCGACATTTTCGGCTGCAGTGATACCTAGTGAGTCTTGCCACCAGAGAGCTGATGACGAAAGCACTTTCCGATGCCTATTGCACATGGCTGAAAGTCTACCCACGTATGGACAAACGCACAGCAATGAGAATAAACAGGAAGTTAGGGACTGCGAGTAGCTTCAGGGAGGACAGTGCAATGAGAGTGGAAAAAAAGGAAGAAAACACAGATCAGTCACGTGTTGAGTAACCACCCGGAGCGACCTTAACTGACATGACCACGTAAAAGAAATATCAGGAAAAGAGACGCCAGCTCGAGGTTCATTGGCAGAACCTTAATGAAATGTAATTCAACCACAAAATGTGTAGTTTACAAAATACTCGTTCGACCGAGTGTTGAGCATTACTAATCAATGAAAGAGATGGAAAAGATCCAACGCCGAGCGACGCGTTTCGTCATGGGATCGTTCGTTCGGCGCGAGAGAGTTACGGAGGTGCTCAGCAAAATCCAGTAGAAGGTTTACTGTGAAATGTCGAGAGCAAGCGTCACGAAAAGATTTGGGCAACATATGAATTCCTCCCACATACGTGTCGCATCGAAACAAGTGTTCAGTTCATAGTGTTGTGAAACGTGGGAAGAAAATCGCAAATTGGCATTTACAAGTAGTGTTGTTGTTGTAGTCTTCAGTCCTGAGACTGGTTTGATGCAGCTCTCCATGCTACTCTATCCTGTGCAAGCTTCTTCATCTCCCAGTACCTACTGCAACCTACATCCTTCTGAATCTGCTTAGTGTATTGATCTCTTGGTCTCCCTCTACGATTTTTACCCTCCACGCTGCCCTCCAATGCTAAATTTGTGATCCCTTGATGCCTCAAAACATGTCCTACCAACGGATCCCTTCTTCTAGTCAAGTTGTACCACAAACTTCTCTTCTCCCCAATCCTATTCAATACCTCCTCATTAGTTACGTGATCTACCCACCTTATCTTCAGCATTCTTCTGTAGCACCACATTTCGAAAGCTTCTATTCTCTTCTTGTCCAAACTGGTTATCGTCCATGTTTCACTTCCATACATGGCTACACTCCATACAAATACTTTCAGAAACGACTTCCTGACACTTAAATCTATACTCGATGTTAACAAATTTCTCTTCTTCAGAAACGATTTCCTTGCCATTGCCAGTCTACATTTTATATCCTCTCTACTTCGACCATCATCAGTTATTTTACTCCCTAAATAGCAAAACTCCTTTACTACTTTAAGTGTCTCACTTCCTAATCTAATCCCCTCAGCGTCACCCGATTTAATTAGACTACATTCCATTATCCTCGTTTTGCTTTTGTTGATGTTCATCTTATATCCTCCTTTCAAGACACTGTCCATTCCGTTCAACTGCTCTTCCAAGTCCTTTGCTGTCTCTGACAGAATTACAATGTCATCGGCGAACCTCAAAGTTTTTACTTCTTCTCCATGAATTTTAATACCTACTCCGAATTTTTCTTTTGTTTCCTTTACTGCTTGCTCAATATACAGATTGAATAACATCGGGGAGAGGCTACAACCCTGTCTCACTCCTTTCCCAACTACAGCTTCCCTTTCATGCCCCTCGACTCTTATAACTGCCATCTGGTTTCTGTACAAATTGTAAATAGCCTTTCGCTCCCTGTATTTTACCCCTGCCACCTTCAGAATTTGAAAGAGAGTATTCCAGTTAACGTTGTCAAAAGCTTTCTCTAAGTCTACAAATGCTAGAAACGTAGGTTTGCCTTTTCTTAATCTTTCTTCTAAGATAAGTCGTAAGGTTAGTATTGCCTCACGTGTTCCAACATTTCTACGGAATCCAAACTGATCTTCCCCGAGGTCCGCTTCTACCAGTTTTTCAATTCGTCTGTAAAGAATTCGCGTTAGTATTTTGCAGCTGTGACTTATTAAACTGATAGTTCGGTAATTTTCACATCTGTCAACACCTGCTTTCTTTGGTATTGGAATTATTATATTCTTCTTGAAGTCTGTGGGTATTTCGCCTGTCTCATACATCTTGCTCACCAGATGGTAGAGTTTTGTCAGGACTGGCTCTCCCAAGGCCATCAGTAGTTCTAATGGAATGTTGTCTATTCCCGGGGCCTTAGTTCGACTCAGGTCTTTCAGTGCTCTGTCAAACTCTTCACGCAGTATCTTATCTCCCATTTCATCTTCATCTACATCCTCTTCCATTTCCATAATATTGTCCTCAAGTATATCGCCCTTATATAAACCCTCTATATACTCCTTCCACCTTTCTGCCTTCCCTTCTTTGCTTAGAACTGGGTTGCCATCTGAGCTCTTGATATTCATACAAGTGGTTCTCTTCTCTCCAAAGGTCTCTTTAATTTTCCTGTAGGCAGTATCTATCTTACCCCTAGTGAGACAAGCCTCTACATCCTTACATTTGTCCTCTAGCCATCCCTGCTTAGCCATTTTGCACTTTCTGTCGATCTCATTTTTGAGACGTTTGTATTCCTTTTTGCCTGCTTCATTTACTGCATTTTTATATTTTCTCCTTTCATCAATTAAATTCAATATTTCTTCTGTTACCCAAGGATTTCTATTAGCCCTCTTCTTTTTACCTACTTGATCCTCTGCTGCCTTCACTACTTCATCCCTCAGAGCTACCCATTCTTCTTCTACTGTATTTCTTTCCTCCATTCCTGTCAATTGTTCCCTTATGCTCTCCCTGAAACTCTCTACAACCTCTGGTTCTTTCAGTTTATCCAGGTCCCATCTCCTTAAATTCCCACCTTTTTGCAGTTTCTTCAGTTTCAATCTGCAGTTCATAACCAATAGATTGTGGTCAGAATCCACATCTGCCCCTGGAAATGTCTTACAATTTAAAACCTGGTTCCTAAATCTCTGTCTTACCATTATATAATCTATCTGATACCTATTAGTATCTTCAGGATTCTTCCAGGTATACAACCTTCTTTTATGATTCTTGAACCAAGTGTTAGCTATGATTAAGTTATGCTCTGTGCAAAATTCTACAAGGCGGATTCCTCTTTCATTTCTTCCCCCGAATCCATATTCACCTACTATGTTTCCTTCTCTCCCTTTTCCTACTGACGAATTCCAGTCACCCATGACTATTAAATTTTCGTCTCCCTTCACTACCTGAATAATTTCTTTTATCTCTTCATACATTTCATCAATTTCTTCATCATCTGCAGAGCTAGTTGGCATATAAACTTGTACTACTGTAGTAGGCATGGGCTTTGTGTCTATCTTGGCCACAATAATTCGTTCACTATGCTGTTTGTAGTAGCTAACCCGCACTCCTATTTTTTTATTCATTATTAAACCTACTCCTGCATTACCCCTATTTGATTTTGTATTTATAACCCTGTAATCACCTGACCAAAAGTCTTGTTCCTCCTGCCACCGAACTTCACTAATTCCCAATATATCTAACTTTAACCTATCCATTTCCCTTTTTAAATTTTCTAACCTACCTGCCCGATTAAGGGATCTGACATTCCACGCTCCGATCCGTAGAATGCCAGTTTTCTTTCTCCTGATAACGACGTCCTCTTGAGTAGTCCCCGCCCGGAGATCCGAATGGGGGACTACTTTACCTCCGGAATATTTTACCCAAGAGGACGCCATCATCATTTAATCATACAGTAAAGCTGCATGTCCTCGGGAAAAATTACGGCTGTAGTTTCCCCTTGCTTTCAGCCGTTCGCAGTACCAGCACAGCAAGGCCGTTTTGGTTAATGTTACAAGGCCAGATCAGTCAATCATCCAGACTGTTGCCCCTGCAACTACTGAAAAGGCTGCTGCCCCTCTTCAGGAACCACATGTTTGTCTGGCCTCTCAACAGATACCCCTCCGTTGTGGTTGCACCTACGGTACGGCCATCTGTATCGCTGAGGCACGCAAGCCTCCCCACCAACGGCAAGGTCCATGGTTCATGGGGGAAGTTACAAGTAGAACAACACCAAAAATGCAACAGGAGCGTAATATGCAGGAAATCGTCCACGCAGCCTGCCACTGATGATCCCTTGCAGAAAATAAAGCGAAACGCATATGGCACTAAAATTGTGTTTTATTCAGTTTCTGTCAGACGGTCCGTAAGTAAAAATTATCAGTATACCGCAGTGATTTTAGTAACTATCATAGATAGCAGCCAAGACAGAATTCGATAAAATAGATAGTTAACTTTAACTTTCAAAAAATGGTTCAAATGGCTCTGAGCACTATGGGACTCAACTGCTGAGGTCATTAGTCCCCTAGAACTTAGAACTAGTTAAACCTAACTAACCTAAGGACATCACACACATCCATGCCCGAGGCAGGATTCGAACCTGCGACCGTAGCAGTCTCGCGGTTCCAGACTGCAGCGCCAGAACCGCGCGGCCACTTCGGCCGGCCCTTTAACTTTCAATGTGTTAGGTTAGTTGCAGGACAGGACTTGAATTCCAGTGCTACGCATGTCGCCGCGCTCTAAGTTGAGTATTATGTATGCATTCTTTCAGTAAAGGCTTATTATACGTGTCACGTTGTATTGCTCACATTAGTTGTTTTAGAGATCGCACCCTGTGGGCACATGCATTGCAGGTGGGCAAGCCAGCTACCTTCTACAGCAATGATTATTCTGTCGTAGGGGGTTATCTTCCTCCTACCTTGGATGCTGGACGCTATTTCATGTGGACCACTTGGTAGACAGCCGTGATAATAAACATATGAAACGTAGGTGAGTTACGTGCTAGCACACATTTGGTGTAATAGGGCAGACGTTCTTGTAACCTCTTCTCCTGATGGCTGAACTGTGGTTTGTGGCGCTTTTATGTTGATACTATTTGATCAAGACCTATTCATGTTCTGTCGTTGGAGCTCCCTTAGAAGATTCTTTCTACTCCTACAGAAAAAAATGTACAGTTCCATTAGAAAAAAAAAAAACAAAGTGTCGTAATTCGGCGAGTACGAGGTGCGACAATAAAGTAATGAGACTGTTTTCCTTTGCAAGATGTGGCATTCCTGCAGGCTTGAGTAGGCACAATATCTTTGACCTTGGTCTATAAGCTGCTTCTAGTCCAAGTGGCACATCGATGCAACTGCTCAGTCGTGTAATAAGTTAACACGTATTTGTGTCTCTCGTCCCGGAAATGGAACCGCATAATATTGCGCAATGGAATGCCATTTCTTTTTGCGTTAAATTCGGTGAAAACGCGACGACAACTTACGGTAAATTTCAGGAGGATTTTGGAGAGGAGGTTATTTCAAAAGCTCAAGTTTTGCGTTGGAATAAAGTGTTTAGTGAGGGCAGAACGAATTTTGAAGATGAAGACCGCAGTGGACGACCATCAGCCTCACGGACGGATGTCAACTTGGCCAGTGTGCATGAACTCGTACAATCTAAATGGTACGTCTAATAATAACTGAAGATCTTGGTATGAGAAAAATTTGTGCAAAAATGGTCCCCAAAAATCTCACTACACAACAGCGAGAAACACGGAAAAATGTGGCAGCTGATCTGTTAGAGCAAACGGAAATCAATCCAGAATTGTTGAGCCATGTGATGAAAGTTGTTTTTTTCAATACGATCCAGAGACAAAACGCCAAAATCAAAAGTGAAATGCATGCTTGTGTGCTTCTTTGATTCCAAGGGAATTGTTCATAAAGAGTGGGCGCCTCCTGGACAAACAGTTAACCAACATTACTACAAAGAAATTTTAGGAAAACTTCGTGAAAGAGTTCTTTGTATCCATACCAACATTGCTGATAATTGGATTCTGCATCACGATAATGCGCCATCCCATACTGTTCTGTCTGTACAGCAAATTTTAACCTCAAAACAAATTTCAGTACTACCAAAGCCACGTTATTCACCAGGTAACCCTTCGTGCGACTTTTTTCTACTTCCAAGAGTCAAAACGGCGGTCAAGGGAACCATTTCCAAACAACACAAGATGTCCAAAAAGCTGTGACGAGGTTCTTGGAGGATATTACAGAAGATGATTTCCAGAAATGCTACCATCAATGGCAGAAGCGCTAGAAAAAGTGTGTGCAATCAGAAGGGAGCTACTTTGAAGGAGACAACACTAAACTTGACTAAAATTGTAAGCAACATTTTTTTCACATCAGTCTCATTACTTTATTGTCGCACTTCGTATATACGAGGAAAAATACTAACGCACGTCAGAAAATTCGCCATATTTTCCGGTGAAAACCGCACGTCGATATATTTATTCAGTCTGGGTGTACTTGAGGTAGACTGTCTTAGCTGGCTCACTCTGTGTGTGTCTAACGAAATAAATAATGAGTTGAAAGCGACACAGTCTGGCTGAAGAAAAGCACCGACTGCGAGCTTAAACCAGCAACTGAATGCTCTATCATCTACCCGCATCAGGGTATCGACTGGTGGACGGCTTCAGAGTGTACAGAGCAGTACCAGCAATGATGACGACTCCTAGGCGTCATGTGCGAAGAGCACATGCATGAATGATTCTCTTCCACCAGGCAGCCTACAAAACCCACGTACGGTAACTTAAGATGCTTATTTTTCCTATTTGTTGTCTGGCTATGCTGAGTAGATTTATATTGGACATGCACAATATTTCGTCTCCATTCTTCAAAAATGTGCATCGGGCTGCCAGTTGACGACCACTGGGCCTCTTGTTCAAATATTATGCGTTTTTGGCTCGACAATACGAGTTTTCGTGCGAAATTTTCGTATAGAGGATGTCTCACCTAAGAGTCGTCAGGCACATTTTCTCTGTTGATTTGGCAGATATTTGCAATTTCGCCGTTTTGCAATGCGGTCAGTTCAAGCAAATACTGCTCATCACATCTTCCGCGCGACGTCAAGTGTCGACCTAAAGCATCGGTTTGTTTCCCGTTTGAAAAAACAAAATAATTTTTAAAACGAAATTTTACGTACCCATTCCATAGAGCGGTCACACATTAGTTTAGCGCGATACTTGTTTTGTGGATACGTATTAACAGGCACAGTAAAACACGAAGAATAATCAGTACACTAGCAGCGACTGAGCAGCGCTGCCACTGCATGGCGAAAGCAGACAGCGCGGACCAGGGCAGTGCTCTATAGGTTATTCTTCGACTTTAATATCCCTGTGTAAATAAATATCGATAAATATAGTGCTAGACTAATCTGGGGCCGCTCTGCTTAAAAAGTCATTTTGTTTGTAACGGGAAACTAACCGACACTTTAGATCAACAGTGGATGTTGCATGAGAGACGTGATGACCACTATTTGTCTGGGATGATTACTTATGAAGAGATCATCACGATCGCCAAATATCATTGATTTAGCACGTTGCCAGCTCCAGCAATTGGGTAAAACACCACGCCTTTCAGTTTAATCTTTGTACAATTTATGCGAGACTGGTCTCCCTACGCGCTTTTATGGTATACAGGGTGTTACAAAAAGGTACGGCCAAACTTTCAGGAAACATTCCTCACATACAAAGAAAGGAAATATGTTATGTGGACATGTGTCCGGAAACGCTTACTTTCCATGTTAGAGCTCATTTTAGTTTCGTCAGTATGTACTGTACTTCCTCGATTCACCGCCAGTTGGCCCAATTGAAGGAAGGTAATGTTGACTTCGGTGCTTGTGTTGACATGCGACTCATTGCTCTACAGTACTAGCATCAAGCACATCAGTACGTAGCATCAACAGGTTAGTGTTCATCACGAACGTGGTTTTGCAGTCAGTGCAATGTTTTCAAATGCGGAGTTGGCAGATGCCCATTTGATGTATGGATTATCACGGGGCAATAGCCGTGGCGCGGTACGTTTGTATCGAGACAGATTTCCAGAACGAAGGTGTCCAGAGAGGAAGACGTTCGAAGCAATTGATCGGCGTCTTAGGGAGCACGGAACATCCCAGCCTATGACTCGCGACTGGGGAAGACCTAGAACGACGAGGACACCTGCAATGGACGAGGCAATTCTTCGTGCAGTTGACGATAACACTGATGTCAGCGTCAGTGAATTATGACATGTTGTACGCAGATTAGAATTTGTGGTGACCTCCAGCGAGAACACATTGCTTCTCTTACGGGTAATCGAACTTCATTTTCAGACAGGGCTCAAAGTTACGTTTATTCCATTACACTGTTTATCAGTCGGTATAGTAAGAAGCATACGAAAGTCACAAGGTTATTTTTCTGTTGTAAAAGCAGACACACATTAATATCTAAATTGATAAAGTTATTAGCCATTACTACCCTACAGTTCGAGAAACGATGATATCCATTAAGAGCAGAGAATTGTATACGGGGAAACTGGGTCCAAAAGAAGAGTCATTAGCTGGTAAAAAAGACGTGTTACCCAATGATGTGACTGATATTTCTTCCTTCCCTCGTCTTGCCATCTATTCTGAGCGCTGACTGAGAATTAGACCTTAAGTGAAACTGTTTCGGGAAGACAAACAGCTGTGAATACGTGTGCAGTGATTATGTTGGTAGTTATGAAAGCAGAATGTGCAACCGGCTGACGAAATGTACGATAAATCCGGGATGGATGGCCATGATATTTTCAGAATCCAGTTTCACAGCCTAATACATAAGATCAGCGCGAACCTTTTCGGAAATTACATTTTCAATTCATACAAATTTAAAGGTCGACTTAATTTAAAAAGATATAGCAAATTTCGTACTAGCTCAAACTTCTTACAAAATATGTATCACTCAGTCATCTTACTCAAGTATCAGATGTAGATGGCCAGACATGCAAGGGATAGAGGGCCATCGGACAAAACGCTTTCAAATCAAAGAGAAAATTATTAAAAAACTTTTGACGCTTTAAACATGTTTTATTGAATCTCTTGATGTAAACCATATCTTATAACGAGATGAACTGAAGGTAAATTATAATTTAAACAGAACCTCATTTGTAAAAGGCATTTTACAATTCTTGAATTTTTTAAACTTTTTATTAACTCGTTGGAACACACTAGTTTTATATATAAAATAATGAGAAATTATCTCAGTTATGCAGTTAGTTGAATATAGAACCAATCCCAATTTGTTGTTTACTTTATTAATACTATTTTTAAGGTCTTGTTTTCATGATCCCGAGAAGAGCCGGCCTTTCGAACGTACTTATTTGGATTCTGTTAAAAAATAACGATGCCAGCAATTTTCAATATGTAACACGTTTATGAATGGCCATGTACCCCAATGATGGAATGGCCAGGAGAGACAGCCATAGCGCATCATCAAACATAGTGGACGCAAACTCAAAGAAACCCTACGTACCCGTACGCAGTTAGACGTAACAACTTTAAAACTAAAGTTTTCGTCTCTATTCACAGCCTAAGTTACGTTCAAATCCACAGGTTATGACAATACACATAATTTCATGGTATAGTAAAAATGAAATCATAGAAATTACTTACTTTTAGTTGAAATCATCCGGAGCAGCCACAGTAATTCGCTTTGCTGACTACCAATTGACCGGCAGCGCTGTACAGCGGATTGTGGAATAACTACAGGCGTTGGCATCTCTATCGTATGGCCGTCTATCACGGGTTTATCCTATACTGTCTGATGAAAATTATCCGGACATGTATTTGTGGGCAGTGATATGGGCTGTGTCTACCGGACGCCTATAACCCGGCTTTAGATGTGCTGGAACAGTTTCAGTGAGGTGTCTGCGGGGTGTGAAGGAATGGCAGTCCACTATTACTCAAGAGCGAAGAACTGAGAAGGTAACGATGTTGCATGCTAGGCTCTGGGGCAAAGTAGAGATGCTGTTACATCGCGTGGAGGTCGGAATCCTGGCCAGGGCAGTCCATTTCAGAATCGTAACTGACCTCAGACCGTTGCATCACAGACGATGCCTTACGATAGGGTGCAATGTCACACTGATGCAATCAGTCATCGACTTCGAGCTGTTCCTCTACTGTACACAGTGCACAGTGTGTTCGTATCCTTCAACATCAGCGTTTTCCTAAGCGCAGCGAGGGGACCACAGCGTAACCACGAAACACGCTGTGACGTCTCATGGAAAGCCCTGTAAAAATTAAACTAAACCTATACCAGATGTGAAGTCTAAAGAAAATACAAAACTGAGTGTATTTCTGTCAATGGAAACCGGAGCTAATACGACAGATAATTATAAAACCTACAACTCAGTTAATTATAGAACCTACAACTTTTTAATATTATATTTTTTGAGTTAAAATGTTTATCAACATGTATTTTATTACCAAAGAATAACTATACAACATAAAGACATTCTTTGTAACGGTGCAGTCCGCAGCTCGTGGTCGTGCGGTAGCGTTCTCGCTTCCCACGCCCGGGTTCCCGGGTTCGATTCCCGGCGGGGTCAGGGATTTTCTCTGCCTCGTGATGACTGGGTGTTGTGTGATGTCCTTAGGTTAGTTAGGTTCAAGTAGTTCTAAGTTCTAGGGAACTGATGACCATAGTTAAGTCCCATAGTGCTCAGAGCCATTAAACCATTTTGTAACGGTGCAAATCCTATCTCATTCATGTCAAAAAGACTTGATTCACAGATCTAATCCTATTTTGTCGCTACTGCTGAAGAATTAAGTCGCTCAGCAGCTCTGACGCATCAAGTGTTTGATGTAAGTATTTGCTGTAACAATATGTGCTAAAAAATGAATTTCTCCTCTACTTATTCAAACCCCCCCCCCTTCCTGTGCAAATATTTAAGCGAAAATAATTATTTAGAGTGCGTTTTGTAGAAGATTGTCCATCTGGTTTTCTTTAGTCGTAATGGCGCACAGGCGACCATTACGTGGAATTTAATTATAGTATTAAATATTGTGCTTCACCCTCAAGTTAACATAATAAACAGTTTCAGTATTGATAATAATATTCAAGCATTAATACTTGCAAAAATTATTTTATTGGAAGTTTAACTGCACTAGGCAACAATGCTTAGATTTGCTTCACGATTTTTTTGAGTTTACAATTAAATTTATTTCTCTCAAGTAAATACTTAACCAAACTGAAGCCAGTGTGATAAAAATGAAATTGTTTATCGTGGGTGCAAATCCTTATGCTGCGTAGGTGGTTATATCACCTATCTTTTCGCAACAATTAATTTATCACGAGGTAACAGTAATAATTTCATGCTACTTCTGATTATCTCTGAGCTATCCGCGAGTTTGGATAGCGTACTTAAACCACTGCAAGCAGACCTTTCCCATTTTCACTAATATTTTTGTCTGCGTAGAAAATTTCGCTATCGTCAGCGTATATGTAAGTCGCATTCAAGAGCGTGCAGAATATGCGCGACGCCGGAAACATATGAAAGCCAAGATCGTTTCATTTTAAGACCTCTATTCCAATTAGTAATTTCTACAGAATCTTGCTGTCATCTTCAGATTGGCATTTCACTTTGCGTACACGTTGGCGTACGACTTTTTGACAACAAACTATAAATACACTAAAAAACTCGACATGGTTTGTCATTTATAAAACCGAATGCTTCCAGATGGGTCGTCAAATGAATAAAAAATAAGTGTTCTGGATGTTGTACTTTTACCTTTCATTCATTTGACAACCAATGTGGGAGCATTCTGCTTTATAAATGACGAACCATGTCGAGTTTTTTTAATGTATTTACACTTAGTTCTCAAAAAGTTAACGAAACGTGCATGTGAACATATATGCAAACTGTAATGCCAATCTGAAGATGACAGCACGATTTTGTCGAAACTAGTAATTGTGATAGAGGTCTTAAAATCAAGCGATCTTGGCTATGAACAGCCAAAGAAACTGGTATAAGCATGCGTATTCAAATACAGAGATACGTAAGCGTGCAGAATACGGTGCTGCGGTCACAAAACCTATATAACACATGTTTCTGGTCCAGTTGTTAGATCCGTAACTTCTCTTACAATGGCAAGTTATCGAGATTTTAATGAGTTTGAACGTGGTGTTATAGTCGGCCTAAGAGCGATAAGACACAGCATCTCCGAGGTAGCGATGAAGTGGGGATTTTCTCATACGACCGTATCACGAGTGAACCGTGAATATCAGGAATACGGTAAAACAACACATCTCCGACATTGCTGTGCAAGAACTGGACCAACGACGACTGAAGAGAATCGTTCAACGTCACAAAAGTGCAACCCTTGCTGCAGATTTCAATGGTGGGCCAGCAACAAGTGTCAGCGTGCGAACCATTCAACGAAGCATCATCGTTATGAGCTTTCGGAGCCGAAGGCCCACTCGTGTACCCTTGACGATTGCACGACACAAACCTTTACTCCTTGCTTGGTCCCGTCAACACCGACATTGGACTGTTGATGCCTGGAAACATGTTGACATGTTGCCTGGTCGTATCGAGCGGATGGACGTGTACGGGTATGGAGACAACCTCATGACCCCATGCACCCTGCATGTCACCAGGGGACTGTTCAGGCTCAGCAATGATGTAGGGCGTGTGCAGTTTTAGTGATATGTGGCTCAAACGGCTCTGAGCACTATGGGACTCAACTGCTGTGGTCATCAGTCCCCTGGAACTTAGAACTACTTAAACCTAACTAACCTAAGGACATCACACACACCCATGCCCGAGGCAGGATTCGAACCTGCGACCGTAGCAGCAGCAGCGGCTCCGGACTGGAGCGCCTAGAACCGCTCTGCCACTCCGGCCGGCTTTAGTGATATATCTAGATACGACTGTGACAGGTGACACGTACGTAGGCATCCTGTCCGATCACCTGCATACAGTCCTGTCCATTGTGCATTCCGACTGACTTGGGCAATTACAGCAGGAAAATACAACTCACCACACACCCAGAATTGCTATAGAGTGGCTCCCTATACACTCTTCTGAGTTTAATCACTTCCGCTGACCACCAGACTCCCCAGACATGAACATTATTGAACATATTTGGAATGCCTTGCAACGTGCTGTTCAGAAGAGATGTCCACCCTCTCGTACTCTTACGGATTTATGGACAGCCCCGCAGGATTCATGGTGTCAGTTCCCTCCAGCACTACTTCAGACTACGAGTCAATACCACGTCGTGTTGTGGCACTTCTGCGTGCTCGTGGGGGCCCTACCAGTGTCTTTGGCTCTACAATGTGTGTGTGTGTGTGCGTGTATACTCCAGAGTAGCATCAAATGAACGCCTAGCACTACACCGCCATCCAAGATGCCAGTAAACCATGAAACTGTCACGTGACCGCCGGCCGAAGTGGCCGCGCGGTTCTGGCGCTGCAGTCTGGAACCGCGAGACCGCTACGGTCGCAGGTTCGAATCCTGCCTCGGACATGGATGTGTGTGATGTCCTTAGGTTAGTTAGGTTTAACTAGTTCTAAGTTCTAGGGGACTAATGACCTCAGCAGTTGAGTCCCATAGTGCTCAGAGCCATTTTTGTCACGTGACCTCCCACCACGAGAAACCGCAGGGGGGGGGGGGGGGGGGGTCCGAATTTGTTAGTCCAGGACACAGCGAATAGAAAGCGTACATCATCTGTGTACCATTTGGCGGCCAAATACAGTAAACACGTCTGCGCTGTGGCACAAGGCTGCCGGCAGGGCTTCGACGCTCGTCTGGCATTAGCCCACACAGCACTGCACCTTGCACCATGTGTGTTTTGGATAGCTGGCTGTCGCGCGCCCCGTCTGCTGTTTATCTAACGACGTTGCAGTGCTTCGACACGGCACGCGCCTCGCTGCACTGACGGAGAGCGAGGAAAGAGAAGCATAACTAATTGTGCAGTGAACACATGGTGTGTCGTGTAGCGATCACTCTGTTTTTAAAATAATTGAAAAGCCACGATCGCTTCAATCGTTTATTAGATGACCGGTTTCAGCACTCTGAAGGTGCCATCATCAGATCTGTGAAGGTATAACGTAACAGGTTTGAGGGAGGGCTTACATAACTATATACATTACAATTATTACAGAACGACATACCTGAAACGTGGATTAACATTTATAAAACCATATGGACATCATGGCATATGAGGCAAACCATCTGATAAAATCAGGAGATCCCGGGTTCGAGTCCCGGTCGGGGCACACATTTTCAACTGTCCCCGTTGACTTATATCAACGCCTGTATGCAGCTAGGGGTATTCATTTCATTGTAATTACAAAGACTTACACCAAATGACCGCCTACCCAAGAGGAGGTTCTAGCCACAAGCAATTGCATTTACAGACGGAGCAAAATTCGGAAGAGATGACACAATAAATTACCACAATTCGCGCATGTGGGCACTTCAAATCCTCGAGCAATCGTAGCGGTAAAGTATCAGGATCAATGTATGGGCAGAAATTCTTGGTGACGTACTGACAAGACCATACACTTTACCAAAGAGACTAACAGGTGGTGTGTATTACCAATTTCTGTGCGTTCAATTGGGAGCGCTAGTGGGTTCAAATGGTTCAAATGGCTCTGAGCACTATCGGAGTCAACATCTTAGGTCATAAGTCCCCTAGAACTTAGAACTACTTAAACCTAACTAACCTAAGGACATCACACACACCCATGCCCGAGGCAGGATTCGAACCTGTGACCGTAGCAGTCCTGCGGTTCCGGACTGCAGCGCCAGAACCGCTAGACCACCGCGGCCGGCGAGCGCTAGTGGGAACATTATTAATGCAGGGAACGACTATAGATTATGACGACAAGGCACCATCTCGTTTTCTAGGAATCGTGCGACAATACCTTATCGCAAACCTTTCACGGGCGGTGGGTTGGTCGAAGAGGTGCGCCAGCGGACCTTAATCCTTGGGAAGTCTGGTTATAGGGCATATGAAGTCAGTGCCGTACGCCCAACGCCTCCACAATGTACAGACGTCACAGTGGAGAGTGACCAATGCATGTAATCCAATCCAAATGTAGAAAGGTGTATCTGAAAGAGTGCTTGATTCACTGCGGAGAAAGGCTGAAGGATGTGTCAGGATGCGTGGTAACCACACGCTCAGTGCTTATAGCGTCTACTTTTGCGTAACAGACATTATAATGAGTGGCCCTTATCTCATCAGGTTATGGTTCCTGGGCGCGTCATTACAGGAAATTTTTTCTAGTTTCAGTACTACCTCCTGTAATGATTTGTGATATTTTATTTTTAACACCCTTGTAAGTCCATGTCTGTGAAGTCGAGAGTTGTCGCAGATCGACGACAACGACCTGATACGCTGTATGCATCGAATACGTCTAAGACTTTATTGTACACAGACATAAAGAAATATACTTTTATATACACTTTTTTGTGTGCGATATATTGTCCCGGAATTAAATTACGAGTAGACCGCATCTCCCGATTCAGATCCAGGTTTAGAGACATATCATTTGCTTTTAAGGAAAATTCTGGAAATGTAAATCCATCCCTGAACATTTCCAGCTGTGATTCCCACGGTCCCAGTGCCAGGTCGTCTGATTTTTGGTTTAAAAGACCATAAATATCCCATGGGCGGGAACAGCACGCTGTACTTAGAGAATGAAAATAAAAAATAAATAAATGAGAAAATAAACAACATACATTGAGCATACTTACCGTTTTTACGATAAGACACATGAAAAAAGTTATCATAACTATAATGAACATTAAAATAATTATGAAAACTGTATAAATTTTCAGCTGCCGAGATCGCTGAAATGATTTGTTCATGTAGATGACCAGTTTCGGCAATTCTCTGTTGCCATCTTCGGCTCTGTTGTATTATGAACACTGTGTAAATTTCCAGCTGCCAAGATCGCAACAAAGAATTGATGAAACACGTCATCTATATGGATAAATGATTTTAGCGATCTTGGCAGTTGAACATTTATTCATTGTTCATAATACTACAGATAGCTCCCAAGCTGATAATGTCAAAGTGTATTAAATTAATTGACTGTCTCGACTAAAAGATAAAAATAGTTTCAACGCGATAACTTAACCAAACAAAATAGTAGTAGCTCCACTAAAAATGCACACTGGTCACTGTGAAGCGCTGTCGATGTTGCAGAACTGATACCAATCCGTTATATAGAGCAGTAATATCAGTCAACCTGTAGGCAAGACAGAAAGTCAGAAGTGAGCTGTTGTGTTTGCACATGCCCAAAACCACACAGAGAATGAAGGTTCCCGATTTGCTGGTGTATCAACCTTGACCGTCCAAGCCGGCCCGTGTGGCCGAGCGGTTCTAGGCGCTTCAGTCGGGAACCGCGCTGCTGCTACGGTCGCAGGTTCGAATCCTGCCTCGGGCATGGTTGTTTGTGATGTCCTTAGGTCGGTTAGGTTTAAGTAGTTCTAAGTCTAGGGGACTGATGACCTCAGATGTTAAGTCCCACAGTGCTTAGAGCCATTTGAACCAATTATCTGTCCAACGTCTACCACAGGTGGTCATATAACACCTGTTAAGAACAGCAGTAGTGAAGAGATGCTACTGACCGGGACTCATGACGAGTGTCTCGCCTGTTTCAAGCGAACATTGCGAGGGAAGCTGCATGTGGTGGTATTTGGAGTTGGGCATCACGCAGAAGGCAATATTGCTCACATTAATTTGAATCTCATATGCTAGTTGGCGTGTTCTTCATGATAAACACCTATGTGTTCAAAAATGGCTCTGAGCACTATGGGACTTAACATCTGAGGTCATCAGTCCCCTAGAACTTAGAACTGCTTAAACCTAACTAACCTAAAGACATCACATACATCCATGCCCGAGGCAGGATTCGAACCTGCGACGGTAGCGGTCGCGTGGTTCCAGACTGAAGCGTCTAGAACCGCTCGGCCACACAGGCCGGCTAAACACCTATATGTGAATTGTGTGCAATTATATTAGTCCATAGGACGTAGTCTTGCACTGAAGAAGATCACCCTGTGATTGATATCGATATGTAATAATTAAAAAAAAGGTTTCAAATTTGTAGACAAATGCAGGAGTTTCCCTTGTTTGCAACAATTGCTCACAGTGTCAGCATGTCTTCATTAGGCCAAATAGTAGAGAAAGTGGAAGGTAACTAATGCAGGTATCTAGAGTTCCAACAATTACCAATTTTGCCTTTATTCAAGATTGCACCAAGTTGCCGATGAGACGTTTAGCCTACCGAGTGTGGAGGGTATAATTGAGGCTGGAGGTGGTACTATGATTTTTCCAATTTTTTTTACCATGATTTGAGCTCAGACTTACAGGTTGTTTTGAACATGAACCAAGATGTTTATTTCGACAACAGCTGTTCCCCATGGCTATGCTCACATAGCATTTATTTTGTTACGAGTAGTGAATATGTCAGCTGTTGCACGTGCAATAACGTCAGGTGCCTTAATGTGTCTGCCTGCTCATGTAAGCATAGTTTGTGACCTGCGCCCCGCCCTCCCCCCTTCCAACTGACCCAACCCACGATGCGGTGCGGCACCCATTGAGTCGCTGTCGAGCAATGCGCACAGACGAGTACGGCCAGGGGTGCTCATCTATTATTGTAATTGTTACTTTATGAAGTGGTCAGTTTTCTTCCTCTTGGTTCAAGCTATCTCCATACAAATTTTCATCGAAACCGGATCAGCGGTTTAGTAGTGAAAACATGACAGAAATAGTTAGATACTTTCTCATTAATACACTGAAGCGCCAAAGAAACTCGTATAGGCACGTGTATTCAAATACATAAATACGTAAACAGGTAGAATACGGCGCTGCGGTCGGCAACGCCCATATAAGTATCTGGCGCAGTTGTTAGATCGGTTACTGCTGCTACAATGGCAGGTTATCAAGATTTAAGTGAGTTTGAAGGTGGTGTTACACACGGCACACGACTGATGGGACACAGCATCTCCGAGGTAGCGATGAAGTGGGGATTTTCGCGTACGACCTTTTACCGTGAATATCAGGAATACGGTAAAACGTCCGCAGCTCGTGGTCGTGCGGTAGCGTTCTCGTTTCCCGCGCCCGTGTTCCCGGGTTCGATTCCCGGCGGGGTCAAGGGTTTTCTCTGCCTCGTGATGACTGGGTGTTGTGTGATGTCCTTAGGTTAGTTAGGTTTAAGTATTTCTAAGTTCTAGGGGACTGATGACCATAGATGTTAAGTCCCATAGTGCTCAGAGCCATTTGAATACGGTAAAACATCAAATCTGCGACATCACTGCGGTTGTAAAAAGATCCTGCGAGAACAGGACCAAAGACGACTGAATAAAAATGGTTCAAATGGCTCTGAGCACTATGGGACTTAACTTCTAAGGTCATCAGTCCCCTACAACTTAGAACTACTTAAACCTAACTAATCTAAGGACATCAAACACATCCATGCCCGAGGCAGGATTCGAACCTGCGACCGTAGCGGTCGCGCGGTTCCAGACTGTAGCGCCTAGAACCGCTCGGCCAACCCGGCCGGCAGACGACTGAATAGAATCTTTCATTGTGACAGAAGTGCAACCCTTCCGCGAATTGCTGCAGATTTCAATGCTGGGCTATCAACAAGTGTCAGCGTGCGAACCATTCAACATCATCAATATGGGCTTTTGGAGCTGAGCATGTTGCCTGATCGGACGAGTCTCATTTCAAATAGTATCGAGCGTATGGAGATGTACAGGTATGGAGACGACCTCATGGACCCTGCATGTCAGCAGGGTACTGTTCAAGCTGGCGGAGGCTCTGTAACAGTGTGGCGTGTGCATTTGGAGTGATATGAGACCCCTGATACGTCTAGATACGACTCTGACAGGTGACTCGCACGAAAACATTCTGTCTGATCACCTGCATCCATTCATCTCCACTTTGCACTCCGATGGACTTGGGCAATTCCAGCAGGAAAATGCGACACCCCACACGTCCAGAATTGCTACAGAGTGGCTCCAGGAAGACTCTTCTGAGTTTAAACATTCCCGCTGGTTACCGAACTCTCCAGACATCAATGTTATTGAGCATATCTAGGATGTCTTGAAACATGCTGTTCAGAAGAGATCTCCATTCCTTCGTACCTTAACGGATTTATGGACAGCCCTGCCGGATTCCTGGTGTCAATGCCCCCAGCACTACTTCAGACATTAGTCGAGTCCATGCCACGACGTGTTGCAGCACTTCTGCGTGCTCGTTGGGGCCCTACATGATATTAGTCAGGCGTACCAATTTCTTTGGCTCTTCAGTGCAATATTAGTATGGATAAAATTTTAAATTATAGCATCTTTTTCCCACGGATCCTATTTTTATGAACTAAAGCCCATACATTGCCCTGAGTTATGCTCAAGTTGGCTATAAATTCGTCTTGCAGTTTTGCATATAAGCCTGTTCAAACATACAGACAATTTTATTATTTGTATATGTACATACAGCAGACCAGTCATGTTAGTGGCTGAGCGAGATGGCGCAGTGGTTAGCACACTGGACTCGCATTGGGGAGGACGATGGTTCAATTCCGCGTCCGACCATCCTGAATTAGGTTTCCCGTGATTTGCCTAAATCGCTCCAGGCAAATGTCGGGATGCTTCCTTTGAAAGGGCATGGCCGACTTCCTTCCCCGTCCTTCCCTAATCCGACGAGACCGATGACCTCGCTGTTTGGTCTCTTGCCTCAAACAACCCAACTCATGTTAGTGTGACAACCGCCTGTGTTCGACGTCAACTTACAACAGAGACTCACAGAAGGAGGCTGCAGCACTAGCAGTGTGGGGTATATAAAGTGTGTCGGGGGGACGCGGAAATAGTGCAGCCGTTGTCGTAATGCGGAAACGGAACGATTTATCTGACATCAGAAAGCGCATGGTCGTTGGCCATCGGACCAAGGGTGGAAGCATTTCCGGAACAGCGAAGTTAGCAAACTGTGGGCGTGCCGCCGTGGTTGAAGTATGCTGCGCATCGCGAAATGGCGCTATCCAAAACCAGCGACGAGACAACTGTGATTCACCATGGGCCATAAAAGACAGGGGTGAACGACGGCAGCAGGTATGTATATGGGGGAATAGAGGTGCAACTGTTGAGCAACTGACCGGCCGGGGTGGTCGAGCGGTTCTAGGCGCTACAGTCTTGAACCGCGCGACCGCTACGGTCGTAGGTTCGCATCCTGTCTCGTGCATGGATGTGTGTGATGTCCTTAGGTTAGTTAGGTTTAAGTAGTTCTAAGTTCTAGGGGACTGATGACAGAAGTCAAGTCCCATAGTGCTCACAGCCATTTGAACCATTTTAGAGCAACTGACCGGCCAGATGAACTGTGAAGATGACGTGGAGAAAATCTTTGCCAATAGGCCGAACACAGTGGCCAGACTTTTTAAATTTAAATCTTTAGTTTTTGTAATTTTATTTTTTATTTTCACGCTGAGTACGTGTAGGTTTTCACATATAGGCTACACGTAATAAATAGCCTTTGGGAATTTTTAATCATTGTATTAGCATCGCAAAATAGTGTATGATCATCTCACAGCGAACAAATAACTAATGCTGCGCACTATATGACGCGTAGCACAATGCTTTGTACGAGAGCGCTTTGTTGTGGATATCATAGCACTTGAATGTAATCCGTAATTAGATATGCAGGTAATGCGTAGGCTCTCACAGCACTTACTACTATAATTAGAATAGCATGTCTAGCTAGTAAATTTGTCAGATCATGGCGTTTGAATCTGACGGGTCCCGCAATTCATGGAGGCACTACATGATAAAGCCTGTCCATAAGGCATGTATGACCAGTAGAAATGTTTCAAATTTTGTAAAATACATGCGGATCCGTATTTCAGTATTCCTCCTCTGTAATTTACCGGGGTAAGTATTCCACGATAGGATATGCACTATGATCACAGGACTATAGACCTATATCTCTAACGTCGATCAGTTGTAGAATCTTGGAACACGTATTATGTTCGAGTATAATGACTTTTATGGAGACCAGAAATCTACTCTGTAGGAATCAGCATGCGTTTCGAAAAAGACGGTCGTGTGAAACCCAGCTCGCGCTATTCGTCCGCGAGACTCAGAGGGCCATAGACACGGGTTCCCAGGTAGATGCCGTGTTTCTTGACTTTCGCAAGGCGCTTGATACAGTTCCCCGCAGTCGCTTAATGAACCAAGTAAGAGCATATGGACTATCAGACCAATTGTGTGATTGGATTGAACAGTTCCTAGATAACAGAACGCAGCATGTCATTCTCAATGGAGAGAAGTCTTCCGAAGTAAGAGTGATTTCAGCTGTGCTGCAAGGGAGTGTCATGGGACCGTTGCTGTTCACAATATACATAAATGACCTGGTGGATGACATCGGGAGTTCACTGAGGCTTTTTGCAGATGATGCTGTAGTATATCGAGAGGTTGTAACAATGGAAAATTGTACTGAAATGCAGGAGGATCTGCAACGAATTGACGCATGGTGCAGGGAATGGCAATTCAATCTCAATGTAGACAAGTGTAATGTGCTGCGAATACATAGAAAGATCCTTTATCGTTTAGCTACAATATAGCAGGTCAGCAACTGGAAGCAGTTAATTCCATAAATTATATGGGCGTAGGCATTAGGTGCGACTTAAAATGGAATGACCATTTAAAATTAATCGTCGGTAAAACAGGTGCCAGACTGAGATTAATTGGAAGAATCCTAAGGAAATGCAGTCCGAAAACAAAGGAAGTAGGTTGCAGTACACTTGTTCGCCCACTGCTTGAATACTGCTCACCGGTGTGGGATCCGTACCAGATGGAGTTGATAGAAGAGATAGAGAAGATCCAACGGGGAGCAGCGCGCTTCGTTACAGGATCATTTAGTAATCACGAAAGCATTACGGATATGATAGATAAACTCCAGTGGAAGACTCCACAAGAGAGACGCTCAGTAGCTCAGTACGGGCTTTTGTTAAAGTTTCGAGAACATACCTTCACCGAGGAATCAAGCATTATATTGCTCCCTCCTACGTATATCTCGCGAAGAGACCATAAGGATAAAGTCAGAGAGATTAGAGCCCACACAGAGGCTTACCGACAATCTTTCTTTCCACGAACAATACGAGACTGGAATAGAAGGGAGAACCTGTAAAGGTACTGAAGGTACCCTCCGCCACACACCGTCAGGTGGCTTGCGGAGTATGGATGTAGATGTAGACTAGTGATCGCAATGCGGTCGCGTATGACGAGGTGTCTTAACGATTCTGCGCCTTGAGACGCAGTTCTAGTAGGAGTATGTAAATGTTTTTATACGAAACTTATTGGCTAAACGAACAATATGTATTGTTTGTAAATGTTTTACCCATGTAGACCATTTATATATGTAAACTGTAAACTGTTGGATGAGAAACATCTGTTGGTAGGACGCAAAATTTGTAATGGGGCAACAAATGTGATTTCACTTATTTCTTCATGTTTATTGTATTTGATATTGATTGTGACTGGTTGATAAAGGCGCTCTTACCTATTTCGATGTGTCCATTTGCTGCGGACACTCACCTGAACATGAAACACTTGTCTTATGTTCAAATATGTAAATAGTACGCACGATCCTAGTATTTGTTATTGTCATTCACTACCTGGTGTCACAATTAATAAAGGTGATCCGAAGCGTCTATATTTAAAACGAGACACGCCCATTGGCTGCGGACGCGCGCTCGTACTTGAGCCGGAACACTAGCGCTATCGAAAGTTTCCTGGTGCTTTTGGATGTGTTGTTGACCTCCAGTTTCATTCTGACTTTCAAAATAGGCACATGTTGATTGTGACAGCCACTTGCGAATATTTTATAAAACATATATTGCCATTTTGATGTTTGTTATTAAGAACACGCACTTTCAGTGTAGGTATATCTGAATTTAAAATAATTAATTTCTATTACGTTTGAATTATTCACTGTGATTCCACATTTGTATTCACTATTCACTGACAACTATACTGTTTTTTGTGGCTTCAGTAGGCCAGTCTTGAGAATGAACCAGTTGGTTGGAAACTAGTCGCCAACATATGTACTGCAACTGTATTAGTTAACAAAAGATTTATGAAATAGTTAATTGAGGTTGCTGGTCCTGTGTCAACAAAATGTTGAAACTGAAAAACTTCCTCACTTTAATTGTGGACAACAGCGTTAAGCGAATATTGTCGTCGATATTTGTTCATCCTGAATATTCCATCTTCGATGTGTTGGTTGAATAATAAGAGTATAAGCCAGCTTTCCAGAACTACCTTTGATCTTCTTTTATAATTTTTTCCTTTTGTATATGTTGTATAGTGTTTATTGTCCCATTTCCATATATATATATATATATATATATATATATATATATATATATATATATATATATATATATATATTTCTGGAGGATTTCGAGCCTCTTACAGTTTTCGTTGAGCTAGAAATAACAACTTGAATATTCCTTTTTTTTTTTTTGTTAGAAATATTGTATGACACATCACACGGCCCGTCGCTTGATGCCTTGAGGTATGATTAGAAAGGACATCATCTATCCTGAATTCTTTGATTATGGGGAAAACAAATTTCCTCGATGAGTCGAAGCTTTTATTTGACCGTGAGAGATAGTATCGCTGTATTTCAGTGTAGGTTTCAGAGAGATGTTGATACTCAGGTATGGCATTGACCAGTGAGAGGGGAGTAGAGGTGGTGGTGGTCGTGCTGTTATCAATCGTGATACGTTTGGAAAAAAGAATGCCAGCCGTTGTGGCCGAGCGGTTCTAGGCGCTTCAGTCCGGAACCGCGCTGCTGCTACGGTCGCAAGTTCGATTCCTGCCTCGTGCATGGATGTGTGTGGTGTCCTTAGGTTAGTTAGATTTAAGTAGTTCTAAGTCTAGGGGACTGATGACTGCAGATGTTAAGTCCAATAGTGCTTAGCGCTATTTGAACCGTTTGAAAAAAGAATCCCCTTCACACACTTATTTGAACTGCATTTATGCCATGCCACAGTAAAAATTGCCTAGCACTAAACCTGACAAAGGGAATATTATTTCACCACCTGGGAGACATATCTCTGCTAAACAGGGCTTTGGCTGCTACAGGTGCCTTGACACAGTTGCCAGGCCTTAAGATAGCCGCTGGACCGTGACTCAGCCCAACAGGTGTACACAGGACTCACTTTTAGTGCCTCCGGAAGGACTGTCTGGCGGATGTAAGCGAGCGAATCGCTTGTGAAGAGGCGCTACCAAAGCGATTGGCATGATTAAACTGTAAACCGAAAATAAATAACTTCGTTTCATTATAATTGTTCAATACATACTTTTATTAATTTTAATTGTGAGGTGTGTACACAATTACAGAATATCAGTACGAGAACTTTGCTAAAATAATATTGAACGTATACACTACTGGCCATTAAAACTGCTACACCAAGAAGATATGCAGATGATAAACGGGTATTTATTGGACCAATATATTATATTAGAACTGACATGTGATTACATTTTCACGCAATTTGGGTGCATAGATCCTAAGAAATCAGTACCCAGAACAATCACCTCTGGCCGTAATAACGGCCTTGATACGCCTGGGCATTGAGTCAAACAGAGCTTGGATGGCGTGTACAGGTACAGCTGCCCATGCAGCTTCAACACGATACCACAGTTTATCATGAGTAGTGACTGGCGTATTGTGACGAGCCAGTTGCTCGGCCACCTTTGACCAGACGTTTTCAATTGGTGAGAGATCTGGAGAATGTGCTGGCCAGGGCAGCAGTCGAACATTTTCTGTATCCAGAAAGGCTCGTACAGGACCTGCAACATGCGGTCGTGCATTATCCTACTGAAATGTAGGGTTTCACAGGGATCGAATGAAGAGTAGAACCACGGGTCGTAATACATCTGAAATGTAGCGTCCACTGTTCAAAGTGCCGTCAATGCGAACAAGAGGTGACCGAGACGTGTAACCAGTGGCACCCCATACCATCACGCCGGGTGATACGCCAGTATGGCGATGACGAATACACGCTTCCAATGTGCGTCCACCGCGATGTCGCCAAACACGGATGCGACCATCATGATGCTGTAAACGGAACCTGGATTCGTCCGAAAAAATTACGTTTTGCCATTCGTGCACCCAGGTTCGTCGTTGAGTACACCAACGCAGACGCTCCTGTCTGTGATGCAGCGTCAAGGGTAACCGCAGCCATGGTCTCCGAGCTGGTAGTCTATGCTGCTGCAAACGTCGTCGAACTGTTCGTGTTGATGTTTGTTGTCTTGCAAACGTCCCCATCTGTTGACTCAGGGATCGAGACGTGGCTGCACGATCCGTTACAGCCATGCGGATAAGATGCCTGTCATCTCGACTGCTAGTTATACGAGGCTGTTGGGATCCAGCACGGCGTTCCGTATTACCCTCCTGAACCCACCGATTCCATATTGTGCTAACAGCCATTGGATCTCGACCAACGCGAGCAGCAATGACGCGATACGATAAACCGCAATCGCGATAGGCTACAATCCGACCTTTATCAAAGTCGGAAACGTGATGGTACGCATTTCTCCTCCGTACACGAGGCATCACGACAACGTTTCACCAGGCAACGCCGGTCAACTGCTCTTTGTGTATGAGAAATGGGTTGGAAACTTTCCTCATGTCAGCACGTTGTAGGTGTCGCCACCATCGCGAATCTTGTGTGAATGCTCTGAAAAGCTAATTGTGGTATCACCGCCAGACACCACACTTGCTAGGTGGTAGCCTTTAAATAGTATACGTCGGACCCGCGTGTCGCCACTATCAGAGATTGCAGACCGAGCGCCGCGACACGGCAGGTCTAGAGAGACTTCCTAGCACTCGCCCCAGTTGTACAACCGACTTTGCTAGCGATGGTTCACTGACAAAATACGTTCTCACTTGCCGAGACGATAGTTAGCATAGCCTTCAGCTACGTCATTTGCTAGGACCTAGCAAGGCGCCATGTCCGGTTACTATTGATATTGTAAATAATGTACAGACAAGAGCTACGTTCAACATTAATGGAATACAGTTAAGTATTCCACCAGCTACATCCTTTTTTTCTACTCTAAATTCCTTGTCCTGTTCCAGACCTCACGCCAGCCTGCGTGAGCTAAAACGCGTGCCTTTCGGCTTCCTCTAGAATTCCCGGGTTGGCTCTTCTGCCAATCCACAACACTAATCATTTGCATATCACAGGATCTTCTTCCTGTCGGTTAAATTTGGCGTCTGTAGCACGTCATCTTCGTGGTGTAGCAATTTTAATCGCCAGTAGTGTATTTTGCGAGGTATTTTTTTTTTCTCCTTCAAATATGAGGTCGAGTTGGTGATGCTTCCTTGTGAGTGCGAACCGAGCGTGCTTTCTAGGGGCGCTTAGCGCTACTCGCGCGGCTCACACGTGCGCCTGACGTGCTGGCAGTGTGTGGTTGCGTGTCGGCGGCACTTGGCGAGCTGGTGGAGTGGTGCGGGAGGCGTGAAACGGGCCGCTTGTGGCCGCCGCTGGCCCTGCGGCGCCTCGGCCCGCACCGACGCAGCTCACGTACACCGCGGTAGTACGGCGGGCGGTACGCGGCCGGCACTTGTGCGTGGCGCGCGCCCTCCGCTCCTCCGCAATTGGGACGCAGCCCGGGGGCCCGCGCCGCCTTAAAGCGGATGACGCTGCAGCCAGTCACCGCTCACGCGTCTGCAGCGCTCGCCCACGTACGTGTCCGCGCCGTCTACGTCCCGGATTCTAAAGTGCTTCGCAATGAGACTGCGTTCAGAGAACTCGGATCGAAGAAGGGGGCAGGGGTCACAAAACAGTGTATCTTGGTCGCCGATACAAGTTCCAATTCACGCCTCAGCCCCCTTCTAAACATGCATCACTATTGCAGAGGCTCTCCGATATCGGAATAGCTCCTTAACACTGCCTGTAGCTCAGGGCTACGTGATACACTCTACAGGCCATCAAAATTGCTACACCACGAAGATGACGTGCTGGACAGGTAGAAGATGCTGTGATATGCAAATGATTAGCTTTTCAGAGCATTCACACAATGTTGGCGCCGGTGGCGACACCTACAACGTGCTGACATGAGGAAAGTTTCCAACCGGTTTCTCATACACAAACAGTAGTTGTCCGGCGTTGCCTGCTGAAACGTTGTTGTGATGCCTCGTGTAAGGAGGAGAAATGCGTACCATCACGTTTCCGATTTTGATAAAGGTCGGGATGTAGCCTATCGCGATTGCGGTTTATCGTATCGCGTCATTGCTCCTCGCGTTGGTTGAGATCCAATGACTGTTAGCACAATATGGAATCGGTGGGTTCAGGAGGGTAATACGGAACGCCGTGCTGGATCCCAACAGCCTCGTATAACTAGCAGTCGAGATGACAGGCATCTTATCCGCATGGCTGTAACGGATCGTGCAGCCACGTCTCGATCCCTGAGTCAACAGATGGGGACGTTTGCAAGACAACCATCTGCACGAACAGTTCGACGACGTTTGCAGCAGCATGGACTATCAGCTCGGAGACCATGGCTGCTGTTACCCTTGACGCTGCATCACAGACGGGAGCGCCTGCGATGGTGTACTCAACGATTAACCTGGGTGCACGAATGGCAAAACGCCTTTTTTCGGACGAATCCAGGTTCCGTTTACAGCATCATGATGGTCGCATCCGTGTTTGGCGACAATGCGGTGAACGCACATTGGAAGCGTGCATTCGTCATCGCCATACTGGCGTATCACCCGGCGTGATGGTATAGGGTGCCATTGGTTACACGTCTCGGTCACCTCCTGTTCGCATTGACGGCACTTTGAACAGTGGACGTTACATTTCAGATGTGTTACGACCCGTGGCTCCACCCTCATTCGATCCATACGAAACCCTACATTTCACCAGGATAATGCACGACCGCATATTGCAGGTCCTGTAGGGGCCTTTCTGGATACATAAAATGTTCGACTGCTGCCCTGGCCAGCACATTCTCCAGATCTCTTAGCAATTGAAAACGTCTGGTCAATGGTGGCCGAGCAACTGGCTCGTCACAATACGCCAGTCACTACTCTTGATGAACTGTGGTATCGTGTTGAAGCTGCATGGGCAGCTGTACCTGTACACGCCATCCGAGCTCTGTTTGACTCAATGCCCAGGCGTATCAAGGCCCATTATTACGACCAGAGGTGGTTGTTCTGGGTACTGATTTCTCAGGATCTATTCACCCAAACTGCGTGAAAATGTAATCACATGTCAGTTCTAGTATAATATATTTGTCCAATGAATACCCGTTTATGATCTGCATTTCTTCTTGTTGTAGCAATTTTAATGGCCAGTAGTGCATTAATCATACACAGGCGATGTTAATGAGGTGTATTGCGTCTCACCTATATCTACGATAATAATGTAGGCCAAAGCAATGAATTTAAATTTGTACCAGCAATGGGATTCTGACCCAGGTCGCCTACTTGCCACATAGATGCGCTATCCATTGCACAACACGTGTACTGAAGCCGTACAGCTGCACAGAATACCCTAGTACCTCTCCCTCGCCGACACGAAGTCCAATTCACGCCTGGTAAGCACGTGACCCATGTTCAAATCAGGTGCTAGTACAAGTTTTAATTGATTGCTTCAGTCTAATCATTATTATAGACACAGGTGAGACTCAATATGTCTCAGGAATATCAACTGTGTGCCATTAATATATCACCCATGCCTGAGATCCAAGGAGTATTAATCCATTTCACCCATTACTAAGGTGCTATTACGATATTAGAGCGCCTCTGCAATACTGATGGGAGTTTACAGGAGGAATAGCAATGGGCTCTGGTGTGAACTGGATTTTGTATCGACAAGGGAGATGTACACCGGTGTCCAAAATTAAAGCAAAAAATGGAAATTTTGCAAGGTTGCGTTTGTTTTGCAGCAAAATAGTATAAACAGGTGATAGTAAAGTAGAAACGATATAGAGAGTTCAGACCGTAAACAACTCCAACGTACATAATGGTAGACGTAAACGTTCTTCGTTTTTTTTTTCCAGCTTAACGGATTTACACACACATGGCAATTGGTTAATGTGCTGAGTATGGGGTGTGACCACCTCTGGCAGCAATACAGGCCTGACAACGACGGGGCATGCTGTGAATGATGTCATCAATCTCATGTTGAGACAATAACGCCCATTCTTCCTGCAGCGCTGCTCGCAAGTCTCCGAGAGTGGTTGGTGGATGCTAACGTGATGCAACGCTTGTCCTTAGTCCATCCCTGATGTGCTCTATGGGATTCAAATCGGGAGAGCGAGCAGGCCACGCCATGCATGCAATATCTCCCGTTTCCAAGAAAACATCAGTCACGCGTGCTCTATAAGGTCGAGCATTATCGTCCAGCAATAAGAAGTCTGGGCCCATAGCAGCTCGCAACAACAGCACATGAGGTCCCAAGATCTGGTCACGATACCTGACAGCGGTTAAACCTTGCCGATTGAACCATACAGTTTCATGAAGAGATGTTCGAATGGTCGATATAGTCCCTGTCCACACCATTAGGGATCATCGTCGATATCAGTCTCTTTATACAATGATTAGATCCCGAAATCGTGTTCCACGTTCCCTCCAGATGCGAATGCGTCGAAAATCGTTCTGCAGGGTAAATCTGGACTCTTCTGTGAAAGCAAAATTGCCCCACTGTTCGACCATCCAGGTGGCATTTTGATCACTAGGCGTTCCCTTTGTGAATACACGTCAGAGGTAGATATACAGGGTGATTCAAAAAGAATACCACAACTTTAAAAATGTGTATTTAATGAAAGAAACATAATATAACCTTCTGTTATACATCATTACAAAGAGTATTTAAAAAGGTTTTTTTTCACTCAAAAACAAGTTCAGAGATGTTCAATATGGCCCCCTCCAGACACTCGAGCAATATCAACCCGATACTCCAACTCGTTCCACACTCTCTGTAGCATATCAGGCGTAACAGTTTGGATAGCTGCTGTTATTTCTCGTTTCAAATCATCAATGGTGGCTGGGAGAGGTGGCCGAAACACCATATCCTTAACATACCCCCATAAGAAAAAATCGCAGGGGGTAAGATCAGGGCTTCTTGGAGGCCAGTGATGAAGTGCTCTGTCACGGGCTGCCTGGCGGCCGATCCATCGCCTCGGGTAGTTGACGTTCAGGTAGTTACGGACAGATAAGTGCCAATGTGGTGGCGCTCCATCCTGCTGAAATATGAATTGTTGTGCTTCTTGTTCGAGCTCAGGGAACAGCCAATTCTCTAACATCTCCAGATACTGTAGTCCAGTTACAGCAGCACCTTTGAAGAAGGCCGTCCAGAACTTTTTCCTTTGCAAAAACACCCATTCTATGTAAACTGTTTATACCAACGTTTAATACACCACCTATCAGGAGGTTTAACACCATACTTCGTTCGAAATGCACGCTGAACAACTGTCGTCGATTCACTTCTGTCGTACTCAATAACACAAAAAGCTTTCTGTTGAGCGGTCGCCATCTTAGCATCAACTGACGCTGACGCCTAGTCAACAGCGCCTCAAGCGAACAAATGTACAACTAAATGAAACTTTATAGCTCCCTTAATTCGCCGACAGATAGTGCTTAGCTCTGCCTTTTGTCGTTGCAGAGTTTTAAATTCTTAAAGTTGTGGTATTCTTTTTGAATCACCCTGTACAACAGGTCTTCGACAATAAAGGCCAGCCTTCTGCACACCATTTGCCTCGATACAATACGTTTCCAGTGGATGATGCGAGCTCACATGCCAGTTACTGTGCAGTACTAAGCCGGTACTGTCGTGCTCCTACACCAAAATGACGGTCCTCTCTTCTGAAGTTACACGTGGTCGGCTCCTGCCCTGATCTTTGGGGTACAGTTTCGGTCTCTATAAACCACTGCGAGAAACAACACAAAACGACTCACATTAAGCCATCGGGCCACATCAGTTTACAACTGTCCTGCTTCCATTCCTCCAATGGGCCTCCACCGCAGAGTGTCTGGTGGCATACTGCATCGTCTACGACTGTGTACACAGCTATTCTGGATGAGGGGTTCCGCAACCATCACTACCTCATTTCATAGGTGTCCTAACGTCATCATTGGAATCGATGTCCGTTGACCGGAATGCCATCTTCCGTGCAGGACGCGATTGTAAGGACGTGTGGTTGACAGTTCGTATGATTATATCGTGAGTTAGTCACACGACGGGGAAACAGCGGTTTGTTGCTTTAATTTTGGACACCAGTGTACCTGCGTATTCCGTGCAGCTGTGGTAACGTCGTGCCAGTGTGGGGCAGCAATAGCGCATCTGCCTGTTACGCAGGAGAACATAACAAATTTACAAAACAAAAACCACTTTACAATTGTGTTTTTACCATGCTAGAGCTCCCCAGAATAACAAAATCTGCAACAATAGAGCCACAGTACACTCTTATTATCTACACAAACCAGGCAGTCTGGTATCAACTACACTCCCTAAAAAGTATCAGGACACCTATTAGTGGACATTAATATGAGGTGTGTCCACCCTTCGATTTTATGACGGCTTGAATTCTGCTGGGGACAGTTCAACAGTGAGGTGTCTCTATGTCTGCGGAGGAATGACAGCCTCTTCTTCCTTAAGAGCCGAGAGCAGAGACAATAGTGATTTGGGACGCTGGGACTTGAACTCTGTAGTCTAAGTAAGCATAAAATATTGTAGTTTTGGTAGTGGCTTTGGTCACTTATGGTAGCACCTGTGTTACGTGTAAGCTAGATCAGTTGCATACCTATCAGTCGTTACCTCATAATGATAATTTTCTTTACATTTGTGAACAATGTCTTACTAGATTCCGCTAAAAACTGAGTGAGGATATATAAAGGGCTGGGTAACCTACAGAACATTTTTGTTCTACATAGTTATCCTCCTGTCTGTTACTTAAAAGTGAACAGTATTTGTAGCAAAATTGAAATTATCAATCTTTAATTCAGGTTTTATTCGAAAATCATTGATTTGTAATGTGAAACAGAGGGATGTTCCAGTAAAAATAAAGGAAACAATACAGATTCGAGATACAGCGCTAGAAAAAGCAATTACCTCAGCAGAAAGATAAAATGAAAAACATGCTGAACAAAAACATATCAAACAACGCTTCAATACTTCGCCGAATTTATATAAAACAAGTTTCTGCTGTTCATAAACAACTTTCGCGTTTATCAATAATAATAGAGAACTCTTGCCATTGATTGAGACGAAGAACATTCTATTGAGTACAAAAAATCAATAATTATATATGTACATATAATTTTTTATGTGTGTGCATGTAAACTGGACTTGCATCAGAAGTAATTGCTTTGGTTACATGAAAGCGTAGAACTTACGCGATCAACTAACTTCTATTACTTATAAAATGCAATTTATGTGCTGTAAGGGTATAAAATACACAATGGACCACCACTCATTGGTGGGCGGTTCTAATTACGTACAAAACAGACAACCAAACAAACAAAGAAACAATGAGAAGTCATCAGCGCCCAGTTTATTTCTTACATATTCGTTTATGTTTCTTTCCCTACCAGTGTTCCCAGTAATCCTACTATTTACTATGTCATTGACTTAGCGTACCAAAACTACCAAACCGTACTTTTGGTAGAATGCAACTTTAGTTTTGAGCAAAGTTGACGTTTTGACCAATTTCAATGGGTGTTCCATTTGGTTCTGGTCGCAAATCTGGGCAGGCCAATCCATTTCACGCATGCTGTTGTCCACTATCCATCGTTCCACAGGTACTGCTTTATGACACGGTACATTGCCTTGCTGATACAATCAGTTACCGTCTCAGACGTGTTCTTCTACTGTATGCAGTACACAACGATACAAAATACACACATCAAAAAAGGTTTTGCATCACCCCGGTTCCCAGAACTTTGGATATTTTATCACAGACACAGTCCGTTTGACTGTTCAGAGATATCACTAAACCCGCCAAAAGATGTAAACAACCATGCGTGAGCAGCGCCTATTAGACGGAGGAGGTCCGACAGCCGATCAGTTCTAGTCATTCCACCAGGAAGGAGGTACACGTGTCGTGTTGTTTGTAGTTCAACTATGCCTAGACGGTCAATACCGCGGTTCGATCGCGTCCGGAGGAGGAGGAGGAGATTAGTGTTTTACGTCCCGTCGACAACGAGGTCATTAGAGACGGAGCGCAAGCTCGGGTGAGGGAAGGATGGGGAAGGAAATCGGCCGTGCCCTTTCAAAGGAACCATCCCGGCATTTGCCTGAAGCGATTTAGGGAAATCACGGAAAACCTAAATCAGGATGGCCGGAGACGGGATTGAACCGTCGTCCTCCCGAATGCGAGATCGCGTCCGCATTGTTACTTTGTGCCAGGAAGGGCTCTCAACAAGGGAAGTGTCCAGTTGTCTCGGAGTGAACCAAAGCGATGGTGTTCGAATATGGAGGAGATACAGACAGACAGAAACACTGAATGACAGTAGCAGTCCAAGGGCTACTACTGCAGTGGATGACAGCTACCTAAGGATTATGGCTTGGAGGAACCCTGACAGCAACGCCGCCATGTTGAATACTGCTTTTCGTGCAGCCACAGGACGTCGTGTCACGACTCACACTGTGCTCAATAGGCTGCATGAGGCGCAACTTCACTCCAAACGTCCATGGCGAGGTCCATCTTTACAACCACGACATCATGCAGCGCGGTACAGATGGGCCCAACAGAATGGACTGCACAGGATTGTCATCACGTTCTCTTCACCGATGGGTGTCGCATATGCCTTCAACCATACAAGCGTCAGAGCCGTGTTTGGAGGCAACGCGGTCAGGGTGAACGCCTTAGGCACACTGTCCAGCGAGTGGAGCACGGTGGAGGCTCCCTGCTGTTTTGTGGTGGCATTATGTGGGGCCGACGTACGCCGCTGGTGGTCAAGGAAGGCGCTGTAACGGTTGTACGATACGTGAATGCCATCCTCCGACCGATAGTGCATATATTGGCGAGGCATTCGTCTTCATGGATGACAATTCCCGCCCCCGTCGTGCACATCTTGTGAATGACTTCCTTCAGGATAACGACATCTCTCGACTAGGGTGGCCAGCATGTTCTCCATAGATTGAAAAGGCCTGTTTATGGACGAAGTGACCCGCCAACCACTGAGGAATCTACGCCGAATCACCGTTGATGAATGGGGCAATCTGGACCAACAGTGCCTTGATGGACATGTGGATAGTATGCCATGACAAATACAGGCATGCATCAATACAAGAGGTACCGGTGTGTACAGCAATCTGAACTACACCCTCTGAAGATCTCGCTGTATGTTGGTACAACGTGCAATGTGTGATTTTCATGAGAAATAAAAATGACGGAAATGATGTTTATGTTGATATCTATTCCAAATTTTTGTAGAGATTCCGGAACTCTCGGAACCGAGGTGATGCAAAACTTCTTTTGATGTGTGTAGTTCTTATCCTTGCACGTTTAGCGTTTTCTTAAGCGCAATAAATTGATGACACCATATCCAACAGAAAAGTCATTCATACCGTAACACGACCTCTTCCGTACGTCGCTGTTAGCATCACATATGATGGTAGGTAATATTCTCTGCGCATTTGTCTAATCCAAGTCCTTCTATCGTACTGCCACAGAGGGTAGCGTGGTTCATCACTCCAAATCACTCGCTTCCATTCATCCACTGTCAATACCGACGCTCTTTACACGACCAACCTCGCTTAGTACTGATTACAGAAATGTGTGGCTTATGAGGAGCTGATCGATCACTGTGCCCCGCTATTTTTAACTCACTAGCCACAACCATCGTGCTAGTTGGACTGCTGGTGGTACTTTGTAACTCACGAGTGATTCCTTCCTCTGATGACATGCGATTTTTTACAACCACGCTCCGCAGGGCTCGACCCTACACGCCAGTCAGTACATGAGTCCGCCTCTTCCTTCTCGTCTCCACTTCACAGTCACACCGCCAGCAGACGAATAGGGCAAGTTTAGAAAGTTTGTAATGTCTCTGATGGATTTGTTACTTAGGTGACATCGGATGACTAGTCAGCTTTCGAAGTCACTGAGCTGTGCTGATCGACTCATTCTGCTATTACCGCTTCAGCTTTACATACGGATGGCTGGATTCTTTTAATCAGATACTGTAAGCGCTTGTAACTCTCCTCCCGGAGTTACGGTTGTTGCTCTGCACAATTATACAGGTAGCGTCTTTGACTACTAATCGGAACGTCTAGTCAATGTTTATATTTTAAATAGGAATCGAGTGCAATGAGTTGCGAAAACTCCTGCTATACAGGGTGGTCCATTGACAGTGACCGGGCCAAATATCTCACGAAATAAGCATCAAACGAAAAAACTACAATGAGCGAAACTCGTATAGCTTGAAGGGGGAAACCAGATGGCGCTATGGTTGGCCCGCTAGATGGCGCTGCCACAGGTCAAACGGATATCAACTGCGTTTTTTTTGTTTTTTGTTTTTTTTTTAAATAGGAACCCCCATTTTTTATTACATATTCGTGTATGCCCGTTGGGCATTTTGATCACAATAGCCATACATCAACACGCTATCGACATTTTCCGCAATTGGTAAACGGTCCATTTTAACACGGGTAATGTATCACGAAACAAATACCGTCCGCACTTGCGGAATGTTAAGTGATACCACGTACTTATACGTTTGTGACTGTTACAGCGCCATCTATCACAAAGCGAAAAATGTGGTCCAACTAAAACATTCATATTTCTTTACGTACTACACGAATATGTAATAAAAATGGGGGTTCCTATTTTAGAAAACGCAGTTGATATCCGTTTGACCTATGGCAGCGCCATCTAGCGGGCCAACCATAGCACCATCTGGTTTCCCCCTTCAAGCTAGACAAGTTTCGTTCTTTGTAGATTTTTCGTCTGACGCTTATTCTTTGGCACGGTCACGATCAATGGACCACCCTGTATATAGTCACCCTCTTTCCGGCAACAGATTTCCGAAAGAGGGTGGAGGAGTGAATAGTATTTATGGTACCAACTTGGACTGCGCTTGGGAAACTGCCCTTATTGCAGCGTAAAAAGGTTTAAAAATGTAGGATTCGTTATTTGTAGGAACGTAAGATGAAGAGTGAGTGACTGTGTAGAGTTCAGTGACAGGCTTATTCTCATCACAACCGACCAGTGCCAACAACAAAATCTCAGGCATACATATTCAAGTCACTGGCAGAGGATGAAAAGGTGCAGAGGGTAAACCATAGCTTTGGATTAGTAGTTATGTAGGTAAAGGAAGATTAAAGTCTTATAATAACGGGGTTGAAAACGCCATAGTAGAAGAAGAAGAAGTAGTAGATAGTTATACGAGAATAGGGGCTGTGTTGTAATATGGAGAGAGGAGAAAGACTCCTTGAGGTTTCCAATAATTTTCAGCAATTAGTAGCAAATATGCTGCTAAACAATCACAAGAGGAGTTAGGATACCTGGGCAGAAGACACGAAAGATACCACTTGGATAACAATATGATGAAACAAAGATTCCAAAATCAGATGCTGGATTGGAGGGCGTACCGAGGACAAGGCAGAGACACAGATCACAATTTAGTAATCATGAAGAGTAGACAGAAGTTTAAGAGAATCATCGGGAAGACTCAGCATGTACATAAATAAATGTAACACGGAAGCATTATAAGGCTGTAGATACTGTTATAATGAATACCACAGCAGGCGATTCAGTTGAATGGGCAGCTATAAAAAGAGCAATCAGATAAATTCGACCTGCTGGACATTGTTGGTCCACTTTTCAAACTTAACACGACAGCTGTTCTGTGTGACATCTATTTTGGAAGTCCACGGTAGGTTTCCGGTGGTGTGTGGTACTAGATGTCCACGCACAAATGACGCAGTCTTTACACATACAAGGCAATATCCTGACTGACTCATCTTCGCCCAGCCAAAGCCGCTAAGGACAGAAACTTAAAGTTTGGAGCATGTATGGATCTTGTACTGTAGGCGTCGTTTAAGAAGGGATTTTTCGAAATTCAAACCCTAAGGGGGTGGAATGGGGGATGAAGGACTTTTTTGAAAAAAATGTCGCTGTTTAGACAGTTTTGAAGCTAGACCTACGAAAATTCGTACCTGGTTTCTCGGTCAGAAATTAAGAAATTCGTGTTCCAGCATTTTTGGAAATTTAATCCTATGGAGGTGGAACGTCAGTGGAAGCATTTTTTGAAAACATATCATTATTAAAGAGCTGCTATAGCATTTCAAAGGTGCAATCTATGAACATTTGATTTCTCGGTTACAAATTTAAAAAAAAATGTGTTTCAGAGTTTTTACAAATTGAACGCCTAAGGGAGTGACTAGGGGATGAGATTTCCTATGAAAATATTTTATTATGAAATCTTTCTTAAAGACACATCTATGAAAATTTAAATTTGGCTTCTCAGTTAGATATAAAAAATTTGTGTTTCATTGGTTTTGGAAATTCAACCCCTATGGGAGCGAAACGGGGGTTGAAAGTTTTTATGGAAGTATTTCATTGCGCAAACATTTTTGAAGCCAAATCCATGAAAATTTGTATTTGGTTTTTCTGTCACAAATGAAACATACGCATATTACTGTTTTTTGAACTTCAATCCCTAACGGACTGAAGCAGGGGGTAAAACGTTTTCTGAAAATATTTCATTGCGAAAGAACTTTTAAAGCTAAATCTTTGAAAATTGGTGTCTGGGTTCTCGGTTAGAAATGAAAAAATACGTGTTTCACTGTTTTCGGAAATTCAGTCCCTAATGGGGTGAAAAAGGGTCAGACTGATTCACTGACACGTCATCGCCCAGCCCAAACCGCTAAGGCTAGAAACTTGAAGTTTGGAATGGGTGTGGGTCTTATACTACAGGCATCGTTTAGTAAGGAATTGTCCGAAATTGCTCTCCAAAGGGGGGTGAAATAGGAGACGAAAAGCTTTTTGAAAGTAGGTCGCCTTTAAGGGAAATTTGAAGCTAGAACCACGAAAACTGGTATTTGGTTTCTCAGAAAATAAAAAATACGTGATTCAGCACTTTTGGAAAGGGGTAAAATAGTGGGTGAAAGTATTTTTGGGAAATAAGTAATTACGT
This sequence comes from Schistocerca nitens, assembly GCF_023898315.1. NCBI lineage: Eukaryota > Metazoa > Arthropoda > Insecta > Orthoptera > Acrididae > Schistocerca > Schistocerca nitens. Next base: position 1,178,196,186 of record NC_064614.1, read on the forward strand.
AAGAACTGCTAACGGATTTTGAGGCTACAGCTATGCCAATTAGTATTTGACTTGTCGTTTAGAAGAAAAAAAATCGTGTTTCAGTGTGTCCGGTAATTCAACCTCTAAGGGACTGCAATTGGAGATGAATAATTTGTAAGGAAATATTTGGTTACATTAAAAAAATTTGAAAGCTATATTTTTGAAAATTGGTTGGATGTTTTTCTTGTCATACACAAAGAAATATTTGTTAGGGGGTTAAAGTTGCTGTGGAAATATCTCCACATGAACGCGAACGCCACGATAAACAAAAATCACTTTTTGGTCAGTATTACATTCGAAAAAGACCATGTTTACATGGCCTTAATTAGCGTGAAAACCTCAGAACGTGTCGCAATTTGTGAACAACGTAAAAATAATATTAAATAAAAACAAAAAAGTCTTTTCAGGCCACACAGTCTACGGGTGCGAAGCAGTGGGCGGTAAGTTAGTTCCTGAATGGTATGGGTGGTTTGTGGGCGCGCAGGTGGCACCCGATGACCTCGTAGATGTGTTCTTCGGGTCCATTTCAGCGAATCTGGTGGCCACATTCACTCGTGTTTCCACCGATAGTCCGTCACGTTCCACAGATGCTCGCGACACTAGAATCCGAACGGGTCGACCACGTTCGCCGTTTCCGAAATGGTCGTTTCCAGGCGCCAGGCCACGACAAGCTGCCCTTTGTCAAAGGCCCACCTGTAAGTGGATTTCTCCCATCTGCGGCTCGTATCGCGCCTACAATAATTCCTCACTACTACTACTCGCAGCTCCTCTCACATACAGAGTGGGCCAAATAAGAGTGAAGTGGAGAGCGGAGTTCCAGGGTACAAAAAAACAGCAGAGGCAAGGGAACACAGTAGCAACCTATAGCAGGTGTTGAAAGTGACTTTTATTCATCCTTCGGCACTTTTCGACCTTGTCAGCAAGCTGCTGACTGCTGGAAGTCTGCAGTCTCATCCGAAATGTTCTGCTGCAGTGCTTGAATACTACAAGGGTTGTTGTGATACATCTTAGACTTGAGGACTCCCCATGCAAAAGTAATCGCACACTGGCAGATAATGTAATCTGGGTGGCCAGCTAGGGTCGCGAGCAGACTGAAGGTCCAGATGGAAAACTCGTCAGCATGATCGATGTGATATGCCGATCTATTGTGACAGGCGTCTGGTTTATTTAGTAGGACAACTTTTGCTGGTCAACTGCAGCCACGTTCTCTGGTGTGTGGACACGTTTCGGATTGTTTTTTTGACTTGTTCAAAACAGATCGTGTTGACGGACTAAGCTTTGCATTCACTTTGTCGCTATTAAACTCCTAAGCAAATAACTGACCGCACCGTTTCCAAGACTTTGTTGTCACACAACCTTCCACAATGAACACCCGCTGCTCCACTGTGAGAACCATTGTCCCCTTTCCACTGCTCCACTCACACTGACAGAGCCTGCGCTACGCTCTGAAGCGGTGTGGATCACGTGGTGGGCGTACATGTGCTGTGTTCGTCACGGGTTGTGTTTATGTGCTTACATTCACGTCCAACCGTATCCACTCGTCTGGGTCACTCTTTACTTTCCTTGCCGTCTCAAGTGACGGCATTCATCCTAGCATTGCAGTGGTCATAATGTTTCGGCTGATCGGTGTAAGCCACTTAGGAAAGGAATCGACGTAAGTGAGCCGTTCACGGTTCGTGTTCAGGCCATTTATTGTTTGTCATTTTGTAGTACTATACTGCCGCTTCGTTTTCTTATTCCATTTACTGGCGTCACTAACTTCCTGCCTTACTTGCCCGTGAGCGGCAGCAGCAGTGCATATCGATAAGTGCACTGTCGTACCTTCTCTGGAGCGACCAATAGTATTTCCGGGTCGTCGTGTGTCTGGCAGTCAGTTCGGGACGGACCAGCAGTGCAGTCGGGACGCAGCAGCAGTGAAGTCGGGGACGGAGCGCCGGTGAGGCGCCGACAGCCAGTGCTCGCCGACCGCTGGCGACACACATGAACTGTCCGACGGAGGGAGATTGGAGCGGGACGACTGTTGGTCGGTCTTTCGGTCGGTCGTCTCATCGGCCGACGTATATTTGGTCCTTTCACCGTTTGTGGGCCTAGGCAGTTGGTCGGTTGGCGTGGAGCAGCGAGGAAATTCCGCGGCGCTGGCGGCCTCCATATGGTGTCGGAGTGTGCGATGCTGTTCCCATTGCTACGGGCCCGTGGCTCACCGATCTCGGACACGAAAGTTGAGTCTTTACTTAATCTACCAACCAGCCCCAACTGTTCACATTGTGTCGTTTGAATTTTGATGTGGGGACATCCTGTCGCTTGGTCTGTTGACTGTCTGTCGGGTGGGTTGTCGTCAGATCGACAATGGTTGGGCCAACTGCCTGTCTCACCTAAGCGAACGTTAGTGGTTGAATTCAAGGCCGACCCTCGAACATCTGAGCGCCCTTGGGTGTACTGCCTTTTCTTATTTGTTCTTGTTTGTACTTGTATTGCTTCTAGCCGATTCTTTTTAAAATTAAGGTTGTCTTGCACTTTAGGCCTTGAGCCTAATTTAAAACCGAGCGAGGTGGCGCAGTGGTTTGCACACTGGACTCGCATTCGGGAGGACGACGGTTCAATCCCGTCTCCAACCATCCTGATTTAGGTTTTCCGTGATTTCCCAAAATCGTTTCAGGCAAATGCCGGGATGGTTCCTTTGAAAGGGCACGGCCGATTTCCTTCCCAATCCTTCCCTAACCCGAGCTTGCGCTCCGTCTCTAATGATCTCGTTGTCGACGGGACGCTAAACACTAACCACCACCACCACCACCTAATTTAAAGAACTATTTCACATAGGAACTTTGGCATTTTAAAGGTTTTAATGTTGAATTTTAAGTGTTGGGCCTACAGCCGATTTTGAGTTTGAGTTGTTTTGCTCTTAAGGCCTTCATCCTAGCTCAAAGAATTGTTCCACGTAAGGCCTTTGGTATTAAAAAAAATAATATTATGGCGTTTTAAGTGTTAGACCTTCAGACAATTTGAATTTAACTTGTTTGCTCTTCAAGTGTCTGATTCTTTGGGCCTTCAGCCTAACTAATGAACTGTTTTAAGAGAAGGCTTTGCCTTTTCAATTTCTGTTTCGGTTCAGTTTTGCCTAATTAAGAACTGTTTTATTGGTGGCCTTGTTTTTTTTTAATTTAATGTTGTTTAGCCTTAAGTGATGGGCTTTCAGCCGATTTTGAACTCAAATTGTTTGCTCTGAAAATCTCAGCCAAAATAACGAAATGTTGTAAGATAAGCTTGCCTTTTAAATTTATGATTATGCTTGTGTTTTAAGTTTTTGGCCTTCAGCCGTTTTTAAGTTAAAGTGACTTTCAGCTGGTAATTAAGTCTCCTTGTGTGTTTAAAATAAATTATTTTTGAGCTCTTGTAATGTTTGATCAAATAGTAAAAGTTGTATGTTCGAGTGTAACTGGCAGCCCCTTATTTTGGCCCCTTTCCACTATTTAAACTACCTGTCCTGTCCTTCTGGTTAGTCAGGGCGTTACAGTAAGGTGCAAGGAAGATGAAGAGAATAGCGTGCAGGAAAAATATGAATAATTCGAAATCTAAATTGTTGTCAGAAGGTAAAATTCAGCAAACATAAGTCAAAATAACTCCGAGTAGAATTGAAAGCACACGCATCAACGGTTTTTCACCATGGCAGCGGTATTTTCAAGATATTTTTACTTACTGTACTTATTATGAGTGTTTCAGCTCTGAGCACCGTGTTAGCTTGTTTGTTGTTCAGATGGAATGTACATACGTTAGTTTTACGTGTACTGTGTTTAAGGCGCCTCTTTCTGAAATAGGAGCCCATAACGAAAACATCTTCTTTGAGAATTGCCTCTGCTTGTCCGAGATCTTTGACTCTACAAGAAAGAGTGATATCGTCCGCGTAGCAGAAATTTATTGACCTGGTATTGGGGAGGCCGGAGATATACAGGTTGAATAACAGATGACTAAGACGGAGCCCTGTCGTAGACCATTACTTAATTTCCTCTCCTTGCTCACATTTTCTCCCAAATAAACGCGGAAACATCTATCATTTATCATGGCGTTGATGGGAGTTACAGTTTTTCCGCATAAAAACAATCCGAAGCCGAAAAACTGTATCTCTCATCATCTCGGACAAGCGGAGACAATTCTCATAGAAAATATATAGTCGTTATGGGCTTCCATTTTAGAAAGTGATGACTTAAACCCAGTACAAGTAAAACTGGCGTACGTGCATTCCATCTGAACAACAAACAAGTAGCCTAAGCAGCTTGGTGTCACCATTGACCTCACCCTTTCACACAGAAAAGTCTTGAAAATACCGCTGCCAAGATAAAAATTGTGTGGAATGAGATGGGGGGTCTCAACAGATACCTTGCGCACATCATCCATTCCGCTGGTCTTCTCAGCAGCCGAGTACTGCGACCAGGTGTGGCTAAACAGCTGCCACACCAACTTGATCGACGTCCAGTGGTTAATAACGGGGATAATCCGAACAACACCCATTTATTGGCTTACTCTGCTGAACAACATCTATCCACCCGCAATCCGTAGAATCGAGACCTTGGTTAGGGAATACCGCAAGCTACAGGAAAACGTGGAATTACCCATACAGGAATTACCCATCGAGGACGCATGTTGCTCCGTGACACCGACGATGTTACATCTCGTCCGCAGACCCTTTAGAAGGCGCATTGCAGTGTGGATTCAGGAACATGGACACACATTTGAACATCTCATTTAAATCAACTTCCGACCGCCAGAACATCCATCTCCCACCACACAGCCATGTATTATGGTTCAAATGGCTCTGAGCACTATGGAACTTAACATCTGAGGTCATCAGTCCCCTAGAACTTAGAACTACTTCAACCTAACTAATCTAGGGACATCACACACATCCATGCCCGAGGCAGGATTCGAACCTGCAACCGTAGCGGTCACGCGGTTCCAGACTGAAGCACCTAGAACCGCACGGCCACAGCGGACGGCTGCCATGTATTATGTACAGCGTGTGGTATCTGCACCTGAAACTTTGAACGGTTGTAGCTCCCAAACTAAAAGTGATACGAATGTAATTTAAATTGATGTATTCACAGTTGGTGCTACTGATTCCAGTGCATGATAGAGACAACTATTGTTCCATTTGAAAAAAATGCATCTTTTTGCTGTAACTCTTTCGATAATAACACAATAAACTATGTTCATAGCTCCGCAGACAGTGTAACGTTTCTTATGGTGACCTACCGCAATAAATATTTCCGTCGCCTATTACTTCGTAACTTACAGAGGCAAACACTTTTATTGAAACACCCTGTATATGACATTCCTGTGGCCATGGATTGTTTCAAAGTTAAATATTTCGTCTCGCTCAAATTATAATAAAGTGATCCAATATTTTGTATGTACACTCCTGGAAATGGAAAAAAGAACACATTGACACCGGTGTGTCAGACCCACCATACTTGCTCCGGACACTGCGAGAGGGCTGTACAAGCAATGATCACACGCACGGCACAGCGGACACACCAGGAACCGCGGTGTTGGCCGTCGAATGGCGCTAGCTGCGCAGCATTTGTGCACCGCCGCCGTCAGTGTCAGCCAGTTTGCCGTGGCATACGGAGCTCCATCGCAGTCTTTAACACTGGTAGCATGCCGCGACAGCGTGGACGTGAACCGTATGTGCAGTTGACGGACTTTGAGCGAGGGAGTATAGTGGGCATGCGGGAGGCCGGGTGGACGTACCGCCGAATTGCTCAACACGTGGGGCGTGAGGTCTCCACAGTACATCGATGTTGTCGCCAGTGGTCGGCGGAAGGTGCACGTGCCCGTCGACCTGGGACCGGACCGCAGCGACGCACGGATGCACGCCAAGACCGTAGGATCCTACGCAGTGCCGTAGGGGACCGCACCGCCACTTCCCAGCAAATTAGGGACACTGTTGCTCCTGGGGTATCGGCGAGGACCATTCGCAACCGTCTCCATGAAGCTGGGCTACGGTCCCGCACACCGTTAGGCCGTCTTCCGCTCACGCCCCAACATCGTGCAGCCCGCCTCCAGTGGTGTCGCGACAGGCGTGAATGGAGGGACGAATGGAGACGTGTCGTCTTCAGCGATGAGAGTCGCTTCTGCCTTGGTGCCAATGATGGTCGTATGCGTGTTTGGCGCCGTGCAGGTGAGCGCCACAATCAGGACTGCATACGACCGAGGCACACAGGGCCAACACCCGGCATCATGGTGTGGGGAGCGATCTCCTACACTGGCCGTACACCACTGGTGATCGTCGAGGGGACACTGAATAGTGCACGGTACATCCAAACCGTCATCGAACCCATCGTTCTACCATTCCTAGACCGGCAAGGGAACTTGCTGTTCCAACAGGACAATGCACGTCCGCATGTATCCCGTGCCACCCAACGTGCTCTAGAAGGTGTAAGTCAACTACCCTGGCCAGCAAGATCTCCGTATCTGTCCCCCATTGAGCATGTTTGGGACTGGATGAAGCGTCGTCTCACGCGGTCTGCACGTCCAGCACGAACGCTGGTCCAACTGAGGCGCCAGGTGGAAATGGCATGGCAAGCCGTTCCACAGGACTACATCCAGCATCTCTACGATCGTCTCCATGGGAGAATAGCAGCCTGCATTGCTGCGAAAGGTGGATATACACTGTACTAGTGCCGACATTGTGCATGCTCTGTTGCCTGTGTCTACGTGCCTGTGGTTCTGTCAGTGTGATCATGTGATGTATCTGACCCCAGGAATGTGTCAATAAAGTTTCCCCTTCCTGGGACAATGAATTCACGGTGTTCTTATTTCAATTTCCAGGAGTGTATTATAGTATCCAATCGGCCTCCTACAGAAGTCAATCTAAGAACCCACCACTGTGCCGATGAGTGTTGTTTCGTCCGGCGCAGTGGTTCGCATTCACTTAGCCGCGACATAAAGTACTCACAACTACACAGGACACTGTTCTGACCACGGCCGGCACTTGCGACGTACTGAGGACACTGCTCAAATGCTGTTCGTGGTCAGATACAACAGCGCAACCTGCAGGCGTGACTAACATTTGCATTTTTGTTCAAACATGTATTTCTCGTAGTCTTTCCATATTTTTGTCCAATCGCTGGACGTCAGTGGATTTTCCAATTTGCGGCCCGTATCGTCACTAGGAGCATTCCCCACTCACCTTACAACTTACTTCAGCTATATGATATGTGCGATAGGCAATAATGTCTCTATCATAAAAAGCCTCAAGTCCTTCAACTTTAGACACGTTGTCTGCTGGGTACCGTACAATTGCTATGGTCACCCATCCGTTGCCAGCTCTATTCCGGTCATTATTCTGTAGAGTAAAATTAAAAACTGCACGAGCAACATTTGTCACAAGACGGCGTCAGTCGCCGAGCAGCCGCGCGAGCAGCAGCACGTATACACAGAGGTGCCGCGCTGCTACATCTACATCTCCATCTACATCCATACTCCGCAAGCCACCTGACGGTGTGTGGCGGAGGGTACCCTGAGTACCTCTATCGGTTCTCCCTTCTATTCCAGTCTCGTATTGTTCGTGGAAAGAAGGATTGTCGGTATGCTTCTGTGTGGGCTCCAATCTCTCTGATTTTATCCTCATGGTCTCTTCGCGAGATATACGTAGGAGGGAGCAATGTACTGAAGCTATGTTCTCGAAACTTTAACAAAAGCCCGTACCGAGCTACTGAGCGTCTTTCCTGCAGAGTCTTCCACTGGAGTTTATCATCTCCGTAACGCTTTCGCGATTACTAAATGATCCTGTAACGAAGCGCGCTGCTCCCCGTTGGATCTTCTCTATCTCTTCTATCAACCCTATCTGGTACGGATCCCACACTGCTGAGCAGTATTCAAGCAGTGGGCGAACAAGCGTACTGTAACCTACTTCCTTTGTTTTCGGATTGCATTTCCTTAGGATTCTTCCAATGAATCTCAGTCTGGCATCTGCTTTACCGACGATCAACTTTATATGATCATTCCATTTTAAATCACTCCTAATGCGTACTCCCAGATAATTTATGGAATTAACTGCTTCCAGTTGCTGACCTGCTATTTTGTAGCTAAATGTATGGATCTATCTTTCTGTGTATTCGCAGTACATTACACTTGTCTACATTGAGATTGAATTGCCATTCCCTGCACCGTGCGTCAATTCGCTGCAGATCCTCCTGCATTTCAGTACAATTTTCCATTGTTACAACCTCTCGATACACCACAGCATCATCTGCAAAAAGCCTCAGTGAACTTCCGATGTCATCCACAAGGTCATTTATGTATATTGTGAATAGCAACGGTCCTATGACACTCCCCTGTGGCACACCTGAAATCACTCTTACTTCGGATGACTTCTCTCCATTGAGAATGACATGCTGCGTTCTGTTATCTAGGAACTCTTCAGTCCAATCACACAATTTGTGGTGATAGTCCATATGCTCTTACTTTGTTCATTAAACGACTGTGGGGAACTGTATCGAACGCCTTGCGGAAGTCAAGAAACACGGCATCTACCTGGGAACCCGTGTCTATGGCCCTCTGAGTCTCGTGGACGAATAGCGCGAGCTGGGTTTCACACGACCGTCTTTTTCGAAACCCATGCTGATTCCTACGGTGTAGATTTCTAGTCTCCATAAAAGTGATTATACTCGAACATAATACGTGTTCCAAGATTCTACTACGTGAGGAGGAGGCGCTCACGCCAGACAGTTTATAAGGCTATAGACAACATTGAATAGCGTCAATGGGCAGGTGTTTTTGCATGGTCCCTCTGTTTTTTGAGGAGGAGTTTTTAATTTTACTCTACAGAATAATGATGAGAATAGAGCTGGCAACGGATGGGTGACCGTAGCAATTGTACGGTACCCACGTCACGTGCCCGCAAAGCTGCCAGGCGTCATACCGTTTCACGGTGGGCAGCGGTCGTTACATTTAGCTCATTACTGTATGTCGTACGTAGATGCGGATCTTGCTTCCCCGTGTGTGGGTAAGGTTCACAGTCACGTTTCGAGTGGTGAGGGTGGAGTGGAGGCGACACGAAACGCGGCCGGGGGCGAGCTGTTTGTGTGAGTCAGGGGGCGGTATCGGCGTTTCCCGGAACTGGCCCGCCGCATTCCTCGCCTCTGACAAGTGGGCGCTCAAGCTCACGCGCTCCGGCCGGAACGTTGTGCGGCTCTAAAGCAATCGTTTATCTCGTCAGATACGTTTTAGCGCCGGCCCACAGTCGTGTTTTTCGGAAGACGAACCCGACTGAAAGAGACGAAGCGTTTGCCGCCAGTCGATTAAATTCGCCCTCCAAAGGGTCCCCTATTACGTTCTGTCATGAGTCTCCCGTAAATAAGTACAATATACAGTGATATATAAAGGGTTTCCCATTTATCTTGATCACCCTAAATAACTGTTTGTCCAAATGCAAATTACAAAATGTTTCAAGCAAATGTTCTTTAGCCGTCAGGGAGACATCAATCAGCATGATTGCCTTCGTTGTAGCTTTCTTTTCTACTAAGATACGAACAGCGGTATGACTTTTTTATTCAGTAATTCATTTCCTCTCCTAAAGACCTATTCAAAAATGTATCACAGTGTAACATTCACTGAAACACAACGTTATTAATTACATAAGACATCATCGACTTTGAGCCCGGGATCACAAACTCGTCCACTTGCTGGAATTGTCAGAAAACAAATGAAAACCAAGTAGAAACATAACACAAAATTGACGTTGACTCTCCTGTACCATTGCCCAGGAGTACAACATTCAAAGGTGCTCAAAGTGGTGACCCTGGACCAGGGGCGGATCTAGGATTTCGGTCAGGGGGGCGGGAGGCAAATTTTTTGGTACCTGCCTTCCAAAAAATTAATTCCAAATAAAACCATTAATACTCTATACGCTCGCGCGCACACACACACACACACACATAGTTTAATTGTGTATCGATATGTGTTAAGTGTGTTTAATGAAATAACTTACTACATTACCTAAAAAATATTCTTCAAATACGACACGTGCACTTGAAAAACTCTGTGTTTGTCTGCTAATGTAAAATAATCTATAAAAATGCTTAAATCTTCGAAATTAGTTCACCAATTGCTTTCATTTATATTCTTACCGTATGAGAGAATGGATTGTGAATTAATCCACAGACGTAATTTTCGTGTACATTATTACGTTTGGCTAATTAATGTTTGTTCACATTCCGCATCAAAAGTGAGAAGAAAGCCAAAATGGGGGAGAAGCGTTCATCCAGATCGAAAACGTGCAATTGCAGAATAAAAGGGACTGTCTTAGGGTTCTCACTATTTGCAACTAACGAGAATATTTTCAAGTATTCCTTCGTTGTTCATCGATTAATTATCAACACCATCTCTTTGCAAATTGCCACTAGAAACAAAATCTTACATACGCACTGCAGGGAAAGTGCTAAAAAAAGGGACACAGATCATTCATGCCTCAGCGAATATTATCATTTTATTCGTAAGTATAGTTGTTTCTTCTGTAGTTTATTCGCTAAATGGAAGAGGCTTCAAGGTCTCTTTATGAATTGTTACATCAAACTGCGTGCCATTGTTTACATCATCGACTTCAAGTAAACCATACTAGATAGGCCGACGTAATCAGCCCCTAAAGCAGTCGGAAAAAAATGGTCGGTCACGTACCAGGGGTGATGGGGGGGCAATTGCCACCATTGTTCCCTCCCCCCCCCCCCTGGATCCGCCCCTGCCCTTGACACCGATACACTGGCGCACTCGTTGAATGAAAGAATTATTTACCGCTTCCAGTGTTGCCTGCTGAAGAGAATTACAAGCAAGCACGATACGTTCTTCCATGTCCTCTGGAGTTGTTGGAATATCGCGATAGACAACGTGTTTAACGCATGCCCAAAGAAAAAAGTCCAGAGGATTTAAATCAGGAGACCTAGCAGGCCAAATAACTGTTCCTCCTCGACCAATCCATCGGGCAGGATACCTTCGGTTCAGAACACAACGTGGGCGCAAGGTATTATGTGCTGGACATCCATCGTGCTGATACCACATAAGCATTCTGGTTCTAGGTTCAAATGGCTCTGAGCACTATGGGACTTAACATCTGTGGTCATCAGTCCCCTTGAACTTGGAACTACTTAAACCTAACTGACCTAAGGACATCACACACATCCATACCCGAGGCAGAATTCGAACCTGCGACCGTAGCGGTCACGCGGTTCCAGACTGAAGCGCCTAGACCGCTCGGCCACATCGGCCGGCCAGGTTCTAGACGCTACAGTCTGGAACTGCGTGACCACTACTGTCGCAGGTTCGAATCCTGCCTCGGACATGGATGTGTGTGATGTCCTTAGGTTAGTTAGGTTTAAGTAGTTCTACGTTCTAGGGGACTGATGACCTCAGAAGTTAAGTCCCATAGTGCTCAGAACCATTCTGATTCTCAGCGGCACTTCATCCAGAAGAGGAGGAAGAATTCGTCTGTGGAAGTTGGCGTACACTGTGCTGTTGAGACTACCATTGATGAAATAAGGGCCAATAATTTAGTACCAACCAACCCACACCAGACGTTAATTCTCCACTGACGCTGATGTTCCACCTGTCTAAGCCATAATGCATCTTCCTTGTATTTACCTGACCTTTGTTTGAGAAGGAACATTCATCGGTAGATAGAACATTGGAGAAGAAGTTCAGGTTGGCGAGGATTTGCTGCTGTGCCCACTGACAAAACTGTACACGATTCTGGAAATCATTCGCATGCAATTACACTGTGATACATTCTTGAATAGGTCTTTAGGAGGGGAAATGAATTACTGAATCAAAAAGTCATACCGCTGTTCATATCTTAGTAAAAAACAAAGCTACAACGAAGGGAGTCATGCTGATTGATATCCCCCTGACGGCCAAAGAACATTTGCTTGAAACATTTTGTAATTTGCATCTGGACAAACAGTTATTTAGGGTAGTCAAGATAAAGGGGACACCCTGTATATGTGTGTGTCTGTTCTTTAGGGCAAGTCCGAAAGAATTTTTGTTGAAGTGTGTGTAAATACTTCAACAAAAGTTGGGAATATCATAGAGTTTACTGCAAGACTTCTTAAAGTACACCCATTAAGGTCTCACAGTACCTTATTAACAATATAAACATAATTCCTTCTGAAAAAAAGAAGGATTTTGGCTGGTTACAAAAAATCGTCACGAAACAAAGCAGGCTCTCTCCTAACTGTACATCTTGAAAAACAAAAGCAGTGAAAATCTTTATCTCCTGATGATGATTATCAACCTTTAGTAGCGAGTATGTCCTCCAGTAAACGAGTGAGTTCTTACACTCTGTTAGGCGTGCTCTAGATGAGACTGTCAAGTTTATCTTCCGGTATGAGATCCCAACAGCTTCAGTGAGGTCCTGAAGATTGTCAGTTGGATTCGGATTCGGACGCTGTCCAATGGCCGTCTTCAACAGGTCCCGCGCACGCTGCGGACTGTGCTGAACAACGCATTTGGTTGATGTTGCATCTTTGAAGATACTGAGACACTGCTAGAGTAAGGTGCGGTCTTGCGTTGTCATCGACAGGGATGAAGTTGTCACCGACTTCACGTCTGTAGGTTACAATCGTTTATAGCATCTTTTGGAGGTATCGGGGACCAATCAAATTGCCATAGATGGGAGTTAGAGGGATCTGCCGTCCCATCGTCATTGCCTACCGGAACATTACACGTCCACTTGCAAACGGATGGACTTCCTGAACGTATCGGCTTTCCTGGTATTGTCTTGCGTTTCTCCAAACCCTGCTACGTCTAGTGTGAAGTTACAAACCAAATCAGGTCGCGTCAGAAAACATGACTTTACTCCATTCTGGAGTGTCTAATGTTGATACGCAAGAGTCCATGTCCCCAGCTTGGGTCGGTTCCGTGCAAAACTTCTCATTGGTCTTCTGGAACGAAGACCACCCTGGTGCGATCTTCTACGCATTGTTTGGTCTGAGATACGCAACCCTTTTAGCCGGGCGAAGTCAATTTCAACATTTCTGGCAGCTGATGTTGGGCGCGCGCGAGTAGGAGGAAACGATCCAGCATTGGTGGTGTCTTAAGGGGCGACCTCTGCGAGGTCTATCGTTCACATTTCCTGTCTGTCTGTACAGAAATGCCCTGCTTAACCCGCAGGACAGGACAGATAGAATAAATTGTGGAGAGGGGCCAAAGTAAGGGGCTGTCAGTTACACTCTAACATACAATTTTATTATTTGATCAAACATTACAAGAGCCCAAAAATTTTTTTAAACACAGAGCTTTAATCTTTGGGACTTAGCCACTTTAATTTAAAATCGGCTGAAGGCCAATGACTTAAAACGCAAGCATAATCAGAAATCTAAAAGGCAAGCGTAATCTTAAAACAGTTCTTTAGTTAGGCTGAAGTAAACAAGTTAAATTCAAATCGGCTGAAGGCCGAACACTTAAAACTCCAAAACATTAAACTTTAAAAAAACCAAAGTCCTTACTTGAAACAGTTCCTTAATTTAGGCTGAACGCCTTGAGAACAAACAACTGAAACTCAAACCGGCTGAAGGCCGAAGACTTAAAAATTCAATTTTTTTTTAAAATGCCAAATGGCTTACGTGAAACAGTACTTTAAACTAGGCTGAAGGCCTTAAGAATAAAACAACTTTAATTTAAAATACAAAACCGGCTAGAAGCCATACGAGTACCAACAACAAGAACAAATTTTAAAAAAAAGGCAGTACACACAAGGGCGCTCAGATGTTCGAGGTTCGGCCTGTAATTCAAACACTAACGCTCGCTTCGGTGAGACAGACAGTCGGGCCAACCATTCACGATCCGACGACAACCCAACCGACCGACAGTCAGCGGACCCACGACAAGATAACTTCCACTTCACAGAACCAGGGCACAGCAGGGAGTTCAAAGGAACAACACAGAATATATTGGCGCCCACAACCAATCATACACGGAGGTGTCAAACTACACACCGTGCTGGATAGCAAAAACACGACGAGGAAACTACACTGCCAGAAATTTACGTCAACGGTCAGGGCAGGTAACCGGAACGTTAACAGCCACAAGACAGAAGATTCCGTTGGTGCACCAATTCAAATAACCAAATGGAGTGAAACTCCACCGAAGGGTGTCTAGAATTTTCCAACTTGAAAACCACGTTGTCGCTCGCGGGTATATCCCAACAGCCGACAGCGAACTCCAAACGACACAATGTGAACAGTCTTGGCTTGCTGATAGGTTAAATCAGAACTCAACTTTCGTGTCCAGGGTCGGTGAGCCACGGACCTTGTAGCAATGGGAACAGCGCTACACACTCCGACGCCGCGTAGAGACCGCCAGCGGGCCCCGGCCAAAATACGCCCGGCCGAGAATTCCTCACTGCTCCACGCCAACCGACCGACTCCTCAGAGCCAGTACGCCGACAACATTTAAAATAACTTGTCAGTCAAAATCACACAAACTACACACAGTTTCACGAACACTTGCACCAAGAAGTAGACAATGGTAACGGCAGTGACTACAGTAACAGGGACGAATCACGAGTCGGCACACAGAGCCAACCCATAAGTGTTCGCCGGCCCTGTACACGTCGCCGGCAAGAAGGCCGACCGACGACCAACCAAAGTCGTCGCCACTCCAATCATGTGTGTGTCGGCAACCGTCGGGCAAGTCACGGCAGTTCGGACCTCACTGCTGCCGCGCCCCGACTCAACTTGTGCCGTGTGGTAGCTCAAACACTGCCGGGCCCGAACTAACTGCTGGCGCGTTCCGACTGACTGGTCGACACACGACGACCGGGAAGTAGTAGCAGTCGAGCGAAGATAATACGGCAGGCCTTATATCGATAAGCGCTGCTGCTGCCGCTCACGGGCAGACAAAGCAGCATCTCAGTGACACAAGTAACTGAAACTAACATAACGAGGTGGCAGTACGGCAAAAACAGGATGTAAAATAAGAGATGCCACGAACACGAGCCACGCACGGCTCATGTACTTTCTCCGTACCGTAGACGTACCACTTACAAGGGAACCTCCCCATCGCACCCCCCACAGTGGATAGGCCTTGAAAAACTGAACACAGATAAATCGACAAAACAGGAAGACGTTGTGTGGAACCATGAAAAAAATAAGCAAAATATACAAACTGAGTAGTCCATGCTCAAGATATGCAACATTAAGGAGAGTACTGGCTCACTAACTCCGTGGTCCTGTGGTTAGCGTGAGCATCTGTGGTGCGAGAGGTGGTTGGTTCGAATCTTCCCTCGACTGAAAATTTTTATTTTTTATTTTCAGACAATTATCAAAGTTCAGACACACACACACAATCAACTTCGCTCTCCAAAATTCCAGGACATGTTCAGATTTGCTTGGACATATGCAGGATTTGGCGGTCTACACACGGAAAAATTTGAAAACGTTAAAAACGTATGTTTTGACAGAACACAGGGAAAACTGAGCGACTGTGAAACTGTTGCATTCATTTGTTGCAGTTTATGTGACAAACTCTTATGTTTTCATCACTTTTTTTGGAGTGATTATCACATTCACAAGAAAACCTAAATCGGGCAAGGTAGAAGAATCTTTTTACCCATTCGCCAAGTGTACAAGTTAGGTGGGTCTACAACATATTGCTGTCATGTGACGCACATGCCGTCACCAGTGTCGTATACAATATATCAGACGTGTTTTCCTATGGAGGAATCGGTTGACCTATGACCTTGCGATCAAATGTTTGCGGTTCCTATTGGAGAGGCACGTCCTTTCGTCTACTAATCGCACGGTTTTGCGGTGCGGTCGCAAAACACAGATACTAAACTTATTACAGTGAACAGAGACGTCAATGAACGAACGGACAGAACTGCGAAAATAAAGAAATTTAACTTTTCACTCGAGGGAGGACTTGAACCAAGGACTTCTCGTTCCACAGCTGCTCACGCTAACCACGAGACCACGGCGCTCCTGATCTCACACTGTCCTTGATGTTGCCTATCTTGCACATGGACTACTCAGTTTGTATATTTTGCTTATTTTTTCATAGTTCCACACAACTTCTTCCTGTTTTCTTGATTGATCTGTGTTCAGTTTTTCAAGGCCTATCCACTGTGCCAACTTATAACTAAATCTGAGGGCGGTGCGATGGGGAGGTTCCCTTGTTAGAGTAACATGTAACCCGATTGGCAACATCTTGCTGTGTATGACCTGCTGAGAGTCAAGCCACTATCCTAACTCTATGAAAGTGTTCTATGCCTCTTCGTGGCTCGTTACTGCACTGCTGAACACAGACTGAAGGTAGCTGTTGTTGATACCGGACTGATTGCGGTGTGCCGTTACGTCAGCGGTATGTTTACATGGCCGGGAAACGGCCACAATGCATGCCAGTAGTAAACACCGTCCTGTTTATGGCCTCTAACTGGATCATACATTAAGTGCCTAGGTCAATGACACGTCTAGCCTCGTGGATTACGTTTTCCGATAGAACTCCAAATTTTTGTTGAGATATAAATTAAGACAATGAATGCCAATGATCCCTTCAGCGCAGATGCACGCCAAGCACTATTATGGGAATCGGTGAGATGCGGCGAACAACGAGGTTAATGAACAGGGGTGCAACATCAGTAGTGTGTGGTATAAGCTGAGAACCTGGATCTGACGGGGTGTGTGCTAGGATAGTCCCTGCTGCTTTAGTGGCCACAGTGTCCGGATGGCGTAGTGTTCAGCGCTTCTGCCTAGTAAGGAGGAGATCCAGGTTTGAATCCCAGCCTGACAGAAATTTTCAACGTTTCTTATTGACATACACTCATGCTAATAAATTAAGGATAATGCTGATACATGTGAACCAACGCTCTGGTTGGCGGTTTGCTGGTTTAAATTACCTTGGGGTACGACCATGCGTTGCATTTGACCTGCCGTCGTCGCACGGTGGCGCTGGCAGCAGTCCACATATGCAGAGGTGTGTTGATGCATGTCAGAGTACGGTGCAGCGAGTAAGTGTGCAGACGTTTTCAGACGTGCTAATGGTGACTGCGTGTTGAAAATGGCTCAAAGAACATATATTGATGACGTTATGAGGGGTAGAATACTAGGGCGACTGGAGGCTGGTTGAACACAGCAGGTCGTAACACGGGCCCTCCGTGTGCCACAAAGTGTGATCTCAGGATTATGGCAACGATTCCAGCAGACAGGAAACGTGTCCAGGCGCTACAGTAGGGGACGTCCACTGTGTACAACAGTACAAGAAGACCGATATCTCACCATCAGTGCACGCAGGCGGCCACGAAGTATTGCAGGTGGCCTTGCTCGGGACCTTATCGCAGCCATTGGAACAGTTGTCTCCAGACACACAGTCTACAGACGACTGAACATACATGCTTTATTCGCCTGCAAGATGCATTCCACTGACCCCTGGTCACTGGAGAGCTCGTAAAGCCTGGTGTCAAGAACACAGTACATGGTCATTGGAACAGTAGTCCCAGGTTATGTTCACGTACGAGTCCAGTATAGTCTGAACATTGATTCTCGCCGGGTTTTCATCTGGCATGAACCAGGAACCAGATACCAACTCCTTGATGTCCTTGAAAGGGACCTGAATGGAGGTCGTAGTTTGATGGTGTGGGGTGGGATTATGATTGGTGCACGTACAGCCCTGCAAGTCTTTGACAGAGGAACTGTAAGATGCATCGGGACATCATTTTGCACCAGTATGTCCTCCTGTACAGGGGTGCAGTGGGTCCCACCTTCCTCCTGATGGATGATAACGCACGGCCCCACCGAGCTTCCATCGCGGAGGAGTACCTTGAAACAGAAGATATCAAGCGAATGGAGTGGCCTGCCAGTTCTCCAGACCTAAACCCCATCGAGCACGTCTGGGATACTCTCGGTCGACGTATCGCTGCACGTCTTCAAACCGCTAGGACAATTTAGGAGCTCCGAGAGGCAGTGGTGCAAGAATGAGAGGCTATACCCCAGCAGCTGCTCGACCACCTGATCCTGAGTATGTCAACCTGTTGTGCTGCCTGTGTACGTGTGCATGGTGATCATATCCCATATTGATGTCGGAGTACATGCGCAGGAAACAGCGGCGTTTTGTAGTACATGTGTTTCGGGACGGTTTTCTCAACTTATCACCAATACCGTGGACTTACAGATCTGTGTCGTGTGTGTTCCCTATGTGCCTATGCTATTAGCGCCAGTTTTGTGTAGTGCCACAATGTGTGGCACCGCATTCTGCAATTATCCTTAATTTATGAGCATGAATGTAGATTTTAGAGCCTATGGTTACTAGACAATTATGTCTTGTTTTGGTGCGCACTACCCAGTTCCAAAATATGTAAAGCAAAGAGCTTGCAGTAGAAGAGATTTATTTCACAGTGTCGAAGATGAAGTAGTGCTCGTAGCTCTGAAGATACACATTTTAGAGCCCATCTTTACTAGACGTTTTGCTTCGAATGACCGTTCCTTTCACATCCCTCAATTTTGACCGTTCATCGTGGGACATTCTGCGTGTTTGTTAACTTTTCTAGAAAGATATGCTCGCGTCATGATGTACAGCGCCTCTTTTGCAGCGTGTCTCCATGTAGGTTAGGGTTCAAAAATGGTTCAAATGGCTCTGAGCACTATGGGACTCAACTGCTGAGGTCATTAGTCCCCTAGAACTTAGAACTAGTTAAACCTACCTAACCTAAGGACATCACAAACATCCATGCCCGAGGCAGGATTCGAACCTGCGACCGTAGCGGTCTTGCGGTTCCAGACTGCAGCGGTAGGTTAGGGGTTTCGTCCATAGGCGGCTGCATGAAAACCTTCGAAGAGTTACATAATGATGCACGGTGTTATGGAGCAGACTGGAGTAAAGCTCTGCTGTAGGATATTCTGCACTAAAAATATCTGTAGTGACGTTTTCGTCGAAACATCAGCGGTTAGAGACCTACATTACTAAGGCCAATCAAACAATGAGAACATTTCCCTAAGATTTTATGTTCAGTATTCAGCGCTCACCGGAAAAAAAAAATTAGCCAACCCTAGAGATGATGATGTCGTGTGACTAGGGCCTCCCGTCGGGGGAACCGTTCGCCGGGTGCAAGTCTTTCTATTAGACGCCACTTCGGCGACTTGCGCGTCGATGGCGATGAAATGATGATGATTAGGACAACACAACACCCAGTCCCTGAGCGGAGAAAATCGCCGACCCAGCCGGGAATCGAACCCGGGCCCTTAGGATTGACAGTCTGTCGCGCTGACCACTTTTTTTTTTTAAATCTCACTTTGTTCGTTTTCGTTCATTGTATCTACTCTGGGCGGACGTCGAAAGACACCCGTTTCAGTTCGTCATTGATCTATTAACTCAGTTTTTTATTACAGAGGGCAGCTATCCCTCTGACCGAACACGCTGAGCTACCGTGCCGGCACCACTCAGCTACCAGGGGCGGACCCCTAGAGAAGCCGTTATAAGCGTCATTTAATACCGCCCCTGGACTGGGTTCGTTTAGAAAGTGAGACCACAAGTTTGTATAGATGTGTATTGTGTATTGTGCTGAGGACCTAGAAACGACGGAGAGGCTTCGTCCCGCCGTAGGTCACAGCAGTCCATTCACCCCACGTGCGGTTTGGCCCCCAGTGGACCTCACCGGGAACGTCTCATACCAGACGAGTGTAACCTCTAGCACACTGGACTCGCATTCGGGAGGACGACGGTTCAGTCCCGCGTTCCGTGATTTCCCTAAATCGCTCCAGGCAAATGCCGGGATGGTTCCTTTGAAAGAGCACGGCCGACTTCCTTCCCAGTTCTTCCCTAATCCGATGAGACCGATGACCTCGCTGTCTGATCTCCTCCCCCAAGCAACAACAACAACAACAACGGGTGTAACCCCAAATCTTTGCGTGGTACAGTAATTATGGTGCACGCGTACGTGGAGACAGTGTTTTCCCAGCATTTGCAGACATAGTGTTAGGGGAACCAGACCGCATTAGCCGAGGCAGATGGAAAATCGCCTTAAAAACCATCCACAGGCTGGCTGGCACACCGGACCTCGGCACTAATCAAAAAAATGGTTCAAATGGCTCTGAGCACTATGGGACTTAACATCTATAGTCATCAGTCCCCTAGAACTTAGAACTACTTAAACCTAACTAACCTAAAGACAGCACACAACACCCAGCCATCACGAGGCAGACAAAATCCCTGACCCCGCCGGGAATCGAACCCGGGAACCCGGGCGTGGGAAGCGAGAACGCTACCGCACGACCACGAGATGCGGGCTCGGCACTAATCCGCCGGGAGGATTCCCCCCTCGGGGAGCAACACGTTAGACCGCGCGGCTAGCCCGGCGGACTAGTTTGTGTAGGTACGTCGCATCCAGGTTAAGCCACTCGCTGAGGATTTCATAGATCAGTTCCACCAAACTGCGGGGACGCTGATGTCGGAGTTTCTCCCGCTGTTCTGACATGTCCCTCAGATTTTCTATGGGGTTCAAGTTAGGTGATTTTGCAGGTCAGTCACCTCACACATTCTTCCAGTCGGATGAACTTTATTGCTGTCGTCTTACTGTGCTTGTGTGAGCAATGGTGCCTCGTGAGGTGAGCATCTCCAAATGTTCATTGCAGGCAGTTCTCATCACAGTGTTCTCTCGCTAACTCGTAGGGATGAACCTTCATTCACAGCCTGCAGCAATTCCTGTCGATTTTGGATGCGATTTTGATTGACAAGCCGTGAAACGCGCCTCCGGACTCTCTCAACCAGAATCTTTTCCCGATCATAATTCTGACGTCGTGTTTTATGGTCAGTGTGTTACAGCACTGATTGTAGACACGATGAACAGTCCGCTGGTAGACACCAACAAATCCAGCAACTTCACACACCGTATGGCCTTGGACACGGCCAAACACGACTGCCACTTTTTGGCACGTCCTTACATTTACCCATGTTTACATACAATGTCCGCTTGTAGCATGCATGTAAATGTCTCACTGGCCGCTATTGCCTTAGGCCAGTATTACACTATCAAATTTATTTGTCAAAGTTGATATGTCAAAGAAGTTTGATGGTGTAATAGGGCACTTTGTCAAATCTCGTCTGTTGTCAAATAAATTTGATGAAATCTAGGGCCTCGCCGTAGATTTGATCATAAAAGTCGCTTGTCTTCTTTTCACTGCAGTGTGACATGGTACCACGTGGAGCGCTAGCATCGCTGCAGCGTTCTGTAATCTGTAGTCTGTTTATAAACATGGCCTGTAAATACAATTGATTTGTACCGTCAACTACAAAATTAATAGAGATATATGAAGCTGATGAGGCGCTTTACAGCGTGAGGCATCCTGAATACAAAAACAGATTACGAAGATTGGAGAGCTATAAAAATATTGCGAGTGTCATTAGCCGTGAGACACGGTTTTCGGACACAAAATTTGATTTATTTCTTCAGTTAAAACTTCCGGGCTGAGAGGCCGTGGTCGATGTATAAAATTTCCACTTGACATCGTCTCCATCTGCGGGAGACATCATCTGTAGCCGGACGACCTCAGAAGATGTCTCGCGCAGATGGAGACGAAACGTCAGGTGGAAATTTTATACATCGACCACGGCCTCTCAGCCCGGACATTTTAACTGAAGACAAAACCGGCCGTGAAAGCCTACATTGTTTGACTGATTTGTTTATAAAATAGTTCTTAATGCACATAAAGTGTATTGAACATTTATTTACCTTCAGACATTGTTCTTTTAGTGGTTTATAAATTGTTGCACGTATTTCAGGCATTATTTTCGTTAATATGCACTGTGGTATTCTAGTGCTGTACTGTAAGCTAGAGTAACTCTCTCCTGTAAGTCTGTGGGACCGATGACCTCAGATATTAAGTACCATAGTGCTTAGAGCCATTTAACTCTCTCCTGTAGCAAGGAATCGGAGTGTCACAATTAGCCTGTCTTCTGCAGATATAGCAGTTCTTAAGTGAGTATTGTGCTTCGTGATATGAGGATACACTTCACTGAGCACATACTGAAATGTATGCTCATCTATTCTTAAGTAATTTACGTACGACTTGACGTCCACCGCTACAAGCTCACGTAACAAGTTTTGTTGAATGCTTTTGTCATCTCGTCGTAAAACCCACGACTTCACCCAGGAACATTTCCTTCCCCCCCTCCCCCCCCCCGCTTCTCTTTCACATGAGCACACAGTGCAATTGTGGTACACGCAACTGCTGCGATTAATAACAAGTAGCTGTTGTCAGCCATCTTGAACTTTGACGAAAAATATGATGACAGTGAAATACCCCTTTTTTAGCGCCACGTCAAAGATCTTTGTGAAATAAATTTGACGAATATGTGATCATATCTTTGATCAAATCTTTGACAAAGAAATTTGATAGTGTAATACCAGCCTTACGCTCACGTAGAGGTAGCGCCCGTGCGATTGAGCGCGTCTCTCGACCGCTGCGCCATTTGTAAAGGTGTAACTATTCGTCTCTGGGTGGCCAGTTACCTTAGCTTCCGTTTTGTGTGTGTTTGTTCGTTATTCCTTCGTCTGTAATGCAACGTGAGGCTTCAGAAAACTGAGGCTGTTTGTTAAGTGTGGCATAATCGAGTATAATTTTTAGTTCGTTAAACGTTAATTAGTGTTAGGGTTGAATACTTTCGTGCTTCTACTATTTCAGTAAAAAATATAACGATTAGGAAGAAAAAAGCCCAGAGAAACAAGAAGTAGTGAGAATAGAGAACCGTGCAGATAAATACGAAGATTTTTTTAGAAAAGCAAAAAGTTGCAGAAGTAATCTAAAAGGTTCATTTAAGCGATGTGAGGATCCCTGAGTAACAATCAGCGAAATGTGGGAAGGCCTGAACAGAATCGGAGTTTGGTGCAAGAGTAGGCAGTTGATCCTCAATACAAAAAATTTCAACGTACTGCGCATAGCCGTTACTGTATGACTGCCGCGCCGGCCGCAGTGGCCGAGTGGTTCTAGGCGCTTCAGCCTGGAACTGCGCCACTGCTACGGTCGCAGGTTCGAATTCTGCCTCGGGAATGAATGTGTGTGATGTCCTTAGGTTAGTTAGGTTTAAGTAGTTCTAAGTTCTAGGGGACTGATGACCTCAGATGTTAAGTCCCATAGTGCTCAGAGCCATTTGAACCATTTGACTGCCGCGATTGCTGAACAACCACTGACAACAGTTGCATCCAATAAATACGTAGGAACGTTGGTACTGAGCTACTTAAGCTGG
Source organism: Schistocerca nitens (assembly GCF_023898315.1). Lineage (NCBI taxonomy): Eukaryota > Metazoa > Arthropoda > Insecta > Orthoptera > Acrididae > Schistocerca > Schistocerca nitens. The sequence continues at coordinate 1,178,219,424 of NC_064614.1, forward strand.
AATGACTGTATAAAACTAACAGCAGGAAAGGAAAATACCAGACAGACTTATTGGAAGGCTCCCATCTACGATGCAGGTAACTTACGAAACTCTCGTTCGACCGATACTAGCATATTGCCCGTTAGTTAGGGACCTGTAACAGTCTAACAGATAGCACAGGTAGAAGAAACAGAGACGACTGCAAGAGAAGCAGAGCGTGTCACCACAGATTCGTTTGGCAAGATCAAAACTGTAATATGAGTGAGGTTTTCCATTTACCTTCGAGATGCGCACATAAATAAAAATAATTACAGTTGCGAGCCTTATATTCAGTTGTAACAAAAGAGATGCCAGGAAATAGTCCTATTCGTATTCACCTACACTTATCGGTGCTGTAATCCGCTGCAAGCGCATGAATTGGCAAATTGTTACGCAAAACACACACACGTTTTTACTACGACTATATTGTGTTTCAGCCCTCGTTTCGTTTGCCATGATTTACGACGTCTGCACACGCATTACAAAATTTGATGCTGCCCGGAACACTTCTGTTAATGACTGGCGTAATGGTATGAAGTTAATTACTATGCGTTAAATCGCGGAATTATTGATGCATTATTTGCGGTTCATCATAAAACAGCTGGTACCTCCCCCGTACACACATTCGAGAAACGAATGAAATTAAAAAAAAAAAAAAGTGTGTGTGTAACCGGAAGTGCAACAGTAGCGAGGGAGGTGCTCCGTGAGTAATTAATGTACGCAAAATAGGACATCGTTCCCAATTTACCTCGTGCGCTGTGGATTTATTGAGAGCTCCTCCGTAATTCATTCAAAATTTAGGCGGTCCCCGGGCGGCGGCGGTGGCTGCACGTGCGCTGGTCCGCCAGCCAATCATCGCTGGGGTAGCGCCGCCAGCCACTGTTGCCAACATGACTGCACGCCCGCCGACCTCTGCCAACCCTCCACGCCAAAAACTCTTCCCGTGTCAGTTTCCTCTATCACGCGCCACGCGCAAATTTTATTTCCCCTCCCTTCATCCCTCTTTTTTTTGTGATCGTTTTATTTTCGTCCCGTCACGGTTGCCGGTACGAACGCGTTGGCTACGCACAGTAATTAATTCGCAGACAACAGTAACGCAAACATTGCTCAACGATGATAATAATAATAATAATATTAGGTGAAAGTGTTTCAGCAGCAAATTTACATAAACATAACAGAAGGGGTGAGCGTAATGGGCGTGGGTATAAAAAAAAAATCTCTGCCCGCGAGGACATTTCCGTGCACTGCCCTCTCGCACGTAAACAGAGGGCTCGCTTCTCTCTCTCTCTCTCTCTCTCTCTCTCTCTCTCTCTCACACACACACACGAGCGCGCCCGCGTGCGTGCAGCCTACGCATTGTGTGACCAGTGAAGTGGGGTCACATATTCGCACACGCACACACACACTCACTCACACACTCGCACACACGCACACACACAGTTGATGCTGCCAGCGTCGGAGGCCGTAATATCGTACGTAAATATGCGGGCATGGGAACGCGCAATGCAAAACAGTTACAGAGCGGCTCGGTGTTTCTAAACTCCACACGGCGAGCCGACAGTGGGGAGCAACATAAACAAGCTCTCAGAAGTGGCTGTGTATCTGCTGGAGGGTAATGTGCATGCGGTGGCGCCTGGTCAGGGGAGAATCTGCAAACTGTATTTTCGGAAGGAAATACTAATCTCCGGCCGTTATGCTTCCTAGATGGCGGACCGGACTCGATTGTATCAGATTGCCTCACCGGCTTCGTTCCGGCTTCTGTGGGCAACGTATGCCAAAAATGTGCCAGATAGGGAGTCCCTTTGAAATGGTGGATCTCACTGAGGCTGAACGCGTGTTTGTCTCGGCTTACCAGCCACGGGCGGTAGGACTCTATAAAGTCTAAACCCACTGTACATCGTTTTTCACAAATTTCACCAGATGGTAGGAGAATCGCCTTACAGCACTGTTGTAGTATATTTACAAAGTGAGCTGATATTTTACAATCAGATATCGTCGTTCTATGTCACGCGTTTCTTTCTCAAGTTCTTCATTCACCACATTTTTTGGCAAGTAATTATTTAGTAGTAGCAATATTTTTTTGTTCAAGTAGAATTTTTTATACATCCCAGATGCTTTGCTAAGTGGTTGGCAGTGTTCACCACAGCCCGTCTGTTGTGTACAATCTGTCGAGTCGAAAAAAGAATAACGTAAGAAGAATCTTACGGAATATTACTTCATGAAATCCCTGGTGATTAAAAATGGTATTCAGAGTGACATCAGTGGCTCGACTTTCGCCAACAATAGAGCAAATTCTAACTTGCAGTTGTAGAGCGGAAGTGATTCGGAGGATATTGTGGCTGATTCGGAGGTCCGATTATGATACAGAAAAAGCAAGAAATGGCGGAGAGGTTGTGTTTTTCCACTATCCTGTGTCAGAAATGCGGTCATCATCCACAAAGAACTTCGAATGGAGCAGCTCACCAACGAAGACTACTCGAGAGGTCTACGGTACACAATTTTTTTTAGCTCTAAGAAATATCCTCACTACTGATTCATACCTCGTCTGCAAACATGATGTACCATTTAAAACCATGTCACGTAAACCGTATCTAGACGAAACTATTCGTAACGAAAGCAGTAAAAACCGCCCCATTCTGTCAATATAGCGAATATTTGCTTTATGCAGTTCAAGAAAAACCGAAGCCCAAATAGTGTGCAAGGACCATTTTAAATGTTAGCATTATAAACTACACGGTCCAGTCACATTAATGCGAGCACTGGCCATGTTCGACGTCAACGTTTAGTAACCACTCACAGATTGCAGGTGGCAGCACTAGCATTGGAGGGGATTTTTTTTTTTTTTGGTCATCAGTCTACTGACTGGTTTGATGCGGCCCCCCACGAATTCCTTTCCTGTGCTAACCTCTTCATCTCAGAATAGCACTTGCAACCTACGTCCACAATTATTTGCTTGACGTATTCCAATCTCTGTCTTCCTCTACAGTTTTTGCCCTCTACAGCTCCCTCTAGTACCATGGAAGTCATTCCCTCATGTCTTATAAGATGTCCTATCATCCTGTTCCTTCTCCTTTGTTTTCCACATATTCCTTTCCTCTCCGATTCTGCGTAGAACCTTCCCATTCCTTACCTTATCAGTCCACCTAATTTTCAACATTCGTCTATAGCACCACATCTCAAATGCTTCGATTTTCTTCTGTTCCGGTTTTCCCACAGTCCATGTTTCACTACCATACAATGCTGTACTCCAGACGTACATCCTCAGAAATTTCTTCCTCAAATTAAGGCCGGTATTTGATATTAGTAGACTTCTCTTGGCCAGAAATGCCTTTTTTTGCCATAGCGAGTCTGCTTTTGATGTCCTCCTTGCTCCGTCCGTCATTGGTTATTTTACTGCCTAGGTAGCAGAATTCCTTAACATCATTGACTTCGTGACAATCAATACTGATGCTAAGTTTCTCGCTGTTCTCATTTCTACTACTTCTCATTACCTTCGTCTTTCTCCGATTTACTCTCAAACCATACTGTGTACTCATTAGACTGTTCATTCCGTTCAGAAGATCATTTAATTCTTCTTCACTTTCACTCAGGATAGCAATGTCATCAGCGAATCGTATCATTGATATCCTTTCACTTTGTATTTTAATTCCACTCCTGAACCTTCCTTTTATTTCCATCATTGCTTCCTCGATGTACAGATTGAAGAGCAGGGGAGAAAGGCTACAGCCTTGTCTTACACCCTTCTTAATACGAGCACTTCGTTCTTGATCGTCCACTCTTATTATTCCCTCTTGGTTGTTGTACATATTGTATATGACCCGTCTCTCCCTATAGCTTACCCCTACTTTTTTTCAGAATCTCGAACAGCTTGCACCATTTTACATTGTCGAACACTTTTTCCAGGTCGACAAATCCTATGAAAGTGTCTTGATTTTTCTTTAGCCTTGCTTCCATTACTAGCCGTAACATCAGAACTGCCTCTCTCGTCCCTTTACTTTTCCTAAAGCCAAACTGATCGTCACCTAGCGCATTCTCAATTTTCTTTTCCATTCTTCTGTATATTATTCTTGTAAGCAGCTTCGATGCATGAGCTGTTAAGCTGATTGTGCGATAATTCTCGCGCTTGTCAGCTCTTCCGTCTTCGGAATTGTGTGGATCATACTTTTCCGGAAGTCAGATGGTATGTCGCCAGACTCATATATTCTACACACCAACGTGAATAGTCGTTTTGCTGCCACTTCCCCCAATTATTTTAGAAATTCTGATGGAATGTTATCTATCCCTTCTGCCTTATTTGACCGTAAGTCTTCCAAAGCTCTTTTAAATTCCGATTCTAATACTGGATCCCCTATCTCTTCTAAATCGACTCCTGTTTCTCCTTCTATCACATCAGACAAATCTTCACCCTCATAGAGGCTTTCAATGTATTCTTTCCACCTATCTGTCTCTCCTCTGCATTTAACAGTGGAATTCCCGTTGCACTCTTAATGTTACCACCGTTACATTTAATGTCACCAAAGGTTGTTTTGACTTTCCTGTATGCTGAGTCTGTCCTTCCGACAATCATCTCTTTTTCGACGTCTTCACATTTTTCCTGCAGCCATTTCGTCTTAGCTTCCCTGCACTTCCTACTTATTTCATTCCTCAGCGACTTGTATTTCTGTATTCCTGATTTTCCCGGAACATGTTTGTACTTCCTCCTTTCATCAATCAACTGAAGCATTTCTTCTGTTGCCCAAGGTTTCTTCGCAGCTACCTTCTTTGTACCTATGTTTTCCTTCACAACTTCTGTGATGGCCCTTTTTAGAGATGTCCATTCCTCTTCAACTGTACTGCCTACTGCGCTATTCCTTATTGCTGTATCTATAGCGTTAGAGAACTTCAAACGTATCTTGTCATTCCTTAGTACTTCCGTATCCCACTTCTTTGCGTATTGATTCTTCCTGACTAATGTCTTGATCTTCAGCCTACTCTTCATCACTACTATATTGTGATCTGAGTCTATATCTGCTCCTGGGTACGCCTTACAATCCAGTATCTGATTTCGGAATCTCTGTCTGACCATGATGTAATCTAATTGAAATCTTCCCGTATCTCCCGGCCTTTTCCAAGTATACCTCCTCCTCTTGTGATTCTTGAACAGGGTATTCGCTATTACTAGCTGAAACTTGTTACAGAATTCAATTGGTCTTTCTCCTCTGTCATTCCTTGTCCCAAGCCCATATTCTCCTGTAACCTTTTCTTCTACTCCTTCCCCTACAACTGCATTCCAGTCGCCCATGACTATTAGATTTTCGTCCCCCTTTACATACTGCATTACCCTTTCAATATCCTCATACACCTTCTCTATCTGTTCATCTTCAGCTTGCGACGTCGGCATGTATACCTGAACTATTGTTGTCGGTGTTGGTCTGCTGTCGATTCTGATTAGAACAACCCGATCACTGAACTGTTCACAGTAACACACCCTCTGCCCTACCTTCCTATTCATAACGAATCCTACACCTGTTATACCATTTTCTGCTGCTGTTGATATTACCCGATACTCACCTGACCAGAAATCCTTGTCTTCCTTCCACTTCACTTCACTGACCCCTACTATATCTAGATTGAGCCTTTGCATTTCCCTTTTCAGATTTTCTAGTTTCCCTACTACGTTCAAACTTCTGACATTCCACGCCCCGACTCGTAGAAAGTTATCCTTTCGTTGATTATTCAATCTTTTTCTCATGGTAACCTCCCCCTTGGCAGTCCCCTCCCGGAGATCCGAATGGGGGACGATTCCGGAATCTTTTGCCAATGGAGAGATCATCATGACACTTCTTCAATTACAGGCCACATGTCCTGTGGATACACGTTACGTGTCTTGAATGCAGTGGTTTCCATTGCCTTCTGCATCCTCATGTCGTTGATCATCGCTGATTCTTCCGCCTTTAGGGGAAATTTCCCACCCCTAGGACAAGAGAGTGCCCTGAACCTCTATCCGCTCCTCCGCCCTCTTTGACAAGGCCGTTGGCAGAATGAGGCTGACTTCTTATGCCGGAAGTCTTCGGCCGCCAATGCTGATTATTTATCAAAATTTAGGCAGTGGCGGGGATCGAACCCGGGACCGAAGACGTTTTGTTTAGGAATCAAAGACGCTACCCCCCCCTTTTTTTTTTTTTTTTTAAATCTCATTTTGTTCGTTTCCGTTCGTTGTGTCTGCTCGGGGCGGACGTCGTAAGACATCCGTTTAAGTTCGTTGATGATCGATTAACTCAGTTTTTTTATTACAGAGGGCGCATAACCCTCTCACCGAACACGCTGAGCTACCGTGTCGGCTATTTTTCGCTCGAGGGAGACTTGAACCAAGGACCTCTCGTTCCGCAGTTGACCCCTAGACCATGGGTAGTCCAGTGGGATATACACATAAAAAAAAGCTTTGCATCACCCTGGTTCCAAGAACTCCTGAAGATAGACGTTGACTGTGGATACAGTATCACAGACAGTTCCCTTGACTGTTGAGAGGAACCGTGACAGCAACGCCACCATGTTGAATAATGCTTATCGTGGAGCCACAGAACGTCGTGTCACGATTCAAACTGTGCTCAATAGGCTGCATGAGGCGCAACTTCACTCCATTCATGGCGAGGTCCATCTTTGCAATCACGACACGATGCAGCGCGATTCAGATGGGTCCACCAACATGCCGTATGGACCGCCCAGGACGGGCATCACGTTCTCGTCAGTGTGGCATATGCCGTCAACCAGACAATCGTCGGAGACGCATCTGGAGGCAAGCCGGTCAGGCTGAACGCCATAGACACACTGTCCAGCGAGTGCAGCAAGATGGAGGTTCTCTGTTGTTTTGGGATGGCATTACGTGGGGCCGAAGTACGCCGCTGGTGGTCATGGAAGGTGGCGTAACGGCTGTACGATACGTGAATGCCATCCTCCGACAGATAGTGCAACCATATCGGCAGCATATTGGCGAGGCATTCGTCTTCATGGACGACAATTCGCGCCTTCATCGTGCACATCTTGTGGATTTCCGTGAGGATGAGACTAGAGTAGCCAGCATGTTCCCTATCGAACATGCCTGGGATGGACTGAAAAGGGCTGTTTGTGGGCGACGTGAACTACCAGCCACTCTGAGATTCTACGCCGAATCGCCGTTGAGGGGTGGGACAATCTGGACCAACACTGCCTTGATGAACTTGTGGATAGTATGCCACGACGAATACAGGCATGCATCAATGCAAGAGGACGTGCAACTGGGTATTAGAGGTATTGGTGTGTACAGCAATCTGGAGCACCACCTCTGAAGGTCTCGCTGTATGTTAGTACAACATGCAATGTGTGGTTTTCATGGGCAATAAAAAGGGCGAAAATAATGTTTATGTTGATCTCTATTCCAATTTTCTGTACAGGTTCCGCAACTCTCGGAACAGTGGTGATGCAAAACCTTTTTTGATGTGCGTATAAAGCATGTCGGGGGACGCGGAAAACAGTGTGAAACGGAGCGATTTATCGACTTCCATAAGGGCATGATCGTTGGCTTTCGGACGAAGGCTGGAAGTATTTACGAAATAGCTAAGTCTGTGAACTGTTGGCCTCCCGCCGTGGTTAAAACATACTGTGCATGGCAAAATGACGCTATCCAAAACGGGCGCCGAATCAAATGTATTGCACCGCTGGCTATAAATGACAGGGATGAACGACGGCTGTGTAGATGTCACGGGAGAGCAGACGTACAACTGTTGCGTAATTGAGCGCCCAGATGAACTAGGGGATACTAACAGTGTCTCGTCAGCAAACGTTCAGCGAACGTTGCTGCGTACGGGCCCCCGAAGCATTCGCCTGGTTCATGCCGCGATGACAGCTGTTCATCGGCGACGAACGCTCGAATCTGCCCGACAATATCGTACTGGACGCCCGCTGTGTGGCGACAGTTGGCCTTTTCAGATGAGAGATGGCAGATGGCGGGTCCGGCGCAAAACGCCTGAAAGCAAACACCTGCAACAATCGTCGGACGGGTCCAGGACGGAGGAGGGAGGGCTATGCTCTGGGGAATGTTTTCGCGGCATTCCCTGGGTGATTACGTCATTATGAAAGGCACGGTGGGGCAACACAATTACGCGTCTATACATAGCGCACATGATGAATACCAGGTGTAGAAGTATGAAGCCGGAATTTGGTTGCAATAATTACACGGCTGTTGTTTGAAGCTGATAAACAATATTTTATTCAAAGTAATCTCCATTGCTATTTACACATTTCACCCACCTCTCCAGCAGGCTATGAATGCCACGCCAAAAAATACAGCTCTTATTTTGAAGCGAACTAGTTAGCGAGCCATTTTCGTACATTTTCATACCCACTTAAGCGTTGTTCAGCGAGAGCGTGTCCCAGTGATGTAAATGTCTTGTGACTAGAGCGTCCCGTCGGGTAGACCGTTCGTCGGGTGCAAGTTTTTCGATTTGACTCCCCTTCGGTGACTTGCGCGTCGATGGGGATGAAATGATGATTATTAGGACAACACAACACCCAGTCCCTGAGCGGAGAAAATCTCCGACCCAGCCGGGAATCGAACCCGGACCTTTAGGATTGACATTCTATCGCGCTGACCACTCCGCTATCGGGAGCGGACTGTCCCAGTGATGCAAATAGATAATAACCTGACAGAGCTAAGTCTGGAGAATAAGCCGCATGCCCTAGTATTTCCCAACTGAACGCCTCGATCGCTTCCCTGACCACTTTTGGTGTATGTGATGGGGCATTATCATGGATCAATATGACCTCGTGTTGCCTTTTCTCATATTTCGGTCGTTTTCCACGTAATGCTCGATTTAAATCGATCATTTGCTGTTGGTAGTAATCAGTGTTAACGGTTTCACCAGGTTTTAGCAGCTCATTATAGATGACACCCTTCTGATCCCACCAAACACAGAGTATTGTCTTCTTTCCAAAGCGATTTGGTCTTGTAGTGGATGTCGATGGTTTCTCCGGATTCACCCATGATTTGCGACGCTTAGGATCCATTTTTTATCTCCTGTCACTACTCGATAGAGAAACTACTTTCTCTTGTATCTGGCCAGCAGCATTTCACAAGTGGTCTTTCGATATGCTTTCTGTCTTTCATTCAGTCCACGCCGAACACATTTTTCCACTTTCTGCACCTTTCCCATAGTTTCCAACCGAAAGAGAAACGACTTTCTGTGTCACATTCAATTGTTCCCTGAGTTCCTGTTGAGTTTGAGCACCATCTTCATCCAATGAGGCCTGCAATTCGTTGTCTTCGAACTTTTTCGGTGATTTCCCGCGCTCGTCTCTTCTCGCGTCAAAATCACAAAAAAAAAAAAAAAATGGCTCTGAGCACTATGGGACTCAACTGCTGAGGTCATAAGTCCCCTAGAACTTAGAACTACTTAAACCTAACTAACCTAACGACAACACACACATCCATGCCCCAGGCAGGATTCGAACCTGCTGCCGTAGCGGTCGCGCGGTCCCAGACTGTAGCGCCTAGAAACGCTCGGCCACCAGCGGCCGGCACAAAATCACCACTTTTAAATTTTTCGAACCACTCGAAAAACCGTGTTTTCCCAAGAGCATGTTAGCCGAAAGCTTCGACACGCATGCGATGCTATTCTGCAGCCGTTGCCTTCAAATGATAACAGGAAACCAACGCTGTCCGCAAATCGTAGTTCTTAGGCACGGGTTTGAAACCCCGATACCGATGTATGGAATTCGGGTTACTGTGTGTTGACATTCGTCGTCACGCATTACAGGAAGCAGATGGCGCTGCAGACGCTGTCTCACGGATCCTACACTGACGGCTAGAACTATTTATAGCGAAGTCCCGGTTTCATACACAACTGGCCATTAAAATTGTACACCACGAAGATGACGTGCTTCAGGTGCGAAATTTAACCGACAGGAAGGAGATGCTGTGGTATGCAAATGATTAGTTTTTCAGAGCATTCACACAAGGTTGGCGCCGGTGGTGACACCTACAACGTTTTGACATGAGCAAAGTTTCCAACCGATTTCTCATACACAAACAGCAGCTGACCGGCGTTGCCTGGTGAAACGTTGTTGAGATGCCTCGTGTAAGGAGGAGAAATGCGTACCATCACGTTTCCGACTTTGATAAAGGTCCGATTGTAGCCTTTCGCGATTGCGGTTTATCGTATCGCGACATTGCTGCTCGCGTTGGTCGAGATCCAATGACTCTTAGCAGAATATGGAATCGGTGGGTTCAGGAGGGTAATACGGAACGCCGTGCTGGATCCCAACGGCCTCTTATCACTAGCAGTCGAGATGACAGGCGTCTTATCCGCATGGCTGTAACGGATCGTGCAGCCACGTCTCGATCCCTGAATCAACAGATGGGGACATTTGCAAGACAACAATCATCTGCACGAACAGTTCGACGACGTTTGCAGCAGCATGGACTATCAGCTCGGAGACCATGGCTGCGGTTACCCTCGACGCTGCATCACAGAGAGGAGCGCCTGCGGTGATGTACACACCGGCGAACCTGGTGCACGAATGGCAAAACGTCATTTTCCCGGATGAATCCAGGTTCTGTTTACAGCATCATGATGGTCGCATCCGTGTTTGACGACATCGCGGTGAACGCTCATTGGAAGCGTGTATTCGTCACCCGGCGTGATGTATGGTGTGCCACTGGTTACGCGTCTCGGTCACCTCTTGTTCGCATTGACGGCACTTTGAACAGTGGACGTTACATTTCAGATGTGTTACTACCCGTGGCTCTACCCTTCATTCTATCCCTGCGAAACCCTACATTTCAGAAGGATAATGCACGACCGCATGTTGCATGTCCTGTACGGGGCTTTCTGGATACGGAAAAAAACGTTCGTCTGCTGCCCTGGCCAGCACATTCTACAGATCTCTCACCAACTGAAAACGTTTGGTTCAATGGTGGCCGAGCAACTGGCTCGTCACAATACGCCAGTCACTACTCTTGATGAACTGTGGTATCGTGTTGAAGCTGCATGGGCACGCCATCCAAGCTCTGTTTGACTCAATACCCAGGCTTATCAAGGCCGTTATTACGGCCAGAGGTGGTTGTTCTGGGTACTGATTTCTCAGGATCTATGCACCCAAATTGCGTTTAAATATATTCACATGTCAGTACTAGTATAATATATAGGTCCAATGAATACTCGTTTATCATCTGCATTTCTTCTTGGTTTAGGAATTTTAATGGCCAGTAGTGTACTTCTACACCTGGTATATAGTGGCACATGGGCTAGCCTTCACCACGCAACGGGAGGTCGTTTGCACAGCACGAGGGCGGGCTGAAAAGTAATGCCACCGGATTTTTTATTCTGTCCTCAATGTCGGTCGGGGTATTACATGTCGTGCATATTATTCGGCAGACTTTCCCTTTTCGCTGACACAACTTTCAACCCTCTGCAGCTAGAGGGCTCCAAATTGTAGCGCGTAACATGGCTCCGTCTCATTCAGTATGACACCGCCAGACCACACACGAGACCTGCGACATCAGCAACAATCTGACGCCTCTGGTTCACTGTCATAGATCATCATACAGTCCCGACTTGCCCCACCCGATTTTCATCTGTTTCCGTAAATTAAAGAACACCCGTGTGGACTTCACTTCGATAGTGGTGAAGCAGTGCAAGGAGATCAGATGTTGCGGCTCCATCAACAAAGTCAACCTTTCTACAGCAATTGCGCACGATGATCAAGTCATCAATCATTTATTAAACTGTTCTGATCCTCAGCGCTTCCCTCCCACTCAACACTTTTCTGACCAAACAGTTAGCTTCGCTGCAGAAGCGGAGATCATAAGCCTGATTTCGAAAAGAAAGTTTGGTTAGAGTGTGTCCAGTCCACAGTGGGCTCTCAACAGACGGAGAGTGAGCTCTTATTGTACTGGTTTTAAATTCACAGTTCTTCCACTTTGGCACACCGGACTGGATCCTACGTGGGGAATGCAGTGCGACATACTTCTTCAGCACTTGTAGAAATTGTCTGTAACGTATTTTGTGGTAATTAGCAGAGGCAGCCGATTGAAAGGAACCTCAGCAAACTTAAAGCGGAGGTACCACTTCTGCACAATCGAGCTCTCATTGTGAACTGGTAGTTCTAAAAACTCGTTCTAAACGATCACAAAATAATCCATAATGTCATCAAATATGGTGTGAAGATTACCGTAAAAAGAAGGCAATTAAATAGAGTACCGATATTCTGCTGGGTAGCGTCGTCGACATCTGGGATATTTCGATTGGCGAACATGACCTTGGGACTGTCTAGGTAAATCCACCAGAAACATTCTACGCAACGAGAATGAAGTTGTCCATGGAGTGCACACAACAAGAAATTACCAGAGACTACTGTTATGTTTCACACAAGAGAGTAGGCTGAAATAATTCTGCAAATATACAAACAACGTAGAGAATAAAAGGTTTTGAAACGTGGTGCTACGGAAGAATGCTGAAGATTAGATGGGCAGATCGAGTAACTCCTGAGGAGGTACTGGATCGAATGGAAGAAAAGGACTAAAATAAGGGATCGTTTGACACGACGTGTTTGATAGTCGATGGAAGAGGAGAGGAAGTGGGGGAGCGGGAATTGTAGATGGAGACCATGAAATGAACACAGTAAGCAAGTTCAAGTGGATGTGGACGGCAGTAGATATTCGACCGTGAAGGATAGATTGCCGTGGAAAGCTGAACCAGACTGTTGTAGCGTAGTAAGACAACCACGCCACTTGGAAGTAGCCGAAAGGCACGCGTTAACTCACGCAGGCTAGTAGATAGGTCTGAAACAGGATACGTAATGAATGCTATAAAGAAAAGTACGTAGCTCCTGGAATACTTAACTTTAATCCATCCTTGTGGTACATCGTTCTTGATGATACAAGTGAGACTCTTTAGATACAAGCTATGTAATGCTAATGGCGCCTTGCTAGGTCGTAGCCATGGACTTAGCTGAAGGCTATTCTAACTATCTGCTCGGCAAAGGAGCACGGCTTCGTCAGTGTAGTCGCTAGCAAAGTCGTCCGTACAACTGGGGCGAGTGCTCGTCCGTCTCTCGAGACCTGCCGTGTGGTGGCGCTCGGTCTGCGATCACTGACAGTGGCGACACGCGGGTCCGACATGTACTAATGGACCGCGGCCGATTTAAAGCTACCACCTAGCAAGTGTGGTGTCTGGCGGTGACACCACACAGACCACTCTATGGACTAACGATCGCAACCCAATGGATATACTGCAACACCAGCGGTACACATTTCATAATTGTTGGGCAATATTTTTAATGTCAGTCGTACAGCTGAAGCAAAATCCCAGATGATACAAAAAGCACGTATTCTCATCTAGTTTAAGCTGCTCTCCGTGGAAGTACCTGTCATTCTGGAGGAACTGGATTCAAATCTGTGTCAGACCATCCAGATTCAAGGTCTCGGTCGTTTCCCTATTTCTCCCAAAGCGGAGTCCGCCCCCGGTAGCTGAGTGGTCAGCGCGACAGACTGTCAATCCAAAGGGCCCGGGATCGATTCCCGGCTGGGTCGGAGATTTTCTCCGCTCAGGGACTGGGTGTCGTCCTAATCATCATCATTTCATCCCCATCGACGCGCAAGTCGCCGAAGTGGCGTCAAATCGAAAGACTTGCACCAGGCGAACGGTCTACCCGACGGGAGGCCCTCGTCACACGACATTTCCATTTCCTAAAGCGGACACTGGCGTGACTCCTTGGGAAAGAGAGCAGTCGAGTTCTTGCGTGTATTCGTCAAGCCTAACACTGAACTCCGTTTGTAATGATCTAATCGTCGACGGAACAATGAACCATAACCTTCGTTATTTATCTATGTTATACTGTTATTCGTCGCGTTATACTGGGTGTATCAAAAACAATCATCCGTTATAGTATATCTGTATTTCGGAAACTAATAAACGTGTACAAAGAATTTTGTTTTTTGATGAGCGGGAAACAAAAAATTTTTTTCATGTCTTTTAACATATGTTAAATATGCCCTCCTTGAGATGCACGGCATATGTCAATGCGGTATTCAAATTGTTCCCCTCTGCAGCGAGCACATCTTGAGTTACAGCTTCTACAGCTGATGTTATGCAATGTCTCAGTTCATTCGTGTCGGTTATGAAGGTACATAAACATAGTCTTTTACAAACCCCCACAACAAAACGTCACATACAGTCAGGTCTGGTGACCGTGGATGGCAGTAATGTAAGGCTGAATCATTTGGTCCAATGCGACCGATCCATCGTTCAGTAATCCTTTGATTTAAAAATTGCTGCACTTCCAGATGCCAGTGCGACGGTGCCCCATCCTGTTGGTAAATGAAGTCATTAGAATCAATCTCCAAGTGTGGGAAAAGAAAGTTTTCATGCGTATCAAGATATGTGCTTCGTGTAACTGTTCTCGGCAAAGAAAAATCGACCATACACCTTTTGAAACTTAGCCAACTGTCATTCAGTCGAGATGGTGTACTCAATAATGAAACAAAACAGTAGGCTCCGCCAGAAATATCGACTCATAGACAATGCGTCTAATACTGTATTTTAATACGACATTATGTCGTCTTAGGCAATTTATAACGCTTGAAACACTTGATAATGGCACTTTGAAGCCGAAATCACGATTGTGTAAATGTAAATGTAACAGCCGGCCGGAGTGGCCGTGCGGTTCTAGGCGCTGCAGTCTGGAACCGAGCGACCGCTAGGGTCGCAGGTTCGAATCCTGCCTCGGGCATGGATGTGTGTGATGTCCTTAGGTTAGTTAAGTTTAATTAGTTCTAAGTTCTAGGCGGCTGATGACCTCAGCAGTTAAGTCGCATAGTGCTCAGAGCCATTTGAACCATTTAAATGTAACACTGTAAATAAACAACAGTGTAATGGCGGTACTGACTTTAAAGAAACATGTTTTGTGGCAAAATACTTTGAAAACCAGAAGATGAGAGTAAAGCCTGTCGAAACAGGTTGTTGAAAATAAAGAATTTATGCGATTTTGGCTACAGAAATTTTTAACGAAGGAACAGCGGGGGGAAAAGTTCGTGTAGTCGCAAATTTTGTACAGTGATAGGGGGGGGGGGGTGCAATGAATGAAATAATAAAAATCGTGACCGGTAGGGAATGAGTTTGGAGGAGGGGAGGGTGTGTTTTAACGTCAATTTTTAGGATCTTCCTGACACTCTGGAAAAAAGCTGTTTCTGGCGAAAATGATTCCCGGTACAGAATCGGACAACATTAAATTTTGTATAGAGAAAGGTTCCACAGTATTTGTTTTTGCTCTACGGTTCATAGTTTCTGCGTCGCAGCGGATGAAAATTTCGCAGATTATTATAAATAGTGGGTTACTAGAATAAAATTAATGTATATTGTTAAACAACTGAATTGTTATACCACATCTACGTGCAGTAGAACCATACTAGGGGTGCACTGAATTCTGGGAATGTGACAGAGTGGAAAAGGGATGGTGGATGTGAAACGCTTGAGAGAAAGTAGGTCGCTGGATTGTGTTCATGCACTTGCCTCTTTCATAGGTCTCCAAAACGAAGAGCTAGCAGACAGATAGCCATTCTCTCTACCGCACAACACTACGTCACGAAAAGCAGCTACAAGGTATTTCATAGAATTACACCGACCCTTCCGCAGCTCGCTTCGTGAATCACTGGCAACACAGTGTGAAGACACTGCTGTAGGATGGGGAGAGATTGTTCGTTTTCCACGGTGTGTTAACACTACATTGATTACAGATACGAGCTGCGAAAAAGACAAACACAAGAAAAGCATATGGAACTTTTCTGCGTAAATCTCCACAAACTGTTCTACACTATTACCGAGGAGATGGATGCTTAGTCAGCGTTGTACCGAGAAAGGCAACCCCTCTCCCCCCCCCCCCCCCACCCTAGAGTGATGCTCGGTTTTCAGTTTCAAAACAGACTGTACCTCTGCAGCATTTCCTATCACGTTCTGTCACGTCAGTAGGTAACTTGACTGCTGGTAGGTGTCATCGTGCCGAGAAAAGACAAACCGAATGTAGGGGTACACAACAGTAAAATGCATGCAGCAAAATGACATGGTCATGTGGTTCCTCTTGTGCAGGCACTATGAACCATATGACCATGGAATTTTGCTGTATGCATCTTATTTTTGACGCTCGCAAATAACGCGATAGGTAGAACCTTTTGAAGAAGGGCATTAAGTGCCTGAAACCGGTAAAGAAATCAAATTTCTTTTATGCAACTGGTTGCTTATTACTTCGTTACATACGAGGGGAGTTTGAAAAGTCCGTGCAAAGTCCGATAGATGGCACCACCGGCGCGTATCGAGGTCTTGTTTAGTTAGTAGCATCTTTGGAAAGAACGCACACCAAGTTTCAGCCATATTGGTCTATTTCTTTGTGTTTGGCATAAGTGTGAATCAAGGAAGTCGAGTGATTGTCAAAAAATAGATGAAGAAGAATTTCGTGCGGTGATTAACCATTAATTTATGAAAGGCAAAACGCCTCGGGAGACTAAAGAGAAGCTTGATAAACATTACAGTCGCTCTGCATCTTCGATTAGAACAGTTTATAACTGGTTCCAAAATTTTCGGAGTGGCCATATGGGCACAAGTGATGCTGAACGTTCTGAACGCCCTGTGGAGGTTACGAATCCAGAAATCATTGATAAAATCCATAATATGGTGACAGAAGAGTTAAGATGCGTGAGATTGCTGGTGCTGTGGGCAACTCGAGGAGGAGAGTAGTGTTTAACGTCCCGTCGACAACGAGGTCATTAGAGACGGAGCGCAAGCTCGGGTTAGGGGAGGACGGGGAAGGAAATCGGCCGTGCCCTTTGAAAGGAACCATCCCGGCATTTGCCTGAAAGGATTTAGGAAAATCACGGAAAACCTAAATCAGGATGGCCGGAGACGGGATTGAACCGTCATCCTCCCGAATGCGAGTCCAGTGTGCTAACCACTGCACCACCTCGCTCGGTGGGCAACTCGAATAAACGGGTACACTATATTTTGCATAAACATTTGGACATGAGAAAGCTATCCGCAAGATAGATTCCGCGATTGCTCAAGCTTGACCAAAAACAGAATCGTGTGAAGTGTTGCAAGGATAGTTTTGCAGCTGTTCAGGAAGAATTCGCAGGACTTTAAGCGTTGTTTCGTCATTGTGGATGAAATATGGATACATTACTATACTCCTGAGACCAAATAACAATATAAACAATAGGTTACCAATGGAAAATCTGTACCAAAAAAGGCGAAGACCATTCCTTCGACCGGAAAGGTTATGGCGACTGTCTTTCGGCATTCGCAAGGGATAATCTTCATCGACTATCTGGAAAAGGGTAAAACTATTACAGGTGCATATTATTGATCGTTACTGGACTGTTTGAAAATCGAGCTGCAAGAAAAACGCCGGCGATTGGACCGCAAAAAAGTCCTTTTCCATCACGACAATGCACTAGCACACACCTCAGCAGTTGTGGTCGCAAAATTAATGGAAATACCAGGTGTACCGGTATGAAATGAGCGTTAAGATACAAATGTGTCGATAGGGAACATTTGTTGTGAACGAACCTTAATTGTTTTGTTTGGTTGGTATGACATCTGTCAAAGATATTTAATATACATCAAGTCATGGAACAAACAACATCATATGTTTTCATCGTGTTAACAATGTCGAATTTTGTACCAGAAAGTGATAATTTGCAGAAAGCGTTAATTTTTTTATTTTTCATTTGAAAAAAAGTGCTGCAGAGTCGCATCGAATGCTTGTCGAGGCATATGGTGATCATGCTCTATCAGAAGCAACATGCAAAAGATGGATTCAACGGTTCAGAAATAATGATTTTGATGTAAGAAATGAAGAACGTGGAAGACCACCAAAAAAGTTCGAAGACGCCGAATTGCAAGCAATATTGGGTGAAGATGATACTTTGAGTCAGAAACAAATGACAGCAATGCTAAATGTTGCACAACAAACAATTTCTGACCGTTTGAAAACTATGGGAAAGATCCGAAAGTGTAGAAAATGGGTGCCACATGAATTGAATGAAAGACAGATGGAAAACCGAAAAACCGTTTGTCAAATTTTGCTTCAAAGACATGAAAGAAAATCAATTTTGCATCGAATTGCTACTGGCGATGAAAATTGGATATATTTTAAGAATCCTAAACGGGAAAAATCATGGGTTAATCCGGGACAACCATCAACATCGACTGCAAAACCAGATCGATTCGGCAAGAAGTCAATGCTCTGTGTTTGGTGGGATCAGAAAGGTGTGGTGTATCATGAGCTTCTAAAACCCGGTGGAACTGTGAATACCAATCGCTACAGACAACAAATGATCAATTTGAACTATGCATTGATCGAAAAAAAGACCAGAATGGGCCAGAAGACATGGCAAAGTAATTTTTTTACAAGACAATGCACCTGCTGGTTCAGGATACAATCAAAACACTTGGATGGGAGCTGCTACCCCACCTGCCATATTCACCAAACTTGGCCCCTTCCGACTACCATTTGTTTTCATCAATGGGACACGCCTTGCCTGAGGAACACTTCGATTACTACGAAGAAGTCGTAAATTGGGTGTCTGATTGGTTTGCTTCAAAAGACGAACATTTCAATTGGCGTGGTGTCCACAAATTGCCAGAATGGTGGTCAAAATGAATAGAAAGCAATGGTCAGTACTATGAATAAAATGTTTCTACTTTTCAAATCAAAATTAGTGTTTCATTTTCACACAAAAACGCTCATTTCATACCGGTACACCTGATAGGATTCCAACTCGTTTCACATCCCCCCTATTCTCCAGACTTGGTTCCCTCGGACTACTGTTTGTTCCCCAATTTGAAGAAATGGCTGGCAGTACAAAGATTTTATTCAAACGAGGAGGTGATTGCAGGAACTAATAGCTATTTTGCAGATTTGGAAAGTTCCCATTATTTGGATCAACAAATTAGAACAGCGTTGGACGAAGTGTGTAAGTCTAAAAGGAGACTGTGTCGAAAAATAAAAAAAGGTTTACCCCAAACACGTAAGTAGTTTTTATTTTTGCACAGACTTTTCAAACGCCCCTCGTACGACTACAGTTGCTAAGGATGGATAAAATACTCAAAATATTTGATCTTAGTGCGTTAGATAAAGCTAATATTGCAACAATGTTAAGCTGCCCTTGTCATGACGATATAGCGAAATACAATCTGTTTAATTTTGTAATGTTGTAGCACATTGGCAAAATTTTACGCAAGCTGCCACTGAAGATGGAGAAAGTAACTGGCGAGACCATATCAAGATGATGTACTGGCGACTACGAGTGGCTAATGCCAGTTGGTGAGGAACAGCGGCTGGTCGCTTGTGGTGAGGTATAGTCACGTCAGGTCGATCCTGCAGGGTCGCTTGAAAGAGAGAGACAAGGGACAATTGTACGATGGGCAGTCAGAATGTAATGTCTCCTATTTTTTCTGCTGCATTAAGCTGGCAACGTAGTAATGGTGAATTTGGCGCCCTTCAGCAAACCACCTTCTGCATCCCTCTGCAGTAACAGCTTTCTCTACCAACAGATGGCAGCACTGCGTAAGTTTAGAAAATGGCGGACAATGACATACGTATAAGGTGCAGCGTATTGTGATTGAATTCCTTACTGCACAACGTAAAACGCCCAGCCGTTTTTATGAAGGCTGAATATGGTGTATGGTGGTACGGTGGACATCAGCGCCTTTAGACGGTAGGTTCGTCGCTATAGATAAACAAAGGGCGAAAACAGTGTGCCGAAGCAACACGCAGTTGCCAGCCAGCGACTGCAGCGACTTTACACAACATTTAGTATGTCGACCAAATCATTCGTGACGACCGCCGGGTAACAACTCAGAACTGTGTCGGCATTTGTACATCGGTAAAGGAAGTGTGATGGCCAGTACTTCAGATCATTTGTGTGCGCTGGTACTGAAAATGCATCCAATCTGCTGCTTCGCTTCGTTGCGGTGGGGGATGAAGTTTTTGGCCAGAACTGTGACTGGAGGCAAGACTTGGGTTATATTTTTGAACCTTTGTGCAAGAGGCAGTCGATCGAATGGCATCGCACAACATTGCCGACAAGGAAAGAATTTGATTCACTACGTTTTGATGTGAAGGTTACGGTATCAGTCTTTTGGGGGCGCAAAGGGTCGGTTGTTGGAAACAGGATGACTCTGTCTAATCTTCAAGAAGTTGAAGACGTGGTTTCAGCGAGTTCGTCTACCAAAAATTGCAGCGGATGTTCTTCTTTTTCACCAAAATATAAGACCACACACCCGTCATTTCGCCACTAGCGAAATTGCAAAAAATTGAGTGGTATGTCTTGCCCTATCCACCACACAGCCCTGACCTTGCACAATCATGCTTCCATCGTACGGCCCACACAAAGAAGATCATCGGGCGCATCACTTCGAAGATGAGAAAACCTTAAAAAATTGTGTGCGCCAGTGGCTGTAGAATCAGGACCATGACTTTTACTGCACGGGTTTAGACGCACTTGTTCCAAGATGGAAAAAAAATCTGTGGACAAAGATGGTGAATATATTGAAAAGTGACAACTTAAGCTGGTATCATGCATTTAAGCCATTTACTTTTAAAATAAAAATAAAATTTTAGAAGGCATAGCTTTCTGCCTGACTTGATCCCCTATACACTGAGATTAAATGTGCTTAGTCGGCTTCAATCGTTTCCATAGGGACCAGAGTCGGGCATTGTTCAAAGTAATGGTAAAAGACCAGTGCTGTTGAACACATGTGTAGAAGGACTGTCGCACAACGTCTGTAGCTCTAACAGGCTACTTGCAGTTGTGTTCCGGGATGCTGTGTCGTCAGAAAATTAACATCCAGTGCACAGAGATCTGCCAGACATCAGCAGTGCCGGTATGAAGACTCTGGCCACAGACATATGTGTGCCCCTGCTTTACAGCTGAGGTAACATCTTGTTTTGTGGCATGATGCTTGATTGTAGTTACAGGCTGTCATACATTTGATTATGTTGTCACAATATCCATGAAGATAGTTATGAGTGGAACTGTGTAATAGATTAAGAATACAAGTATGCGTCAAACCATTACTTTTCAAAATAAAAAAAAAGTTCTAGAAGCTGTAAGGCACCGCCTCGTATGAATAATGCGAGGGCGTTTGAAAAGTGCGTGCAAAAATAAAAACTACTTACGTGTTTGGGGAAAACCTTTTTTTTATTTTTCGACATAGTCTGCTTTCAGCCTTATACACTTCGTCTAACGCTGTTCTAGAGATCCCTTCCGAATAATAGGAATTGTACAAGTCTGCAAAATAGCTATTAGTTGCTGCAATCACCTCCTCGTTTGAATAAAATATTTGTACCACCAGCCATTTCTTCACATTGGGGAACAAACAGTAGTCCGAGGGAGCCAAGTCTGTAGAATAGGGGGAATTTGAAACGAGTTTGAATCCTATTTCCATTAATTTTGGGACCACAACTGCTGAGGTGTGTGCTGGTGCATTGTCGTGATGGAAAAGGACAGTTTTGCTGTCCAATCGCCGGCATTTTTCTTGCAACTCGGTTTTCAAACAGTCCAATAATGATGCATAATATGCACCTTTAATAGTTTTACCCTTTTCCAGATAGTCGATGAGGATTATCCCGTGTGAATCCCAAAAGACAGTCGCCATAACTTTTCCGGCCGAAGGACTGGTCTTCGCCTTTTTTGGTACAGATTCTCCCTTGGTAACCCATTGTTTAGATTGTTGATTGGTCTCAGGCGTATAGTAACGTATCCATGTTTCATCCACAGTGACGAAACGACGCTCTAAGTCCTGCGGATTCTTCAGGACTTTGCATCGACTTTTCAAACGTCCCTCGTTTGTCCACTCTAAAGGAGGGAAAAAAAAACCCGACGCGTCACGAGGGAATTACCCGACTGGGACGTACATCGGTAGATGTGTGATGTACATATTGACAGACAAGCAAATTATTACAGTTCCAGAAAAATTGGATGATTTTTTTAAGCGAAGGAGCTTGAAAAACTGAGCAAGTCAATAACATGTTGGTCGACCTCTGACCCTTATGCAAGCAGTTATTTGGCTTGGCACTGATTGACAAGAGTTTTGGATGTCCTCCTGCGGGATGTCGTATCAAATTATGTCCAATTGACTCGTTAGATGGTCAAAATCCTGAGATGGCTGGAGGGCTCTGCCCATAATGTTACTAACGTTCTCAACTGGAGAGAGATTCGGTGACCCTTCTGGCTAAGGTGGGGTTTGGCAAGCACGAAGGCAAGCAGTAGAAACTCTCGTCGTGTGCGGGCGGGCATTATCCTGCTGAAATATGAGCCCGGGGTGGCATTCCACGAAGGGCAACAGAACGGGGCGTAGAATATAGTCGCTGTGCTGTAAGCGTGCCGCGGATCAAAACCAAAGGAGTCCTGCTACGAAAAGAAATGGCGCCCGAGATGATCACTCTTGGATGTCGGGCCGTGTGGCGGGCTATAGTCAAGTTGGTTTTCCACCGCTGTATGGGGCGCTTCGAGACACGTCTTCGCTGGCTACATGGCCTCGTCTTCAAGTGGGACTCATCACTGAAGACATTTGTATTCAGGTCATTGATATTCGAGGCTGAAGACATGTCTGGAGACGCACCAGACAGCGGCTAGGAGGAACCAGTCTGACCATCACCCACCATACGGCCTGACAACCAGGAGTGATGGGATGCCATTTCATTCCATAGCAGGTCTTCTTTGGTTTTCAACCACGGCATCCTTACAGTGCAGCAGTACGTCTACGGTATTCTACGCCGCATTTTGTTTCCCTTCATGGCAAGCCACCCCAGACTTACATTTCAGCAAGATAACGCCCGCCCGCAACACGGCGAGAGTTTCTATTTCTTGTCTTCGTGCCTGCCGAACCCTAGCCTGCTCAGCAAGCTCGCCGGATCTCTCCCCAGTTGAGAACGTTGGGAGCATTAGCGACAGGGACCTCCAAACAACTTGGCGTTTTGACGGTCCAACGCGCCAGTTGGACAGAATTTGGGGCGATATCCCTCAGGAGGACATCTAGAAACTCTGTCAATCAATGCCAAGCCGAATAACTGCTTGTATAAGGGCCAGAGGCGACCAACGCATTAATGACTTGTTCAGTTTGTGAAGGTCTTTCTCTTGAATAAATCTTTCAATTTTTCTGAAATTGTAATCATTTGTTTGTATATATACATCACATCCACCGATTTTCGTAGTACTCGAATAATTCCTTCATGGTGCGTCTTTTCTTTTTATCTTAGAATGTATTCCTGGCATGCATATTTAATTTACAGTAGTAACTACACTCGTGCTCGTAAATTAAGGCTAATGCTGATACATGGTGAAACAACGCTCTGGTGGGCGGTTTGCGGATTTAAATCACCTCGGATTATGACCATGCGGTGCATTTGTCCTGGGGTCGTCGCACGGTGGCGCTGGCAACAGTCCACATACACAGAAGTGTGTTGGTGCATGTCAGAGTACGGTGCAGCGAGTAAGTGTGCAGACGTTTTCAGACGTGCTAATGGTGACTGTGTGTTGAAAATGGCTCAAAGAACATATATTAATGACGTTATGTGGGGTAGAATACTTGGGCGACCGGAGGCTGGTCAAACACAGCAGGTCGTAGCACGGGCCCTCCGTGTGCCACAGACTGTGATCTGAAGATTATGGCAACGATTCCAGCATAAAGGAAACGTGTCCAGGCGCTACAGTACGGGACGTCCACAGTGTACAACACCACAAGAAGTCCGGTATCTCACTATCAGTGTCCGCAGACGGCCACGGAGTACTGCAGGTAGCCTTGCTCGGGACCTTACTGCAGTGACTGGAACAGTTGTCTCCAGACACACAGTCTACAGACGACTGAACAGACATGGTTTATTCGCCCGGAGACCTGCAAGGCACATTCCACTGACTCCTGGTCACAGGCGAGCTCGTAAACCGCGGTATCAAGAACACAGTACATGGTCATTGGAACAGTGGTCCCAGGTTATGTTTACTGATGAGTCCAGGTACAGTCTGAACAGTGATTCTCGCCGGGTTTTCATATGGCGTGAACCAGGAACCAGATACCAATCCCTTAATGTCCTTGAAAGGGACCGTTATGGAGGTCGTGGTTTGATGGTGTGGGGTGGGATTATGACTGGTACATGTACACCCATACATGTTTTTGACAGAGGAACTGTAACAGGTCAGGTTTATCGGGACGTCATTTTGCGCCAATATGTCCGCCCTTTCAGGGTACAGTGGGTCACACCTTCCTACTGATGGATGATAACGCACGGCCACACCGATCTTCCATCGTGGAGGGGTACCTTGAAACAGAAGATATCAGGCGAATGGAGTGGCCTGCCAGTTCTCCAGACCTAAACCCCATCGAGCACGTCTGGGATACTCTCGGTCGACGTATCGCTGCATGTCTTCAAACCCCTAGGACACTTCAGGAGCTCCGACAGGCACTGGTGCAAGAATGGGAGGCTATACTCCAGCAGCTGCTCGACCACCCGATCCAGAGTATGCCAACCCGTTGTGCGGCCTGTGTACGGGTGCATGGTGGTCATATCCCATATTGATGTCGGGGTACATGCGCAGGAAACAGTGGCGTTTTGTAGCACATGTGTTTTGGGACTGTTTTCTCAACTTATCACCAATACCGTGGACTTACAGATCTGTGTCGTGTGTGTGTTCTCTATGTGCCTATGCTATTAGCGCCAGTTCTGTGTAGTGCCACGTTGTGTGGCACCACATTCTGCAATTATTCTTAATTTATGAGCATGAGTGTAGAACATCCTATTACAAATGAAATAAGTTATCAGAAGCAAGGTATTTTGACCTCATGCTCCTATTGAAATACATCAGTTGGTTGAGTAGGTTTTTCCAAACAAGTTTGTCAAAAATTAAGATGTTCAGTGTTCTTATATGACACTTTTCAGGTCTGGCTGATGGGAGCCATCCCCCATAAAAGCTACTGTGTCACTGAAAATAAGAAGTGATTCTGCCTCCAAATACTAGTAAAGCTGTGGATAATTTCTAAAAGATAAACCAAATAATGAACTTCAACCACATGAAGAAATCTGATAAAGTAAATATAAGTAAAAGGATCAGTACGAAAAGGGGAGGATAATTTCAAGCAATTTTGTATAGTAGATGGAAATGTTTTGTCATCGGAGACAAATTTTCTTATGTAGAATTTAGGTTCTGGCGAACAAAGCAGTATTCATCTGAAGCGGTCGATATGGAAGAGGTCGCTTCGTCGTAATCGATCATGGACCTGCGAAAAGTGCGGTGAGTTGAATTGAATTAAATCACAACAACTAATGGAGCGTATAGTTCGTCGATGAAGGAGCTCGGGTAAAAATGCTTCTTCGATTAGCTCTTGAGAATTGTTTCGCTGTCTGCGGTTCTGAACCAAATTACAGTAATTGAAGAGAGGAACACTTCGCTCAAGAGTTGCGTGATTCGTAGAGGTTTGCCTTGCCTTGCCAGAGTGAGAATGTCGCTGAAGTGCGCAGCACACAGCAGCAGGAGGAGGCAGAGGCAACTTGAAAGATGGTGTCCATTGCCAGAGAAAATTAGGTTCCAATACGGGTCAAAATGACTCCTGCCTAACGACCGCGACGGTTAAATTATTGAAATTCGAAATTGCGCAGAGGAGTTGCGACAGTTTTTCTTCCCGCATAACATATGCGAATGTTTCCGGTAGACTATAAAGACAAAGCCGCGGCGGAATGCTACTGACAGACTACACAGAGGAAGCCGTGGCGGGCCTGATCGAATCTGTCAAAGGACTGATGACGATAAGAAAACTTGTACTAACGCTTCCACTCCACGACAAAACGTGCAAAGGCTTACAGAATACAGATGTGAAAAAAAGTGGTTAAAAACTGTCCAAAACGTCTCGCTGTCTCCGAAGAGAGTTCCGCAGCTCTCGTAAGGCTTGTGCAGAGTGTGTGTGTGGGGGGGGAGGAGGGGAGGAGGTGGGGGGGGGGGGGGGAAGGGCGTTACCCAGGAGTGAACTAAAGCGCTCTTCGGGTGCTCTGTACGATTAGTACCCCGCTTGCCTGTCACCCCCACCAATCTTTAAAGAGCCGAATATTCGTGCCAGTTTTTTACTCGTCTCAATGTCCATGACATATGAAGTGCGACACTAAAGTAATGAGACTGGTTTTCTATGCAAGATGTGGCAAGGCTACAGGCTTGCGTAGGCACAATATCTTTGACCTTGGTCTATAAGCTGCTTCTAGTCCAAGCAGCACATCGATGCAGCTGCTCAGTAGTGGGTTGTGCTGTAATAAGTTAACACGTGTTTGTGTCTCTCGTCATAGAAATGGAACCGTATAATACTGCGCAATGGTATGGCATTTCTTTTTGAGTTAAATTAGGTGAAACGCGACGACAACTTACGGTAAGCTTCAGAAGGCTTTTGAAGAGGAGGTTATGTCAAGTTTTTCATTGGCATAAAATGTTTAATGAAGGCAGAACGAATGTTGAAGATGAAGACTGCAGTGGACGACCATTAACCTCACCGACGGATGTCAACTTGGCTAGGGTGCGTGAACTCGTACGATCTGATCGAAGATTATGCGTGAAAATGATTGCAGAAGAACTAAACATCAAGAATTGGGCTGCCGCATTTAAAACAGGGCGTTTCAGCATTAAAGGCGACCTGGAAGAGAATCTCAACTCATAGTTCTGGAAGCCATGGATGCTGTTCATTCCATGATCCTAAAAAGATAGCAGAGATCCTGGCCATGTCCCGAGGACGTGTGAGTCATATTATTCAGGAGATTTTGGACATGAGAGAGCTCTAAGCCAAATGACTTCTGTAATGTCTCATTGTAAACTAAAAGCATGAACCCGAGGTTGCTTCACACTCCATTTTGATCGCCTAGAGCCTTGTGGATTTTGACACAGTGATCCTCCACGTGCAAAGAAGTTCATATCAGAAAGATGGCTACGCGAGTTGCTCGTACGTCTTTTGGGGTAAATGTGGAATCCCACTTACTGGTTGTTCGCAACATTGTAAAACCATCACGAAAAAGTTCTATACAGAACTTCTCGACAAACTGTAGCAACAAATCCTCTCCAAATGTCGAGGAAAGCTGAGAAACGGAAACTTATTTCTACAATGCCCCTCCTCACAAGATGGCCATCACGCAGCAAACATTGTCAGATCTTCCCTTTGAACTCCTCAGACATCCATCGTATTCCCCTGACTAAGCCCACTCAGATTATTGCCTGTTCCAAAACCTCAAGAAATATGTCGAGGGAAACCGATTTTTGAACTGTGGGGGTGCCAGAAAGACTGCGGGTGAGTGGTTTTCAGCACAATCGACATCTTTTTGTTTTAGACGCTTAAAGAAGCTGGCACAAATATGCCATAAATGTGTTGAGCTCAAGGGGGAATATGTAGAATAAATACATTTTTTAAATCCTATAACAGAATTTTTTTTATAAAGCCAAGAACTTGCCAGCATCACGTCAGATACATGCTATGAATGGTTATGATTCTACAAAATTCCATTGGAGTATGCCCAAAGCCACAGTAGAACTCCCATTATACGAACTCCCTAAATAAATGTCGTGTGACTAGGGCCTCCCGTCGGGTAGACCGTTCGCCGGGTGCTAGTCTTTTGAGTTGACGCCACTGCGGCGACTTGCCCGTGGATGGGGATGAAATGCTGATGATTAAGACAACACAACATCCAGTCCTTGAGCGGAGAAAATCTCCGACCCAGCCGGGAATCGAACCCGGGCCCTTAGGATTGACATTCTGTCGCGCTGACCACTCAGCTACCGGGGGCGGACTCCAACTGTCCTGATCACCAGTGATCTGAATCGCTTAGAGAAAAACGAAATTTGTACCGTATGACTAAAACAGTTGTTTTTGTTCGATAGCCGTTACAATATAAAGTACACTGTACGTTTTTTTATCATTCTAAAATCAGTTCGAACCCCGAATGTACTAAAAGACAAGATCTTCCAGTGAAAAACGAATACAGTATGCGCACTGTTGTACACCCATTGTTGTGTTTGTCGAGCCCGTCATTCAGTGTGACCTAGGTTCCGTCTTCCAAGACTTTTGTTTGCTTTTGTGCGTGTGTTTTAAATTATTTTGTGGTATACGTCTTCTGAAAGGAAACACCTTGCCTTATTGTTGGCCACATAAAACAAAAGTCCTTGAACAATTAGCCAAAGGCATGAGTGACAAGCAGGCAGCTGAGATGTTAAGCTGCCAACATCAAAGATTTCAGACACGAAAAAAATAAGTCCTCAGTTTTAAACTTCGTGTCTGTCCTTGAGAAGGAAAATACGACTTCGCCGAGAAAAGTGATGAAAACAACAGAAAACAAAGAGCTTGAAGGGGCCGTACTGCAGTGGTTTTTGCAGCGGTGAGCATTCGGAAACCGTCTTTCAGGCCGAATTTTACCCTAGAAAATCTACAGTTTGTCTTCATTTAAAGCAAAGAAATTTCTGGTCGAGGAATTTAGGGGAAAGTCACGGTATTGGTGAGTTGGATTTAAGTGGTGAAAAATTATCAGCAAGCCCGAAAGTAGCAGAAAATGTTATTGAAAAATTCAAAATTGAAGCAGAATCTTGTGACCCTGAAATTTTATACAACGAAGAAGAGAAAGACATTATTTGGAAGGCTCTGTCTGTAACAACGTTAGCTTCTAAAAAGGAAAGTGCCCGCATCTCGTGGTCGTGCGGTAGCGTTCTCGCTTCCCACGCCCGGGTTCCCGGGTTCGATTCCCGGCGGGGTCAGGGATTTTCTCTGCCTCGTGATGGCTGGGTGTTGTGTGTGATGTCCTTAGGTTAGTTAGGTTTAAGTAGTTCTAAGTTCTAGGGGACTGATGACCATAGATGTTAAGTCCCATAGTGCTCAGAGCCATTTGAACCATTTGAAAAAGGAAAGTAATGCTCTTGGCCATAAGGTTAGTAAAGACCCTGTTACTGTGCTGAACTGTGCTGTAGCGGAAACCACAAAATATATGTTCTGCTGATAGGAAATTCGAAAAACCTCCGGGCTTTGAAAAATGTTAACAAACTTCCCATCTTTTACTAGAATTAACCAAAGGCCTGGATGACTGCTACTGTTCTGGTACGATTCAATTTTCATACATGAAGTAAAAAAACATCAAAAGGCCATAGGGTAAGAAGGTAGTAGTGTGATGTCAATACTGAACAGTGCAACCACCCACCTTACAAAAATGGTTCAAATGGCTCTGAGCACTATGGGACTTAACATCTGAGGTCATCAGTCCCCTAGAACTTAGAACTACTTAAACCTAGTAACCTAAGGACATCATACACATCCCTGCCCGAGGCAGGATTCGAACCTGCGACCGTAGCAGCAGCGCGGCTCCGGACTGGAGCGCCTAGAACCGCACGGCCACCGCGGCCGACCCCCCCCCCCCCTTACAGAAAGCCTTCTTGATAGGGAATATGAACGTTTCTGCCACCAGAAGTAACGAGTTCGCGGCAGCCAGTGAACCGACTGGTTGTCGGAACTGCGAAGCAGCAATATAAAAGACAACTGTTGAGGAATATTTTGAGAGAAGATGGAAAGGAAGAAGGCATTGTGATTCATCACCGAAAACTGAATTTAAAAGGTTGATCTTACATGATGGCATGAAATTTAGTGAAGGCAATTACATTAAAAAGTGCTTGGAATAAACCGAAAGGCATTTCAACCAAGGACGAAGCACAGAAAGATGAAGATGAAAAGAAGAAGCGTCAAAAGGAAAAGGAAGAAAGAGTAGCGACAGGTGACGAAATATCACTCGACAACATTAGAAAGATCATTTTGAAGATTTCTGGATGTTCCGATAGCAGTATATAACATATAGGAGTATGGATTGCTTGTGATTTTTCAGACCAAAAATGGGTCAAATGGCTCTGAGCGCTATGTGACTTAACTTCTGAGGTCATCAGTCGCCTAGAACTTAGAACTACTTAAACCTAACTAACCTAAGGACATCAACACACCCATGCCCGAGGCAGGATTCGAACCTGCGACCGTAGTGGTCGTTTGGTTCCAGACTAGCGCCTAGAACCGCACGGGCAGACCGGCCGGCCTTTTTTTTTCGGAACCTTGATTCCAAATTCTCAGTGACAATGAAATCATTCAAAGTGTGAGAGAATAAAATGATGGTCAGGAGGATGATATTGCCACTGAACATCTGCAACGAACCATACAAATGTCGTCTTGGTTCCTGCTTTCATGCGCTATGGCCGGCCCCAATTGAACAGCTCTCTCAGGAGGATCAGTATGGAGCTAGATCAACTGCTTCGGGCGGCTACTTGGTCAGGCATACGTTTGGTTCCTGTTGATGGTATTGGTAGGTGGGACTTCATAAGACATGGTCTGCATCTCAATAGGAAAGGGAAGGTTAAACTGGCTGGGATGATAGGAAAATCTTTAGGGGGGGGGGGGGCACTGAAACTCATGGGAGTACTTTTTTTAGGCTAAGTTCAGTGTGTGATTATCCTACATTGATTGAAATTAAGCTTAATGGAAAGTTCAGACAGGCAGGTACTAGAGATGTGAAAATATCAAATGATTCTCATAACAGTACAGTGAAAAGTAATGTTAGTATGTCATAAGATTCAAATAAAAACATAGTGAAAAATAATGTTAATATATTGCATCAGAATATCAGGGGATAAAAAAACAAACTAGATGAGCTTCTTGTTTGTTTAGAAGATTTAGTAACTGAGGATGGAATAGATGTACTATGCATGTCTGAACATTATATAGTCACAGGTATGGAAAGGGTAAATGTAGTTGGATGGCTGTGTGTAGGTCCCCATAGGGAAATTTTCAACTATTTTTGAAAAACTTGGAAGTCTTTGTTGTGCTACCTGTCAGACTAAGGAAAGCAAATTATTGTTTGTGGGGACTGAAAGAGTCCGATAGAAAACTTGACCTTGATTATTACTTGTTTTTTTTCAATTTGACATCAGCTATTGGTTTTCCTACTTAGATGGCACAGGAAAGGAGCACACTGACAGATAACGTTTTCATAGACCAAGATTAAATTTAATCAAATAAAAACTTTTCCTATTAAGAATGGTCTGTCTGATCATGATGCACAGCTAGTTACAGTCCTCCAAAATAGTACATTCCATGAACGATTTAACAATTCAATATTTTAGGGAAAGCGAGCAACAGTTACACTGGGATGAGGTGTACAGGGAACATTATGCTAATTTAAAATTTAACCTATTTCATGATACCTTTGTGAGTATATTTGAAAACAGTTTCCTTAAGAAAACAGTGAAATATAATTGTAAGAAACTGTGTAAAAAGCTGGATGACAATATCTTGTAAACAGAAAAGGGAATTGTATCTCGTAGCTAGGAGGAGTAATGATCCCAAAACAGTGAAACATTATAAAAACTACCGCACTGTATTAAGAAAAGCTATCAAAAAGTCCAGAAGTATGTGCATTATGTCTGAGATTAGCGCATCTGATAATAAAATTAAAACAATTTGGAATATTGTGAAAAGGGAAACAGAGAACCAAGAGCCCAGGAAGACTGTATTTCTATCAAACACAATTAAAAGTTTGTTAACAAGAAGTCAGTAGTGGAAAACATTTTTAATAATCATTTTTTAAGTGTTGTAGAGAAAATAGGATCCAGCTATTCATTAGAAAATGCAAGACAGTATATGGAAGAGCAGTACCTATGCAATTTGATAAAAGTGAAGTTTAACCTGCATATCCTACTGATATTAGGAAAATAAAAAATTCACTCAAAAGTACAAGCTCACATGGAATTTTTTTGAAAGACATCGTGTTTACGCCAGTGACTGTTAAACTTTTTATTTCCACTATCGCAATTTCGGCCTTAGGCCGTTATCAGGTGCAGATATTTTGGCTTTAAGCCAAATCAACTTCATACTGTATATTAAGTTGACATGACTTAAAGCCAAAACACCTGCATCCCAGTTATGAAAAGTCACATGGAATTGATGGCATTTCCAACAGGGTACTAAAAGCTTGTTCCCAACAAATAAATAGGAATCTCAGCCACATATGTAGTAGCTCACTGAAACATGGCATTTTTCCAGATAGACTTCAATATGCTATTGTTAAACCATTGCATAAAAAAGGGGATAGATCTGATGCTAACAACTACCATCCAATCTCACTTCTGACAGCTTTATCCAAAATTCTTGAAAAATTAATGTATTCAAGAGTAGCATCACGTATTTGTAAAGATTAAGTACTAACAAAATGTCAATTTGGTTTTCAGAAAGGCTTTTCAACAGAAAATGCTACATATGCTTTCACTGATCAAATATTGAATGCACTGAATAACCGAACAGCACCTATTGGGATATTTTGTGATCTCTCAAAGGCATTTGATTGTGTGAATCGTGAAATTCTTCTAGATAAGCTTAAGTATTGTGGTATGAGTGGGACAGGCAAGAAATCGTTTAATTCATAATTAACTAGAACAATGCAAAAGATTGAAATTAATAGTATAGATAGTCTGCAAAACAAGCAGAGTCCTCTAACTGGTGAGGTATCAAGAATGGTGTCCAACAGGGTTCAGTCTTGGGTCCCTTATTTTTTTAAATGTATATTAACGATTTGCCAATCTTTGTCCATGAAGATGCAAAGTTAGATCTTTTTGCTGATGATACAGGTATAGTAATCACACCCAATAAGCAAGAATCAGCTGGGAAATTGGAAATAATGTCTTTCAGAAAATTATTAAGTGGTTGTCTGCCAATGGACTCTCACGAAAGTTTGAGAAAACACAGTTTATACAGTTCTGTAGAGTAAATGGCATAACACCATTGATAAATATAGTTATGAACGGAAGTCTGTTGCTAAGGTAGAATATTCAAAAATTCTGTGTGTGTGCATTGTTGAGAAACTGAATTGGAAGAAACATATCTATGATCTGCTGAAACGGATAGGTTCAGCTACTTACACTATTAGGGTTATTGCAAATTTTGGTGATAAACATATCAGTAAATTAGCCTACTATGCCAATTTTCATTCACTGCTTTCATGTTGTTGTTGTTGTGGTCTTCAGTCCTGAGACTGGTTTGATGCAGCTCTCCATGCTACCCTATCCTGTGCAAGCTTCTTCATCTCCCAGTACCTACTGCAACCTACATCCTTCTGAATCTGCTTAGTGTATTCATCTCTTGGTCTCCCTCTACGATTTTTACCCTCCACGCTGCCCTCCAATGCTAAATTTGTGATCCCTTGATGCCTTAAAACATGTCCTACCAACCGATCCCTTCTTCTAGTCAAGTTGTGCCACAAACGTCTCTTCTCCCCAATCCTATTCAATACCTCCTCATTAGTTACGTGATCTACCCACCTTATCTTCAGCATTCTTCTGTAGCACCACATTTCGAAAGCTTCTATTCTCTTCTTGTCCAAACTGGTTATCGTCCATGTTTCACTTCCATACATGGCTACACTCCATACTGCTTTCATATGGCATCATATGTTGGGGCAATTCGTGGTTAAGAGAGAAATTATTTATTGCACAAAGGCGTGTAATCAGAATAATAGCTGGAGCCCATACAAGATCACCTCACAGACATTTATTTAAGGAACTCGGGATATTCACAGTACCTTCACAGTACATATATTCACGTATGAAATTTGTCATTAAAAACCCATCCCAGTTCAAAAATAACAGTGAAGTGCATAGCTACAACACTAGAAGAAAAGATGATATTCACTATTCTGGATTAAATCTCACTTTGGCACAGAAAGGGGTGAATTATGCTGCCACAAAAATCTTTGGTCATTTGCCAAATAGTATTAAAAGTCTGACAGATAGCCAGCCAACATTTAAAAGCAAATTAAAAGAATTTCTGAATGACAACTCCTTCTACTCAATAGATGAAATCTTAGATGTGAAGTAGTAACTGCAAATAAAAATAAAAATAAAAATTAGTTAATTAATTATTTTGTGTAAAGAAAACTTATGTTAAAGTGACATGTTTCACATCATTACAGAATGTCGTATACATGATCTATGAAACAAAGATTAATGTATGTATGTATGTGGGACCATCAGCTGGTGAGGCGTTTGGGTGTTTTTGACATTGCGCTAACAAGGATGGAGCGGGACCATTTACAAGTGGTCACCTTCAAGCGGATGCGAGACCTTGCTTCACGAAATCGCTTGAAGACACCTAAACAACGGACTCTTACCGATATATTTAAGAACTAACACTGTGTGTAAGTGGAATACTGTACAAAATCTAAACAATATTATTTTGTAGTAATTAAATTAATATTACAGTAGCAGATGTGATATCCTGTAAGTTCCTATCGCTTTAAAATTGTGTGGCTGTGGACGTCAGTAAATGAGAACTTGGGTTAAATGGCGTTATGAATAACTCGCTATCCTTAATTAATCAGAATTTGATACTTGTGGAGTGTGTGAATATATGAGGAGAAATGTTAAACTAATTAGCTGATTCAATATCTTGCATTCTGCTCTACTCGCTATCTGTTTGTAATACCGTCATTATCACAAACGCTTCTGTTACCACTAACAAGAACAACACTGAAACTTACTGGCTGATTAAAACTGTGCGCTGGACTGGGACACAAACCTTTGTCCTCTGCCTTTCTCGGGAAAGTGCTTTACCGATTGAGCTATCCAGGCACGCTTCTTAAATTCCCCCGTGTTGTGGATAATTCATGTCTCCACAGGGTCCTTTCTTCCAGGAGTGCTAGTCTTTCAAGTTATGGAGGAAAACTTCTTTAAAGTTTGGAAGGTAGGGGATGAAGTACTGGTTGTAGTGAAGCTGTGAGGGGTGGAGGTTAGTGAGTGGTGCTGGGATACCTCAGTTGGTAGAGCTCCGGAAGGCAAAGGATATAGGTACGGGTCCTGGTCTGGCACACAGTCTGAATCTGGCAGGAAGTTTCAGTTCAGCGCACACACCCCGCTGCAGAGTAAAAATTCATACTGGAAGGAACGACACTGATGAAGCATCCTGCCTTGGGAAAATGCTAGTAAATGTTGCTATCCTTCACATATACTCGACAAGCTACTCTACAGTATATGGTGGAGGGTACTTTGTACCACTGCTAGTAGTTACTCTCTGGTGCAAAGGTGGGAAAACAACGTCTGAGTGCCTCTGTACGAAGCCTAATATCTCTTCTTTTGCAATGGCAGTCATTATGCTGGACCAAAGTTAGTAAACCCTTTTTGCCTACCTTTCACTTTTGCATCTCTGTTTGCAGTAACATTTTCTGACCGTTCACTGGTTCCACAGCAACGGTGATTTATGAAGTAGGAGAGTAACTTTACAGCATCAAGTTAAAGCATATAATAGTAATTTCATACCGAATACTTTATGTCAAAATTTTATGAAAACCTAATGAAAACTTTTTTAAAACCACTGACGCCTATCGCCCTTTATTGCGAAAAGGTCACCTTTTGAGCTCAAGGATTTCTTTTTGAGCTCATGAAGAATTACTGTGACGCTCTCACAACGACTGAACTGATGTGTAATGAACCTAGCAACACGCTTCTGAGTTGCATATGTACCTTTAATTCAACCTACTGAGGATCCTAAACAGTTGAAAAGTTCTCAAGAAGCGACCGTTCGCGAATTCCTCTTTATTTGCCATACTTTCCCATAACTCCCCCAATAAATTGCATTGTCCATTCGCCTTCCTTATGACGAACCTTATGTGCTCCAGATATCGGATCATCGTGACTGGGTCAAGCAGCATTCCATTTACAGTTTATCTGGACCTAACATCAGTGTTTCTCCTACCTACCCGCATAAAGATAGATCTATCAACATTTAAAGCAAGCTGTTTTCATCACTCTGTCACTCTCCTGACCCCACAAACTGCAGCCGGTTTTTGGCCTCGTGAGGTAGCCTCATCCACAGCGTTCTGTCCTTCGCATTTTTTCCCCGTCCTCCAAGTACGTGAAGCTCCTTGACCACGTGGCCTCTCCAACTTATTTTCGGTTTGCCTAAAGGTGTGTGTTTTGGTCCCTCCACTATCTGTAGATGTTCCTGGTTCATGTCAGCCTCCTTGTCTTGGCTTCTGCAAGAAGATGTATATATTTATATATCTCCCTGGGTCCCTGTTATTCCTCCTTCTCCATTATCCTCCCAAACAATTGGTCTAAATATCTTTAGCAGGATTTTTTATTAAAAAATTATCGTTTTCTCTCTCTATATGCTTATCTTTGTATCATATTTCTGCCCCATGTAGTAATATACGTGTGTTGGTTGTTCTTTCGGACATGTCTCAAAGGACACATACCATTTTGATCCAGCACCCATTATGAACTAAGACACAAAGGAATTACAGACATTGGCTGCGAGTGGGCATCGATTTAAATCAATGGGAGAAGTTGAAAATTTGTGCGAGACAGGGATTCGAAGTCGGGTCTCCCTCTTACTGGGTAGATGCTCTAACCACTTTAAAAAAAATTATTAATACGATAGAGAATACCAGGAAACCGGTGTTGCGAGAAGGAGGGAGCGGTAAGTTGCCAGATTCTGTAGGGCTATCAACGCATAGTTTTGCGGAGAAGAACATTCCGATGAACAGAGAATAACCGGTTTTAAGAGAGGAAAAGCCTTGGCTCAACTCCTCATTGCAGTAACACGTCGACACTGGGGTGGATTAAGAGAGACACTAGAAAGGGAACTGGAGAAAAATTGTCTGTATTGGAGATTGCGTACAGCTGCACAATGGCTTCACAGCGTTCGTCTTGGCTTGCGGAAAGTATCCCGCGTCCGGAAAGAGGAACAGGTGAGTGGATATGTGATGAGGATATATGGGTAATTAGGGCCACCATCTGATCACTTAGCCATTCGGATACAGTGATCACTGCAGCTGTATGCCCTACCTTGGTACGCTTCTTGTCATATCCAAATTCTCAACTTATCCACACATAACTAATGTAATGCCCCTTGCCCATTGCCCTCATTATTCGCGGCATTTCGTCGATGCCCGTAAGAGTTAGAGCCCGGTGTGCATCCGCACTGAAGAGATCATTGGCCATCCTTGCTTTAATTATATACAAGGTGTTCGGAAATTCCTGTTAAAAACTTCTAGAGCTTGTGGAGGTGAATGAGTACATAATATTCGGAATGTGCGGAAACGTACCGATTACGTTCTACGACAGTTTGAATCCAAATGTTTAACTGACCTACCTCTGCTGGAGGAATTGAATCAGGCGTGACGCAGTAGAATTAGTAGGTAACAATTCGAAAGGGAACGTAACAAAACATCCGCACATTCACTTAAGCACATGCGTTTGTATTAACTTTTAAAAATTACGTTCTTTACGAAAAGTATGCTGGGTTACTACAAATAAATGTGCTTAAGTAATAAATGGACGTTTCGTTATGTTTCTTTTGAAATTATTACCTAATAATGGTGCTCTGTCACCCCTAATTTTTCAAGCAGAGGTGTATAAGTAAGCACCTGAATTGAAACCGTCGTAGAACGGAAACGGTACATTATCGGACATTGGTTTCTATTCAAAATATTATGTACTAAGTCCTCTCTGCAAGCCTTAGAAGTTTGTGACAGAAATTTCTGAACACCCTGTATATATGTGGTGTCTGTTCTTTCAGACATGCTCGAAGAAACAGACACCACATACATACAGGGTGTTCATAAATGAATATCGGGGTTTTAACGCTTTATAATATCTGTTACATTAAACTTAACAGTGATAAATGATATGTCAAATGAAAGAGCTACTCCAACAGTTGTATTTGGCACCAGTGCGCATGCGCAGCGCGGAATGTTTCCGCCGCAATCCGCTAGACAGCGGTAGTAGCGAAGATGGCGACTAGTGAACAGAAAGCGTTTTGTGTTTTGCAGTTTGCAAAAACCGATTCTGTAGTTACTGTGCAACGTGCGTTCTGGCTGAAGTTCGGTTGTGATTCTCCAAGTGATAATAACATTTGTAGATGGTATCATCAATTTGTAGATACTGGCTACCTTTGTAAAGGGAAGAGCAAGAGTTAGTGAAGAGACTGTTGAACGGGTGAGAGAATCGTTCACTCGTAACCCAAAGAAATCAGTCCAGAAGGCTAGTCGTGAATTACAAGTTCCCATGTCGACTGTTTGGAAAGATTTAAGAAAATGCGTACAACTATGTCCTTACTGTTTACAGTTATTACAGGCTCTAAAGCCGACAGACCATGGATTAGTGCCAACTTCGCAAACGAAATGTTGTTTCATGATAATGAAGATTTTCTGGATCATGTTGTCTTCAGTGATGAATCAACTTTTCACAATAGTGGACATGTTAACACTCACTATGTGCGCATCTGGGGCTCAGAAAATCCTCACGAGGTGGTACAAATGCAACGAGATTCCCCTAAAGTGACTGTTTTTTGTACCGTATTCCGGCAGAAAGTTTATGGGCCTTTCTTTTTCGGTGAAACTACTGTAACTGGCACTTCTTACCCTGATACACTACATATGGCTCCTCCCTCATTTGGAAGAATATGGGCCCGGAGAACTTCATTTTCCAGCAAGATGATGCGCCACCTCACTGGCATAGCGAAGTACACGACTGGTTGAACTTCAGTGTATCCAAGTGCCGGATAGGCCGCAAGGGGCCCAATGACAGGGCTTGTTTTGCATGGCCTCCACGTTCACCTGACGTAACGCAATGCTTCATTAAGGATCGTGTGTATGTGCCTTCGCTACCAGCAGACCTCTCTGAATTAAGAAACCAGATTGAAGGAGCTCTTGCTACAATCACTGAAGACACACTTATCAACATTCGGGAAGAACTCGGGTATAGACTTGATGTGTGCTGTGAGACAAATGGTGCTCACATTGAACATTTACAAGGTTCTTGGTAAAACTGTTTGAGTTGCTCTTTCATTTGACGTATCATTTATAACTGTAAGCTTAATATAATAAATATTATAAAGTGTTAAAACCTCGATATTCATTTATAAACACCCTGTACAATTAGGTCTGCGAAATATCTCTTCATTTGGATGCACACCAGGCCAGAACTCTTACAGGAAGCGACGAAATGCCGCGAGTAACGAGGACAATGGGCAAGGGGTTCTACAGTAGTAGCGTGTGGATACGTTGAGAATTTGGGTCTGACGGGAGGCGCGCTAGGGAAGTTAGTGCAGTTGCGATGACCACTGTGCCCGGATGCCTTAGCAGTCAGAGGATCGGCCTAGTAGATAGGAGACCTGGACCCGAATCCCGGTGCGACACAAATTTTCAACTTTCCCCATTGATTTAAATCAATGCCCACTTGCAGCCAACGTCTGTAATTCCTTTGGGTTCTACACAGTAATACGGGTCCGATTATACCAGTAGTTTTATATATCCATAATTCGGTTTCTCTTTAAAAAATTTTTGGTGATCGTAATTTGTTAAGTGAATATGGTGCTCTAGATTCCGCTTTGTTCCTCGCTGCTGTTTCTAGTTTCTCATCTTTTTTGTTGCTTACTATCACCCCAAGATAATTAAACTGGTCTGATGCTTCACACACGTGGCTGTCAACCTGCTGGGTTTCCCTGCCTTTTCTCTTTTAATTTCTTTCTACCCTCATGAATTTTGTTTTCTCGTCATTTATCTCTAAACAAACTTCCTTGAATTTTTTGAATAGCCTTCTTGGCAGCATTTATATGTCTCTATATTTTCAGCAATTAATGCCAGCATATTCACTTCATTCCTACGCTAATTCTCTCTTCTGGATTGCTTGCTGCGTCCAGTGCTTCCTGTGTTATTATGTTGAGTAACAGTGATGTTATTTCATTGTCTCCCCTGTCTCCCGTTTTTATGTGGAAAGCCATGGAATATTCTCTGTCCAAGCCTTCCAGGTTTTACAATATTTGTCATCGTCTTTCGTTTTCCAAACTTTTGTATTTTCTTCCACAATTTTTCTCTGTTTATACTATTGCTGGATTTCTTAAAATCAACAAGCAATGTTGCCACTGTTTTGTTGTATTCCCAGAATTCTAATATGGCTTCTTTTAGTACAAATATCTGATCAGTAGTGGTTCGATTCTTCATAAATCCAGCTTGTTTCTCTTCTGTTACCTCTCCTAAGTACAGGTCCAACGTTTTCTGGAGAATCTCTGAGAAAACACTTTGTAGGCTGTCCCAATTAAGGAGATGCCTCTATAATTTCAGCATTCTTGCTTATCAGCCTTATTGTGAACTGGTAGTATCATTGCTTCTGTCAACTCAATCTGGCATTATTTCTTCATGCTGAATGTCGGTCACGAGTTTGTGTAATTGCTTCGCAATAACTCTGTCGGACCGTGCGTTCAGTGCACAGCACAGCGTGTAGTGCTGTTGTGTTAGAATGAATCGGGAAATAAGATTACTGGCAAAAATGACAAACGATGTAAGAACTAAAAGTTTGGTACACCAGTGGACGATCTCGAAACAGTCGGAATGTTCACTGCTTCACTTACAAAATAAGATATTCGTATATACATATGTCTCTTAAGGAAATGTTTCTCATTTATTTTTTTGAGCATAATTGAAGCTGCCCATTTTGCTACGTCGGGATCAAATGAAACAAGAGCTTTCATGGTTATTGTAATTTTAACACATTTCTTACATTATTGAATACCCATACATGACAACCGGCAGGCGACAATACACGAAGAGACAGTATTTCATACAGCTCTTCTGCTTTTATGATATCGACATGGAGTAAATTAATCCAGTTTTCCTCCCTAGTGCATATTAAGCAATTACAGTGAATCCTAGTCCAGTATGTGAGTAAAGAAATGTGCGGAAGAGCTTACCACACAAGTTGAGCCATGGACGCTATTAATCTCCAATGCTTTCAGAGCGCTTTTAAGTAATCGATACAAAAGTTTCGACAAATGGTTGGAGTTGTTTGGCCATTGCTCATGTCGTTTCCATCGACCCAAATTTTCAAGCCACTGTATCGGTTTTAAAGGTTGGTGTAACAAAATTCTAACGATCTTGCTTGGAAAATAATGTGTAGAATACCTAATGTTTACGTGGCAAAGGAGGTCAAACTGACAAGGGAACCTCCCCATCGCACCCCCCTCAGATTTAGTTATAAGTTGGCACAGTGGATAGGCCTTGAAAAACTGAACACAGATCAATTTAGAAAACAGGAAGAAGTTGTGTGGAACTATGAAAAAATAAGCAAAATATACTAAGTAGTCCATGCGCGACATACGTAACATCAAGGACAATAAGAGCTGCGGAGTGCCGTGGTCCCGTGGTTAACGTGAGCAGCTGCGGACTGAGAGGTCCTTTGTTCAAGTCTTCCCTCGAGTGAAAAGTTTAATTATTTTATTTTCAGTTTATGTGACAAACTCCTAGGTTTTCATCACTTTTTTGGGAGTGATTATCACATCCACAAGGAAACCTAAATCGGGCGAGGTAGAAGAATCTTTTTACCCATTCGCCAAGTGTACAAGTTAGGTGGGTCGACAATATATTCCCGTCATGTGACGCACATGCCGTCACCAGTGTCGTATAGAATATAACAGACGTGTTTTCCTGTGGAGGAATCGGTTGACCTATGACCTTGCCATCAAATGTTTTCGGTTCCCATTGGAGAGGCACGTCCTTTCGTCCACTAATCGCACGGTTTTGCGGTGCGATCGCAAATCACAGACACTAAACTTATTACAGTGAACAGAGACGTCAGTGAACGAACGGACAGATCATAAATTTGCGAAAATAAAGAAAGTAAACTTTTCAGTCGAGGGAAGACTTGAACCAAGGACCTCTCGTTCCACAGCTGCTCACCCTAACCACTTTTCTTTCTTTCTTTCTTTCTTTCTATCTTTTTTTTCCCGCTAACTACGGGACCATGGCGCTTCTGAGCTCACACTATCCTTGATGTTGGCTATCTTGCGCATGGACTACTCAGTTTGTATTTTTGCTTACTTCTTCCTGTTTTCTCGATTGATCTGTGTTCAGTTTGTCAAGGCCTATCCACTGTGCCAACTTATAACTAAATCTGAGGGGGGTGCGATGGGGAGGTTCCCTTGTGAGCTGCGCCGGTGGTCCTGATTTTTCACCTATAGCGCATTTCGAGTCTAGTTTTGTGAACTCTTAAAAGTGCAAAAAAAAAAAAAAAAAAAAAAAAAAAAAAAAAAAAAAAAAAAAAAAAAAAAAAAACAGGAATTTCCCGAATGCCATTACGACGAACTTTCGTTTAAAGAAACCACAATTTTTTCAGTTATCTATATATAAACAACTTACAGCCGCTTACAATACCTATTGTTACCCTTAGGTATGTATGCAGACTTCTGCCGTTTTAGAAAGCTACAAAGAAATTCCACTGGGTGTGTGATAGCGTCAGGTAACGTAAACGAAATTTTGATCCAAATGCAGTAGTGGGGAAAACTGGATTAATAAGCAGAAGAGCTTTTTGTAATCCTCAACCTTCGTATATTGTCGCTTTCCGGTAATCACGTATGGATATTTTGGATAATCGAAGAAGTACACTAGATTAATAGCTTCGCTGGATTAACTGGTATAGTAATCTCTTTCGAGTATTTTACATCTCGTTAATCTACGTAGTAAATTTGCCCTTACTGCAATTACTTAATCTGAAAGTTTCAGACGCTATAAATATGGTAATTATGTTTCATCTTTATGATACAGGGATATTATCACGTATCGGAAGTATTGCTTCGATACCACTGTTTATGTTTATGCTGACATCGTCATTGTGCTGAAGTGCACAGTTCAGGTTAAAATACGAAAAAAACACTGATGAGCGATATTATTATTTTAAAACAGTACGTATATTCGAGAAGCTAGTATTTGTTTTATGTTGGTTGCTTGCCTGTCCATTACCCTGGACTTGCCTGTGCTTTATTTTGGACTGGAGCCGTATTCTACCGACAAGTAATGAACGATGAAGTGAATGTTGAGACACTCGAACTGAACGGTACACAAGCTAAGACAATGCTCTTGCATAGACGCTCTCTGTTCTGAATGAAAGTACACGGCGCTAAGGTGCCCCGCGCCGCGAAGGGGGGGGGGGGGGGGGCAGCTGTACGCTCACCAACAGCCACAGTACCTGTTTCATCTACGGATGTATTACAGCAACTACAATTTATAAACAAGGGAAAATCTGCGGCTATAATAACGGAAAGCTCTTGGAGGAAATAATATTGTAATTTGCCGCATGTGACGGTTTGTAGTAAAAATGTTTGCAAGAACAGGCGGGACGTGCGCTAAAATTTAGGACATATCTGCCACCAATGCGTAGATTCGACCCTGTTAAGCGACGTTTACATGCGAAAGCCGATGACTGGCAGGTTGCGGTGGCCGTCCTACCATTCAAATTTAACACATGTCCCGCCTATTACATGCAACGTTTCGCAGCAAATCATAAAAAGCGTGATGTCACAATCCTAGCTAATATATACAAGAACATAGTT
Source organism: Schistocerca nitens (assembly GCF_023898315.1). Taxonomy (NCBI): domain Eukaryota; kingdom Metazoa; phylum Arthropoda; class Insecta; order Orthoptera; family Acrididae; genus Schistocerca; species Schistocerca nitens. Next base: position 1,178,262,860 of record NC_064614.1, read on the forward strand.
CATTTCAGTCAATATCCGCATCGTTTACTGGCAATAGCGATTTCTAGAGACGAGCCGTTGTCAATAGCCCATAAACATTTATTGTCCGAGATGGCTGTGTCAAAACAAAGTCAACATTTCATTGGCGCTTCGTCTAGAGGACTGTTCTGTACTCAGGATGACGAAATCTGAGCTTGGACGGGGATCGTGTTAGTTTCGCGCTGTGAATGACTAAAGGATTCACTACGTCTGGTAAATATCTATTACCTGTTTTCGCATTCTTCGTTGATACTGAATTGCTGCGTCTCTCTGTTTTCCGGATGCAAAATGCAGTTAGTTAGGGGACGATTCTTTTGTGTGTTGGTTGGAGTGATGGGGGGGCTGAGTGCGGGGGCGAGGTGTCAGGTGTCCCTCCCTGACCCTTGCAGGATTTTCATTACGTACCACATAGGGATATTATCACGTATCGGAAGTATTGCTTCGATACCACTGTTTATGTATATGCTGACATCGTCATTGTGCTGAAGTGCACACAATATTGTCAGTCATACAAAAAAATTTGTCAGGATCGGAAAGTATTTTTATTAACACATAACCGACTTCAGTCCCTTATCCACCATGAGCAACACAAAATTCTTGGCTACCAATATCACGTAAATATGAATAGCTGAGTATCGTAAGCCGCATAGCGCTGCTTACAACGATGTGCTACTCGTAGCGAAGCATTTTATACCGAAATGGCTAATGCTTCTGCTTCACAACGGCCGTACGATTTATCTGGGGCTGGCCGTTGTGGCTGAGCGGTTCTAGGCGCTTCAGTATGGAACCGCGCGACCGCTACGGTCGCAGGTTCGAATCCTGCCTCGGGCATGGATGTGCGTGATGTCCTTAGGTTAGTTAGGTGTAAGTAGTTCTAAGTTCTAGGGGACTGATGACCTCAGATGTTGTGTCCCATAGTACTCAGAGCCATTTGAACCATTTGGTTTATCTGGCGTAGCGGAAATAAATTACATTCACAAATTTTCCTCGTTAATCAGTCTATCTGTTACGGAAAACAGTATCAAAATCCCTACAGTTGCTCGTAAGATTAGCCTTCGCATGCAGCCGTAAAAACGCGGAGGGGACTCAGACATTTATATGTATAGATGACAGTGCATAAGGTGCTGATAACGATAATATCTTAATAAAATGCTCAGCAGTCGAGACAGATATTTACTTATGTATTACAGTCTCTGTCAGTAGTTCTGGAGTGTACAGTCACTTGCAAGAGATTTAAGGAATGTGCTACGGACGATAAAATGAATGGTGAGTGAGTTGAGCAGGAGAGTCTACGAGTCAGGGAGAGTCGCTAGTGCTTTGTTTCCGAAGCGCGCAGCGCCAGATCTGAACGGCGCGCCCCCGCTCAGCGCAGACGCGACGCGCTCGAGCGACGTCGCCGCGGCCGGTGACGTCGGCGCGCGCGGCTGCCGGTGACGTAACTACCTGTCGCTGACGTCACTGCTGCGCGGCTGCGGCGGCGGGGCGGCGAGGCGTCTCGGCGGCGGCGTCGCTGTCGGCGTCGGTGCGGCACTCGGCGCGAGCTGCCCGGAGGCGTCGGTGCGGTGTGGTGTCGCGCCGCGGTCTGAGTGGCGGCGACGCCGCGGCGCCCGCTATATACGCGGCCTGCGACCTGTTGCTGGCCGGGGGCGCATGCGCGCGCCGCACCCCCACCCCCCTCCCTCTGCCCCTCCCCCACCCTCCCCGCCCGGCGACGCCGCCGCTCCAGCGGAGCGCGGGGGTGGCCGTCGAATCTGTGTCACGCGCCCGTCAGTCGCCGCCAGTCGCGCGTCTAATCACCGACGAGTCGGTCGGCGGCACTGCCCAGGCAGCTTCCCACGACACAACGCTTTATCCCGATGAGCCGACTTCGTCAAATAACAATTTTCACCAGTAATCAAGACGATTCTCGGAGTAGCATATGTCTTATACGTTCCATTATTACTGTGTCACCCAACTGCATCGGTTTCCCAAGATCATTCTTTCACGACAAATTACAAAAACACAGCAACAGATTTATTCTCTCAGATGTACTACGAATCGAATGTAATGATGTAGTACTAGTAGTAGTACTAGTAGTGGGACTTATATTCATGTGTTGCCCACTTTTACGAGTATATTGAAATCAAATGATTCAAATGGCTCTGAGCACTATGGGAGTTAACATCTGAGGTCATCAGTCCCCTAGAACTTAGAACTACTTAAACCTAACTAACCTAAGGACATCACACACATCCATGCCCGAGGCAGGATTCGAACCTGCGACCGTAGCGGTAGCGCGGTTCCAGACTGAAGCGCCTAGAGCCGCTCGGCCACACCGGCCGGCGAGTATATTGACATTCTGCGTATTACAATTTAAGAGCAACAAAAATAACCTAATTCTTATCTACATTCATTCACTCATACGTTCTTATAGTTCTAATTTGACAAGAATGGGCTAGTTAGTTGGTCGTGGCCTAATAGCAACAATTTACCTGAATTTAGGGAAAACAGTTCGTCTGTATGGTTAAATGATAATGGAGTTAAAATAGTCCCCGTTCGGATCTCTGGGCGGTCTCTACTCCGGAGGACATCGTAGCAAAGGAAACAAAACTGGCGTTCTAGGGGTCGGAGGATGGAATGTTACAGCCCTCACTCGGGCAGGTAGCTTAGAAAATTGAAAACAGGGAAATGGACAGGCTGATATAGTGTGACTTGCTGAAGTTCCGCAGCTGCAGGAACAGGACTTCTGCTCAGGTGAATACAAGGCCATAAATACAAAATCAAATAGACGTAATGCAGGAATAGATTTCATAATGAGTAAGAAAATAGGAATGTGGGTAAGCTACACCGATTGGATTATTGTAGCCACAATACACACGAAGCCCACATCCACCACAGCAGTCAAGGTTATATGCCAACTACCTCAGTAGATCGTAAAATGTAAATGTCGTGTGATTAGGGCCTTCTGTCGGGTGGACAGTTCGCCAGGTGCAACTGTTTCGATATGACGCCACTTCGGCGACTTGCGCGTCAATGGGGATGAAATGATGATGATGATTAGGACAACACAACACCCAGTCCCTGACCGGAGAAAATCTGCGACACAGCCAGGGCCCTTCGGATTGCCATTCTGTCGCGCTGACCACTCAGATACCCGGGGCGGACAGTAGATGGTGGAAAAGCTGAATAAATATATGAGGAGATAAAAGAAATTATTCACATAGTTAAGTGGGACGAAAATTTAATTGTGATGGGTGACTGGAATTCGATAGTAGGAAAAGGAAGAGAAGGCAAAAAGTAGGTGAATATGGATTGAAAGGAAAGAAAGAGGAAGCTGGCTGGTAGAATTTCGAATAGACCGCAATTTAATCATAGTCAACACTTCGTTTAAGAATCATTAAAGAAGTTTGTGTACATGGAAGAGATCTGTAGACCCAGGAAGGTGTCATACTGATTACCATATACAGTGGTAAGGCAGACATCTCGGAATCAGATTTCAAACTGTCAAACATTTCCAGGGACAGAAATGGTTACTGGTTACGAACTGTAGATTAAAACTGAAGAAATTTCAAAAAGGCAGGAAACTAAGGAGGTGGGACATGGATAAGTTGGATGAATCAGAGGTTGCTCAGAGTTTTAGAGGGAGCATTACCCAACGATTGACGAGAACAGGGAGAGGAATGCAGTATAAGAGATGTGCAGCTTTGAGAGAAGAAATAGTGGAGGCAGCAGAGGATCAAGTAAGTAAAAAGAAAAGACCTACTAGAAATCCCTGAATATCACAGGAGATATTAAACTTAAATTGATGAAAGTAGAAAATATAAAAAAAAGCCAAAAAATAGAAGCAGACGAAACTGAATACAAAAGTTTAAAAATTGAGATTGACAGGAAGTCCAATACGTCTAAGGAGGAATGGCTATATGACAAATGTAAGGATTTGGAAGAATATACCACTAGGGGCAAGATAGATAACGTCTGCAGGAAAAATGGTGGTGGTGGTAGTTGTTGGGATTTTTAAGGGGGACTAAACAGCTAAGGTCATCAGTCCCCGTAGGAAAAATAAAGACACTTTTGGAGAAAACAGTAGCAGCTGTATGAATATCAAGAGCTCAGATGGAAATCCAGTATCAAGCAAAGAAGGGAAACCTGAAAGGTGCAACGAATATACAGACTATCTGTAGAAGGAAGATGAACTTGAAGGCGATATTGTACAAAGGGAAGAGGACATAAATAAAGCTGAGATGGGAAATACGATACTGCGAGAAGAATTTGACAGAACATTCAGAGACCTAAGTCGAAACAAGGATGCTGGAGTAGACGACATTCTGTCAGACCTTCTGATAGCCTTGAGTGAGCCAGTTGTTCAAAAAAATGTGTGTAAAATCTTACGGGACGTAACTGCTAAGATCATCAGTCCCTAAGCTTACACACTACTTAACCTAAATTATCCTAAGGACAAACAAATGGCTGTGAGCATTATGCGACCTAACTTCTGAGGTCATCAGTCGTCTAGAACTTAGAACTAATTAAACCTAACTAACCTAAGGACATCACACACACCCATGCCCGAGAGAGGATTCGAACCTCCGCCGGGACCAGCCGCACAGTCCATGACTGCAGCGCCTTAGACCACTCGGAGAGCCAGTTGTGACAAAACTCTTCCATCTGGTGTACAAGATGTATCAGACACGCCAAACGCCCTCAGACTTCAAGAAGAATGTAATAATTCCAATTCCAAAGAAAGCAGGTGCTGAGAAGTGTGAATGTTACTGAACTATCAGTTTAATAAGTCATGGCTGAAAAATTAGGATAGGAATTCATTACCCGAAGAATGGAAAAATTGGTAGAAGCCAACCTCTGGGAAGATCAGTTTGGATTCCAAAGAAATGTAGGAACATGCGAGGCAATACTGCCACTACGAATCCTCTTCGAAAATAGGTTAAGGACCGGCAAACCTACGTTTATAACATTTGTCGACTTAGGGAAAGCATTTGACAATATTGACTGGAATACTCTCTTTGAAATTCTCAAAGTATTGGAGATAAAATATAGGGAGTGAAAGGTTATTTACAACTTATACAGATACCAGACGGCTTTTATAATAGTCAAGGGGCATGGAAAGGAAGCAGTGGTTGAGAAGGGAGTGGGGCAGGCTTATAGCAGTAAAGGAAATCGCTAGAGACAGCAAAGGACTTAGAAGTGCAGTTGAAAGAAATTGACGGTGTCTTGAGAGGAGGATAACAGATGAATAGGAATAGAAGCAAAACAAGGATAATGTAATGACTTAGAATTAAATTGAGATAATGGCAAAGTTCGATTAGAACACGAGACACTTAAAGTAGCAGATGAATTCTGCTTTTTGGGCAGCAAAATAACTGATGATGGTCGCAGTAGAGAGGATATATAATGTAGACTGGCATTGGCAAGAAAAGCGGTTCTGATGAAGAAACATCGAACACAGATTTAAGTGTCAGGAAGTCTTTTCTGAAGGTATTTGTATGGAGTGTAGGCATATATGAAAGTGGAACATAGAGGATAAACAGTTTAGACAAGAAGACAATAGAAGCTTTTGAAATATCATAACTAATGCGGAGATACTGAACAGAATTGGGGAAAAAAGAAATTTGTGGCACAACTTCAATAAAAGAAGGGATTGGTTGTCACAGCACATACTAAGACATCAAAGGATCACTAGTTTACTACTGGAGGGAAGTTTGGTGTGTGAAATCGTAGAGGGGGATGAATGTAATAAGCAGATTCGGAAGGATGTAGGTTGCAGTAGCTTTTCCAAGATGAAAAGGCTTGCACAGGATAGAGTAGCATGTCGAGCTGCATCAAACCAGCCTTCGGACTAAAGACCACAACAACAATTTAGAGACACCACGAAAAACCTAAATTAGGATGACGGGCGAAGACTGGAGCCTGCGCGCTCCCGAAAACAACGTCAGTCTATTTAAAACAGAAATAACTCATCCCTGGTTTATAATACTGTTTCACAAAGAAGTTCTTTTAACAATGCAAAAGGCTGGTGCTGAACAGTTCATTAATTGCTCACTCCAGTGCACGCACCACACACTGTACTCACATTTCTTTCGTAACGTTACACTACAAACACTATCAGCTGATATCAGGACCGTAGTGACGATGACTGATTTCAGTTTTTGTCTACCTAGGCTGAAAAACTGAGTCACAGTTCCTTTATAACGAGTACGATGCTGAGCTCAGAAACAGGAAAAAATGTTAGTATTACACAATGCATACCTTTAGGAGTAAGTTTCTCAAGAAAAGGAAAAAAAGAAGGAAAAAATCATGGAGTGAAAGTTTTGTAAAATGATATGTGTTTTATTATCGTTTTTATTATTTATTTGTATTACTTTTTACCAAACCCCTACTCTCTGTTATCTACGTAATTCTTCAATCTATGGAATGTATTGCTTAACAGTTACTGTATACTTTAACTGGCGTTTAAAGTACGTATGTTTTAGCAATGACTGTAATCTCCTTGTTCAATTTATTTTACAGTTTTATTCCTCTCTAGAAATTGGTATTTTGAGTTTTATGTTTATTCTTTCTTGAGAATGTGAGGTCAGTCTAGATCTTGCTCGTGGACTGAAGTGTTTGTGGAGTAATCATCAGTGTTTTATTTTTGATGTGCTTAGCTAATTACTAAATGCACCCATATTGTGTGATTCAGAATCCACAGTGTTTTGAAGAAATGTTAACAAGGAGCTCGACCAATATTTTTGGTTATTATTCTTACGGCTCTCGTCTGTAGTTCTGTGCATCTATTTCCCAGACAGGAATTCCATAGTAAAGAAATGGATGTACATATGAGTAGTATGTAGCTAAAAAACACTGTTACAGACTGATGATAGGACTCTAAGGGCATAACATGCTGATGCATTCTGTTTTTGCAAGTATTTTTATCTGTCCACACCACTTCGACTAACAACAAATGTTCATTCCTAGAAATTTTATGTTTTTCATATAGCCTTTAGAGGTGTCACCTACATTTAATTTAACAGCACGTTTTCCCTCTTCAGACTGAAATTCATGTCATCCGTTTGCTTTATATTCAGTATCACTTTAATGCATATTGACCAACTGTAAACTTATTTGTAGCTTCCTCTACAACGTGTTCTCTTGTTCTCCTCAGTGAAAGTGAATGAATATATGGACTTTTTAATTGGTTTACTTTCCCCTGCATAGATCCATTATCGTCTCATCAAAGTACCACTCCCCTCGCTCCCTTCTGTACATCCCACACTATCCTCAAACTCAGGTTCAACTTTCCTATCATTTCCACCCTAATTTACAATCTTCGTACACTACCATATATTTATCGACACAGTCCACTAACCTTACCTCGACACTCAGTCGAAGTTTCAATTGCCGTCTCTCCCAGACACTGTAATCCACCCCAGCCTATCAACTTTCCACACCTACGACACTCAATATCAGGGAGCTCATTCCCCCTTTCCTCTCCATTTTTCCTTTCCACTTTCCTTTTCATATCTCCTGCCCACATTCTAATCTCCTACTCCGTTTCCCACTATCTACCCATCCCCCTACACTCATCTCATGGATGCAACCGAACAGACCAATACGCTGGTTACTCTCACTCTACAGTTCTGTTCGCTAAGATATGTCTGAGTAACTAGTTCTGTCAAATATTTTGAAAATATTGCACAATCTTCTGCAAAAGCCAAGCAGTTTTCGTTAGTTCCATTTGTTTTCCTTCCCAAAATTGTTGGTTCAGTTACGTGATTTTTTTCAGCTCCAAAATGCAGATCCTTACAGTTTTTCATAAAACGCAGTTAACCAGTAAAAATGATAAATCGTCCTCTCATCGAAGACCAGTTTTCATTCAAAATGGCTGGGATATTTCTTCTATAAGTTTAACTTTAGACAGTGTATTTGTTGTAATTCCACAAACGATATTTGCTAACTTTATTTTATCATGTAATTCTCATAATTTTATGCATTGTTTCTTTGTTATAGAATAAAATGTTGCTTTTAGATCAATAAATGATACTACCATAGGTTTGCTGGTTAAAATTCTGTGACGCATTAACATGTTGAAGTTAAAAAAAACTATTCGAAAACGACTCTGAAGCTCTCAATTCCTTTTTATTATTTATATATTACATTTGCTTCTTTTTTAACTTTCTCTGAAAACGAAGACAAGGAAAAATTAGATTTTATATAAATATCAACCATGAAAGTTATATTTTTTATAGTTTTTAAAAACGTTTGTAAATGTCTCTCCTTTTAACTATGTTGCTTCGCCTTTAAGTCCATTACAAAACTTAGGCTGAAGAGCCGGATGTTTTATCGCTGGCAGCCCATCTCCCCACCAATAAGGGACGAGGGGGACGAAAGAACAGTGGACAAGGAAAAAGGATCTTAACGCCGTCTGGTAGGCCGCGTATTTGAGATAACGCATTGTCACGAAATGAAGCTCGTAGTGAAAAATTGCGAGATTATCGAGTATCTGACAAGGGAACCTCCCCATCGCACCCCCCTCAGATTTAGTTATAGGTTGGCACATTCGATAGGCCTTGAAAAACTAAACACAGATCAATCGAGAAAACAGGAAGAAGTTGTGTGGAACTATGAAAAAATAAGCAAAATATACAAACTGACAGTCCATGCGCAAAATAAGCAACATCAAGGATAGCACGAACTCAGGAGCGCCGTGGTCTCGTGGTTGGCGTGAGCAGCTGCGGAATGAGAGGTCCATGGTTCAAGTCTTTCCTCGGGTGAAAATTTTTACTTTATTTTCGCAAAGTTATGATCTGTCCGTTCGTTCATTGACGTCTCTGTTCACTGTAATAAGTTAGTGTCTGTGTTTTGACCGCACCGCAAAACAGTGCGATTAGTAGACGAAAGGACGTGCCTCTCCAATGGGAACCGAAAACATTTGATCGCAAGGTCATAGGTCAACCGATTCCTCCACAGGAAAACACGTCTGATATATTCTATACGACACTGGCGACGGCATGTACGTCACATGACAAGAATATGTTGTCGACTCACCTAACTTGTACACTTGGAGAATGGGTAAAAAGATTCTTCTACCTTGCCCGATTTAGGTTTTCTTGTGGATGTGATAATCACTCCCAAAAAAAGTGATGAAAACATAAGCGTATCTCACATGATGAAAACATAAGCGTTTGTCACATAAACTGAAAATTAAAAAGTTAAACTTCTCACCCTAGGGTAGTCTTGAACCAAGGACCTCTGTAAGAAAGTAGTAATGTAAGAAGACAGTATTGATTTTCAGAATGACCTACGTTGCAGTCTCTGGCCGTTGACCATGAACGTACACAAATGTAACATACTGCGTCTACATAGGCAAAAGAAATCAACTACTCTACGACTACACTATTGACGACAAATTGCTGGGAATAGTATCTACCGTAAAATACGCTACTGACCATTAAAATTGCTACACCAAGAAGAAATGCAGATGATAAACGGGTATTCGTTGGACAAATATATTATACTAGTACTGACATGTGATTACATTTTCACGCAATTTGGGTGCATAGATCCTGAGAAATCAGTACCCAGAACAACCACCTCAGGCCGTAATAACGACCTTGATACGCCTGGGCATTGAGTCAAACAGAGCTTGGATGGCGTGTACAGGTACAGCTGCCCATGCAGCTTCAACACTATACCACATATCATCAAGGGTAGTGACTGGCGTATTGTGACGAGCCAGTTGCTCGGCCACCATTGACCAGACGTTTTCAATTGGTGAGAGATCTCGAGAATGTGCTGGCCAGGGCAGCAGTCGAACATTTTCTTTATCCATCAAGGCCCGTACAGGACCTGCAACATGAGGTCGGGCATTATACTGCTGAAATGTAGAGTTTCGCAGGGATCGAATGAATGGTAGTCGTAACACATCTGAAATGTAACGTCCACTGTTCAAAGTGCCGTCAATGCGAACAAGAGGTGACCGAGATGTGTAACCAATGGCACTCCATACCATCAGGCCGGGTGATACGCCAGTATAGCGATGATGAATACATGCTTCCAATGTGCGTTCACTGCGATGTCACTAAACAAGGATGCGACCATCATGATGCTGTAAACGGAACCTGGATTCGTCCGAAAAAATGTTTTGCCATTCGTGCACCCAGGTTTGTCATTGAGTACACCATCGCAGGCGCTCCTATCTGTGATGCAGCTTCAAGTGTAACCGCAGCCATGGTCTCCGAGCTGATAGACCATTCTGCTGCAAACGTCGTCGAACTGTTCGTGCAGATGATTGTTGTCTTGCAAACGTCCGCATCTGTTGACTCGGGGATCGAGACGTGCCTGCACGATCCGTTACAGCCATGCGGATAAGATGCCTGTCATCTCGACTGGTAGTGATACGAGGCCGTTGTAATCCAGCACGGCGTTCCGTATTATCCTCCTGAACCCACCGATTCCATATTCTGCTAACAGACCAACGCGAGCAGCAATGTCGCGAAACGATAAACCGCAATCGCGATAGGCTACAATCCGACCTTTGTCAAAGATGGAAACGTGATGGTCCGCATTTCTCCTCCTTATACGAGGCATCACAACAACGTTTCACCAGGCAACGCCGGTCAACTGCTGTTTGTGTATGAGAAATCGGTTGGAAACTTTCCTCGTGTCAGCACGTTGTAGATGTCGCCACCGGCGCCAACCTTATGTGAATGTTTTGAAAAGCTAATCATTTGCATATGATAGCATCTTCTTCCTGTCGGTTAAATTTCTCGTCTGTAGCACGTCATCTTCGTGGTGTAGCAATTGTAATGGCTAGTAGTGTATATAGGAGTCACTATCCAGAGCGACCGTAAGTGAAATGATCACGTAAAACAAGTAGGAATGGCGGAAGACAGACTGAGATTCATAGGAAGAGCCTTAAGGAAGGAAGCGGCTTACAAGGCGTTTGGTCGACCGATTCTTGAATAGTGTTCACCATCCTGGGATCCTTACCAGACACGACTGATAGAAGAGACAAAGAAGATCCAACGAAGAGCGGCGCGTTTCGTCACGGGATCGTTCAGTTGGCGCGAGAGTGTTACAGAGATACTGAACAAACTCCTGCAGCAGGCATTACGAGAGAGGCGTTGCGCATCACGGAGAGTTTACCATCGAAACTTCGAGAGAACACTTTGCGGGAAGAGTCGGACAACATATTACTGTCTCCCACGAGAAAATTAGAGGTAATACGGAGGATTACCGACGTCATTCTTCCCACGTACCGTTTGCCAATGGAACAGGGAAGGTGAGATAAGTTAGCGGTACGAGAACTAGCCTCCGCCTCACACCGTTAGGTGGATTACGGAAAATGATGTACAGTGGCCGAATCTGACTTTCTCCGGAGCTTCCAACAGATCTGATTCAAATACGGTGACAGCTTGCACGGGGACGTCCGTCTTCGTAGCTCAGTGGTCAGCACGGTTGGCTGCTATGCGAAGAACTCATGTTCCCTTCCCAGTATCGCGAGGGGTTTTTCTCTTGATGGGAGGACTGGAACTGGGTGCACTCCAGTCTCGTGATCCCAACTGACGAACTACTTGAGGGAGAAATAGCTGCTCCAACTTCAAAGAAGCCGACAGCGGCCAGGAGAGCGGTATGCAGAACCAGCACCTTTCTGCATCCAGTTACTCCGTCGGTAGAAGATGACACTGCGGTCGGTCGGTTCCGACTGGCCTATCAGAGCGAAAACGCGGAGCTTTGTTGCTTGTTTTAGATAAGGACACTATTATTATCATGTTGAGTGTCTTAATATCATCCGAAGGTGCGAGTTGGTCGTCGGCTGTGGAAGCCCATGCCGTGCATTTTCTTCTGTGCAGTCCTGACAAAAACTGGTTCTTGACACCCCACACCAAGTAAGTGGAGATCTTACTTATAGTAGGCCGTCGAACACCACCTACTTTTATCCGTTTGTCAGTCATTTGTGGTACTCCTATGCAGAAATTTACCCATGTGGTTCAAAATGGCTCTAAGCACTATGGGACTTAACATCTGAGGTCATCAGTCCCCTAGACTTAGAACTACTTAAACGTAACTAACCTAAGGACAGGATTCAGGAAGCAGGATTCGAACCTGTGACCTTAGCAGCAGGGCGGTTACCCATGTAAAAATATTATTGTTATGATATTGAGCAACCACTGTAACACTTTTGGACTTGCAAACCTGAGTTATTGCGTAACGTCCGATACTCCATGATACATGTGTCTTAAGCTATCATCCCAAGTTCTGTGGAATTACGTATCGATACTACACCACAGGCGTCGCGAAGTTCGCAATGCAATTGCAGTTTTCCGTCTGACAGCATTACCAATTGCGCAGGATCTGGCGGACCCAATGGAGCACGCCCACTGCACTACTAGCGTCCTTGGCACCGAAATACAGGATGGTCGTTGGCACGACTCAGCCCCACTTGCAGTTGGAGACTCTTTGCTACAACAGCATTGTGTTTTGTACAGTGAGCTTCATCCTAGTTGCTACTGTATGAGCTGGACTCTAATTCTTGCTACGTTATTTGTAATGAGTCTTCGTATGCTTGGAGAAACCATCATCATCATTATTGTTAAGGTGTTGTGCCTGTGGGCAAGTTCCTGATGGTTGGTTCAAATGGCTCTGAGGACTATGCGACTTAACTGCTGAGGTCAGCAGTCGCTTAGAACTTAGAACTTATTAAACCTAACTAACCTAAGGACATCACACACATCCATGCCCGAGGCAGGATTCGAACCTGCGACCGTAGCGGTCGCTCGGCTCCAGACTGTAGCGCCTAGAACCGCACGGCCACTCCGGCAGGCGCAAGTTCCTGATACTGTCATTGACTCTGCCTGATTCTGTTCCGAGCCAACTGCTTCATTGCTATCTTCCTCTATTCACTTCATCCACCACTTACACTCTAATTTTTTCCTTTTCTGTTCCGGGCCGAGCGGTTCTAGGCGCTACAGTCTGGAACCGCGCGACCGCTACGGTCGCAGGTTCGAATCCTGCCTCGGGCATGGATGTGTGTGATGTCCTTAGGTTAGTTATGTTTCAGTAGTTCTAAGTTCTATGGGACTGATGACCTTAGAAGTTAAGTCCCGTAGTGCTCAGAGCCATTTGAACCATTTTTTTCTGTTCCGGTCTTCCACTGTACTTTCGATAGCGGTTGTCACAATCCCTTTTCCTCGTAGTATATGTCACCCAGTTTGCTTTCATTTTTAACCAAATTCCTTTACGCTTTCCTGTAATTCAGTGTCCTTCACTTCATCTACTCATTTGATTTGCTCGATTCTCTTCCAGTCCCTTATCCCGAATGCTTTAGTTTTTTTTTCTTCTCTAGCTTTCACAGCTGTACAGAGAAACACGACACACGAAGAACTTAACCAAACTTTCTTTTAACCTCAGCTCCTGTTTTCTGCCTGGTAAGCGTTTATTATCCAGGAAAGCCTGCTTTTCCACTGTTACTCCACTCACCCAGTTATCAGTTAGCACGTCAGTAGAGTTCTCTTGGTGGGATGACTGGAACTGGGTGTACTCAGTACCGTTATCCCAAGTGAAGAGCTACTTGAGGGAGAAGTAACGGCTCCAACTCTTTACTCTGGGTCAGTAGCGTTCTGGAACCAGTACTGGAACATAAAGATTTTATCTCAAGGCGATAACCCAGAACATGTCAGGTTCACACATGTACCTCTGCAGCAATTGAGAGGCGGGAAATGTGGCGGAGAAAATGAAAGTCATCTTTTCACTTCGAAAGTTGTAGCCCAGGTAAGGAAATACACCAGTTGCATGTGTCAAAAAGATGTGAAACCCTGCCTCCCTTTTCCTCTCTAACTCAACGAGAATAAAGCTTTCTCTCCCTCTTTTATTATAAAACCAACTGCAAGAGCCTCATCATCCTTGTTCTGAATGCAGTAGTGAAAGGATCACCATGAAGTGCTAGCAGAGAACAGCCGCTGCCACTGCTTAGAAGAAGACTGTCACATTTGAATATAAGTAAACTATGTGATCAAAAGTATCCGGACACCTGGCTGAAAATGACTTACAAGTTCGTGGCGCCCTCCATCGGTAAAGCTGGAATTCAAAATGGTGTTGGCACTCCTTTAGCCTTGGTGACAGCTTCCACTCTCGGAGGCATACGTTCAATCAGGTGCTGGAAGGTTTCTTGGGGAATGGTAGCTCATTCTTCACGGAGTGGTGCACTGAGGAGAGGTAGCGATGTCGGTCGGTGAGGCCTGGCAAGAAGTCGGCGTTCCAAAACATCCCAAAGGTGTTCTATAGGATTCAGATCAGGACTCTGCGCAGGCCAGTCCATTACGGGGATGTTATTGTCGCGTAACCACTCCGCCACAGGCCATGCATTACGAACAGGTGCTCGATCGTGTTGAAAGAAACAATCGCCATCCCCGAATTGCTCTTCAACAGTGGGAAGCAAGAAGGTGCTTAAAAGGTCAATGTAGACCGGTGCTGTGATAGTGCGACTCAAAACAACAAGTGGTGCAAGCCCTCTCCATAACAGCACCGCCTCCGAATTTTACTGTTGCCACTATACACGCTGGCAGATGACGTTCACCGCGTATTCGTCATACCCATACCCTGCCGTCGGATCGCCACACTGTGTACCGTGATTCGTCACTCCACACAACGTTTTTCCACTGTTCAATCGTCTAATGTTTACGCTCCTTACACCAAGCGCGGTGTCGTTTGGCATTTACCGGCGTGATGTGTGGCTTATGAGCAGCCGCTCGACCATAAAAATCCGGTTTCTCACCTCCCACTAACTGTCATAGTACTTGCAGTCTATCCTGATTCAGTTTGGAATTCCTGTGCGATGGTCTGGATAGATGTCTGCCTATTTCACATTACGACCCTCTTCAACTGCCGGCGGACTCTCTGAGTCAACAGACGAGGTCGGCCTGTACACTTTTGTGCTGTACGTGTCCCTTCACGTTTCCACTTCACTATCACGTCGGAAACAGTGGATCTAGGGATGTTTAGGAGAGTGGAAATCTCGCGTACAGACGTATGACACGAGTGACACTCAATCCCCTGACCACGTTCTGCTCTCTCACGATGTCTAATGGCTACTGAGGTCGCTGATATGGAGTACCTGGCAGTAGGTGGCAGCACAATGCGCCTAATATGAACAGTCCACAGTCAGTCTTCCAGATTTATCAGCGATGGCTGTCAATGCTTCTTTAACCAGATGAGCCTCAGTTAAGTGGTTTCAGAATACAGCAATTAACCAATACCTATAATTTGACTGCCTGTGGCTCTAAAACATGTGAATGTAGTCCTGGCACCTGATAGCGACTTTTACGGAATAACTGAAGCAGGGAATGTGCAACATCTTGGCACTAGAATACCGTATACGTGATACAAGTGGAACTACCTGTGCATTATGATGGACTTCATGGTGAGTGACTGTGACCCCATCAATACTCCTATTAATGTCCTTGTGTTTGGATGGAAGGTGTCCATAATAAGTATGTACGAAGAAGCAGTGCTGGAATTTTCTTCTGCATTTACATTAGACATTCAAGTGTCGTTAATTTACGTGACCCATAGTGTGCTTTAGTGATCATGACACACAGATTGAGCAGCTGGTGTCCATATGTTAGAGCTGCATGCTATGACGTTATAGGCTATTTATGCAAGCATTGTGTAATTACGACTCGTTTATAAGTGTTTATAAATTCCTGTACTCGTCCAGTGCCAAAGAACGCCAATGTTAATCCAACAGGTGCTGAAGTTATGAACGAAATAATCCTATATGTTATTGCTTCTGTAGGGTTGAATGCTATCCAGACCGAATTTGAGGCGCGTAGGAACTAATTCCTCTTCTTATTATTTGCAAAATTTCACAGAACAGAATGAATGTAAATTTTTCACAATGTACAAATACATATGTGTAAATGAATAACAATATTTCCCACATAATTTCTTCAAGATGTGTAGCCACAGCCCATTGAAGGGAGGAAGAGAAACAACAGAACTTCTATTACAATGGTAACGATTTTTGCAAATACCCACTTGAAAAATACACCTTAAACACTTATCACACTGCAGAAAATACGTACTAAGTCTAGCTGTCACACACTACGGTGTCAATGCCGTCGCTATTGCCGCCACTGCCACCGCCAGTGAAAAATGTTCACCCAAAACTATGCAGTATACATCTGTAATTTACTGCAGTATTACTCTGGTGACGATTCTAATATCTATATATCGGGACTGTACGGAGAAATAAGATTCTTAACATCCGAATATAACCTTATGGTGTGTGGCGAAGAGTACTTTTAAAAGCCATTCTGCACCATTCATGTGAGAAGAATAGCTGTTGGTAAACATCTATAGTTCCTCGCTTTGACCATTTCAGGAGACGTGTGCGAGGAAGTAACATATCAGCGCAACATAGCCTTCTGTGTTTTTTCTCTACTCTAAACCACTCCATACACACAATGTCTCTAATGCAACGGCTGGGGCCTAGGGAGAAAAGTTGGAGGTATTAAAGCGACGACTATATCACAGCTTGACAGGTAAGTTGTATCCTCGCGCGGTAGCGTGGTACAGACTGAAAAACGCAGATGTATCAGGAAAGCTTTCGATGATTGTAATCCACACAGGAATCATTAACTAATTGGCGAAGTGTTTCAATGGCTACTTAGAGAAGCATACTTCCACATAATCTAAGCTTCACAAACACCAATTTCAGCTAGTTGTTTTAATCGCTCGTTCGATCTCCCTGCTACACTCTTTCGCTTGCTGTACATAAGTTAGAAGGTAGCAATATTCGATATTGTTGCCCGTGTCGTCATTTAATGTGAAGGTTCCTTTTCTATATACTTTCTGGATACCAGGTTTCACAAAGTTTTCCCTCCAATGAACAATGGCATGAAACAGATGTTTCAAGCTGATCCACAACTGATAATGTCCATCAGACTCTAACTTTACCTACAGCACAATTTGATTTCCACATATTCTCTAGCAATTTGTTTTTGGATGAGATATATATTTTACTTTAATGATTACGGCGGGGTTGTTGGAGAAACTGATAGAGATGCTGTGAGCGTAAATGCTGCTACTGCCAAAACATACATATAGAGTGCACATGTAATATCAAGTCGTTGAACCACATGTTTCATGTACAGACCTCCAATTATGTGGACCAGAGAAGGGTATGGCACCTTTTAGATCTATCGCCCTTAAAATGTAATTTTGCTATATTACATCTCGGTATAATTTTTCGATGTGTGTTGTATCATTTTAACAATGTCCTGTATTAAGAACAGAATATGTTTTTCCAGTTTTAATATAATATTTATGTCATCTTTGTTGGAGCCTGTATTAATAAACAGCTTTTACGCTACCTCTGTCAGTATCCTTTTTTGAGTAGAGTAATGCTGTGTGTGTGTGTGGGGGGGGGGGGGGGGTACTGCCTCCCAACATTATTGAATGCTCCATTAAAACTATAGTGTACACCCACACGACCACCATTGCTGAATTCCCCAATAAAACTATAGCATATATACACACTATACTGATTCTGATACGGAGTTTGCACACAACAAATAACCATTAAGTCCAGCAGAGTAATAGAAACAGATTTGTAACAATGATTACCAACAAGAGATAGTTTACAATACTGCTGTCAGTCCTCTGTTCTTAAGTAGGGTACTGACGTGTGTGGTACTGCATCCCGTCACTATGGAATCTTCTACTAAAACTGAAGCATATACACATCATTCCGATTTTGAAATACAGTTTGCTTACGATTAGTCGCCAGTACTCCAGCTGAGCAATGGAGTCAGATTTGTAAGAAAGATCATCACCTAAAGGTAGCTTAGAGTAAGCCCTTCATTATCGGTGTTTGGTACTGCTTCCCACCATTACCAAATATTGCATTTAAACTACTCTCTTCCATGGCAGGCATGCCCCCTCAACTCTTCCTCCACTCCCCCTCTCCCGTCGCCCTCTCCATCCACAGCCATCTCTCTCTCTCTCTCCAGCCAGTAAGAACCCGAGGGGCTGAATCAACCCAGTTGGGCTAGTGGGAATTTTACAAAACATGCAAGAAATAGGCTGTTGTGCTTTGTCCCCCTTTGTCAACCCTTGCCCACCCCTTCCCTCCCTTCTCCTCTCCTTCGCTCCAGCCAAATGCAGCCTAGTTTATTTGGAACCATTAAGCATTCACACACACACACACATACACACACGACATTTTCATTTCTGTTTCATGTTCAAAAGTATCCCACTATACTACTGTAGTTGCAGAAATGGCTCTGAGCACTATGGGACTTGACATCTGAGGTCATCAGTGCCCTAGAACTTAGAACTACTTAAACCTAATTAACCTAAGGACATCACACACATCACACACATCCATGCCCGAGGCAGGATTCGAACCTGCGACCGTAACAGTCGCGCGGTTCCAGACTGTAGCGCCTAGAACCGCTAGGCCACCCCGGCCGGCTGTAGAAGCTTCTTCTGGCGCCATGTTGGAAAGTATTCCATCTTTTTAACAAAGAATAACTTGAAGGGTGTAACTTGCAATATTTGGTAGTAATTTCTGGGAGTTTAAAGGTATTCTATCACTCTGACTTTTTTACGCAATATTCATGCAAAAAATTATGTAAAGGGTTTAACTAACAGTATTTCAAAGTACTTTACAGTAGGCTCAAAAGTCTCTGAACATGCTAAATTTTTTGTGGCATAGTCCACCAAAAGTTTTCCTAAAGGGTGTAAATTGCAGTATTCCAAAGTATGTAACAGAATGCTCAAAAGTTTGAATTTTTTCCTTAAATTCAAAAATATTTATCCAAACAATTATGTAAAGGGCATACACTTCTGGGGTAAGCTGATATATTTTTACAGCAAGTTGATACATTTTTGGGTGATTGAGTGACTAATTCATATAGTGCAACAGGTGTTTCAATACAGGTGTTAAAACTATTAAAATATAGAACTGAATGAAAAGTCCAGATTTAGAAATGCAATTGTACTACGAATAAACATTAGAGCAATGGATTTGGATACATAACAGAGTTCCGCCAGGAGATAGTCTACCTTATGACTGTTAGTCGATTGATTAAAGTGAATAGCTTGTACTCTAGCAGAGCAGTGTTATAATAAATGTAACATTGATCTGTATCTATCCTTTTCTCAGTCCTGATTGTCTAGGTGTGTGTAGTCTAGCAATTGTATCTATATGAAAAAATTATAGACTGAATACACTTATTCTCAGCAAACAGTTCAGTAAAGCGTATAATAGGAAATTGTACACATGTTGTAAATTTTAAAACAATAATAATAATAATACGTTATTACATTATTTCATGTTTACAAACTTTTAATAAATTCTCACTTTTCTTCCGCTTTATCGAAACCATTTGTCATATGACAATATTAGTTCAAATAATTGTCTTTATGCACGTAAAAAATTCTACATGCGTTTAATCTCACTAATGTGCAGCTACGCAGTCATCCAACAGGGAACCTACACACACGCGGTATTACATTACATTTCTCACACAGTCACTCAATACATTTTTCATATATTCACTTACTTGATACATTCCGGCAACAGCAAAACAGATAAAACCGCATAATTTCCAATGTTTGTGACACTTTGTTGTTTTAACAATACACAAAGTGTCGTCTCCTGATCCAATAGCTTAACTGCTGTGCCACTAAACATATTTGCTGTTGAAGTGATAGGATGGCTGTGGCTGTTGCTACCACTGCTGTTGACAGTGTTGAGTACGTTGCTGCTGTAGAAATCACTGATGTTGATTTGATATAGCTTGTACTCTATGGTTAATTGATTCTAATTGTATGATAGTGTGTTACACAGGTGCTTCCACATTATTTAACCGAGCAGAATCTTCCTACACTGCAATACGTTCTCTTTCTCAAAGACCACTTCAAACTCAGCATCTGCTGAAATTCAAACCCTGACATTTTGTGGCCCAAGATCTGTCAAATAAAACGTACTTATGAAGAGGAATATTGCACTGGCGACCAGGTGAAATTGTAGGTTTATAAACACATAGTCCCTCCCTATCCCATCTGCTGTCTACAAATCATGGTAGCCCTTGTCATGTGGTGGTGGGGAGGATATGGAGTTGAAATCTGTTTTAATGCTCAGAAACACATTTTAACGTCGCCAAATCCACTTTATATAAAGTTCTCTTTATTTGCTCGAAATGATTTCCAGCGCTTCGCTGTTAAACGTTTTTCCCGACGTGTCTGTTGCTTATGCAGTATAAGCCATATGTAGGGGAGTTTGGCGGTTTCCTATTGATATCGCGTCCCTAGAATGTCTCATATCTCCATTATTAGAGCATATGTAAGTGGTGCCACCCATCTTCTACAGTCTCTACCTACGTTACGATTACTCCCTCTGTATAATACTTTTCCTTTTATTCCTAAATGTATCTGTTGTGTAATCCATCGCCTATCTATCGAGTGTGCCTTTGCCAAAGATTTCTATTACTCCCTAGATATAAACACAGATATCCTGCTACCCATTCGGTACCCAGATTTTACCCATATTTTTCCATATTTTATGTGTTTTCGTATCTTACCCTTTTTTCCATATACTGAGCGTCAATGTACAATAATATCTGTCCTCTAATTGCTTACCCATCTAAGTTTCTTCAACATTCGACAAGACTTTGATTTTCCCCACCAAGCCAGAGAGAATCTACAAAGTCTCTGCGAGACCACTAATTCCTCCTCCTCCAAATGCCAACACAGAAAAAAAGTCTCCATCAACACAATGTTAAGTGCCAAAGTTAACCCATACATACACGAAAAAAGACATACATGTTGGGCTCACTTTAGCTAACTTAAATACAGATTTATGCCTACTGATCCTTACGGAATACCACTCCACGACCACCTAACAACGACGAAACCCATTTGTTCTTCCTCATATGTTAGTAATGCATAGTACGGTCCAGCTATGGCTGTCAAAGCTTGCCGGCCGGTGTGGCCGAGCGGTTCTAGGCACTTCAGTCTGGAACCGCGCGATAGCTACGGTCACAGGTTCGAATCCTGCCTCGGGCATGGACGTGTGATGTCCTTAGGTTAGTTAGGTTTAAGTAGTTCTAGGGGAGTGATGACCTCAGATGTTAAGTCCCATAGTGCTCAGAGCCATTTGCACCATTTGTCAAAGCTTCATACATACTCTAAAGAAACAACATGGAAATAATATTTGGAATACTGCTCAACTGGAGCTTGGATTACGTGGGGGTATGCAGCCATTGGAAAACTTCGCCATTTAGTCAATAATTCCTGTGTGGAATCACATGTGTCGAAAGTATTGCAGATAAATTTGCGTTCTGCTGTGCGTATCGCTATATTGCGTAAAGATGGAATGTACCTGTAAAACGTTACTTTATTAACTTTGCCCTGTCGGATCTGGTCATTGCATTATGGCGTTGTGTGTAATGGAAAGCTTTACTGTTGAGAAAAGATCCAGAAGAGTGTGTTTCGGTGATATGTTACTGCCTCGCACACATAACTCCCAAAATGGTCACAACAGGGAATTATAGTTGTTTACTGACAGCTATTCTTTCCATGCGAGTGTAGCAGGATGGGTGTTAAAGTACTCAACACCACGCCCATTAAGGTAGCGTGCGGATGTTTTGGATCTTATTTCTCTGTACTGTCCCCATGTATACACACTATAATTGTCGCCAGAGTAATCCGTAATATTACTGTAATTTATTATTGTATTTAGAAACATAGTCATTCTTCCGTATTAGTCGAGAATATTTTTTTTCTCTGGGTAAGTGCTAAAAACAATAGGTTACGATAAATTTTGAGAAAGTAAGAGCACTCAAGATGACTGAAAATAATACCACCCAACTGGAGTTGTAGACTTACGAACATATGTATGGATCAGATACACTATGTGATCAAAAGTATACGGACAGCAGGCTGAGAATGACTTATATGTTCGTGGTGTCCTCCACCGGTGGCCCATCCTTAGCCTTGATGACAGCATCCACTCTCGCAGTCATACGTTCAATCGGGTGCTGGAAGGTTTCTTGGGCAATGGCAGCCCGTTCTTCACGGAGTGCTGCACTGAGGAGAGGTGTAGCTGTCGGTCGGTGAGGCCTGGCACGCAGTCGGCATTCCAAAACATCCAAAGGTGTTCTATAGGATTCAGGTCGGGACTCTGTGCAGGCCGTCCGTTACACGGACGTTATTGTCGTGTAAGCACTCCGCCACACACCGTACATTATGCAATCGACATCCCCGAATTGATCTTCAACGGTGGGAAGCAAGAAGGTGTTTAAAACATCAATGTAGACCTCTGCTGTGATAGTGCCACTCGAAAAAACAAGGGGTGCAAGCCCCCTCCATGGAAAAGACGACCACACCATAACACCACCACCTCAGAATTTTACTGTTGGCACTACACACGTTGGCAGATGACGCTCACCGGGCACTCGCCATACTCACACCCTGCCATCGGATCGCAACATTGTGTACCGCGATTCGTCACTCCACACAACGTTTCTCCACTGTTCAATCGTCCAATGTTGACGCTCCTTACACCAAGCAAGGCGTCGTTTGCCATTTACTGGCGTGATGTATGGCTTATGAGCAGCTGCTCGACCATGAAATCCAAGTTTTCTCACCTCCCGCCTAACTGTCATAGTGCTTTCAGTGGATCCTGATACAGTTTGGAATTCCTGTGTGATGATTGTGGACAGGTGTCATCCTATTACACGTTACGACCATATTCAACTGTCGGCGGTCTCTGTCAGGCAACAGACGAGGTCGGCCTGTACGCTTTTGTGCTGTACGTGTCCCTTCACGATTCCACTTCACTATCACATCGGAAACAGTGGACCGAGGGATGCTTAGGAGTGTGGAAATCTCACGTACAGACGTATGACACAAGCGACACCCAATCACCTGATCACGTTCGAAGTCCGTGAGTTTCGCGAAGCGCCCCATTCTGCTATCTCACGATGTCTAATGACTACTGAGGTCGCTGATATGGAGTACCTGGCAGTAGGTGGCAGCACAATGCACCTAATATGAGAAACATATGATTTTGGTGGATGTCCGGATACTTTTGATCACATAGTGCATTTCTCGCTCCCATTTGAAACCCTCTCTACCCAACTCGTCTAGAGTTGTTTGTAATGGAGGGGTTCCACTACGGATCACCCTGTCGCATATGAAATGAAAAATGAGAAAAAAGTCACAGGACCAGTAAAATTGTATTACTTATTTGTGCTTTTGTAGGGATCAGCATAAGAGATGCTTACGACACGATAATACCCTATAAAGCGATTGTGTTTTGCTGCTATACAGGGTGAAGCGAAATTCGCGAACTCGGGCTTCGCAGCGCGACCCCTTATATACCAGCGATAAAAAAAAATGTCTCTCACAAAATTTCGTTTAGTGAGTACATCCGGCAGAAAAAGGACGTTAAAGAGTGGCAATCTGGCAACACTGTATCCACATTTAACGTAACTGCCTCTGACAGCATAATTTACTGTTGATGTACTGTTGGTACAGTGGCTAGAGTTTTGGGTTACCATGCAGAGGTCAATGGTTCGATCCTTGGTTGAGGCATATGTTTTTCATTTGGTAAATGTAGTCCAGGTGGTATGGTACCTGGCATCTTAATCATCAACAGAAATTGCAGCTGGTCCTCTAGAAAACGTTTTTACTTACATACTACAATCGTAGGAATGGAAGATTGGTCAGCTTTGAAAGAAGCTCTTTCCACGTCGTGGGCGTGAATTTATTCACACCACTTCATGTACTAGATGCGAAACCTGTTTTCTTTGTACTCTCCTCCAGTGCTCCCTTAGATTAGTACCAACTATTATTCTTGCCTCGTTCAGGTCCATTACATTTCGTTAGGGCCTTACGTTACCAGCAGGATTAGCAACGTGATTTGCAAATAAAAATTCCGTTACTATTTGTATGTGTTATCACCATGGTCCCTCTAATTGTGGGTATCAACATTGGTAGCTACAGGCTGTTTAGTATTTACCTTAATGTATTATTATTGTTATTCTATAGATGGTACTGTGGAAATATCACGTCTATTACCATTAGGGAAACAGTGTAATTCGAAACTGAACATTTCACAGTTAGCGGTCCCGCAATGAATCATGCAGAACAATATCTGTCAGAGGGGTAACACGTGTTAAGTGGAACACCATGCACGACTGATGGCGTGTTTATACTGTATGCGCCGTCCACCAGACAGGGACTAGTTGCGAGCGTAACGCGCCCGTGACAGGCTCCAATGTACATGCGTACATGTATCAAATTTTCTCATTGTTAACCTCTAAACCGGTGTGGCAGACGTATGGCACACAAAAACGATGAATATGTGTATATGGTTCTGGCCCTTGGTGCATCTGATAACAAGGCTGGTGTTGCCACTCCTGAATATAGTGGTAGATATCCTCGTCGACGCCATCCAGATAAAAATGTGTCTCATCTGGAGCTGCGCCTTCGGGAGTCAGGTTCTCTCCGTCCACCATCGTGTGAGAGAGGTCATCCTCGGACTCGCCATACTCCAGCTACTGAGGAAGCTATTCTGGAGGTCATACACAGAGAACCTCAGCGAAGTGCACGTAGCACAGCAAGGCAGCTGCGTGTCTCGCAATGCACGGTCGTTAACGCGCTACACGAGCATGGGCTGCACCCCTATCATGATGCTTTCATGCAACACCTGCATCCTGCAGATCGCCAACAATGGAAGCAATTCTGTGAATGGATCCAACAACAACAGGAAGCCAAAAATGACTTCGTGAACACCGTAATATGGGTGGATGAAGCAGCATTCACTGATGAGAGTGTCTTCAACATGCATAATGCCCACCATTGGTACGAGGTTAACCTGCACGTCACCCGCGACCGTGGATATCAAGTTCGTTTTGGTATGAACATCTGGGCCGGAATATTGGGCGACAGGTGTTTGGGCCCTACATGTTGTCTGACTGGTTGACTGCACGCAGGTATCATGCTTTCCTCTCAAACTATCTGTCTGATGCACTGCGAGATGTTACAGAGGGTATGGTGCAAGCTCCACACTCTGTAATTAATGTGCGACAGTATTTGGACGGAACATTTTTAGGGAAATGGCTCAGACTTGGAGGTCCAGTTGTATGGCCATCACGTTCACCTAACCTAAATCCCCTGGATTTCTTTCTGTAGGTTCAAATGGCTTTGAGCACTATGAGACTTAACATCTGAGGTCATCAGTCTCCTAGAACTTAGAACTACTTAAACCTAACTAATCTAAGGACATCACACACATCCATGCGCGAGGCAGGATTCGAACCTGCGACCGTAGCGGTCGTGCGGTTCCAGACTGAAGCGCCTACAACTGCCCGGCCACTGTGGCCGGCTCTTCCTGTAGGAACACATGTACGGGCACGTGTACTCTATTCCGCCTAAGAATGTGGAAGAATTGGTAGGACGTGTTCATGCTGCTCTTGTTACTGTGGACGCAGCTTTGCTGCAGAGATGAATGATCCGAAGGGTTGCGCAATGTTTGGACGTGCAGGGAGGTCACTTTGGGCGTCTGTAGTTCTGAGGACAACGTGTTCTGTTGTCAAGGTCATGCAGTCATTAATATGGACATTATTATTGCCACTGGTTGCGAAAGTACGACATCTGAGCGCTCATATTACGTTTAGTATAAATGACAAGTAAATGCTGTGTTACTGTATTGTGCTATCATCTTTAGCATCTCGAAAGTGATATTGATTTTATAGTTATTCTGTCCTATAACAAGTCATTTGTTTCAATTGTCTATTTCTTATTTGTCCAACAACGTATTTGTTATGTTCAGCGTTACATTTAGGATGTGACCTAAGGAAACGGTGTACATTACAGCAGGAAATGTCAGAATGAAATTAGCAAAAAAAAAAAAAAGGGGGGGGGGCGCCCCAACACGGGATCGAAGCCTCGAGCTCCTGCACACTAACCCAAAACTCGTTCCACTGCACCAACTGTACAGTACAAGTAAAATGTGCCGACAGAGACACTTACCGTACACGTGGTTACAGTGTTGCCAGAATGCCACTCTTTAACGTCCTTTTTTCTGCCGGATGTACTAAAAAAAAGCACTCTGTCTTCAGGCCACGGGTGGCCTACCGGGACCATCCGACCGCCGTGTCATCCTCGGTGGAGGATGCGGCTAGGAGGGGCGTGGGGTCAGCATACCGCTCTCCCGGTCGTAAGATGGTATTCTTGACCGAAGTAGCTCCTCAATTGGCATCACGAGACTGAGTGCACCCCGAAAAATGGCGTATGGCGGACTGGATGGTCACCCATCCAAGTGCCGACCACGCCCGACAGCGCTTAACTGCGGTGATCTCTGGGAACCGGTGTAGCCAGATGTACTAATAGCCGGCACGATAGCTCAGCGTGTTCGGTCAGAGAGCTGGTTGGCCTCTGTAATAAAAAAAAACTTAGTGCGCGTATTTCGCTTCACGTTGTATACATAAACAATACAAATGAGGCAGACGCAGCTCGAACCCGTGGCTGCTGCTGGCGGCACCCATTCGTCTCACCGTCCGGTGTAGCTCTGACGTCACGGTGGTGCTGCTGGTCTCCAGCGATGAGAAGTGATCCCTGTGTCACAGTCAAGCATTATTTATATGCCCATGGCTGGTCGTTTTTGAAGAATCACCTGCGGCCAGCTTTGCGAAAGAAGCGGCGACACTTTCTGCGCAACCAATCCATCATTTGGAACGACAATGCGCGGGCGCATACAGCGCAAGCTGTGTCTGCTCTGTTCGGTCGATAGGACTGGGAAGTACTGTACCATTCACCATACTCCCTGGATTTAAGTCCTTGTGACTCTGATTTGATTCCGAAGATGAAGGAACCACTTCGTGGTATTCGCTTCAGAACTGTTCCAGTGATTCGACAGGCAGTAGACCGCTCCATTCGCACCACCAAAAAAAAAAGGTTCTGCTAACACTATACTACGCCTTCCACATCGCTGGCAACAGGTTCTACACAACGCTGGTGACTACTTTGAAGGACAGCAACAGATGCAAATATGTTACTCTTTTGTATGGGATGTGAATAAATTAGTTGCCACTATTTAAGTTCCAACCCTCGTATCTCATGAAAATGCCTTGTGCGAGTTGTAGGCAGTTCTCGTAATATACGAAAAACTGGTTCATTAATCACTTCGTAGCAATAAACGAACTAGCTGACAGTACAACACAACAACAACTTTGAAATGGCTATTACACTGATGTATTATTATTAGTTTCAGTAATCTGATACAAAGCATTGGCAGTGAGCAGTCTTCCAACTTTTGCCATTTCAGAACTAAGGAGTACAACAGTCAAGTGAATTACAAATGATAAGATTAGTGCAGACATTTTAGCTTGGTTGATTTTGGATGGGATGTATGTTAAGGGTGAAGCAAATGTCATTAGGGAGAGAAGTGGACAGAGGAAGCATGTTTTCTAATAAGTTTCTTCTTTTCTGAGAAGGAGCTGTAGGTTGCAGTGAGAGCTGCTTCATCATTCGATAAAAAAAGGCTGTTAGAAATAAGCGGTACCAATTATTTTTCGTCCTTTTAAAAATAAAAGTATTCAGAGAAAATTATTTTTCATTCTAAAATTTAGTTAGCACTAATGTTAGTGACGGTGTGTGTGTGTGTGGGTGGGTGGGGGGTTACGAGCTAATATCTGATGGCACTCAGATGATCCAAGAAAGATTGGACGCAGTCTCTGGTAATCCGTCAAGTGGGACGACAAAACCAGCGACTGTATTTCAATCTAACGTAGTTTATTCTTTTTAAAACATGCTACCAGTTTCGACACCAAATGGTGTCATCTTCAGGTCCCGAACGTAACCTGCCATTCACAACCGCTTTCGTATGCGGAGAACAGAACCGTATGCAGTGGGCCAAAATTAACTGGAATCCATACCTTCCGTGGCAATAACGATCCCATCATGGTCAGACGACAACGATTTAGCGCCTCCAGACTTTCATCTCTTTGGGCCTCCGAAAGATGGATTACGTGGCGAACATTTTCAAGACTCGGATGCTGTTGTCAAAGCTGTAAGGAAGTGGTTAGCCTCAGATAATTCCGATTTTTACAAGCGAGGCATGCAGCATCTGATTCATTGTTAGCAAAAGTGTATAACGAACAGTGGTGACTATGTGGAAAAATGACAGTCTGTAGCTGAAATATTGCTCTATTTAGCTGTACTGTTGTGATTTATTTATTTACAGTAGTTTTCATGAAAAAAATAGGAGGTATTACTTGCGGAACGACCCTAGTACTGCATTAAGTTCAGGTTCCAGATAGGAGTCAAATTTTATTCTAAAGGAGCGATAGTTAAACTTTTTTCACCTACGGCCCGCTTTTGTATCTCTGTTAGTAGTAAAATTTTCTAACTGCCCACCGGTTCCACAGTAATGGAGATGTATAAAATAGGGAAGTAACATGGACTTTGTTAGTGGGGAGGCTTGCGTGCCTCAGCGATACAGATAGCCGTACTGTAGGTGCAACCACAACGGAGGGGTATCTGTTGAGACGCCAGACAAACGTGTGGTTTCTGAAGAGGGGCAGCAGTTAAGGGAGACGAAAATTTAATACTCATGGGGGACTGGAATTCGATAGTAAGAAAAGGAACAGAAGGGAAAGTAGTAGGTGAATATGGACTGGAGGGAACGAATGAAAGAGGAAGCCGCCTGATAGAATTTTGCACAGAGCAAAACTTAACCATAGCTAATACTTGGCTTAAGAATCATGAAAGAAGGTTGTATACGTGGAAGAGGCCGGGAGACACTGGAAAGTTTCAGATTAATTATATAATGGTAAGACAGATTTAGGAACCAGGTATTAAATTGTAAAACATTTCCAGGGGCAGATGTGGACTCTAACCACAATCTATTGGTTATGAACTGTAGATTGAAACTGAAGAAACTACAAAAAGGTACAAATATAAGGAGATGGGACCTGGATAAATTGAAAGAACCAGAGGTTGGAGAGAGTTTCAGAGGGAGCATTAGGGAACGATTGACAAGAACAGGCGAAAGAAATACAGTAGAAGAAGAATGGGTAGCTTTGAGAGATGAAATAGTGAAGGCAGCAGAGAATCAAGTAGATAAAAAGACGGGGGCTAGTAGAAATACTGGGTAACGGAAGAGATATTCAATTCAACTGATGAAAGGAGAAAATATAAAAATGCAGTTAATGAAGCAGGCAAAAAGGAATGCAAACGTCCCAAAAATGAGACCAACTGGAAGTGCAAAATGGCTAAGCAGGGATGGCTAGAGGACAAATATAAGGATGTAGAGGCATATATCACTAGGGCCAAGATGGATGCTGCCTACAGGAAAATTAAAGACATCTTTGGAGAAAAGAGAACCACTTGTATGAATATCAAGAGCTCAGATGGCCAGTCATAAGCAAAGAAGGGAAAGCAGACATGTGGAAGGAGTGCGTAGAGGGTCTACACCAAGGGGAATGCACTTGAGGGCAATATTATGGAAATGGAAGAGGATGTGGTTGAAGATGAAATGGGAGATATGATACTGTGTGAAGAATTTGACAGAGCACTGAGACCTAAGTAGAAACAAGGCCTCAGGAGTAGACAAAATTCTATTAGAACTAGTGATAGCCTTGGGAGAGCCTGCCATGACATAATTCTTCCATATGGTGAACAACATGTATGAGACAGGCGAAATATCTTCACATGTCAAGAAGAATATAATAATTCCAATCCCAAATAAGCAGGTGTTAGCAGATGTGAAAATTACCGAACTATCGATTTAATAAGTCATGGGTGCAAAATACTGACACAAGTTCTTTACAAACGAATGGAAAAACTGGTAGAAGCCGACCTCGTGGAAGATCAGTTTGAATTCCGTAGAAATGTTGGAACACGCGAGGCAATACTGACACTACGACTTATCTTAGAAGGTAGATGAAGGAAGGACAAACCTACTTTTCTAGAATTTGTAGACTTATAGAAAGCTTTTGACATTGTTGACTGGAATATTCTCTTTCAAATTCAGGAAGTGGCAGGAGGAAAATACAGGGAGCGAAAGGTTATTTACAATTTATACAGAAACCAGACGGCAGTTATAAGAGTCGAGGGGTATGAAAGGGAAGCAGTGGTTGAGAGAGGAGTGAGACAGGGTTGTAGCTTACCCCCGATGTTATTCAATCTTTATATTGAGCAAGCAGTAAAGGAAACAAAAGAAAAATCTGGAGTAGGAATTGAAATCCAAGGAGAGAAATAAAAACCTTGAAGTTTGCCGATGACATCGTAATTCTGTCAGAGACAGCAAAGGACCTGGAAGAGCAGTTGAACGGAATAGACAGTGTCTTGAAAGTAGGATATAAAGTGAACATCAACAAAAGCAAAACAAGGATAATGGAATGTTGTTGTTGTTGTTGTGGTCTTCAGTCCTGAGACTGGTTTGATGCAGCTCTCCATGCTACTCTATCCTGTGCAAGCCTCTTCATCTCCCAGTACCTACTGCAACCTACATCCTTCTGAATCTGCTTAGTGTATTCATCTCTTGGTCTCCCTCTACGATTTTTACCCTCCACGCTGCCCTCCAATGCTAAATTTGTGATCCCTTGATGCCTCAAAACATGTCCTACCAACCGATCCCTTCTTCTAGTCAAGTTGTGCCACAAACTTCTCTTCTCCCCAATCCTATTCAATACCTCCTCATTAGTTACGTGATCTACCCACCTTATCTTCAGCATTCTTCTGTAGCACCACATTTCGAAAGCTTCTATTCTCTTCTTGTCCAAACTAGTTATCGTCCATGTTTCACTTCCATACATGGCTACACTCCATACAAATACTTTCAGAAACGACTTCCTGACACTTAAATCTATACTCGATGTTAACAAATTTATCTTCTTCAGAAACGATTTCCTTGCCATTGCCAGTCTACATTTTATATCCTCTCTACTTCGACCACCGTCAGTTATTTTACTCCCTAAATAGCAAAACTCCTTTACTACTTTAAGTGTCTCATTTCCTAATCTAATCCCCTCAGCATCACCCGATTTAATTTGACTACATTCCATTATCGTCGTTTTGCTTTTGTTGATGTTCATCTTATATCCTCCTTTCAAGACACTGTCCATTCCGTTCAACTGGTCTTCCAAGTCCTTTGCTGTCTCTGACAGAATTACAATGTCATCGGCGAACCTCAAAGTTTTTACTTCTTCTCCATGAATTTTAATACCTACTCCGAATTTTTCTTTTGTTTCCTTTACTGCTTGCTCAATATACAGATTGAATAACATCGGGGAGAGGTTACAACCCTGCCTCACTCCTTTCCCAACCACTGCTTCCCTTTCATGCCCCTCGACTCTTATAACTGCCATCTGGTTTCTGTACAAATTGTAAATAGCCTTTCGCTCCTTGTATTTTACCCCTGCCACCTTCAGAATTTGAAAGAGGGTATTCCAGTTAACGTTGTCAAAAGCTTTCTCTAAGTCTACAAATGCTAGAAACGTAGGTTTGCCTTTTCTTAATCTTTCTTCTAAGATAAGTCGTAAGGTTAGTATTGCCTCACGTGTTCCAGCATTTCTATGGAATCCAAACTGATCTTCCCCGAGGTCCGCTTCTAGCAGTTTTTCCATTCGTCTGTAAAGAATTCGCGTTAGTATTTCTTCTTGAAGTCTGTGGGTATTTCGCCTATCTCATACATCTTGCTCACCAGATGGTAGAGTTTTGTCAGGACTGGCTCTCCCAAGGCCGTCAGTAGTTCCAATGGAATGTTGTCTACTCCGGGGGCCTTGTTTCGACTCAGGTCTTTCAGTGCTCTGTCAAACTCTTCACGCAGTATCTTATCTCCCATTTCGTCTTCATCTACATCCGCTTCCATTTCCATAATATTGTCCTCAAGTGCATCGCCCTTGTATAAACCCTCTATATACTCCTTCCACCTTTCTGCCTTCCCTTCTTTGCTTAGAACTGGGTTGCCATCTGAGCTCTTGATATTCATACAAGTGGTTCTCTTCTCTCCAAACGTCTCTTTAATTTTCCTGTAGGCAGTATGTATCTTACCCCTAGTGAGACAAGCCTCTACATCCTTACATTTGTCCTCTAGCCATCCCTGCTTAGCCATTTTGCACTTTCTGTCGATCTCATTTTTGAGACGTTTGTATTCCTTTTTGCCTGCTTCATTTACTGCATTTTTATATTTTCTCCTCCATCAATTAAATTAAATATTTCTTCTGTTACCCAAGGATTTCTATTAGCCCTCGTCTTTTGACCTACTTGATCGTCTGCTGCCTTCACTACTTCATCCCTCAGAGCTACACATTCTTCTCCTACTGTATTTCTTTCCCCCATTCCTGTCAATTGTTCCCTTATGCTCTCCCTGAAACTCTCTACAACCTCTGGTTCTTTCAGTTTATCCAGGTCCCAACTCCTTAAATTCCCACCTTTTTGCAGTTTCTTCAGTTTCAATCTGCAGTTCATAACCAATAGATTGTGGTCAGAATCCACATCTGCTCCTGGAAATGCCTTACAATTTAAAACCTTGTTCCTAAATCTCTGTCTTACCATTATATAATCTATCTGATACCTTTTAGTATCTCCAGGATTCTTCCAGGTATACAACCTTCTTTTATGATTCTTGAACCAAGTGTTAGCTATGATTAAGTTGTGCTCTGTGCAAAATTCTACAAGGCGGCTTCCTCTTTCATTTCTTCCCCCCAACCCATATTCTCCTACTATGTTTCCTTCTCTCCCTTTTCCTACTGACGAATTCCAGTCACCCATGACTATTAAATTTTCGTCTCCCTTCACTACCTGAATAATTTCTTTTATCTCGTCATACATTTCATCTATTTCTCCATCATCTGCAGAGCTAGTTGGCATATAAACTTGTACTACTGTAGTAGGCATGGGCTTTGTGTCTATCTTGGCCACAATAATGCGTTCACTATGCTGTTTGTAGTAGCTAACCCGCACTCCTATTTTTTTATTCATTATTAAACCTACTCCTGCATTACCCCTATTTGATTTTGTATTTATAACCCTGTAATCACCTGACCAAAAGTCTTGTTCCTCCTGCCACCGAACTTCACTAATTCCCACTATATCTAACTTTAACCTATCCATTTCCCTTTTTAAATTTTCTAACCTACCTGCCCGATTAAGGGATCTGACATTCCGCGCTCCGATCCGTAGAATGCCAGTTTTCTTTCTCCTGATAACGACGTCCTCTTGAGTAGTCCCCGCCCGGAGATCCGAATGGGGGACTATTTTACCTCCGGAATATTTTACCCAAGAGGACGCCATCATCATTTAATCATACAGTAAAGATGCATGTCCTCGGGAAAAATGTAGTAGAACTAAATCAGGTGATGCTGAGGGAATTAGATTAGGAAATGAGACACTTAAGGTAGTAGATGAGTTTTACTATTTGGGGTGCAAAATAACTGATGATGGTCGAAGTAGAGAGGATATAAAATGGAGACTGGCAATGGCAAGGAAACCGTTTCTGAAGAAGAGAAATTTGTTAACATCGAGAATAGATTTAAGTATCAGGAAGTCTTTTTTGAAAGTATTTGTATGGAGTGTAGCCATGTATGGAAGCGAAAAATGGACGATAAATAGTTTAGACCAGAAGAGAATGGAAGCTTTTGAGATATGGTGCTCCAGAAGAATGCTGAAGATTAGATGGGTAGATCACGTAACTAATTAGGAAATACTGAATAGAATTGGGGAGAAGAGGAATTTGTGGCACAACTTGACTAGAAGAAGGGATCGGTTGGCAGGACACGTTCTGAGTCATAAAAAAAATGGCTCTGAGCGCTATGGGACTCAACTTCTGAGGTCATCAGTCCCCTAGAATTTAGAACTACTTAAACCTAACTAACCTAAGGACATAACACACCTCCACGCCCGAGGCAGGATTCGCACCTGCGACCGTAGCGGTCGCGCGGTTCCAGACTGTAGCGCCTAGAACCGTTCAGCCACTCCAGCCGGCTCTGAGTCATCAAGGGATCACCAATTTAGTATTGGAGGGAAGCGTGTGGGGATACAATGAGACCAAGAGATGAATACAGTAAGCAGATAGAGGAAAATGTATGTTGCAGCAGTTACTCGGAGATGAAGGGGCTTGCACAGGATAGAGTACCATGGAGAGCTGCGTCAAATCAATCAATGGACTGAAGACCACAACAACAACAACGAACAACAACAACAACAACAACAACGAACAATAACAACAACAACGAACACCATTTTTTCATAAAATTTATAACGCAAGTTACAGCAAGTTGAAGATGTAACAATAACTAATTTCACAGTGCTTTATGACAAAATCTTTTGAAGACTACCTACTGCCCACCATGAAAGCTGGAGTTCCCAGTAGTGGGCGGTGGCGACCAGGTTGTCTACCACGGTTCTGAAGTGCCTTGGTACTCCAGCTCGTCGTATTCCCGACTGCACACGCCTCACGTTCATTGTTCTTCTTTCATTTTGTTGTTTGTCGCCGGCCAGTGTGGCCGAGCAGTTCTAGGCGCTACAGTCTGGAACCGCGCGACCGCTACGGTCGCAGGTTCGAATCCTGCCTCGAGGATGGATGTGTGTGGTGTCCTTAGGTTAGTTAGGTTTAAGTAGTTCTAAGTTCTAGGGGACTGATGACCTCAGCAGTTAAGTCCCATCGTGCTCAGAGCCATTTGAACCATTTGTTGTTTGTCTGGGCCATTTAACAATGCTCAGATGTTATCACAGTTCGTGTGTTCTATGAATTTTAACTCAGGATGGGAAATAATTTAATTAAGAGAGGCTACGAAAGTGGATTACTATAGTAAGAAAATGTTCTTCGTATCAAGTGGTATGGGTGTATTGCGACCCGCGGAACAAAATAGGAGGGTGGGGGGGGGGGAGGGAGTGGGGGGAGGGGGACAGTCTCCCGCATTCCCCATCCAACAGGGACCTGAGCTGAGCAACGGACGTTTTGAGGTATCAAGCTCCAAATGTCCATTGCATGCAGCTGCCTACGCAACGTACGTTCAGAAACTGGTTGAGATAGGACTGAATTCCCGGATTGCAGCAATTCCTGTCGGGTTTGAAACCAATCGTCACTGACAATTGTAACATTTGTCTCCAATTCTTGTTGGTTACGACCATTGTACTTACCCCATACTACACTGCAGCGAAAGGTACACCGTTCCTTGTGGGACATTTAACACATTCTGCACTGATATACCAACAAATCCACCAACGTCACTCACAGTCTGAACGTGGGTACATTGGAACACAATAGCTCGTTTTTGCCATTCTGTCACGTATCCCGTAGATATCGTAATATCCGCACTGATTCCATACAACCGACATACATACACTGCTTCACTGCTGTGGCTTATGGGAGTGGTGGACTGTCAGATTACTGCGTGGTACCAGTTCTGTGCTAATCTATAGAGTCCGCAGCTCGTGGCCGTGCGGTAGCGTTCTCGCTTCCCGCGCCGGAGTTCGCGGGTTCGATTCCCGGCGGGGTTAGGGATTTTCTCTGCCTCGTGATGACTGGGTGTTGTGTGATGTCCTTAGGTTAGTTAGGTTTAAGTAGTTCTAAGTTCTAGGGGACTGATGACCATAGATGTTAAGTCCCATAGCGCTCAGAGCCATTTGAACCTAATCTATAGAGATATACAAGGAGGTGACAAAAACTCGTGGGATAGCAAAATACCCTTACGGAGATGGTAGTGTCACGTACACAAGGCATAAAAGGGCAGTGCATGGCGGGGTTGTCATTTGTACTCATGTGATTCATGTGAAAAGGCTCATGGCCACACGATAGGAGTAAACACACTTTGAATGCGGAATGATGGTCGGAGGTACACTCATGGGACGTGCTATTACGGAAATCGTTAGGAAATTAAATATTGCGAGCTTCACAATGTCAAGAGTGTGCCGAGAATATTAAAGTTCAGGCATTACCTCTCACCACGGAAAACGCAATGGCCGAAGGCCTTCACTTAGTGACCGAGAGCAGCAGTGTTTGTGTAGAGTTGTCAGTGCTAACAGACATGCAACACTGAATGAAATAACAGCAGAAATCAATGTGGGACCTACGAAGAACGTATCGTTTTGGATAAGGCAGGAAAATTTGGCAGCAGACGACCAACGCCATTGTCTTTTCTAACAGCATGACATTTTCTGCAGCGCCTCTGCTGGGCTCGTGGCCATGTCAGGACTCTAGACGACTGGCCTGGTCACAGGAGTCCCGATTTCAGTTGGTAATTGGTTATGATAAGGTTCAAGTGTGACACAGACGCCCATGGAGCCATGGACCCAAGTTATCAAGAAGGCACTGAGCAACCTGGTGGTGTGAGCTGTGTTTACATGGATTGGTCTCTGTACTATGGTAGAACTGAGCCGAACATTGACTGTAAATGTTTATGACTGGCTCTCTGGAGACAATATGCATTCATGTACTTCATCTTCCCAAACAAGGATGGAGTTTTTGTGGATGACAATGCGCCATGTCACCGGCAACAATTCTTTGAAGTTGGCTTTCCTTTTAATAATTTTGTATGGTTAATGGTATTCGTCTTTTATATTATCACAATTGGTTTCTATAATAGATATCAAAATTTAAAAGTCTGCTACATGTATTTTACCTAATGTGTTTTTATCAGGTTATGGTTCTTATATAAATGAAGAATATATATAAGCCCACAGTAGCGACATCTATTAAGCATGTAGGCAAATAGATTTCTAGTAGCTACTGCAATTCAGTAGTTTTGTACAGTAACGTCAGTTGCGACATGACTGTGTGGACGATGTAGCCTATTTTACACACTATTTTAGTTCTATGTGACGATGCTTTGCTGAGTGTGAAACGTCCCCTTTTGAACAATTATATACGACTGTGCTTAAACTGACACACAATATTTTTAGCGCAACGCAGTCTGACTTTCAAAAATCCCTACAAAAGAATGGCCCTGACTAACATTAACCTATACGTTTCACCAATCACTTACCTCACAAAAATCTTGGTTACTCGAACTACTGCAATACAGCAAGCGCCACTACTGCCAGCTAAATAAAAGATTCAAACTACGGAAGGCACTAACTACTGATAGGCATAGTTAGCAAATGAAAGATTTTAATAGAGAACAAACAATGTATTTACCTTAATAGTCATAATATATATCGCACTTCATGATATCCAGTATTACAAATTTCAAAACTCCGCCATCTCTCTCCCCACATCCACCACAGCTGGCGGCTCACCTCCAACTGCGCAACGCTACGCGCTGTTCACATCCAGCTGCCCAACACTACAATGGCTGGCAGACAACAATGCAAACTAGCCGCAGACTGCACACAGCACAGCCAGTGATTTTCATACAGAGCGCTACGTAACGTTGCCAATAAGAAAACATAAACTGCCTACTTACAAGTGTATAAATGTTTTGACGATGCCATTACGGCTTTATCACATTAGGATATGGTGTAGAACAGGTACACTTTACCTTATTTTATCTATACATTTCCAGTTTGTATGAGAGTATATTGTGATATGAAATGCTACACTCCTGGAAATGGAAAAAAGAACACATTGACACCGGTGTGTCAGACCCACCATACTTGCTCCGGACACTGCGAGAGGGCTGTACAAGCAATGATCACATGCACGGCACAGCAGACACACCAGGAACCGCGGTGTTGGCCGTCGAATGGCGCTAGCTGCGCAGCATTTGTGCACCGCCGCCGTCAGTGTCAGCCAGTTTGCCGTTGTATACGGACCTCCATCGCAGTCTTTAACACTGGTAGCATGCCGCGACAGCGTGGACGTGAACCGTATGTGCAGTTGACGGACTTTTGGCGAAGGCGTATAGTGAGCATGCGGGAGGCTGGGTGGACGTACCGCCGAATTGCTCAACACGTGGGGCGTGAGGTCTCCACAGTACATCGATGTTGTCGCCAGTGGTCGGCGGAAGGTGCACGTGCCCGTCGACCTGGGACCGGACCGCAGCGACGCACGGATGCACGCCAAGACCGTAGGATCCTACGCAGTGCCGTAGGGGACCGCACCGCCACTTCCCAGCAAATTAGGGACACTGTTGCTCCTGGGGTATCGGCGAGGACCATTCGCAACCGTCTCCATGAAGCTGGGCTACGGTCCCGCACACCGTTAGGCCGTCTTCCGCTCACGCCCCAACATCGTGCAGCCCGCCTCCAGTGGTGTCGCGACAGGCGTGAATGGAGGGACGAATGGAGACGTGTCGTCTTCAGCGATGAGAGTCGCTTCTGCCTTGGTGCCAATGATGGTCGTATGCGTGTTTGGCGCCGTGCAGGTGAGCGCCACAATCAGGACTGCATACGACCGAGGCACACAGGGCCAACACCCGGCATCATGGTGTGGGGAGCGATCTCCTACACTGGCCGTACACCACTGGTGATCGTCGAGGGGACACTGAATAGTGCACGGTACATCCAAACCGTCATCGAACCCATCGTTCTACCATTCCTAGACCGGCAAGGGAACTTGCTGTTCCAACAGGACAATGCACGTCCGCATGTATCCCGTGCCACCCAACGTGCTCTAGAAGGTGTAAGTCAACTACCCTGGCCAGCAAGATCTCCGGATCTGTCCCCCATTGAGCATGTTTGGGACTGGATGAAGCGTCGTCTCACGCGGTCTGCACGTCCAGCACGAACGCTGGTCCAACTGAGGCGCCAGGTGGAAATGGCATGGCAAGCCGTTCCACAGGACTACATCCAGCATCTCTACGATCGTCTCCATGGGAGAATAGCAGCCTGCATTGCTGCGAAAGGTGGATATACACTGTACTAGTGCCGACATTGTGCATGCTCTGTTGCCTGTGTCTATGTGCCTGTGGTTCTGTCGGTGTGATCATGTGATGTATCTGACCCCAGGAATGTGTCAATAAAGTTTCCCCTTCCTGGGACAATGAATTCACGGTGTTCTTATTTCAATTTCCAGGAGTGTATATTGCTTCTAGAGATAGACTGCCCAACAGGTGTAAAAAAAGTTATATTGTAGATCTGAAGATGGTCATTACTCACTGAAACCGATCATCGTCAAAGGAATTTATATTATGATCAAAGACTGGAATAATAAAACATTTGACAGTATTGGATCACTGTTCATATTCTCGACTATGTCGCAGCTGGTGCCCTAGCTCAATATGTCTGCACAAAGGGAAGAAAAATTTTAGTGTCTGATTCCACAGATAATATCACACAACCGAAAATACATACATTTTAAAACTATGTCGTGACTCCTGTACATTCATAAGAAACATTCATTATTTTACTCTTACGTTAAGAAACAAATACTCCTTTGTGCTTCTCACAACTGATAGGCACATACTTTTAACATCTCGATACAGCTGATACCTGACGCATCGATTTTCAAATCGTTTGCTTAATAAAAGAAAATATAAATCTTTTACCAAATTTGCGTTGTATTGTTACAGTAGAATTTCTTCAGTAATAAAAATAAGCTAAAGTGGCTTCGGAATCTTTAGCATCGTCACCTGTCTTGCGCCATCAGTGCGTTTGGTTCAGCTGATCCCATGCCTAACGAGTAGCCAGGATTCAACATCCGAAGTTATCCTTTGCGCGCAATTCTGTTAAAATTTATTAAGTATTAGGGCCAGTCTTTCTTAGTGGAACATCATCGGATCAGCTGGGCATGACGACTGGTGAAGTAAAATCCGTTAGCCACAACGTAATTGTAACACAACGAAGTAGGCTAATACTGAGCAAGAAGTAGGGCTTTTTTATTTATGTGCATGCTAAGATCTTTACTTGGCTCATCCTTAGAGGTTAATCAAAACCTCCTTTTCAAAGAAGTCGGTCAGCATTGTCTACATGTTTAAAAATTACGTATATAAAATTTTATTAATCACAGAAATCATACCATCCCTTTTCAACTTGAAAATGAATGTAGCGGTTATAAGCGACTGTAACCGTTTAATGCATACCGGTACATCTATAAGAATTTCAGACAATATGAAAGAATGTTGAAATAATACGGGTTCTCTATGAATAGCCTCGATCACACAGACGCCATCTAATGATAATCGATTTCACGCCAGCCGGTACTTCTCCGTCTGTTTTTCAAACTGCCGATGCCATCTTCAAGCTGTCTTAATTCTGTCTCTGACGATACATTCTCTGCATTGTCATGACAGAACGACGATTGTTTATTTATAACACCTGTAAGTTGGTTTTCGCTTATAACACCACTGGCATTCGCTCCCGACTAACCCCGCTTGTGCAACGATCGGAATTTTGGAGTTTATTATACATTTTCTGTTATTCTTACCGATATACCGCCATGCACTGAATAGTTACAACAGTTTTTCGATGCTATATCCATTTACAACTAGCGTATCTGAATCTCCATAAATTTGTGAAGAATACGCGGTGGTCCATTGATCGTGACCGGGCCAAATATCTCACGAAATAAGCGTCAAACGAAACAACTACAAAGAACGAAACTTGTCTAGCTTGAAGGGGGAAACCAGATGGCGCTATGCTTGGCCCGCTAGATGGCGCTGCTATAGGTCAAACAGATATCAACTGCGTTTTTTTAAAAATAGGAATCCCCATTTTTATTACATATTCGTGTAGTACGTAAAGAAATATGAATGTTTTAGTGGGACCACTTTTTTCGCTTTGTGATAGATGGCGCTGTAATAGTCACAAACATATGGCTCACACTTTTAGACGAACAGTTGGTAACAGGTTTTTAAAATTAAAATACGTTTGAACATTTTATTTCGGTTGTTCCAATGTGATACATGTACCTTTGTGAGCTTATCATTTCTGAGAACGCATGCTGTTACAGCGTGATTACCTGTAAATACCACATTAACGCAATAAATGCTCAAAATGATGTCCGTCAACCTCAGTGCATTTGGCAATATGTGTAACGACATTCCTCTAAACAGCGAGTAGTTCGCCTTCCGTAATGTTCGCACATGCATTGGCAATGCGCTGACGAATGTTGTCAGGCGTTGTCGGTCGATAGCAAATATCCTTCAACTTTCCCCACAGAAAGAAATCCGGGGACGTCAGAATCGGTGAACGTGCTTCAACGACCAATCCACCTGTCATGAAACATGCTATTCAATATCACTTCAACCGCACGCGAGCTATGTGCCGGACATCCATCATGTTGGAAGTACATCGCCATTCTGTCATGCAGTGAAACATCTTGTAGTAACATCGGTAGAACATTACGTACGAAATCAGCATACATTATTGCACCATATAGATTGCCATCGATAAAATGGGGGCCAATTATCCTTCCTCCCATAATGCCGCACCATACATTAACCCGCCAAGGTCGCTGATGTTCCATTTGTCGCAGCCATCGTGCATTTTCCGTTGACCAATAGTGCATATAATGCCGGTTTAAGTTACCGCTGTTGGTGAATGATGCTTCGTCGTTAAATAGAACGCGTACAAAAAATCTGTCATCATCCCGTAATTTCTCTTGTGCCCAGTGGCAGAACTGTACACGACGTTCAAAGTCGTCGCCATACAGTTCCTGGTGCATATGGTACGGGTGCAGTCGATGTTGATGTAGCATTCTCAACACCGACGTTTTTGAGATTCCCGATTCTCGCGCAATTGGTCTGCTACTGATGTGCAGATTACACGCGATAGCAGCTAAAACAAGTACTTGGGAATCATCATTTGTTGCAGGTCGTGGTTGACGATTCACATGTGGCTCAACACTTGCTATTTCCTTAAATAACGTTTTAACTATCCGGCGAACGGTCGGGACACTTGGATGATGTCGTCCAGGATAACGAGCAGCATACATAGCACACGCCCGTTGGGCATTTGGATCACAACAGCCATACATCAACACGATGTCGACCTTTTCCGCAATTGGTAAACGGGTAATGTATCACGAATCAAATACCGTCCGCACTTGTGAAATGTTACGTGATGCCTCGTACTAATACGTTGTGACTATTACAGCGCCATCTATCACAAAGCGAAAAAGTGGTCCAACTAAAACATTCATATTTCTTCAGATACTACACGAATATGTAATAAAAATGGGGGTTCCTACTTTTTAAAAAACGCAGTTGATGACCGTTTGACCTATGGCAGCGCCATCTAGCGGGCCAACCATAGCGCCATCTGGTTTCCCCC
The DNA here is from genome assembly GCF_023898315.1 of Schistocerca nitens. NCBI lineage: Eukaryota > Metazoa > Arthropoda > Insecta > Orthoptera > Acrididae > Schistocerca > Schistocerca nitens. The sequence goes on from NC_064614.1 coordinate 1,178,305,022, forward strand.
TTCAAGCTAGACGAGTTGCCTTCTTTGTAGTTTTTTCGCTTGATGCTTTTTTCGTGAGATATTTGGCCCGGTCACTATCAATGAATTACCCTGTATAATTGTAGAAAACACAGGGTGCCCACAATTAAAGTAGAGAGAGATTGACATCTCAAAATTTGAACCGCATGTTATTGACGCAGGGGGAAAACGTTCGAAACAAAACAAAATTAACGAAAATTTGACCAGTGGGTGGCGCTGTAAGTGTTAAGCGTCAGAATATGCACGCCAACAGACGCGCGGCACATGGCTGTCCCTCAGTTTGCGTGCGAGACACCGAACATGATTGCCTCCATGAAGGATCGCGCGCTGCTGGTAAAGCTGTTTAACAAAAACGGTGACTGTGCGCCGTAAGTTCTGCAGAGGTTCCGGACACCGAAGGCTGTGAGCAAAGGCATTTGTCCGATGTCTGCCAAGAGTCTGGAGAAAATGACTACAAAATTCGAGAAGACAAGATTTTTTCAACTGTATTGTGGTAGACTGAGGAAAGCAGCTGATCCGACGCCAGTCGAAGATATGGCCACAGCATTACACGAGGGGTCGAGCGGTGGTGTGAAGACATGCAGTGCGTGGGGAATTGCCCGAACATCGGACATGCACAGGGCATAAAACCCTAAAAACATACCGCACCGCTATTCATACAAAACCAGCAATCTTCAGGAATTGCTTTCTGGTGACCTGTTTGAAAGACAAACGCTCCCTCTGGAATTTCTTGATAGCGTGGAAGTGAACTATGAACGACATAGAAAATTCTGTGGAGAGACTAAGCCCATTTCCATCTCCCATGACACGCCAATACACAGAATTGCAAAATATCGGCAACGTAAAATTCGTACACTCATCAACCGGTACCACTTGATTCTGCAAAGGTGACTGTGTTCCGGGTTTATCGTAGGGCTGTATTTTTCCGAGAAAATAAGTCCTGCGGGTCCTGTTACCTGTACCATCACTGGTAAACGTAAAGAAAGTCTTTTGTGCACCAACGTCATTCCCACCAGCAATGGGGATGTGTGGGTAGGATCCCTTTTATGCAAGGTGGTGCTCCTCCTCACTTTGCACAGGAGTGAAGCGGCTACTGCAGAGGCATTTCGGAAATCCTAGAATTATCAGGAACGATTGACAAGAGTAGTGGCAAGAAATGCAGTAGAAGAAGAGTGGGTAGCTTTGAGAGATGAAATAGTGAAGGCAGCAGAGGGTCAAGTAGGTAAAAAGACGAGGGATAATAGAATCCTTGGGTAACAGAAGAGATACTGAATTTAATTGATGAAAGGAGAAAATGCAAAACTGCAGTAAATGAAGCAGACAAAAAGGAATACAAACGTCTCAAAAATGAGATCGACAGGAAGTGCAAAATGGCTAAGCAGGGATGGCTAGAGGACAAATGTAAGGATGTAGAGGCGTATATCACTACTGCCTAAAGGAAAATTAAAGAGACCTTTGGAGAAAAGAGAACCACATGCATGAATATCAAGAGCTCAGATGGAAACCCAGTTCTAAGCAAAGAAGGGAAAGTAGAAAGGTGGAGGGGGTGTATAGAGGGTCTATACTAGGGCGATGTTCTTGAGGACACTATTATGGAAATGGAAGAGGATGTAGATGAAGATGAAATGGGAGATATGATACTGCGTGAAGAGTTTGACAGAGCACTGAAAGACCTGGGTCGCAACAAAGCTCCGGGAGTAGACAACATTCCATTAGAACTCCTGATAGCCTTGGGAGAGCTAGTCCTGACAAAACTCTGCCATCTGGTGAGCAAGATGTATGAGACAGGCGAAATACCTTCAGACTTCAAGAAGAATATAATAATTCCAATCACAAAGAAAGCAAGTGTTGACAGATGTGAAAATTACAGAACTATCAGTTTAATAAACCACGGCTGGAAAATACAAACACGAATTATTTGCAGACAAATGGAAAAACTGGTAGAAGCCGACCTCGGGGAAGATCAGTTTGGATTCCATAGAATTGTTGGAACACGTGAGGCAATACTGACCCTCGACTTATCTTAGAAAATAGATTAAGGAAAGGTAAACCTACGTTTCTAGCATTTGTAGACTTAGAGATAGCTTTTGACAATGTTGACTGGAATACTCTTTTTCAAATTCTGAAGGTGGCAGGGGTAAAATACAGGGAGCGAAAGGCTATTTACAATTGGTACAGAAACCAGATGGCAGTTATAAGAGTCGAGTGGTATGAAAGGGTAGCAGTGTTTGGGAAGGGAGTGAGACAGGGTTGTAGCCTATCCCTGATCGTACTCAATCTGTTTATTTAGCAAACAATAAAGGAAACAAAAGAAAAATTCGGAGTAGGAATTAAAATCCATGGAGAAGAAATAAAACCTTTGAGGTTCGCCGATGACATTGTAATTCTGTCAGAGACAGCAAAGGACCTGGAAGAGCAGCTGAATGGAATGGACAGTGTCTTGAAAGGAGGATATAAGATGAACATCAACAAAAAAAAACGAGGATAATGGAATGTAGTCGAATTAAATAGGGTGATGCTGAGGGTATTAGATTATGAAATGAGACGCTTAAAGTAGTAAATGAGTTTTGCTATTTGGAAGCAAAATAACTGATGATGGTCGAAGTAGAGAGGATATAAAGTAGACTGGCAATGGCAAGGAAAGAGTGTCTGAAGATGAGTATAGATTTGTCAGGAAGTCTTTTCGGGAAGTATTTGTATGGAGTGTATCCATGTATGGGAGTAAAACGTGGACGATAAATAGTTTAGACAAAAAGAGAACAGAAGCTTTCGAAATGTGGTGCTACAGAAGAATGCTGAAGATTAGATGGGTAGATCACATCACTAATGAGGAGGTATTGAATAGAATTGGGGAGGAGAGAAATTTGTGGCACAACTTGATTAGAAGAAGGGGTCGGTTTGTAGGACATATTCTGAGGCATCAAGGGAATACCAATTTAGTATTGGAGGGCAGTGCGGAGTGTAAAAATCATAGAGGGGGACCCAGAGATGAATACACTAAACGGTTTCAGAAGGATGTAGGTTGCAGCAGGTACTAGGAGATGAAGAAGCTTGCACAGGATAGAGTAGCATGGAGAGCTGCATCAAACCAGTCTCTGGACTGAAGACCACAACAACAACAACAACAACAGTATTATCAGCCCTCATTTCCTTACAGCGTTTATGTCCATGTCACCTGATCTTAATCCGTCTGACTTCGGGCTGTAGGGTTATCTGGTAAATGTTGTTTTCAGTGCTCCAATTACGAGCGTTGCTCAATTGAAAGCACGCATTGCGCAACGCTTGCTGACCCTCGAGATAGTACGATCTGTTATGGAACTTGCTGTTTCTCGATTTCAACTTGTTGCGGAAAATGGTGTACCCCATACTGAACATGTCCTGCGCCAGCCTCACGACAGTTAGAAACCGATGTCATTTTGCATTTTATGCAGTTTTTGGCCCTAAGACAATTAAAAACCGATGGTATTTTGCTTTTCATGCTGTTTTTTCTTTTTTTTTCTTTTATTGATTTTCAATTCCCCCCGAATGGGGCGGGCTGGCAGCAGCTTAGTTCGTTGCTCTACAGCCTACAGACTTTTATCTTAAAAAACGGAAGAAGAAAAGAAACAAGAAAAACAGGCAATAAAACGGTGATGCAAGTGTAAAATGGCGGAAAAATGCGGAAAGTTAAAACAGAAAGCAAAAGGGGTTGGCAACGTTAATAAAAGACACAGGAATCAGACAAGAAACATAGCACACACATAATTAAAAAAAAACACACGGCGACAGTGTGGTTTCTGTTCGCAAGAGATAAAAAGGCACACTCAGCGACAGTATGATGGCCGTTCGCAACACTTCCCAAAAAACACAACACGGAACACCCACTGTAAGACACTCACTGTAGAACACTCAATGTAGAACACTGCACGAAAGTGGCGGCAAAAGATGTCACTCCTGAGCCAAAGGCAGATTGGGGGGGGGGGGGGGACCTGGAGCAGGGGGAAGAACAAGGAGGGAGGAAGGAAAAAAACGAAAAAGGGGGGGGGGGAACCAAGGAGGGAGAGGACTAATAAAGGGGGAGAAGGGCAGACGCGAGAGGGAATGAGAGGAGGCAGAGGAGGGAAATGTAAAAGGACTCGGGGGAGAGAAGGGGGCAAAGAGAGGGGAGGTGGGGAAGAAAGAGGATGGAAGGGGGGGAGAGGGAGCCCGGGAAAAGGACAGAGGAAAGGAGGGGGAGTGAGGATCAGAGTTGATAGGAGAGATAAATGGAGGGAGAGAGGGCATGCTGTTTTTGGCCTCAGGACAAATAAAAACCGATTTTTCCCATCCGATTTAATAGGACCTTGTCGTGGTGGATGCACTTACCTGATTAACAGTGCCACAAGAGTTGGGTGCCGGACTTGTACAGTCATGAACATTGAACAGTAGAGATGGTGTAATGTGCAACTGAAACCATAGCTGCAGATTTGCGATTCAGCTGTCATTTCTAGCCGACACCATTTACGTTAAGGCGCTTACAACGCCATCTACTGCTAAAATTTTCTTTAAATTTAATTTTTGTTCCATAACGTTTCCCCCTACATCAATAACATGTTGAAGTTTTAAGTAATTCTGAGCAGTGGTTCTCGTTCTACAGCATTTCGAACCTGGAACTAATTATGTGTATCCTACCCACAAAGGGCCCAATTATGACAAGGTGCGCCACAGCCTCTCCACGAACTTGCTCTGGCATTATGGAAGTTATCAATAACCTCCCCGCGTAGCCGTGCGGTCTGGGGGGCATTGCCACGGCTCGCGCGGCTCCTCCCGTTGGAGGTTCGAGTCCTCCCTCGGGCATGGGTGTGTGTGTTGTCCTTAGCGTAAGTTAGGTTAAGTTAAATTAAGTAGTGTGTAACCCTAGGGATCGATGACCTCAGCAGTTTGGTCCCATAGGAACTTTCCACAAATTTCCAATTTTCCAATAACTTCCCCATACTATCACACAGTTCTTGAACATTTTGGATGCAATGAATGCGTTATCACATCTATGAGTGGTTAATTTGCGGACTTTCCAAATCATACTTCATTATATCATTCCACAGTCCGCCCCAGGCAGATGAGTGGACAGCGCGACAGAATGTCAATCATAAGGGCCCGGCTTCGATTCCCGGCTGGATCGGAGATTTTCTCTGCTCAGGGACTGGCTGTTGTCTTGTCCTAATCATCATCATTTCATCCCCATCGACGCACATATCGCCGAAGTGGCGTCAAATCGAAAGACTTGCACCCGGCGGACGGTCTACACGACGGGAGGCCCTAGTCACACGACGTTTACATATCATTTCACTGGAAAGCCTGTTGATACAAAAGATTAAAAATGAAATGCAGATTCTCCCTACTGACTACTGTGCTGCTCTATCGCGCTGAGAAGGCTTCATTTTGTTGCACAAAAGTACGTGCAAACCAAGCCAGCACTCCGTAGTTCATGATTGTATGTTGGATAACATAGTGTGAATCGATACTATACTGAGATATGGACAGCCGTTGTTCCATAGCACTGCTTCACCGAAACTGATTCGGCTTAGACCGGCCGTGTGGTTGCAGACGCAGTCGAGCAGCGAAGTCTCATTTGCTGCCAGAAAAAGACGAGCGACGCAGCTTCGGCCGGTAGATGCATTGTGAGCTGTTGAAACCCACAGTTGGCTGGAAGCACAGGCACTGAGCAACGCAGGCAGCATAGGCTCTGTATGACGATAAGCGTAGGGAAGTCTTACCGCAGGATGACTAAACCACAGATGGTGCGGCGGCTCTCGTCCGGACCACAGCCGTGTTCCGTTTCGCTGTCTGAGTGACCAGCTGCCAACACTCACTCCTCACAGAAAAGTTATTTGTTCGATACATGCGTTCCATTTCTGGATCTATTATCGTATGACGCATTTTAGCTCCTGCATGTGCTGAATATCGCCCTGAAATACTGTCGTGTATTTTTGGAATACACTGCACAAATAACATCGAATATTGCTGAACATATTCGTATTGATCTTCACAACTGCAAGGGTGGAGAGGTACTTTATGATCACCTTTTGAAAGTAAGGTAATCTAGTCACTTACTTTGTAGTATAAATACTGAAAAAATCTTACAATTTTAAATATGTCTGTGAGCCAGCAACCGTACAAGAATGCAGCCACCTGGTTGCAACAAGGTTTAACTTGTATGGGTGCCTTCAACAGAAAAACCAAAAACAATTTCCTATAAAATATAAGAAAACCATTAACATAAAGGAAAACCAAGAATAGATGGTTATTATACCGAATCAATTTATGAGATGCCTGTACTCACATGTGGTGACAGTCAAAACAGATTTACGAGCATAATGTTCTCGTCATATAAAATAACTTATAAAAATCTTACTTAAAACCATATAAAAATCACAGACGTTGGAACTGACATAACAATAGTACTTGTCAGTAAAAAATTATAGCGACGTTACGTAGAACAGTGTACGCTGCTAAGTGCGGTACGAGAAAACACTCACTGGAGGTGGCATCAGACTAAGAGGCTTACAGGCGAAAGTTACCCTAATGTGGACACGAAACGAGTCTTGCCATCTACTGACAATCGGAGAAATCAAAAGCTCACATTAATAGAAATATTTTAAGTAGCAGATGAGGACCAATCTCGGAGGTCAACAGCCAATATTATACAAAATAAAAACGTATACAAGACACTGCAATAGAAAATATATATATTTTGTGTGAAAACAAACTACGAGTACAATGTAATAAATGAAAAGGAGACAGAAAGACTGTAATATCCTCGTCACCAGTGTATAGTGTGGCCAGTATCCTCTATCAACAACACAAATGCACCTGTGGATTAATATGCTTCTTTACTTACTTGTACAGGAAACATGTACTAAACTGGAATAGAGTCCATGTGTTGTGGTACAAGCTCATCAGTTATAGCCCTCTTGCAGACAATATCGGTAATCTCGCTATTACAAACTTAAGTCTCTCTGCTAGCCCCACTACAGGCACTAATCTAGTCGCGATGTACTGCCGTAACCTGTGACTGTATTGACAGTCTCCACACTGGATGAGTGAGTCACTGAGTCCTCCGGTCAGCGGCGGCGTCCTAAATACTCTGCTGTCGAGAGGGCGTTGGTGGCATGTTGCTTGTCGGTGTGTCTTTGGCCTCTCTCTGGATAGGTGCACTTGATCCAGCGCCTTATATCGATCTTCGCTCTACATCTTTGCCCACCGGTGTGCTGGCGACAACTTACACCAGCACGAAGATATTTCAGAACTACTCTGAGAAAACTGAGGAGTCAATTTTGGACGTTTCTAAGTAGGGGCTTTCAACCACTGAAGAAATTCTAATTACATAGTTGTGTTGTAACCTCCGCCTTACTAATCAGGCTATCGATATAAAATATGACCGTGGATTGCGTGTATGCCTAATGGATTTTTTATAATTGGATAAGGCTATCTTTCCCGAAGAAGTAATACCGTTAAGTAGGAGGAAAGTGTACAACCGACCCTTCTGATGGAAAGTCTACTAAAAATAAAATTAATTAAACCGAACAGGGCTATGATTTCGAAAATGAAAGTTATTTTGCGCATTCACTCACAAACAACACTGGACAGAAAGGGGCATCACTGATCATGAATCGAGAAGTTACAGTAATGAACGAAAAGGAAGTAATTAACGGTCACCAGCCCACTAGGGCTGATGATGGGAAAGAAAAACATGTAATTTTAAACACTGACGTGGCAACTAAAGGTTGACATTACTTTTAATTTGACATTAATTTTAAGTGAGTACGTAATGATAAAGAAGACTGAGAAGTCACTCTTACGTTATGTTTGGTATTAAATTTTCAAAAAGGCAATCGAGTAATGATTTGAAAATATGCAATTAAACTGTATGTTAGTACTGAACTTCGTTATGTGAACAATGACTTTCAGTGACCTCAGCATAACGCCATCAAAGAAATTTAGAAAAAAAAAACAAGCACTTTTTACTTTGCTGTTATTTATTTTGCAAATTGGATTTCATATTATTGTCTGAACAACTGAGCCTTTTTTACTGACTTGAACAGAATTAAATACTAGAATACATACCAAACCAAACAGCCATGTGCTTCAACCTATATATAAATTAAATAAATCTTCTGCACTCTTAATTTGTGCATTTCTTTAGATTGGAATTTTTTCCAGTGATTTATTCTCAAACTTAAAAAAGGAAATTGCTTCTCTTTAGCCATATACTGAAGCCTCTGTTGTACAACAGTTAATTGAAAGTAGACTGGGGCTAAAATTCTTAAAAGAGAAATTATTCATTAATAAACGGGCTATAACTATTCAATTTGTTTCTTATGACACTCAGTTAGCATATTAGGGAAAAAGGAACAAGAATCCTGCTTGGTAACAATGTCTGGGGGCAATGAGGACACAATCACCCTGAGTTAACTGATTATTATTTAAGTAAATCGTGTCAACCAAATCACATTCAGTTGTGCTGCTGGGTTAGCCGTTAATACTTTCTTCCAATGAACAGTCTTACTTCAATGCTATGCATATGACGAAATTTGGAGCCGACGACGAAACTGTGTTGCTGGAACTGCTGCTGTTGTTGACGACGGTAGCATCTTGTGGAGCCACGGCTAATTATAGGAATGGGCTATCGTAATTAATACAGCCTCTTCCGCCCGTCCACTGTCGATACTCCTGCTCTAGACATATGGCCGGCGAGCGTACATGATGCCGCCGAAATTGGTACTCTCTACTGCGAGAGCGTTAGCACCACACTTCAGCACACTACAAGCTCTGGAACCCGTCTCTCCTCTCTCTGCGCGCTCCCCGCAACAACTGATTTTACTACGCACAAGCATTGCTATTATCGTTGCTAGTCGATGCAAATAACAATTCCTTTTGTTTTTTCACAGAGCTTATAAGTTTGACAGTAAAACACAGATAAATACAACGAAATGTCAACAGACTTCTACCTAAGTGTACACATAAGCTGAAGCAATGCCCTTACTTATTAAAAGAAAGCATTTAAATTACAAATATTTACATACAATTTTTAAAAAAATTATATGTCGGTAGCAGGTGCCATGCATCCTGCATTTTCGGTGTTACAATGTGAAAATTAATTACAATGTCATAAATGAGAAGAAGGGAGGAAGCGATATTTTAGAACTACACTGAGGAAAATGAAGTCAATTTTAGGCATTTCTAAGCAGGGGCTTTAAACCGTTGAAGAAATTTTTATTAAATAGTTGCAACCGTTCATTCACAGCGAAACCACAACTAACAGAAAGGCATTTGAAAATTTTTAATTTTCTAAGAATATGAAGTCTGAAGCCTTTCTTTTCTGTGGGTAAGGTACTGATGTCACAAACTTCTTTAGGCTTACGACCTGTAATTAATAAATGATCGGCAAAGGATGAGTTATATATATTTGTACCTTTTTTTCAAAAATGGCTCTGAGCACTATGGGACTTAACTTCTGAGGTCATCAGTCCCCTAGAACTTACAACTACTTAAACCTAACTAACCTAAGGACATCACACACATCCATGCCCGAGGCAGGATTCGAGCCTGCGACCGCAGTGGTCTCGCGGTTCCAGACTGAAGCGCCTAGAACCGCTCGGCCACACCGGCCGGCGTGTACCTGTTTTACTAAGAGATGTTTTCTAACTCTAACATCAATTGCTCATCATGCCTGTGCTATGTAATAGGCTGGATATGTGCCAGAGCTAATTTTATAGACACCTGAGTTTTGTAAGGGAGAATATGCTGGTTTCCACTTAAGAATAAGTTATTTTTCAAACTGTTGTTAGTGGAAAATGCTACTTTGCAGTCCTATTTGTTGTGGAGGAAACGCAGAATCCTATAAGATACGGGCCCTAAAGATGGTATAGAATTTTTCTTTTCTTTTCATTACGTTCATTATTAGGAGAAGCGCTTAGAGTGGTGATATTACTATTGGTTTTATTTTTGAAAATATTGTCGACTATGGTTGGTTTGTATCCATTAGTGACCAATATAGTTTCAATCAAGCATCGAGGTTTTCGTCAGATAAAGGTCTGGAAGCACTTCTATGGATGGCAGGACGAAAAAAGACTTTTTGTTGTGAGCATGAAGGTGGCTCCAACAGTATAGTAGGCTGCTATTTGATTTTTCTGAAAAATATTGAAAGAATATAAACTTTTGTCAATGTTAAGTCTAAATAATTAATTTTTTCGTGAAACTCGTTACAGATTTTTCAGAGGTGATTAATGCATATTAGACCATCTGCAAATAATCAAAATATCATTCACATGTATGGAGTATGAAAGAAAACCTGTAGTGCCAACTAAAATTTTGTGAAACATTTTTCTTCTAAGGAATTCATGAAAATGTCTGAAAGAATACCAGCTAAGTATTTTGTTGTAAATCTGTTTTCATCTGTCACTACATGTGGGCATAGTCACATCATAAATTTGTTCGGTATAATAATATTGTATTCGTGGTTTTCCTCTACATTAATGGTTTTGCAATCTTTTCTAGGTAATTTTTTGGTTTATCTAATGAAGATACCCACAGTGGGTGTCAAAACAAGGTCAAGTCAAATTCTCTTGCAACCGGCTGGCTGTGTTACAAAAACCATACCGAAAAAAATATTTCTTGTTTTTAATGAATTCTTCTATCACATTTCATAAATATTTTAATTTTTGTGCTTAAACGTAACGCTTCGTAGTACGTCAATTTCCCCAATGAATGTCATATTCAATATTTTGAGATTCAAAAGCACTCCGTCTTCAGGCCACAAGTGGCCCATCGGGACCATCCGACAACCGTATCATCCTCAGTTGAGGATGCGGATAGGAGTGGCGTGTGGTCAGCACACCGCACTCCTGGTCGTTATGATGGTTTTGTTTGACCGGAGCCGCTACTATTCGGTCGAGTAGCTCCTCAATTGGCATCACGAGGCTGAGTGCACCCCGAAAAATGGCAACAGCACATGGCGGCTGGATGGTTACCCATCCAGGTGCCGACCACGCCCGACAGCGCTTATCTTCGGTGATCTCACGGGAACCGGTGTATCCACTGCGGCAAGGCCGTTGCCATATTTTGAGATTCAGGGCCTTACTTATACATTGATGTCTCTTTAAAAGGTATGTTGTGGGTAAAAGTTAACAATTAACGAAATTTCCATTTTTTACATTCCTTTTTATATTGGGCATAAAGTAGACCCATGTTGAAAGTGGCCTGATATTGCTAAGAGATATTTTCAAGTTCTGCACACTGCTTACACATCAGTATCTCTATAAAAGGTAAGTTTGTTGCATACATCAGCAACAATTAACGAATTTGCTTTTTTTAAACTTCATTTAGTGTGGACGTACAGTGTAACCCCCACCAATACGCCCTCGACAGTAAGTGTTATGGGATGTGTATTGATGTTGCCAGAGATAAAAAGAAAGTCCCAGAATCTGTTGGAAACGCAAAAGTGAAGAAGAAAGCTTAGCATGAAGCAGGACGCGAACCCACTTCCTTCGTGTTTCCAACAACGTGACCACAGTAAATATGTGCAACTCTTACCACTAATATCATTCATCTTGGATCATCTGAAGGCTTTTGCCACTGATGTTTCATTAACCGACATCCAATTACAACAAATCGTACAAAGAGTGACATTATTGCGATTAATATTCAGTACGCTATTGCCTTAAAACGGCAAACTGTCACAACACATAACTTACAATACAAACACTGTCAAATACGAGAAATCTAAAATGGCGTCTCCAAGCTTCTTCATTTGTCGACTGCTATATCGAGTTTCGTTTAGGCATTGAGTCGCGCATCATTGACATCTATTCCTGGCAAGCTGAGAGTGACAAGAACGAGACTGAGAGAGTACTTACATGTCTGATAAGCGCAGAAAAATTCTTGTACATGGGTTTGGGTGTGACAGCAAGGGAAATCCGAGGAAACAAAATCGAAATGGAACCCAGCGAAACAATAATGTGATCGTGGGCAACGATTGTTGTTGTTGTTGTTGTTGTTGTTGTTTGTGTGTGTGTGTGTGCGCGCGCGCGCGCGCGTGCGCGGAGGAGTTAGTTCAGCATGTCCACCAGAACTATGGAAAACGTATTTCGGCGCCCTCCATTAGGCAAACGAAGAGATAAAACCTCTGTAGTAGACAGAATTTCCTCAGAAGTTCTGATATCCCTGGGAGAACCAGAAGTGGCAAAACCATTCCTCCTTGTCTACAAGATAGATTAGAAAAGCGAAGTACCTGCAGCCTTCAGGAAGAATGTAATAATTTCTGTTGCAAAGATGGCAGGTACTGATGGACTCGAATATTACCGAACCGTCAATTTAAAGTCATGGCTACAACATACGGATAGGCACTATTTACAAAAGAATGAAAAAACTGTTATAAATCGATTTTGGAGAAGGTCAGAAAAATTAGCAACACACAAGGCCTCATTACTCTCTTGCTGCACCTCTCAAGCTGCAAAAGGTGGTTATTAAGGGTTTTGACAGGTGATCACATTAATGTGATTGAACGGTGTAGATTCCAAGATTCCTTACATTGCCCCACAACTTTTCAATGATAAGACGATCCACTAATAACAAATAAAACCTGGTGCACACCTACGCTTGTTGTTTTCACAGTGACAGCTTTACCTTTGTGCACAGTGGCCAAACTCAACGATCAGATTCCAGGGAATAGAATTGCCATTGCTCTCGCTCGTCTTGTATGGTCAAAGATTTGCTTTATAATGAGCAAATGGGCCCCAACTTTCAAAATATTCTATTTTATTGTCACTGCTTACCTTAGCAAAAAGTTCACGCAAAGCCCTTGAAATGGCGCGATTGCGCTGTGCGTCATCTAAACGAGTCAGGATGCTCTACCTCGGTGGCGGAGGTGTTCGTTCAATATGTCACTGTCTGGCAACATCTACCCGTATGCATAATTGTCCGCGCATGGGAACACCGAATTCGATATGAAGTACAAAAGGATGGTTTTTGATACGTACTTAAAACAAACCTAATGGCTTCTATCCGTGGGTTGGCAAAGGTACTGGAGAGAGAAAGTGCGCAAAGTACTCAGGGGTGATGACAGGAGGAAGTGAGAGGGGGTAAAGAAAGATAAAGAGGAAAAGGGACAGAAAGCGACAGCGAGAGAACTAGATTAATAGAAAATAGAGATGATCATATATAAAGAGTCCTTTGATCAAATCAATGTAACGAGAAACTGTTTGAGTGCTGATGCTGAAGTGAAAAGTAACGGAAAAACCCATATTTAATGAGGGATACGATTTGTCGCCATTGTCCTCTGGCTACGCAAATGCAGCGTTGATGTGTTTGGAGATAATTACTAATTAGTATGACCGTCATAAATGTCAGAGATGTCATTTCTGTCACCATTCATAGATGGCACATGTATCTGTTACCTTTCTCTGACGCAATGCCGTAAATGATTTACCAAAATTGGCTGTACCTAAGCTCATATCTCCGGCCTTGATTTGACATCATTGTACGGGAATTGTGACATTATTAGGATCCACAACTAATATAATACCTAACATCTCATTGATAAAAATGTGAATTTACTAGAAGATAAGGAATTAAGATATTTAAACTTCAGTGTCACATTGCGAGACATAACAATGTAGGAAATATGTGAGTGCTCTAGTATCATTAATGGAGTGAATGAGTGACATTTTAGTCTTTTTGAAATTTATTTCGGGGCACCTTACCTGGTGAATATAAAAATTATAGCATGGGCTCCTTTTAAAAAATTATTATTATTCAGATATGAAACGATACGCCGTTTCAAAATCTGCTGAAGTGTAAAAGAATTTGTCGCTGTTCGTGACAACAGGTAATATTGCGAACAGTTCATCAGACAGGGGTGTAAATTATCTCCTTGTTTTCTCCTCTGCAGCAACAGCTGATCCTTGTAAATAATCTGAAATTCTTCCGATCTGCAGACTTTACGTGTGATGAGTCTAATAATCAAGTTTACAGACGCACCATTTTAAATAATCATGTTTGTTACAACATTGTCAGGACCGACGACAAACGTAGATTCCACCTCAAAATCTGACGAAAGATTGACCTGATGGGTACAAAAATCCGAAACAATTTAAAGTAAATATTGCAATTGTTTAATTTTTATAAACAGATTTTAAGTGAATTATAATTAAAAGTTTTGCATTAAGTTGACAGTTCGGATGGAAAATAATTCTAATTTACAGGTACAAGTTTTTAATTACAAAGGTAACAGTAATTTTTATGTTTACGTAGCGATTTACGACATGTTCAACTTAACAACAATTCAATTACTTCTTTCTTTATTTACAGCTAAACTAATTAATGAAAAGAGTTCCTACCGTATATTGAGAGATAAAATTAAAAATAGAATTTCGTGATATGGGCAAAGCTAATGCGTGTGGCTTGGTTATCAGAAAGTTCGATTTGCTTACATTTCCTAATAATATGCTCACCATGAATTGTATAGTTTTCACATATTAACTTGTTTTTGTAGCTTTGGACACACGAAAAGTTTAAGAACATTTAATAAAAATACATTTGGAGTAATATTACACTGAAACATGACGGTAGTAATGTCTGATAAATTACATTGCGTCACTCATTGTTTGTGTGATTACGTTTTCGCGAATTACAAAAGAGTCAGATAATCTTATTCATTCCTACGACTGTCAGCAATACATTTCAATACGTAGAACATTATTACATAGTCATGATTTCCACAATATTTCCCTAAGATGATTTCTACTCATGTTTGGCTGTTTTGTATTATTACTGTCTTTTGGTATTATTTGCATCTACTGTTACATGTCTTTCTATCAGTATCTAGACATCAGTATTCGGATATGTCTGAAACCAGTTCTTACGTCCCGTCGGAAGTTCGAGCCCTCCCTCGGGCATCAGTGTGTGTGTTGTTCTTAGCATAAGTTACTTTAAGTAGTGTGTAATTCTAGGGACCGATGACCTCAGCAGTTTGGTCCCTTAGAAATTCACACACACAGTTGTTACGCTTCAGACAGTAAGCTATATTTTTCTGATTCCTATCATGTAGTTATTTTTGCACACAGACTTATATTTTACGATGGATCTTGACGTTTACAATTTCGTATTCGTATGTGGTGTAAAAAATTCGACCCCAGTGGTAATATTTTGCTGAAATATTGTGCTACATTGATTTAAAGTAGGGGAGTGCGTTTTACCTTGTTACACTTTTCATAGTTCCGTTTTTAGGTGTTTAATATATTTTCTGATTCAATTTTGGCATGATACCATTCACTTTTTATGTGCTGTAGTTGTTCTGAAATTAAAATAATTACTCCGTAAAATTAAGTTGTTTTTTTTTTTTTTTTTTTTCAAGTGTGAAAATATGTTCCAAGGTGCAACATGCTCATGTTCGTATTAACAAGTGTTCGACAATCGAGAAAATTTTGTTAATACTGTAAACCTATCTGTTACATTATTCCTCTACTACACACACATAACCGGTAAGCGAAATCAAATAGAGCAGAAGTTTTTTTTAAAAAACAGGTTACAAATTAAAAACATTTTGAAACAGAAGCTACTGGAAAGTAACACAAATTTCCATTTTCCAGACAGGTAACATTATTAACAAATTTAACTTGCAAGTACCACATGTTCCATGATAAAAGCACCTTCTTCTGTTGCACTGTACAAGATGGTTCACGAACGACGAAGTATGGCATAACTGTTCACACGTTGTATCAATAGTTTTAAGAATATATACCCCCTTCCTCGCTGTGAAATTATGTACGAGGGTGAGTCAAATGAAAACCTTAAATATTTTTTAAAAATATTATTTATTGTGTAGAAGTGGTACAAATCTGTATTACTTTTCAACATAATCTCCCCCACGCTCAATGCAAGTCCTCCAGCGCTTACAAAGTGCATAAATTCCTTTAGAAAAAAATTCTTTTGGTAGTCCGCTCAACAACTCATGCACCGCGTGGCGTACCTCTTCATCAGAACGGAACTTCTTCCCTCACATTACGTCTTTGAGTGGTCCAGACATATGGAAATCACTTGGGGCAAGGTCTGGCGAGTATGGTGGATGACGAAGACACTCAAAATGCAGGTCTGTGATTGTTGCAACTGTTGTACGGGCAGTGTGGGGCCTTGCATTGTCATGTTGCAAAAGGACACCTGCTGACAGCAATCCACGTCGCTTTGATATGATTGCAGGCCGCAGATGATTTTTTAGCAAATCTTTGTATGATGCACTGGTGTCAGTGGTCCCTCTAGGCATGTAATGCTCCAAAATGACGCGTTTATCGTCCCAAAAGAGAGTCAGCATAACTTTCCCTGCTGATGGTTCTGTTCGAAACTTCTTTGGTTTTGGTGATGAGGAATGGCGCCATTCCTTGCTCGCTCTCTTCGTTTCCGGTTGGTAGAAGTGAACCCAGGTTTCGTCCCCAGTAACGATTCTTGTAAGGAAGCCATCACCTTCTCGTTCAAAGCGCTGAAGAAGTTTTTCACAAGCATCAACACGTCGTTCTCTCATTTCAGGAGTCAGCTGCCGTGGCACCCATCTTGCAGACACTTTGTTTAAATGGAGCACATCATGCACAATGTGGTGTGCTGACCCATGACTAATCTGTAAACACGCTGCATTGTCATTCAGTGTCACTCGGCGGTTTTCCTTCACTATGGCTACAACTGCTGCAATGTTCTGTGGAGTTACAACTCATTGTGCCTGCCCTTCACGAGGAGAATCTTCCACTGAAGTCACACCATTTGCGAACTTCCTACTCCATTCGTAGACTTGCTGCTGTGACAAACATGCATCACCATACTGAACCTTCATTCGTCGATGAATTTCAATAGGTTTCACACCTTCACTACGCAAAAACCAAATAACAGAACGCTGTTCTTCCCTGGTGCAAGTGGGACGGCCATCTTTATACTGATACTGCGACGGTATGTGTGCATCTGCAGTATGCTGCCACCTACAGGCCATTCTGCACGCTGCTTGTAGCACGCTTACCAACTTACAGGATAACGGCGCGAAATTTCGATTTGTTATTACAGATTTAAGGTTTTCATTTGACTCACCCTCGTACCTGAAGAAATAACAATACTTTCCAAATAGCTTAATTATATTATACAGCACTTAAATGTGTAGAATGGAACAGGAGGCCGCGAAACAGAAGGGCTGAAAAAGCATAAATATATATTGCATCACGTTCAGATTTCGTCGAATGGTTTCAAACAGTATCCAGTGGTTCCACCCAGTACACCAGAGGAAATACTGTGGTCGCGATACACCCAAAGGGGTGCGATAACGTTTGATGGAGATCCAGTAGGTCCACCGTATCCTCTTAGAGAAAGGGTGAATCGTCCAGATGGGGGCGGGGGGGGGGGCAGAGGGGTGGTGGGGGGGCTGGAGAGGGGGGCTGTCAGCCTGTCAGCAGTGTCAAAGAATTGTCAAGGAGGTAATCCTGTTGGTCCGGATTGTCGTTTTGGACCGCGAAGTGTTTGGGACCCAACGGGGTGGTGTCAATAGGCGCCCTTTATGTCATCCCATGAGGCCTTTCGTGTTAATACCGAGCGGCAGGTCTGAATTGTTTTCCTCGGCCACACATAACAAAATCGCGCGATTTCAACGCTGGGCTTCGCGGTTCTGAGTTTCATCACAACGCCTTCGAGAGGAGGGGTGAAATGTGGGTAAGAAGGTGTGTGACGGCCTTCCCGCACAAGAGACGTCTTTGTTGGTATTGGGTGGAATTTTGGTGAAAATTCGTGGCAGTGTGACATCACACTTGTATATGACATCCAAGATCAGTTGCACCTAGCCGGCCAGTGTGGCCGTGTGGTTCTAGGCGCTTCAGTCTGGAACCGCGCGACCGCTACGGTCGCAGGTTCGAATCCTGCCTCGGGCATGGATGTGTGTGATGTCCTTAGGTTAGTTAGGTTTAAGTAGTTCTAAGTTCTAGGGGACTGATGACCTTAGATGTTAAGTCCCATAGTGCTCAGAGCCATTTGAACCATTTGAACCAGTTGCACCTATCGCTCTGGCGGCTCTGTGCAATAAATTTTTCGCCCTATATACCTCCAAATCACCTACCATACTGACTGCTACTGTGCGGTATATCAGTAATGATTATAAAAGTTCCTTTATCAAATTATGCAATAAATTGCAAGAAACCGTCGAAATTGCAATATTAACTTCCTTTATTGATGACTAGTTTCGACCATTCTCAAATGATCCACTGAACTATGCAATGCCATCCATTGCAACAGCCATATGACTGTGTATTTTAGTTAAACATGTCATTACGAAGTAGTGGGGTACTGACTTGAATGAAGTTCACTTCTGCACTACATCAGTGTAGAATAGTACAGGAGGTGAATGAAGTCCAGTCCTGCACTACTTTACAACGATGTATTTAACTAAAATAAACAGTCTTGTCGCTGTCCTAATGTCTTCTACTACATAGCTTAGTGGATAATTTGATAATGAGCTTAGGACTCGAAACTAGTCATCAATAAAGAAAATTAATATTGAAACTTCGACGATTTTTTTGCAACTTACTTCAAAATTTTCTAAACTATCCATTTACTGACGTCATGCCTTTGAGAATCCTGGAAATCAGTAAAACTATCCCTGCGCTAGACGAGTTGACTGCCGAAGTGCTCCCCAGTGCACGGTAGTTTTTCTGCATGGCTCAACGGTAATGATGGTTGCAGTCTACCAGCCACTGAGCCACGAAGACACAGTCACTCACTCATTCATTCACACATACACACACACACACACACACACATACACACAGAAAGAAAGAGGGGGAGAGAGAGAGAGACAGAGAAAGAGAGAGAGAGAGAGAGAGAGAGATAAACAAGTTGAGGGGTGGCAGGGCGGGGGAGGGGGGTGTGGAGTAAAAGA
This sequence comes from Schistocerca nitens, assembly GCF_023898315.1. Lineage (NCBI taxonomy): Eukaryota > Metazoa > Arthropoda > Insecta > Orthoptera > Acrididae > Schistocerca > Schistocerca nitens. The sequence goes on from NC_064614.1 coordinate 1,178,323,953, forward strand.
ATTGTTTTATATTAGATGTGTGAATGTTTGTAATGAGAATTGGATGCGAGAGGGTTGTCTACACTCAGCAATTACGAATCTGGCAGCGTATTATGGTAATCGAATTTTGCTGAGCCATGTGTGTTGTAGTGAAACGGTGTAATAGATGATTTAGCTGGCTCTACCGATCCTTTTTATACAACGCAGAACGTATTCAGATAGCATGCACAAATTTCTTAGTCTCTCGCTCACTACATGCAAAGTATCAGTAATACAGAAAGAATGAACAACACCTAAATTAATAAATTAAAATTTTGTAGTGGGATACGTTTTCGCTAGAGGCCATAGTTTGCGAATTATTGAAGGAAAACGTATAAGGATGAATTTCAAACGCGTTTTTCTTGAATAACTCGAAAACCGAGACCCCCAGAGAATTTTTATCCCATTACAAAATGTAACTACATTAAATTTGCTACAAAAGGTGTCGTGCTCATTTTTTCTGTGAGACTAATAGTTTGCACATAGCAAGAGAGAGAATACGAAAAACTTGCTAGTGATTTTTGAAGGCATTGCGGGTTGCATAAAACTCATTGGTAGGGGCAGTTGAATCCCATATAAGTTACTGCAAGCACACATAATTTTCAAATATTTATCATCGCATAAGCCTATGAGCGACGCAGACTTGGGCTCTGGTACCCCTCTTCAAAGGCAACCAGAATCCGACATCTCCTACCATTGATGATCTGTGGCACAAACTTTATATGGCGTAGAATGACGTACTTGTAGGTGACATCCGAGACCCGTTGGACCTAATGCTTAGCCGGAGGTGGCGGCTCTGAGCAATAATTTTTTCACCATGTATACCCCCAAAATTACCTACAAATTTAATCATGCCTTCTTCTTATTGTACTGTATATACACAATAAGTAAAATTTTATTGTTTAACATCCTTAACATTGTTGGAATTTTAAAAGACATTAGTGTGATTACACGAAATTGAAATGATGATAATGAAAACTAGGCCTAGAAGAATGTTTAAACCTGATAACACAATTTTTTTGTAGATAGCTCAATATCGTAGTGGTAGACAGAAGTTAAACAACAATGGCAGTCATTACATTTTGAATTTATTTTACGCCTGAAGCATTAGTGCAAGTGTTACGGCAGATTTCCACCTTCAGCAGAGAATTCAGCTGTTGAGAAGGTTCTGTCGGATTTGACAGAAGCTTTTTTTTCTAACAGTTTGCAAGACCTCCATTGTGTACGTAAAAATCGATCTTCGTGTGCTTCTTCTGTCAGATCTGATGGGTCTGATTCCATTAGCGGATCTCTCCTCTGGTTGCACTGTTAATTAGTGAAGTTATCCAACGGAATTTGGATAATGCAATTTTGTGTAAGGGACCTAAATACTATATTCCGAGTAGTGTCTTTTTGAAGCCTCCTTCTTTACTCTGACATGAGACTTACTACCTATGAAAGCAAACTCGTAAATTACAAGATATGGAATTTATTTTACGAACAACGTTGGAGTTTCGAAGGACTGAACATTTATGATTAACAATCTCATCTCTGAAACTTCCTGGCAGATTAAAACTGTGTGCCGGACCGAGACTCGAACTCGGGACCTTTGCCTTTCGCCGCCAAGTGTTCTACTGGCAGAAGTAAAGCTGTGAGGACGGGGCGTGAGTCGTGCTTGGGTAGCTCAGTTAGTAGCCGGCACGGTAGCTCATCGTGTTCGGTCAGAGGGTTAGCTGCCCTCTGTAATAAAAAACTGAGTTAATAGAGCAACAACGAACATAAACGGGTGTCTCGCGACGTCCGCACCGAGCAAATACAACGAACGAAAACGAAGAAAATGAGGTTAAAAAAAAAAAAGTTAGTAGAGCACTTGCTCGCGAAAAGCAAAAGTCCCGAGTTCGAGTCTCGCTCAGGCACACAGTTTTAATCTTCCAGGAAGTTTCATATCAGAGCACACTCCGCTGCAGAGTGAAAATCTCATTCTGGAATCTCATCTCTATTAATATGTGGCAGAGTACAGGGCAGTTGAGAGGGCGCTGTAGAAAATTTCATGGGCATTTCTGTAAATTTTGATGTCATGAACGCGTAAGCGTCTTTTTACTGTTTGAAATTATAAGCCCGCAGTGTCATCAAAGATACTGTGTCACCTGGAGGCTTGCTCGGACCATCTCTGCTTCGCAAGATGCGCGGGAGATGATGCGCACTGTTAATCGTGAGATGAGGAGATTCAATAGTCGGCAGTGAAGTTTTATTGGTAGTAGTACGGCATAGGCCGAGCGGTACGGTTGCAGTTATATTCTGAGGAAATGTAACATGTTGATTCACTGATTTCTTATTTGAGATGACGAAAGAGACTGAAGTATTTTGAGAATAATATTTTATTATGATTATTTTGATGAGTACTAAAGAAGATTTATTTTAAGGGTATTGACTTCAGATTTTGTACTTTATTGCAGCAGATTGTAGTTACAAGATATTGGTTCAGGCATCCAGAGCCTTGTGCATAGGGAGAGATAAACGGCCACAGACAATTTTTAATTTGAATTTGAGAGTAGGAATTACTGTGGAACATTTTATGTCATGCTTACGATTTGCATTTTTCAAAAGATCTCATTTAATGTTGAAGACTACTTACGTTTGTTCATTCAAGAACTGTAATTTTTTGTGTATTAATGTTTCATAAGCAAAAAAAAAAGAGAGAGTATATCAATATAGAACTTCTCTAATCAGAAAAGTACTATTTACATTTGATGTTATAATTCATCCCAAGTTATTGTCCGCATCCAAAGTCCATACCAAAATCTGAATTCTCATTTTTGCTTATTCAGGATTGTTACGAACCAAGGATGCTTTGCCTTTTTTTTAAAAAAAAAAAAAAAAAAAAAAGGGAGCGCCTTGTACCAGGCGCATCTCAGTCGTTAGTTGCAGCCCACTAAATGCGACGCGCTTTCAAGATAACATCAGTATCACGGTGTTTCCATTGAGCAACACGTAAACCAAAATTAAACAATAAAAAAGGATCATTGAGTTTTTTTCAGGGCCACTAAATCAGTTTAAAAGTTTAATGATTCACAGTGTTGAATTCGGACAGTATTCATGCTATTACGGATGTTTTAAAGTGACAGGGATCCAGACGGGTACTTTCAAATTAGTTTCTCGCAGTCAGATTTTGCACCCCATTCTCGCAGTCGAAATCTTATTTTCAGAGCTTACGAAGTCTTATGTTGCAAGTTTATAGCTTATATTGTCACAAAAAAAAAAAATCTTTTAATACACGACAACGACCACATTAGTTATGAGGATAATTTTCAGTAGCACTCTAGGCGGCCTGTCACTGCCAATCGTCTGTGTCCCATTTTATATTCTCACCCAAAAGCCTCCCGTCTTCCGTGTACCACAGCCTGTGCGAATCTCACTCCGCTCTCTTTTGTGAGCTCTCTCCGAATCTTACCGTCCTCCGCTTTACTCTGAATCCCCCATCCGCAACTGAGTCCCTATAAATCGCAGACTCCTCCATACTGGTCTACAGCTATTTGCCCTTACGCAAATATTCTATCGAGTCTCTCGCTTTTTTGCGTACATTGGCCAGTTCGTAAAAACTTCTCGCCCAATCCCCTTCAAGAAGTGGAACAGGTCGTCCATATATGACAATGTGCGTCCCCGTCAGCGCATTCTCACCACCGTGAGAAAACAGAGAGGACATAACAGGTTCTGCTCTTTTATCATCGGCTAAGAGAGTCACCCGCGCTGCTACAACGACACAGATGTGAAGTGATTTCGTCAGCTTTCTACAGACATTATCCACGTCTCGAGCCCGTACTCCTGCACGCCGGGAACAACGTTTCTCCGAATTCCCTCCCGCCGCCTGCGTGTTCTTCTGGTACACCTGTGGATGGTCTACGCTTTCCGCAGGCTGGACCGGCAGAAACAGAGGTGGGTTTGCGTTTTTACCTCCAAAGCTTCGTCCGACCGCATTCTCCTATGCACTCGGCGGCCGGGGCCCAGGGACTGGCCATCCACTCGTACAAAAGTCCGTCCTGCCGCTATCTCCCTGCTGTGAGTTCACGAACCGGCCCTGAGAGGACAATGCCTGTGTGCGTCTAAAAGCAGTCACCGTTGCTGTGGTCCTTCGCTGCCTTGCCCTTACCTGCCCTAAACGGCCCAGCGTCCGTCTTTTACTCATGTAGTTATCGAATCCCAATAAAAAACGAGCAATCTTATAGACACTCATATCCAGAAAACACAGAACATCATGAACGATTAGAGATAGGACGTCAGAGACGCCCTGCTAAACCCGCAGGACAGGGCAGGTAGTTTAAATTGTGGAAAGGGCCCAAAATAAGCGGCTCTCACTTACACTCGAACATACATCTTTATTTATTTGACCAAACATTACAAGAGCCAAGAAAATTTTCAAAAAAAAAAAAAACACAGCATTAATTTTTGGAACTTAATTACCGGCTGAATGCGCCATAGAATCTCATGCCTTAAGGGCAAGACCACTTTAATTTAAAATCGGCTGAAAGCCAATTACTTAAAACTCAAAACCAAAATCAGAAATATAAAAGGCAAGAAGGTCTTATCTTAAATCAGTTCTTTCAATTAGACTGAAGGCCCAAACAATCTTACGTCTTAAGGGCAAAACAACCTTAATTTAAAAATCGGCTAGGAGCCATACAATTCAATCAACAAGAACAGTTAAGAAAAGGCAGTACATTCAACGGCACTCAGAAGTTTCCAAGGGTCGGCCTGGAATTCAAACACTAACGCTCGCTTAGGTGAGACAGGCAGTCGGCCCGCCGGCCGCAGTGGCCGAGCGGTTCTAGGCGCTTCAGTCCGGAACCGCGTGACCGCTACGGTCGCAGGTTCGAATCCTGCCTCGGGCACGGATGTGTGTGATGTCCTTAGGTTAGTTAGGTTTAAGTAGTTCTAAGTTCTAGGGGGACTCATGACCTAAGATGTTGAGTCCCATAGTGCTCAGAGCCATTTTTGCAGTCGGCCCAACCATTCTCGATCCGACGACAACCCAACCGACAGACAGTCAACGGACCCACCGACAAGATAACTTCCGCTCCAACCGACCAGCACACCACAGGGAGTTCAATGGAACAACGCAGAAGGTATTGGCGCCCACAATCAATTATACATTGAGCTGTCAAACTACACACCGTGCTGGACAGCGACAACACGATGAGGAAAATACACTGCCTGAATTTAAGTCAACGGCCAGGTAACCGGAACATTAACGGCCACAAGGCAAAAGATGCCGCGGTGCTCTTCAGTTCAAAATAACCAAGTACAGTTAACCTCCACCGGAGGGTGGCTAAAATTTGCCAACTTGAAAACACACGTCGTTGCTCGCGGGAATGTCTCAACAGTCGACAACGAAATCCAAACGACACAATGTGAACAGTCGTGACTTGCTGGTAGATTAAGTCAAAACTCAACTTTCGTTTCCAGGATCGGTGAGCCACGACCTCTTAGCAATGAGAACAGCACCACACACTCCGAGCCGGCCGCCGTGGCCGAAAGGTTCTAGGCGCTTCAGTCCGGAACCGCGCGACTGCTACGGTCGCTGGTTCGTGCATGGATGTGTGTGATGTCCTTAGGAGTTAGGTTTAAGTAGTTTTAAGTTCTAGGGGACTTATGACCTCAGATGTTAAGTCCCATAGTGCTCAGCGCCATTTTAACCATTCGAACCACATACTCCGACCGCGAGTGGACGGCGCCAGCGGCTTCTGCCAAACTACGGGCCGTGGCGATTTCCTCGCTGCTCCACGCCAACCGGCCAACTACTCGCACACAGCACAGCCGGAAACTATAAGCGCCAGGCCAAAGATAGTACAAGGTGTCAATGTCGATACACACCGCTGCTGCCACTCGCGGAGGTAGAGGATAACAGCATAATCGCGATAACCGCGGGAGACTAAACACAGAATAGCAATCAAGGTTTAATCCAACGCATAACATGAGCCAGTCACGGCTCAACGTCCATATTCACGGGACATGTACCTTAGTATGTTGTGCAGAAATGTCGACCCTGGTTCAAGGTCATCTGTAAGGATTTACCTTACTGGTAAAATGTGCGTGAGGCTCTCGTTATCGCTGTATATCTAACGTAATGGATCAGTGTGACTTGTGCAGATGTGCCAAATGCCTCGCAGACGTATGCGCGCACTGTACTCCCAAAGCAGTGATTTTGGCGCATTATTGTTATGAGAGAATGTGATGCATCCATCCCAGAAATTGCACCTCGTGTTGGACCGAGTGTTTCGGCAGTGCAGTGCTTGTGTGCAGGAAGGCCGTAAAACACGATGAGGTGGGCCAGGCCGCATCACCCAGATCCCCTCCCCCCGAGAATATCGACCCCTCATCCGAATGCCATTACAGGACAGATCTGCGTCCTCCTCGGCTCTGGCACAACAGTGGAATTGTGTAACTCATCATATACTATCACGGTTGACAGTCCATATCCTTTTATTTCGCCACGGGTTACGTGTGTGTCGTCCAGTTCTCCGCCTACCTTTGACGAATGTGTAGGAACGTGCTAGACGCAATGGTGTATAGAACGATGCCACTCTGGACAGAAATGGGATCGGATATTGTTTTCGGACGAATGCAGGTTCGGTTTGTTTGAAAACGATGGTCGCTTTTTGATTCGCCGCAGACAAGGGGAGAGGCACCACAGTGACTGCATTTTCACAAGACGTACAGCGTCAACGCAAGGCTTTCAGGTGAGCACAACCAAAAATCACAGTTAATGCGCATCCAGGGCTCTATGACCACTGTGACCTACAATCCGTACAGCTGAATCGGACTTTTCCTGCCGATCTTGCAGAACTGTTTAAATACTGCCTCACAACCACGTATTTCAAATGGAACAAAGAGTTCTATGAAGAGACGCATCATGTCGCTATTGGGAGCCCCTTAAGCCCCGTTATAGCGAACCTTTTTATGGAAAAATTCGAGGAGCAGGCATTGGAAACTGCGGATAAGAAACCGAATACCTGGTTCCGTTACGTAGGCGGTGCGTTTGTCCTGTGGCGGCATGGCAGGGAGGTACTGGATCGTTTTCACAAACATCTGAACGAGATCAAACGGAAAATTCAGTTTAGAAACGAGGAGGAGGCAGGCGGAAGATTACATTTTCCTGATGTGCTAGTTTTCAAGAAAGATGGTAGCTGGGTCACACGGTTTACCGAAAACCCACGCACACAAACCGTTAACTACACCGGGATTCGAACCACCACCCACCACAAAAGTGAGGCATCATAAACACATTGGCGGATAGAGCAAGGAAAATCTGTGAAACAGCTGCTTGACGCAGAATTAAAACATCTCACCAATGCATTGCTTGAGGATGGTTCACTGAGGTGAAAAGAGCGTTAAGACCACCGCGTATAAATTACGCTACTGGCCATTAAAATTGCTACACCAAGAAGAAATTGGACAAATATATTATACTAGAACTGACATGTGATTACATTTTCACGCAACTTGGGTGCATAGATCCTGGGAAATCAGTACCCAGAACAACCACCTCTGGCCGTAATAACAGCCTTGTTACGCTTGGGTATTGAGTCAAACAGAGCTTGGATGGCGTCTACAAGCAAAGCTGCCCATGCAGCTTCAACACGATACCACAGTTGATCAAGAGTAGTAACTGGCGTATTGTGACGAGCCAGTTCCTCGGCCACCACTGACCAGACGTTTTCAATTGATGAGAGATCTGGAGAATGTACTGGCCAGGGCAGCAGTCGAACATTTTCTGTATCCAGAAAGGCCCGTACAGGACTTGCAACATGCGGTCGTGCATTATCCGGCTGAAATGTAGGGTTTCGCAGGGATCGAATAGAGGGTAGAGCCATGGGTCGTAACACATCTGAAATGTAACGTCCACTGTTCAAAGTGACGTCAATGCGAATAATAGGTGACCGAGACGTGCAGCCAATGGCACCCCATACCATCACGCCGGGTGATATGCCAGTATGGCGATGACGAATACGCGCTTCCAATCTGCGTTCACCTCGATGTCGCCAAACACGGATGCGACCATCTTGATGCTGTAAACAGAACCTGGATTCATACGAAAAAATGACGTTTCGCCATTCGTGCACCTAGGTTCGTCGTTGAGTACACCATCGCAGGCGCTCCTGTCTGTGATGCAGCGTCAAAGGAAACCGCAGCCATGGTCTCCGAGGTGATGCAAACGTAGTCGAACTGTTCGTGCAGATGATTGTTGTATTGCAAACGTCCCCATCTGTTGACTCAGGGATCGAGACGTGGCTGCAGGATCCCTTACAGCCATGCGGATAAGATGCCTGTCATCTCGTCTGCTAGTGATATGAGGCCGTTGGGATCCACCACGGACTTCCGTATTACCTTCCTGACCCCACCGATTCCGTATTCTGCTAACAGTCATTGGATCTCGACCAACGCGAGCAGCAATGTCGCGATACGATAAACCGCAATCGCTATAGGCTACAATCCGACCTTTATCAACGTCGGAAACGCGATGGTACGCATTTCTCCTCCTTCCACGAGGCATCACAACAACGTTTCACCAGGCAACGCCGCTCAACTGTTATTTGTGTGTGAGAAATCGGTTGGAAACTTTCCTCACGTCAGCACGTTGTAGGTGTCGCCACCGGCGCCAGCCTTGTGTGAATGCTCTGAAAAGCTAATCATTTGCATATCACAGCATCTTCTTCCTGTCGGTTAAATGTCGCGTTGTAGCACGTCACCTTCGGTGTGTAGCAATTTTAGTGGCCAGTAGTGTATATCGATGCTCAAGCGCCGGTGAAATCGAAAGTTTGCCTGCCATTCATTAAAGACATGACTTACCACTCAGGAAAAATCCTGAAAAAGCTGAACATCGCTTTTATCTGCATATCTACACGGAAGATACAAGATTACCTAAGACTGGCCAAGGATGCTCGCCAACTGCTGGAAAAAGCTGGACTTTACAGGATTCCTTGTAGATGTGGGGAGGTTAAGTGGGTACTACACAAAGAACTGTCAAAAAACGACTCGAAGAGCACAAGGGCAATTGCAGAAGAGGGGGAGACTGACAGATCAGTTGTTGCAGAACATGCCTTATAGCCGGGAGACCACTACATTCATTTTGATAGGACTCGAGTAGCGGCAGCAACAAGCGGATACTATGAAAAACTATACAGAGAGGCCATAGAGGTTGCAAAACATCCCAGGAATTTCAAAAGGAAGGAGGAGGGCGTGAAAATGAATGACATTTGGAGTCCGGTACTGAAGTAGGTGTGTACCAGTCGTTCATCATGGGATGATACCAACGGTGGACGACGGCAGTTGACAACGGCCAATTGCGGTCGCGTATTCAAAACATGTGATGTCACGCCACTGCGCGGAAGCTCGCGGAAGCGGAATTTTTTTGTAGTCAGTAGCGAGCCACGGTCTGAATCGGACATTTAACAAAGCTACGATCGTCCTTGAAAATGTCTTCCGCAGATGGGGACGAAAGGTCGGGTTTTAAAGTGAAATCCATTTGACCACATCGTAACAGCCCAGAACATTTTATTAATTGTGACATTTCCGGCCGAGAAATTTTACATTTTACCGTGTGACCTACGTGAATGACATCCTACGACCCATAGCCATACCCTTTCTTCACGTCACGGCAGACTCCATTTTTCAGCAAGATAACCCACGACCACATGTTGCTGCACGAACCCGTGGTGTCACAGGATGTCAGCCTTTCGCCCTGGGCCGCCAGGTCACCAGACTTGTCAATCGAAAATGTATGGGATATGGTGAAATGACGGGTGCAGTGCTGTGACCCAGTGACAACCACCACAGATGAACTTTGGAACCAGGTGAATTCAGCATGGATGGCTGTACCACAGGACGCCATTCGATGCCATCACGCATGGAACAAGTTATCAGGTCCCATCTCGGACACTGTGCCTACTACTCAACAGGACACATGCTGAACCGAGGTTGCTGAAATGCTAATCGTTTCTGTAGAACATACTAAAGTACACGACCTGTGAATACGAACGTCCTATCTTTAGTCGTTCAAGATGTTCTGTTTTCTCTGAACAGGTGTGTAGTTAGTACTGGCTTTGCAGTTATTGCCACATCTGACAAAATCTGTATACAAATCTTACCTGCTGACCTCACAACTTTACTTTTCATCTGCAGAGGCAGCTGGATGTGTCTCCATTCCATAGAAACTCTCTTTGTTTCAGGTGTGAAATTGTGGACCTATGGCTCATTGGCCGTATTGATGTGGTTTAGGAAATGATTGTGAAGTCCTCAGTTTTACATTTCCGATCATTTGAAGCTAGTTAACAATATTTGCGCCGCTTTCAAATCTTATCAAGAACTGAATGGATGTTTGTGCAGATTTTTATGGAGAGGAAATATGGGACAACAAAACAAAACGAGACCGACGAAAAAAGTAAGTAAACTGTTCATTACCAAAAGTAACCACCTTAACTGTTAATACATTTATCCCACTGTGAGACAAGGTACTCGATGGTTTCATGGAAAAATGTTTACTGTTGCCTATGGAATCGAGACTGTGGACATGGGTGCCCTCTTCGTCCGAAGCAAATCAACAACCACAAATGTCATTCTTCAGGGCTACAAAATTTGGAAACCCCATGGGTAGAGATGGGGACAATATGGAGAATGTGTAACAGCTTCCCTTCCCAGCAGGCCCACATGCAGCATACTCGAAACAACCTTGGCAACATGTGGAGTCGCCCAGATGTTGCGAAGGTTGTTTCAAGTACGCTGCAGAACTTTTGCTGGGAAACGCTTGAACATCCTGTATGCAGACCGCAGATCTCCTCATCCAGTTTCCATATGGAGCCCTGCAGAAAGACAATGCTGGCCGTCGATCTGTTTCGGACGACGAGGTGTACTCCTGGGCACAATCACGCTTCCGTAGGCAACTGGAAACGTTTCTTCACGACGGCACTGACCATCCTGTCTCACAATGGGATAAATGTTTTAACAGTTACAGCGATAACGCTTGAAATAATACACAATTTACTTACTTTTTTTCCATCTGTTTTGTTCTCATTTGCCTGTGTGATCTGGAAAACGTCTGATGTTACTATTAACTTACAAGTTAATTTGTCCATGTATACCCAAACATTGTGCCCACTGCCTGCCGTGATGTTGGATGTCGCCTGGTGGCGTTGCGGGCATGTGCCGCAGTAAGAAAAGTATATAAGCAGAGCAGACACGGACGGGGGATCACGCTAGAGAAGACACGGGCTGCAAATGAGGAAATCCGTTGAGATAAGCGGCTTTGACTAAGGGTAGATTATTATTACGCGAAGCCTGTGAAAGAGTAAATTTGGAAATTTGTTGTAAGGTCTTGTGGGACCAAACTGTTGAGGTCATCGGTCCCTGAGCTTAAGCACCACGTAATCTAACTTAAACTAACTTATTATTTTTTTTTTCATAATGCGGGGCTACAGTCATAATATATAATATAATTCCTTAAAGTCAGTACCGCCATTAGAATATTTTTTATTTGCAGTGTTACATTTACACGATCAAGATTTCGGCTTCAAAGTGCCATTATCAAGTGTTTTCTGAAATCATATTAGACAATAACAGTGAAATATATAACAAGTGATATAACCATAAGAATCCATATTTACAATGCTTACTCACAAGTGGTATACAGTGCCTAAGATGGTATACTGTCGTGTTTAGAATACACTATTAGACAAATTGTCTAAGGGTCGATATTCCTGGTAAATCCTACTGCTTCGTTTTATCACTGAGTATACCATCTTGACTGAATGACAGTTGGCTAAGTGTCAAATTGTCTTGGTCAAAGAAATTCCTATTAGAAGCAGGTTGTAACCTCCCCACAGTAAAATAATATGAATAAAATTCTAATTTAGTGTAACCTCAAAACAGAAAAATTCCTAAACCTCTCAACAGTAAAAAATATAATTATGTCGTTCACATTCAGTATAACCTACCAACAGAAAAATTGCGTAACCTATCAATAATAAAATGTGACTAATCTCTCAATAATAAAAAATGTGACTCACTTATAACCTTTCAATAATCGACTGTCAATTTAACCTGGTAAATTTTGGACGTCAGCAGTGCTGCGTCATGGCCCTGAAAGATCATACTCAATAAACTGAAAATTCTTACCTCAGTCTAGTCGCCGGATAACGCATATATATCTGCTCCTATAAGAAAATTTTCTGGCGCAGCTCACTGCAATGCTGGCCGATAGATTTGTCTTATATAAAAGGAAACAACTGATTTTTCTTTTCAATAATCGGGATGACCAAGGATTGGAGAAATTAGTAAATTCTTTAAATTGAAATGAATGATTGTCGAAAGTTACTTTTTATGAGAAAGATTGTTATTAAGCGATTTTTTTAAACATTTACATGGGACTTAATATAACAATACTACATATGCGCGAGGCTGCTTTTACCTTATCCTACAACGCTCAGGCTCCGCCATCGCTCCACACGACCGGTCCAGCCAACACTGCTCGCTAGCAACTACTTACTCCAACTACCACAGGCAGCGCGTGAGCAATCCACCGAAATTACATCTGCTCGAGTGCGCTAACAACAAATTCCTTAATCATGGACCTCTTACAAGGTGACTTTTTCTTTTAATCTGTGGACTCAGTGTCTGGTAGGTTAGGAAAGATTAGGAGCAATTTATTTTCTTTGGTAGTTGTTATATCTTTGCAGTAGCTGTTTATCTTAGTAGACAATAAAGTTGTCTGCTCATAAACATGAATGAAATGTCGTGTGACGAGGGCCTCCCGTCGGGTAGACCGCTCGCCTGGTGCAAGTCTTTCGATTTGACGCCACTGCGGCGACTTGCGCGTCGATGGGGATGAAATGACGATGATTAGGACAACACAACACCCAGTCCCTGAGCGGAGAAAGTCTCAGCCCAGTCGGGAATCGAACCCGGGCCCTTTGGATTGACAGTCTGCCGCGCTGGCCACTCAGCTACCGGGGGCGGATGTCATAAATATAAACAGTAACAAACCTCTCGATAATATTCGCTGCATCCATAAATTTATGAGCAGACAACTTTATTGTATACTAAGATAAACAGCTACTGCAAAGATATAACAACTACCAAAGAAAATAAATTGCTCCTAACCTTTCCTATCCTATCAGACACTGAGTCCAAAGATTAAAAGAAAAAGTCACCTGCTTCTAATAGGAATTTCTTTGACCAAGACAATTTGACCCTTAGCCAACTGTCATTCAGTCAAGATGGTATACTCAGTGATAGAACAAAGTAGTAGGCTTTACCAGAAATATCGACCCTTAGACAATGTGTATAATAGTGTATTTTAAACACGACAGTATGCCATCTTAGGCACTGTATAACGCTTGTAAGTCAGCATTATAAATGTGGATTCTTATGGTTATATCACTTGTTATGTATTTCACTGTTATTGTCTAACATGCTTTCAGAAAACACTTGATAATGCCACTTTGAAGCCGAAATCATGATCGTGTAAATGTAACACTGGAAATAAAGAACAGTCTAAAAGCGGTACTGACTTTAAATAAATAAACTAACTTACGCTAAGGACGACACACACACCCATGCCCGAGGGAGGACTCGAACCTCCGAGGGGGGGGTAACGGCTCTGACAGCGACAAGACGCCCCAGACCACGCGGCTACACCGCGCAGCTGTGAAAGGGTATCTCGGATATGGCGAAGCTGGTCGAATGTTCACGCGCTATTGTCGTGACCATTTAAGGGAAAAGGAAGAGGGACTGTGAACCTACCACTAGGCGCTAAGTGGTTGGTCATCCACGACTCTTCGCAGAACGTCAGGTTCAGAGGCTTGTGTGCTCTGTACAGTAGTGAGCCGTGCACGGTTCTTGTTCATGCCATTTATTTTTTGTCATCTTCTATTACGGTACTGACGCCTCGTTTTCTTATTCCATTTACTGGCGTCACTAACTTCCTGCCTCACTTGCCGACGAGGGGCAGCAGCGCGTATCGGTAAGTGCACTGTCGTACCACCTCTGGAGCGATCGATGGTATTTCTGGGTCGTCGTGTGTCTGGCAGTCAGTTGGAGACGGACCAGCAGTGTAGCCGGGACGCAGCAGCAGCGAAGTCGGAGCGCCGGTGAGGCGCCGACAGCCAGAGCTCGCCGACCGCTGGCGACACACATGAGCTGTCCGACGGAGGGAGATTGGAGCGGGACGACCGTTGGTTGGTCGTACGGTTGGACGTCTCATCGGCCGATGTGTATTTGGTCCTTTCACCATTTCTGGGCCTGGGCGGTTGGTCGTTGGCGTGGAGCGAGTGCGTGATGCTGTTCCCATTGCTACGACGTCCATGGCTCAGTGATTCTGGACACGAAAGTTGAGTTTTGATTTAATCTACCAGCAAGTCGTGACTGTTCACATTGTGTCGTTTGGATTTCGTTGTCGGCTGTTGGGATATTCCCGCGAGCGACAACCTATGTTTTCAAGTTGGCAAATTTTAGCCACCCTCCAGTGGAGTTTAACATTTTAGAATTGAAGTGCACCATCGGAATCTTCTGCCTTGTGGCCTTAACGTTCCGGTTACCTACCCTGGCCATTGACGTAAATTCAGGCAGTGTATTTTCCTCATCGCGTTGTCGCCGTCCAGCACGGTGTGTAGTTTGACAGCTCATTGTATAATTGGTTGTGGGTGCCAATACCTTCTACGCTGTTCCATTGAACGCCCTGTGGTGTGTTGGTCGAGTGGAGCGGAAGTTATCTTGTCGGTGGGTCCGTTAACTGTCTGTCGATTGGGTTGTCATTGGATCGAGAATGGTTGGGCCGACTGCCTGTCTCACTTAAGTGAGCGTTAGTGTTTGAATTCCAGGCTGACCCTCAGAGACTTCTGAGCGCCGTTGGGTGTACTGCCTTTTCTTATTTGTTCTTGTTGTCTGTATTTGTATGGCGTGTGGCCGATTTTTAAATTAATGTTGTTTTGCTCTTAAGGCGTAAGATGGTTTGGGCCTTCAGCCTAATTAGAGAACTGTTTTAAGATAAGGCCTTCTGCTTTTAAAATAATTCTGATTTTGGTTTGAGTCTTAAGTTATTGGCTTTTAGCCGATTTTAAATTAAGGTGGTCTTGCCCTTAAGGCATGAGATGTATGGCGTATACAGCCAGCTACACTCCTGGAAATTGAAATAAGAACACCGTGAATTCATTGTCCCAGGAAGGGGAAACTTTATTGACACATTCCTGGGGTCAGATACATCACATGATCACACTGACAGAACCACAGGCACATAGACACAGGCAACAGAGCATGCACAATGTCGGCACTAGTACAGTGTATATCCACCTTTCGCAGCAATGCAGGCTGCTATTCTCCCATGGAGACGATCGTAGAGATGCTGGATGTAGTCCTGTGGAACGGCTTGCCATGCCATTTCCACCTGGCGCCTCAGTTGGACCAGCGTTCGTGCTGGACGTGCAGACCGCGTGAGACGACGCTTCATCCAGTCCCAAACATGCTCAATGGGGGACAGATCCGGAGATCTTGCTGGCCAGGGTAGTTGACTTACACCTTCTAGAGCACGTTGGGTGGCACGGGATACATGCGGACGTGCATTGTCCTGTTGGAACAGCAAGTTCCCTTGCCGGTCTAGGAATGGTAGAACGATGGGTTCGATGACGGTTTGGATGTACCGTGCACTATTCAGTGTCCCCTCGACGATCACCAGTGGTGTACGGCCAGTGTAGGAGATCGCTCCCCACACCATGATGCCGGGTGTTGGCCCTGTGTGCCTCGGTCGTATGCAGTCCTGATTGTGGCGCTCACCTGCACGGCGCCAAACACGCATACGACCATCATTGGCACCAAGGCAGAAGCGACTCTCATCGCTGAAGACGACACGTCTCCATTCGTCCCTCCATTCACGCCTGTCGCGACACCACTGGAGGCTGGCTGCACGATGTTGGGGCGTGAGCGGAAGACGGCCTAACGGTGTGCGGGACCGTAGCCCAGCTTCATGGAGACGGTTGCGAATGGTCCTCGCCGATACCCCAGGAGCAACAGTGTCCCTAATTTGCTGGGAAGTGGCGGTGCGGTCCCCTACGGCACTGCGTAGGATCCTACGGTCTTGGCGTGCATCCGTGCGTCGCTGCGGTCCGGTCCCAGGTCGACGGGCACGTGCACCTTCCGCCGACCACTGGCGACAACATCGATGTACTGTGGAGACCTCACGCCCCACGTGTTGAGCAATTCGGCGGTACGTCCACCCGGCCTCCCGCATGCCCACTATACGCCCTCGCTCAAAGTCCGTCAACTGCACATACGGTTCACGTCCACGCTGTCGCGGCATGCTACCAGTGTTAAAGACTGCGATGGAGCTCCGTATGCCACGGCAAACTGGCGGACACTGACGGCGGCGGTGCACAAATGCTGCGCAGCTAGCGCCATTCGACGGCCAACACCGCGGTTCCTGGTGTGTCCGCTGTGCCGTGCGTGTGATCATTGCTTGTACAGCCCTCTCGCAGTGTCCGGAGCAAGTATGGTGGGTCTGAGACACCGGTGTCAATGTGTCCTTTTTTCCATTTCCAGGAGTGTATTACGTTCCAAAAGTTAATGCTGTGTTTCTTTAATTTTCTTGGCTCTTGTCATGTTTCGTCAAATAAATAAGACTGTATGTTCGAGTGTAATTGACAGCCGCTTATTTTGGCCCCTTTCCACAGTTTAAACTACCTCTCCTGTCGCCGGCCTGAGTAGTCGTGCGGTTCTAGGCGCTAGAGTCTGGAGCCGAGCGACCGCTACGGTCGCAGGTTCGAACCCTGCCTCGGGCATGGATGTGTGTGATGTCCTTAGGTTAGTGAGGTTTAATTAGTTCTAAGTTTTAGGCGACTGATGACCTCAGAAGTTAAGTCGCATAGTGCTCAGAGCCATTTGAACCTCTCCTGTCCTGTGGGTTTAGCGGGGCGTCTCAAGTAGTATAGATGATCTGTGGCATCTCTGCCGAAAGAGCGCAATGCTGATGCACGCACATGTGTTTCGGAGCACATCGTTCATGGTATAGTGTCGAACATGGGGCTCTGCAGCAGACCATCCCGAATGTTCACATGTTGACCCAAAGACAGTGGGCATGCGACCATCGGGATTCAACCGTCGATCAATGGAGACGTGTCGACTCTTCGGGTGATCACGTTCTTGCTACACTTGGTCGACGATCGTCACGACCAACGCCGTCATCGAGGTTGACAGCGGCTCGAAAAGTGCAACGCGCCACGGACGCAGCATTAATCTATGGGAGACATTCCCCTGCCTTACATGGGACCTATGGTAGTGATCGGAGACACGCTGACAGCTACGAACCACCTGAATCCCTTCATGCTTGATGTCTTCCCGACAGCGATGTCATGTTTCAGCAGTATAATTGTCCGAGTCTAGGAGCCACAACCGTGCTGCAGTGGTTTGAGGTGCATTATAGTGAACTCACGTTGATATCGCGGCCACCAAATTCGTCTTATGTAAAACCTATGGAACCCATCTGGGTCGCTACCGGGCGAAATCACCGCATACGCAAATCAATGGGCAGATATTTCCGCGAATTACGTCTAGCGCCACATACCTCCACAAACCTACCAAAAAACTATCCCTGATACGCAGAATCAGTAATGTAGTTCGTTCAAAAATTGAACAACCATGTTATTAAGGAGGAGGTCATAATGTTTTGGCTCATCAGTGTGAAATTATGCATTAGCGTTGGCACAAGTCAGTACGTGGTTGTCTTGGAGGATATTCATTCTTAGTAAAAGCGAATCCAACATCCCGTACAATTCGAGGGTGCTCTCTTCCGTCTACAGAGCGACAGCGCGGAGAATAGCCGGTCTGTCAGCTCTTCGCAGAAACCGAGGACGAGCGCTAGCGAGAAAGCAAGCGAGGCGCAGTTTGGGGGGTCCAGCGCGTGTGTGTGTAGCCCACGCGCCCTGCGGGTCTGCTGCCGCTATTATCCTGTTCTGCAAATGGGAGCCCGCTTTTTGCTGCTGGCAACGTCATCGCCAATTGGCGCTGTAGCAGTTTGCCAGAGAAAGACCTAAAGTGTGTTTATCACCAGTTTTTAAGCACAGGTTTATTTGCTTTTTTACTGGCCTTCAGTATATACTAAACTCACCGGGCGAAATATTAGTTATCCTGCTAAGGCGCATACACACTAGATCAATGGAGGGCAACAAACGAGGGAGACTGGATTAGGCCGACCATTCGGCTTCTCATCCACACCAAACGAACGGCTAGGGGCCAAGGGATACGACCATGTGGAATCACAGTTGCCTCTGATAACTTGCCGACGTTGCTCTCGTTTTGTTATCGGTATAAAGTAGCGTTTTAATTATAATTCCTCCCGCACGGGATTAGCCGAGCGGTCTCAGGCGCTGCAGACTGTGCGGCTGGCCCCGGCGGAGGTTCGACTCCTCCCTCGGGCATGGGTGTGTGCGTTTGACCTTAGGATAATTTAGGTTAAGTAGTGTGTAAGCTTAGGGACTGATGACCTTAGCAGTTAAGTCGCATAAGATTTCACACACACACACACACACACAATTATAATTCCACGGTCCGATATTATGACGGAAGAAGAGGATTTAGCACTTGTCATATGAGCAGAATTTATTTCGCTGCAAGGGGCTGATCATCAGAAAATGAAGAAGAAGAAGAAACGACGCTGGTGGTAGACCTCTACATCTACAACTATATCTACATCCACACTCCGCAAGCCACCCGACAGTGTGTGGCGGAGGGTACCTTTAGTACCTCTATCGATTCTCCCTTCTATTCCAGTCTCGTATTGTTCGTGGAAAGATTGTCGGTATGCCTCTGTGTGGGCTCTAATCTCTCTGATTTTGTCCTCATGGTCTCTTCACGAGATATACGCAGGAGGGAGCAATATACTGCTTGAGTACTCGGTGAAGGTATGTTCTCGAAACTTCAACAAAAGCCCGTACCGAGCTACTGAGCGTCTCTCTTGCAGCGTCTTCCACTGGAGTTATCTATCATCTCCGTAACGCTTTCGCGATTACTAAATGACCTTGCAACGAATCGCGCTGCTCTCCGTTGGATCTTCTCTATCTCTTCTATCAACTCTATCTAGTACGGATCCCACACCGGTGAGCAGTATTCAAACACTGAGCGAACAAGTGTACTGTAACATACCTCGTTTGTTTTCGGACAGCATTTCCTTAGGATTCTTCCAATGAATCTCAGTCTGGCATCTGCTTTACCGACGATTAATTTTATTTGGTCATTCCATTTCAAATCACTCCTAATGCCTACTCCCAGATAATTTATGGAATTAACTGCTTCCAGTTGCTGACCTGCTATATTGTAGCTAAATGATAAAGGACCATTCTTTCTATGTATTCGCAGCACATTACACTTGTCTACATTGAGATTGAATTGCCATTCCCTGCACCATGCGTCAATTCGTTGCAGATCCTCCTGCATTTCAGTACAATTTTCCATTGTTACAACCTCTCGATATACTACAGCATAAATCAGCAAAAAGCCTCAGTGAAATG
Source organism: Schistocerca nitens (assembly GCF_023898315.1). Lineage (NCBI taxonomy): Eukaryota > Metazoa > Arthropoda > Insecta > Orthoptera > Acrididae > Schistocerca > Schistocerca nitens. The sequence goes on from NC_064614.1 coordinate 1,178,343,491, forward strand.
CCGATGTTATCCACAAGGTCATTTATATATATATATTGTGAATAGGAACGGTCCTACGACACTCCCCTGCGGCACACCTGAAATCACTCTTACTTCGGAATTCTCTCCATTGAGAATGACATGCTGCTTTCTGTTATCTAGGAACTCTTCAATCCGATCACACAATTGGTCTGATAGTCCATATGCTCTTACTTTCTTCATTAAACGACTGTGGGGAACTGTATCGAACACTTTGCGGAAGTTAAGAAACACGGCATCTACCTGGGAACCCGTGTCTATGGCCCTCTGAGTCTCGTGGACGAATAGCGCGATCTGGGTTTCACACGATCGTCTTTTTCTGAACCCGTGCTGATTCCTACAGAGTAGATTTCTAGTCTCCAGAAAAGTCATTATACTCGAACATACTACGTGTTCCAAAATTCTACAACTGATCGACGTTAGAGATATAGCTCTATAGTTCTGCACATCTGTTCGATGTCCCTTCTTGAAAACGGAGATGACCTGTGCCCTTTTCCAATCTTTTCTAACGCTACGCTCTTCTAGAGACCTACGGTACACCACTGCAAGAAGGGGGACAAGTTCCTTCGCGTACTCTTTGTAAAATCGAACTGGTATTCCATCAGGTCCAGCGGCCTTTCCTCTTTTGCGCGATTTTAATTGTTTTTCTATCCATCTGTCATCTATTTCGATGTCCACCGTTTTGTCATCTGTACGACATTCTAGAGAAGGAACTACATTCCTGTAAAATACGGGGGGCAGTGTGGTGGGGCAAAATTAATATCTAACTTAAAGCTGAAATGGAATATGGGCTATTTCATAAATTTTTTGCTGATGCAAGTTACATATTTCGAAATAATACAGGAAAATGTAGGCCCTAAAATTTACGAAAATAACACCTCTTTTAGTAGAGACAGCGGAAAGCTAAGAGTCACTCCCAGTTTTGTTTATTTCTCTTTGTCGTTCACGGCGAAAAAATATCTATTTCACACGGTGCATATCACTTTCTAACAGGTGAGTTAGTTCCCTTCAAGCGTCTAGTCTTTCCAGTTCGTTTTTACAATTCCAGTTCGAAGGGGCCCATAAACATCCCCATTCACGACAGAAATCTTTCAACTTTAACGCTCTCACCAAATTCCCGTATTTTTAAACACCATAAATGCAGACCCTTAGCGAGAGCAGGCATTGCCTGCAGAGGAAACAGCAACTGTTGAAATTAAGTTTATTAGTACAGCTCTCTAATTCGACAACTAACTACTGTACTTTCAACTGCAAATTTCAGAGTTTCTGGTGTTGCTCTTGTTAAATTAAAGAGCGAAGCCCGTCAATAGAACTTTCTAAGTGTGACTTGGGGCTGCTTTGAAAAACTTAAATATTCACCCGTTCTGGAGACACAACAAATCGCTACTGCACCAAAGAACATTCGACCAGGTGTCCGCAGTAGGAGAGGGGTCCCATCGCCAACGCTTTGATGTTACCGGCAGCAGGCAGAACCGCAACCAAGGCCAACCGTTTCGTTGGCTCCGATTTGCCGCCCGTACACACTAGGTAAATTTCGCTCAACGAAGCATTGACTTTCGTTGTGCTTCTTTGCCCTAGTATGTACTCGCCTTTACAACAGCACACCGATCGCTTTGGAGCGCTGTAACTGGTGTTAGACTGGTACCAGGCGGTCATGTAGCTTCCATCGATGAAGTAAGAAATGACAGTTTTATTGAATCTGTTTTACAGGGAACTTAGTGCAGTTGTAGATCACGATACTTATTATGGTTGGCGAAATTTGCGATTCTATTTTTTTTCCAGCTATGTTTTAGAAAAAATTGCAAATCTAGTGTTCTAATACAGCCTTTGGAATAGATGTGTTGTATGGAGTTGGGTTGTTTCGGGGAGGAGAACAAACAGCGAGGTCATCAGTCTCATCGGATTAGGGAAGGACAGGAGAGGAAGTCGGCCGTGCCCTATCAAAGGAACCATCCCGGCATTTGCCTGGAGCGATTTAGGGAAATCACGGAAAACCTAAATCAGGATGGCCGGACGCAGGATTGAGCCGTCGTCGATGTGTGATATGGGAAATTTTATTTACTTTTCTTGCTTTTCACTTTTTCTGTAACATTTTGGAACACCATTTTTATCTCAGGATTTAAAGAAGTTAATTGACCTATAAACTGCACACGATGGATCTCAGGCAAGGAGATGGTTTATCTCCTACCTTGTTCAGTTTTGTGCTTGAGAAGATCGTACGTGAGACTTTTAAAAAGAACTTTGAAGGGGTCCAGGTCGAGAGGAAGAACCTGGCATATCTAGCCTATGTAGACATATCTGCTTAATCAACAGCTCTGACGAGGATTTGAAAAACATGAGGACGGCACTGATGAGGACTGCCAGCAAATTTGAGCTCATAAACGAAGCCAAGACGGATTATCTCGTTATGACTCGTCGACAAAGTGAGGACACTGAGAACTGCAATCCTTCGCCCTATTCTGGAGTATTGCTGTGCGGTGTGGGATCCGCATCACGTGGGACTTACGGATGACATCGAAAAACTACAAAGAAGGGCAGCTCGTTTTGTATAACGCGAAATAGGGAAGATAGTGTCACAGATATGAAACGTGAATTGGAGTGGCAATCATTAAAACAAAGGTGATTTTCGTTGTGACGGGATCTTCACATGAAATTTCAATCACCAGTTTTCTCCTCCGATTGCGAAAACATTCTGTTGGCACCCACCTACATAGGGAGAAATGATCATCACGATAAAATAAGAGAAATCAGGGCTCGCACAGAAAAATTGAAGTGCTCGTTTTTCCTGCGTGCCGTTCGAGAGTGGAACGGTAGAGAGACAACATGAAGGTGGTTCATTGAACCCTCTGCCAGGCACTTTATTGTGGATAGCAGAGTAATCACGTAGATGGAGATGTAGATATGAAGTACCTGGGAGCGCTTTTCACGGAGAACTCGTCATACGAAGTAGAGATCAACGCCAGGATACAGGCATGAAACCGACCCCTCTGAAGCTTAACACAACTTTCTCGGTCCAGGTGACTCTCGAGACAGTTCAATATTTGTGTACATAAAACCGTAAACGAACCGGTGGTACTTCATGGCTGTGAGACGTGGAGTATCCGAAAGCAGGACTTTTATAAACTTTTCGTATGTCAGAGGAGACTGCTGCGGATGATCTTTGGTTCGGTGTCGGACCCAAACATTGGTGAATGGGGGATCAGACAACCATGAGCTAGATGAACTGCACCGAGATGCAAACATAACAGGAACCATCAGGAGAATGCGATTACAGTGTGCGGGACATGTGATTCGGTCGGAAGACGACAGTTGGGCGCGGAAACTCCTGGATTTCATTCTCACCGCTAGGAGACTCCCGAATAGATCCATGAAGAGGCCGGGGAATGGACTCCATGAACACCTGCAAAATTCTGTGACACATGTGGACGGAAGGCGGATGGCAGCGATGGGTAGAAGACGATGGAGAAGGAAACTTGTAACACGACGCGGTCCGTTGGGCCTGATGGCGTAAAAGAAGTAAAAGAAAGAAATTGGTACCTGGTGGTAGTCAAGGGAAGGCAGGATTCGGTTAAGATTGTGAACGGGGCCGTAATCAGTTACTGTTGGTTGCCTTTTACAGTTACACACAATTTATTTTAAACCAGTAATTCCAGGATCAAAAATAAATTAAAAATACCACACGTTATTAATGAAGGAACAAACAACAGTGTAAATAATAGTTTTAAGTGAGTTACAATTTAGCAAATCACCATTAAATACAGGTACAACAGTTAATGTTTTAAAGGCAAGCTACTGTGATTTGGGCAGAAGGCCTTACGCGCCAGGAACGGCAACGCTATGAAAATTTTTTGAAACCTGCTGTAAAACAGCAAATACAATAGCAAAAGTTAGTTAAAAAGACAAGCAACTGAGCCAGACGGTGCTCCAGGAATCGACCTCTGAGTAGGTCCGGCAACAAACACTTTCGCGAGTGATGAGACAGGCAGCTAAGAGTTGCATTCACTTCACAAGATGGTAACACAGACTAGTGACAGTCTAACGAATGACTAAGGATAATCTTGCTGAAGCTACCTGACGTCCCATAAACCAAATGCAACGATAAAACGATACGCCAAAGCCGGAACCGGCGGTCTGCACTACGTCCCCAGATCCCCAGAGTAAGAAAAATTACCTCTGGTTGAACTCAACGAATTGTAACAAGTTGAACGCAGTAAATAGTAATAAGAAGTCGAGGAAATCTAATGAGATCCGCCTTCCCCAAGCACTTCACTCGCTGCTCTTCGCCTCGACAACACTACGAGCAGCAACACGAACCCAAGTCACTGGAGAATCGCGAGATGTCACAATGGTGGAGGTTTCTCTACTACAATTGAAATACAGTCATCTTAAGCTTGCTGGATCCGGTTTACGACGAGGTCGTGCACTCTCGTGACGACAGCCCTTCCATCCGGCAGTCCATGCGTGCCACCAGCGGACCCGGCATGTTCTGGCACTGTGTGGACCTGGCTCCTCCTGAGTCCCCAACCGAACAGGCCCACTCACACGACCTGGAAAAACGACTTCGCCCCAAATACAGGGCAACAGTTACTACATATCGATAACCGCCGCTGGTGTCACTAGCAGACAGGCAACGCTTGCGAAACCAAGTGGCGCCGGTCAACACGAGAAGAAGACAAACAACCGCAACCATGACAACTAAACGATACGGTCTGGCATCCAACAGAGGGCGGAAACCTACAAACAGCACCACAGCGAGCCGCAGCACGGCTCAGAAGTACACTACTGGCCATTAAAACTGCTACACCAAGAAGAAATGCAGATGATAAACGGGTATTCATTGGACAAATATATTATACTAGAACTGACATGTAATTACATTTTCACGCAATTTGGGTGCATAGATCCTGAGAAATCAGTACCCAAAACAACCACCTCTGGCCGTAATAACGGTCTTGATACGCCTGGGCATTGAGTCAAACAGAGCTTGGATGGCGTGTACAGGTACAGCTGCCCATGGTGCTTCAACACGATATCACAGTTCATGAAGAGTAGTGACTGGCGTATTGTGACGAGCCAGTTGCTCGGCCACCATTGACCAGACGTTTTCAATTGGTGAGAGATCTGGAGTATGTGCTGGCCAGGGCAGCAGTCGAACATTTTCTGTATCCAGGAAGGCCCGTACAGGACCTGCAACATGCGATCGTGCATTATCCTGCTGAAATGTAGGGTTTCGCAGGGATCGAATGAAGGGTAGAGCCACGGAATCGTAACACATCTGAAATGTGACGTCCACTGTTCAAAGTTCCGTCAATCCGAACAAGAGGTGACCCAGACGTGTAACCAATGGCAACCCATACCATCACGCCGGGTGGTACGCCAGTATGGCGATGACGAATACACGCTTCCAATGCGTTCACCGTGATGTCGCCAAACACGGATGCGACCATCATGATGCTGTAAACAGAACCTGGATTCATCCGAAAAAATGGCGTTTTGCCATTCGTGCACCCAGGTTCGTCGTTGAGTACACCATCGCAGGCGCTCCTGTCTGTGATGCAGCGTCAATAGTAACCGCAGCCACCGTCTCCGAGCTGATAGTCCATGCTGCTGCAAACGTCGTCGAACTGTTCGTGCAGATGGTTGTTGTCTTGCAAACGTCCCCATCTGTTGACTCAGGGATCGAGACGTGGCTGCACGATCCGTTACAGCCATGCGGATAAGATGCCTGTCATCTCGACTGCTAGTGATACGAGGCCGTTGGGATCCAGTACGACGTTTCGTATTACCTTCCTGAACCCACCGATTCCATATTCTGCTAACAGTCATTAGATCTCGACCAACGCGAGCAGCAATGTCGCGATACGATGAACCATAATCTCGATAGGCTACAATCCGACATTTATCAAAGTCGGAAACGTGATGGTACGCATTTCTCGCCGGTCCACTGCTCTTTGTGTATAAGAAATCGGTTGGAAACTTTCCTCGTGTCAGCACATTGTGGGTGTCGCCGCCGGCGCCAACCTTGTGCGAATGCTCTGAGAAGCTAATCATTTGCATGTCACAGCATCTTCTTCCTGTTGGTAAATTTCGCGTCTGTAGCACGTCATGTTCGTGGTGTAGCAATTTTAATGGCCAGTAGTGTATTTGTAACAACGCAATGTGCATATTTGGGGCTAAAAGTTTCTAATAACATTACACCATCATAAACAATCCTGTTGGGAGAACGTCAGCAACTTAGAATTATAGCAGAGGTTGAAAATGCCGCTTCAGTTGTAAGGTTATTTTTATTTTTCAGTAGTTAAAACACGAGGGGTTTCGGGCTCTTACATGCCCGTCATCAGGTGTTATAACTTTGTGCTCTGACCCCGAGCGCCGCGGTGAACGAGTACACGACGCATTATATCACCACCGAGCGCACAGCATATGCTACGCGTTATCAGGACGACGGTAGAAGTTGCAGATATTACGAGAAAGCAGGATGAGTTTCAAACATTTTTTTCTACTCATTGTAAACAAAAATTATTGAACCGGTATTGTGCACTGCAGTTTCCCGATTCATTCAACAAAGCGTTTGTATATCAAATGGTTCAAATGGCTCTGACTACTATGGGACTTAACTGCTGAGGTCATCAGTCCCCTAGAAGTTATAACTACTTAAACCTAACTAACCTAAGGACATCACACACATCCATACCCGAGGCAGGATTTGAACCTGTGACCGCTGCGGTGGCGCAATTCCAGACTGTAGCGCCTAGAACCGCTCGGCCACCCCGGCCGGCGTTTGTATGTCAGTTTGTTCTGATGAAGAAATGCGATTACATTATCCAAAATTTCGATTATACCGTCACAGGTTTGACTTCGTTGATTGAGCCACAACCTCGCCTCTGCTTGCGCCTCTTAGACGTCATGCTTTCAATTGACTGAGCTTCTTCCAGTATCGTGCTGAGTTTATGGTGATGCATTTAGGTATGGAGTATGTATGAGTAGACTAGAGAACACCAGTACATCTTGAGCGTGGCTTTGCCTGCCGATGGTATGATCTTGAACTTTTTTGGCGTCGGTGGCGTCCTCTTGCTGTAGAGGTCAAAACTATGAAGCCAACTTTCATCACGTCTCGCAATATTGTTAGGGAACCCATCACCGTCACGCTCAAAAGACAAAAGAAATTTTTCACAGATGTCCAGTCTACTCTCTCTCTCACGTCATGAGTTGGCAATCGAGGCACGCTTTGTGCACAAAGTTTTCTGCATCGCAGTTTTGCAATGATGGCCTGTACACGCCCTCTAGATAACTCACATATACCTGAGAGAGCTGTGTTATGGTATTCGATGATTTTCCCTGGCGAGTTCATCAACCCGATTCCGATGAGACTCGTCGATTACCGTACGCAACCGACCACTTCCAGCTCTGTCACAGTAGTCACATCATTAATAACAAGTGTATTACTGGCATGCTGAATTCATTCTAAGTGGCCAAAGTAGTTGATTCGAAATTACCCAAATGCATTTTAGCAAACACGAAGTTCGTTTCCCAAAATGTGATAATCGAAAAAGTACATATCTGAAGCTGTTCTTTTATATTAAGCTATCTTCGCAGTACGTTTCATACCGCCAGAACGTGGTTTTTAATATCCCCTGAGCCATATATTTTTTTTCTATTTCAATGTTCGTTCTAACTTTAGAAGGCATATATACAGTTAAATGGCCTCAAGTCCTTGGCATAAATTGCCACACACTCATAACGCACTAAGTCCTTCTTCTCTTTCAAAATGTTTATGAAGTGAAGACAACAGCTGGTCAAATTTACAAACATGTCATAACATACTCGATGTTTCCGAATGAGTCTTTAGTAACTTTTTCCGCAATTTGCATTGCGAGACAGCTCCAATTTTTTTTTTTGAAGTTGCCTCATAAACACACGAAAAATTTTCCTCTCCTGAACTTGAGCTCGTTTTTGTGACAAGTAAACATTCCCCAATTCTCAGTTTCTCCTCAACCTCCTTTAAGTTTGGCTTGTTGATTTTGCCGCTCCCAGCGTTACGATAAATGAGCTGCAGTGAAATTACCTACGTGAACGTATATTCGGCTGTTCTGTAGTGACGTAGGATTGATAACGCAACCTGTTGGCAATGCAGCTGGCTGAATTGGCCTCGTGCATCTGGCCAGGTGGAAACCGAAGGTGGCCTACTTTGAGCACTGTGTTTCAATAAAAGTTTATTTTTCTGTCACATGACCGGTTTCGGACTTGCGCCCATCCTCAGGTATTTAAACATTCATGTACATGTTTATATTGCTGGAGATCACTGTTTCTGGTCACTAAACAGGTTCAAGTTGGACAATTGTAAGTGGTTAGGCAGCATTTGCCGAAAATATTATAGTTACGCTGCGGTGACAGTTTTTCTATTAGTTACACACTTGTTATCATTTTCACGTCCATATTTCAGTTTTATAAAGTTTAGCTGCTTATTTCACTATTACGATGTGCACTAGTTAGTTCTAATTGTCCCACTTGTGTCTGTTTAGTCACCAGCAAATAATTTTTTTGTATTTATACAGTGATCTTCTAACATTCTGCGTGGTGTCTGTTTGTTCTAAGTTGTGTCTCCCTACCACTCGCGCAACGACGCTCTGAGCGTGTTTTTTAGGGAATTCACTAGTTTGAACCTGGGACCTGTTGCTGGTAAGGAGACGCCAGACCACACATGACATGTAGAGTTCAGAAGAGTTCAGTGAGACTAGCGATGATATAATCAAATACTTAATGATTTCAGCGTCAGCTCCACAGCACTAGTTGTAAAAGAATCTTAATACTAACTAAATTTAGTGGAAGGGGTTCAAGGCTTTCCTATTTTTAGTTAGCTCGTCAAATAACCTCGAAAAAGCAGTTAAGTTTACCATTGCAAATTTTATTCTACTCACAAAACATTGTTTATAAATTGCACTATTGATAAAAGGAAATGTTTTAATACAGGATGATAAAAACCAACTGCGTTCAACAAAAATGTGAACGAATATTCCCTGAATGGATTTCCAAGTTCTACAATGGATCGAAGGATGACCTATGCCATATCACATCTCTAATCTAGGTTTAAATTAAGTTTCACAAAAGAGAAAACTATCAAAATGGTCTACAGTGACCCTCAATTATCTTTAATTACTTATCTAACTTGTCGGAAATTACAGTGGCTGATGTGACTTCTCAATAACTATCTAACAGAAAAATCATCGCGTTTCAGGTTTTAACTTCAAGTAGCAAATGTGAATACTACGAAGTTTAATTTACGATCGACACTAGTATTACGTAAAAAGGGGATGTAACAGATGAGATTTCTGCAGTTCTGAGTGAAGCCTTATGCGCTGTTATGCGGCATCGCGTGCATTCATTATCTTGTTGGTGGTTAGGCAGCATCAGGGGCGGCTGGCGGCGCAGCTCCACACACCTCGCCATCTCGGTAGCAACTCTCTTGAACTTATCCTTACTACTGTTTACCGAAGTTGGTTTAAGAAAAAGGTATCTGGCTGTGTTTTCAACTGACCAATAAGTGTCTCAATGTTAACCTTAAGCTCCGCCTATCCAATGGGAAACGTTATACTTTTTGTGGTGGGGCAATGTTTTTAATGTTTGCTACGTAACAGAGACGCATATAGTCTCACACTAAAAATTGCAGCTGGTGCGGCCATTTTAGTGTTATTGTAAGATCTATACTGTTCTTCTGGAGGGCTCTATTTTTTATCATGGGCTGGGGGATGGACCTCTTGGCGGTCGGCCGGCGATGCGGGTGTCCCATTGTCCCGCTCTTATCGTAGGGCCTTCTAGCCTACACAGCTCTGTTCTTGGCTTCTGTTCTCATTTCTCCCATCGGAACTGCGTCTGTTTCACGGTGGGAAGGTATGACATGCATTTAGGCGTTCTTGTGGTAGTCTGTGGTATTCCATTTGCTCACTCGTTGATCGTATTAATTTGGTTAATTTAATGTCAGTATTTACTCGTAGCTATGTGACATATTGCTGGATTTGCTATCCTGTCAGGGTTTTCATGGAAGGTGTTGGATTTGCCTGAGACTTTACAATCTCCATCAATATAAACATGTACATGAATGTATAAACACCTGAGGACGGGGGCAAGTCCAAAACCGGTCGTGTGACAAAGAAATAACCTTTTATTGTGACTGGTAGCGGAAATTTTTCTACAACATATAAAGGAACAGTCATGGAGTTCAACAGCAAGCACTATGGATAAAATTCATTTACTGTGTTTCAGTCCACATGTAATCTTGTGGTTCCACTGCGACAGGTTGAGCTGTTTCAATGGTTTCGGCGAAGATAGCGGCAGGAAGGCGGGAACGAGGCTTTCTACACCTATGCATTTTACGCGCTACAATCCGGAGCCCTCTAGCGGCAGAGGGCTTCCAACTCGCGTTAGCGAAGCGGGAGTCAACCCAACAATATGCATTACATTGCAATACCTCAGTCGATACTGAGTAAAGAATAAGCAAATCGGAGGCGTTACTTTCCAACACGCTCACGTACATCTTCCTGACGTGCATGCAGGGGACATTTCCCTGTTGAGGGGTGACAACGGCAGTGTTGTCACGGTTGTTCGCATACATTGCTGGTTTGACGAATACTGAACAGGGCCTGCTCAGTGACCCGATCTTAATCTGGCTGCAGACATTCGGAACAGCGGCGATCAGCATTCCCATAGTTCGGTAGCCCTGTGGGATCTAGTCGCCAAATTTGTGGCTCCAGTTGGGTATTGATTACCTGAAGAGACTTGTGGGCGCTCTAAGTCACCATAAAGTTACATTTTTTGAAAAAGCATGAATGAATTTTCGTTATGTTACTTTACAAAATCTTGAGTATTTACGTTGTGTACAATAATTGATAAGACAGTTGTAACATTCGGGAGGACGACGGTTCAATCCCGTCTCCGGCCATCCTGATTTAGGTTTTCCGTGATTTCCCTAAATCGTTTCAGGCAAATGCCGGGATTGTTCCTTTGAAAGGGCACGGCCGATTTCCTTCCCAATCCTTCCCTAACCCGAGCTTGCGCTCCGTCTCTAATGACCTCGTTGTCGAAGGGACGTTAAACACTAACCACCACCACCACCACCACCACCACCACAGTTGTAAACGACTTTTTTCTCTTTTTCTTGGTAGTACGACCTCATTCTTTACGAAAAAATGGCATTCTGTGGTGCTGTCTCTGTAAAAAGCGGGAGAGGCGCCTGACGGCTACCAGGCAGAATTATAGTTACGAAATTTGTCACTAGAGGGAATAAAATGCCATAAGTGGGCGATTTAATAACAAAAATTTAAGAGCATAATATACGATCCAGCCACATGTACGTGGCCACCTGTCAAAAGCCTAAATAGCCAACTTTTGCAGCGCGACAAGTGCTGGAAGAGTGCCACTGAGACTGTGGAAGGTACAGACAAGGATGTGGAGCCAGGACGACTCTAGTGCCGCAGGCAGCTGCGCTAGGTTTCTCTCTCGGTAGAGGATCAATGGCGCGAATAGCCCTAGTGGGGTGGTCGCACAGATTCTCGACTGGGTTTTAATCCGGGGGTACGGTGGCCAGCAGAGCACCGTACGCTCATTCTGGTGCTCTTCGAACCACGCACGTACACCGCGAGCTGAGTGACACGTTGCATTATGCTCCTGGTAGATGGCATTGTGTCGAGGAAAAACAAACTGCTTGTAGATGGTCCCCAAAGAAGGTCCCCAAGGATGGTCGCCAAGGAGTAGTAGTAGTAGTATGGTATTCTGCATTACCGCCTTTTCCTCTTTTGTCTGTCTTTTCACTTCTGAATATTTGCCTCCTTTGATATTGTCCAGCATTTGATATCTTTTTTTTTTTCTCTTCCCCTTTTTCCAGCCAGCCGGCCGCGGTTCTGGGCGCTTCAGTCCGGAACCACGCTGCTGCTACGGTCACAGGTTCGAATCCTACCTCGGGCATGGATGTGTGTGATATCCTTAGGTTAGCTAGGATTAAGTAGTTCTAAGTCTAGGGGACTGATGACCTCAGATGTTAAGTCCCATAGTGCGTAGAGCCATTTGAACCGTCTGATTTTTTCCCGCCACCATTCCTTCTATTACCTCCTTCAATAAACAGTCCCTCCTCAACAATGTCCAATCCAGTTCTGTTTTCTCTTTCTGATGACTTTCAGCATGTTTCTTTCTTCTCAAGTGCCGGCCAGGGTGGCCGAGCGGTTCTAGGTATTAATAGTTATGGCGTTTACATTTCAAATAATAAACAGTTGACTTACTTTCCACCTGTTTCGTTACTTACTGATTACTCTTCGACTTATCCTTTGTCGCCGACTCATGCTTCGTTCCTGGAACTGTGCAATTGGCGGTGCACTCGCCACAGCCTGTGCTGTTCTTGGGAGGTTGTTACAGTGTGTTCGATGGTCCATACTTAATTGGATCGAGTATTATGCTGCCATTTGTCTTCCCATTTCTTCATTATGTGGCGTCAAATGTGTTTCCTTAAGTCAGGGAGTGGAATATCTCATCGGAACGTTTCCATCCTCGTTGCTTCTTTCGCTAGTTTGTCAAGTAACTCATTACGTGGAATGCTCATGTGCCTTAGCGTCCAAAGAAAACTAGTGGATATCCCTGTGCTGTGGAGGGCATAATTTGGTAGTGGATGGTAGAGACCAGTCGATGCTTTACCTAGCACCTGTGTGTTTGTAAAACACTCAAACGTTTGCTGCATGTAATGAAATTCCATCGAAGGAAAGTCATTATGTTTTGCAGTGCTCTATGGATGGCGGTTAACTTAAATGGTTTAAATGGCTCTGAGCAGTATGGTACTTAACATCTCAGGTCATCAGTCCCCTAGAATTTAGAACTACTTAAACGTAACTTACCTAAGGACACCACACACATCCATGCCCGAGGCAGGACTCGAATCTGCGACCGTAGCGGTCGCGCGGTTCTGGACTGAAGCGCCTGCAGTACAAATATTGCATTACATACGCATAACCAACTCGTTTATTATCTCTATATCCGTCGGTGTAAAGGAAATTCAAATACGGATATTCTCGGATGACTAAATAAAATTCACAGCTATAAAGTGTTGGGAGCTACATTGTATTGCCGGCCGGTGTGGCCGAGCGGTTCTAGGCGTTTCAGTCTGGAACCGTACGACCACTACGGTCGCAGGTTCGTATCCTGCCTCGGGCATGGATGTGTGTGATGTCCTTAGGTTAGTTAGCTTTAAGTAGTTCTAAGTTCTAGGGGACTGATGACCTCAGAAGTTAAGTCCCATAGTGCTCAGAGCCATTTGAACCATTTTTTTCTTCTCAAGCTCTTCTTAATATTTCTTCATTCCTTACTCGGTCTTCCCATTTCACTTTTTCCATTCTTCTCCAATCTTCTTTCATCTTCCTTCCTCAATCTCCAGGCCTCCGCACCATATAGTGCAACGCTCCAGATGTAACATTTTGTAAGTCTTTTCCTCAGATCCTTGTTTAGTGGTCCACAAAGTAATTTCTGTTTCATCTCGAATCCTTCTTTTTCCATTGTTCTTTTCCCAATTTCTGTTGTGCAATACATATCATCCATTATTACACTTCCCAAGTAATTGAAGTTATTCATTAGCTCTATTTCCTCTCCCCCTATTTTCAAACTGCATTTTCTCCCCTTTCCTCCAATTACCATGTTTTTCGTTTTCTTCTTGCTAATCTTCATTCCATATTCTTCTAATTTTGTGTTTACATCATCTAACATTTGTTCCATCTCTTGCACTCTCTGCCATCACAACCATGTCGTCTGCAAATCTTGTTCACTCTACTCTCCGACTCCTATACAAACTCCTCTCCTTCCATCAAAACTTCCACTAATAATTTCCTCCAGATATATATTGAACAGTGTTGGTGATAAACAACAACCTTGTCTTACACCTCTTCCCAGTTCAGTTTCTTCACTCGTCTTCCCCAGGGATAGATGCATATTTGTGTTGACCTAGTGTGCCTTACAGAATGACGAGGTCACCCAGTAAATGTCAGGAAAACTTTCCCCAGACCAAAACGCTCTCATCTCCGTTTTGGACCCAGCCGACGACTGCTGCAGGGCAGTACAAGCGAACGGCAGTCTGTTTCCAGGAGCATTAAAAGTGATTCCTCTGAAAAGGCCTCCTGCCGCCATTGAATGGACGCCAAGTTGCTGTACTTGCTTGTGAATTTCAGCCTTCGTCGCCGATGAACTGCATTCGCCTTGGGTGCGTGGACCAGGCGCCTGCTGCTGAGGCCCATACGCAGCGACCTCTGCTGTACGGTAGTGGAGGAGACACTGTTGGTAGCCCCTTCGTTCATTTGCGTGGTCAGCTTCACAGCAGTTGCACGTTTATTCACCTGAACTCATCTCCGCAGCCGTCGTTCCCCTTGTCACCTGTGGCCTCGGTTCCGGTTTTGGATAACGCCATTTTGTCGTGCACGATATTCTTTAAGCATGGCGGCACGCGAACAATTTACAAATTTGTTAGCCGTTTCGGAAATAGTTCCACTTTTGACCCAATAGCTAATGTTCCTGCCATTTTCGACATGAGATAAATAGCTCCGTTTCTGCATTACGACGAACTACTGCTCTGTGTGAATTTTCCTGACAGATTAAAACTGTATGCCGGACCGAGACTCGAAACCGGAACCTTTCGCCTTTCGCGGGCAAGTGCTATGCCGACTCAGCTATCCAAGCACGACTCACGACCCGTCCTCACAGCTGTACTTCCGCCAGTACCTCGTCTCGGACATTCGAAACGTCACGGAAGCTCTCCTGCCAAACTTGTAGAACTACCAATCCTAGAAGAAAGGTTTCCCCTGGCTGTGGCTAAGCAATGTCCCCGCAGTATCCTTTCTTCCAGGAGTGGTAATTCTACATGTTTCGTAGGAGAGCTCCCGTAAAGTTTGGAAGGGAGGAGACGAGGTACTGGCGGAAGTAAAGCTGTGAGGACGGGTCGTCAGTTGTGCTTCGTTAGCTCAGATGGTAGAGCACTAGCCCGCGAAAGGCAAAGGTCCCCAGTTCGAGTCTCGGTCGGGCACACAGTTTTAATCTGCCAGGAAGTTTCATATCAGCGCACACTCCGCTGTAGCGTGAAAATTTCATTCTAGAAACATCCCCCAGGCTGTGGCTAAGCCATGTCTCCGCAATATCCTTTCTTCCAGGAGTGCTAGTTCTGCAAGGTTCGCAGGAGAGCTTCTGTAAAGTTTGGAAGGTAGGAGACGAGGTACTGGCGCAAGTATAGCTACGAGGACGGGTCGTGAGTTGCGCTCGGGTAGCTCAGTTGGTGGAGCACTTGCCAGCGAGAGGCAAAGGTCCCGAGTTCGAGTCTCGGTCCGGCACACAGTCTGCCAGGAAGCTTCATACCAGCGCACACTCCGCTGCAGAGTGAAAATTTCATACTGCACTGTTTTTCCGCGTACCCCCGACACGCTTTGTATACCGTATTCTGTTAAAGCTGCTGCCGGTCACGTGTGCGTGGTTATTAAACTTTGACGTCGAACGTGGGCGGCGGTCACATTCATGTGGGTGAACTGCGTATAATACAAATAAAGCATCTGTAGCGCTCGACACACTAGCGCGTGATCGCTGGCGATATCGCCTGCAAGTGACCGCTCGCTTCGACCCCGCCGCACACGAGTGACTTACCAAGCAATTTCAAACACTGCTGCGAATGCCACTTTGTGAAAAAGTTCTGCTGTGGAAAGTGGACTGGTATGTTTAATGTCATTGGCAATTAGTCTCTGCATCTCCAGTGATCTTCCTAAATCGCTCCAGGCAAATGCGGGGATGGTTCCTTTGAAAAGGGCACGGCAGATTTCCTTCCCAGTCCTTTCGGAATCCGAGCTTGCGCTCCGTCTCTAATGACCGCGCTGTCGACAGGACGTTAAACTCTGATTTTCCTACCCAATTCCCACCAACCCCTGAAAAGAAAAGCGAACTCAAATGTTCAAATGTATTAAAGATGTTTAGAGACATAGAGACACTATTATTGTGTGCTGTACTTTTTTTTTTTTTGAGACATCAGTCTTATGACTGGCTTGACAAGGCCCTCTACGAATTCCTCTCCTGTGTCAACCTCTTCATCTCAGCGTAACACTTGCAACCTACTTCCTCAGTTATTTGCTGGATGTATTCCAATCTCTGTCTTCCTCTACAGTTTTTGCCCTCTACAGCTACTTCCAGTACCATGGAACTCATTCCCTGATGTCTTAGCAGATGCCCTGTAATACTTTCCTCTCCGATTCTGCTTAGAACCGCCTCATTTCTTATCTTTTCAGTCCATCTAATTTTCAACAGTCCTCTGTAACAGCACATCTCAAATGCTTCGATTCTCTTCTTTTCCGGGTTTCCCACAGTCCATACCTCATGTGTTGAAACACTCATTGTGTCCGAACTCTTTTTCCACTGTACGCAGTACAGAATGCCATATCCTTCTTCATTTAGGGTTTCTTAAGCGCAATAAGGGGACCACATCATAATCACGAGGAACACCCCCGTTCCTCCTCTGTATCTCACTGGCATGACGTCATTCGACAAACCCAGACCTTTGCGAGAGATGGCCACAAGGCATTGCGTGATTCAATACTTCAGATGACTGATTTCCAGCCACCCACCAGCCAATGGCGTCGCTCTTCACACCACATCAAGCATCGACTAGCATTCAGAAACGCGTAGCTTATGAGAAGCTGCTTCACCATTGTACCCCTTTCTTTTTAACTCCCAACGAACAGTCATGGAGCTCATTGGACTGCTGGCAACACTTTTCATCCACGAATGACTTCTTCCGCTGGCTTAATGCGACTTTTTACAAAGACTCTCCACAGTGCTCGACGATTCCTTTCAACTTTTTTTTTTTTTTGTGAAATCTTATGGGACTTAACTGCGAAGGTCATTAGTCCCTAAGCTTACACACTACTTAATCTAAATTATCCTAAGGACAAACACACACACCCGTGCCTGAGGGAGGACTCGAACCTCCGCCGGGACTAGCCACACAGTCCATGACTGCAGCGTCCTAGACCGCTCGGCTAACCCCGCACGGCCCCTGTCTGCTCATGAGGTCTGGTTGGTGATGGTTTAACTGTGGCTGCTTCTTCGCATTTCCACTTAACAGTCACATGACCAAGAGTCGAATTCATGGATTTGTTACTGGGGTGACACCCAGTGACTATTCCTCGGTCGAATTCGTTGAGCTCTGCTGGCCGATTCTGCCGTTACTGGTCCTCTGCAGAAAACATCGTATGGCCAGCAGTAGAACTAGGGAGCAATGCATGGGGGTCAGACGTGCTGACCACTCAGCTAAAGGGGTGGACCTCTGCTTCTCTACTGGCAACTCACTACTTCTCGCCTCCTTTTATATTGGCGTGTCCGCTTCTTCTGACGTCTAGTGGTCAATTGCGCATTACACAGGGTAGCCGAATACTGTAGATTAGATCAGCTAGAACATTATGACCACCTGCCTAGTAGGCGGTGTGTCCACCTTTGGCACAGATAACAACGGCGACTCGTCGTGGCATGGAAGCAGTGACGGTAGGTCGCCAGAGGGACTCAAAAGTCACCTAATTCCCGTAAATTCCCGGGGATGGAAGTGATGAGCTCTGACGCCACGTTGAATCACATCCCAGATGTCTTCCATCGGTTTCAGATTAGCGAATTGGAGTGGGGGGGGTCATCACATCAATTAACTCGCCACTGTGTTCCTCGAATCACTCCATCACACTCTTGGCCCTTGTGACATGGCGCATGATCTTGTTGAAGTACGCCACTGCTGTCAGGAAACATGATCGACATGAAGGGGTGTACGTGGTCTGCAACTAGTGTACGCTACTCCTCGGCCATCATGGAACATCGTCCGCAGCTCGTGGTCGTGCGGTAGCATTCTCGCTTCCCGCGCCCGGGTTCCCGGGTTCGATTCCCGGCGGGATCAGGGATTTTCTCTGCCTCGTGATGACTGGGTGTTGTGTGATGTCCTTATGTTAGTTAGGTTTAAGTAGTTCTAAGTTCTAGGGGACTGATGACCACAGATGTTAAGTCCCATAGTGCTCAGAGCCATTTGAACCATTTGAACCATGGGACCTTGTACGAGCTCCACTGGACTCTTGGATACCCACGTGAATGTTGACCAGACCATAATGGAGTCTCCGCCAGCTAGTCACTGTCCCAGAGCACAGGTGTCAAGGAGCCGCTCCCCTGGTAGACGACGGATTCGCGTCCTCCCATCGGCATGATGGAGTATCAGCATTCATCAGATCAGGCAGCGCTCTGCCACTGCAACAACGTCCGTTGCCAATAGTCACATGCCCATTTCAGTTGAGGCTGCTGATGTCATGGTGTTAACATTGGCACGTGCGCGAGTCATCAGCTGTGGAGGCCAATCGTTAAGAGTGTTCGGTGCATTGTGTATTCAGACACACTTGTATTCTGCCTAGAGTTAAAATCTGATGTTATTTCCCTATAGAGTTCGCCGCCTGTCCTGTTTTACCAGCCCGCCAGCCTACAACGTTCGATATGTGTAACGAGGGGTGGCCGCCCTACCCCACGACCTCTGGAGTGGTTTCGCTTTGTTTTCGCTTCGTGTTGAAGGCGCTCACCACAGCACTCCTCGAACAATCAATTATTCAAAAACAGTCTTAATCGCATTTATTATTATTATACCGCCGACCGATTTCAACCCGACGTAGGGGTCATCTTCTGGGCGTTTACACCATTGGTCGACTGCTGGTGGTGTCACTCCTGTCTACATAACGGCAGGAAACTGCGTCGGGTTGAAACCGGTTGGCGGCATAATAATAACAAATGCTATTAAGACTGTTTTTGAATAATTGATTAATCATACTAATCGCTGCTTCATCTCCACAACCATGTTTTCCAAAAAAAACTCCTGGAACACTCCACAAGTCGAGCAGTTTCCGAAATGCTCGTGCCGAGCCTCTGGCCCACCACAATCTGCCCTCGGTCAAACTCCGATAGCGCATCACTGATACTACATGCACCGTTCGTACGTCCGACTAACAGTCATTCCTCGCCTGATGACGCTACTATTGCCTGGACGGGTTTACATCGACTGTAGGTGGGTGGTCACAATGTCCTGGCTGACCAGCGTAGATGCAGCTACTAAATATCTCGCCTCTCGACTAAGTTGGTGCCCTAGTGTGAAGGATCGCCGAGGCGCGACAACTTCGAAGTGCAGCGCTGGCCTAGCGAAGCAGCCATCCCAGGGTCCACTTGCACGCGGCGCGTAGCCAGAAAATAGACTAATGGCGGCTGTTGAGAGGGGAATCAATCAAGTCGGCTTCGTCGATGGCGCGACGAAACGGAAAGTGAGTCCGGCGCGCCGCGGGGGCGGTGGGGGCGCCGTGGGGGCGGCGTCTTCTCGCGACGCCCACGCCTTCAGGCAAGCCGTTGCGTCCGCGCCGCTATCCGGCGTCCCATTTTACGACGGTATGTGCGTGTGTCTATATGTGTGTGTGCGTGTGTGTGGAGCGGTATGTGAGACCTTTCGATTCCGCACGACGCAGGAATGAGGCGTCGGGACGCAGCCTGCGGTCTCACGCCCACACAAAATATCCCGCCGTGGCGCGCCTCTACGACAGGGTGAACGGCAGCGACGAGGGGGGGAGCAGTGGTCGGTCCTGCGTGGGAGGCGCGCCTCTTTCATTTGTTATTACGCACTCACCGGCTTTTGTTTTCGCCGTCCGGTCCGCTGCTTGATGGCGCTATGAAGATCTGCGCGAGCATTTCGAAAACAATAGATCCACAAACTCGCTAACCTCTTACTGAGTGTCAAGCCCCCAGAGATTAACCGACACGAGGAAAAGCTTGTAGTAGCTCCGGTTATTTATGCCTGAAAGATTGCGTATCATTTCAATAGTTCTTACCTTCAGTTCCCAGCAGTAGCCTTATGTGTAGTATCAGTTCTACTGATCTTGCTCGGGTTAACCGCGCATAAGAAGCAGCCTATCATAAAAATGCCTGATTGTAGCAACGGATCCGGTACATGAAGTCCTACTGGAGCCATAAATTTGCGATGTGACTGTGTATTCTGACCACTCACTACGATAATAAAAGTTCTGTTCCCAGAACAAAATGAGGCAAAGTATAACCAGTAAGGGAAATGAATAACATAGTTGCTCATGAAGGCTGTGTACACTGGTTCAGTTCAGTATGATAAAGTGCCACATGACGACCTGCTACACACCACCTCTCTTGAGCCGTAATTCATCTGACTGGTTTGATGCGGCCCGTCACGAATTGCTATCCTGTGCTAACCTCTTCGTATTAGAGCAGCGCTTTTGAGCGCAGGTTGTTTTGACTTTTTTTATACGCTGAGTGTCTTTCCAGTGACCATTTCATTTTCGATTTCTGCACATCTTTCCTGGAGCCATTTCGCCTTGGTTGCCCTGCACTTCCTATTTCTTTCAGACCTAAGTGATTTATATTGTGCTATTCCTGTTTTTTCCTGCAATTTTTGTACTTCCATTTTTCTTCCATCAACTGAAGTATTTCATCTGTTACCCAATGTTTCTTCGCTGTTACCTACCTTATACCAATGTTTGCCTCTCCAACATATTCGATTGCCCTTTTTAGAGATGTCCACTGCCCTTCAAATGAACCACTTACTCTGGTGTTCCTTATGGCAGTAGCAACATCCTAATCGAACTTCAATCGCTTCTCGTGATTCCTCAGTAACTTACCATCTCACTTCCTTCCACACTGATACTTTCGTGGCCGGCCGCGGTGGTCTCGCGGTTCTAGGCGCGCAGTCCGGAACCGTGCGACTGCTACGGTCGCAGGTTCGAATCCTGCCTCGGGCATGGCTGTGTGTGATGTCCTTAGGTTAGTTAGGTTTAAGTAGTTCTAAGTTCTAGGGGACTGATGACCACAGCAGTTGAGTCCCATAGTGCTCAGAGCCATTTGAACCATTTGATACTTTCGTACTATCGAACGCTTCTTTTAAACTTCTCCCGACTCTTCATCAGTACTAAATTGTCATCCGAGTCTATATCTGCACCTGGGTACGCCTTGCAATCCAACTTCTGATATCGGAATCTCTGTCTGGCCATGATGTAATTTATCTGGAACCTTCCGTCTTGCCATGGAATTTTCCCGTGTCTCGCGGTCTTTTCCCAGTGGACCTGCTCCACTTGTGATTTCTGAACAGAGTATTCGCTATTAGCATCTGAAATTTATTGCAGAACTCAATTAATCTCTCCTTCCTACTGCTAAGCCCATGTACTCCCGTAACCATTTCTTCTATTCCTTCCCCTACAGCTGCGTTCCAGTCCCTATTATTATCATATTTGCATCTCCCTTTACATACTGAATTATCCGTTCAGTATCCTTATGCACTGGGTGGTTATAACTCAACTTTCTCTATTTAACACGTTATGTCACGGAAAGGAATTACCATACAAGTACCGAACTTGGTGGCATTCATGTCGAGAGTATGGGGTACATAATTCCCACGCGTCACAGTGCCATCGTCCAGTTCCAACTATGGCCACCACGTGCCGCCATGAATCACCGTGATTCATGGCCTCACACACCTCAACAGTCGCAGTGCACTTGCTGACGTGTCAACGCGAGCTCGGTCAAAAGGAGCAGAGCATTATTGGTGAAGCTCTGTTGTCAAAACAACAGTAATGCTGCACCTGCACTTCGAGAATATCACCAGCTGAAAGGATTACGAAAAGGTGTACATCTACGAACATACTCCGCAATCCACCATACGGTGCGTGGCGGAGGGTACCTCGTACCACAACTAGCATCTTCTCTCCCTGTTCCACACCCAAACAGAACGAGGGAAAAATGACTGCCTATATGCCTCTGTACGAGCCCTAATCTCTCTTATCTTTGTGGTCTTTCCTCGAAATGTAAGTTGGCGACAGTAAAATTGTACTGCAGTCAGCCTCAAATGCTGGTTCTCTAAATTTCCTCAGTAGCGATTCACGAAAAGAACGCCTCCTTTCCTCTAGAGATTCCTACCCGAGTTCCTGAAACATTTCTGTAACACTTGCGTGATGATCAAACCTACCAGTAACAAATCTAGCAGCCCGCCTCTGAATTGCTTCTATGTCCTCCCTCCATCCGACCTGATAGGGAACCCAAACGCTCGAGCAGTACTCAAGAATAGGTCGTATTAGTGTTTTATAAGCGGTCTTCTTTACAGATGAACCACATCTTCCCAAAATTCTACCAATGAACCGAAGACGACTATCCGCCTTCCCCGAAACTTCCATTACATGCTTGTCTCACTTCATATCACTCTGCAATGTTACGCCCAAATATTTAATCGACGTGACTGTGTCAAGCGCTACACTACAGATGGAGTATTCAAACATTACAGGATTCTTTTTTCTATTCATCTGCATTAATTTAAGCCGGCCGCGGTGGTCTCGCGGTTCTAGGCGCGCAGTCCGGAACCGTGCGACTGCTACGGTCGCAGGTTCGAATCCTGCCTCGGGCATGGATGTGTGTGATGTCATTAGGTTAGTTAGGTTTAAGTAGTTCTAAGTTCTAGGGGACTGATGACCACAGCAGTTGAGACCCATAGTGCTCAGAGCCATTTGAAGCCATTTTGCATTAATTTACATTTATCTATATTTAGAGTTAGCTGCCATTCTTTACACCAATCACAAATCCTGTCCAAGTCATCTTGTATCCTCCTACAGTCACTCGACGACACCTTCCCGTGCATCACAACATCATCAGCAAACAGCCGCACATTGCTATCCACCCTATCCAAAAGATCATTTATGTAGATAGAAAACAACAGCGGACCTACCACACTTCCCTGGGGCACTCCAGATGATACCCTCACCTCCGATGAAAACTTACCATCGAGGACAACGTACCGGGGTCTATTACTTAAGAAGTCTTCGAGCCATTCACATACTTAGGAACCAATCCCATATGCTCGTATCTTAGGTAGGAGTCTGAAGTGGGGCACCAAGTCAAACGCTTTCCGGAAGTCAAGGAATATGGCATCCGTCAGATACACTTCATCCATGGTTCGCAAGATATCATGTGAAAAAAGGGCGAGTTGCGTTTCGCAGGAGCGATACTTTCTAAAGTCGTGCTGATGCATGGACAGCAACTTCTCTGTCTCAAGGAAATTCATTATATTCAAACTGAGAATATGTTAGACAATCCTGCAACAAACCGATGTTAAGGATATTGGTCTGTAATTTTGAGGATCCTTCCTTCTACCCTTCTTATATGCAGGCGTCACCTGCGCTTTTTCCAGTCGCTCGGGACTTTAAGTTGGGCAAGAGATTCGTGATAAATGCAAGCTAAGTAAGGAGCCAATGCAGTAGAGTACTATCTGTAAAACCGAATTGGAATCCCATCAGGACCTGCCGATTTATTTATTTTCAACCCATTCAGCTGCTTCACAACCCCAGGGATGTCTATCACTATGTCCTCCATACGGGAATCTGTACAAGACTCAAACGGCGGTATGTTTGCACGATCCTCCTGTGTGAAAGATTTCTCAAATGCTAAATTTAAAATTTCAGCTTCCGTTTTGCTGTCTTCCGTTGCCAGGCCAGACTGATCAGTGAGTGACTGGATGGAAGCCTTCGACCCGCTTACCGATTTTACGTAAGACCAGAATTTCCTTGGGTTTTCAGCAAGATCTTTTGCTAAGGTATGACGGTGGTAGTGGTTGACTGCTTCGCGCATCGCTCTTTTTACAGCAGCACGAATCTCTACTAACTTTTGCTTGTCCTCATTCTCCCGATCTTTCTTGTACCGTGAGTGCAACTGCCTTTGCTTCCTGAGCATTCTCCGAATTGCGCTGTTAAACCACGGTGGGTCTTTTCCGTCGATAACCCACTTTTTCGGCACATACTTGTCTAATGCGTGATTTACAATGTGTTTAAAATTTGCCCATAATTCTTCCACGTCCATCGTACCGGAAGTAAATGAAGTCGATTCATTTACTAAGTGTGACGCTAACAACTGCTTATCTGCTCTTTCTAGTAAGAATACTCTCTTAGTCTTCTTGACCGACTTTTTAATTTTCGTAACCATAGTCGTAATGACAACATCATGATCACTAATCCCTGTCTCAACACTGACACAGTCGATGAGGTCTGGTGTGGTCTGTTCGTGGCTACCAAGTCTGAAATATTTCCATTACGCGTTGGCTGTCGATTTAGCTGTTCAAGACAGTTTGCCGATAATGCGTTCAAAAGTAATTCACACGACGACTTGTCCGTACCACCTGTAATGAATCCATATACATCCCAGTCTATACTAGGTAGGTTGAAGTCGCCTCCGACTAATATAGCATGATCCGGGTACTTCTGCGATACAGAATGTAGACTCCCTCTGAATGATTCTAGAACTGTCACGGTGGAACCTGGTGGCCGGTAATAACACCCCACAATTAACTTTATTTCCCCTAGCTCTGTTGAACGTGTCCAGATAACTTCACGATCACACTCTACTTCGACCTCAGTAGACACAATATTTTTGTCAACTGCAATGAAGACACCACCTCCTACGGTGGCTAATCTGTCTTTCCGATACACGTTCCAACCATCACTAAATATTTCAGAACTTCCTATCTCAGGGTTCAGCCAGATCTCAATCCCGAGAATAATTTGCGCGCCACACGCTTCCTGGAGGGCAGTAAATTCAGGAACTTTATTCCGAACACTCGGAAAATTTACTGCTAATATCTTGATAGCTGAAGTGCCTTTACTCTTTCTCCACCAGCTGTGCGGAGTATGACGAAGAAGTTCGAATAAACTGGAGAACTGGGCGTCGTTCCGAGGTGGTTGACGAAATCGCTGTTGCTATGACAGACGACGCTGTGCGCATTTCCCCGATCCTCACAGCCTTACTTCCGCCAGTACCTCACGTATTACCTTCTAAATGTCACAGAAGTTATCCTGCGAAACTTTCAGCACTAAGACTCCTGGAAGAAAGGATTTTTCGGAGACACGGTTAACCACAGCCTCGGGGATGTCTCCAGAATGAGGTTTCTGTCAGTTTCTGCGACCCCTACGCGCCTGCGTCTCTGGTGTGAGCCCACCCCGCCACCACGTCGGAACGGGCCTGGCCCTGGTGGAGAGACGTGAGCCACGCCCCTAAACCGCCCGCGGCTGGCCACAAAGCGGTCGGGTCGCTGTCTGCCGGGTTAAAAGCGCCACTGTGTCCTCTCATCTCACCCGCTGCCGACTTATTCTGAACGCGAATTTTTCTAGCCCCTCGCTCCTAGATTTAGTGCGTCCTACGGCAGTGTGCAAATATAGGGCGTCTGACTCACTGCGCGGCTACAGCGTGTCGTGCGTGCACGCACTGCCCGGTCCTTACCAGTCCTTCGGCGAGGAAATGCTACTGCCCCGCAGTCGATACACTCCTCGCTACACGCGGAAACAAACGCGCTGCTTCGAGGCGTGCTGCTTCGGGTGGCAGGTCCACAAGTGTTATAGTATTGAGGTTATATGATAATTCTTTACCTTGTCCATCTCAGTTGCTGCATTGGGTACAAGTTTCGGGCTGACACGCCCATTCTCAAGCCATACAACTAAAAACTACGAGGCGTGTTTTTTTTAGTAAGTACCGTTTTGAAATTAAAAAAAGACGTGCTAAGAAATCTCAATAATTTTATTTTTACATGAAAGCCTGTACCTTAATCTACTTTTGTACATAATTTCCGTCAGTATTGAGGCACTTGTCATAACGTTGTACCAGTTTTTGAATACCCTCCTCATAGACGTCTGCCGCCTGACTTGTTAACCACTGCATCCCCACTGTTTTGACTTCGTCATCGTCTTGAAGACGCTGACCGCCCAGGTGTTTCTTCAAGTGCAGGAACAGATGGTCGTCACTGGGCGCAAGATCCGGGCTGTACGGAGAATAATCTAGAGTTTCCCATCGAAAAGATGTGATGAGATCTTTGGTCTGATTCTCCACATGCGGACGGGCATTGTCTTGCAGCGAAACGATGCCCTTGCTCAACTTCCATGGACTGTTGCTTCGATTCTGGTGTGACGGAGGCTACCCATGTTTCATCGCCCGTAACAATTTGGCTTAAGAAATCATCACCGTCGTTGTAGTACCGCTCAAGGAAAGTCAATGCACTGTCTAAACGTTTGGTTTTGCGCACATCCGTCAACATTTTCGGTACCTAACGTGCGCACAATTTTCGGTAATTCAAGTGCTCGGTTACAATGGCATACAAAACACTACGAGAAACATTAGGAAAGTCATGCCGCAAGGAGTAAATCGTAAAGCGTCTGTTTTCTCTTACCTTATTGTCCACTCCTGCACCAAACTTTCATTAATGACAGAAAGACGCCCACTCCGTTGTTCATCATGCACATTTGTGCGGCCATCTTTAATGCTCTCACCCACTTTCTTACCATTCCATCACTCATAATGTATTCACCGTTAACTGCACAGATCTCACGATGAATATCGATCGCTTTTAGGTCTTTAGCACTAAGAAATCTTATAACAGGCCCTAATTCACAGTCGGCGGGACTCACGATTATCGGAGGCATCTTAAACACTCAGTACACAACGTAAACAAGGAAGAATCAGACTGTAATGGCGTCAGTGCGTAGATTAAGGTACAGGATTTCATGTAGAAATAAAATTATTAGATATCTTAGCACGTCTTTTTTTTAATTTCAAAACGGCACTTACTTAAAAAACACGCCTCGAGTATATCATGCAACAGTGTTTACACATAGCACGCATGCGCATATTTCAGCTACACTACTTCTACACTTAAAGACACACGTTATTATTAACCATAACTGGTTACACAATATGGTGCAAAAGACACGAATACATTCTGTACAGAAAGTCAAATTTCGAGCAACTCGTACTCTCATTCATAAGTTCAGCTGTGTGTCTACTGTTGCGCCAGAGCGACTCAGCCAAACTGACAAATATAACCTTAAGTAGTCAACAAGACACCGTGGTGAGTGTCGCACTCGTACATACGCGCATGCCCAAATGGCTCCCCATTACTTTGCTACGGTGCTGCCGCGTCCTCTGACATTTATTGACGACATTTTTAAAAAGTAGGAAAATATTAATATTATAATGAATGTAGCAACCACTCGCGGAAACATAATTTATTTATCTTGTTGTAAATCGATTTCTACTCATATCAGTCATCATCGGTGCTAAAATAAGTACAAGAGACAGGACATAAACAACTGCTTTAACAAACGAAAAAATTGACAATAAAACATACACTCCTGGAAATTGAAATAAGAACACCGTGAATTCATTGTCCCAGGAAGGGGAAACTTTATTGACACATCCCTGGGGTCAGATACATCACATGATCACACTGTCAGAACCACAGGCACATAGACACAGGCAACAGAGCATGCACAATGTCGGCACTAGTACAGTGTCTATCCACCTTTCGCAGCAATGCAGGCTGCTATTCTCCCATGGAGACGATCGTAGGGATGCTGGATGTAGTCCTGTGGAACGGCTTGCCATGCCATTTCCACCTGGCGCCTCAGTTGGACCAGCGTTCGTGCTGGACGTGCAGACCGCGTGAGACGACGCTTCATCCAGTCCCAAACATGCTCAATGGGGGACAGATCCGGAGATCTTGCTGGCCAGGGTAGTTGACTTACACCTTCTAGAGCACGTTGGGTGGCACGGGATACATGCGGACGTGCATTGTCCTGTTGGAACAGCAAGTTCCCTTGCCGGTCTAGGAATGGTAGAACGATGGGTTCGATGACGGTTTGGATGTACCGTGCACTATTCAGTGTCCCCTCGACGATCACCAGTGGTGTACGGCGAGTGTAGGAGATCGCTCCCCACACCATGATGCCGGGTGTTGGCCCTGTGTGCCTCGGTCGTATGCAGTCCTGATTGTGGCGCTCACCTGCACGGCGCCAAACACGCATACGACCATCATTGGCACCAAGGCAGAAGCGACTCTCATCGCTGAAGACGACACGTCTCCATTCGTCCCTCCATTCACGCCTGTCGCGACACCACTGGAGGCGGGCTGCACGATGTTGCGGCGTGAGCGGAAGACGGCCTAACGGTGTGCGGGACCGTAGCCCAGCTTCATGGAGACGGTTGCGAATGGTCCTCGCCGATACCGCAGGAGCAACAGTGTCCCTAATTTGCTGGGAAGTGGCGGTGCGGTCCCCTACGGCACTGCGTAGGATCCTACGATCTTGGCGTGCATCCGTGCGTCGCTGCGGTCCGGTCCCAGGTCGACGGGCACGTGCACCTTCCGCCGACCACTGGTGACAACATCGATGTACTGTGGAGACCTCACGCCCCACGTGTTGAGCAATTCGGCGGTACGTCCACCCGGCCTCCCGCATGCCCACTATACGCCCTCGCTCAAAGTCCGTCAACTGCACATACGGTTCACGTCCACGCTGTCGCGGCATGCTACCAATGTTAAAGACTGCGATGGAGCTCCGTATGCCACGGCAAACTGGCTGACACTGACGGCGGCGGTGCACAAATGCTGCGCAGCTAGCGCCATTCGACGGCGAACACCGCGGTTCCTGGTGTGTCCGCTGTGCCGTGCGTGTGGTCATTGCTTGTACAGCCCTCTCGCAGTGTCCGGAGCAAGTATGGTGGGTCTGACACACCGGTGTCAATGTGTTCTTTTTTCCATTTCCAGGAGTGTAGTTACATGAATTACAACATATACAGATGTCTGAAATTAAAATTCAAAGTCATTACATACCATTTTTCTAATCGGTACATGTCATAAGTAGAAATACTGTACTTGGCAGATTTCTATCCTGACACATTTCTTTTGTATTTTGCATAGAGGCCGTTTATTGCAACGTGGCGCCACCTCATGTCGTCTTTTTGTAGTGTTGACCTATGACGTTTCACTTCATGATAAAAATCTGCCAAGGACAATATTTCTACTTATGGCATGTATCGGTTAGAAAAATGGTATGTTATGTCTTTGAATTTTAATTTCAGACATCTGTATATGTTGTAATTGATGTAACTAAGTTTTATTCTCAATTCTTTCGTTTGTTAAAGCAGTTGTTGTTTATGCCTTGTCTCTTGTATTTGTTTTAGCACCGATGATGACTGATATCAGTCGAAACCGATTTGCAACAAGATAAATAAATTATGTTTCCGCGACTGGTTGCTACATTCTTTACAATTTTAAATTCCACGGTCGTTGCACAGAAAGGGAAGCTTATGGAGCCCAACATTCACAAAAATATTAGTTTTACATTACAGGAAATTTTAACAGTTTAGTTTTACAAAATAGCCTAGCATCGAAATAAAAATGTCAATCTTACATCACTAGGGTACACTACCAAAACTTAATACATTCCATCCAGGGAGGAGCCAATGCTAAAATATAAAATATGCATTATTTCCTTTATTGTATGCTATCCATATACCGTATAAAGAAATAAAACAATGTGACAGAATAAGAGAGTTACATCGTTTTCAAATTACGTTTTTTAGGTAACCTTCGGTAACAAATCCCCAGTTACACAATACTTACACAGCACCATTAAAAACATAATATGAAGAGATCATCATCCATGGCGTGGAGGCCGCATTCAAAACCAAAACCTTATTTGTACATTGATCGTACTTGCGTAAAGCCGTAGGTAAAGAAATATATAAAAATTCCGTTGATACATCATTACATAGGACTACATTACAAAGGGCCTGTTACAAATAATACGCGACGTCTCGAAGGGTGCAGGTAAATGGTCACATACCTCCGAATAAGTGTATCAAACGATCATCCATGCGCGCAACCTACGCACGCTAGTAATACAACAATGTATGCCTTCCACTTACAAACGGAATAAGTACCGCTGTCACATACAGCACAGCACCGGGCGAGGTGGCGCCGTGGTTAGCACACAGAACTCGCGGTCGAGAGGACGACGGTTCAAATCCGCGTACGGCGATCCTGATTTATATTTTCCGTGATTTCCCTAAATCGCTTCAGGCAAATGCCGGGATGATTGTACATCTACATCTACATTTATACTCCGCCAGCCACCCAACGGTGTGTGGCGGAGGGCACTTAACGTGCCACTGTCATTACCTCCCTTTCCTGTTCCAGTCACGTATGGTTCGCGGGAAGAACGACTGCCGGAAAGCCTCCGTGACCCAGAACTGTACATTCGTGATCTCCTCGGGAGGTATAAGTAGGGGGAAGCAATATATTCCATACTTCATCCAGAAACGCACCCTCTGGATACCTGGACAGCAGGTTACACCGCGATGCAGAGCGCCTGTCTTGCAGAGTCTGCCACTTGAGAATGCGAAACATCTCCGTAACGCTATCACGCTTACCAAATAACCCTGTGACGAAACGCGCCGGTCTTCTTTGGATCTTCTCTATCTCCTACGTCAACCCGACCTGGTACGGATCCCACACTGATGAGCAATACTCAAGTATAGGTCGAACGAGTGTTTTGTAAGCCGCCTCCTTTGTTGATGGACTACATTTTCTAAGGACTCTCCCAATGAATCTCAACCTGGCACCCGCCTTACCAACAATTAATTTTATATGATCATTCCACTTCAAATCGTTCCGTACGCACTCCCAGATATTTTACAGAAGTAACTGCTACCAGTGTTTGTTCCTTTATCATATAATCATACAATAAAAGATCTTTCTTTCTATGTATTCGCGATACATTAGTCTATGTTAAGGGCCAGTTGCCACTTCCTGCACCAATGGTCCCACAACACTCCCCTGTGGCACGCCAGAGGTTACTTTAACGTCTGTAGACGTCTCTCCATTGAGAACAACATGCTGTGTTCTGTTTGCTAAAAACTCTTCACTCCAGCCACACAGCTGGTCTGATATTCCGTAGGCTCTTACTTTGTTTATCAGGCAACAGTGCGAAACTGTATCGAACGCCTTCCGGAAGTCACGGAAAATGGCATCTACCTGGGAGCCTGTATCTAATATTTTCTGGGTCTCATGAACAAATAAGGCGAGTTGGGTATCACACGATCGCTGTTTCCGGAATCCATGTTGATTTCTACAGAGTAGATTCTGGGTTTCCATAAATGACATGATACGCGAGCAAAAAACATGTTCTAAAATTCTACAACAGATCGATGTCAGAGATGTAGGCCTATAGTTTTGCGCATCTGCTCGACGACCCTTCTTGAAAACTGGGACTACCTGTGCTCTTTTCGAATCATTTGGAACCTTCAGTTCCTCTAGAGACTTGCGGTACACGGCTGTTAGACGTGGGGCAAGTTCTTTCGCGTACCCTGTGTAGAATCGAATTGGTATCCCCTCAGGTCCAGTGGACTTACCTCTGTTGAATGATTTCAGTTGCTTTTCTATTCCTTGGACACTTATTTCGATGTCAGTCCTTTGAAAGGGCTCGGCCGACTTCCTTCCCTAATCCGATGGGACCGGTGAGCTCGCCGCTTGGTCCCCTCCGCCAAAAGAATCAACCAACCACACAGGAGGGCACATTACTCTGACCAGTGCGTACCGTATCATATGATGCCTGGCTTGTGGAATGGAACCTTTATCATCTTTCATACCGTGCGCAACTTTTTTTTATTAAAACAAAATATCCAGGTACATACAAGGTGTTGCGAATAAAACATAAACGTGTTATAAAAAATTTTTAGGTAGGTGTCACATGTGATGACATTTGTTGGCATAACTGCATGTATACATAAATTATATTTTAAAGAATTATCAAACTTCCTCAAGAAATAAACATTTTCCGTGGTCGACGTCTCGGTTTCACATAACTGAAACAACTGCGAAAAACAAGAAAAAAAAACCACTCGTGTGAAGCGCAACTTGCGTTACTCGCGCACTACTCGTTTATTCTACAGACGGCAGCTGCAGTATGTAATCACACTATGTCTGCCGAGGTCAAGTTCGTTGGTAACATGGCAGACAGTGACTGGACATTGTAGGGCTAAGAATGCGAAGTTTTAATTCGAGATCCTGCGTGTACCGTGCAGTCAGTCCTTTCGGCAGAGTGAAGGAAGTCGTGATTCTGAGGAAAGACGGCGGATGTGAGATTCACGTGGACCACGAGTAAAGCAGAGGAAATGAAACGGAGAATTTCAGTTAGCGCTGTGGGTGAAGTGATTTGCGATGAGGAGTTGTTAAAAAAGTAGTTTTTTGCTGAAGAGTGGTTCAAGTGGTTAAAGTAACAAACGCATGTGAATAACAAGAAATAGTTAATGGCGAGCTTCTGGGTGTTCTGCAGAGCTGTTGTTTAAATTTACTGCACAATCATCTTCTTCAGGTGCTGCGAGTTCCGCTATTATGTGTTCTCGCTGCTTGGATCCAACCAGCAGATTGTTACACTTAAGCGGCTTACTCATGCTGAACTAATATGAGAAGAGGAGGAGTTGTTACATATACATGGTGTGTCACTAACTATTGCCACAAAGAATAACTCCGAAAGCATGAAAGGAATTCAAAAGTTTGTGGGACAAAAGTTGCATGGGACAACGGAGTTTGTTGGTTTTTTGTTGCTAGGTGGGGTCGCTTCCGAGATATGAAGGTCAACTTTGTATTTTTTTTTTAAATGGGATGCTATCGTTTGGTACTTATGTTCTGACAGCGGCTAGCGAGACGAATCCAATGATGTGTAACAGAAAGGTCTTTGAAGGTGAACGAGGGTCATAATGGTGGCATGAACGTCCATTTACAGGTGATCGAAGTGATGACCATTGGTACCAATGCAGTGCTACAATCTTGGTATCGCGGACGATGGGTATTCCTTACCACATCGGCACTTATCGAAGCACATACTTTGAAAATTCTCTCTCGCATATCTTCAGGTGTAGTTCGAAGTTCTTTATAAACAATGTCTAGCGATCGAGCCAGCTACGGCACATCTCCTCCGCATCCAACCCAACAATTTGGGAATTGTCTCTGCAACTCGTTTCTAGTCTTTAGCGAAAAATGAGCCGGAGACCTATTGTGTTGATACCACATTCTGGCTGGCTCTGAGCACTATGGGACTTAACATCTGAGGTCATCAGTCCCCTAGAACTTAGAACTACTTAAAGCTAACTAACGTAAGGACATGACACACATCCATGCCCGAGGCAGGATTCGAACCTGCGACCGTAACAGTCGCGCGGTTCCAGTCTGAAGCACCTAGAACCGCTCGGCCACCGTGGTCAGCGATACCACATTCTGTTCCTTGTTCCTAAAGGTATTTCTTCAAATAACAGACCTAATGTTTCTTGCTGGAATGTGGTGTACTTCGTACCATTAACATTTCTTTCGATGAAATAGAGGCCTGTAATTCTCCAGAATCCCACTCCATATTTCATCGATCACGGTTTTTGGTGTGCAACTTGCCGCAACCAACATGGAGTTTCAATTGCCCAGTAATGAATGGTATGTAAATTAACATTTCCATGGTTTGTGAATGTAGCCTTGTCAGTAAGTAAAATCAAATAAATAAATGTGTCATCTCTCTGAATCTGAAGTTGAGCCCATCGGCAGAATTCAGTGCGACGCATACAGTCCATACCAGTTAATTCTTGGTGGGGACTGAGATGGTAAGGATGATATTTTTGGCGATGCAGAACACGAATAACACTACACTGGCTCAAGGCAGATTCTCTTGCGATTTGACGCAAACTAAAACAAGGATCTCGAACCACAGTGGCAAGAGTACCAATATCCGTTTCCTCGTTAGTAACATTCCTTTGTCGGATATGTTTCCAGTGCGTTAAAGATCCAGTTGTTCTCAATTTATCATACACATAATTAAATCTACGACATGTAGGGTGAGTACGTTGTGGATATCTTTGAGCGTATAAATCTCTAGCTCTCACTGAATTTCGTTGGCATTCTCCGTAAATAAGAAGCATATCGACTTGTTCTTCGAAGGAATACATCATTCACATTCGCTTGCCGGCCGGTGTGTCTGAGCGGTTCTAGGGGCTTCAGTCTGGAACCGCTCGACCGCTACGGTCGCAGGTTTGAATCCTGCCTCGGGCATGGATGTGTGTGATGTCCTTAGGTTAGTTAGGTTTAAGTAGTTCTAAGTTCTAGGGGACTGATGACCATAGATGTTAAGTCCCATAGTCCTCAGAGCCATTTGAACCATATTCGCTTGATTCGACGATACTAGTCTTACCGTTCCTGTTAGTGATGTATTGCGAAACCGTCGAATGGTGTTTACATGTCAATGGCACGTTAGATGGATACGCCGTATTCAGCGAATATTTACTATTTGCACGATATACGAGAGAGAATTGTTAGAGCATGTGCTTCGATAAGTGCCGATGTGCCGAGGAATACCACTCAATCCTTGATAAGAAGATTGCAGCACTGCATTGATATCAGTGGTCATCACCTTCTGTAAACAGACGTTCATGCCACCTTTGTGACCTTCGTTGACCTTCAAAGACTTTACTGTTACACGTCGGATACGTCTCGACAGCCGCTATCAGAAAATAAGTACCAAACGATAGAATCCCACTAAAAAAAAAAAAAAAAAAGAAACGTTGACCATATCCCTGACGCGGCCCCACCTAGCAACAAAAATCCGACGTCTTATTATGGACCCCGTTGTCCCATGCAGCTTTTGTCCCACAAACTTGTCAGTTCCTTTCATGCTTTCGGAGTTATTCTTTGTGGCAATAGTTAGTGACTCACCCTGTATTACGAAAGAACACAAGTTCAAGAACATTGAGACAAGTAGACACTTTACAGTAACCCGACTACGGACAAGAAATTTAGATTGAAAGGTTCGACTAATGAAAAACGCAATCCTAATGGAGCGCACCGACACGTCACCAAATCAATCGTTTCCGAACATTATTCAAAACTGAAACAGACCAAGTCTCTGCACATATCATTAGTAAAAGGATTTTTTACCAGAGCACTTACGAAATAAAAATGGAAATGAATTTAAATATTATCATTATTATTCGTAAAAATATAATTAACAAAGAAATGCGTCATTGTATGAAGACGGACGGAAGAACAAAAGTGACAGAGAGAAGGCTGTACGTGCCTCAGGTATTTTTGAGCTGAATAACGAAATTACAGACGGAGTGAAAGGGATACAAGGTATGACTGGATCTTTGGCTGATCACAACAGATTTATTTATTACACAACCAAACCGCCTTCTTCCGGTGCTGCGAGCTTTGCTTACCTGCACTCGCTGTCTGGACTCCATTCAGACTGTGAGCTATTGTTTGTCTCCCGCCGCTGTTTTTTAGCGGAGTTCGATTCTCGACACCCACTACGCCGTTTGATACTACTTTGTTTCTCAGATCCCTCACTGACGTTCGGTGAAACGCAAATTCTCTCAACGTTTCCCAGCTCTGGTGGATGCAATGATCCCGCGAGATCTTAACAAATTGAGTACCTGACTCTAAACCTTGTTTAAACTGAATGCGCCGTCCCTGTTTATTAGGTTTTCTGGCATCTTTGTATCGATAATCGTCTTCGTGTCTTTCCAGCAAGCCGGCTAGGGCTCTCCTCCATTTTGCTGTATTTTGGTATATTTTATGTCTTGATACTTTTTTCCAGTTTTCTCTTCTAGTCTTCAAATCTTCCTTAATCTGATACAGCCATGTTTTTCTAGGTCTCTTCCCATGCACATTTTCATCCAACTATTGTTTTGGCAGGCTGTTATACTTCAACCTCTTCACATATTCATACTACTTGAGCCGTACAGTATTCACAAGAAGAGCACACTCAGTTGGATTTTTGTTATTTTTTATATTTATGATACGTGAAGTTCAGAGCCCAAATATCAATTGCACGGAATTGTTACATGCAACTCTAAAAAATTATCGAGTAAATCGACTTTGAAATTTACCAAGTGCCTTTAATGCCGTGTGCCTTTTATTCAACAGGCGTTGTGACCCCGCAGTACAATGCTTGCCTGCCAAGTGAACAGTTTGGGTTCGATTCATAGCCAATGTAAAGTTTTAAACAAAGATCCACGTTCTACAAACATTTCCGCGAAGCGTAAAATACACAGAGGTCGAAAAAAGCAGGTAAAAAACTGGTAAAAGACTGGTAACCGTTGGTTCGAGTCCCGTTTTCGTCAATCTTAATTTCGTGTTTTTCCATTCGGTTCGTAGAACAACATTTACAAATGAAATTCATCAAACATCTGCTAATTAACACACATGTAACTGAAGTTTTAATGAAACGTGCACGTCTTATCGTTTCTAATTACATATTACACACAAAAATCCAGTTTTCATTGCAAATATAAATTGTCAATTTAACGATCTTTTTGTAAAAGATTGTTAAAGGAGATGGTTTGCATTTAAAAATCATGATCATCATCATTTAAGACGGATTATGCCTTTCAGCGTTCAGTCTGGAGCATAGTCCCCCTTATAAAATTCCTCCATAATCCCCTATTCAGTGCTAACATTGGTGCCTCTTCTGATTTTAAGCCTATTACTTCAAAATCATTCTTAACCGAATCCAGGTACCTTCTCCTTGGTCTGCCTGACTCCTCCTACCCTCTACTGCTGAACCCATGAGTCTCTTGGGTAACCTTGCTTCTCCCATGCGTGTAACATGACCCCACCATCTAAGCCTTTTCGCCCTGATCGCTACATTCCCAGTTTTTCTTTGATTTCCTCATTGTGGACACCCTCCTGCCATTGTTCCCATCTACTAGTACCTGCAATCATCCTAGCTACTTTCATATCCGTAACCTCAACCTTGTTGATAAGGTAACCTGAATCCACCCTGCTTTCGCTCCCATACAGCAAAGTTGGTCGAAAGATTGAACGGTGCACAGATAGTCTTGGTACTGACTTCCTTCTTGCAGAAAAGAGTAGATCGTAGCTGAGCGCTCACTGCATTAGCTTTGCTACACCTCGCTTCCAGTTCTTTCACTATGTTGCCATCCTGTGAAAATACGCATCCTAAGTACTTGAAACCATCCACCTGTTCTTTGTTCCTCCTATTTGGCACTCAATCCGTTTATATCTCTTTCCCACTGACATTACTTTCGTTTTGGAGATGCTAATCTTCATACCATAGTCCTTACATTTCTGATCTAGCTCTGAAATATTACTTTGCAAACTTTCAATCGAATCTGCCATCACAACTAAGTCATCAGCATATGCAAGACTGCTTATTTTCTGTTCACATATCTTAATCTCACCCAGCCAATCTATTGTTTTCAACATATGATCCATAAATAATATGAATAACAGTGGAGACAGGTTACAGCCTTATCTTACCCCTGAAACTACTCTGAACCATGAACTCAATTTACCGTCAACTCTAACTGCTGCCTGACTATCCATGTAAAGACCTTTAATTGCTTGCAAAAGTTTGCCTCCTATTCCATAATCTCGTAGAACAGACAATAGCTTCCTCCTAGGAACCCGGTCATATGCCTTTTCTAGATCTATAAAGCATAGATACAATTCCCTGTTCCACTCATAACACTTCTCCATTATTTGCCGTAAGCTAAAGATCTTGTTCTGACAACCTCTAAGAGGCCTAAACCTACACTGATTTTCATCCAATTGGTCCTCAACTAATACTCGCACTTTCCTTTCAACAATACCTGAGAAGATTTTGCCCACAACGCTGATTAAAGAGATACCTCTGTAGTTGTTACAATCTTTTTTGTTTCCATGTTTAAAGATTGGTGTGATTACTGCTTTTGTCCAGTCTAATGGAACCTGTCCCGACACCCAGGCCATTTCAATTATCCTGTGTAGCCATTTACGACCTGACATTCCACTGTATTTGATGAGTTCCGACTTAATTTCATCCACCCCAGCTGCTTTATTGCACTGCAATCTATTGACCATTTTCTCCACTTCCTCAAATGTGATCCTATTTCCATCATCATTCCTATCCCATTGTACCTCGAAATCTGAAATATTACTGATCGTGTTTTCACCTACGTTGAGCAACTCTTCAAAATATTCTCTCCATCTGACCAAGGAATCCACAGGATTCACCAGCAGTTTTCCTGACCTGTCCAAAATACTTGTCATTCCCTTCTTACCTCCCTTTCGAAGACTGCTAATTACACTCCAGCATGGTTTTCCAGCAGCTTGACCCAAAGTCTCCAACCTGTTTCCAAAGTCTTCCCAAGATTTCTTCTTGGATGCTGCAATTAACTGTTTCGCTTTGTTTCTTTCTTCAACATAACTTTCTCTGTCTACCTGAGTTCTAGTATGTAGCCATTTTTGATACGCCTTCTTTTTCCTTTTACAGGCTGCCTTGACTGTGTCATTCCACCGAGCTGGTTTGCTTCATCCTACCTTTACTCACTACTGTTCCAAGACATTCTTCAGCCACTTCGAGTACTGTGTCCCTGTACCTTGTCCATCCCTTTTCCAATGACTGTAATTGACTACATTCAACTAACTGGTACCTTTCTGAGATCATGTTATCTACTTGTGCCTGATTTCCTTATCCTGAAGTTTCTCCACTCTTATCCTCCTACATGTGGACCTGACCTCCTGCACTTTCGGCCTCACAATCCCAATTTCACTGCAGATTAAATAATGATCAGTGTCATCAAAGAGTCCCCTGAATACACGTGTGTCCCTCACAGCCTTCCTGATCTATTATTATATAGTCAATGACAGATCTGGTTCCCCTGCGTTCCGAAGTATACCGGTGAATGTTTGAAAAAG
Source organism: Schistocerca nitens (assembly GCF_023898315.1). NCBI lineage: Eukaryota > Metazoa > Arthropoda > Insecta > Orthoptera > Acrididae > Schistocerca > Schistocerca nitens. The sequence continues at coordinate 1,178,382,126 of NC_064614.1, forward strand.
GAGTTTGTGATTACTAAGCCCATACTGGCACAGAAATCCAAGAGTTGTTCCCCGTTCCTGTTGGCCTCCATATACTCTCCAAATTTACCCATAACCTTTTCATAGCCTTCTGTTCGATTTCCAATCCTGGAATTAAAATCACCCATGAGCAGAACAATGTCATTGTCCTTTAACAACTACATCACTGAGTGCCCCATAAAAACTATCCATCTGATCTTGATCTGTCCCTTCACAATGCGAATATACTGACACAATCCTAATTTTCTTGCTAGGCACTGTCAAATCTATCCACATCAGTCGTTCGTTTACATACCTTATTGCAACTACGCTGGGTTCCATTTCTTTCCTGATGTAAAGCTCTACACCCCATTGTGCTATTCCTGCTTTGACTCCTGACAGGTAGACCTTGTATTCTCCCACTTCCTCTTCTTTCTCACCCCTTACCCGAATGTCACTAACAGCTAAAACGTCCAGCCCCATCTTACTTGCAGCCTCTTCCAGCTCTACCTTTTTCCCAGAGTAGCCCCCATTGATATTAATAGCTCCCCATCTCATTACGTTTGCCAAGTCGTATCTTAGGAGTCCCTGGTTTGTCAGTTAGAGGTGGGACAGCGTCACCTCCAAAGGTCCGAGGCATTTTGCTCTGATTGTTGCCAGCATCATATTTAAAGTACCAGGGAAGCAGGTTGCTAGCCTTACTTGTCCCGAGTCCCATTGAGTGTTACCCCTAACGGTTGAGGGACTAACCGGTGGATTTGGTAGTCTTTGCCGTATGAGCACAAAGGTGACCACGACTCAGAATATGTCCGAGATGTCCAGCCTTATTCCAAAGTAACTGGTATCCCGACTGTCGGGACCACTTACTTGGCCACACATACGTTGCCCGTGGTTCATGAACTAGGACATGACTACAGGAACCCACACCATGAACCACCATGAACCATCATTTAAAAAATGATAAATTAAATATTTTTCATATTTATGTATCTTATTCTTCACGGAAATGATAGCAGAGCATGCATCTTTGTTTAATAATTTTCATCAGCCACCAACCGTACCCAGGGCGCCCACGTGGCAGGCAAGAATTCTACCGTAGAACTACACTGCCTGCCGGAAAACTGACCTTACTTTACGCTCGCAGATTTTAAAAGTCAGTTTTCTCGAGAGTTACAGCTATTTGATTTGTGGAACTGATATTTCAGTTCGCATAAATATCAAAAATTACAAAGACTCAATTGCGGTGTGGTCTTTTTGTCATTCTCTCAGTCATTGACGGATCCACTTGCATCTCTTCTCTGATACCTTCATTCCCAATTTTATCTCTTCTGGTCTTTTTAAGGCAGGTCGATATAAGTTCATTTTGCGTGCTTGTAACTTGCTGAACTAGTGTCTTGTTAATTACATAGCATTCCAAGCTGTGTATCATAATCGGCAGGAGACACATTTTAAACATGTTCTGTTTGGTTCTCATTGGAACTTCCTTGTCCCAGACAACGTTCTACACTTAATGAAAAAAAATTAGATCCCTTTGTTCCCCTGTTGTGTACTTCTTCTTTGGAGTTCCATTCCTTAATATTGTTCTTTCTGGGAACTGAAAGCTTCCACATATTGAGTTTTCTCTCTATCTAGCTTAAGGTTGCCCTGGGCAGGTGTCCCTTTCGTAATCGTTGCTACAATTCTGCTCTTGCTTACTGTCAGCCGGTACTCTAAACTTGGAGTTCCATTCATCTACTCTTGGCTTTTCCTCTAGTTCAATTACTCCCCAAAGAGCTACATCGTCAGCAAAGACTAACACATTGAGATCATCATTTCATATTCTCCTTGATTTCCTTTATAATAATAATAATAATAATAATAACCATGAGTGTAGAACATGTAATGAGGAAAGTGCACTAACCTACTGTAGTCCTCTATCCGTCCTGAACGTCTGATCCACCATTATTCATTTGTACACAACTTTTACAGCATTCATATAGCATTTGCACTTTTCTCATTAGAGAGTTTGAAACAATTAGTGTGTCTAAACACTCTCAAATTTTACCCATTGGTACACCACCATATGCCTTCTCCAAATCCAGGAATACATTTATGAGATCTTTATCCTATTCCCAATACTTTTTCATTCACTGCCTTAGTGCAAATAAGAGCTCTGTTTTTTCTCTGCTGCTTCTGAATCCATGTTGTTCCTCTTAAAACTCGTTTTCTGACAATGATCTTTATATTTTCTCAGTAACCTTTTCCAATATCTTAAGACAGTGTAATTAGAACAGTTTCCCCTGAGTCCTTTCTTGAACAGTGGTATTATAAACACCTTATTCAAGTCATCTGGTACTTTATTTGTTTTCCAAATGAGTCCCAGTGTTCAATGTAGCCATTGTGATTCTTGGATGCCTGCTACCTTGACCATGTCTGCTCTCAACTGATCCGGCCCGGCTGACCTGCCTGCTTTTTTCATCTGCTTTAAGACATCCTCAGTCTCTGTGTAGGTAATAGTTGGTTGTTCCATTTCAGGTTCTGATAAACTGTTTATTTCCTGTCCCTGCTATATTATCTCGTTGCCATTCAGTAATGTTTTGAAGTATTTCTTTTCTAATCCCTTATGAATTCCGGGCTGCATGCCCATTTTTTCTCTCTATTGCTTTTATGTCCTCACTAATCTGATCTTTTGATTTTTACCAATCCGTATAGCCCTTTCTTGTTTCCAATGCTGACCTCCTCTAATCTTTGGGTGAATATTTCTCAACTTCTTTCCTTTTTTAACTCTAAGTTTCTTGTCCGTATATGCCTCTACCACTGCGGATAATTTCTGAACATCTACTCGTTTGATCCCATGGGTTTGTTTTTGTTTCCCTTCATCTTTGTTTTTCTTTGCTATGTTCCGTTCTTTAAGCTGCCCGCTGTCGCCGAGCGGTTCTAGGCGCTTCAGTCTGGAACCACGATGCTGATACGGTCGCAGGTTCGAATCCTGCCTCGGGCATGGATGTGTGTGATGTCCTTAATTAGGTTTAAGTAGTTCTAAGTCTAGGGGACTGATGACCCCGGATGTCAAGTCCCATAGTGGTTACAGCCATTTTGTGTACTGTTCTTTAATTTAGTTTCCTTTACCCGGTAGGTTTACTTGTGTAGTACTTTACCGTTCATTTTACCACAGACTTGTACAGCTTAGTTTACTAATATGGTTTTACAAGTCTCCAACTCTTCATTTGCATTACTTGTCTCAGTAGTTGATAACTTTGCAGTTATCAGACTTTGATACACGTTCTCATTTTCTGATTGCCTTATTCTCCATTCTTTGATCTTAGGCATCTTTCATGAACAGGCTGTGATACTCATTTTCTCTTTCATAACATCTATATGCAGTGTACGATCACTGTCCAATGATTTTGTTGGTATGATTTTTACACCTCTTGGCCGGCCGGAGTGGCCGAGCTGTTCTAGGCGCTTCAGTCTGGAACCGCGCGACCGCTACTGCCGCAGGTTCGAATCCTGCCTCGGACATGGATGTTTGTGATGTCCTTAGGTTAGTTACGTTTAAGTAGTTCTACGTTGTAGGGGACTGATGATCTTAGAAGTTAAGTCCCATAGTGCTCAGAGCCATTTGAACCTTTACACCTCTTGCTCTTCCTCCAGTGTGTTTGTAGGTTATCACATAAACATTAAATGATTTGTTTCTTCCATCCCAGCCATATATGGTGGTTTTATGGATGGCTCTGTTCCCGAAATAAGTGTTATGTACGTACAGCTTATTTCTTACACAGTCTAATAGATGTTCTCTACCAGTATTTCTTCCTCCGTACCAAAGAGCACGCAGCACCTCTTCATATCCATATCTGTCTACTCTAATCAGGGCATGAAAATCATCTATTTTTCCGTATTTGACCTTCCAGTGGGGCACACATCTGTACAATTCTGAAATTAGTGTTACCAATATTTATTCTGGCTTTAATGATTCTGTCAGTGATGTAGGTGACGTCAGTATCCCTATGACGCGCCGGAAGCTCTCCCCCTTTTGCCGTGTTTTGCCATCCGTGCTAGTACAACATATAGCTTGCCTCCCATCCGAATGGCGTGGAAATGGGTAGTTGTGATGTACAGGGTGTTTCAAAAATGACCGGTATATTTGAAACGGCAATAAAAACTAAACGAGCAGCGATAGAAATACACCGTTTGTTGCAATATGCTTGGGACAACAGTACATTTTCAGGCGGACAAACTTTCTAAATTACAGTAGTTACAATTTTCAACAACAGATGGCGCTGCAAGTGATGTGAAAGATATAGAAGACAACGCAGTCTGTGGGTGCGCCATTCTGTACGTCGTCTTTCTGCTGTAAGCGTGTGCTGTTCACAACGTGCACGTGTGCTGTAGACAACATGGTTTATTCCTTAGAACAGAGGATTTTTCTGGTGTTGGAATTCCACCGCCTAGAACACAGTGTTGTTGCAACAATACGAAGTTTTCAACGGAGGTTTAATGTAACCAAAGGACCGAAAAGCGATACAATAAAGGATCTGTTTGAAAAATTTCAACGGACTGGGAACGTGACGGATGAACGTGCTGGAAAGGTAGGGCGACCGCGTACGGCAACCACAGAGGGCAACGCGCAGCTAGTGCAGCAGGTGATCCAACAGCGGCCTCGGGTTTCCGTTCGCCGTGTTGCAGCTGCGGTCCAAATGACGCCAACGTCCACGTATCGTCTCATGCGCCAGAGTTTACACCTCTATCCATACAAAATTCAAACGCGGCAACCCCTCAGCGCCGCTACCATTGCTGCACGAGACACATTCGCTAACGATATAGTGCACAGGATTGATGACGGCGATATGCATGTGGGCAGCATTTGGTTTACTGACGAAGCTTATTTTTACCTGGACGGCTTCGTCAATAAACAGAACTGGCGCATATGGGGAACCGAAAAGCCCCATGTTGCAGTCCCATCGTCCCTGCATCCTCAAAAAGTACTGGTCTGGGCCGCCATTTCTTCCAAAGGAGTCATTGGCCCATTTTTCAGATCCGAAACGATTACTGCATCACGCTATCTGGACATTCTTCGTGAATTTGTGGCGGTACAAACTGCCTTAGACGACACTGCGAACACCTCGTGGGTTATGCAAGATGGTGCGCGGCCACATCGCACGGTCGACGTCTTTAATTTCCTGAATGAATATTTCGATGATCGTGTGATTGCTTTGGGCTATCCGAAACATACAGGAGGCGGCGTGGATTGGCCTCCCTATTCGCCAGACATGAACCCCTGTGACTTCTTTCTGTGGGGACACTTGAAAGACCAGGTGTACCGCCAGAATCCAGAAACAATTGAACAGCTGAAGCAGTACATCTCATCTGCATGTGAAGCCATTCCGCCAGACACGTTGTCAAAGGTTTCGGGTAATTTCATTCAGAGACTACGCCATATTATTGCTACGCATGGTGGATATGTGGAAAATATCGTACTACAGTGTTTCCCAGACCGCAGCGCCATCTGTTGTTGAAAATTGTAACTACTGTAATTTCGAAAGTTTGTCTGCCTGAAAATGTACTGTTGTCCCAAGCATATTGCAACAAACGGTGTATTTCTATCGCTGCTCGTTTAGTTTTTATTGCCGTTTCAAATATACCGGTCATTTTTGAAACACCCTGTATGTGTACAGATAAATATATGATTACAATTTCAGAAGAATTGGATGATTTATTCAAGAGAAAGAGCTTCACAAATTGAACAAGTCAATGACGGGTTGGTCTACCTCTCGGCCTAATGCAAGCAGTTATTCGTCTTGACTTTGATTACAGAATATCGTCTACGTACCGCCCCAGACCACCATTCCTGGTTGTCCAGCCGTATGGAGGGCGACAGTCGGGTTGGTATCCCACCGCTGTCTGGGGCGTTTCCAGACACGTCTTTGGCCTGGAATCTCATCCAATGGAGCAGAATTGTCTTCAGTGATGAGTCCCGCTTCGAAGTCGGCCTCGATGACCAGCGAAGACGTGTCTGGATTTGCCCCGAAAGACAGTGGGATATCAGCCTCACTGTCGCACGCCTACTAGGAGTGGTGGTTTCTACTGCTTATCTTCATGTTTGCTAAACCCTATCTTTGCGAGCAGGGCTGTCGGATCTCTCCCCAGTTGAGAATATTTGGAGCACTACGGGCAGGGGCTTCCAACCAGCTTGGGATATCCGTCCCTTTTGGAGTATTTACTCACTTAGCCTTTGAAGATCCACTTTCTCTAGAAGGCAGTGATATCCTCTTCTGATTAACCCAGGGATGATGAGTTGCCACACTCGCCGTCTCTGCCATTCCGAAGGTCTCCTTTTCTGCTAAAGGTGTCGGTGCGATCTTCGCTCATAACCCTGGGCTTGGGTTCCACTTTATACGCCCTGAAGCTGGGTCCCTGTCTGTATTTAGTCATCCTTTCACACCCTTCTTCTGGCGTGGAGGATGACCACCCCCGCATCCTGACGCTCCAGACAGGAATTGCTCAGGTGGAGGATAAGTAAGGTGGCTCTATCATCCCCGAGCCACGTTAATGGTTGCGTATGATGCCACAGCCACATTTCGATGGACTCCATAATCATGCTTTCCGAGAAACATGGTGTTTGCACCACGATACTGATCTTGTCGTATTTCGTTTCGTGATTATAATCGAGCCAGTGGCTGGCGACAGCTGATCTGCTTTGTTATTGTAGTCGGGTGTGTCGCTGAAGTTCCTTGCCTCTCTCCTGAACTGTGCTGATAGTCTACCCTACTTAAGATATAGTACATTCACACGGAATGAGATACACAATCGGCTTTCGGAGACCTAGATCCTCTTTAACATTACAGAGAACACATGGCCGGACGAAGTGGCCGAGCGGTTCTAGGCGCTTCAGTCTGGAACCGCGCGACCGCTACGGTCGCAGGTTCGAATCCTGCCTCGGGCATGGATGTGTGTGCTGTCCTTAGGTTAGTTAGGTTTAAGTAGTTCTAAGTTCTAGGGGACTGATGATCTCAGATGTTAAGTGCCATAGTGCTCAGAGCCATTTGAACCAAGAGAACACATTTTATCTTTGTTTGCACACTATGACCTTGGTTTCGAGTGCCATGAAGCACGCTCCTTTATACAGAGTGTTATGGATATAAGTGCAGACATTGTGGTCATTGGTACCTTAGTACGTACCCACTTCAGTGTGTCAGTTATTTTTTTCTCTGCGTCTGACTGTCTTCTTGCAAACACGTCACATAATTTACTACTTGATGTTCCCTGAACAGTCATAACGGCACCTCTAAGTAGACTACGCCTGGCAGTATAGATTAACCGTTTTGCGTCCATGCAGCCACACTTCAACACCCGATCTGTTACCCAGGGGAAAATAAGCATTAATGGCTTGCTCTTACCACATGTACTGGAAGTACTAACCAACCTGAAAACATACTACTCCCAATAGCTATAATTATTAGTCTACAAATAAAGTAAATTCTGATGTAATGTTATCAGTACACTGCCATCAGTCATCAGTAGAAATATCGGAATTGATATTAATTTAGAAACTTCGTGTGGCAGCGACTGTGTTAAATTTTTGCCTAGAGAATGAAGCCATGCAAGAACCAAAAATGTCAACTTGACTATAGGCGACCAGAGCGTTCTCGCCTCGTCCAAGAACAGACTTCTAAAGCTCTGTTCGCTGGCCCATCGCCACTAAATTTACCTCTTGTGAACTGCAATCCTATATGCAGAACTCAGTCTACTTCCTTCTGAAAAAGCGAAGTTGACACCGATTTCTTTGTAAGATAGCTACGTTTGGTTAGGCCTTTTTCACAGATCATCTGGGTGAAAACGGTACCTGAAATATCAGAAGTGGACAGCTTAACTGAATGCCGCTGTGTACATTCTTTGTGTGATATTGGTAGGGGCTTTGTCATTGGATTCTGACAACATAACACGTGTGGAACTTTATTAAACAGTAACAAGGTAACAACACCGAAAACAGCTGTCCTACTGCCCCCTGCACCAAATGTAAGAAAACAATGATGCTGAAAGAAATACACAGTTACATTCGAAAGGAAAGTCGCTGTCATTATTCAGCAGCTATAAATGTAAAAATTACTTAAGTTTGCCTCAAAATCGCCCGTTCGTCCACGGTTAAATACGTTTTGGAAGAGGCTTCTTCCTTGAGTAAACAAAATTTTATTCTTTTTCACCCATACATGTTTCGGTGAAGATTCACCAAACTCATTCTGTTCATTTTATTTTCTATCAAGTAACAGACAAAACTTTGTATTATAATGTATACAGATTTGGGATAGTGGTCGCTACCTCTGTGGCACAAAATTGTATACATTAACATACAAATATTTACCTAAGATTCGACAAAAAATAAAATGAACCAAGTGACGATGATGAAACTATACTGAAAAATACGTGGGCGAAAATCAAGAAAATCGTGTTGGTTCAAGGCAGAAACCTCTTCCAAAAGATGTCTATATGAAATCAAAAGTGAACTAAAGTGAGCATTACCCTGAAGATTAATATTATCCGTTGTTATGGAGCGAAAACCACGCATCGATGTCTCCACTAGTACTGGACACCTTTGTGGTGACCTGTCTTACATGCTTAGCCCTGTTTACATTCCACAATTATACAATAAACTGATGCCAGTGCAAAGGTCGGCAGTTTTGCGTCACCATCTTGAGGCCCTCCTTATAGCTTGTAACGACTTTGTTGTTTTGTTTATTCGGGCCCATGGTTCCAGTGACCTATGGCGAACACGTATTGGATAGCTCCTCAGTATGTTTAATGTAAAATGTAATGGGTACCCCACTAGGCCGTATTCCCTGTCCTCTATGGAGGGAGCATTCCTTGCATTATGAATTCATCCACACCACAGGTAACAGCTGGGTCTAAAATCCACGTAATGATTCACCTGCTACGACCTACTGTAATTTCTCAAAGTAGCCCAACTTCCAAAATCACCAAGAAACTGAATGAGATTCTCAGCAGCATATACTAATTTCTAGATGCATGGAATGGAAATGAAGTCCCATGCTTACTGAGTACAAAGTATGTATGAACCAATTAACTGTATAAAGAACATTTAGGTTCTTAAGACAGCCAAGTTCACATAATTTAAAATCACTAACCCCTGCACAAATTTACCTGTCAAGGAAACAATAGAAATAATTGAAAATAATCTGATTATGCACAAGAAGTTGACTTTACCGAAAATATGCAATTTCACTGAATGTCGAAACTAATATTATCCGATAACTACTTTTCTTTTAATAACTAAATGTACCAGCAGAGGGGTGGCTTACCTGTGAGCAGCTGCCTCACCATTTTGCTTAGAATCTAAAATTTATAGATGAAACAGTCAGGTGGTCAACATAGTATAAGTAATACATTATTTGACAGCACAAGAGAAGAAATGAGGACCTTGCAAGAGAAATAAGTAAAATGCATCAGTATATCATCTTCGCTCGAAGGTTTAAATTTCCTGGATCTCTCCACAAGCAGCTTTAGCATCACAAAATTTTAGGTTATACGGGAACCCTAAAAAAGCAGATATCACTATCAAAATACCTCATATCACCCTGACAAGCATAAAAAGGCTTCATGCAGAGCAAAACTCATAAGATTGCTAAAGTTACCAATAGCAACAGCTGACGAAACTGAAGAACTAAACACCATTAAAATAATTGCTAATAGCGACGGCTACAGTCCAGAATTAGTAGATGAGCTAAATATTAAAATAAATTTCCACATAACCGATCACAAAGAGAAACCAACACTAAATTACACCATACAACAGCTAGCAGCAAAATATGTGAGTATGCCATTTTCAGGAAAACTACCGCTTAAAGCAGAATCACAATCAGCTTTAACACAAATAACAAAATAAAGACCAAAATGAACCGTGACATTAAAAATAACAACAAGCTGTAGAATCGGTCCAGAATACACAAACTTAATTGCAATTCATGTTCGAAGATGGCAAACAGGAAGAACTTTCAATATACGATTTCGTCAACACATGCATGCCATTCGTTTAAGAAACCTGAAGCATATAGCTGAAGATGAACATTAGGTGATAGACATAGCACACCACCTAAAAATCTCAGTATGAGAGGTGAAAGGAGGAACCTACGCGTAGAAAGTGAAATTTATTCTCACAAAATTTATGTTGCCAAATGACATTCTAACTGACGCAACAGAGTTACCCAACAAAATTTTTGTAATAAACTTCCATAAGTTACTTATACAACCAATATGCCTCATACTCGTACAATCCTGAAAGGACATAATACAGATAATAATAATAAAAAAAAACATACGTTTCTGTTCTCCTGTGCAGTGTAAGCTTTCCCAATGCAAGTAGTAACTCTGTGTAATGCAAATCATTTACTCTGCCTTTATTCATTCTAAATGTCAGCACAGTATTTCTGTTTCCTAACTGCTCGTTAAATACGTAATATTAATTTTTTGCATAAAATGTGCTATATTACTTTTGTAGTATTCAGTATGATTTAGCCAACTGGTCACTACTGGACGTCTAAGAGAACAGTGCATATCTGTTGCTAAAGTAAAATAACCTTCACTGTTTCATTACCTTGCACTGTAAGGTAATTCAATTTTTTCGTCGAACAGAAGCTCAAACGAAATTTTAAGAATAGCAGTTTTTTAATGTGCACACCCAAATGACTTCAGCTGTACTTACAGGACAGTGTAGCTTTGATTTTCTACGTAATTTTCGATGCAAAGAAATACGTCAGACGGCAACACATCAAATGTGCGCTGCTTTTGTGCATCAGACAAAGAAAAGTGGCCGCACCACATTTAAATGCGGGAAATAGGAGGAACAACAAGCAGAATAGAAAGTAAGTGCATGCAACGATTCGTATATTGTAAATACAGAGGGGTCAAAAAAAATGTATCCACCGTTTAAAAGTCCATAACTGGCAAACTAATTGACGGAGTTGTTTCATCTTTGGTAGTGTAATAGTTTGTAGTTCCGGCAATCGACACACAAGCGTTGTATTGCGTTGTTTTGTTTATCAGATGACAGTCGCCAGATAGTCAGTGTTTTGTTCTTAGTTGCACCTAGTTACTCAAGTAAACATGGCTGGCGCAAGGCTACATTCGATGAAAGGAAGTCAGTTTTGAAGTGGTATTTTAAATACGAAAACATTAATGAGGTTCAACGTCAATGGCGAAATGAGTATCAAACAGAGCCACCGACACGTTTAACGATTCGTCGCATTCGAGACAAATTTGAAGCAGAAGGCTGTGTAAAACAACAATCTGGACGACGTGTAACAGTAACAAGTCTAGCTAACTCCAATCGTGTGTTACAACAATTCACTTGCTCACCGCAGAAGTCTGTGAGACAGTGTGCCCGTGAAACTGGAGTGAGTCGCTCAAGTGTTCGGCGAATTTTGAAGACAGAAAAGTGGAAGTGCTACATCCCACGATTGCTACACGCAATGAACGAGGACGACCCAGATCGTAGAATGGAGTACTGCGAGTGGTTTACTAACATGCTGCACAACGATGATGAGTTTGCAGAGATGATTATGTGGTCTGATGAGGCACAGTTCAAACTCAATGGTACAGTAAATCGCCACAGTTGCATCTACTGGGCCGCCGAAAATCCGAACGTCCATGTAGACAAAGCCGTGAATTTGCCACGAGTATATGAGTGATGTGGGTTGTCTTGCCGGAGCTTGATTGAGCCATTCTTCTTTGACGGCAGAGTTACCGGTGAGGTGTACCTTCAGAAGCTTCAGACATCCATTTTACCTGCCATCCGAGACTTGTAAGGAGACGGAAGCGTTTACTTTCAACAAGGTGGTGCCCCAGCCCACTACCAAAATCGTGTTAGGGCGTATCTCGACGAAAATCTACCAGGAAGATGGATAGGCCATAGCGGTGCTGTGGAGTATCCACCACGTTCCCCAGACCTAACTCCTCTGGACTTTGACCCGTGGGGAACACTAAAGGACGTCGTTTATCGACAAAACCCACGCACTGGATGAACTTCGAGAATCCATCGTACATTCATGTGCAAATATCCAACTGAACACGTTACAGTCAGTAGTTCGTGCTGCAGTTCGGCGGCATCGTTTGTGTGTGGATGTTAATGGTGACCATTTTAAACACCTACAGTATATCTTTAAGTTGGACTGTAAGCTACACTTTCACCAAAAATGAGACAACTCCGTCAATTAGTTTGCAAGTTATGGACTTTTAAACAGTGGGTACATTTTTGGGACCCCTCTGTATAAAACTCGTGAAGTGTAGTAGCTAAACAAATTGTTATTACGAACAAGGCAGCTGCAGCATCCAAAATGCAGTCGACGTGTTAATGTTGTGCTAATGAAGATTTAAATCCGTATTACGCACACTGAAGCTTGGCGAAAAGCCCGGAACGCAAATAGGGTTTCAGAAAAATATCGATGTACAAAAAGTGGCCTGTTGCTGTGTTTCTCAATAAAAATAAATTCCTTGTGGCTTTATTTTCGTGGCTGGCCAGCAGCAGTGTGCGATTTGTGCTTTTACCAGTGGGGGGGGGGGGGGAGGGATGTCATAGGGGGTCAGTATAATTACATATGTTACCCATGGTTAAACAGTTATTTATTTATATATAGATGTTAATGCCGAAACTCACTATTCACGCGTATGCACTATCAGAAAAGCCATCCCTTGTTAATATCTTTAAAAGTACATTATAGGTATAGCTTATTTACAAAATCATCTACATATAGGTATACGACGGGAATTCAAAAAGTAAAGGCACATTCGTGAAAAGCTGCACTTATTCTGATGATAGAAAACTGAAAGATGCGTTATTTTTCTACGTAACCTCCCTGGACTTCAATGCAGTTTTCCAGAATTTTTACGAGTTTTTTTTTATTTCATCAGAAAATACGTTTTTCGGTTGCATCTGTAACCAATTTTGCACCGCAGCAATGACGTCTTCATCACTTTCCAATCTTTTTCCCTGTAGTGCTTCCGTTAAGGGTCCAAACATGTGAAAATCGCTTGGAGCCAGGTCTGTACTGTATGGTGGATGCTCCAGCACCTCGAATCTCAACTCCTTTATTGCATCGGCTGTCCGTTTGGCAGAATGTGGGCGAGCGTTATCTTGCTGCAGGATGACACCTCGTCACAGTTTTCCACGACGTTTGGATCTGATTGTAGGTTTTAGTTTCGTACGCAACACATCACATCCACCATACAATACAGACCTGGCTCTAAAGCCTCGTTTACGCTGGGGCGACGTTTAGCAACATTGTGGCATGCTACGGAAATATAGCGTGCGTCGTCTTGTAGTATGCTACAACAGGCAACATCTTGCGGCGTATGTTGCATGCAGCAGGTTAATTTATACCAAAGCAACAGAGTTTGTGCCACACGTGTGTCGGTCTTGCAGTATAAAGGATGATAAAGTATCGCAGCGGCGGCCTACTTGGAACTTGCACATGCAGCTAACAAGGGAAATGAAAACCAAAGGAAAAGGAAACGATGGTGGAAGAGAAGAGTATTTAAAGAAGGTCCACGAAATAGTATCCTAGGAACTAGAAGCAGATGATGGTGCGTTATTTAGTAATGTGTGCTTTCGTCCCAGGCGCGTTAGTCCGCGCCATACCGTTGCCAAAAGGTGGCCTAACGGTAAATTTTCGCACAGGTACCGGGCCGGTCACCACCCTGTGTCAGGGCCCGGGGTGGGGCCGCCAGCTCACCCAACTCTGCGGTACGACTGCTGCGGTATGACTGCCACACTACTTCCCTCGCAAGCTCGCAAGTAAACGGATGACGCACCTTAGACTAAAGCAACAATGACAACACGAGAATGATGATTTAGTTCTCAATGTTTTGAAATGCTTAACTACTACATAACACTTTTTCAAAATTAATAAGCAAACATATTAATAGTATTAATAGTAAGACTGTATTAAAAACTTTCAGTGTTCGGCTCCACAAATTAAAATTATCTGTAAAGTTTACTCCAGTGCTTGGGAAATAAAGATCCCAGGTTGGGATGCATAAACTAAAGCCAGAGGAGGGGATGGTCTGATGCAGAGGGGGGAAATTCCCCCATCCCCCCCCCCCCCCCTGCAAATCGCACACTGGCCAGCAGAGAGCAGTACGCTTGATATGGTCCCACAGGTCTTCCTCTCCATTCCTACAGCTGATCGAGAGGCAGAGGGCGGGGGACTCCCAAGGGCTGCGCGCGTCGAGCACTACCGCCCCATCCTTTCCCCACCTGTTGTACGGCCCCCCGTGGCTGTCACCCCGCGGGGGGCCTCCAGATCGCTCGACCGGCAAAGCCCCGCTCCCATCACTCCGGCCTCCCCCGAGGATCAAGTGCGTGCCACATGGCCACAATACTCATTGCTTCATTGCCGGTTTAAGTGGTTACGCTTACCAAATTGATAAGGGCATAAATCAGTGAATAAAAAGTTAATAAATTATGTTAACGTGATAGCTAGGTTGTATCGTAAATGTAGAAATAATTACTGCTTGAGGTACACTCATAGGTAATTGACTTAGGTACATCCGCATCGTCGGAGAGAGCACTCCTGCCCCATGGTAACTGTAAAAGTTTCGCAAGTAGTACCCCTGGAAGTATTCGTTTCTGCTACACATTTGAGGACAATACGTTAGTTATTACTACTACTGACACAAAAAAAGAACAGAGAAACAATGAAAGAAATGTCAGACAGAACAATGCAGTGACGAGAGTTGACAAATTGTGCCGGAATGCGACTCGAACCCGAATTTACTGCTTCCTAGAAGGGGTTGTCTCAACCGCTCCAGCCATCCGGACATGGTCCGTGACCGACGTATGACGCGCTGGACGAGTCAGTCAGCGACCATGTCCGGATGGTGAAACACGGATGTTGTGTGGCGGCGATGGCGAGGCATTGCAGAGTCTCTGACCAGAGAGCTATTTGTCGTTCCTAGTCTGCGCTTGACTGCGCGAGAGTGCAGTTCAGTTGCGATGCAGTTGTGGTCGAGTCGCAGTAGTGGCAGTTGCGGTCTAGTTGTGAGAGAGTTCAGTTGCATGTAGGGAGTCGGCAGTTGTGTGTGAGGAGTCGGCGGGCGTCGACATGGCACTCTGGTCAAGATTCAGGACGAGGTATAATTTTTAAATAAGGTAATGAAGCAGCATTGCGCTCATCTGATAATGTAATGTAAATTAACTGTAACTAATTTGTTCAAGAATTGCCCCAATAATAATTCTGTTTTTTAAAGCAACCATTTTTAACAAAGAATCCTTTTTTGAAAAAAAAAAACATTTCCCTTACATTTCCTTAAAGAAAAAATTTACTTAAATTCAAAGAATATTTGCGACGCATTTCCTCCAAGCTATGGCGAAAATAAGAGCAGATGCAGTTTTACTGAGGTAAGAATCTGAGTTTAATTACTGCACAGGGCCTAAGATCGACATTTCGGTCTATTTGCATTTTTATTGTGACTGAGATTTCATTATCATTGAATTGACTTTCATTTTGTGGGGAGCTTACACTTGGGTCAGATTGCTATTAATTTTCATTTAATTGTCATTGTCAATAAATTATTTTATTTGCTGCGAGGTTACACTAAGCTCTATTCCCATTAACATTCAATTATTGTCTTTTTCCAAATTTCTGTGGGGAGGTTACACTTAGCACGATCATTAATTGTCATTTCAAATTATTGTCATCAGAAGAAAAATACCCGGGGAGGTTACAATGGCTAGAGTGGTTTAGGCGACCCCTCCTACGAAACAGTAAATCCGGGTTCGAGTACCGGTCTGGCACAATTTTTCAACTTTCACCATTGCATTACCACAATCTCCTGTGCAGCTGGAAGCCACAAATTCCCACCCATCACTTCCCTTTCTTTCTCCATTTTCTATTTCGTAACCATGAAAGAAAACAACAATTTTGTATGAGTATACATCTACTGTTGACCTCTTAACCAGTTACCCAGCTTCTAGTGCTATTGTGACTACCTAGACTTCCCCGGTTTATTGACTGATGAGATTCTTGTCGGGTCTGCTGCCAGATCATACGATTATCCAGACACAATATTGCAGCGGTCCATCTGGCCACCATCTTCAGGTGAGAATATCGTTTGCTAATCTCGCCCGAACGCTGACCATGTCACAAGCCGCAGAAGAGCAACAGTAGATACCCCAGATATTTCGGTGCTCGTCCTAACGCGAGTGAATGTATAGCCTTCCCCCCTTCCAGTGGTGAAAACTGTTAATGTATATGATGTACGATGAGACAATCAGTTACCCCTGCGTGTCTCATAGAACTGTGTCGGAAACGTTTGAGCACCGACGGTTTCTACCTAAAACCCACATTTCATTATTTTTTTCTTGAAGTACCAGTGCCTTTATGAAACCACGTATGCTATTGTAAGACTGAGACATCTAGTGGTACAATGACGTACTTCTTCGAATGTAGTGAATTGTAGCAGTCACTGAAGAGCATTCAAAGCAACAGTCAGTTCGGAGATTGTGGTACGTGATTCTAGGATTTTTTTTATATAATGGTCATATTGAGGAATTCACTGACTGTGAAAGTAAGTGTATCTAAAGTTATTGTAACTACTACTTTTTTATGAGGGTTTCCGAAATAAAAATACTGGAACATAATGTACTTTTGATACTAATTTACTGAAATGTTACATTGTTGTTTGTTATGTTGGACTATAATTTGGTTTAGGCATTCTGAGTTCATGGAAGTTTCAAGATGTGGGATTGTAACTAGAAAAAAGGCGAAATTGCTTTCGAATATACGTCATGAAATGATGGGTGGTTGAAAACTTTATGCCTTAGTGATTCTAAAGGGAAATCGTCTCCTTAAAACAATTGACTGTATACTTTTCCCCAATTTCTTCTTGTACTCGTTGCTTACTGTGACGATAAAGGATAATTTTGTGAAAAATTTCAAAATTACGAGCATAATACCAAAAGTAAGGTCTCCTATTTTTTATAAGTACAGAACTCTGTTTGTGTGGCAGTTGGTCACACTGTTATGAAGAGTGCTTCACGCGCTGTGTGTAAACATGCGCACGCCGCGCTGTGGCGTTCAATCTCGGCTTAGCAGCCGTTGAGAATGCAGCTCCCGTTGGATGTTACCGCCAAGTGCGAATTGCGCGCAGTTATTCGGTTTTTGAAAGCAAAGGGAACTGCGCAGATTGAAATCCATCGCCAGTTGACGGAAGCGTGTGGCGAGCCGTACATGGATGTCAAAAATCTTTGTATGTGGTGTAGAGAGTTTGCAGCGGGTCGGACCGAAATTCACGACGAACAAAGGAGCGGGAGAACGTCAATTTCTGAGAAGACAGTGTTGAAGGTTGAGCAAAGCATGCGTGAAGATCGGCGGATCGCCCTGGATGATCTCTGCACGTTGGTTCCTGAGGTTTCCCGAAGCACCGCCCACAGAATTTTAACGGAAACATTGAACTACCGGAAGGTGTGCGCAAGATGGGTGCCACGCATGCTGAAAGACTGAGGACCACATGCCGCAACGAGTTGATGCTTCCCGGGCATTTCTTCACCGCCTTGCAACCGAACAGGACAACTTCCTGGACTCAATTGTCACGGGTGACGAAACCTTGGCATACTACTTTACACCTGAGACCAAGCAACAATCACGCCAATGGCGGCGTCCTTCCACGCCAAAGCCGCGGAAATTCAGTCTGCCGGTGAAGTCATGATAACCGTTTTTTGGGTCAGAAAGGGGTACTGTTGGTCAACTTTATGCCTACTGGGACCACAATTAACGTTCACAAGTGCTGTGAGACTCTGAAGAAACTCAAACGGGCAGTTCAGAACCGGAGAAGAGGAATGTTGGGCAAGGGCGTACACACTCTCCATGACAACGCTCGCCCACATATCGCTCGGCAAACCGTTGCTGTCCTGCAACAGGTTCAGTGGAACATAATCACCCACCCACGCTATAGTCCTGACTTGGCGCCCAGTAACTACCACCTGTTCCCTAGGTTAAAAGAACATTTGACCGGAAAACTATTCAGCTCCGACGACGAGGTGAAAGAAGAGTTTCATAACTTTCTGAACGGCTTGGCGGCGTGCTGGTATGACATGGCCATACAAAAACTGCCACAGTGTCTACAAAAATTAATCGACAGAAATGGTGATTATGTCGAAAAATAGCTAAATGTTCAAGCTGTAAACTGATGTCAACCATTGTAGAAATAAACAGGTCTATTAACTTATAAAAAAATAGGTGACCTTACTTTTGGGATTACCCTCGTATATTGCAAAGTGAAATCACTTCCTTAAAATGATTGATTGTTTGCTTTTTTCCAATCTCTTCTTGTATCCTTTGCTTACTATGACGATAAAGGTCAATTTTGTGAAAAATTTTAAAATTATTTTTCTTTTATTATTGAGACTCAAAGTGTTAAAGGAATCAATCGAAGTTAGACTGGTAGACAAGGTTACAGAATTATCTGATATGAAAGAAACAACTATATTTGAATCGGCTGCCAAAGGCATTGACAGAGACACTCGACAGCGATGTACCGTTTCTATTAGTTTTCACCCCTAGGGGTCTGTACCCTCACCTGCTTTAGGGGACCGCAGCGCAGGATTATGGTGCACGAGCTGTCGGTTTTCTGCGGCGCGTAAGTGCTGGCGACCAGAGAATGAATCAGTTCTCGCGAGATTAGCAAACGACGAACTCACCTGAAGCTGGCAGCCATATGGACCGCTGAAACATTATTTCTACGTAATCGTATGATGCGGCAACAGACGCGACAAGAATATCATTTTCTAGTACTATTGCACCTATCCACTATTACTCGCACTTCTGTTATTTCTATCAGTATACTTCTCTCGTGGTGCACCGCCAAAACCGAGGTCCCCAATCCAAGCCTGTGTGATAGGGTTAGAGCAACAGGTACTCGTTTCGATTCCTGGGGGTCTAGGAAATACTCATCGCTAGTATTTGGTCTGCAAAGGTTGGAGAGGTGGTACCGTACAGTTTCTCAACACCATACTTCGCCTCAATATCCCGAATTATATTCCCGACTTCTCCATACTCATAGAGTGAAGACATGTTACACTTAAGAACACATGGTACTACTGAATGATCGAAAAATCGATTTTTTATATAAATTCATTAAATTCCATTGTTATGTAGTAAATTTTAGAATTAAGTCTTGTACGTTGCTATGCCCTCATGATTTCAACTATGGAAAACCATTAGTACTTCGCAAAACAATTGGAAAACATTTGCTCCCAGCGATTCTGATTGGGACATATTTTATATGTTGGTAACAGAGCACGCTTCCAGTACATGTAAATGACATCTTTGCTACTGTTTAGCTTTGCTTTGATGAAGTGTTTTGTTTATGTCATATGGAAAGCTGTTGCCTAACTGCAACAGATATTTGAAGGGATACGGAAAAAAACAAGTAAGTCACTTTCTTTTCGAAACTGAGTTCGGTTAACACTGATCATAGGCATCTGCTGCAAGACTGAAATTGAAAAAAGAAAAACAGGCGAGTCCGGAGACTTAAGCATTCGAAGTTCTGCTGAACCAGGTAAGTCAATTTTTCTGCAAAAAACAAAGCAGGCAACTCAATGGTGATTCAACTGGCCACGAGAGGGCGGAGCAGACAGAATGTTGATGCAATGCCTCACTCAGGTAAATCGAAGTCACGCAAAACCAAAAAAGAAGGTGGGTATCTGCATAGACTTCACGAGAAATGTACTCCTGCAGATGTAACGTCGTTAGCTTTACGCAGCAACTCCCGGTATGTACTTTCAATATCTATCTTCTTGCAACAGGTGAATCTTTTTTTTATTATTATCCCGAACCCATTGCGTAAAAGGTCGCAGTTGAAGTGACATAATTCCTTTTTCACATCGTCACTCATGCGTTGGATGAGGACTATAATGAGCTCCGTTCATCGTGTCCCAGGAGAGTCGGTCAGTATTTTAGGACATGACAGAAAAGATTATTCAAAGCAAAAACGTCTAGTAGACATGGACTCTAAGAGTTATGAGCTCTTGTTCAGAAGGAGAGATGTGTTTCCCATAGCTGAGGTGAACAAGTGCTCGTGGCTCTTAAAGTACGTATTTTAGAGCCCATGTTTCCCGGAACATCACAAATATTTTTTGGTTCATCTGGTGGTCAAAATAAAAACTTCATTGTCTCCCCTTTCATTCATTACGTAACTCTCACCCCCAATTAGAGGCTTGAAGAAAATAAAAGCTACATTCTTTGTGCGTAGCCTTTCGTAATTAAAGTGCGATAAAAATGTTGGATTATGGATCGCAAAGGCACTGATGGAAACACTTGAAGATTTCAAGGAATAATCGAAGCATCCAGATGAAAGCCGTCTTTGTTGATTGTGGTTTGTATTAATCTAGAAATGTAAAAGACTGTTGGGCTCACAATACGCAGCAAAACGTCCTCCCAAATCTCAGCCAATTAAGGTAATATTATCTGAAAGCAGCCACTACAGTATGCTGAAAACTCAAATGACTTATCACGGAGGAATGCAAACTGGCATCATAACGATACCACGGCAATGTCAGCCAATGGATGGGCCCATATCTGCTTGTAATCGAATGTTTATCTTCGGGCTTCCCTACCTAGTGCACGATAGCAAATGGTGCAAATGGCTCTGAGCACTATGGGACTTAACTTCTGAGGTCATCAGTCCCCTAGAACTTAGAACTACTTAAACCTAACTAACCTAAGGACATTACACACATCCATGCCCCAGGCAGGATTCGAACCTGCGACCGTAGCAGTCGCACGGTTCCAGACTGAAGCGCCTAGAACCGCTCGGCCACTCCGGCCGACTGCACGATAGCTTTACAGTTATCTTTTGTTCGCTGTTCCGCTTAATGTCCCGCTGTAGCTGACAGCAGTGATACACTTTCAATTTACATATTACGGAAAAAATTGTTTTGAACATGATGGCCCTGATGAAACATGATACATGGACTGACCACCTAGTAATATATTTAATTAGTGCCCAAGAGTATAGTACTTATCAAATGAATCAGGTTTCCAAATCAAATTAATTTATTAAAAACTGCAGTGAGACAACATTCACATGAACTGTGTCTCAAGATCTGATTGAAGATCAGAATTGGGAAGCATACAAGACGAATAACTGTTTAGCATCAAAGGCAAAGACCGTCGTAAAAGGAAGATGAGTGACTTTACCATCTCGTAAAACATCTTTAGAAATATGAATTTGCGGAATCTGTTCAGTCGAAAAGGTGGTTATCTACATAAAGAAATAAACTGAACGTGCTCACAAAGGCTACACGAAATAATAAGATCGAAACTATTGCTCATTCATAACATCGCGCCGGCCGGATTGGCCGAGCGGCTATAGGCGCTGCAGTCTGGAACCGCGCGACCGCTACGGTCGCAGGTTCGAATCCTGTCTCGGGCATGGATGTGTGTGATGTCTTTAGGTTAGTTAGGTTTAAGTAGTTCTAAGTTCTAGGGGCTGATGACCACATCAGTTAAGTCCCATGTGGTCAAAGCCATTTGAACCATTTGATAACATCGCACCTGCCAATAACTTACGAGTCTCTTCACTCTTTTCCAAAGCTCGTATCATCTTATCAGACTCATCATGTCGTCAGAAGTCACGATATGTTGTTAAGTGTTGCTGGTGGGGAAGTCGGTGCCGCTGAGGGGTGATGCCTGCTGGAGACGAATTCTGTTCTGTCCTGGCACCCGGAGAAATGGTGTGTTCTGTACGGCTCCCGAAGAAAAGGTGTATTCTACACGTTCTCGAGTATAAATCGGTGCGCCAATCAGATCATTTTATAAAATTCTGCCCAATGGCATGGTCATAAATACGAGGGGCGTTCAATAGGTGATGCAGCCCATTTTTTCTCGGCCTATTTCGGATGGAAAAATGCATAATTCGTATTCAGACATCGTGGAACAGTCCCGCTTCAGTTCCTTAGTTTTATGAAGATCCGATACGTTGCCTCCAAAATGGTGACCGTAACGGAGGTGCGCACCAAGCACAGAGCTGTCAGTGAGTTTCTTTTGGCAGAGAATAAGAGCATCATAGATATTCATGAAAGCTTGGAAGATGTCTGCGGAGACTTGAAAGTGAACAAAAGCACGGTGAGTCGTTGGACAGGGATCTGCCATCATTGCAACAAGGTCGCGCAAACCTATCCCATCTCCTGCGTGCCGCCCAGCCGCACACAACTGTGACTTTTGCAATGTTGGAACGTGCGGGTATTCACATTCGGGGTGATCGACGGATCGCAAACCAAACATCTCGTTGCCCAACTGGTCGCCTCCGTTGGTAGTGCTGAAACACTCATCCACCATTTGGGGCACTCAATGGTGTGTGCCCCACGATTCCTTGCCTCTTAACAGAAAACAATAAAGAGTAACGAAGGACAATGTGTGCGGAATTGCTTGCACGTTACGAGACTAATCGCGACAATTTTTTGTCGAACATCGTCATAGGCTGTGAAATATGGGTTCATCACTATGAACCGGAAGCAAAACGGCTATCCATTGAGTAGCGGCACACCACCTCTCCTCCGAAGAAAAAGTTCAAAGCCGCATAAAGTCATGGCAACGGTCTTCTGGGACTCTGAAAGGGTTATTCTGATTGATCACTCATGGTGTAACGATCAACTCTGAAGTCCATTGTGGTACCCTCAGGAAACTGAAGAAACGACTTCAACGTGTTCGTTGCCACAAAAATGCAAACGAACTTCTCTTTCTCCATGACAAAGCAAGGCCTCACACAAGTTTGCGCACCCGAGGGAAGCTAACAAAGCTTCATTGGACTGTTCTTCCTCATCCACCCTACATTCCGGATCTCGAACCCTCCATTTGTTTGGCCCAATGAAGGATGCAATCCGCGGGAAGCAGTCACTGTCACGTTACTTTTAGAACACACGTAGTAGATAAAAGATTTCCTTGTGTGCGATGTTAACCCATGCAAGGGCTGAGAACTCAACAAGTCCTGCTATCGAGTTGCCTCTCTACCCAGTCTGCTGGCTCGACGTTTTGGACTTTCTGGAAGCGAGCAGTCGACTGCTTCGTTCGCCCAAATTATTACTGTTGGCCAGTAGGGAGTCTCGTTCTAAATTTTCAACAGACTGCCTGGGCTGTCCAGTGTGAAGACATGGGCCTCGCTGTTTCTCAAGGTTCTGCGAGGTGCCTCCTAAACTTACACCACTCGATTCTAGGAAGGGCTTTCCAACATCGAAACAAACTTCCGCGCTAGATCAATAAGCTCGACGAGTCTGCCAAACTCAAGTGTTCTGCCGTTCTGGTACCTGGTTTCCTGGGGAGTCTCCCGGACCACACCCAGTGCGAAATACGGTCCGGTGACCGAACGCTGCGCGTGGCGGACTCACTCGGCCGCACCAGACACTGCGGTGCCTTACACTTAAGCTGAAACCGTGTTGTTCGCTCCTGAGGGCTGTGCTGTGTAACACTGCCATTTTTTTCTGGACCTGTCCACTAACGTATTTCAGAGTATGATATGCAAATTCCCTTGATTAAGAAGTCGTTCAGTTATACTGTCCGGTAATTGCAGGTCTGGGTTAGCGTCGGAAGTGGCTCTTTCCATTCCACTGTTTCATTTCTTTATCTGTGCTCTGTAGAACGGTGGAGGTTTCTAAGAGCAGAAAGCTTACAAGCTGGCCGCACGCACTAAGTATCCCTAGAGGAGTTGGCCGTCATAAAAGAGCCTAAGCTAGAGTCGCAGCTTCATGCAGACAGATCGGCATTTGCATCCACTCTCTTCTCGTAGCTCACTCTCCAAGTGGGACCGGGACGCCCGTTTTTTCTTTCGGTAGAAACATAGGATTCTTTGCGGAAGGCTTTTAGAAAGATAAGAAATTTCAAGCCAGTTGTGGCTTCCTAGCGGCCGTGTGGTTTTTCGTTATGAGACTTCGGAATAACGTTTGGTTTAAACTTTCGCAATCCAATTTTCTGATTGGGTCATACTGTTATTTTCTGGAGAGTCCACGCTCTTTTGCTGTGTCTCTGAGTCCCTTTTCATAATTGTGCCATGGAGAGGGAGAGACTTTCTGCCTTCCTGCACACCTAAGAGCGCTGTTGGTTCAACACTGCAAACATCCACAAGAGTAGGAGACCGTTCAACATCTTAACCGAGTGTTACTGGCCGGCGTTCGCGATCTTTGCCGCCATTGGCCAGCGAGTTCCTGCTACGACGAAAAAACAACGGAATTCCAGAGCCGCCAGCAGCAGAACACCTCGCCTTAGGGTTTTTGCAGAGTTAACATTTCTGTTTAGACTTTTCAGAATAAACGTTTATTACTAGGCTTTTGCAGAGTGAAGACTTCAGGTTAGGACAGAAAATAACAGTATGACAGATGAGATGGTGAAAGGTCTCTGTTGGATTCCTTTCATGCTTAATTTCTCAAATTTGTTGTCTTTTATGGAATAAATTCCTCTCCTAAATTTACTGTGGCGTTTCTATCTGGGAGGAGACTGAGTAGTGGAACGTGTTACTTTTACACGTAAACAAGAACGATCTGTCACACTACTACACTTTAAAGCACAGTTTATATGTAATTCTTATATGTAATTCACGTCACACAGTCTCATACGGAACCTACATCCGCTTTCTTTTATATACTGTGTATGATAAGATACTGTCATCCCCCTTCGCTTCTGTGTGAGAGGATGAATGATCAAATGTGTTTGTAGTTGCATGCTTGAGGGTAGCAGACAAGGCTGTCTGCTAGAGAACAGTAGGACCAACGTTGGAACAGGTAGCTACGGTTCCTAAAAGCAAAGAGGTTTCTATTCTTAGTATGGTCCGGTCCGTCCCTTGTCATGTTGGTATAGGAAGCTGCCCCTCTGGCCCCTTCCGTTTTGTCTTTGTGAGCCACCCTCAGAGGAGCACGCTGGGCAGTGGCAGTTGCAGTCCAGTAGTAGCGCAGGGCAGTTGCGGTCTGGCGGTGCGAGCGTCTGAAATGGTAAGATCTCCGGCTAAGCGCGTGTCTGCTAAGTCCGTAGGACAATGGATTTGTTAAGTTCAGCCTAACTGAGGATTTAATCACTTTTATTTCGGGTTTAGCTTTAAAATATCTAAGGTTATCTTTAATTGCAGCGGAGTGTACTTCTCGTGTCCAGTTCAGATTATTTTGCGGTAGTTGCTTAGTTACTACTTTGTGAGTAAAGTGGAACCACGTGTTGATCAGTAACTCTAAGTAAGATCAATCTTAAACGCAAATGCTTGTGTGATTATAACGTGTCGTCTTGACAATATTTTGAATATAGCAACTTTTCTTTATGTTCAACCCACGTGGCGTGTACTTTGTGAGACCAGTACCACGTGCTTATATAACTGTTTGACCCGTCAGGTTAACAGTAAGACGTTAGTAACCAGTTCAAGGTTTTTCTTTTGTCAATTGCTTTTCGATCGAATTTATTTTATTATCAAAATTACTGTGCAGTTATACGCTTTGTGTAAACCAAGTTGATCACGTGAAGCACGTGGTGTAATTCAAAGTAGCCCTCAGCTATTCTTCTTGGGAAGATTTCACAAAGAGTTAATATGAATTTAGTATACCAGTGTGTGGTAATTACATGACGGACAGGATTGTGCTACGAACTTAATTTCTTTGAGCGAAAACTGAATCTGTTGGTTGTGGTTAATTTCTTCTTGTTTATGTTTCAATGTCTTTGTGTGTTGTTTTATGAATCCAGTGTTGTATCCAGTCTCCCAATCTTGGCTCCATATTTTATGTGTTCTGTAAGATTCCAATCTCACATTTTCACAATCGTAAATAAGGCACCAGCTCAGTATAACTCAAGTATAATATGCTGAAATTTCAATGAACAATCTTAAAATAAATTGGCAAATATAAACTGAATTCTTTCTTTTTATTTAAATTCTCCCTTTTATAAATATATATTACCGGTTGTTGTATGACTGTAAAAGATTATAATCAATGTTAGTCTGATTGGTAATGTGGTAAACCCAGACGACATACCCAGTCGTGAAACAGTTGCCCAGTAAACGCACGGTTAACTTCTCCCCAGACAGCTCACAGCTTGTAACCCGCTTTTATTCTACTATTAGCATCCGATCTCAGCATACCAAATTCATAAAGCAATATTACAATGATTCTAGCTGCCTCCACAGTGAAGCATGTACTTGACCAATAAGTACAAAGAGGTGGCTGAATCTGGAACTACAGTCGCTGCTGGTGCCGCCCGATTTAATCGCTCGCTGTGCGACTGGTCAGATGTCTCCGTAGCACGCATGGTGACCGTTTGGATGACAGGACGCGAAGTTGAGGGGGGAATGACAGGGTGACACACGAAAATATTGCTCAAATTCAGGATTTTTTTTCTCCGTATTGGGGTATAGTAGATAAATGTGGTTTCTTGCAATGAATAAAGCATACACTGAAATTTTTATTGAATAAATATTAATATCTTCACTGTGTAATTGGGATTTTCCCGAGGCAACTCTCAAAGGAGGTACATCGACGGTTGTCGCTATAACTCCGGTTTTGGTTATCTGAAACATGAAATTAGAATATCACCCTGATCCTTACAGATTCAATTGTAGTTCATCGTAGGGATTTGAATGAAAAAAATTTTGTGGCGAAATTCTAGATATTTGAAAAAAGTGGCCACTTCTGGATCCTTCTTTAATGGCCGAAAAAATTCTAAATATCAACATAAAAAAAGGCTACGATAAACTGAAGAGAATTCATTTTGAAACTTCCTGGCAGAATAAAATTGTGTGCCCGACCGAGACTCGAACTCAGGACCTTTGCCTTTCGCGGGCAAGTGCTCTACCAACTGAGCTACCGAAGCACGACTCACGCCCGGTACTCACAGCTTTACTTCTGCCAGTATCTCGTCTCCTACCTTCCAAAAACTTTACAGAAGCTCTTCTGCGAACCTTGCAGAACTAGCACTCCTGAAAGAAAAGGATACTACGGAGACATGGCTTAGCCACAGCCTGGGGGATGTTTCCAGAATGAGATTTTCACTCTGCAGCGGAGTGTGCGCTGATATGAAACTTCCTGGCAGATTAAAACTGTGTGCCATCTCATTCTGGAAACATCCCCCAGGCTGTGGCTAAGCCATGTCTCCGTAGTATCCTTTTCTTTCAGTAGTGCTAGTTCTGCAAGGTTCGCAGGAGAGCTTCTGTAAAGTTTGGAAGGTAGGAGACGAGATACTGGCAGAAGTAAAGCTGTGAGTACCGGGCGTGAGCCGTGCTTCGGTAGCCCAGTTGGTAGAGCACTTGCCCGCGAAAGGCAAAGGTCCCGAGTTCGAGTCTCGGTCGGACTCTCAGTTTTAATCTGCCAGGAAGTTTCATATCAGCGCACACTCCGCTGCAGAGTGAAAATCTCATACTAGAGAATTCATTTTGTTTCAAGGTAGACCAAAAATCATTAAAGTCGGATGAAAATTGTTTCGTGGGTTACGACAACCATACCGAAAAACATGGTTTTCAGAAAATCGCGTTTGTAGTTTGACAAGTACGAGGGTTGGATCTTTAATAGTGGCAACTATTTATTTACAGCTCGTACAAAATAGATACGTGTTTTACCGACCTTCAAAGTGTTCACCAACATTGTTTATAACCCGTTGCCAGCGATGTGGAAGTCGTAGGATACTCTTAGCAGTGCCAGTTGTGTTGACAGTTCGAGCGGCGCGGTCTATTTCCTGGCGAATTTGTAACAGCTCTGAAGCGAATGCCGTGAAGTGTTTCTTTCAGTTTAGAAATCGAGTTGAACTTAGAGGGCTTACGTCAGGGGAGTGCAGTAGATGGTACAGCACTTAGCAGCCCCATCAGTCAAACAAATCAGTAACAGCTTGCACTGTACGTACTTGAGCACTGCCCTGCAAAATGATGGTCAGGTCCTGCAGAAAGTGTCATCACTTCTGTCTCTAAGTTGGTCGTAGGCTGTGTTCCAAAAATGAAGAGCATAGAGACAGACGTGATGACACTTTCTACAGGACCTGACCATCAGGTTGCAGGGCAGTGCTCAAGCACGTACAGTGCAACCTGTTAATGATTTGCTTGACTGATGGAGCTACTAGGTGCTATAACACACACTGCACACCCCTGACCTAAGCCCTCGTAAGTTCAACTCGATTTCTAAAATGAAGGAAACACTTCACGGCATTCGCTTCAGGACTGATACAAATTCGTCTCCGGCCGCTGTGGCCGAGCGGTTCTAGGCGCTTCCATCCGGAACCGCGCTCCTGATACGGTCGCAGGTTCGAACCCTGTCTCGGGCATGGATGTGTCTGATGTCCTTAGGTTAGTTAGGTTTACGTAGTTCTAAGTCTAGGCGACTGATGACCTCAGATGTTAAGTCCCATAGTGCTTAGAGCCATGAGCCATTTGAACAAATGGTTCAAATGGCTCTGAGCACTATGGGACTCAACTGCTGAGGTCATAAGTCCCCTAGAACTTAGAACTACTTAAACCTAACTAACCTAAGGACAACACACACATCCATGCCCGAGGCAGGATTCGAACCTGCGACCGTAGCGGTCGCGCGGCTCCAGACTGTAGCGCCAGAACCGCTCGGCCACCAGCGGCCGGCCCATTTGAACAAATTCGTCGGGAAATAGACCTCGCCGATCGAACTGTCAACACTACTGGCACTGCTAAGAGTATCCTACGACTTACACATATCTGGCAACGAGTTATACACAATTCTGGTGACTACTTTGAAGTTCAGTAGAACTTTGAAACACGTATCTATTTTGTACGAGCTGTAAACAAATAGTTGCCACTATTAAAGTATTTATCATATAAAAAAGGGACAACGCTTGTAACTTACGGGATATCATCGATGCCTGGTCCAGAATAATAAAAAATGTTCAAATGTGTGTGAAATCTTATGGGACTTAACTGCTATGGTCATCAGTCACTTAATCTGAATTATCCTAAGAACAAACACACACACCCATGCCCGAGGGAGGACTCGAACCTCCGCCGGGACCAGCCGTACGTACTGAAAGAAAGAAGGAAACAATAACAAAAAAAAAAAAAAAATTTAAAAAAAAGTAACTATTTAATTTTTTTAAAAATTTAATTTAATTTCATTAAATTGGCGCCCAACGTGGGGCTCGAATATGCAGTGGCCACAAAATACCCATGACATAACTAGGGAATTATTGAGTCGAACTTTGTTGGAGAACAATTAATATTTTTTCATGTATTGTATGTATTGCCTAACCAATATTGTGTGGTAATACCTGTATATGATTTTTTGCATGAGAACACTATATACCCAGAGGCAAGCTGAAGAAGAGAGCTCATTATATCAAAAAATTAATTACCTACACAATACCAGGGGGCAGCTGCACCCAAGATAGATCACCAAAAGGTAAAGCTACAGTGTAGTTGTCCTGTGGGTAGTAAAGTAGCCTCAGTGCAGTGTTCTCGGATCATTAGTGGTGTGCTTGTTGTTAGTGTTCTTTTTTAAAAAAAATAACAGGACATTTGAATAGTTAGTCATTGTAGTATATAATAAGTGTGTTTCAACAAATGACCATTTCTTGTGTGATTATGTCAGTGAAACCTGAGTGTTAGGATATTTAGTTCAGATTTTGTTTCTTTTGTTGACTATGGTTAGATTGCGTAGTCAGAAAGATATAAACATGGATAATGAACAACAGTTAGCAAGCAGTGATACCGAGTTAGAAAGTGGGGCACAAAGTATTGTTAGTGGCGTAGTTCAGGAAGTACAATGTGAGAATCTGGGGCAGAAGGGCAAGAAATGTTGCCACTGCCAGCCAGTGATTCAGTTGATAGTAGAAATACTGTACCACCCACAAGCACTAGACACGGACAAGAGAGTGGTGAGGTGTCAGAAGTGCAGTCATTAAGGGTTATGTTCGAGCGCATGCTCAATTTCCAAGCTGAATTTGCACGTATGCAAGCAGAACGCGATAGAGAACGTGATGTTAAACAAGCAGAGCGTGATCGACGCCAGCATGAGAGAGACTTGCATTTAATGCAATCTTTGGAAGCTATGCAAAGTGAGATTGTTAGTTTGAGACAAAACTATTAAACCATACCAAAAGCGGTGCAAGAACTGAGCGAAAGAGTAGATAATATCCAAGTGGCTAACGCCAGTATCGTGGGTGAAATTAGTGTACTGGCTAACAGGATGGAACAATTAGAAATTGACACAAGTCAAGTGATTTATCAGAAAATGCCCGAACAAGTGCACAAAATTGAAAACGAATTTATAAAAAAAAATAGACGAGAAGGTGCACGCCGCGATTGAAGCCAAAGGCGTGGGCTCCAATGCGGAAGTGCAGGACCTAAAAAAGGCAGTGCACACTAACCGTCGTCTTGCGGAGCTGGAAAGCAGCTTACTGCACGGCGACGCACAGGCGCGAGTCACGCCAGCCAGGTCCAACAATGATAGGCGTATAAATACAGCAGTGAAAAATTGCGACTGCGAGACAGAACAGGCAACCAATGTTAGCGAAACAAACAAATGTCACTCCAAAATAGTGATTGAAGAAAGCCTGATTAGAAACCGACAGTTTCAGATCTTTACAACGGAGAAGAAATCTGTTCACCCTGTAGTGTTTATCAAGGAATTTAGAAACATTTTGCCAAGCGTTTGGAGTCATACACAGAAAATACAGTTCGTTATGTCTTACATACAAGGAGATGCTGCATTATGGGCAACCGAAGCAGCTGACAGTTGCGACACATACGAGCAATTTGAAAAGGCATTCTTGGCCAAATATTGGTCAACATGTATTCAGGAGAGATTACGGAAAGAGGTATATAATCCAGAGCCGTATTCTCCACGATTAGGCAATTTGCGAAAATATTTTGAGAAATACATTAATAAGACCCGTTACTGGGACGAGCAGATTTCATCCCGGGATTTGATCAGACTTTTGAAATCACACTTGCCGATACACATAAAGGAAAAACTTATACACGTACCGGAGAACGACATGGAACATTTCTTGTCTGTTCTGGACTCAATTGACCTGATTCAGGAGGATGTTAAGGCAGCCTCTGAACAGGCTAGAAGTAACGGAAACGGTTACAGAAATTGTCGAAATAACACGCCTCCACCAAATAATGGAAACGGCGGAGGTAACAATAGGAGACAAGATTATGTACAAAACGGGAATAGAGGTAGAGACCGGAACGGCAATAGTCCGCCGGTGAATAATGACCGGAAAAGGAGGTCAGAGGACCGATATGAAACAGGCCCACCAAGCAATAGGAGATGGAAAAATGCCAGGGGGCCGTGGAACACTAATACCTATAACGATGCAAACCGAACTTGGCCACAGAACCAGAGGCCCAGTCCGGACCGGCAAAACAGTGAAAGATATGATAATAACCGACCGCCACCACAAAATGCGCCAATTGCGCAACCGTGGCGGCCGACGCAACACAACTTACACATAGTGGAGGTCAGCGACACAGAGCAGCCACACCCAACCACCAGTAATAATCCAACAAACTAGATTCAGCCGAGATACGCTCTCCATCGTCGGCTGAGGTTTGGAGTGAGAGCAGCCCGACACAGAACAAAATATCGAGAATCTGTATCCTCAGGTATAATGACGGGATACAGATGGGACATGAATTAATAACTGAACCACCCACGTGCATAAAGGAGCACAAAGACAAAGTACAAGCGATAATAGAGATCAAAATTAACAATATTGATGTGCAAGCAATCGTAGATACAGGTGCTACTGTCAGTGTCATGGGTATGGACTTATTCAGAGTACTGGGGAAAGAAAAGCGTATGCTGACTTTTCCTGTGAACAATTGCAAAGTCACTGGAGCCATCAGTGCACAGCGACAAATAATTAAACTCCAAGTGCGGGTAGAGAAGCCATAGCGTGCTCATTCCTGGTAGTAAAGGGTTTAAAGGTAGCCTGCATTT
This sequence comes from Schistocerca nitens, assembly GCF_023898315.1. NCBI lineage: Eukaryota > Metazoa > Arthropoda > Insecta > Orthoptera > Acrididae > Schistocerca > Schistocerca nitens. The sequence goes on from NC_064614.1 coordinate 1,178,414,029, forward strand.
TGGGGGTAGATTTTTTGAGAGAAAGGGACGCAGTAATCGACCTTTCTCGGGGAAAATTAAGTTTGATGAACGCGGGTAGGAGGATAGAATTGTCCATGCTCAGATCTGAAGAGGTACCTGTGCCTAATTGTAATGTTATTAATGTAAAATGTAGGAATCAGTGGATACTACATTTAGACAATCATTCTCTAGGACAAAATCTCTATTATCCAGACGTACAAAGTGATCAATTAAAAGCAAATGTGGACGCACTTGTGAACAAAGTATCACAGTCCGAAAATTTGAACTCAATGCAACAGCAGGATTTGGTACAGTTATTATCTAACTATGCAAATGTATTTTCAGAACGAACAGGAATTGTTAACGGATATCAATACAATATTGAGGTGAAGCCTCACAAAACCTACTGTCGAGCCTCATACTCCATTCCTTAGTCCAAGAAGGAAATAGTAGCTATCTCTTAGCAGATACCCAATCAGGGAGAGTACGGGGACTGTATCCGCGTAAGGATGTGAAAATATTCCTACAGTAAATGACTAATAGTCCTATGTGTTATGTGTAAAAAGGTACGCCATTCTTTTGAAAATGAATTAACGTTAATGATGTGTGATCTGTAGAGATAATGTACTAGTGTAGAAGTATTTAGTTATAAGAATATGATTGACATTCTCTTTTGTTTATGAATATTTGTGTTATGTCTTCTTTTAATTAGTGTTAGCTTAAACATGCTCTAAATGTCTGGACAGATAACCTGATTAGTGCAATTATTTGTAGTGTTAAATTGTGACAGAGATCAGTCAGGAGGAACATTTTAGTAGTGATTAGTTTGTGTACCGCATAATATTCTATATGTGTGTCAAACTTGAAATATTTCTTGGTACAATCTTTTCTATATATATATATATATATATATATATATATATATATATATATATATATATATATATATATATGTGTGTGTGTGTGTGTGTGTGTGTGTGTGTGTGTGTAGCTGTCAGATTGACAGATTCGAACCCAGAATAATATCAATAATATGAGACCCTGAGAACTTTATTTTCAAACCAGTGTTATCAAAGAGAATAATGCACCCAGTAGTGACCCGAGGGCACCATGGGAGGCAAACTTATTGCAAATTTAAGTAGCGCAAGGTTACGCACAAAGAAGCTTCAATTGAAGCATGTGCAGATCCAATCAGTAAAAAGGAGCTAACCTGATACAGTCCAAGTTAATTTTAGCCTACAGAGACTACACTGTAGTTACGTAGGACCTTGCAAGTAAAGTGAGACATAATTTCAAAGGAGTTATTGAACAATATGCCTGAATCCGGCTGGAATGCACAAATAAAATCTACTCGAACATAAATATAGATGATTTTTGGGCAAACTAATACGAAATTTTAATATTTGTTACCATGTACGCAAATATCACACACCTTGGTAAAGAGCGAACAAAGAAGTTACGAATGTACTGTTACAAAAATTGCACAACGAACATTGTAAATGAAAAAACTTAAACAAAAGTGCAGTATTGTGTGGCAGAGACAGACAGTGACTGTTAAACCTGCAGCAATATGTCACGAGGTTGTTTTGAGCAAGCAATAAGAAACTGTATCATCGCCGTGTGTGCAAGTGGACAAGGAGCCGATAACGGACGGTGGACCAAGTTAGTGTCAAACTATAACTCTTTGTGTGTCAAGGGACGCTAGGAAAGCGCATTGACTACAGAGATACATTTTGTCCTAAGGTGAAAACTTGCGTGTGACTAATGACAAGTCATGACATGGTGAAAAATATTGTGTGCCCATAAAACGTGTTACTGTGACAATGAAACATTGTGCAAACCAGACTAGTGAAGGCCAACTGAATAATAACTGCTAATAACTGTGTGCGTTTTTTCCCACAGCAGGAAAAATGCCCATAAGGATAGTACACTGTTTGTGAACTTGTTGCATGTTTGCTGGAGCACTGCAAGAAGATGTCACACGGGCGAGCTGATATACAACGCGCATCCGGCTACCTCAGCCATGCAGCGGCCGCAGCAGCCCGTAGCAGACCAGACAGCCACACGCCTCTCCGCGCCGTAGCTATCAACACCGGGGGCGGTGACCTACACGGAGCAGACGCGCCGCGCCGAGCGCCGCTCAACAATCACTCCGCACCGCTCACCAACTTCAGCATTATTGACATATTCCAAAATATTTACACAAACTGCATAACATGTCAATGAACTCCATTTTTGATAAACATTGAACATTTATTATGTATACCCGTAAATTGACAAGAGAAAATGAACACTAACAAGTGTAGGAGATAGATTTGTAACACGTAGGTAGTGGGAACATTATGTGCTAAATGATTTCAAAAAACTAAGTGATATATCCTAGGACAAGTGACCTTGCAGTATATCGCAAAATTAATAATAACGAGTTGTTAATCACACACAAAAAACTTTCGTTGAACTGTATGTGACTGTGATATTATGTAACCGTTGATGACAAACTGCTAAATCAATTCAAAAGAATGACTGTTAAAGAGACAAGATTAATCATGAACCAACTGGGATGGCTGGTCGCCCAAATGGGGGAGCCATGAACATATATAACCCTGGGACTAATTAAAAGAGCCATTCCATAAAAAAATACAGAATTGTAAAGAACATTACTGGCACCATTGTGTCAAAGTATAGAAACTCTTTGCCAAATGCTGCCAGGGGGCAATGTAACGTTCCCTGGCAACACTCACACTATTAATAAACTAAAATTTAATTGTGCTATATACGCCGCTATGAAGCAATTTGTATATACTGTAATTATTTAACAAAAAATATTATTTAATTTTGTGTAAAGGACACTCCTTATTATTGTAATATTTTCTGTAGTAATATTCTCTATGTATTTATGATTGTAATATTTCTATACTCATAATGTAATTGCGAAATGTGTCAATATCTGCGATAACAAAAATGTAAAATTCAGCCACAGAGGAAAATAATGTTGTAAGATTACAAAGAGATGTTAATGGTCAGCAGTAGTATAAAAAGCACCACGTAGTGTGTATTCTTTGTCGTCTTCCTGGAAAGCTGAAAGTGAGAGGAACCTGTGACGTTGCATTTTATGAATGGCTAGACTTTTTTTGTCTGTAGCTAGAGTTAGCCGCCATTAGAGGAGAAATTCAAACTAATGTAAGTTGAATTATTGTTGTGGTCTAAATACATTATAATTTATCAAAAGTGTGTATTATTAATGTAAGCCCGCATCTCGTGGTCGTGCGGTAGCGTTCTCGCTTCCCACGCCCGGGTTCCCGTGTTCGATTCCCGGCGGGGTCAGGGATTTTCTCTGCCTCGTGATGGCTGGGTGTTGTGTGCTGTCCTTAGGTTAGTTAGGTTTAAGTAGTTCTAAGTTCTAGGGGACTGATGACCATAGATGTTAAGTCCCATAGTGCTCAGAGCCATTTAGCCATATTAATGTAAATTAGCTTGCCCATGTCATCTATAATATTTCTTTAAAGGATTTTCAGCATTTTTAGCAATGATCGCTGGTGTTGCTGGGCTGTGCCGCGACCGAACGATTTGCAGCGGCGGCACATTTAAAAAATTGTTCCGCTAAGAAAAATTAACCAAACCCGTAAATCGGGAGCAGATAAAAATTAGCAGTGAATTAAGAAAATGTTTTTCTTTTACAGCGATCCTGAGACTGACGGAATTTATTACTAGTTTCACATTTGAGCATTCATAGACGGATAGTTAACGTTGAAATTTAACAATTTGTTGGTTCTTTCAAATAACTTAAATATATAGTGAAGTGTGTTTTATCAATGATAATTAAACGTCGGCTTGGCAATATTTAACCATTTTCTGCTAATAGAGACAGTCTTGTGTTCCATAGCTAACGCCGGAAAACATTCAGTAAATAAATATTAAAAAAAAACCACTGCATTTAGAAAATGTGTGCCAAGGCCGAATTATGTAAAGGATTTAATTCTCAACTAAATGTTCTTAATCAGTTAATATGAATTCACATAATTTTAAATGCACTTAATTCTGTCTAAATGAATTTTTATTACCACACGTAAATAAGAGGTTCTACAACAAAGTTCGTACTGACTGAAAGAAAGATAAAATAATAAAAAACAATTTTTTTAAAAAAAAGGTAACTATTTATTTTTTTAAATTTTTTTCTAATTTCGTTAAAGACTGTATTTTATTTTTGGAGAGTATCTTCAAAAGAGGCTATTGAAACTTTCGTTCACATTTTGCGTAAAAGCGCCCAAACAACGCTTCAGCAAATCAGCTTGACTCATATCGGTATCAACAGGGAGCGTGAGCGCGGAACCCATTCTCTATCGCCGAGGCGTGCCGTGCACGCTCAGCTTCAAACGCTCACAGAATCGTTAAGTTTTGCAGCTCGTGCATAATGTTTTGGGGAATAATTCTTCAATGTATATACATTCGAATTTCGCAAAAAAATTCGAGATTTTTCGACCGTCACCCTGTCGTTCCCGCTTAAGTTACGCCCTTTAGGAGCCGAGCACACGATTTTAAAGTCACGCATCTAACATGTTGCTTACAGTACGCAATTTGGCTGTTCGCTCCTGTCTTTCCTTGTGATTTCAGTATTTAGCTAACAACTTAAGCAGGCACAGACAGCATCTACGAATTATTAATGTAGCTGTGTTTCATCCTTCCTATCTACCTGTGCCATGGTTACACTCTGGAGTTATAACCCCTTGTCCGTTTCTCAGTGGTTGGTTTTAGCACATCAGTGGGCAATTTTCACGTTTAAAGACAATAAATCTAACTGTTATAGTGACCATTTGTTTTCATTCAAAGCTATAAATTCCCTCATCCCTTCAATACATTTACGTTGTAAGGTGCTAATATTTTTTGTTTACTTATTCTATGATTGAAGACAACTGTATAAGTTGAAACGACATGGTTAATGTCACAATGTTAGTACAAAATTACACGCTTTTTTTTAGCATTTGTAGACTTAGAGAAAGCTTTTGACAACGTTAACTGGAATACACTCTTTCAAATTCTGAAGGTGGCAGGGGTAAAATACAGGGAGCGAAAGGCTATTTACAATTTGTACAGAAACCAGATGGCAGTTATAAGAGTCGAGGGGCATGAAAGGGAAGCAGTGGTTGGGAAAGGAGTGAGACAGGGTTGTAGCCTCTCCCCGATGTTATTCAATCTGTATATTGAGCAAGCAGTAAAGGAAACAAAAGAAAAATTCGGAGTAGGTATTAAAATTCATGGAGAAGAAGTAAAAACTTTGAGGTTCGCCGATGACATTGTAATTCTGTCAGAGACAGCAAAGGACTTGGAAGAGCAGTTGAACGGAATGGACAGTGTCTTGAAAGGAGGATATAAGATGAACACCAATAAAAGCAAAACGAGGATAATGGAATGTAGTCAAATTAAATCGGGTGATGCTGAGGGGATTAGATTAGGAAATGAGACACTTAAAGTAGTAAAGGAGTTTTGCTATTTAGGGAGTAAAATAACTGATGATGGTCGAAGTAGAGAGGATATAAAATGTAGACTGGCAATGGCAAGGAAATCGTTTCTGAAGAAGAGAAATTTGTTAACATCGAGTATAGATTTAAGTGTCAGGAAGTCGTTTCTGAAAGTATTTGTATGGAGTGTAGCCATGTATGGAAGTGAAACGTGGACGATAACCAGTTTGGACAAGAAGAGAATAGAAGCTTTCGAAATGTGGTGCTACAGAAGAATGCTGACGATAAGGTGGGTAGATCACGTAACTAATGAGGAGGTATTGAATAGGATTGGGGAGAAGAGAAGTTTGTGGCACAACTTGACTAGAAGAAGGGATCGGTTGGTAGGACTTGTTTTGAGGCATCAAGGGATCACAAATTTAGCATTGGAGGGCAGCGTGGAGGGTAAAAATCGTAGAGGGAGACCAACAGATCAATACACTAAGCAGATTCAGAAGGATGTAGGTTGCAGTAGGTACTGGGAGATGAAGAAGCTTGCACAGGATAGAGTAGCATGGAGAGCTGCATCAAACCAGTCTCAGGACTGAAGACCACAACAACAACAACACAATTTTTAATGTGACATCGAAAAACAGTTGTCAGGGTTACGCATCTCGTCAACATCAATAAGTGAAATAATCCTAAACACAACAGTATTAAATATTAATTCTCAGAAGGTTACATTTTCCTAAAAATGACAATATTAAAGTTTAACCAGAAGTTTCTTTACAAAATTGTTCCTACACTTACGTTATGATGTTGGTCAGTACTACGAAAATCGTCCGATTCCGGTTCAAAGTTCGGTACTATTTTAGGATGACAATCAAGTCTACGGTGGCTGGTTACTTATGTGACAAATTGAGCAAAAGATAACCCAAGGTCGCTCGAGTTTACAGTGGACGCAAGCTGGTGAACCAACAAGTTTACACCTCTGCACGCAGTATTTACCTTAAGCTGCGATGAGCTGTCGTCAGCTAGGCCGCTCTCTTCCACTGAAATTCCTATAAAACTAATTACAGCTTTGCTGAATTTTCCAGCAGAAACTTTCCCTACGTTTCTTGTTATGCGAGAGAATGTGGCGATGTACACGCGCATGACTGGAACAGCGTGCATACTATAATGCCCTCTCAGTTCTCGCAAGAACAATTAACTAATTGGCTGGTTCGTTTCTCCACAGTTGGAGCTACATGATGCTACAGCTAATTTCTAGCTGGATATCAGCCGCTGTAAACGCAGTGTTCACACAAATCGTACAGAGCGTTATGCACTCCGTTCTGCAATTGACGCCAGTTCAAAGAGGAGTCCCCGAAAATTTTCGTCTTGTCTTACTCATAGCCGAACTGTCTCCCCACCTAGGTTCTTTCGCTCTTCACGTCTCGGCTTTTTTCGACCAATAGGAGCATTCCTCTTATTTTGTAGAAACTCTACCAATCGCAAGGTCCCTACCATTAAATTGCGTCGAAACTTTGGCTCTTTTCTCCTTCCTAGCGCGTTTCCGCCAATCGGACGTTTTGTGCCCGTTCCAGACTCCTAAGTGCGTACATTGACTCTCTCACGTGTTTTCCACTCGCTGGACATGTGATCGTAAATGCGTCACTGGTGTTGTTTCGTATCCATTTGGAATTCCGAAACGCAGTTTTCTAAAAGCTTTCTTTCCTGTCCTCCCTCAGATGGGCCGTTATACTCACTCTCCCCGTCTGAGTCACCTTCTCGGTAGTTGACTTTCCACCTGGAACCCCTTTTAAGTGGTTTCTGTGGTACCCCCTGTAGCTCAGCCTTGCTTCTGCATCGTCCCTCTGAATTCCAAACTAAAACGCCTCTCACTGCTTCTTTCACCTTCCTCTCAAACATGCTCTATAGGAATGGCGTATTAATTACCATCGATTGAATGTCATCTCTTTTTGCATTACATACTGCTAGGCAAATTTGCTCATTACCGCCGAATTAAGTTAGGTGCCATATTCACCTTCCCATTGCGATGTATAAAGCTCTCCCGTAAGGTGCGAATCTGACCATTTATTCAGCCACCTTACAACGTGAGTTGTGTGGCACCCATTTGTTTCACACTTGAGGGGACCACCTCTATTAATATTCATTTAAGTAAGAAAACATTTCCATTGTGTGACAGCACAATGGTTTTCAATTAATTTGCATGACCATTTCGAGTGGTTACTCGCTCTGTTGGCCGCCAAAGTTTGATCCTGTGCCTTATAGGGGTATGCATCCAAGCTATAACCGATGTTCCACAACGGGTCTTCGCTTCGCAGTCCAGAGCAAGATTCACAGGCGGTTTCTCGGTCTGGGACACATCATTCATGAAAGCTTCAGCAACACTGACGTGCAAATACCAGTTTATAGAGAGAGAAGTACGACATTAACTGACTTGCTAATCTCTGCAGTCACTGAATGTGAACATACGTCAAGTAGCTTCAATTGAACCCAAACTAAATAAATTACTGTACATTATGACAATGAAACAAGAGACTTCTGTACATTATGACAATAAAACAAGAGACTTGTCAGTCGAGCAATAAACTGTATAAAATAAATAAAATAAATAAATAAAATATTAATTGTTGTATATTAGTAATAGTGATTGGTTGTAATTAATATTTGCTTATCTGGAACGTGGACGTTTAATTATTTGGTATCAGACGCTTGACAATGGCTTTTTCGTAAATGCAATGTTATTCGTAGTTGACCGTGAAATGTGATTCAAATAATCGGACTTCGTATTTAAATCGTTTCCAAAGACTGCTGCGGTAGGTGCGGACTCAAAATCTAAATCTCAATATTAGAATAATTTGCCAGCCATGTCAATACGTCGTACAGAGGTGACTGTCTACTAAACATAAAAAAGTTTACACAGTTAGTTAAATCAGATATATTCAACGAATAAGCCTACAGTTAAATAATTCTACTTACTTTCATAAATATAAATTCTTTACAGAATCGAGTGCCTAGTAAGATTGCAACTCGCAGTGTTCTTATATAACATCAAATATGGCGGTGTGCCAGTTAATAAAATATACGTGCTTCAGCCTCAGCTATTCTACAAAACCTGTCCCTTCTTAATCAAACATAAGAGTGTCTTAATTGTATTTTGTTTTATCAGCGGCTTAGCGCTGCAGTTCTGTGCCATAGGCTTTATTTATTTGTCAGGGATTAATTATTTAATTAAGATTTCGCGTTTCCGAGGAAACTCACGCACGGCATACAAATGTGCCTTTATAACTGCCATGTGTCAGTATTCTGCATTAACTGTGATAAAATACAAAACAATAAAAGGTATACAAAAGAAATAGGCGAGTAAGAAACACGTGCGAATTTTGACATAATGTCGAGATAAAAAGTATCCTGTGTCCTTAATGGTGACCCGACCATCGGACGGGGGCATCAGGCTCAACGGCCCCTTAGTGCTATTCAGGAGGTGTAGGCTGTGTGCTGATATCGTGTTTCACTCTCTTCCTTCTCTCATTCTCATCCTCCTCCTCCTCATCATCATCATCCGACATAAACATGACACAGCACTATACACTCATTAGTCACCTACACTCAACAGTATCACTTAAGACTTTAAGCGCAAAGACTCCTTACAATCTGCCAACCACCCATGCCTTTCGACTTCGCTTCTCTCAGTGGTCCCTTCATTAGGGTCACCGTTTCCTTGAGGAATTATTGTGGTTAAACTACGGAGGATTTTCTCCGCTACATCTACATCCATACTCTGCAAGTCTCCTGACGGTGTGTGGTGGAGGGTACCTTGAGTACCTCTATCGGTTTTCCCTTCTATTCCAGTCTCGTATTGTTCGGGGAAAGAAGGATTGTCGGTATGCCTCTGTGTGGGCTCTAATCTGATTTTATTCTCAAGGTCTCTTCGAGAGATATACGTAGGAGGGAGCAATATAGTGCTTACCTCCTCGGTGAAGGTATGTTCTCGAAACTTCAACAAAAGCCCGTACCGAGCTACCGAGCGTCTGTCTTGCAGAGTCTTCCACTGGCATTTATTTATCATCTCCGTAACGCTTTCGCGATTACTAAATGATCCTGTAACAAAGCGCGCTGCTCTCCGTTGGATCTTCTCTATCTCTTCTATCAACCCTATCTGGTAGGGATCCCACACCGGTGAGCAGTATTCAAGCAGTGGGCGAACAAGTGTACTGTAACCTACTTCCTTTGTTTTCGAACTGCATTTCCTTAGGATTCTTCCTATGAATCTGTCTGGCATCTGCTTTACCGACGATTAATTTTATATGGCCATTCCATTTTAAATCGCTTCTAATGCCTACTCCCAGATAATTTATGGAATTAACTGCTTCCAGTTGCTGACCTGCTAAATTGTAGCTAAATGATAAGGGATCTTTCTTTCTGTGTATTCGCAGCACATTACGCTTGTCTACATTGAGATTGAATTGCCATTCCCTGCACCATGCGTCAATTCGTTGCAGATCCTCCTGCATTTCCGCACAATTTTCCATTGTTACAACCGCTAGATATACTACAGCATCATCCGCAAAAAGCCTCAGTGAACTTCCGATGTTATCTATAAGGTCATTTATATACGAGGGGCGTTCAGAAAGTAAGCTCCGATCGGTCGCGAAATGGAAACGATATGAAAATCCGATAAAGCTTTGCACAGATGTGTTGGGTAGTGTCTCTAGTATAAACCCAGTTAGCATCACGTCGCTCTTCTCATTTCTGAGCTCGCAGTGAGTGCGTAAAGATGTCTAGAAAATAGTGTCTGCCGCCAAGTACGAGGGCCTGGTGAGAAATTTCGCCTGAAGCTATGCAGCTAACATTACATAACTGTCGTGCTGTTTCTTCTTCAAGACAATTCTCAGCCGCATTCTGCAGGGGCAATGAAGATGCTCCTGCATCGTTTTCAAATGGAAATGTGAGATTACCCACAATACAGTCCGCAATTGTCTCCCCCTGAGTTTCATCTCTGGTCACATGAACCGCTGTCTTTGAAGACAACATTTTGACACAGACAACGAGGTGTAGGCCAGCGTGGAGAATTGGCGGAAAGCACTGGCGGCTGCCTTCTATGATGAGGCTATTGAAAAGTTGGTACAACGCTATGACAAAAGTCTAAGTCAGAACGGCGACTACGTAGAGAAGTAGCTGAAAGGTGTAGCTAATTGTTACAAGTAAAACATTTCTGATGTTCACTGTGGTTTCAATTTGGCAATCAATCGGAGCTTACTTTCTGAACAGGCCTCGTATATTGAGAATAGCAACGGTCCTACGACACTCCCTTGCGGCACACCTGAAATCACTCTTACTTCGGAAGACTTTTCTCCATTGAGAATGACATGCAGCATTCTGTTACCTAGGAAATCTTCAATCCAATCATACAATTGATCTGATAGTCCATATGCTCTTACTTTGTTCATTAAACGACTGTGGTGAACTGTATCAACCGCTTTGCGGAAGTCAAGAAACACGGCATCTAGCTGGAAACCCCTGTTTATGGCCCTCTGAGTCCCGTGGACGAATAGCGCGAGCTGGGTTTCACACGATCGTCTTTTTCGAAACCCATGCTGATTCCTACAGAGTAGATTTCTAGTCTCCAGAAAAGTCATTATACTCGAACATAATATGTGTTCCAAAATTCTACAATTGATCGACGTTAGAGATATAGGTCTATAGTTCTGCACATCTGTTCGACGTCCCTTCTTGAAAACGGGGATGACCTGTGCCGTTTTCCAATCCATTGGAACGCTACGCTCTTCTAGAGACCTATGGTACACCGCTGCAAGAAGGGGGACAAGTTCCTTCGCGTACTCTGTGTAAAATCGAAATGGTATCCCATCCCAGCGGCCTTTCCTCTTTTGAGCGATTGTATTTGTTTTTCTATCCCTCTGTCATGTATTTCGATATCTAACATTTTGTCATATGTGCGACAATCTAGAGAAGGAACTACAGTGCAGTTTTCCTATGTGAAACAGCTTTGGAAAAAGACATTTAGTATTTCGGCCTTTAGTCTGTCATCGTCTGTTTCAGTACCACTTTGGTTACAGAGTGTCTCGACATTTTGTTTTGATCCACATGCCGCTTAACATAAGACCAAAATTTCTTAGGATTTTCTGCCAAGTCAGTACATAGAACTTTACTTTCGAATTCGTTGAACGCCTCTCGCATAGCCCTCCCCACACTCCATTTCGCTTCCCGAAACTCTCTGGTCAACAGCACATGGATGTCGTCAGAGATAATACCAGCAGTCGATGTGGAAGAATACATTGTTACTTATTTATTTAATAATGTCTTTCAAAAATTTAAATTACAGAATCTACCTCATTTTTAAAAGCAGTTTGGTGCTAAAACACATGCCTCAGTGTACTGTGGATTAGCAAAACATAATCGCAGATCAAAAGCTGTTAATCAGACTTGATAAAACAAAATTAAATACTATATGAAGACAAAAAAATCTGCCCCCAACTGTGCTCTCGAGATAGATTGAATAATCTGAGGTACCGATTCGCAACTTGCAATTACGTTACTGGTGTAGGAGAGGTTGTCAGCAGTTACTGATGTGTGGTATTCAGGTGAACCGGATGCCAGACTTTACTCCCAGGATTATAGCTCGTGGTTCTGTTTGCAAATTGAAGTTTGGAATCATCTAAGATCAGGCTGTGTCAAATCTCTGCGAAAATAATGCAAACGATGACTCTTCTGATAATATTTATAGCCCATTGTTGAAAACCTAGCGATTAGGCCTAATGTTCCTCACTGCATTATTTATCTACGTCTACATAAGACTCAGCAAGTCACTTGAAGGTATGTCGCGGAGGGCACTTCCGTTAACTGGTCCCGCCTTCCCTATTCCATTCGCGAATGGTGCGTGGGAAGAATGACTGTCGATAAGCCTCTGCATTAACTCTAATTTCTCGAATTTTCTCGTTGTGGTCATTTCGCAAGACGTACTGCGAGGGAGTAATAGGTCGTCCGACTTTTCCCGGAAGTGTTCAGTCGGAACTTCAGCAGTAAACATCTCCATGACACACAACGCTTCTCTTCTAGCGTCTGCCAACGGAGTTTATTGTTTGTCTTTGTAACGCTCCTAAGCCGACAAAACGATCCCGTGACGAGTCGCATCGCTCTTCGTTGTATCTCCTCTTTGTATCGGTATCCACACACCTGAAGATAGGATTTTAAAATCCCGAAACCGGCCATGGTTTAAATAAATATTAGTGCAACTGAAGCAGATTTCCCTAAATTAGTCATCTTCTTTCAGTCCTAGATGAACAATAAGAATCCGTCGACCAAGCACCTTGTATGCCACTACTTTAATTGATGAATTACATTTTCTTTAAGATAAGATGGAAATGGCAGAAATGAGAATGTTAGGGTGGATGAGTGGGGTGACACGAAAGGATAGACTAAGGAATTAGTACATCAGGGGAACAGTGAAAGTGGGGCCCATAGGGAAGAAGATACAAGAAACTAGTCTAAGATGGCATGGACGTGTGCAGAGAAGAGGGGAGTACTACGTGGGGAGATGAGTTGAAGACCTAGAAATCGAAGGATCAAAGAGAAGAGGGAGACCGAAACTGAGGTGGAAAGACAAGGTAGCAGGAGAGAAAGGATGACTCAGAGAAGAAACACTGGATAGGAATATACGGAAGATAAGGATCCAGCAACGCAAAACTGACCCCACATGACGTGAGAAAAGGCTGAGAAGATGATGATGATTTCCTTAAGATCCTTCCTTCGAATCTCAGTCAGGCATCTGTTTTCCTACTATTTGTTTTATGTAATCATTTAGATCTTCCTGTGCTTGGTCTTCCGACTAGCGAAGTGGATCGATGCGGACGTCATCTAATACTGAATAACACCGAATAGACCTGGACACACAACTTGAGATCCAATACACAAATAATATAAAGCAAAGGGCTCAGTATTGTTCCTTCTATAACGAGGACCCATAACTGTATCTTGATACTCAAAAACTTTACTCTGTGTCAGCAAAGGATATAGACTTCGTACGGATATTTTAGGCATTCGAAATGCTTCGACTGCTCTGCCAGTACATCCACTTGTACATTGTCACAAGATCCGTCAGTATTCCGAAAGGCAGCCGCAACAACGTGGTTCCTTTGGAAGACTTGCTGTCGCTAATATGTGTATGGTTTCCCTGTCTTTCCGAAAAACATATTGTGTTTTTGTAAGCGTTTTGTGTGTTTCAAGTCCCCATTTCAGTCTCCATTTTACTAACCTCTTCCATGCATTTCCAACAAAGGGGCTAAAATGCAATAGGACGATAATCACTGGCTTTAGATACATCTTTTCCTGGTTTGGGTTATAAGCCTGATACTCCTTTCAGAACTATACTTGAGTGTCCACAAAAGGTTGTGAATCCGGTTTATGCCCTGAAATATACCGCCGGACACAGAATTAATAGTGCAATCTGACTTCGAAATTTAAGTTTGGATGTGGAAAATCTTACGCCAAGCGCAAGGAAGCGGAGAGAAAGGTGAAGGTTGCTCGGAACTATAGCACTCAAAACAAGCTTGGCAACACGTGATCGCGCGCCCAAAGCTGAGTGCACCTTCCATCACTAGGATGATTACCACTTAGTACTCAAAGCTAATGTATTATAAGAGGCGATCAAAAAGTTTCCGTTCGAAGGCTACACTAACCTCTAGCCGACATGTCGGTGCTCTAACACTCATATCGGCGTCGCGCTCGCTTGCCCATACACCCTCAACACCCTCAAATGGAAACTTTTTGATCGCCCAAGACACTAATTTTATTGTGCATATAAACGACCAACATGTCCATTACCGTATGACAGGCTTGTCATTCACACACTTAACTGGGCTGTACTGTAAGTTGAACTGAAATTAGTGACACTGTCAAGCATGTTCTCAACACTTAAATCCAGAAAGTAGATTTTCCTTACACAGGGTCTATCATAATTAATAGTGTAAATGCATATATTTGAAAATACACGTTACTAGAAACAGAAAAAGGCCTCAAACATTGGACCTAAAACGCTTATATTAAGAGCTGTGAGCACTTCATCATCTTCAATACTATCAAACAAATTTCTTCTTCTGCAAGCTCTTTGCTTTCCATGTTTTGAGAGGAGGTAATACAGACCGAAACAGGAAAAAGTCCAGTAAACATGGGATACAATATGCATGCCTTGAGCTATGAGCAATTGTTCAATCGAAGGGACGTGTTTCACGGTATCGAAGAAGAGTAAGTGCTCACAGCTCTTAAGCTATGCATTTTAGAGACCTTTTTGCTTAGAATGATGGTTCTTGAAGAATGAGATTTTCACTTTGCAGCGGAGTGTGCGCTGATATGAAACTTCCTGGCAGATTAAAACTGTGTGCCCGACCGAGACTCGAACTCGGGACCTTTGCCTTTCGCGGGCAAAGGCAAAGGTCCCGAGTTCGAGTCTCGGTCGGACACACAGTTTTAATCTGCCAGGAAGTTTCAATGATGGTTCTTGTCATTTGCCCGAATACTGACCGTACCTCCTGGAACAACTTGTGCTTTTGTTATTTTAAGAAATGAAGGCTCATTATATGTTTTCATTTTCTGCACATTAAAGAGAGACAAGTCTAGACTGCATGCTTTTGTGGTAATAGCTAATAAAACAAAATTAATATACTGGGACAGGATTAGCTTGTCAAGCCAATCTTATCAGCTAGAGGAGGCAAAGTAATGCCGGCACCCCAAGGATGGGTAGTGTAGGCTCGTCTCTGACAGCAGCACTGTCACTAGGCGAAGTGTCGCCGTGCCTGAAGCAGGCGGCTCGGTCCCTTCTCATTTGATCATCAAATCACGCAACACCTGCTGCTAGATTTCCCTCCATCAGTAGGTGTTGAGCGGGTCAGCCTACACCACTGGCGGAGCGAGTCCGCTAGCGGCCCCTATTGTAGTCGCCAGCAGAGTTTCCCGTCAAGCATCAAGTGGTATAAATAGTGCGGAGCTTACAAGGGGCAACATGACAAAGAAAATTTTGTATTTTTTTATATTTATGGTAAGTCAATTTCAGAACCAAATTGTCAATGAACAAAAGCAGTTCTATGCAACTCTAAAAAGTTCTCGAGAAAATAGACTTTGAAGTTTTCCGATCGTCTTCAAAATGCTAATGCAAGATCAATTTTTTTTTCGCAAGATGTGGTAGATTGCTGGCCCAACAAGTGTGTGGCACTGGTTCTATTCCCAGTCCTGCAAAAATTTTAAAGAAAGGTGCACGTTCCATGAACATTTCCATGAAGTTTAAAATACAGGGCGCATCAAAGAGAACCATCGTATTTCGCAAGTTTATATTTCTGAAACTAATAAACATATACAATGAATTTTGTTTTTTGATAAACGGGAAACAGAAAAAGTTTTTTTCATGCCTTTTCATAGGTGTTCATTATGCCCCCCTTGAGATGCACGGCATATGTCAGTGCAGTATTCAGATTGTTCCCACACTGCGAGCACGTCTTGATTTGCAGCTTCCGTAGCTGCTGTTGTGCGATGTCTCAGGTCATTCGTCGTTGTTCGTAACAGACGCACATAAAGGAGGCTTTTAAAACCCCAACAAGAAATAATCACATAGAGTCAGGTCCGGTGACCTTGGAGGCTAGTAATGAAGGGCTGGATCGATTGGTCCAGTGCGACCGATCCACCGTTCAGTAATTCTTCGATTTAAAAATTCCCGTTTTCCAGATGCTAGTGTGGCGGTGCCCCATCCAATTGATAAGTGAAGTCGTTCGAATCAGTCTCCAATCAGCCTCCAACTGTGGGAAAAGAAACTTCGCAAGCATGTGGAGATACGTGCTTTCATTCCATCGGGTCGTAATTATGGTCCTTACGGCATTTTGCCTTTACACAAACAACCCTTTCCTCGGAATTGTTCTTGCTATCGTGTAATGCTCTCTGCTGTAGGACGATCCACACCATACCTAGTACGATAGTCACGCTGAACAGTTATAACTGACCCGCACTGCGCAAAACGAAGAACACAAAACGCTTTCTGTTGTCCCGACACCATTTTTACTAGAACTGAAGTGGGCGCACACTGCTGCTACCTATCAGGAACCTGTAAAACTCGAGAGTTCGCTCTTTCTAACAGTACGTTGTTCATGCACATATCTCAAATACCATAATAGTTATGATTTTTTAAATCGGTTGATTCTTTTTGATACACCCTGTGCATAAGGATGAAACAGATTCTAACTTGTAATTTTTTTTTAAATTTAAACAATCTTCTGGAAAAGATCAGTGATTAAGAATGTATATTCGCAATGAAAGTGATTTCTTGTATGCAATGTGTAATTACAAATAAGAAGTACACTTTTCATAAAAATAAAACTTAGATATCTGTTATTTAAAGCGCTTATTAACGATTCTGTCAACAGTTGCAGTATATTGACTTGGTAAGAGATATGTTTGAATTGTGGCGTTCATTCTGCCAACATTTATAAAGTATGTGTTACCATTTTGATGGCCGCGCGGTCTGGGGCGCCATGTCACGGATTGCGCGGCCTGGGCGCCATGTCACGGATTACGCGGCCCCTCCGCCGGAGGTTCGAGTCCTCCCTCGGTCATGGGTGATAAGTTAGTTTAAGCAGTGTGTGAGTCTAGGGACCGATGACCTCAGCAGTTTGGTGCCTTAGGAATTCATACATTCACACACACGCCACTTTGATGTTTATTATTAAGATCAGGCACTGTCAGTGCAACCAACCTCAGCAAGTCAGGTTTGAAAATGAACCTGTACGGTTTGCAACTAGTCGCCTAATATACTGCAAATGTTGACAGACTCGTCAATAATCGCCTTAAGGAAATTAATTAAGTTGCTTGTTCCCTGTCAACAAAACGTTGCAACTGGAGAAATGAAGGCATATGTGTTAGTTAGCATATATTCGACGTATTTTATATTTAAATGACGTATGTATTTGAACTGAACGGAAAGAAACGAATAAATGATGCCCACAATGAGACTCGAACCAGAGATTACCAGTCTCGAGTGACAGTGATTTTTTACCATGTTTATGTATTTCAGACTTCACAGATTTGCTAGTAGTAGCTGGACCTATGTTTAAAATTTTGCATCAACCGGGAATCGGACATAAAACTCCTACGTGGCAGGAGAGCATTCTACCATACAGCCACACAGTCGATTTTCTCAAGAGATTCAAGGAAATATTTTGGGAGATTAATATCTGAGTTCTGAACTCCACGTACCGGAAATATAAACAACTGCGAAACACACACTGCCGTGGGGGGCCCTTGTTAATATCACTGCCCACTAGGATGTAAGCCGCGCTCCGTGACTTAACCTGTAGAGTTCCAGAGAGAGCCACTCAGAGTTCCCGTTCCAGTTCCAGTTCCAGTTGCAGCCGCAGTTATCGCAACTCAGCTGTCCGTAGAAGGAACCACCACTCATTTAATACGCACGACACGGCTAAGCAGTGTCTTCGCTGCGGCAGTGTTACCTGAGGATGGATGTGGGGAGATGTTTGTATGGACGCACGACAGCAAGGTCTTCAGCGCCCGCGCGAAAACAATCCTGTCGCTAAAATACACAAAACAGGAAGATAAAACAGCACGGAAAACAAAGGTAACAAAAATTGGCAAACTATGTGCATAACCGCACAAAAGCACGGAACGACGTATTGCGCCAATATTAAAACATTAACTACACAGGATGAAAGTGCTATAAGGAGCTAAAACAATAGAGCAGATGGAAAGGTGTCATGTATAATTTTGATATCTGAATCGATTGTGAGTGAGCAGCGATGTTGTAAAGCTGTATCGCGGAAGTTCAGTTAGCATCTCTGGCGTGTGCGGAGGCGCAGGAGCAGACAATGTTAAGCCGTGTTAGAGTGAGGAAGCAATGGAAATGTTATGTATATAAACGTAAAGTCTCAATGTATCAAGTGTGTTCGGACATGATTATATCAAGTTTGTAACGGAAACTGATTTGTGAAGGACGAAGTCTAATGGAATGTCAGAGGTAAATATTGTAATGGTTCAAATGGCTCTGAGTACTATGGGACTTAACTTCTAAGGTCATCAGTTCCCTAGAACTTGGAACTAATTAAACCTAACTAACCTAAGGACATCACACACATCCATGCCCGAGGCAGGATTCGAACCTGCGACCGTTGCGGTCGCGCGGTTCCAGACTGTAGCGCCTAGAACCGCTCGGCCTCCCCGGCCGGCAAATATTATAATGATGTTACTTTGTTTTCGCTGTTGCTGCGCCATTTGACTAACTTGTTTAATCTACTGAGAGTTGCTAGATTTGAGAGATAGGAAAATCTAGTGTTTGTATGTTAACAGGTTCATTAAATTTAAAATCAACCAAGTGATCTTTTTCACGGCATAAAAAAAAGACAAAAAAAACCTTTGTGTTGCCATTTATGAGCATATTTCAATTTTTACCAACTTTTCTCTTACAATTTTTAATTAATCATGGAACCAAGTGTGTTCGGTAAATACTTCGATTTGCAGCTAAAAGAGTATTCATTGCACCTCTTGAGTGTCTCTTTGTATATACAGTGGTTTGTAATTTTTAACATCGTGCAGCCCCGTCAGAAACTGTGATAATTAAACTTATAACACGTCAGCCTCAGTTGCAAATAGAAACCAATCTTTACCAAGGTCTCAGCCAAAGTAATATGGCCTTCTTCAGAAGCAAATTTGGAGCCTTAATGTAGCGGCGCGCAAGACAGAACAGTACTGCAACGCGTTATCCATATTTGCGCAGAACAGCGATAAGGGCTAAATATTTTTATTTTTTTAATTTATTTAATCAGGGCCAACTTATGTCATTCAGAGACAGTTTTTGTGACCAGTTTTTCAAAACTAATTTCGCTCAGGAGTGCTAGTTCTGCAAGGTTCGCAGGAGAGCTTCTGTAAAGTTTGGAAGGTAGGAGACGAGATACTGGCGGAAGTAAAGCTGTGAGGACAGGCCGTCAGTCGTGCTTCGGTAGATCAGATGGTAGAGCATTTGCCCGCGAAAGGCAAAGGTCCCGAGTTCGAGTCTCGGTCGGGCACAGAGTTTTAATCTGCCAGGAAGTTTCATATCAGCGCACACTCCGCTGCAGAATGAAAATCTCATTCTGGAAACATCCCCAAGGCTGTGGCTAAGCCATGTCTCCGCAGTATCCTTTCTTTCAGGAGTGCTAGTTCTGCAAGGTTCACAGGAGAGCTTCTGTAAAGTTTGGAAGGTAGGAGACGAGATACTGGCAGATGTAAAGCTGTGAGTACCGGGCGTGAGTCGTGCTTCGGTAGCTCAGATGGTAGAGCACTTGCCCGCGAAAGGCAAAGGTCCCGAGTTCGAGTCTCGGTCGGGCACACAGTTTTAATCTGCCAGGAAGTTTCATATCAGCGCACACTCCGCTGCAGAGTGAAAATCTCATTCTGCTAATTATTATAGATTATATTAGGTCCCGAGTTCGAGTCTCGGTCGGGCACACAGTTTTAATCTGCCAGGAAGTATTATATCAGCGCACACTCCGCTGCAGAGTGAAAATCTCATTCTGCTAATTATTATAGGTTATATTAGCCGACCGGTCTGAGGCATTGCAGTCATGGACTGTGCGGCTGGTCCCGGCGGAGGTTCGAGTCCTCTCTCGGGCATGAGTGTGTGTGTTTGTCCTTAGGTTAATTGAGGTTAAGTAGTGTGTAAGCTTAGGGACTGATGACCTTAGCAGTTATGTGCATGTCAGGATGTGGCTAAGGTGCAAGTGGGATCTAAAAAAGAACAAGTGTTAATTTTTCAACTCCGGTCGGCAAACTGCCTCCCGTTTATTGAGAAAACATTTGCTGATTGACCTAGCCGGGGTACATTATGTGAGTTTAGCGGCCCTAAGGCGCAAACAGATTGAGCCGGGGCTCGAAAAGTGCACGGAGGCAACCGGCCAATGCGTCTGATCTCGTCGGGGGCCTGACAGTAAAAGAGGGCGATCCACACGCCTCGTCCGCGCTGCTCGGCGCGGTGGGCGCTCACACGTGACCTCCTGGACCTTTCTGATTGGCTGCTGTAGGAGCTCTGCCTAGGCAAGCGACGCTTCCCTAAGCGTCACCCCGTCAGCAGAAAGGTTGTTTGTTCATCGAGCACGTGAACAAGACGTGGGATAGCGGCACATACTGGAAAAATCTGATGTGTCGCCAACCCAGGGCCCGTGCGCGGCTTTGTGAAGATCCACTGCCATCCATCGCTCACGCATTTTAAAAAAATTCCCCTTTTCTTTTATTGAAAATAAAGGACTTCCGTGCTCAATCTGTCAGCACCTGTACAGTTAAGTCCCATAAGATTTCACACACATTTGGACATTTCGAAATACTTCCCTTTTCATTATGACAGTTATTATTACAGTGCAGCTTTGGTATCACATAACAACAGTACAAGTTTCATTACGACAGTCCATTTATTATTACAGCTCAGAGCTTACAATCAGTACTTTAGTCATATTTTTTATTATTTAAAGAGAACTTTCACTATTTTTATTTATTTAGAGAACTGTCAAGATGTATATGGCTGGCTGACTGCAAGAAGAAAAGAGGAGGAGCCAGCCACTATGCAACACACTAAAACCTCCGGCCTAAAAGTTTAGGCCAGTGTCCAGACACATTACAAAATTTTTTAATCTTAATCACACTAGTCTTACTATCAGCTTAAACTTCAGGGCAGATTCCCACCGATATTTGCTTCTGCCCTTGCATCACGGTATAAAATGTACTCTGTTAAAATATGGCGGATAGCGATGTGCACGCCACAAGCATCACAAAACGGTGGATCCCCTTGCCAGAGTAAAAAACTATCTTTGAGAGGGCATTACACGATTCTAGGACGTGTGAATCCCACTTCATCCCGCCTTAACGACCGACCGGAGGAACGTCACGGCCGGGTTGTTGACTTCGCCAACCGCAGCTTATTGGCCTTCACAGTCAGCCGTTCCTCCTTCCACAACTGCATGCACTTCCTGTGTAGTGCAGAAACGACAGCCAGCAAGGGAAGAGGACGCAGTGCCACATCCTGTCCTCTGCAGGCCTCCCTGGCAGTCCGATCGGCCTGTTCATTGCCCCATATCCCTACATGACCTGGCGCCCAGCTCGCGGTCTGGTGGCTAGCGTTGCTACCTTTGGATCACGGGGTCCTGGGTTTGATTCCCTCCCGGGTTGGGGATTTTCTCTGTCCGGGACTGGGTGTTTGTGTTGTCCTCGTCATTTCATCATCATGATCATCATTCGTGACAGAGGCTAAATTGGACTCTGAAAAAAATTGCACTGTGAAAAAATTGGGACTTTGTACGGGCGCTGATGACCACGCAGTTGAGCGCCCCACAAACCAAACATCATCATGATCACTCAGCAGAATGACACCTGCTTACCCCACCATTCGAGCAAGTACAGTTGGTCATATAGCAGCCGGACCAACTCCTCAGCTGGGTACAGGTTCTGTAACGATTGTAAGGCACTAAGAGAATCGGAGCAGACAGAAACCGTTTGCCCCGAATACGACGCATCTGCTCCAGTGCCTTCAGGATCGCGTGCAGCTCCGCTCCGAAAACGGTATAATCGTCAGGAAGGCGAATCCTGGTGACATGGTCAGCGAACACTAAAGAGCAGCCAAGGGAATTCCCTTGTTTGGAGCCATCAGTGTAAACGACTGTGAAACCGTAATGAATATCTAAAATGTTAAAAAGCAGATTGGAATGTAAAATCTTGCGTACTATCTTTCTTCAGATTAGTCATGTCTAAAATAAGTCTGGGTCCGCTGGAGGAGTCGAGGTGGAAATCTGCTCCACCTCGACGTAAAACATTAAGACCAGCCACATTCATCTCTAAAAGGCAATCCTGTGCGAAAATCCCATACGACCTCGTTGCTCGTTGCTGGCTATGAAAATGCTGCGCCAGTGGAAGCCGAACAATAGTATGGTATGCGGGTGTGTATGGTGTGGACAGTGTTTTATATACCTGGCGCACAGTAAGTAGCCGTCGCCTGATGTGACGTGGTGGTTCACCAGCCTCTGCACAGAGACTTGCTACTGGCTTTGTCCTGAATACCTCAGTGGCCAGACGAATCCCGTCACGGTGCACAACGTCCAACATCTTTAAGTAAGAAGGCCTCGCAGACCCATACACCGTGCACACATAATCGAGCCGAGATCCCACAAACGCCCTGTAAAACTGGAACAGACAAGTCCTGTCAGCTCCCCATGTACTGTGGCTAAGACATTTTAAAATATTGAGAGCCTTAAGTGGCCGTTTCTTCTGGTCCTTAAGATGTGGCAACCATGTAAGTTTACAGTCAAATATGAAGCCCAGAAACCTCATTGTGTCTTTAAAATTAAGAACAATGCCCCCCCCCCCCCTCCTCAAATCAGGAAGGTTTAAAATGGACGTGGTGTTTCCTGTCTAGACTTAATGTTAGAACAGGACAGGTATACAGTGGTACTATTGTACAATCGTCTCATGATGTGGAGTATTTGAGTTATTGAATAAATGAATGTTTTGGAATTAAAACTTGTAATCATTTCAGTAGCTGTGCTTTATATTTATCCGTGCCGGAAACAGTCTGTTAGGAGTAGCGGCCTGTTCACACAGTCGTATCAGTGACACGTGCAAGAAAAGTTCCAAAATCTAATTTTTGGCAACATGGATATATGGACTACAAAACGGACTTAGTGCAGTTAGACCAGTCTGTGAAATTATCAAGGACTCAGTGATTTAGGACGCCATAGTATCGGGAATATTTAGCTTAACGGATACTTTTAAACAAGTTGCACTTAATTTCCAAACTTTTATGCCCAACCAATTTTTTTCCAGGAAGAAGAAGTTAAAGAAGAGCAATCTGCGATGTGTATATTTTCAAATGGCACACAAAATTGTCGTGGTGATACAAATACTACTAGTTCTCAAAAATGGCTCTGAGCACTATGGGACTCAACTTCTGAGGTCATTAGTCCCCTAGAACTTAGAACTAGTTAAACCTAACTAACCTACGGACATCACAAACATCCATGCCCGAGGCAGGATTCGAACCTGCGACCGTAGCGGTCTTGCGGTTCCAGACTGCAGCGCCTTTAACCGCACGGCCACTTCGGCCGGCACTACTAGTTCTGCAGCCCATCTGTAACAAGGGGAAAAATAACATGAGCAAGAGGAAATCAGGATAGGCTTGCCGACATTCCATTCGTTTGACCAGAAGAAGGAAAAATAGGCGAATTACATCGCACGGATGGAGCAGCATGTTGTGGCTCACAGAAAAACAGATGAAGTAACGCAAAGAGCTGTTTTTTTTCGACTATCTAATCGCTATGCTCCAGGGTCTTACAAAAGACTGTAAATTTGAATGTGAAAACCTTATGTGTCATTTAAAACTTCCTGCGAGATGAAAACAGAGAGAGGGGGAGGTAAAGACGGATAGGGAGAAGGGGACAGAAGGAAATGGAAAGAAAGGTGCGAGCAGGAGGAGATGGACAGAGGAGGGGAAGTGGAGATGGACAGATAGATAAGAGGAAGGCGGACAGAGAGAGAGAGAGGGGGGGGGGGAGAGTGGGTGGACAAAGAGAGAGAAGAGGAGTTGGGGACAGAGGTGGGAGAAGGAGATAGGCAGACAGGGGGAGGAGGGAGAGATGCAGGAGCCCTGTGGAACGTAAAAGGGGGAGTGGGCTGGTGGAAAAGGAAGAGAGGTGGTGATAATATAGAAAGAGGGAGGGGGAGGATGAGATGGATAGAGAGAGGGGAGGAGGACATGGACATAATGGACATGTAGGTGTGGCAGGGTGATATGGTCAGAGAGACACGGTGTGTGTGTGTGTGTGAGTGGGGGGAGGGAGGCAAGAGGTGGACACAGAAAGTCAGGTGCAGCAGATGTATGCGAGCAAAGTCACGGGGAAGAAGGTTGTAGTCAAAATAAACTAAAATCATGTGGCGAGTGTTTCATTGCGCACGATAGGAAAATATCATGTTACAAAGACAGCAAATGTTTACACTGTAATGAAAAGGGGCACAAGGCAGAAACATGCCTACTGTGACCGGGTGTCGGGATGACCTGGAGTGGGCGAGTGATAGTCCAGTGGTCATGGTTTGGGCGTAGCAAAAGAATACAGCCCGTGAAAGTAATTGCTCTTATTGTTTATTATTTATAGTCAATCAGTCTTCTTGGCCACGGGTTATGATCTCTGGGATGTTGGTCAGTACCGCACATACACTGCCACAGAGTGTCTCGGCACTTCGTCCTCGCAGCGCCGTCCTTGCGACGTCTCTTGTCACAGAGCTAGACCTCTGTTTCCGCTCTGGAGCGTGGGAAGATCGAAGGATCCCAGAAATGCAGGGTATCGACGCTTGGTGCAAATAGTGGCATCACGAGGCAGAGAAAATCCCTGACCCCGCCGGGAATCGAACCCGGGAACCCGGGCGTGGGAAGCGAGAACGCTACCGCACGACCACGAGATGCGGGCCGTACTCTCTGGACCCTGCCTTTTATTACACGGCACCTGGGTTGTCCTGGGACGCAATGCTCAAGAAAACAAGGCGCAGCATCGAACTTTTGACTGATGCGGAAATGCTTCTTTTCTTTCACCGCGGGATCCTTGGAGGACTTTGCCAGTGTGTCCATAGACACGCCAAGGCAAATAATCTACGTATGGGTGCGGAGTTTGACGCATCTCTCTATTCAAGTTATATTCGATATTTGGATGTGAGTAACTTATACAGGCACGCCATGATGTACCCACTGCCGGTTGGTGGTTTTCAGTTGGTGCCCGAAAAGAATTAGAGGGATTAGGTGGAAAAATATTGGGTCTGGTGGCTGATTCTGATGTAGGGTATGTGGTGGAGGCAGACCTCATACACCCTGTTAGTTAGCATGAAATGACAAGCTACTTGCCGTTGTGTCCAGAGCAACAAGTTCCGCGAGGAAGCACTATCCCTAAACTGATGACCACTGTTGGACACAAGCAGAGATATGTAATTCATCATTGAATTCTCAAGCAGCGTCTCAGCTTGAGGATGGAGCTAGGTAGAATCACTAAGGCTATTTCCTTCAGTCAGTCCTCCTGCTTGAAAGAGTATATTGAATTAAATACCGAAAAGAGGGCGGTCACGGTAAGTGATTTCGAAAAAGACTTTTACAAATTAATGAGTAATTCCATTTTCGGTAAAACCATGCAGTGAAGGGTGTGTGGACTACAGAAAAGTGGCAGCGGTGAATCAGTTACAAGCTACTAGAGACCTGAGGGTGGTATTAGTCTCTTGGAGCTACATTGGCAGGGAGCCTTTAGTATGCAGTCGCGAAGCAATTTCTGTGTTGCATCGCCAGTTTGAGGGTACGGGGACTACAGAATGTAAGAAACGAACGCGATATTTTGATTAGGACCGATTGAGATGGGCGCTGGGGCATAAGGAACTGCATCGCCAGACCAAATTTTAAGCGGGTCACAATTTTCAATGAGAACCTTGTTGCTGTGGAGATGTCGAAGGTTTCAGTAGGTTTACGAAACCAATCTATTTGCGTATGTGTATACTGGACATCTCCAAACCCCACATGTACAGATTCCTCTATGAGTTTGCTAAAACTCATTTCGTGCAGCCAAAGTTACTTTATTTGGATACAGATAGCTTCGTCTACTGAGTGAAGAACTGCGATCCATATGAAGTAATTAGGTGTCATCGTATAGAGGGTTTATACAAGGGCGATGCACTTGAGGACAATATTATGGAAATGGAAGAGGATGTAGATGAAGATGAAATGGGAGATAAGATACTACGTGAAGAGTTTGACAGAGCACTGAAAGACCCGAGTCGAAACAAGGCCCCGGGAGTAGACAACATTCCATTAGATCTACTGATGGCCTTGGGAGAGCCAGTCATGACAAAACTCTACCATCTGGTGAGCAAGATGTATGAGACAGGCGAAATACCCACAGACTTCAAGAAGAATATAATAATTCCAATCCCAAAGAAAGCAGGTGTTGACAGATGTGAAAATTACCGAACTATCAGTTTAATAAGTCACAGCTGCAAAATACTAACGCGAATTCTTTACAGACGAATGGAAAAACTGGTAGAAGCGGACCTCGGGGAAGATCAGTTTGGATTCCGTAGAAATGTTTGAACACGTGAGGCAATACTAACCTTACGACTTATCTTAGAAGAAAGATTAAGAAAAGGCAAACCTAGTTTCTAGCATTTGTAGACTTAGAGAAAGCTTTTGACAACGTTAACCGGAATACCCTCTTTCAAATTCTGAAGGTGGCAGGGGTAAAATACAAGGAGCGAAAGGCTATTTACAATTTGTACAGAAACCAGATGGCAGTTATAAGAGTCGAGGGGCATGAAAGGGAAGCAGTGGTTGGGAAAGAAGTGAGACAGGGTTGTAGCCTCTCCCCGATGTTATTCAGTCTGTATATTGAGCAAGCAGTAAAGGAAACAAAAGAAAAATCCGGAGTAGGTATTAAAATTCATGGAGAAGAAGTAAAAACTTTGAGGTTCGCCGATGACATTGTAATTCTGTCAGAGACAGCAAAGGACTTGGAAGAGCAGTTGAACGGAATGGACAGTGTCTTGAAAGGAGGATATAAGATGAACATCAACAAAAGCAAAACGAGGATAATGGAATGTAGTCAAATTAAATCGGGTGATGCTGAGGGGATTAGATTAGGAAATGAGACACTTAAAGTAGTAAAGGAGTTTTGCTATTTAGGGAGTACAAGAACTGATGATGGTCGAAGTAGAGAGGATATAAAATGTAGACTGGCAATGGCAAGGAAATCGTTTCTGAAGAAGAGAAATTTGTTAACATCGAGTATAGATTTAAGTGTCAGGAAGTCGTTTCTGAAAGTATTTGTATGGAGTGTAGCCATGTATGGAAGTGAAACATGGACGATAAATAGTTTGGACAAGAAGAGAATAGAAGCTTTCGAAATGTGGTGCTACAGAAGAATGCTGAAGATAAGGTGGGTAGATCACGTAACTAATGAGGAGGTATTGAATAGGATTGGGGAGAAGAGACGTTTGTGGCACAACTTGACTAGAAGAAGGGATCGGTTGGTAGGACATGTTTTGAGGCATCAAGGGATCACAAATTTAGCATTGGAGGGCAGCGTGGAGGGTAAAAATCGCAGAGGGAGACCAAGAGATGAATACACTAAGCAGATTCAGAAGGATGTAGGTTGCAGTAGGTACTGGGAGATGAAGAAGCTTGCACAGGATAGAGTGGCATGGAGAGCTGCATCAAACCAGTCTCAGGACTGAAGACCACAACAACAACAACAACAGGTGTCATCGTAATTAATTCGACACACTGAGATACGCAGAAAAAGAAGGTTATTGGCTCAATGAAATATGAGATGGGTGGATTGCCGATTGTGGAGTTTGTGTGTCTAAGATCCAAAATGTATGCATATCGTACAATAGATGGGGCCATCCAGAGGTGGGCTAAGTTGTTCGACGTGCGGCATCCCGTGTCCTCACAGTCGAAGACTGCTTGCAGTGCCCGTATGGTGGAGTTCGCAGTACTCCACCACAACCTCCACATTTGGTACAGAAAATTAGTATTCTATCGTGAAGTCGCGAGATGTACTCTGTGATGCAATCTAAAGTCGAATTGTCACCTCATGCCGATAAAAGAGCCATTTGTGGTAATGGGATCGAAACCCTCCCGTACCCACACTATTTACTTGAAACGCAAGAGGGGCTGGGGGACTTTGACGATGCGACACTGGCTGAGAGAGAGCTTGTACCTAATAATATGGCTCTTTTATCATAGTTTAAATATTGTATGTGTGATGTATGGCGTGCCTGAATGTGTGAGTGTGGGTGTCTGTGTAAATATATATGCCTGTGTGTGAATGTCTCTCTCTCTCTCTCTCTCTCTCTCTCTCTCTCTCTCTCTCTATATATATATATATATATATATATATATATATATATATATATATATATTCTAAATGACTATATAAACAGAATGTGCTGGGAAAAAATATAAAAAAATTAAAAGTGTGTAATGTACATAAGAGATTTAAGAAATTGAACCAAAATCATCAAAAAAGTTAAAAAATGTAAATGAAGGAAGGAAAATAGTTTAC
Source organism: Schistocerca nitens (assembly GCF_023898315.1). Classification (NCBI taxonomy): domain Eukaryota; kingdom Metazoa; phylum Arthropoda; class Insecta; order Orthoptera; family Acrididae; genus Schistocerca; species Schistocerca nitens. The sequence continues at coordinate 1,178,442,581 of NC_064614.1, forward strand.
CATATTATTTCTCACTTTTGAACTTAATGTGCCTGTGTGAGTGGATAAGTGCATGTGTATATAGATCAGTTTTTAAGTTTCACCTACCGCTAGCTATCCAAGTCATACTACTTTTAACTGTGAGTTCCACTCAGTTCATTTTAGTGCAGCTATTTGGGATGAACATTTTAGGGCGATCCGTTTCATTGTATTATTAAATTATTTCAGCTGCTTGAGATGTAAAATGTTTAGAGCCACCCAGTTCAAAGTATAAATTAAGTCTTCTGTTTGGGTGGAATTCCACTAGTAATAGTATTAGTGTAAGTGAAACTAGACCTCTGCAATAGCCGTAACCAGTACTGCAATGTAAAGTACAAAAATGTTTCAGTCAGTACCATTATTTTTAAAAATTATGAACTTTAAATTAAAAAAAATTAACAATTACAAGAACTGTGAATTTAAAAGCAGCATTACTTCGTGTACTGTAAAAACAACAAGATTTGTGGATGTAAAGATGTATTACTACTGTGAGTGTTTATGAAACTTCCTGGCACATTAAAACTGTGTACCGGACCGAGACTCGAACTCTGGACCTTTGCCTTTCGCGGGCAAGTGCTCTACCAACTGAGCCACCCAAACACGACTCACGCCCCGTCCTCACAGCTTTACTTCTGCCAGTATCTCGTCTCCTACCTTCCAAACTTTACAGAAGCTCTCCTGCGAACCCTGCAGAACTAGCACTCCCCCAGGCTGTGGCTAAGCCATGTCTCCGCAATATCCTTTCTTTCAGGAGAAACTTGAATGTCGACAACGACGTTCCCACTGCAAGTTGCCATTGTGAAATGGTCTCGGCATGTCACAGCACTTGGTCATTAATACAGCACGCTGCACAACACCCGTAAGTGGGCAATAGTTAATCACACGGTCATGTAGAACCAGAGGATACGCTGCAGTGTGTTCTGGGAAATTTGATGGAGATTCAGATTCGGTAAGTACATCTATCGGTCCTGATTTAATTATCTCATTCTGCTTAGAACAGTCTATCACGATGTTTGGTGCCAGCTCCCTGAATTTCTGTGGACTAAGTAGGCATCCTTCCTCTTCAGTATCTTCATTGTAAGAAGCACGGAATCTTGCATACATGTCAAATGTTACACGGTATACATTCCGATCTCACTGTAGCAGTAAATTGTCATACGAATAGAATTCGGAATTCAAGTAGACTCTGGCATTAATTAAATTACAGTTGTCAAATATTGGAAATCATTTGTTAAATTCCACCTACTCTTGGTCTGGAATGCAAGTATGATGAATCTTGGTGTTTCCAGCTGCACTGAGGTTTTAATAGCCCATGTTTGTCTGCTCACTGTCGGTAGCACCGGATACCGAAAAATCTCCCATGAGCGGAAAGTTAATGGCAGATATGTACCGGTATTCAGAACTTTTAAAAGCTTCAAGCGCTCCTCGTCTGCTACAGTGATGTACGGCATTTTCCATATAATTTTATTAATGATCTGGTTCTCCTCTTGAGCTCCTTGAATGTATGAGTTGCTATCTGTCGTGCTCCGTACCAGAATAATCTCCTGTTTAGCATTCATAATAATTCGCTGCATGTCGTCAAAGTATCCCATTAGCATTTTTAGGGGTATGCATGCAGTAAATCGGCGGTACTCTTCTGCTGTTCTGCACACAAGCTCATCTACGAACCATCCTGCATTTTCTACGGCATTCAAATCTGAGTGTGATGCTGAGACATAAGTTTTGAAGGGTTGATGGTATGCCAACATTACGTGTACGATCAATCTCTATCCCATTAAGTTCATAACGTATTTGCTGGAACAGGAATGGCAAAGCATTACGTGTGAGCCTTTATCCCACTGTGTGACTGCCATCCTTTTTCTTAAAGGATCCATCCAGATAGATGAAACTCTTGCATGGAAGAGTTAAAGCATCTTGATGCTGGATGACAATCCTGATTTCATCGTTCTTCTTAAATGTCGTTGAAGCATAAGGTTTATGCGAAAAGTGTTCCTGGAGTATGATTCGCTCATCATATTCCACTGGGTGAGATATACTGAGCGACGACGTCATTGCGAGGTTTCAATCCTACTGATTTAAGATACTTTTAGTTCACAAGTGTTATCACCTTGCGGTTCTCCTGCGAAGTGCTATGCTGTGCGCTGCGTGCTCTGGTTTTATACCTTACGCCCATCTTGTCGTAGATGTAGTCGTACAATGATTTCCTCACCACGAATGTCAACAAGTTGGTTATTCTGATCCACAATACGCAGCTCCAGACAGTCCAATGTCTGAACTGTCACTGGAAGGTATATAGCGGTGATAAGAGTCTCAACAATCTTATACCCTGTTCCAAATGATGGGAAGAATCCGTAAATTGAATGAACCAATCTATCGTTGAGATATGAGTTCGTTGTAATGTTACACTCAACGCGGATTTTACTGACATGGAGAATATCCACTGTCAGATCAGATTTGTAAAATTTACTGGGATCCGTCTTCAAAACCTGTCCCTTTGTGAAACCCAGTAGTGGACCAAATGAACCTTCCTGCTTAAAGTCAATCGAAGCATTCATCGTCCTTATTTCAGATTTAAGTGTACTGATGTTTGTACGGAGCTCAATCTCTTTTTCAGACTGCTTTAAGACTTAGTTTAAAACGTCAATTCTTTCAATTTCAGAGTGTACGACATTGCATGTAAACGTCGACTGGTGAATGGATGCTTAATACCCAGCCTTATATATCATTCGTCAAAGTCAGAAGGAACATGATGCATATATGACCACACAGGAATGATACAAATTCTTGGTAGCGCCGAAAATTGTAGAACACATGTCTTCTGCCTGTGAAGCATCGTTGTAATTCTTTGGGGGGTTGCACGTCGAGTCGAAATGGTAGACATTATTAGTATTTATTTTTTTAACATATGCTATTCTTCATCTACTTCGCAATCATCAATCCTGATGCTAAATTTCTCAATCTTCTCATTTCCGCTAATTTTCATTACCGTCGCCTTTCTTCGATTTACTCTCAATTTACATTCAGTAGTCAAAATGTTCAAATGGCTCTGAGTACTATGGGACTTCTGAGGTCATCAGTCACCTAGAACTTAGAACTACTTAAACCTAACTAACCTAAGGACATCACACACAACCATGCCCGAGGCAGGATTCGAACCTGCGACCATAGCGGTCGCGCGGTTCCAGACTGTAGCGCCTAGAACCGCTCGGCCACCCCGGCCGGCTTCAGTACTCATTCCTTTCAGCAGATCCTGTAATTCTGCTTCACTTTCACTGAGGATAGGAATATCATCAGCGAGTCTTATAACTGATATGCTTTGACCTTGGATTTTAATTCCACTTTTGAACCTTTCCTACATTTCCGTCATTGCTTCTTCGACGTACAGATTGAAGAGTAGGGGCGAAAGACTGCACTGCTGTCTTACACCCTTTTTAATCCGAGAACTTCGTTCTTGGTCTTCCACTCTTATTATTCCCTGGTACATGTATATTACACATCTCTCTCTATACCTTTCCCTATTTTTCTCAGGATTTTGAACATCTTGCGTCATTTTACGTTGTCGAATGCTTTTTATAGGTTGACAAAGCCTGTGAACGTATTCTGAGTTTCCTGCTTCCATTATCAAACGCAACGTCGAACTGACTCTCCGGTGCCTTTATCTGCCCTAAACCCAAACTGATCGTCATCTAACACGTCCTCCATTTTCTTTTCCGTTCTTCTGTATATTAATCTTGTCAGCAACTTGGCTGCACAGGCTGTTAAGCTGATTGTGCGATAATTCTCGCACTTGGGAGCTGTTGCAGTCTTCTGCATTGTGTGGATGGTATTTTACCGAAAGTTGATAGTACATCGCCAGACACACACATTCTACATACAAAGTGATTAATCATTTTGAATAGTTATTTGATTTTAGAAGTTCTGATGGAATGTCATCTATCCCGTCTGACTTATTTTATTTTAAGTCATCCAAAGCTCTTTTAAATTCTGATTCTAAAACTGGATCCCCCATCTCTTCAGCATCGACTTCTGTTTCTTCTTCTAATACATCAGAGAAATCTTCACCTCCATAGAGGCTTTCAATGTACCCTTTCCATCTATCCGCTCTCTCCTCTGCATTTAAAAGTGGAATTCTCATTGCACTCTCAATATTATCACCATCGTTATCAATGTCACCAAATGTTTCTTCGACTTTTCTGAGTTTTGAGTCAATCTTTCCGACAATCGTTTCGTTTTCGGTTTCATCACATTTTTCATACAGCCATTTCGTCTTAACTTGCTTGCATTTCCTATTTACTTCATTCCTCAGCGACTCCATGAATTTCCCTGAACATTTTTGTACTTCCTTCTTTCATCGCTCAACTGAAGTATTTCTTGTGTTACCTATGGTTTCTTCGCAGTTACCTTCGTTGTACCTATGTCCTTCTTTCGAACTTCTGTCATTGCCCTTTTTAAAGATGTCCATCCCTCCCTAATCGAGTTGCCTATTGAGTTATTCTGTATCGCAGTATCTAAAGCACCAAAGAACTTCATTCCTTAGTACTTCCGTATCCTACTTCTTTGCACATTGGTTCTTCCTGGCTAGCCTCCTGAACTTTGACCTACTCTTCATCATTACTAAATCTGTATCTGCTCCTGGGTACGCCTTACAGTCCAGTATCTGATTTCGGAATCTCTGACTGACCCTGATGTAATCTAACTGAAATCATCCAGTATCTCCCGGGCTTTTCCAAGTACAACTCCAACTCTTGTGGTTCTTGAACAGAGTACTCACTTTTAGTAGCTAAAATTTATTGCAGATCTCAATCAGTCTGTCTCCTCTCTCATTCCTACAACCAAGCCCATATTCTCCCGTAACCTTTTCTTCCAGTGCTTACTCTACAACCGCATTGCAGGCTCCCATGACTATTAGATTTTTATTTCGCTTTACGTACTTAATAATCCTTTCAATATCCTCATATACTTTATCTCTTTATCTTCACCTTGCGACGTCGGCATGTATACCTGAACTATTGTTGTTGGTACTGGTATGCTGTCGATTCCGACCAGAATAACCCTGTCACTGAACTGTTTACAGAAACACACTCTCTGCCCTACCTTCCTATTCATAACGAATCCTACTTCCTTATACCATTCTCTGCTGCTGTTGATATTACCCTACACTCCTTGCCTTTGTTCCATTTCACTTCACTGTGCCCCACTATATTTATATTGACACTTTGCACTTACATTTTCAGATTCTCTAGCTTCTCTACCAAGTTCGAAGTTCTGACATTCAACGCCCTGACGTTATACTTTCGTTGGTTATTCAATCTTGTTCTCATGGTCACCTCCCTCTTGGCAGCCCCTTCATGGAGATCTGAATGTGGAATCTTTTGCCAATGGAGAAATCATCATGACACTTTTTCAACTACAGGTCACATGTCTTTAACAGTGTCTTTAATGCAATGCACTCTCTTACCTGTCAGGGTAGCCGAGAGCGCTACTGTACTGCTTCCTGGACTCAGGTAGGCGAGCCAGCCCCAGATTGAATCCGCCCAGAGGATTAACGACGACAGCCTGGATGTGGTTTTTAGGCGGTTTTCCACATCTCGCTAGGTGAATACTGGGATGGTCCCCATGTTACGCCTCAGTTACACGATTCACAGACACTATCCCAGGGCTTCCACTAGACGCAGACAGCTGGGGTACACTAATTCCGTCCTGGGGGGTTCGGGGTGGCGGAAGGAAGGGCAACCGGCCACCCTCTGCAAGTAACACTGCCAAGTCAATAGTAACATGGCCGACACCGCGTAACGCGACAGAGGCCCCAAGCAAGAAAGAAAGAGATGCAGTAGATTCTATTCCCGTCTTTATCCCCATGCCGTTGATCGTTGGTGATTCTTCGGCCTTTAGGGGCAGTTCACCACCCCAAGGGCAAGAGAGTGCCTTGATCCTCTGTGTGATGCTTCGCCCTCTTTGACAGAGTCGTTGGCATAGTAAGGGTGACTTCTTACGCCGGAAGACTTCGGCCGCCAATGCTGATGATTTTTATTCAGTGGTGGCGGGTTCGAACCCGGGACCGACAACGTTTTTGGTTTACTAATCAAAGATGTTACCGCCTTTTTTTGTACAGAAACCAGATGGCAGTTATAAGAGTCGAGGGGCATGAAAGGGAAGCAGTGGTTGGGAATGGAGTGAGACAGGGTTGTAGCCTCTCCCCGATGTTATTCAGTCTGTATATTGAACAAGCAGTAAAGGAAACAAAAGAAAAATTCGGAGTAGGTATTAAAATTCATGGAGAAGAAGTAAAAACTTTGAGGTTTGCCGATGACATTGTAATTCTGTCAGAGACAGCAAAGGACTTGGAAGAGCAGTTGAACGGAATGGACAGTGTCTTGAAAGAAGGATATAAGATGAACATCAACAAAAGCAAAACGAGGATAATGGAATGTAGTCAAATTAAATCGGGTGATTCTGAGGGAATTAGATTAGGAAATGAGACACTTAAAGTAGTAAAGGAGTTTTGCTATTTAGGGAGTAAAATAACTGATGATGGTCGAAGTAGAGAGGATATAAAATGTAGACTGGCAATGGCAAGGAAATCGTTCTGAAGAAGAGAAATTTGTTAACATCGGGTATAGATTTAAGTGTCAGGAAGTCGTTTCTGAAAGTATTTGTATGGAGTGTAGCCATGTATGGAAGTGAATCATGGACGATAACTAGTTTGGGCAAGAAGAGAATAGAAGCTTTCGAAATGTGGTGCTACAGAAGAATGCTGAAGATAAGGTGGGTAGATCACGTAACTAATGAGGAGGTATTGAATAGGATTGGGGAGAAGAGAAGTTTGTGGCACAACTTGACTAGAAGAAGGGATCGGTTGGTAGGACATGTTTTGAGGCATCAAGGGATCACAAATTTAGCATTGGAGGGCAGTGTGGAGGGTAAAAATCGTAGAGGTAGACCAAGAGATGAATACACTAAGCAGATTCAGAAGGACGTAGGCTGCAGTAGGTACTGGGAGATGAAGAAGATTGCACAGGATAGAGAAGCATGGAGAGCTGCATCACACCAGTCTCAGGACTGAAGACCACAACAACAACCGCCTTTTTTATCTATTTTTGTTCGTTACTGGTCGTTGTATTTGTTCAGGGCAGACGTCTCATGGCAGCTGTCCAAGTTCATCATTGATGCACTCACTCAGCTTTTTAGTACAGAGGGCAGCTAACCCTATGACCGAAAACGCTGAGCTACCGTGCGTGCATCCTTAGACCACGGGTGCTGTTACAAATCGGTTACTTCAAGGACAGCTCCGAGTCAGATGCCCTGTAGTGTGCATTCCACTGACCCCAAACTATCGCCCTTTGTGATTGCAGTGTGTCATGTGAGAGTCCTTGAGGGCAGGTTGGAGGTCTCTTATGTTTTCTTATAAAAGCTGGTTCCACCTCAATGCCAGTGATCACCGCGTGTTGGTTACAAAGAGGGCAGTTGAGGACCTGCAGCAAACCTGTCTGCGTGCTAGACACACTGAACCTACACCTGGAGTTATGGTGTGAGGTGCGATTTCTTATGACAACAGGAGCACTCCCGTGGTTATGCCAAGCATCGTGACTGTAAAGTTGTACGCCAGGCGGTGATTCGACCTGTTGTGGTGCCATTCATGAATAGCATTTCAGCGGGTGTTTTCCATCAGTATTAAGCTTGCCCACACACCGCTCTTGTAACGCAACACGATCTACAGAGTGTCGAAATGTTACCTTGGCTCGCTCCATCACCAGATCTGTCTCCAATCGAGCATATAAGGTGCGAGCTAACACCCTAAAGACGTTCGGACTCACATGCGTTTCCTCTTCGCCGAAATGTCTTGGCTCAAACTCGTCTAGGGGTTGAACCGCACGTGTCGCATTACACGCTCAAAATTAGACACTTGTGACCCTTCAATTAAATTGTCTGGCTGATGGAAAGTTTGCGAAATACAAAATTAATATAACATATAATAACAGTAATAATAATATGGGGAACTAAATTAACGACCCATAAAGGATGTAGGCCACACACTTGCCATTTGGTTAGAATAATGTTTATTCAAAAAGCAAACTAATAGCGGGAGTGGTCGTATTTAGAGTTACTGTTACACTCGAACGCATATCCATATGACACAGTTCGATCATTCACAATCTCATCGCGAAACACAAGGCTGATACTCCACCTCGTCATTTACACGAAAAGTTAGAATTGACACCAGGCGTGCGGCTGCTCACCGCTCAGAGACTAAGTCCCGCGACACCACACAACGCGGAATTTTCTAAGTCGTTTCACTTCCTAGCTGCCTAAAGACCGACTGTCCACTTTCACATCTCAATCCGAACTGTCCACTTTGGGCCGGCCGTGGTGGCCGAGTGGTTCTAGGCGCTTCAGTCTGGAACCGCGCGAACGCTACGGTCACAGGTTCGAATCCTGCCTCGGGCATGGACGTGTGTGATGTCCTTAGGTTAGTTAGGTTTAAGTAGTTCTAAGTTCTAGGGGACTGATGTCCTCAGATGTTAAGTCCCATAGTGCTCAGAGCCATTTGAACCATTTTTTTCTCCACTTTGGTGTCTCCAGCCGGACTGTACTTTGGTGTCTATACCAGAACTGTACTCTCTGCCCGCCCCCGGCCGCTTTTCCCGCGCGCCGAACCTCCTCGCTCAACTGACTAGGGCAGATCCCTTTCCTGAAGCCGTCCATCTGATTCGCTACAGCTTATTCTACATTATTTTACATTTTAACATATTTAAATAAAGCTTGACCACTTTCACGTTCTAAATAATGTAACAATAATATCCATTACATAATACGAGGGTAATCCCAAAAGTAAGGTCTCTTATTTTTTATAAGTACCTGGACCTGTTTATTTCTACAGTGGCTTACATCAGTTTACAGCTTGAACATTTAGCTGTTTTTCGACATAATCACCATTTCTGTCGATGCATTTTTGTAGACGCTGTGGCAGTTTTTGTATGCCATATTATACCATCTCGCCAGCAGGTGATAGTCACTGGGCGCCAAGTCAGGACTATAGGGCTGGTGAGTGATTATGTTCCACTGAAACTGTTGCAGGAGAGCAACGGTTTGCCGAGCGATGTGTGGGCGAGCGTTGTCATGCAGAATGTGTACGCCCTTGCTCAACATTCCTCATCTCCGCTTCTGAATTGCCCGTTTGAGTTTTTTCAGAATCTCACAGTACCTGCCAGCGTTAATTGTGGTCCCAGCGATTCAGCTCCGACGAAGAGGTGAGAGAAGAGATTTATAACTTTCTGAACAGCATGGCGGCATGGGCATACAAAAACTGCCACAGCGTTTACAAAAATGCATCGACAGAAATGGTGATTGTGTCCAAAAATAGCTAAATGTTCAAGCTACAGACTGATGTAAACCATTGTAGAAACAAACAGGTCTATGTACTTATAAAAAATAGGAGACCTTACTTTTGGGATTATCTTCGTAAACGTTAAATTCTTTTACATAAAACCAATACAATATCCTTCTTAACTTTGAATGTCACTACCAGTAGCCTTGCACCAGTGTGCTTTCTGATAAATAAATAAAGAACAGAAATAACTATTATGCACTAAACTTTACAATAAATATTCTATTACCTAATAATTCAATAACGTGTCATGCTGTCATCGTTCAATGTGTTTTGTGTGGAGGAAATGATGATCTGATGCTTAACTGAAAAAACGGATAATTTAAATTTACTATATCTTTTAAACAAATAAAGTTACAACGTTTGTAATTTTAATGATGTTCTTCTATATGAAATGTCGATCGTTAAGATTGATCAAAGCGTTCAGATTTTAGCATTGAGGTCTTTGTTAATTTCACTTTAACAGTAAATCCTAAACTATTATAGATGTGATCAACATTAAAGTTTTATTGAGATCACCAAGAAAATTTATGGAGGATTGCAGATTAAAGTTACTGTGGCTTGATTGCCTGCATTACTATAGTATTAAATAGTTTTCATAAATGTTTCCCTTTATGGCCTATCTTAGGTCAGGCACATTTAACTCCTTGGCCACAAAAGCCTTCTACTGGGTTTTCCTTTGGATAGGTTCTCGTCTGTCTCACTCGCACACTACAGCACTTAGGCGTCAATAGGCCTGTGAGTTTCCCCATCTCGTGGTGAATCTGCGCCCTTTGTAGCACGCGGTCCTGGACGACAGGGTTCGTTTCACTTCCTATAGACTGACTCTTTCGGCCATATACTTAAATGAGAGCGAAATACTGGTTAACTCACAATGGAACAACATCGGACGACAACTCCAGCGTCATGCACAATCGGCATGAACCGTTCATGTATTGATTGGCCAATAGGCATGGAATTCTATCCCACAAACGACATCCTACACTTTGAAACCTTCCCGTCTCCTCTATATCTCTTTTGTAGCGCAACCTTTTCTTCTAAAATAACCCATGAAACCTTTCCTTAGGATTTCTATCTCTTGCTTAATAATAACAAATTAAATCTTCCCTTTGAAATTAATTCTCTTTCTCAGTCTTCGAATACAAATTTAAATGCTGCTTATTAAAAGTGATTTTCTGATCGTGGCCCTCAATCGTTACCTGCAATAACCCAAAACTGTTCCTTACCTTTTTTACTGTTACTGGATCGCCATCTGACTGCTACATCGAACTGCGACATGAATATACTTACTCTGTTTTACTATACTTTATTAGCTGCTGGTGGGCTGTCATAATAGGTGGCTGTATTTATTACCAAAGCTGACGTTATTCTTTAATAGCAAAGCTGACGTTATTCTTTAATTAATTTTACTAACGTTACGTATTTCATAGTTAAACTTTTTCTTGACAACAATAAAATTTTACAAAGTTTTACGTTGATGGTTTTTGGGATGGAATATAATCAGTAATGCAATACTGCTGGCAAAAATTAATTATATTCTGAATGAAATGATTTTACAAACGTTCAAATGGGACTTACTTTTTACAATAATCTTACAACTAGCATTGCGCAAACATACCTTCAGTTGTCCTGAGTTTCTCAAAAAAATAATTCAATAATATTAGTTCCTCTTATGATAATAGTTAGATGATGTCTCTTATAAATCATAGCTGGTGGCTGGCAGGCACACCTCTCCTCTCAACCTCTCGCTTCAGACCTGCTGCCGACTCGCTTCACATCTCGCCTACTACTGACTTCTTACGAACGCAATAATGCTTTCTGGTGCTGACAATCCCTGCTACCATTACAAAATGTATCAATGCGCGGTCTTTCCCGATCTTTTCTTAAAATGTATCCATACGCGGTCTCTCCCGCCCTTTTTAAAATTATATCAATGTGCGGTCTCTCCTGCCAACAATACTTTGGTGCAGACATTCCTAGCTACCACAATTATTTCCAACATGACAAATATTAACTATTCCTACTTAATCCTATTAATAAAATATAAACATCTTTCATAAATTGTGGTTTGACAATAGACAACAGAAATATAGACGCCTTACAACTTGTACAACACAATGCATGTACGTCTACGCGCTAACATTCAACAATGTGGCGATTACCCTGGTTATTAATGTATCATCATTTCACATTTTGAATGGATTATCTTGCAGTTTTATTAACGTGTAATCGTGCAGTGTTAATCACTTGCCGGTGAGGGTGGCCGAGCGGTTCTAGGCGCTACAGTCTGGAACCACGCGACCGCTACGGGTGCAAGTTCGAATCCTGCCTCGGGCATGGATGTGTGTGATGTCCTTAGCTTAGGTAGGTTTAAGTAGATCTAAGTTGTAGGGGACTGATGACCTCAGGAGTTAAGTCCCATAGTGCTCAGAGCCATTTGAACCATTTTTGTTAATCACTTAAGTATGTTACCCAGACAAATGTAATCCCGAAATTTCGTTATTCTACATTAATTATATTTTGTTGTTGCGATTTTTTTTCGTCATTGTTGATATAAATATGACTTGGCAATTTCATATCAGAGTGAAGACCTTTCTGAATGTGAAGAACACCTAACGAACAGCCTTACTAAACTTTATGAGTATTTTGAGACATGGCGACTGAGACCAAATGTTTCTAAAACCGAGGTAAGCCTGTTCCACCTCTCTAATCGCCTTTCATCAGCAAAGATTAGTCCACGGTTCGGCCCTCTTGGCACACTCAGATACAATGAAAGCCCAAAATACCTAGGAGTCACTCTGGACAGAACTTTAACATGCCAAAAGCACCTTTCCAACTTGGCCAAGCAGATACAGACACGAGTGAACCTTCTGAGAAAGATGGCAGGCAGTACATGGGGAGCAACCACATTAGTCCTCCGAGGAGCATCCCTTGCTCTGGTATACTCTGCAGCAGAATACTGTGCACCAGTTTGGCTCCGAAGCGCCTACGTAGCGAAAGTAGACGTCCAACTGAACTCAGTTATGAGAATAATTAGTGGTACAGTCCGGTCTACATCTACTTGCTGTCTACCAGTGCTTTCAGGCATCAGTCCACCAGACCTCCGTCGAAAGGCAGCTCTTTACAACCTCTGTCAGCAAGTTCCTGAAAACAACTCGATCCCTCTTCATGACGATTTGCTATCACTGCTCAGGAAAACTTGTAGACAATCCAACAGTTCCAGTTTCAGGCTTCCACCAACCAAGGGAGGTGTGGGTACAGTTAAACAGATATCAGACCGAAGAGGGTAGGTGCAAATACAACATGCACAAGTGGGGCTTTTCAAGCGACAGTGTGTGTGACTGGTGACACCCAAACAATGAGTCACATTGTGAATGACTGTCCAATCAGACGCTTCCCTGGTGGCATTGAGAAGTTCCATCAAGCACCCAACGAGACACTCCGCTGGATCGAGTCCATCAACATCCAAGTGTAGTCAGAGCCGTTCTAAAACTTGTGTACTATATATAATCTCACATGTTCATTTTTGTATACAGGGTGTTACAAATAGGTACGGCCAAACTTTCAGGAAACATTCCTCACACACAAAGAAAGAAAATATGTCATGTGGACATGTGTCCGGAAACGCTTACTTTCCATGTTAGAGCACATTTTATTACTTCTCTTCAAATCACACTAATCATGGAATGGAAACACACAGCAACAGAACGTACCAGCGTGATTTCAAACACTTTGTTACAGGAAATGTTCAAAATGTCCTCCGTTAGCGAGGATACATGCATCCACCCTCCGTCGCATGGAATCCCTGATGCGCTGATGCAACCCTGGAGAATGGTGTATTGTATCACAGCCGTCCACAATAAGAGCACGAAGAGTCTCTACATTTGGTACCGGGATTGCGTAGACAAGAGCTTTCAAATGCCCCATAAATGAAAGTCAAGAGGGTTGAGGTCAGGAGAGCGTGGAGGCCATGGAATTGGTCCGCCTCTACCAATCCATCGGTCAGCGAATCTGTTGTTGAGAAGCGTACGAACACTTCGACTAAAATGTGCAGGAGCTCCATCGTGCATGAACCACATGTTGTGTCGTACTTGTAAAGGCACATATTCTAGCAGCACAGGTAGAGTATCCTGTATGAAATCATGATAACGTGCTCCATTGAGCGTAGGTGGAAGAACATTGGGCCCAATCAAGACATCACCAACAATGCCTGCCCAAACGTTCACAGAAAATCTGTGTTGATGACGTGATTGCACAATTGCGTGCGGATTCTCGTCAGCCCACATATGTTGATTGTGAAAATTTACAATTTGATCACGTAGGAATGAAGCCTCATCCGTAAATAGAACATATGCACTGAAATGAGGATTGACACATTGTTGGATGAACCATTCGCAGAAGTGTACCCGTGGAGGCCAATCAGCTGCTGACAGTGCCTGCACACGCTGTACATAGTACGGAAACAACTGGTTCTGCCGTAGCACTCTCCATACAGTGACGTGGTCAACGTTACCTTGTACAGCAGCAACTTCTCTGACGCTGACATTAGGGTTATCGTCAACTGCACGAAGAATTGCGTCGTCCATTGCAGGTGTCCTCGTCGTTCTAGGTCTTCCCCAGTCGCGAGTCATAGGCTGGGATGTTCCGTGCTCCCTAAGACGCCGATCAATTGCTTCGAACGTCTTCCTGTCGGGACACCTTCGTTCTGGAAATCTGTCTCGATACAAACGTACCGCGCCACGGCTATTGCCCCGTGATAATCCATACATCAAATGGGCATCTGCCAACTCCGCAGTTGTAAACATTGCACTGACTGCAAAACCACGTTCGTGATGAACACTAACCTGTTGATGCTACGTACTGATGTGCTTGATGCTAGTACTGTAGAGGAATGAGTCGCATGTCAACACAAGCACCGAAGTCAACATTACCTTCCTTCAATTGGGCCAACTGGCGGTGAATCGAGGAAGTACAGTACATACTGACGAAACTAAAATGAGCTCTAACATGGAAATTAAGCGTTTCCGGACACATTTCCACATAACATCTGTTCTTTATTTGTGTGTGAGGAATGTTTCCTGAAAGTTTGGCCGTACCTTTTTGTAACACCCTGTATATTTCTTTGTTTTGCTAAATGTGTATTACTGTATTTGATGCATACGATAAAAATAATAATATAAATATTTTCGTAATTTAGCTACAAACCATCGTTTTCCTTGTGTGTCGTTATGAACAGCAGTTTCCGCGTAGTTCGCCGTCTAGTGGTCTAAACGAGACTTGCGTGTTCTTCGTCACGGGCGTCGGTGGCGGGTCTGCCGTTAGCTCGGCGGCCGGTGTGGCAGGGGCGACCGCGGCGGCGTTTTACGATTGGAAAGCCGGCGTCCACGTGGCGCTCATTAGGCACTTATTTAATAATGGAGCAGGGCGCGGGGCGCAGCGCATATTAAGCCTGCCGGAAGCTGGCTGGCTGGCGGGCGGCGCGTCGTAAAGGCGCTGCCGCAGCGGCGCTGCCGCAGCGGCGCCGCTTCGTGCCGCTGCATTCCCGTGCAAGGGCGCCACTGCACGTGCACCCGTCATGTACGAGGGCCGCACACCGTCCTGCCGAATTCACCGTCGTGTCCACGCGCCGACGGGGCCGAATCAACTCTGGCTATGAAAACCAGCTGCCACCCCCGTCTCGTGTCAGTTGAATAATACGCGACCCGTAATGTTTCCTACGGTTGCGGGGTTATTCTATAGCCAACACGAGGCGTTTATCAAATAAAGTTTGATGTTGTATTCGTCACGTGCACTTGGCATCAAACATACGCTACTTGACAAGAAAATACGGAGCACCCACAACGGAAGGAGGTAACGAAATGGAACCACGGTTTGAGGGAGTATGTGATGCTATCTCAGTCGTTACACAGTCGAGCCAAAATTACAAAGAACTTGGCAGGATGAGCCTACTTATGCCGGCCGCGGTGGCCGTGCGGTTCTAGGTGCTTTAGTCCAAAACCGCGGGACTGCTACGGTCGCAGGTTCGAATTCTGCTTCGGGCTTGGATGTGTGTGATGTCCTTAGGTTAGTTATGTTTAAGTAGTTCTAAGTTCTAGGGGACTTATGACCTAAGCTGTTGAGTCCCATAGTGCTCAGAGCCATTTGAACCATTTTTTTTTTTTTGAGCCTACTTATCAGTAAGACGTTGCACCCGCTCTGGTATGGATGAACGCGGTGATTCAGTTGATAGTGCTGTCACGAAGTGGTTGTATGCTCTTTCAAGCAATTTCAGCCACAACTATTGCAACTGATCCTTGATACCCTCGACATTGGTACTGGAACGGAGTAAGCATCAGAGCTGGTCCCACACATGTAGTACAGCCCACACAGAATACGGTGGCCGATCCGCAGTGACCATATTTGGTCCAAAGCGCTGGGAGTGAACAATCCTTATGAAGATGGTGTCTGTTCTTTCGGAAATGTTCGAAAGAACAGATACCATCTTCATATAGTTAAGGTAAACTGGCCATTGACCTTCTTCTTCTGTGCTGGATGCACACGCATTGCCCGAACTCTTACGGGCATCGATAAGATTGTCTGCCGCGGGTAATGAGTGTAATGGGCAGGGGCACTACGAATGTAGTGTGTGGACGTTAAGTTGGGAATGTGGGTCTCACGGGGAGCGTGCAAAGGATAAATCCCTGCAGTCGAACTATCTACTGTGCCCTTGGTGGCTCAGATGGATGGAGCGTCTGCCATGTAAGCAAGATATCCCGGATTGGCGTCCCAGTCGGGGCACACATTTTCAGCTGTCCCCATTGATGTACAGGGTGATTCAAAAAGAATACAACAACAGTAGCACCTTCGAAGAAAAAGGGACCAAAAACTTTATTGGCTGAAATGGCACAGAAAACGTTCACCTTAGGCGAGTCACGTTCATACTGAGTTGTTTCCCGAGGATTCTCAGTGCCCCATATACAGACATTGTGACGGTTGACTTTCCCGTTAGTGTGGAAAGTTGCTTCATCACTAAACACAATCTTTGAAACGAAAGATTCATCTGTTTCCATTTGAGCAAGGATAAAATCACAGAAATCGATTCTTTTAATCTTATCAGCTGCAGACAGTGCTTGAACCAATTTCAGACGATAAGGTTTCATAACTAACCTTTTTCGTAGGACTCTCCATACAGTTGATTGTGGAATTTGCAGCTCTCTGCTAGCTCTGTGAGTCGATTTTCCTGGGCTGCGAACAAATGCTTGCTGGATGCGTGATACATTTTCATCACTCGTTCTCGGCCGTCCAGAACTTTTCCCTTTACACAAACACCCATTCTCTGTAAACTGTTTATACCAACGTTTAATACACCACCTATCAGGAGGTTTAACACCATACTTCGTTCGAAATGCATGCTGAACAACTGTCGTCGATTCACTTCTGCCGTACTCAAAAACACAAAAACTTTCTGTTGAGCGGTCGCCATCTTAGCATCAACTGACGCTGACGCCTAGTCAACAGCGCCTCAAGCGAACAAATGTACAACTAAATGAAACTTTATAGCTCCCTTAATTCGCCGACAGATAGTGCTTAGCTCTGCCTTTTGTCGTTGCAGAGTTTTAAATTCCTAAAGTTGTGGTATTCTTTTTGAATCGCCCTGTATATCAACGCCTGTCGACAGCGTAGGTTCTTGGTTTCTTTATCATTTCACTTCAATCGTTTGTTCGGAATGGAAGGCCGTCACTGTCCGCCATTTCTTGGCCGGTCGACAATGGCAGAATCGAGGCGCACGCGTTGCAATCGTTCTCAGATTCGGTAAAAAAAAATCATTTTTGCTTTACTTGTAGCTTTATATATCAGCTTCATCATGATGTCCAATTGTTATAGCCCTAGACCTGTCCTAATCGACAACATACTCAGCAGAAAGAAGAGACTGACGATAACGGCAGTGCTTTATCCACCTCAGATAGCACACTGATAACAAATGGGCCCCCGTGCTATATTTTGGTAGGATTTCACAGGTTCTTGCCAGGAAACTAAAATCCAGGAAATGTACTCCAGCTTTTTACACTAGGAATACTGTAGTCCATCTTCTGTTCAACAGTAAAGATAAGGCTCCACCTTTAGAACAGACTGGAATTTATAGAATTTCCTACATTCTCTATGGGATAAAGGAGCTGCAGCCATAAAAGAAAGATTCCGCTGTGCTCTAAATGACTGCCATTCATTTGATATGAAATGTAACCATCATGAACTATGGATGAAGCCCGACCAACAGGCATTATATACATTGATCAAAAATGATAGTGCATTGAGAATGGCTATTTTCTAGCTGAAATCAAGAACTGCCAATAAAATTTAAAAAGAACGACTGATAGCTGAAATCTATTATTTACAAATGAAATGTGATGTTGTCAGTAGAGGAACTAAAAGCAGAAAACTAACATTACTCGAAATTCTGGCCATTAATAAACACCAAGCAAACAATCCTGACCTAGTGCTTAATGACCACACACAGTTCCATTA
Source organism: Schistocerca nitens (assembly GCF_023898315.1). Classification (NCBI taxonomy): domain Eukaryota; kingdom Metazoa; phylum Arthropoda; class Insecta; order Orthoptera; family Acrididae; genus Schistocerca; species Schistocerca nitens. The sequence continues at coordinate 1,178,460,486 of NC_064614.1, forward strand.
CTCACCCTTACTGAAGTAGCAGCAGGCAGTTATTATTACTCTCACCATTAGATAATAAGCTTACTATAACTCTTCCACATCGATGTTCCATAAACTTCTTTCTCCACTTCCCCTCTTCGCTCCTACTATTCGGCCTGTTCATCTCATTCACCAGTTTGTCCCTATGACATAGTAGCCAGTGCCATTACTCACCTGTGCAACTTATGCTTTCTTGTAGTCTTAATTTTTGAATAGACCGTAACGTAAGATTTGTTTGTTCAGAGTCTCTTTGGATATTACGTTATACTTGTGTTTTGTATCTATATAATCATAAAATGTCGCATATCTTTGTACAACAATTTTTGTACAGCTATGAATTTTCCATTAAGTTGTGAGGACTATTCGTTTAGTATTAAGTTATCTGACGTTGGCATAAGGAGCCGAAAGCCGGTTCATAACTAATTCTGAAACAAATATTATTGTGGAACATTAAGACTAGGTATTCAGTTTTTTAAAACTATTAAAATTCTTCGTCACTTCCCTTGTAATGGTGTCTTCCTTAATAAGTGCATCACGTCATTTGTGCAGCGAAAAAAATAAACCGAAATAAATCGGCGTGTGCAGTCCGTAAGTAGCGCGACTGAACACTTCGTGTGCGACAGGAAGAAATCAAAGAGACACCAATGCTGATCAAAGATTATGTACACCCCTACAGAAATGCTCTGGAGTTCGAATCTCTACACACACAGAATGACAACAGTACTACTATTATTAAAGTGCGTAAATAAAGACTAGTACTGGAACAGGTGTCCATCTTTTTGTTTGAAAAAAAAAAGTTCTTTGCGTCTCCTTTAATCTGTTAATCTGTTTGTTTAAGAAGTTTTCATTTTCCACGCTATGCGGTTCCACTAAATCCACCTTTCTACCCTTATTCTGTGTGCAGGTACTGAGTTCCCCTTCAATTCTCAACAAAGGTTGTACGTTGCTCTCAATATTTTGTTTATTTCTGAAATTTAGCCCAACTTTACAGAACCTAATATCAATTGTAACTGATCTGATTGCAGCTTGACTTTGTATTAAATGCGCGATGGAAGTAAAGTGGTTTCCTGGCCCTAATTAAAATTTCCACTTACTTCGCGTCTTGATAATAATGTTGCAGATTTCTCGAAAGCACAACAGCAAACATATTAGTCACAAACGTATGGCTCACAATTTTAGACGAACAGTTGGTAACAGGTAGGTTTTTTAAATTAAAATACAGAACGTAGGTACGTTTGAACATTTTATGTCGGTTGTTCCAATGTGATACATGTACCTTTGTGAATTTATCATTTCTGAGAACTCATGCTGTTAATTAATGCAATAAATGCTCAAAATGATGTCCGTCAACCTCAGTGCATTTGGCAATATGTGTAACGACATTCCTCTCAACAGCGAGTAGTTCGCCTTCCGTAATGTTCCCACATGCATAGGCAATGCGCTGACGCATGTTTTCAGGCGTTGTCGGTGGATCACGATAGCAAATATCCTTCAACTTTCCCCACAGAAAGAACTCCGGGGACGTCAGATCCGGTGAACGTGCGGGCCATGGTATGGTACTTCGACGACCAATCCATCTGTCACGAAATATGCAATTCAATACCGCTTCAACCACACGCGAGCTATGTGCCGGACATCCATCATGTTGGAAGTACATCGCCATTCTGTCATGCAGTGAAACATTTTGTAGTAACATCGGTAGAACATTACGTAGGAAATCAGCATACATTGTACGATTTTGATTACCATCGATAAAATGGGGGCCAATTATCCTTCCTCTCATAATGCCGCACCATACATTAACCCGCCAAGGTCGCTGATGTTCCACTTGTCGCAGCCATCGTGGATTTTCCGTTGCCCAATAGTGCATATTATGCCGTTTTACGTTACCGCTGTTGGTCAATAACGCTTCGTCGCTAAATGGAATGCGTGCAAAAAATCTGTCATCGTCCCATAATTTCTCTTGTGACCAGTGGCAGAACTGTACACGACGTTCAAAGTGGTCTCCATGCAATTCCTGGTGCACAGAAATATGGTACGGGTGCAATCGTGGTTGTAGCGTTCTCAATACCGACGTTTTTGATATTCCCGATTCTCGCGCAGTTTGTCTGCTATTGATGAGCGGATTAGGCTCGACAGCAGCTAAAACAGCTGCCTGGGCATCATCATTTGTTGCAGGTCGTGGTTGACGTTTCACATGTGGTTGAACACTTCCAGGTTTCTTAAATAACGTAACTATCCGGCGAACGGTCCGGACACTTGGATGATGTCGTCCAGGATACCGAGCAGCATACATAGCACACGCCCGTTGGGCATTTTGATCACAATAGCCATACATCAACATGATATCGACCTTTTCCACGATTGGTAAACGGTCCATTTTAACACGGGTAATGTATCACGAAGCATATACCGTCTGCACTGGCGGAATGTTACGTGATACCACGTACCTATAAGTTTGTGACTATGAGCGGAATAGGCTCGACAGCAGCTAAAACAGCTGCCTGGGCTGCCTGTGACTATTACAGCGCCATCTATCACAAAGCGAAAAAAGTGGTCCAACTAAAACATTCATATTTCTTTACGTACTACAGGAATATGTAATAAAAAATGGGGGTTCCTATTTTAAAAAAACGCAGTTGATATCCGTTTGACCTATGACAGCGCCATCTAGCGGGGCAACCATAGCGCCATTTGGTTTTCCCCTTCAAGCTAGACGAGTTTCGTTGTTTGTAGTTTCTTCGTTTGATGCTTATTTCGTGAGATATTTGGCCCGGTCACTATCAATGGACCACTCTGTATATTTCTTTCACCTTTCAATATACCCATCATACTCATCCTTGCTGTCCATTCTGCATCTAACAGCCACTAACACAAATCCACACAGTACTACTAAATACGTCCATCATCTACCACACTTCAACTAAGAATGTACCTCACTGTGCAGGGGCAAAGACTGGCATGATAAGACCAAAGATTGTTTAACAGTAACGTAACTTGTTCGCTCTCTCTGACGTGCACATGGATAATATATCAAACCAAACGACATGACCACATTACAAGGTGGCTAGTTTCATAGATGTGCATGGATACGGCCGACTTTTCGTAATTATTAAGCCGAAAATCGTTCCTGCGTTCCTTGTACCTCAGCTTGAAGGTAACTGGTATGTCTTTGATTTCTTGTTGACGCACACGAAGTGGTCAGGCGTGCTACTTACATGTTTGCTATGTCGGGTGCGTCTTTCCTGGAGGTATACGGACCGTGCACGCCAACAGCTGTTGCTGGATCACCGTCGATAATCACGTCTTGCATACGCCGTTTCATTTCATTTTATTTTATCAGCTGCATTAATGATGTTGAAACAGATGTTAGGATTACACGGTTACAAGGGAAGTGACCAATAATATTTAATAGTTTTATTTACATTTTTGTGTTTATCGCCTTTGTAAAACTATTGTAGAATGATTCTGGCGACGATGGGTTACTCCTTTCTCGTTGTGAAAAGTTGCTGGTCCTGCAATTTAACATCGATTTTAAGTACCACGACTTCATCTCTGTTATGGATAAAATCAGCCGAATAATTTGATTACCTATGTTTTCGAGGCGCTAATATAAGTTTTACGACGTTGCATTTCAACGAAAACACAGTTTTTTTAGGGAAGTTACATTGTGCAATATTCTCATGCTAAGTGGCGGAGTATATTTGTAGTACAACCTATCAGTTTCCTGATTCATTCGCGAAAGGGGGGCGGAGGAGAAGACCTTTAGTATTTCCAAGTACGAGTTGGAATTAGTTTTTGTCAGATGTAATAGAAGCAGTAGCATTGACTAACGAAAGTTACATGTGTTTTCATGGTAAAGCAGCATCTGTCGCTACCTCCATACATAAACCAAACAGCCTTACCATATTTATTGTCGGTTGCATAGTTAGCAACACATCTGTAAAAAGTATTTAAAACAGTAGATAAATATGATTTAGAAAAGTAGGCGTCAATTGTGATATGACTGTATGGAGATATGAAACTATCTTAGTTTCTCCAAACAGCCGAGCACTACCTCCTAACACAAATGCAATAAGAAAGGCGCAAAACATTTGTCAGACGCACTGCATTTATCCGGAGCGATTTGAGGTTAATCAAAGCCATAATTGTACTTAGGGGCAACGCAAGTGGCGAACTAAGATGTGTCGGGACAATCCTACGGAAGTCCACTACGCCAACTAAGCTCACAAAAGGCTCTTTTGACCTGTTCTTGACCATTATTTGTCTTATTTCTATGATAGATGCTTTCATTGACATTTTTCCAGAAATACAAGGAAGGTACGTCCAAAAAGAAAATTCGTTATTATTCTTATTGTGAATTCTTACTGTATCCTCACAGACATTCCGCTGCATCTCCCACGCAGATGTTGAACTTTCCTGGAAAGTTCCGCGCAATATCGCTGCACCGTAATGCTGGATGAAATGAAGAGGCAAGATGCGCGTAGTACAGGAATTATTCCTCGGTCTTCCTGGAAGCGAATGACGGGGCTAAGTGTTCCTCCCAGTGTGACGCATACGCAAGAGCACTTCCTGCTGCAGTAGTGCATAGTTTCTGCAGATGGCAATAAGCCTGCATTCCTTTCGGAATATCTCCCACATATAGCAGGACACTGAAAGTGTAGTATGTGGTGCACAGGACGGAATGTATTTTGAGGCACGTGGTGTAGAGGAATAAGACAGCATCATTCCTAACAAACGATGATCTGAGAGTAAAAGAACTATGTATTTTATGAAAAGTAGGTATTATGCCCACCGTTACACTATATTTGCTTAGATTATTGTCATTTTAACCACTGTTAGAGGTTGACGCCAAAGAGGTTAACGCATTTGCACAAGCAATAAGCGGCATCCACCGAAAAATAACTTTTAGTATGGAAGTAGAAAAAGAGAAAGCCATTAACTGTCTTGACCTTGCTGTTAAGAAAGTTGATAGTAAACATAAATTTTCGATTTTCAGGAAACCTACATGTACAGATATTATCACCAATACCGTTTCATGCTATCCACCACGATATGAAAAATGATTCACTGGCTCTTTCGTCTGACATTGGCCGACATGAAATACTTAAAGAACTCATTATTTTTAAGCAAATGCAATAGTCAATGGTTTTTCTGTAAATGATGTCATCTGTCCTTGCGATAGGCTAAAGAAACAAAACATAAATCGTAGCAAATGCATCCTTACCCAGACAACACAACAAATAAAGAGAGAATGAAAACCATACCAGCGAAATTTCATGGCAATATGTCCCAGCAAACAGAAAAACGTTTCAGAAAACATAATTTCAGGTGTAATTTTGAAGTTGACAACAGTTTAAAACTGCAAAACGTAAGCTGAAAATGTGCGTATGACACATTTAATATCTCTGGAGTACACTGGATTGATTGTAATAACTTTGGTAAATATTGTATCTGCCAAACCGGCCGCTCTTGTACCGAAAGGTGGTAACATTCTTTAAAAATTAGTTCTATGGTTACGTTGACTGAATGATCTGTGGAATGAGTACTGAAGTCTAATTGTTGTGTTGCGTGTTGTAAGTGCAACTGGTGTGCTTACTCTGTGTTATTGTTAGCAAAACTTTACACGAATTGATTGTGCAATGCAACTCCCAATACCAATGAAGAAACACAATCACTGCAAAATACATTCAACCCCTTAGGCACTGAATCATCTGGTCCTGTTCAAAACTGATAACTTTGCTCCCTGTGCACATAACGAAAAAGTTGTCTTACCTATGGAGCAGCATCGGTGGAACGCAATGTATTCTGGTCTCTCACAAAAATATAAATATGCTAGCTACAGGCTCAGTAGTGTGTAATGTTGGCCATGATACTTTGTAATGCACACGAAATTCTTTTGGCCGATACGCCAACATTTAAGAAAATCTTTAAAAAATATATGACCTGGACAGGGAGGAGGTACTGATTGTGGTGAATTACTAACACAGATTTTTTTTTTTTTTTTTTTTTTTTGGCGGGTGGGGGGGGAAATTATATTGCAAGTTAAGTTTGTCTTTTCAGAAACATCTGACAACTGAAGTTACATTACTCACAACTGATTCACAAACAATGAGATTTAAACAGCAAGTATTACCTAATTTCGTTAATCCAACATAAGTGCAAATCATCAAATTAAATATAGCTCTGTTAACGAATCTTAGAAACATTACAAAGTGAAATATCTAACTAGACTTTTTATCAAAACGGTTTACGTACATTCTGGGGTTATTCAACAATTACAAATTATCAGCCAACTCATCTATACTAACGCGCTGGCAAAAACAGAAATCATAATTATTTAACATCTTTACCTTGCTTGCATGAAGACTTCTGTTTCCAAGTTCAACAATATTGACATACCTAAATTAATCTAACACTTGGTGGCTTCACACAGCACACCACAAAAACTGCCTACTCCATCGTCTTTCCCTCACAGATCTATAACTGTGCGCCCAGCGCTCACTTACTAAAACACTAGAAGTATCTCTGGCTCTGCGATCTTACACAGTCAGCGATTTGAAGCCTATCAAAGACATACATTGTTTATAAAATAATATCCGGGTGCCACATACAAATGTGCCCCAGTAGACTCCTGTCAAGGTTTAAGGAGTATTCACAGCCACGTAATACAACTGCCTTGGGGTTGCATTTATGGTATGTGTATTCTCCACAGGGCTCAAAAAGGCCATGGTGTCAACCTATTGGGAACGCTTCAGGTTTATAAAGGCAAAAAACAAGCCAGAGAGAGTACCTAATACCAGTTTTTCTTTTAACTGCCATTGTTCTGTATTAATGTCAGAATGCCTCTCTTTCGTACGACTTCCCTTGTCGTTATCTAGTACTTACCGCGTCACATATTTGCTTCTTTTATTACGTTCATTGTACTGTTTTCGCGTTTAATTGTCTCTTCTTTGTTTGTGTAATATATTTCATATACAAGATAATCTTATCAAGTGTCTGGTACAACGTTTTATTAATCTTTCCTTGGAACAGCGCATTTCAATGGACGAAACGCCATCTGTCGGTTAACTTCCACCGTCTTTTCCCCTATGCTGCATTCTGGCGGCTATGCCAAGAGAGGACGCCGATAAATCACTTCATTGGTTGCTTTCATCCATTTGGCTTCTTTCTCTTGTTGTTTTATCAATTTTGTATCATATTGCTAACACCGTGAGCTTCTTCTAGTGTATGTTATTATTTTGTCTTGAAATGACAAGAGCGTACCAGAATAACATACTTTCACTTAACCATTTTATTTTTAATTATTTTACATTTAACTTTATTCCTGTTTTTAATTTATTACATTTTATCAATAACTTATACACTTGTTAAGTCCACCACTTATCTAGCGTATTCTTCATCTTATTGCATTCTGCACAATTTTATAATTGACGAATATGTATAGACTTACAGCAGCAACACCAAACGAGCTTACAGCACAAACATAAGTTGTGGCTACTGTCCTGCTGTTTGTTAGGAACAGTAGCGCTATTAATGGAGTGATACCGCCGGCACTGTGGCCTAGATTACCCCATATTATAAATATGTACAACGATGTTAACTTCATCTTTTGTGTATTTTTTGACGATGCCTCAATGGCTTCATTATATTAAGACATGTTTTAAACATGTGTGCTCTCACCTCTCTTCGCCCACATCTAACACCTCCGCAACTCCCATACTATTTGCAAACTAGATTCCAATAATCCCATTGTCTCCCTCTGACCACCAATCCTCGTATGCTGCTGTGCCCTTACATCCCTCAATCGCTCACCTACACACATCCTATCTCAACGAACTTCAACCAACTCCCTCTTCCAGACAATGAGATCCGCCCCCATGTTCACACCTTTTACCAACTTTAACTCTTCCTCTTCACTTAAGGGCTTCTCTTTTCTTTCCCCTCTCCATCCATCCCTATCCATTTCCTCTTGTAAGCACTATCCTCTCCACATACTCTACTCCTCATCATCTGTCTATCCCACTGTGTGTCTTCCCACTTTTCGCCTCACCTCCTACCTATCATCTCCATAGTTTCCCTACCAAACAGTCTCTGCGCCTTACAAACTCCCCAATCCTATGGAACATATTCTCTATCACAATGATACTTCTCAGCCAGTGCAGGTCTTCCAGATTTCAAGTGGAAGTGCAGTGCTTCAGTGTTTTTTATGATAAGAATTTCACTTTCTTTGGATGTGTTTTTAAAATGTATGTATTTCCTTTTTTTAGCTATCAACGTTAGATATTTTATGTAAAATATAAAAACGAGCCCCAAGTTTTGTTTCTCATTCTACAAAAAAAAAAAAATTCGTTTGGTTAAAGAGCGTAATGTTGTCTGGCTGAGAGCCCACCTATAATTATGTATTTATGTTCATTATCAACTGACAGTCCTTGCAATAATCGTTAATTTTCGACAGATCTGCGTTGTAATTAAGTTAAAATATCAGTAAATCGGTTTTTGAATCAATGGGAAATACATTCCAGCAACTTCTGACAATACCTTCATTGCTATATGGATGCCTCCTGCAACATGCACATGTCCAGATCGTAGTAATTTGGCACGGTAATATATAGCAACAGTTCCAGTCTTTTCAACTGCAGTCCAGAACTGGCCTATTGGAGAATCTGTTTCAGACGTTCTTCGTCAACACCTTGTTGACTCATAGTGAGACTGTGTTTAGTCCAGTTTCTGTTTTTGTTTGTACTTCCATACTAAAGGAGTAGGTTAGATATATGTTAACCAATTTTCTTTGCAGCTGTGGCCCACCAATCATTTACTCAAAATGTCGGAGCTCGTCATATTGTAGTTGCAGCGTATGGTAGATCTACTAATTAGATGTGGGACACAGTTGGTAATAGGGACTGTTATCTGACAGTTTCGTCTTTGACAGTATTTCGTGTCCATTGCAATTGTCACATATTCCACCCGGCATACGCCCCAATCCTTCTCCACCTTTCAACTACACTTCGACGGATGAACTGATTTTCAGATAGACGAAAGGCAAAGATCTTCTTGGCCCTGTCGAAAATTTCTTACTACAGTAGTGTAGTTATATCAGGGGACTAGGAAGCTCGTCATTAACTGCCTGTGAGTGAATGCGTAACAAACACTATTCAGCTCCTTTCTATTTATGTTGAATAGACATAGAGGATAATCCTCTTTGCGACTGTTGGAAGAAAGAAGGCCGAAATGTCAATCACATGCTGTTTTCCTGCACTCTCTTCGAAACACTCTAAAACCGCTTACTGCAAAACCCTGTGAAATGGAAGGTGTCCTTTCCAACAAGCACTCCTGCTTTTTTATATCACGAAGGTCATCAAATGTGCAAGACCGATTTTTGTTCTCTATCAGTTTATAACTTGTAGAAATGATCCTCTTTTCTCTGAGGTGGTATTAGCACTAGTTTACAGCTGTGTGAACTACAACCTCTGTTGAGCTCTCGTTTTTGTATTCTAGAAGCTGTGCACCCAGCTTAGCCCAAGTATGTATAAGTATTTATCCCAATCTTCTTTTACTACGACTTCTTGCTTCTCACCATTTCCTCAATACACTTTTCTCTTCACATCTCCTCCATGCACCTCTCTCTGTCCATCTCCTCCATGTGCCTCTCTCTGTCCATCTCGTCCATGCCCCTCTCTCAGTTCATCTCCCCAATGCAACTCTCTCTCTGTCCATCTCCCCCCCACCCCATGCGCCTCTCTCTGTCCATCTCCTCCATGCCCCTCCTTCTGTCCATCTCCCACATGCCCTTCTCTGTCCATCTCCCCCATGCGCCTCTGTCCATCTCCTCCATGCCCCTCTCTCAGTTCATCTCCCCAATGCAAATCTTTCTCTCCATCTCCACCATGCACCTCTGTCTGTCCATCTCCTCCATGCCTCTCTCTCATTTCATCTCCCCAATGCAACTCTCTCCGTCCATGTCCCTCATGCGCCTCTGTCCATCTCCTCCATATGCCTCTCTGTCCATCTCCTCCATGTGCCTCTCTCCGTCCATTTCCTCCATGCCCCTCTCTCTATCCACTTTCCCCATGCGCCTCACTCAGTCCATCTCCCCAATGCACCTACCTCTGTCCATTTCCCCCATGGCCCACTCTCTGTCCATCTCCCCCATGCACCTCTCTCTGTCCATCTCCATGCGCTTGTCCCTGTCCATCTTCTCCATGCCCATCTCCTCAATGCCCCTCTCTCTCTCTCTCCATCTCCTCCATGCACCGCTCTCTGTCCATCTCCTCCATGCCACTTTCTCTGCCCATCTCCCCCATGCGCCTCTCTCTGTCCATTTCCTCCATGCCCCTCCTCCTGTCCATCTCCCCCATGCCCTCTCTCTGTCCATCTCCTCCATGCCCCTCCTTCTGTCCACCTCCCCCATGCCCCTCTCTCTCCCCATCTCCCCCATTCGACTCTGTCATTCCATCTCCTCCATGCCCCCTCTCTCAGTTCATCTCCCCCATGCGACTCTCTGTCCATCTCCCCCATGTGCCTCTCTCTGTCCATCTCCTCCATGTGCCTCTCACTGTCCATCTTCTCCATGCACCTCTCTCTGTCCATCTCCTCCATGCCCCTTCCTCTGTCCATCTCCCCCATGTCCCTCACTCTGTCCACCTCCCCCATCCGATTCTGTCTGTCCATCTACTCCATGCCCCTCTCTCTGTCCATCTCCCCCATGCGCCTCACTCTGTCTATCTCCCCCATGCACCTCACTCTGTCCATCTCTCCCATGCACCTCTCTCTGTCCATCTCCTCCATGCCCCTCTCTCTGTCCATCTCCCCTATGCGCCTCTCTTTGTCCATCTCCCCCATGTGCCTCTCTCTGTCCATTTCCTCCAAGCACCCCTCTATATCCTCCATGCCCCTCTCTCCATCTCCCCCATGCACCACTTCCATCTCGTCCATGCGCCTCTGTCTCCATCTCCCCTATGTGCCTCTCTCTGTCCATCTCCCCCATGGGCCTCTTTCTGTCCATCTCCTCCATGTGCCTCTCTGTCCATCTCCTCCACGCCCCTCTCTGTCCATCTCCTCCATGCCCCGCTCTCAGTCCATCTCCCCCATGCTCCTGTCTGTCCATCTGCTCCATGCCCATCTCTCTGTCCATCTCCTACATGGGCCTCTCTCTGTCCGTCTCCTCTATGCCCCTCACTCTGTCCATCTCCCCCATGCGCCTCTTTCCATCCATCTGCTCCATGTGTCTCTCTCTGTCCATCTCCTCCACACCCCTTTCTCTGTCCTTCTCCTCCATGCCCCGCTCTCAGTCCATCTCCCCCATGCTCCTCTCTCAGTCCATCTCCTCCATGCCCCTCTCTCTATCCATCTCCAATATGGGCCTCTTTCTGTCCATCTCCCCTATGCCCCTCACTCTGTCCATATCCCCCATGCACCTCTGTCTGTCCATCTCCGCCATGCACCTGTCTCTGTCCATCACCTCCTTCACCTCTCTCTGTCCATCTCCTGCATGCCCCTCAATCTGTACATCCTCCCAATGCGCCTATCTCTGTCCATCTCCCCCATGCGTCACTGTCTGTCCATCTCCTCCATGTGCCTCTCTGTCCATCTCCTCCACGCCCCTCTCTCTGTCCATCTCCTCCATGCCCCGCTCTCAGTCCATCTCCCCCATGCTCCTGTCTGTCCATCTGCTCCATGCCCATCTCTCTGTCCATCTCCTACATGGGCCTCTCTCTGTCCGTCTCCTCTATGCCCCTCACTCTGTCCATCTCCCCCATGCGCCTCTTTCCATCCATCTGCTCCATGTGTCTCTCTCTGTCCATCTCCTCCACACCCCTTTCTCTGTCCTTCTCCTCCATGCCCCGCTCTCAGTCCATCTCCCCCATGCTCCTCTCTCAGTCCATCTCCTCCATGCCCCTCTCTCTATCCATCTCCAATATGGGCCTCTTTCTGTCCATCTCCCCTATGCCCCTCACTCTGTCCATATCCCCCATGCACCTCTGTCTGTCCATCTCCGCCATGCACCTGTCTCTGTCCATCACCTCCTTCACCTCTCTCTGTCCATCTCCTGCATGCCCCTCAATCTGTACATCCTCCCAATGCGCCTATCTCTGTCCATCTCCCCCATGCGTCTCTGTCTGTCCATCTCCTCCATGCCCCTCTCTCTGTCTATCTCCCCCATGCGCCTCTCTCTGTCCATCTCCCCCATGTGCCTCTGTCTGTCCATCTCCTCCATGCCCTTCTCTCTGTCCATCTCCCCTCTGCACCTCTCTTTGTCCATCTCCCCCATGCACCTCTCTCTGTCCATCTGCTCCATCCACCTCTCTATATACTCAATGTCCCTCTGTCCATCTCCCCCATGCACCTCTCTCTGTCCATCTCCTCCATGCACCTCTTTCTACCCCATGTGCCTCTCTCTGTCCATCTCCCCCATGCGCATCTTTCAGTCCATCTTCTCTATTCCTCTCTCTCTGTCCATCTCTCCCTTGTGCCTCTCTCTGTTCATCTCCTCCATGCACCTCTCTGTGTCCATCTCCTTCATGTGCCTCTCTCTGTCCATCTCCCCCTTGTGCCAGTCTCTGTCCATCTCCCCCATGCACCTCTGTCCATCTTCTCCATGCACCTCTCTGTCCATCTCCCCCATGCACCTCTCTCTGTCCATCTTCTCCCTGCCCCTCTCGCTGTCCATCTCCTCCATGCCCCTCTCTCTGTCCATCTTCCCCATGCGCCTCTGTCCATCTCCTTCAAGCGCCTCTCTCTGTCTTTCTCCTCGAAGCCCCTCTCCCTGTCTATCTTCTCTGTGCTCCTCTCTCTGTCCATCTTCTACTCTCATTTTTCCCATCCCCTTCTGCTCGCTCTCTATGAGTTCCCTCCTGCCTTTCTTTCTCTCTCCCTCTCTCTCTCTCTCTCTCTCTCTCTCTCTCTCTCTCTTTCTCTGTCAATTTCCTCTTTGTCAATCTGAAGCTTCTATCTGTCAATCTGCGCCTACCCCTCTGTCCATTAGCTCCTTGGTCCATCTACTCCTTCCCATTCCTCCTTTGTCCAACTCCTCCTTCCCCTTTGTGTATCTGCTCCTTCCCTCTTTCCTTCTGCTTCTTTCCCCTATGTCTATCTTCTCCTTTCACCCCTCTCTCTGCTCATTTCCCACTCTCTGTCTTTCCTTCAATCCCTCTCTGCCTGTTTCTTTCTTCACTCTACCTCTGTTTCCTCCTTCACCCCCTCTGTCATCGTCTCTTGTACCCCCTCTGTGTTCAACTTATCGTCACCCCCCAACTCTCTATCTCTTCATGCTCCTCTGTCAGTCTCCTGATGCCCCTTCCTCTATCAATGACTTCATGCACCTCTATCAATCTCTACCTCTTTCAGTCAATCTCTTCATACCTCTCTGTCTGTCAATCTCCACTTCTGCCTCTGTCCATCTACTACACCCCCTGCTTTCTATCTGCTCCTCCTCTTCTGTCCATCTGGCCCTTCCCCTTCTCTGTATCCAATTCCTCCTCCTCCTTTCCATCTCCTCCTCCCTCTCTCTGCATTTATCTTCTTCACTTCCCTTTCTCCGTCCATCATATCCTTCCCCACTCTCTGCCTCCCCTGTCTCTGTGCATCTCCTCTTTCCTTTCTCTATACATCTCCTTCACTCCCCTCCTCTCTGTCCATTTCCCCATATCCCCTATCTGTCCATTTTCTCCCCCTCTCTGGGCCCAATTCCTCCTTTCCCTTAGTGTGTGTCCATCACCTTCTCTTCCTGTCTCTCTTCATGTTGTTACGCTCCAACCTAATAGGAGGCTGGTGTTTCTTACCCTTACAGTACTTCTTTCCAGACTGTAAATAATATTTGTGCCAAAACTGGTTCAAATAGTTCCACAGGTTTAGGATGAGCTTTTTAGCTGTTTACAGACATGTCAAATATATTTCATATATATTTAGCATATATCACATGCATTTGTACATGTATTTCATCTGTATCTCTAGCGAATTTTGCCCTGCAGTTCTGTTTTCACGTAGCTTAATGTTTCTGACATTATATGTCCTGAACTGCTGTACAATAATGTAATTTAGCAGGTACATCCAGTGATATGTGTGACTACTGTCTATGAAATATGCTGTGAATAGAGTTAGTAGTAAAGAAATAGTAAATTAAGAGTCATGCTTCATGTGGCAGTTTTCCCGCACGAACAGTGAGAATGTTATAAGGGATAAACTTTTTCCGTTCGTTATTTTGTAGAGGTCATCAGCACGGAAAAGTTTCTTATAGGTTTAAAATTATGTGTAAAGTTTGCTGCAAGCCTCTAAGGGCTATAATGCTCAAATATCTAATGATTGAATTATGGGTAGTCACGCGTCGTAGGCTACACGCTTTTTCATCCCCACCCTCACCAATTTGATAGGTAGTTGGTTGTCAAAACAACATGGAGAGAGACGGGAAGAGAAGGTGATGCACACACGGAGGGAAAGGAGGAATTGGGCATAAACAGGGGGAGGAGATGATGGACAGAGGGAGAGTACGGGGAAATGTACAGCGATGATTTCCAGACCTGTATACCTGTATCAAGTTCAGTTGAAATCAGTCAAGCGGTTTAGGAGGAGGTGGAACGTACGTACATACACACAAACATACGTACTTAAATTATTAAAATATGTGTGCATTTTGTCTATAGCTGATTTGCCAAAATTCCTTAGCTAAATGTATGGGACATATGGGGAAACTGTAAAATAATTTCAAATCATTGATCAAACTATTTGTATTGTGATTTCTCTGTGTATATGATTTTATATCTGTTGGCAGTGCGGGTCAGTAAGTGGAAGTCAAATAATAAAAAGAAATTAGCCGGTTACGTTTCAATTTTCGTTATTCTCAGTAACCCTGTATTTCCTTTCTCCAGTCTGCCTGTATTTAACACTGAGGAGCTTGGGGTATTCAATAAACGCACAGAGGTGATTTACAAAGGTTGCTCTGTTTGGTCTAATCGAAAAATGACAGCACCTGGCTTTGCTTTCTGATACTGATAATTAATTAAATAGTCACAGACAACAATATTAACTTCTCTGAATGAGTAGAGATTCTTCGACAGCATTCCCATCGTAATTTGGACAGGAACTGAAATTTTATTCACTTACTTTTTTTTCCTTCTCAGAACAGCTGATATACACTTTACGTGGTGGGAGTTTGTTCAAGTGGAAATTAATGTAAAAAATTAAAGCCGTTTTCCCTTTCAACAATATTTTGATAAATGAAACTGTTTTCACCTCATGAGGTGGTTTTCCTCCATGTAGGCGTTTCTGTTGACTTCAAACTTACTGCCTGTATTATAAATTTAGTTACTACTTCGTACTTATCATTTTTTAGTGGTGATTTGCACCCTTATGACTGGTTTGGCGCCCATAGGTAATCGTTCCGTAAAACTCTGTCCGTGGTTTCTATTCTGGTACTTAACATAATTTTCCATACATCACAGAAATACACTCCTGGAAATGGAAAAAAGAACACATTGACACCGGTGTGTCAGACCCACCATACTTGCTCCGGACACTGCGAGAGGGCAGTACAAGCAATGATCACACGCACGGCACAGCGGACACACCAGGAACCGCGGTGTTGGCCGTCGAATGGCGCTAGCTGCGCAGCATTTGTGCACCGCCGCCGTCAGTGTCAGCCAGTTTGCCGTGGCATACGGAGCTCCATCTGGTAGCATGCCGCGACAGCGTGGACGTGAACCGTATGTGCAGTTGACGGACTTTGAGCGAGGGCGTATAGTGGGCATGCGGGAGGCCGGGTGGACGTACCGCCGAATTGCTCAACACGTGGGGCGTGAGGTCTCCACAGTACATCGATGTTGTCGCCAGTGGTCGGCGGAAGGTGCACGTGCCCGTCGACCTGGGACCGGACCGCAGCGACGCACGGATGCACGCCAAGACCGTAGGATCCTACGCAGTGCCGTAGGGGACCGCACCGCCACTTCCCAGCAAATTAGGGACACTGTTGCTCCTGGGGTATCGGCGAGGACCATTCGCAACCGTCTCCATGAAGCTGGGCTACGGTCCCGCACACCGTTAGGCCGTCTTCCGCTCACGCCCCAACATCGTGCAGCCCGCCTCCAGTGGTGTCGCGACAGGCGTGAATGGAGGGACGAATGGAGACGTGTCGTCTTCAGCGATGAGAGTCGCTTCTGCCTTGGTGCCAATGATGGTCGTATGCATGTTTGGCGCCGTGCAGGTGAGCGCCACAATCAGGACTGCATACGACCGAGGCACACAGGGCCAACACCCGGCATCATGGTGTGGGGAGCGATCTCCTACACTGGCCGTACACCACTGGTGATCGTCGAGGGGACACTGAATAGTGCACGGTACATCCAAACCGTCATCGAACCCATCGTTCTACCATTCCTAGACCGGCAAGGGAACTTGCTGTTCCAACAGGACAATGCACGTCCGCATGTATCCCGTGCCACCCAACGTGCTCTAGAAGGTGTAAGTCAACTACCCTGGCCAGCAAGATCTCCGGATCTGTCCCCCATTGAGCATGTTTGGGACTGGATGAAGCGTCGTCTCACGCGGTCTGCACGTCCAGCACGAACGCTGGTCCAACTGAGGCGCCAGGTGGAAATGGCATGGCAAGCCGTTCCACAGGACTACATCCAGCATCTCTACGATCGTCTCCATGGGAGAATAGCAGCCTGCATTGCTGCGAAAGGTGGATATACACTGTACTAGTGCCGACATTGTGCATGCTCTGTTGCCTGTGTCTATGTGCCTGTGGTTCTGTCAGTGTGATCATGTGATGTATCTGACCCCAGGAATGTGTCAATAAAGTTTCCCCTTCCTGGGACAATGAATTCACGGTGTTCTTATTTCAATTTCCAGGAGTGTATATCAGTTATACTTCATGCATAAATCGCTGTAATAAAATGTCGCTGGGTAATTTAGTACATGTTTTATTTGTTGAAACTCCAGTGTACTGTCGGTGAGGCATGCTTTTACACATCAACGATACCACTGCGAAATCTCATCTGAGAAATTTGCTTCCCGTCATTTGTATTTTGCTGACCGCCTGCTTAGCTGAGTGGTAACGTGCTTGCCTTCCATACAACGAGTTCGATTCCCAGCCGGATTAGGGATTTTCTCCGCCCGTGGACTGGGTGTTGTGTTGTTATCATCATCGATGTGTAAGTCGCCTGATATGGCGTCACATGAAGACTTGCAACACGGTGGCCGAACTTCACCGGACGGGGCCTCCTGGCCAACAATGCCATATGATCTTTTCATTTTTTTTAAAATTTTGCTTTAGCCCTTAATGCTCCAAAAATTACTGTTACGCTTTCATGTTACAATCTGACTAGGTTGATTTTAAAGCAAACCTACTTATGGGAAACCTTCCATTGCATCGTACAATAGTAGCGTTTAATAATCTATTATTTGGTGCTTCTGCGTTTGATTTAAAAATAAAACTTGTTTCAGGAAAGATAATTAGTTTGATCTTTTCTTTCAGCAGAAATTGCAAGACTAATAAGAAGAGCAAAGAACGCAAGGAAATGCCTTTCACGTACTCTCCCTATATACGAAGCGTACTGTTTCTAAATCTGTGCGTTGTTGTTTTTACAACAGAGCTTCACCAAAGGTATTTCGTACTTCTAATGAGATTCCTTTATGTTGTGGAACTATATGGTTATTATTTTTTTATAAAGGTAGACTGTAACCGTAACAGTAACTGTATTCAGATTCACTGTACCAAGGGTATATGCTAAGAAAAAAGAGAAAAAACGGAACATGAGTGAAAGCGGCCGGTAGTACCTTTACAGCCACGTCTAAAATTACATTTTTACACGTCATCATGTATTGCAGCGTACTGATTAAGAGCACTGTAAGCCACAGAACTGAATCATTATGGAAGTTGTGAGTACATCGTAGTGGACCAGCTACTACGTTTCATACCAAGAATTGCAATTTTTAGATAACAATCGAACTGCACCATGGAGCAAATTTCAAACTGTAGACCGTTCACAAGTCTAAGAAGGGGAGTATATACTCATACTATTATAAATGGAGGCAGCGCTTTCAAAAATGGAAAGATTTGTATATGGCGAGGCAGCTGCGGTAGACCACTCAAAATACATGAATATATAATAACGGTGTGACGTAAAGTCACGTGCTCCGCCTCGGTAGCTACACGATCAGGGCGGCAGATTGCTAGCCGAAGGTGCCCGGCTTCGATTTCAGGCAGAATTGGAGTTTTTCTCGGCTCAGGTATTGCGTATTGTGTCGTATTTTCGTCCATGTCGTCATATTTGACAATGCCATGTTGAGATGACTGTATGGCCACGTACCGAAAGCCAATAAATTTAAAAAAAAGTCACGTTGGAGGCTAGCGACCATTCTAGAAAATATGCATAAATACATAGCCATGCTGACTATGTCGCATAAAAAGTCATGCAACAAGTGAAGACTGACTTTGTTGATCACAAAGTACGCATGACACAAGAACAAGAGTGTTATCAGTTGTGTACGTAACATGTCACCTACGTTACGTACACAAATGGTAATATTTTTGTTCTTCTGCTACCTTTACACTTGGATTTCTGAAGATGGAAATAATTCCGAAACGTGTCATGCATATTTTGTAAAAAAAAGGTCATACTTCAGATGCTGGATGATTTTTATGCGATCTAGCCAGCTTAACTACAAATCTACGCTTATTTACAGGGATAAATGTCAGACACATACGTAAACACTCCTAACGGTACCTGTTTTATGTGTTTCCTAACGTTTGGGACCAAAAAGGCAGGCCTTTCGCCGATATTTTTTCCTGGACGTGGGACCTGTTTGCGGGGCTGTTGTCTTGTTAATAACTGATCTAGTTCTACACGTGTCACTGTAAGAGCCTGTTTGTATGTTGGCAGCGCTATAGACTGTGTTAATATCGGTGACAGCGCTCTGAACCCTCGGCAGGAGATTCCGTGGTTGGACGGCCTAGCAGTTAGCGAGTGGTTAGAGAAGTGTATGGACATGTTTTTCTTAGTGGAGACTCTGTGTTGGTAGGAGATGCATTCTAAGCAGAGACGCAAGGAAATGTATGATGATGGATGTTGTTGATGGTATTTGGGTAGTGGAATTATTGACAAATATATAACTTTTGGAACTGGATGTGACATGAATAAGGTAAAATTTTCTAAATATATTGTTTGCTCTTCAACAAAATCATTCTTTTGCTAACCATATGCCTCCTAGCAGTTAGGGTCTACAATAGTTAGAATCTTTTTATTTAGCTAGCTGTAGTTGCTGCTTGCTGTAGTTCGTGTTATGAAGATTTTCTGTGAGGTAAGTGACTTATAAAAAAATTATTGAAATGAGTTTAGGCAATTAACAGAGTTGGAGGTAGTTTCATATTTCTTTAATTTCGTATTTTTTGGATTTTTATTATTGTTAGGATTTCTTGCAATTCATGCCCATTCAGTTGTGTATTTATTGGAAGTCATGTTGTCACTGTATAGCAGTCAGATTGCGTTGGACTTTTATATTGTGGGTAATAAATGAATAGGTTAAGTTTGAGTTTGTCAGGAAAAATTCTGTAGGTCAGTGTTTAAAACGATAAATATAATTAAAGACATAGTTTCAACTGAAGTCCTTTTCGAAGGATGTTTCCAAGGTCATAGAACAAAAGTACATAGTACCAGTCAAAAGCCAAAAAATTCGACATACTGAAGGCTACAACTTAGTGAGAAACGCACGTCGATAAAGTTCTGATAGATTTGCGGTAGAATGTCTTAGCTACCTCATCCTCTATATGTAATTTCATTTTTGAGACAGCATCTTCTTTTCGTAACTTTAAGAACGTCTGAGGAGAAAGTAAAGTTCCGTTATACCTTTTACACATCGGCACACATTTTGTAATTTAATTATCTTCCTTTTTCTATCAAACATGGTTTTTCAAAGGAAGTGTTAAACACTTTCGAAAACAGCCAAGTGTAGAATTATTAATTAATACACTGATGTGCAGAACTTAGGGGCGAAAGCAACAATGGCAATATGTATCGCTGGCAATTAACATGGCTCGATGAAACCTGGACCATACATAGAAGGAACGGCTATAAAACAGTACACAAGTAACTGAAAGAAATACGCAACGAGACGAGGTCCCCTGGACATTACAAAAGACACGACATGGTTCTTAGTTTTGTGTGTGATCATCACGGACAGCACTGCAGGCTGTGGAATATACTCCCATGCTGGGTCAAAAGGCTGGTAAGGAGTTATTGTGGTAGGGTATTCCATTCCTCCACAAAATCAAATTACAGAACCACTTTCAGACAAGTCCTCCACCTTTCCACTCTCGAGCAGCACGTGGGGGTAATGAACACCTGAATCTAATCAACCGCACTGCCGCGTAGTATGACGATTGGAAACTCTACCACCTGTCCTATCCTTGTTGGTGGAACGTTGGCCACGAAACTTTTACTGATAGGATTCCAGTCAAGAAGGTCCGAGTAGAGTGCTACCACACAAGCACGTGTTTTGTTTAATAGTACAGATTGTATGTCTTCAACCATGCTAATTTTGCAAAGGTAGTACGGTATTTACTGATAGGTTCTGTTCCTTGTGAAGGAAGTACACTGGTTCCCAACTGTAGAGTACCGGATCCGAGACTGCTTACTCATGCTTTCGAGAAACATCTTTTCCAGTATGCACATTTCTTCTGAATCTGCAGCTGAACAAAATTTGGTGAAGTAGAAGCCATTCGTCAGTCCGTAGCAGGTAGCCTTACAGTAAACCTGCGAATATTTCCAACAGGTATTGTTGTTAAATATACAGAATCATGACGGGGTAACACGGCAGACATTACATCAAAGCGATTTATACAGTTTCTTCCATCAGTGGACGCAACAGTGTCACGCAACTCGGTAATGCAGTTGAAACCGTTCACTTGTGAAGCTACATTTACGGAAGACGGTAGGTCTCGCATGTTTGCAGCGACGGAATTCACGCACCACCGTGGAAACTTATTTTCAGCGTCGGTTCTGGACAGTCGATTAATTGGACGATCTACGCTACCGACACACATATCAGAGCTTACGTATGAAGATATCCTGCAAAAAGGGCTGTTGCTGTCATTGAGTTATGTCATGCTGTCAGTGACTGATTTTGTCGCGCTTTGACATCTGGTCCCAGGACGTGACGTCAGACGCAGGAAGTGGGCCATTGATTCAGTAAATGATAGATATCCACGCTCACTCTGTATTCACCTATGCCCCATATGCTAAGGACTGCTTACTTTACAACGTTTGTGGCGGACCTGACGGAATGTTCGAATCGCAGCGACAGCACCTGGATGCCAATATACAGCGCAGAGTCTATAAAACGTCTAACAATGTGCTTATAAGGGCTCACTATCTACCATTCTGGCTGAATAAGAATGGAGGACCAATTTTACTAACAAGTTTGCTTTTATTTTCTGAAGCTGCTCATAGTGTCTTTTGCAACTTGAAATTATGACTTCGCACGTTTTGAAACGAAGATTTATCTCACAAAATTACCTTCTACGATTTTATGGGGTCATGTGTTCAAAGAGCCTATTGTCACCTCAGTTCCTCGATCGAAATGGGTAGAAGACTGGAATGGTAACCTGAACGTGCTCAGTTCAGAGCTACATGTTTCCATTCTTTTTATCATTTACGCGACTTCACTAGAAGGAAAACTACGTGATATTTCTGACAATGCTTACCCAAATTATGAAATCGAGTTTGAGAGCGTTTACTGCACGTCGGTATCGCTAGAATTCACGTAGTTTTCTTCAAGTAGCTAAAATAGCCAAAGGTGTGGTGTCTTATGGCAGAAAAAATGTACAACCACCAAAGCAACACTTGCAGAGCTGTACTTGTGGAACATGAAACCATTAACTATTGAGGATAAGATATGTTGTAAATTAGTACAGCAACACCTAATACATTGAGATGACAAGTCGTTGTATGCCTCCTAATATCCAGTCAGAGCTCTTTTTGCCCGGAGTAGTGCAGCAACTCTACGTGGCATGGACTCAACAAGTCGTTGTAAGTTCCCTGCAGAAATATTGAGCCATGCTGCCTCTACAGCTATTCATAATTGCGAAAGAGTTCCCACTGCAGGATTTTGTGCACAAACTGACCTCTCAGTTATGGCCTGTAAATGTTCGATGGGCGATCTGGGTGCCAAATCATTCCCTCGAATTGTCCAGAATGTTCTTCAAGCCAGTCGTGAAAGTTGTGGCAAGGTAATATGGGGTACTGTGATCCATAAAAATTTCGTCGTTTCTGAGGAACATGAATGGCTGCAAAAGATCTCCAAGTAGCTGAACATGACCATTTACAATCTATGATCAGTTAGACCAGAGGTCCCAGTCCACTCCATGACAACACAGCTCACACCGCTATAGAGCCACCACCAGCTTGCATTGTGCCTTGTTGACAACTTGAGCTCGTGGTTTCATGGGGCTCTGTACCACACTCCACCGCTATCATCAGCTCTTACCAAAAGAAATCAGGACTCAACTGACCAGGCCAGTCGTCTAGGGTAAACCGGTTTGGTCACGAGTCCAGGAGAGGCGTTGCAGGTGGTGTGCTCCTAGCTAGAGATGGGCGAACTCGTTCATCCTTGGGAACTACACTCCTGGAAATTGAAATAAGAACACCGTGAATTCATTGTCCCAGGAAGGGGAAACTTTATTGACACATTCCTGGGGTCAGATACATCACATGATCACACTGACAGAACCACAGGAACATAGACACAGGCAACAGAGCATGCACAATGTCGGCACTAGTACAGTGTATATCCACCTTTCGCAGCAATGCAGGCTGCTATTCTCCCATGGAGACGATCGTAGAGATGCTGGATGTAGTCCTGTGGAACGGCTTGCCATGCCATTTCCACCTGGCGCCTCAGTTGGACCAGCGTTCGTGCTGGACGTGCAGACCGCGTGAGACGACGCTTCATCCAGTCCCAAACATGCTCAATGGGGGACAGATCCGGAGATCTTGCTGGCCAGGGTAGTTGACTTACACCTTCTAGAGCACGTTGGGTGGCACGGGATACATGCGGACGTGCATTGTCCTGTTGGAACAGCAAGTTCCCTTGCCGGTCTAGGAATGGTAGAACGATGGGTTCGATGACGGTTTGGATGTACCGTGCACTATTCAGTGTCCCCTCGACGATCACCAGTGGTGTACGGCCAGTGTAGGAGATCGCTCCCCACACCACGATGCCGGGTGTTGGCCCTGTGTGCCTCGGTCGTATGCAGTCCTGATTGTGGCGCTCACCTGCACGGCGCCAAACACGCATACGACCATCATTGGCACCAAGGCAGAAGCGACTCTCATCGCTGAAGACGACACGTCTCCATTCGTCCCTCCATTCACGCCTGTCGCGACACCACTGGAGGCGGGCTGCACGATGTTGGGGCGTGAGCGGAAGACGGCCTAACGGTGTGCGGGACCGTAGCCCAGCTTCATGGAGACGGTTGCGAATGGTCCTCGCCGATACCCCAGGAGCAACAGTGTCCCTAATTTGCTGGGAAGTGGCGGTGCGGTCCCCTACGGCACTGCGTAGGATCCTACGGTCTTGGCGTGCATCCGTGCGTCGCTGCGGTCCGGTCCCAGGTCGACGGGCACGTGCACCTTCCGCCGACCACTGGCGACAACATCGATGTACTGTGGAGACCTCACGCCCCACGTGTTGAGCAATTCGGCGGTACGTCCACCCGGCCTCCCGCATGCCCACTATACGCCCTCGCTCAAAGTCCGTCAACTGCACATACGGTTCACGTCCACGCTGTCGCGGCATGCTACCAGTGTTAAAGACTGCGATGGAGCTCCGTATGCCACGGCAAACTGGCTGACACTGACGGCGGCGGTGCACAAATGCTGCGCAGCTAGCGCCATTCGACGGCCAACACCGCGGTTCCTGGTGTGTCCGCTGTGCCGTGCGTGTGATCATTGCTTGTACAGCCCTCCCGCAGTGTCCGGAGCAAGTATGGTGGGTCTGACACACCGGTGTCAATGTGTTCTTTTTTCCATTTCCAGGAGTGTACTTCACGTTGTCTCTGAGTTCGTAGGCGAAGTAAACTTTATGGAAGCATAAAATAAAATGTGGTTTTCTCATCATACTTGTGTGACACGCTTAGTAAAAATTAGGTTTTTATGTCGCATTATTAAAGTTAATGCAGCAATAATAATAATAATAATAAAGTTCGCAGTAATAAAGTTTTTGGTTTGAAAGATCCTTCTGAACAAATGTTTTTGAGATAATAAGAAAATACGATTTTATGGCAATTTATCTCTTTTCAAATGGAGAGGCACCGCTTTTGCTACTGAGCCAAAATGACCCACAACCCAATTTTTTTTTTTTTCAAAGAAACCAAACTAGCAGGTAATGCAAATTGGAAACAACCAAACTTAAAAATAATTAGAGCCTTCCTAAATGTAATGTTTTGTATATGAAAGATACACGAAAATCGATTTATATGAATTTTCTTACACTAAAAATTAAGCAAATTATTGAAAGTTAGCTGCTAAATCAAGTCGATGAAACCAAAAAACATATGAATAACAAAAAAAAACTTGCCTTGTTATGTCTTCTGCTGTTCATCGATATAATGAAGTGAGCTGATATGCCCTTTTGTTACCTGAAAAGACGTACCTATTACATACAACGTAATTGTTATGTAATTTACGTAACTATAAAATACTTTTTGATTACCGGTCGTGGACGCTGAATAGCCAGAACGAAGTGCAAGAACAGTTTGGAACACATGTAAAATAGGCGAGCCTAGTGAACGAAACGAACAACTGGGTACTGAACGAACTAGGAGCAGTCGGCAGTGGAACTGAGGCTGGTGGTCGTGCGAAGAAAGACGAGTGCGGCCGAGGGAGACCGCGACTGATACGAGCACGCGACCGAGGCTGGAACGAGAACTGCCCAAGTGACCGCCGCGACCGAATTGAACTAGTGAGCTATGAACCGATCGTTCCTTGGAATTCGGTCCTCGGTCCTTTCGTTCATCTTGGTGAACCGCTGCTTTGCACCCGTTCTTTCGCGAACTACCCATCTCTACTCCTAGCAAAGGCACTCGCGTCGGTTGTCTGCTGCCATTGAGCATTATCGCCAAATTTCGCCGCACTCTCCTAACTGATATGTTCTTCGTACGTCGCACATAGAATTCTCCCGTTGTTTCACGCAGTGCTGCTTGGCTGTTAGCACTGACAACTCTTCGCAAAGGTAGCTGCTCTCGGCCGTTAAGTGAAGGCGTTGTCCGTGGTGAGAGGTTGTAACGTTCTCTTAAAAGTTTTGTGTTTTTGTTTCCCAGTGAATATGAAAAGTGTAATGTTTGTGTCAGGCAGATTTACTGTGTGACGTGTTGTTGAGCAAATGACTTAATCTGCAAAACCGATACGCAGTTTTCATAATGAAATCAATCCCTCCGAAATTTACCCAGTCTCGCGAGAACCGAGTTCTGTGGCCCTGTGCAATAAACTGATAACATTTCCTATGCAAATAAACAATGGAATAAATTTTCTTTAGCTCTAGAGTTGCAACGGATGTAATCTTGGTATTCTGTTCTCTCAACAGTAGGCATAGAAAACATTCAATCACGGTACAGCAACGTGCAATGCCGGCCGTAAAATAGCTTCATACAAATAATGTCAGTAGATTGGTTGATAAATGAATATCCTTTCAAATGTTCAGTGAAAATGCTGGATACTGGCTCAGCGCTGTGCAATTCTGTCCGTGTTGAAGTTGTTACAAACATTAACACTTTCTGCTACATTAATATTTTTCTGATTTGATTTAAAAATCATTTGTTTTAAAAAATATTCCTTGGGTTCAAACAAACACGACATGGAAGAGAATGAGGTACTGATAAGGGTCTATCCTCAGACTTCAGATTGAAAATTGTATTCAAAATAAAGTTTATCCTTCACAAAAGTTTATCCTCCCAACTGTTCTAAAATTCTCACTTACTGTCGTAATCAAACACACTTGGATTGATTCATGACAAAAAGTCGAACATCGTTTGACGAAATAGATTCCAAAATTTAACTACTCTGTATCAGCATTACACACACAAAATATTACAAATCGGGTACAGCTAATGAATCTATACATTAAATCCGATGGTAAACATTTGGTTACTACATTCAAAGGTCAGCACTGCAAAAATTAGCGAAAGCCACATTGCGTTGCTGCATACTTAAAACTAAATATATAAAATTTCATTGCCTTACAAATCTATTCCAGTTGCTTTCCCTTTGAATTACAATATCGTTCATCACTTCATTTTATATAAAAAAAAGCTGTTTTATGCTGCGTCCATTGACCAACAACTAAATTCTCACAGCCGGTCACTAGTTTTAAGCCTTACATCCTACCTTTAACAGAGTACAATGACAACTGCTACTGCACTCCGCGCGCCCCTCCTTGCACTCGGTTCTGTCACTCAGGCATCTTTGGTTCAGTGGCGTCAAATGTACAGTCTCTTCTACATATGACAATCGTTCCAGGTCATTTTTCAAGATTTATATTACAAAATCGGGCTTCACGTACAAGTGGACCCCTCACAAGGTAATGCCCGAATTTTGGTATTCTCGGCATACTCTCGATACTGTGTGTCTCGGAATATTCAATTGCCTAACGATTTCCGAATTGTAATTCCCCATGTGTCCAGGTCCAACTACAACTCGCGTTAAAAGTCTTTTAATTCCCGTTGTGCGGCCACAATCATGTCTTGACATGACTCACCTGAGAACAAATGAGACAATTTTACTGGTTCACCTAATTTTCAGAAAATATTAACTGTAATCGATTAAGTCTGTTACTGACTACTAGAAAAAAAATATGCTCACAACTAAAAGCTTTCAGAGACGTTTGAACTCAGATTTTCGCATCTCGAGTAGTGACGTAAATTCAATTAATGGGTTTTACGCTGGTAATAGTTCGTTGAACACAACCCAAACATCGGTAAATACTTGTGATTCGCTTTATCTTCCAATCGCTGACCTAGTTAAGCAGAATATTATATCACAATGCTCGATTATATACCAACAAATTTCATCCGTCACATGTGCCGAACTATTATTTCACTTTGCATGACCATGCTTGTGTAAGAGCCAGTACAATGTCGATGCTGTGAAATGCTGTTCACAAATATTTCTATGGTAAAAAGGCTCCAATTTCTTCACAGGTTTCACAGTGTTACTAGGGTTTTCGTCGTACCCAGTCTATGTCTTGGACGCGAAGTCTGGGATACTGCATATCGCGTGGATGACTCTGCGATTATTTACAAACAAATTAACAACTAAATGCCCCAAAGAAGAAACAACGAGAAGGGGAAGACGAAGGCAAGATGAGCTTCAATCTTGTGATGGACACTCACTACAAAAATTGTAAGGGGTACAGAGAAGTGGAAGAAGTCGTGAGAGGCCTTTGAACAATAGCAGAACTCTTAATTGCTAGTAACAAACATAACAAATAAACAATGATAAACAAACTAATACAACACTTGGTGCCATTACTCGTGCCCCGGTGATCACCTCGAACCGTTGACATCTGCATACGAGGAATATGCTCGTGGTGCTGATTGTGGATGGATGGCTATAACTGGGACGTTGTCAAAGGTGTTTATGACTTATGTCAGATATAGCAATTCATCCAAGATTGATTTTTATCTCTTGTCATGCCGATGA
This sequence comes from Schistocerca nitens, assembly GCF_023898315.1. Lineage (NCBI taxonomy): Eukaryota > Metazoa > Arthropoda > Insecta > Orthoptera > Acrididae > Schistocerca > Schistocerca nitens. The sequence continues at coordinate 1,178,488,193 of NC_064614.1, forward strand.
TGCCGAAGGCATTTGAAGAAATTTTCTTCGACCACACGGCCTGTCCTCCAATATAAGCGTAGCTGCAGCTGCACGGGATTCAGCAAACATCTGCGATATATAGATGAATTGAGTTACCATCCACGCGTGTCACGTATCTGGCAAATTCAGGAGCCTTTAGGTATCCTGCATTCACACGATAAGGATGAAGCCGTAGTAACATGTATAGTTAAAGCTATACAAATTCATCTCAAGTATGACTATAGGAATGGAAACTGCCTGTGAAGTGAGAACTGTGGATTAAGCATTAACCCGTATGATAGATGGAACCTCGGAATCCCAAACGTCTATCCCTATACTCGATCTCTGAACTCAATAAATGCATGGTATCCAGCACAGACTAACAACAGCTTGATATACATTACATATATGCCTGATGTAGCTATTTCCAGTATACCTGATTCTTTTTCCTTTTGCTTAAGAATTCGAGGTAGGATACACGTGTTTCAATGGTTCAGCCTTGGACGAAATTCGAACTGGTGACCTCAGTCTTTCCGCCTTAGTTCCGTCTGGAAGAGGTCGCCCAGACAAACTTTTCCCCGTTTATATACGAGTACATAAAAAATGAAATGATCGTTTGGCATTGTTGGCCGGGATGCCCCATTCGAGAGAGTTCGGCTGCCGTATTGCAAGTCCACCGACGTGGTGACCTGCGAGTCAATGATGATGAAAGACACACAACACCCAATCCCCTGCCGGGAATGGAACCCGGGCCCCCTGTGTGGTAAGCGGTAACGCTACCACTACGCTATGGCGGTTGACCACGAGTACATAGAAAACGTCAGACTCGGACATATGTCTGCTATAGCCGCTAATTAATGGCATTTATCAACTGTACAGCACACTTATCAATTATTTGTTCGAATACAAGCAAGTTTCTTACGAACTAGTTCACAAATTTTTACTCCTGGACAAACACAGGCACTCACAGACGAACATAAACTCAAAATCGTCCATGTAAGGGGTCGGATTAGAACCCATGGCTCCTGAAAAAGCATCTCTGTCTTGGCCTACGCGGCCTCTACACGCTGGAGTCACATAGCTTTTGTTGTTGTTGTGGTCCTCAGTCCTGAGACTGGTTTGATGCAGCTCTCCATGCTACTCTATCCTGTGCAAGCTTCTTCATCTCCCAGTATCTACTGCAACTTACATCCTTCTGAATCTGCTTAGTGTATTGATCTCTTGGTCTCCCTCTACGATTTTTACCCTCCACGCTGCCCTCCAATGCTAAATTTGTTATCCCTTAATGCCTCAAAACATGTCCTACCAACCGATCCCTTCTTCTAGTCAAGTTGTGCCACAAACTCCTCTTCTCCCCAATCCCACTCAATACCTCCTCATTAGTTACGTGATCTACCCACCTTATCTTCAGCATTCTTCTGTAGCACCACATTTCGAAAGCTTCTATTCTCTTCTTGTCCAAACTGGTTATCGTCCATGTTTCACTTCCATACATGGCTACACTCCATACAAATACTTTCAGAAACGACTTCCTGACACTTAAATCTATACTCGATGTTAACAAATTTCTCTTCTTCAGAAAAGATCCTCCATCATGAACCATGGACCTTGCCGTTGGTGGGGAGGCTTGCGTGCCTCAGCGATACAGATGGCCGTACCGTAGGTGCAACCACAACGGAGGGGTATCTGTTGAGAGGCCAGACAAACATGTGATTCCTGAAGAGGGGCAGCAGCCTTTTCAGTAGTTGCAGGGGCAACAGTCTGGATGATTGACTGATCTGGCCTTGTAACATTAACCAAAACGGCCTTGCTGTGCTGGTACTGCGAACGGCTGAAAGCAAGGGGAAACTACAGCTGTAATTTTTCCCGAGGACATGCAGCTTTACTGTATGATTAAATGATGATGGCGTCCTCTTGGGTAAAATATTCCGGAGGTAAAATAGTCCCCCATTCGGATCTCCGGGCGGGGACTACTCAAGAGGACGTCGTTATCAGGAGAAAGAAAACTGGCATTCTACGGATCGGAGCGTGGAATGTCAGATCCCTTAATCGGGCAGGTAGGTTAGAAAATTTAAAAAGGGAAATGGATAGGTTAAAGTTAGATATAGTGGGAATTAGTGAAGTTCGGTGGCAGGAGGAACAAGACTTTTGGTCAGGTGATTACAGGGTTATAAATACAAAATCAAATAGGGGTAATGCAGGAGTAGGTTTAATAATGAATAAAAAAATAGGAGTGCGGGTTAGCTACTACAAACAGCATAGTGAACGCATTATTGTGGCCAAGATAGACACGAAGCCCATGCCTACTACAGTAGTACAAGTTTATATGCCAACTAGCTCTGCAGATGATGAAGAAATTGATGAAATGTATGACGAGATAAAAGAAGTTATTCAGGTAGTGAAGGGAGACGAAAATTTAATAGTCATGGGTGACTGGAATTCGTCAGTAGGAAAAGGGAGAGAAGGAAACATAGTAGGTGAATATGGATTGGGGGGAAGAAATGAAAGAGGAAGCCGCCTTGTAAAATTTTGCACAGAGCATAACTTAATCATAGCTAACACTTGGTTCAAGAATCATAAAAGAAGGTTGTATACCTGGAAGAATCCTGGAGATACTAATAGGTATCAGATAGATTATATAATGGTAAGACAGAGATTTAGGAACCAGGTTTTAAATTGTAAGACATTTCCAGGGGCAGATGTGGATTCTGACCACAATCTATTGGTTATGAACTGCAGATTGAAACTGAAGAAACTGCAAAAAGGTGGGAATTTAAGGAGATGGGACCTGGATAAACTGAAAGAACCAGAGTTTGTACAGAGTTTCAGGGAGAGCATAAGGGAACAATTGACAGGAATGGGGGAAAGAAATACAGTAGAAGAAGAATGGGTAGCTTTGAGGGATGAAGTAGTGAAGGCAGCAGAGGATCAAGTAGGTAAAAAGACGAGGGCTAGTAGAAATCCTTGGGTAACAGAAGAAATATTGAATTTAATTGATGAAAGGAGAAAATATAAAAATGCAGTAAATGAAGCAGGCAAAAGGGAATACAAACGTCTCAAAAATGAGATTGACAGAAAGTGCAAAATGAATAAGCAGGGATGGCTAGAGGACAAATGTAAGGATGTAGAGGCTTGTCTCACTAGGGGTAAGATAGATACTGCCTACAGGAAAATTAAAGAGACCTTTGGAGAGAAGAGAACCACTTGTATGAATATCAAGAGCTCAGATGGCAACCCAGTTCTAAGCAAAGAAGGGAAGGCAGAAAGGTGGAAGGAGTATATAGAGGGTCTATACAAGGGCGATGTACTTGAGGACAGTATTATGGAAATGGAAGAGGATGTAGATGAAGATGACATGGGAGATAAGATACTGCGTGAAGAGTTTGACAGAGCACTGAAAGACCTGAGTCGAAACAAGGCCCCGGGAGTAGACAACATTCCATTAGAACTACTGATGGCCTTGGGAGAGCCAGTCATGACAAAACTCTACCATCTGGTGAGCAAGATGTATGAGACAGGCGAAATACCCACAGACTTCAAGAAGAATATAATAATTCCAATCCCAAAGAAAGCAGGTGTTGACAAATGTGAAAATTACCGAACTATCAGTTTAATAAGTCACAGCTGCAAAATACTAACGCGAATTCTTTACAGACGAATGGAAAAACTGGTAGAAGCGAACCTCGGGGAAGATCAGTTTGGATTCCGTAGAAATGTTGGAACTCGTGAGGCAATACTAACCTTACGACTTATCTTAGAAGAAAGATTAAGAAAAGGCAAACCTACGTTTCTTGCATTTGTCGACTTAGAGAAAGCTTTTGACAACGTTAACTGGAATACTCTCTTTCAAATTCTGAAGGTGGCAGGGGTAAAATACAGGGAGCGAAAGGCTATTTACAATTTGTACAGAAACCAGATGGCAGTTATAAGGGTCGAGGGGCATGAAAGGGAAGCAGGGGTTGGGAAAGGAGTGAGACAGGGTTGTAGCCTCTCCCCGATGTTATTCAATCTGTATATTGAGCAAGCAGTAAAGGAAACAAAAGAAAAATTCGGAGTAGGTATCAAAATTCATGGAGAAGAAGTAAAAACTTTGAGGTTCGCCGATGACATTGTAATTCTGTCAGAGACAGCAAAGGACTTGGAAGAGCAGTTGAACGGAATGGACAGTGTCTTGAAAGGAGGATATAAGATGAACATCAACAAAAGCAAAACGAGGATAATGGAATGTAGTCAAATTAAATCGGGGGATGCTGAGGGGATTAGATTAGGAAATGAGACACTTAAAGTAGTAAAGGAGTTTTGCTATTTGGGGAGCAAAATAACTGATGATGGTCGAAGTAGAGAGGATATAAAATGTAGACTGGCAATGGCAAGGAAAGCGTTTCTGAAGAAGAGAAATTTGTTAACATCGAGTATAGATTTAAGTGTCAGGAAGTCGTTTCTGAAAGTATTTGTATGGAGTGTAGCCATGTATGGAAGTGAAACATGGACGATAACTAGTTTGGACAAGAAGAGAATAGAAGCTTTCGAAATGTGGTGCTATAGAAGAATGCTGAAGATAAGGTGGGTAGATCACGTAACTAATGAGGAGGTATTGAATAGGATTGGGGAGAAGAGAAGTTTGTGGCACAACTTGACCAGAAGAAGGGATCGGTTCGTAGGACATGTTTTGAGGCATCAAGGGATCACAAATTTAGCATTGGAGGGCAGCGTGGAGGGTAAAAATCGTAGAGGGAGACTAAGAGATCAATACACTAAGCAGATTCAGAAGGATGTAGGTTGCAGTAGGTACTGGGAGATGAAGAAGCTTGCACAGGATAGAGTAGCATGGAGAGCTGCATCAAACCAGTCTCAGGACTGAAGACCACAACAACAACAACAACAACAACAGAAAAGATTTCCTTGCCATTGCCAGTCTACATTTTATATCCTCTCTACTTCGACCATCATCAGTTATTTTACTCCCTAAATAGCAAAACTCCTTTACTACTTTAAGTGTCTCATTTCCTAATCTAATCCCCTCAGCATCACCCGATTTAATTTGACTACATTCCATTATCCTCGTTTTGCTTTTGTTGATGTTCATCTTATATCCTCCTTTCAAGACACTGTCCATTCCGTTCAACTGCTCTTCCAAGTCCTTTGCTGTCTCTGACAGAATTACAATGTCATCGGCGAACCTCAAAGTTTTTACTTCTTCTCCATGAATTTTAATACATACTCCGAATTTTTCTTTCTTTCCTTTACTGCTTGCTCAATATACAGATTGAATAACATCTGGGAGAGGCTACAACCCTGTCTCACTCCTTTCCCAACCACTGCTTCCCTTCCATGCCCCTCGACTCTTATAACTGCCATCTGGTTTCTGTGCAAATTGTAAATACCCTTTCGCTCCTTGTATTTTACCCCTGCCTCCTTCAGAATTTGAAAGAGAGTATTCCAGTTAACGTTGTCAAAAGCTTTCTCTAAATCTACAAATGCTAGAAACGTAGGTTTGCCTTTTCTTAATCTTTCTTCTAAGATAAGTCGTAAGGTTAGTATTGCCTCACGTGTTACAACATTTCTACGGAATCCAAACTGATCTTCCCCGAGGTCCGCTTCTACCAGTTTTTCCATTCGTCTGTAAAGAATTCGCGTTAGTATTTTGCAGCTGTGACTTATTAAACTGATAGTTCGGTAATTTTCACATCTGTCAATACCTGCTTTCTTTGGGATTGGAATTATTATATTCTTCTTGAAGTCTGTGGGTATTTCGCCTGTCTCATACATCTTGCTCACCAGATGGTAGAGTTTTGTCATGAATGGCTCTCCCAAGGCCACCAGTAGTTCTAATGGAATGTTGTCTACTCCCGGGGCCTTGTTTCGACTCAGGTCTTTCAGTGCTCTGTCAAACTCTTCATGCAGTATCTTATCTCCCATTTCATCTTCATCTACATCTTCTTCCATTTCCATAATATTGTCCTCAAGTACATCGCTCTTGTATAAACCCTCTATATACTCCTTCCACCTTTCTGCCTTCCCTTCTTTGCTTAGAACTGGGTTGCCATCTGAGCTCTTGATATTCATACAAGTGGTTCTCTTCTCTCCAAAGGTCTCTTTAATTTTCCTGTAGGCAGTATCTATCTTACCCCTAGTGAGACAAGCCTCTACATCCTTACATTTGTCCTCTAGCCATCCCTGCTTAGCCATTTTGCACTTCCTGTCAATCTCATTTTTGAGACGTTTGTATTTCTTTTTGCCTGCTTCATTTACTGCATTTTTATATTTTCTCCTTTCATCAATTAAATTCAATATTTCTTCTGTTACTCAAGGATTTCTATTAGCCCTCGTCTTTTTACCTACTTGATCCTCTGCTGCCTTCACTACTTCATCCCTCAGAGCTACCCATTCTTCTTCTACTGTATTTCTTTCCCCCACTCCTGTCAATTGTTCCCTTATGCTCTCCCTGAAACTCTCTACAATGGTTCTTTCAGTTTATCCAGGTCCCATCTCCTTAAATTCCCACCTTTTTGCAGTTTCTTCAGTTTCAATCTGCAGTTCATAACCAATAGATTGTGGTCAGAATCCACATCTGCCCCTGGAAATGTCTTACAATTTAAAACCTGGTTCCTAAATCTCTGTCTTACCATTATATAATCTATCTGATACCTATTAGTATCTCCAGGATTCTTCCAGGTATACAACCTTCTTTTATGATTCTTGAACCAAGTGTTAGCTATGATTAAGTTATGCTCTGTGCAAAATTTTACAAGGCGGCTTCCTCTTTCATTTCTTCCCCCCAATCCATATTCACCTACTATGTTTCCTTCTCTCCCTTTTCCTACTGACGAATTCCAGTCACCCATGACTATTAAATTTTCGTCTCCCTTCACTACCTGAATAACTTCTTTTATCTCGTCATACATTTCATCAATTTCTTCATCATCTGCAGAGCTAGTTGGCATATAAACTTGTACTACTGTAGTAGGCATGGGCTTCGTGTCTATCTTGGCCACAATAATGCGTTCACTATGCTGTTTGTAGTAGCTAACCCGCACTCCTATTTTTTTATTCATTATTAAACCTACTCCTGCATTACCCCTATTTGATTTTGTATTTATAACCCTGTAATCACCTGACCAAAAGTCTTGTTCCTCCTGCCACCGAACTTCACTAATTCCCACTATATCTAACTTTAACCTATCCATTTCCCTTTTTAAATTTTCTAACCTACCTGCCCGATTAAGGGATCTGACATTCCACGCTCCGATCCGTAGAATGCCAGTTTTCTTTCTCCTGATAACGACGTCCTCTTGAGTAGTCCCCGCCCGGAGATCCGAATGGGGGACTATTTTACCTCCGGAATATTTTACCCAAGAGGACGCCATCATCATTTAATCATACAGTAAAGCTGCAGGTCCTCGGGAAAAATTACGGCTGTAGTTTCCCCTTGCTTTCAGCCGTTCGCAGTACCAGCACAGCAAGGCCGTTTTGGTTAATGTTACAAGGCCAGACCAGTCAATCATCCAGACTGTTGCCCCTGCAACTACTGAAAAGGCTGCTGCCCCCCTTCAGGAACCACATGTTTGTCTGGCCTCTCAACAGATACCCCTCCGTTGTGGTTGCACCTACGGTACGGCCATCTGTATCGCTGAGGCACGCAAGCCTCCCCACCAACGGCAAGGTCAATGGTTCATAGCTTTACGGGCAGATTAAAGCGGCTAGTCTGAAATAACATCGCGGGCAGTCAGTTGCAGTGGCTCACTGGGAGCGTTCAGTTAGAGTCATCGCTCTGATTGAACAAGGCAAGATTTCGTTTAGAGATGTAGGCAGGAGACACGGCGTGCCACCCACTATTGCAAAGAGACGGCGGAAGATTTATGCTGAAAGAGGCACTATCAGCAGAATTCCTGGCTCAGGCAGGATTGCACAAAGCGGGAAGACAGAGATTGTGCGTAAGAGCCGATAGTTCTCCTTCCCAAACGCGATGCAGTTGCGACGAGAGACAAACTTTCCCGTTTCCAGTGACACAGTTCTCCGAAGGCTGAGGGAAGTTGTACTGCATTCACGAAGATCCACTGTAAAACAGAAACTCAGCGAAGAAAATGTATTATACCTGTTGGCATTTGCAGAGCTCCATCTGATTGCGGCGCGGTAAATCGTAATTTTCACGGATGAGGAGGTGTTTTTCACGTGCAACGACGGCCAAAGATTAGTTCCAATATTGAAAACGAGCACTGCCCTACCCAACGACTCTACCTTATTATCACCCACTCGTCGCAATCTATAACCTGAGGAACCCAGTCTCGTCATGCCTAGGAGGTTCAGAGGGACGACTGACTTTGAAACTTCTTTATTAAAATTCTTTTCTGCTTCTATTGCTGAATGAAATAGGAAGTTAAAGCTTCCACGTTATTTAATTCTGAAAGAGCTGAGTAAAACTGAGCGTACTAAGCCTACTTTCTCTTTACTTATTCTTATCAAGTCCACACTGACCCACAGTATTCTAGCGCAACGCAGTCTGACTGCTCAAAAAAAATTACAGTCTGACTTCAAATAATTAATTCAAAAGAGTGGCCCTGACTGAAAAGAAATATTAACAATAACTTATACATTTCATTAAGCAATTATCTCACAAAAATCTTCATTACACGAACTACTGCAAGGTAGCGAGCGCCAGTACTGCCAGCTGAATATAAGATTCTAACTACTGAAGACACGAACTTCTAATGAGGATATGGTTATCAAAGGAAATATTTTTTTGCGGAGCAAACGATGTATTTACCTTAATAATGTGGCAACCAGTTCAAAAATCATATAATACAGGGCTATTACAAATGATTGAAGCGATTTCATAAATTCACTGTAGCTCCATTTATTGACATATGGTCACGACACACTACAGATACGTAGAAAAACTCATAAAAGTTTTGTTCGGCTGAAGCCGCACTTCAGGTTTCTGCTGCCAGAGCGCTCGAGAGCGCAGTGAGACAAAATGGCGACAGGAGCCGAGAAAGCGTATGTCGTGCTTGAAATGCACTCACATCAGTCAGTCATAACAGTGCAACGACACTTCAGGACGAAGTTCAACAAAGATCCAACAACTGCTAACTCCATTCGGCGATGGTATGCGCAGTTTAAAGCTTCTGGATGCCTCTGTAAGGGGAAATCAACGGGTCGGCCTGCAGTGAGCGAAGAAACGGTTGAACGCGTGCGGGCAAGTTTCACGCGTAGCCCGCGGAAGTCGACGAATAAAGCAAGCAGGGAGCTAAACGTACCACAGGATCATGCTCGACCGCACTTCCATCATGATGTTCGGCATTTCTTAAACAGGAGATTGGAAAACCGATGGATCGGTCGTGGTGGAGATCATGATCAGCAATTCATGTCATGGCCTCCACACTCTCCCGACTTAACCCCATGCAATTTCTTTCTGTGGGGTTATGTGAAAGATTCAGTGTTTAAACCTCCTCTACCAAGAAACGTGCCAGAACTGCGAGCTCGCATCAACGATGCTTTCGAACTCATTGATGGGGACATGCTGCGCCGAGTGTGGGAGGAACTTGATTATCGGCTTGATGTCTGCCGAATCACTAAAGGGGCACATATCGAACATTTGTGAATGCCTAAAAAAACTTTTTGAGTTTTTGTACGTGTGTGCAAAGCATTGCAGAGCTGTGAAATCGCTTCAATCATTTGTAATAACCCTGTATATAAACGTCCGTGACATCCAATTCCAAAAGATTATATAATCATCGACAAATTACATTTCCAGGATTGACACACGTCCAGATCGTGCGCTCGAGCTAACACTTCAAACCTCTAACCTCCATCACTTCTGGCTATTCTCTCCCACATCCATCACTGCTGGCTGTTCACCCCCAACTGCCCAACAGTACTTCCATCGCTGCTGGCGACTAACTTCCAAATGCCCAACATTACTGGCGATTAACTGCTTACAACGAGTCTAACCAGCCACAGAGTCTCTTACTAAGAAAGCGCAGTCAGAGATCCAATGCAAAGCGCTACACAGCGCTGCCAACACAGAATGCAGCCCACTTACAACATGTGCGCATCTGTGTCCATCAAAAATTTAAGTTCCTTGCCTTTTACACAACCCGACAAGCAGCATATCGTCTGCGCTTATATTTCAGCAATGTTACGTCCTATTGGGAATGCTTTCCGACGGACGTAGGACTCCCGTTTGTGTTTAGCGGCTGCTTCTGTTGCCGTTTCTTCCCTTTTCCGAAATTTCGACGATGCTGAAACTGCTTCTGTACGTGACCTTTACGTCCGGATTTATAATAGTTTGCTTTCGTAGAAAAAATATAGTGGTCCATACATTCTTCGGTCGTAATGTCGATTTCCTCTAGCCGCATTACGACCACAAGAGCCTCTTCCAAATCCTCTAGATATACCATTCTCACTGTAAATGACATCTCTGCGGAGGTACCAGGTAAGAGAAACTGAAAAGCCCAGAAATCTTACAAAACTTAAAACGAACGGGCCTAAATACGTTTTCCTAACATTCCCTTTAAACAGTGACAAATCAGCAGAGTCATCTGGTTTAACAAATGACACTTTCAGTGTGCTACTGATCTCCCTTCGAATTGGCATGGCCCACAGTAACACAAACACACTCCAAAGGAGGCCTTTAACGAAGAGTTGTAACGTCCGCTTAGAAAAACTATGAATGACTGTGCTAGTAAACCTCTACGTTATTTGATAGAAAGACAGCTGAGTAAAACTGAACGTACTCAGACAGTTCTCTCTTTACTTATTCTGATCATCACTAAACTGACACACAATATTTTTTAGCGCAACGCAATCTGACTTTCAAAAATCCCTACAAAAGAATGGCCCTGACTAACGATAACCCATACCTTTCATGAATCACTTACCTCACAAAAATCTTCGTTACTCGAACTACTGCAATACAGCGAGCGCCAATATTGCCAGCTAAATAAAAGATTCTAACTGCTGAAGGCACTAACTACTGATAGGCATAGTTAGCAAATGAAAGAGAACAGACAATGTATTTACTTTAATAGTGTTCAAAAGTCATCATATATATATATATATATATATATATATATATATATATATATATATATATATATATATTGGTCTTTAAATATGTCTGCTTGTGTCTGTATGTGTGGATGGATATATGTGTGTGTGCGAGTGTATACCTGTCCTTTTTTCCCCCTAAGGTAAATCTTTCCGCTCCCGGGATTGGAATGACTCCTTACCCTCTCCCTTAAAACCCACATCCTTTCGTCTTTCCCTCTCCTTCCCTCTTTCCTGATGAGGCAACAGTTTGTTGCGAAAGCTTGAATTTTGTGTGTATATTTGTGTTTGTTTGTGTGTCTATCGACCTGCCAGCGCTTTTGTTTGGTAAGTCTCATCATCTTTCTTTTTAGATATATTTTTTCCACGTGGAATGTTTCCCTCTGTTACATATATATATATATATATATATATATATATATATATATATATATATATATATATGAGGTGTGGCTAGAAAAAAAGCGGACTAGTACTGGTGAAACAATAAAACGAATGCAATAAGGCTGAAAGTCGTGTGGCCTGTCACGTGACTCTCGCTCCGCCTACTGCTCGAGTTTCATCTGCCTCCTGCACTCAGTCTGCCCGTGGCGTCTGTTTTAAGTAGTTGACGTTTTGTCTGTGCGTCGGAAAATGTTGAGTGTACAGAAAGAACAGCGTGTTAACATCAAATTTTGTTTCAAACTAGGAAAATCTGCAAGTGAAACGTTTGTAATGTTACAAAAAGTGTACGGCGATGATTGTTTATCGCGAACACAAGTGTTTGAGTGGTTTAAACGATTTAAAGATGGCCGCGAAGACACCAGTGATGACACTCGCACTGGCAGACCACTGTCAGCAAAAACTGATGCAAACATTGAAAAAATCGGTAAACTTGTTCGACAAGATCGCCGTTTAACAATCAGAGCAGTGTCTGAGTTAACAGGAGTTGACAAGGAAAGTGTCGAACAAGTTTACCGATTTTTTCAATGTTTGCATCAGTTTTTGCTGACAATGGTCTGCCAGTGCGAGTGTCATCACTGGCGTCTTCGCGGCCATCTTTAAATCGTTTAAACCACTCAAACACTTGTGTTCGCGATAAACAATCATCGCCGTACACTTGTTGTAACATTACAAACGTTTCACTTGCAGATTTTCATAGTTTGAAACAAAATTTGATGTTAACACGCTGTTCTTTCTGTACACTCAACATTTTCCGACGCACAGACAAAACGTCAACTACTTAAAACAGACGCCACGGGCAGACTGAGTGCAGGAGGCAGATGAAACTCGAGCAGTAGGCGGAGCGAGAGTCACGTGACAGGCCACGCGACTTTCAGCCTTATTGCATTCGTTTTATTGTTTCACCAGTACTAGTCCGGTTTTTTTCTAGCCACACCTCGTATATTCATGACATCCATCTTTACAAATTTCTTATTCTGGCGGACACACGTCCAGATCGTCCGCTTATAGTAATCTCTCAAACTCCGCCATCTCTCTCCCCACATCCATCACTGCTGGCGGCTCACCTCCAACTGCCCAGCGCTACACGCTGTTCCATCCAACTGCCCAACACTACACAAGCGAATATTCCAACAATGAGTCCAACCAGCCACAGACTGCACACAGCGCAGTCAGCGATTTTCATACAGAGCGCAACGTGGCGTTACGAACATAAAAACCTAAACAGCCCACTTACAGAGATCACTCAACACAAATTTTGTGATGCTGTAGACGTAGCTTCACTGCCACCGACGTCTTGAAGTGACAGACACTCTGACACAAATGTTACGTGGCAGAACCACTTCCTGACGCCAATGTCACGACCCCGGCCTTTGGGTCGCATTGCAGTCAGGAAGTCGAGTGATACGTGAGGGTGAGCGGTCCAGTGTACTCCCGGAAGCGTCAGTGATACAGCGTTATCTGTAAATACATTTATTGGTTGAGCACGAGTTGCAAAGGTTAAGCTTCGTCAAAGCCGCAGGCAGCAGGGGTCGGGTACGGGGTACACGTGACACGGGGGAATGCTGATGCCTCGTCAGCACATCATGACGTCACTGCCGCGTCACTGCCTCGACTGAGTGGAGAGCTGGAGACAGTGGTGGGTGACGTAGGCACAGCCTGCCCAACATACTACACTGATCCAGATTAGGTACCATCTTAGCAATCTCAATGATCGCACAGCTGGGGTTGCGTCAGATTTGACTGTCTTGCTGTTGACGTCAGCAAGCAGGCAGCAGGTTGGTCATTATCGAACAGCTTGTAGTGGTTTCACTGCAACTTATTGGACTGTCACTCTCTCTGGATCTTCTACACGGACTGAATGGCCAGGTGTCTTGTGCTCTGAAAGCTGTGTTATTTATAGGAGCCGAGCTCCCACCTGTGACGCGGTGGTTCTGAGTACATGGGCGTATTTGTGGTCACTTTTCAGAACTACCTTACCTTGCCTCACTGTGGTAATTTCAATAATGTCTCTAGGACAAGGTTTGACTTTGTAGCGATGCCTGGACGCAGAGTTACGTCACAATGCCTTGCTAACTAGTCCAGGGGTGTTTGCATCTCTCCTGATTTCGATGTCTGTTGCATTGGCGGTACGTCATGTTGACACAGCGAGTGGCACAGCAGCTCCAAACTACTCCATTCTGAGCTCGCCTGATGAAACTTTAATAAAAATTTTAGACCTGCACAATAAAATTATTCTGCTGTATATCAGTGCTCTCTTCTTCCTAACATTAGTGTCATTTATAACATTCCTAACTACAGACAGAGTCTGCTGAACATATCCTCGATTCTAGATGCTATCGATGGCAATACGGCTATGAGGGAGTGGACTGACAGCTACTGCTAAGATCCAGCAGAATGACCCATTTTTGATCCCATAAACAGCTGTGAGGTCTTTCTCCAATGTGTGTTCGCCGGGATGGCGCGAGCTTTCGAGAGGCAGATATTTGAATAGTAGTACGTCGTTTTTCCTCTACCACAATGACAACTTTGAGACACTTAAAAATGAACATGAGCAGTCATAACAGCAAGAAACTTCTTTTCCTATGATGTTCTGGTTACGGTCTGTTTTAGACCATCTTCAGACCTCACACCAAGATGGTAGACGTTGGCCGGCCGCGGTGGTCTAGCGGTTCTGGCGCTGCAGTCCGGAACCGCGGGACTGCTACGGTCGCAGGTTCGAATCCTGCCTCGGGCATGGGTGTGTGTGCTGTCCTTAGGTTAGTTAGGTTTAAGTATTTCTAAGTTCTAGGGGACTTATGACCACAGCAGTTGAGTCCCATAGTGCTCAGAGCCATTTGAACCATGGTAGACGTTGGCGGCATGAGGAGCAAGCGCCAGGTCTCCGCGAACGCAAAGAACTGACTGTTTCGTGGACTTGTAGCGGCTGCTTCTTTCACCGCCACCGTCTACCATTATGGCGCTAGGTCTGGAGATGGTCTAAATCAGACCGAAACCGGTAACATCATAGAAAAAGAAGTTTCTTGCGTTTATAGCTGTTCATGTTAATTTTTAAGCAATAAAAGAAACCGCTGTTCTCCAAGAGAAATGTTCTCAAAAATTACATTTTAGACACTTGCATGCGTCGCTTTGAGATTTGGTTTTTGTGTCTATGTGCACTCGACAATGAGACTGTGATTAGAGAGACGAAGGACGATTACCATCTGGAAGCACTGCTAAGAGACAGTATACCAATTGATAACGAGATGAAGTCCCTGTGCTTCAAAGGTACAGACGCCAATGATTTTCTACGTAAGTTCTAGAAATTATTATAGATTTTCCACATGCCACTTGTGTTTTCCTTCGGAATTGTTACACGCCACTCTAATCAATGTCGTTTAGTTTTCCTTATTTGCACGAGTATTGGAACCATCCAGAGGCAGGTTTGCCGGAACCATCGAAGGATGTGTTTGTTGTCCCTCTCAAGACCGCGCGTGGGCCGATCAATACTGTTCACTGCTTTCGCTCCAGCCTAGCTCACCGACAATGCATTCGCCGCTCCCTGGTACATCTCGACATTGGTCATCACCTCGACATTAGCCATCACTTCTTCCTGGAACTAGCAGCAGCCCCCCAATCCCTTCTGTTAATAAGAGCACCAGGTTGGACGCACGCCAGCTTTGAGCTACTATGTGATTACAGGTGCTGTTGGGAACCGGATGTTGCATGTCCGCAAAGATACCTCTAATGCAGGCTAACGAGACCTTAACACATTCCTTAACTCATGTCAACCAATTTTGCAAACGGAGCTTCCCAAAATCGTCCTATCAAGTGCACAGGTGCTCTTTGTTGTGAGCTCAGACACTCCTCAGAAGAATGTAATGACGCAGAACAAAACACCATTGTCTATGGAGTGATATTGCGGGTAAAAGCAAATGGAGATTGGTTCTTTTTTGAGTGTTATCTGGGCCATTTTTCCAAGATGCAGGAAAAGGAGCCTATCTAACTAACCATCCCTGTTGGGTAAATGAAATTTTATTTGTCGCATATGATTAGTGAAAAAAGAATAGAAGCTAGAATTATCTTAATGACGAGAATGTATTTTATTTGTATCAGCAGAATCTCTCATGCTTGTCAGCTACTAATAAAGTAATACATGGCGGTGGAAAGTAATGTAAGTATTTCAGCGCTAATATTAGCATAGACGAGTGATACTTTTGTAAATGGATCAGACTTCGAAAACCAAATCCTGCAGAAACGCAGTCCTTTTATTGATCATGCAGTATGCATTTAAGACCAGAGCAGTGGCTGTCGATCAATAGCAGAACTGTATTAATAACACCAACGTCCTTTCGCCCAGGATTACAGCTCTGAAAAATAAATTAAAAAATCAGGTTAGGACAAAAAATTTTAGTAACATTACGCCTCGTTAAATGATTTTTAAATAAAATTTGATTAGTGTAAGTTATGCAAGAGCATCACCTTCTGACACCCGTGCAAACAGGTAAGGTGATAAGAGACAACTGATACATGAGGAAGTACCTCGGGAGTATCAAAAGTTTTCAGACAAAAAACATAACGAAAACATTGCAGAGAATACAGTGTCGTATTATCTGACACTCTGGAAAGCTGTCGATTTATTTTTCTGTGTTTAATGTCCTATTAGATAGACCCCTCGAATGGTGTTAGCACAGTTTGTTGTAGTTGACTTAACGACGTCATTCAGCTGATCACAGCGGTACGGCACTTACCTAGAGAAGTTCATTACTTTACATGGTCTATTACCATCACAGTTGATCTGTAGTCATAAACAGTGTCGATCAATACACATTGTTGTTGTTGTTGTTGTGGTCTTCAGTCCTGAGACTGGTTTGATGCAGCTCTCCATGCTACTCTGTCCTGTGCAAGCTTCTTCCTCTCCCAGTACCTACGGCAACCTACATCCTTCTGAATCTGCTTAGTGTATTCATCTCTTGGTCTCCTTCTACGGTTTTTACCCTCCACGCTGCCCTCCAATGCTAAATTTGTGATCCCTTGATGCCTCAATACATGTACTACCAACCGATCCCTTCTTCTAGTCAAGTTGTGCCACAAACTTCTCTTCTCCCCAATCCTATTCAATACCTCCTCATTAGTTACGTGATCTACCCACCTTAACTTTCACTATTCTTCTGTAGCACCACATTTCGAAAGCTCCTATTCTCTTCTTGTCTAAACTATTTATCGTCCATGTTTCACTTCCATACAAATACTTTCAGAAACGACTTCCTGACATTTAAATCTATACTCGATGTTAACAAATTTCTCTTCTTCAGAAACGATTTCCTTGCCATTGCCAGTCTACATTTTATATCCTTTCTACTTCGACCATCATCAGTTATTTTACTCCCTAAATAGCAAAACTCCTTTACTACTTTAAGTGTCTCATTTCCTAATCTAATTCCCTCAGCATCATCCGATTTAATTTGACTACATTCCATTATCCTCGTTTTGCTTTTGTTGATGTTCATCTTATATCCTCCTTTCAAGACACTGTCCATTCGGGTCAACTGCTCTTCCAAGTCCTTTGCTGTCTCTGACAGAATTACGTCATCGGCGAACCTCAAAGTTTTTACTTCTTCTCCATGAATTTTAATACCTACTCGGACTTTTTCTTTTGTTTCCTTTACTGCTTGCTCAATATACAGATTGAATAACATCGGGGAGAGGCTACAACCCTGTCTCACTCCCTTCCCAACTACTGCTTCCCTTTCATGTCCCTCGACTCTTATAACTGCCATCTGGTTTCTGTACAAATTGTAAATAGCCTTTCGCTCCTTGTATTTTACCCCTGCCACCTTTAGAATGTGAAAGAGAGTATTCCAGCCAACATTCAAATGGCTCTGAGCACTATGGGACTCAACTGCTGTGGTCATAAGTCCCCTAGAACTTAGAACTACTTAAACCTAACTAACCTAAGGACAGCACACAACACCCAGCCATCACGAGGCAGAGAAAATCCCTGACCCCGCCGGGAATCGAACCCGGGAACCCGGGCGTGGGAAGCGAGAACGCTACCGCACGACCACGAGATGCGGGCCCAGCCAACATTGTCAAAAGCTTTCTCTAAGTCTACAAATGCTAGAAACGTAGGTTTGCCTTTTCTTAATCTTTCTTCTAAGATAAGTCGTAAGGTTAGTATTGCCTCACGTGTTCCAACATTTCTGCGGAATCCAAATTGATCTTCCCCGAGGTCCGCTTCTACCAGTTTTTCCATTCGTCTGTAAAGAATTCGCGTTAGTATTTTGCAGCTGTGACTTATTAAACTGATAGTTCGGTAATTTTCACATCTGTCAACACCTGCTTTCTTTGGTATTGGAATTATTATATTCTTCTTGAAGTCTGAGGGTATTTCGCCTGTATCATACATTTTGCTCACCAGATGGTATAATTTTGTCAGGACTGGCTCTCCCAAGGCTGTCAGTAGTTCTAATGGAATGTTGTCTACTCCCAGGGCCTTGTTTCGACTTAGGTCTTTCAGTGCTCTGTCAAACTGTTCACGCAGTATCTTATCTCCCATTTCGTCTTCATCTACATCCTCTTCCATTTCCATAATATTGTCCTCAAGTACATCGCCCTTGTATAAACCCTCTATATACTCCTTCCACCTTTCTGCCTTCCCTTCATTACATTTCATATATACACGCATACTGACGTCCTTAAAAGAATTTTTTCTTTTCGTAGTTCAAAAATTCGTGACTCTTTTTTATTTTTTATTTTTTACTTCGAGCGTAGTGTTTCTACAGCAGATACACATTAAAAACTGTTTGATTATCACTTTGAAGAAGTCTAAAAATTGTTGTCGCTAAGCAGTTACAAAGAATTTAAAACAGTTCAGATGATACGATTTCAACACTCGTCGAAATGAACACGGGACAGGGCACAGATGGCGTCAATGGCTGTCGCACGTCGCCAGTCGGATGGGGTGGACCCAGGCGACGAGTTGCAAGGTCGGACTGGAATGTGGCGTCACGAACCAACCGAGTTGTTGTCGCTCGTACAGGCATCGGCTGTCCAGCACGGAGCAGGTTCCATCTAAAAAATGTTCAAATGTGTGTGAAATCTTATGGGACTTAACTGCGAAGGTCATGAGTCCCTATGCTTACACACTACTTAACCTAAATTATCCTAAGGACAAACACACACACACCCATGCCCGAGGGAGAACTCGAACCTCCGCCGGGACCAGCCGCACAGTCCAGGACTGCAGTGCCTGAGACGCTCGGCGGTTCCATCTAACAATCATATAGTGGAATCAGAAACGTCTTTGCACAGCTCGTAACGGTTGTGCGGAAATACTGTAGAAGATATCTTTACACAACACAAGGTTTTCCCTCCAAGTCATATAGTATTTTACAGGCTATAACACGCTACTGAATATAAGACCCGATTTAATTTTTAAACAGTTTTTTAAAAATCACATTTTTACCATTTTTATTGTTTGATTTCAAAGCAAGACTGGAAAAGAATTCTTACTTTATAAAACCGAACTGACCTTTAAAATTCCTGAAAATCGTCATCTGAAATTTCTTCTTCTTCCTCTTCGTCGTCAGCGTTGTCCTCTTTATACGTAAGATGATCTTCACTGCCGTCGAGAGCGTTATTTATGGGTCGCTTCTTGAAAGCTTTAATAATGTGTTCTCTCACTCACGACCACGACTGTTTTATCCACTGACACACTTGTTTGATTGTAGGTCGTTTTAAAGCTGCATTCGGCGTGGATTCTTGTCGGGTTTCAGCCATCATTCATTTGTTCCATTCCTCTGCTGTATACACTTTAAATGATTTATTTATCGAGACATCAAGAGCTTGCAATTGTGAAGCAAGTCCTCCCGGATAAAAAGCAAGCTCTGTATTTCTCTGTCTCAGTTTCTCTTTCACAGAGTTTTTCGAATGATTGCTGAGCTGATCTAGTACAAGAAGAGAACTCTTCTTCAATAACGTACCTTTCCTTCTCTCCCACAATCTGTTAATTCATTATTTGATATTAGCCTCGTCGATCCAACTCTTGTCATGCACGTGAACAACAATACCTGGTGGTAATTCAGAAGGTTTTGGCATTGTTTTGCGCATGGAAATGATCACTGGAGTAAGTTTAGTGCCGTCAGCACAACATGAATGGACAACAGTGTAGTGCATTTTTTCATGTCCACTTCGTTTTGTACAGTTTTGGCACCTTTCATGGACACAGTTCTGTCACTCGGCACATCAAGTGTCAGAAGCGTCCCTCCCATATTCTCTATTTCGCTTAGTTTCACACTGGCTTTCTTTCGATATTGAATAACAAAGCGATGGAAAGATAAGATTTTCTCTTCACACTCTTGTGGCATTTTCTGAGATATTTTGATTTTGGTTCGCGTACTAAATCCATAACGCTTCATAAACCTGTAGCACCAACCAACTCTACCCTTAAAGTCTGTTATGATCCACTGTAGCGCTAGCTTACGAGTGTGCATTTGAATCATTTTTGTATTAATTCCAATGTTATTTTGAAGGTGTCCTTGAATCCATTTCAATACGTTATCTTCTGGTTTTGACCATTTTGTATTCAGTCGTCTATTTGCATATTTAATCTTCCTCATTCTTTTCAGATCTTCTTCTACTAGCCACCCATCGCGAATGGTATTTTCTGTTTGTGGAGGGCATTTATGTTACACAAATACGCTTCAAACAAGTCACCGCAGATCGCATTACTTTTACTGCCACTAAAATTTTTTTTCATTATTCTTACATGAGGGAAATTATTCCCACGTCTGTCATTACATTCTCTTGTCGTTATTTACAACAGTATTTACACTATAAAAAGCACCCTTCTGTTTCGATGAGCTACGGATTTGATTGAGCTGATTTGTTTTCGAAGATTTACCACTATACGGACTCATCACGATTTAAACTTTGATCAACAGATCATGAGTTATTCTCGAACGTGGCTCATCTGCTCAAACCAGCAAAGCAGATTAGTTACCTTTGGCATGCGAAAACTAGACGCAAATCCAATTAAAATTCCCAAGTTATGCTCAATCATAGGATCATCATATTTTTATGATGCTCAGCTTCCGCACTAAAATATTCGTTCAACACTCAACTACATCTTCTTATCTTTTTACAGTTAATGAACTAGAGTGAGCTTCATTCAGGATCATGGATGTTCATTTTACAAATTCAAAATATTAGAGAATAGTAGCAAACCATTAATTATATCATAAATATTCACATTTTGTGCTCTCCTTCAGAGGTCATACTATCTTCATTTGCTCTGTTGTCCTGGTCCAACAACTATTGATTACTCATAAAACATCTTAACCACTCATGTATATTACTAGCGTAGAAGACCGGTACTTCTTTAAATGTATTAACAGATATAACCTATACATATATGGCTATTAGGAAAGTAATGACCACTTTCAAAACCTATTTCTTTAGTTTACAGCAACGAAGATAAGTCTCTTTTCAGACTTATTCTAGTTTTGCATTATTGTGCTTCTTTATCTTGTGCAGTTTTCTTCATTCTGTTTATCTGGTTACATAGAAAAACATTTTTTGCAAATTTGAGGCAAAGGAGTTCAGAATTCTGTATAGCATTCGCTCTATGTGAATTGGTACACACAGTGAAACTATTCAAACACGAAATTGCTCAGAACAGATTTTTTACTTACAAGGGGAGGCCGCCAATTGTGAAATTCAGATTCGATTCATACTGCGCATAATAAAAGCTCATGGCCAGAGGTGTAATGTGGCAAAGCACCAAGATGCACTTCTCAGCCGTTGTCGAGAAAATCGACAGTTAAAAGAAACCGTTGCCGTGAAATATTCTCTACGATTAACAAATTTCTACAGCGTCGTGGTGTAGCGGTAAGCGCTCGGGTTCGTAATCCGAAGGTCGCCGGATCGAATCTCAGGCCATGCGACTTTTTTTTAGTATTTGTTTTTTGTAATTTATATATATATATATATATATATATATATATATATATATATATATATATATATAATTCCGGCAATCAGTTGCAACAATTATGCATATAATAAGTTGTTGAAAGTCGTTTGTTATGGAAAAACTGGTGACTTCGAACATCATTATGTTTTCCGCAAACAAAGTTGTATTTCACAAATGTTATTAATTGTCTTCATAATGTTAACCACGTATAGTTAACGGAAGACGTAGAAACGATATTCCGAAACGAATACGTATAGCGTAAGTCAAACGTTCGAATTAGAATAGAGACCCCACGAACACAAATTTGCTGTGGCAGGTATGAAATATAAACTCCGTTACTCGCTCGTTACACTTGAAGGACAGATGTTGAATGGGCCGAAACGAGCCGCCGCAATAACATCGTAGAAAATCAGTGCGGACGGGAGAGCTTTGGTACACCCTGTTAAACAAACGGAAAAATGGAGGCGGTACAATTGGAGAGCGATCCGCCTTCACCAACATGCATAAGCAATTCATTAATATATATATAATAAATATATATATATATATAATAAAAAAAGTTGCATTGCGCGGGATTCGATCCGGCGACCTTCGGATTACGAACCCGAGCGCTTACCACTGCGCCACGATACTATACAAAATTATTAGTCGTAGAAGGTATTTCACGGCAACGGTTTCTTTTAACTGTCGATTTTCTCGACAACGGCTGAGAAGTGCATCTTGGTGCTTTGCTACATTACACCTCTGGCCATGAACTTTTATTATGCGCAGTATGAATCGAATCTGAATTTCGAAATTGGCGACCTCCCCTTGTTAGTAATTAAAGATGCATACCTTTTACACTGCCTCAATCAAAGGAATGTAATCATCACTACTACTCGTGCAGATACATTTTCAAATCTTGCTGACTGTACAGTCCTTTAAATTTGCTTGTTTTCGAAATAGCCTAAGGGTAGCTCCCTGGATGCGGGATCCGAATGAACTTATGTGGTCCCCTGTACAGGAGTTGCCATTTACTATTCTGTAGGGGTGAAGATTTTGGAAGTGATTGCAACAACCCGTTTCTCCAGCTGAATATTCTTGTACACTCCGTAACTTTTTGTCGTAGGCCTTCTGTCGAATTCTATCCTGTTCAGAGTGTGCAGTAAGTGTATTCTTTACCTCTTCTAACAGCGTTAATTGTTTTTTCAGCAGACATGGCAGTGGGCTTACGCAAACAGTAACGTGTTTACTGGTCATTAAGAGATCTGAGGATATAGACGTGGTAGTGTAGACTGGTATGTTGTTTGCTATTTGCTCAAATGGTTCAGTGAATTCAACCAACGTGTATGTTGTGTACTTGCATATGTTCGTACAAAATGACTAAATTCTCTGAAGATAGGTCCAGTCGTGTTACTTCGCAGATGAAATCTTCGTATCAGAATCTGTTTGATGTTACTTGTGGTAGGGAATCTTTCAGTTTTTTTTCATTAAGACAGTTCAGTAATCAGTAATTTGTGCTGCTTAGTTGACGAAATCACTCAGACCTTCGAATATCTTTCGGTTACGATCAAAGTGTAGTATTTGCTTGTTATTATCAGCTTAATATGTGATATGTCCTGCGTAGATAACGGAGTGTTAGGGGCTTGCCCCACCTCTGCCTCGGCTTGAAACATGCTATGTGTCCAAAGGACATTACATGAAATTGTAGCTTCCACTAGTATGAACATAAACCGTATATTTTCTAGATTCTTTAGACAATAAGACTTGCTACTATGAAGACCTGTGATCGATGCTAGTTAAAAATTGCACACCACAGAATTTCTGTAACAATTATTCTAAATTTTCAAGCGATTTGTGAACTGGCATAATTATTTAATTAATTTTACCGTTTTGAACATAGCTGTTATTCAGCAACCGTATATTAGTTACAGTATAAGATTAAACAGCTGGCTGGTTGCACATAAACATTAGGTACATTGACCTTGGTTTCGACATCTATTAGCGGTGTCTTCACCAGAATGAACAGTTGCTAAAACGTAAAATTACATTGCTAAAAATCAATGTTCAAAATTTTGAGCAGCTATGCACAAGTCAAAAGTAAAACGAAAGGTTGTAGCTTTGCCACGTGTACCCAGCTGGGAACAACATGAGACGTTAATTTTCTTAATAGCATCCAGGAGTAAATGAATCTGGCCATCAGGTTTATCTCTTACTAACGGCGGATTACTGTTTGGGGAATGAAATGGTTCAATGACATTTAATGAAGCATTAATTTTATTTTTCCAGCATTAGCCTCTCGCTTTACCCATAGGCTACAGAAAGATTTTGGCAAAGTGTTTCATGTGACATCACGTCCACATGGTATACATACGGATTTATTACACTTGATTTACCGTCAAATAATGTGAACACTTATTAAGTATATTTCTTAACTTACTTTGTTGTTGTTGTGAACTGAGATAGGTATATCCCTTTATTTTATCATTGATGTAAGCTTTTTATTTTTATTTTTTCTACAGAGACTCGAAGAACTACAGACAGATGCACTCTTTGTCTTCAAGAATTTTACCTTAACACCCTTGTAATAGTCGTCATGTGCTACTGGGGTTTGCATTAAATCAACTACTATACCTTTGCCTTCGCTGCAGAAATAACAATTGCCCAAAGAAAAGCCTAATTTTATGTCCTTTTCTCGGAAAATCTCTATGCCAAGTGAGCATTCAACTACATGATTCTTCAAAATAAACAGTGGGCATTACCATAACTCGATTTCCTACCACGACATCTGCTTGTGTCTACCACTTGACAGATTCCGATTTTATATATGTAAAGCTCAAGTTATACAACAATTTTGTACAAAGTGAACAGAGGCAGCCATGTCTAGAACAATTGAAGTAGGAATTTTCCCAACTATGGCCTTGACTGAAGATTGGATTGTGCCTGTGAGGTATTAGAACATGTGTCTTGATCCACAGTTCATTTATCTGTCGTACCAGTTCTTTCATTGTAGCTTAACAGGTTGCCTTGAGTGCCCCCAATCCTTGAAACGACCATCATCGGAGAGCTTTATGAGGTGGGAAATAGTTTGAAGAGACTCAGCTGTGGATCACTGGCAACTTCATTGTTATTTACCAACCTATCCTGATTCTGATAACTGTTATCAGGTGGACCATTGCACATCAGATTATATGGTGGGTGAGTATTACTTATAGTTCCTCAGCTCTGATTCACATTACGCGAATTCCAGTAACCGTTGCCGTTATTCCTAACAAAACTGTAACCAGGGAGACACCGATTATTGTATTTTCTCCTTTCTTTATTATTCAGATTCGGCGTACTTCATGTAGGGAGCGTGATTGTCACTGAGCTGAAGCAAACTGCAGCTGATTTGGCGGTGCTGCGATATTGTGGCCGTTGCTGCTACCAAGATTTCCCCTCTTGTCCGCTCATACTAGGTCTATTGAACATGGTATTGACGTAAAATGTTCTTAGTCCTCATCTGGTACACGTACTAGTTTCTCACAAGTATCTAAAGGCAACTTTGCCTTCAAAACCTAGAAAGTATCTCTATGAGAAATAGACTCATCTAACTTACGTGTTCTGTTTAAATATTTATCAAAATATTTGTGTACCCTGTTCAGTATGGAAAGGCTCCGTATTGAATAACTCTTTTATAAGGGTTTCCCGATGGTGTCTTGACCAGCACTTAGATAGAAATGCTCTTTAAAACTAAGTTTGACAGAATTCTACCATATCCATTGTCCAAAGGGCTCCATCATCTTATGCGTATCCTGTGGTGAAACGGATATTACGTTTTTCAGTCCAGAACAGGGGTTTCACACCGTTGAAAGCCTTTATGAACACAGTACGATGCAAGCCAAACTTCATGCGTATCACTGCTGTGGTCTGACGTTGCTACCTACTGGGCCATCGCAGATGAGAAGACTGTTGAACAGTCAACCCTCCTCCCTCATTTGGTCATTGTGGATGATCTACAAGCTGCCACCCACTCACGGACCAGTCAATGCACGTCTGCACAGCTCCTGTCTGATTCATGAACATTTGTTGCTGTCGGATCCAGGGCCTCCCTGCACGACAGCTGGCATCCTGGACTATAGTTGGCAGACCCCGCCTGAACGTATGATGGGGTGACCATTGAGAATGCTGAGGTGGTAGCAAATCTGGGTCACCATAGTACGTCCGGCAGGCCCCACCTGCCTCGCCTGCATCCATCTCGAGCTCTGCACGCAGCTGAGGCACTGACCTGTGCCAATGGTGGCATGATGTACTGAAGAGGCGTCCTTTCCTCCATGGTATGAGCTACCCACTCCGGTCACAGCCTGCAGCTTTGAAGAAACTTCATCTTTGTAATCTTTCCTTGACCAGTAGATATATTTACATGTAACGCTATCACTAACGTCTTTGGGCGTGCACTAGACCACTCCCCCTCACATGTCGCTCTACTTCCTGATTACAATGCAGCACCAGGCCTGGGTCGTAATATTGACATCTGGGAGTGATGCTGCAACATAACAGTACTACTGCTTGGAAGCAGTCATGACATAGATGTAGTAGATCCTCAATTACAGGAACAGGACATACAGTATAGGTGCTCACCTGAGTATTAGATTTCCTAATGGTTGAGCATGGTACAGTTATACCAGTGGCATGATCGGCATCAACTTGGCAGTTCGGTAAAACGTGTCAGTATGGAGCTGGAGATGACAATGATGACTGCTGGCTGGACGCACTGTTGCCTCTGATGACTATTGAGAAACGGGAGTACATTAGGCGTGGTCAGCACATCAACAGATCTTGGAGGTCGGTGGAATTCGTTAGTTAGGTTATAATGGGTGAGTGTGGGACCATACATGGTCAAATAGCCAATGTCATGGGTAGGAAAACAGGGTCTTTTTATGGTATGACAACAGCTCCTCTCTCTTAGAAGTACCTCCACCAGCTTAGAGGCTTCTGCGTCATGTTTGTGGCAAATAGAATGTAGCACGCTGGAGTGCACAAAAACACGGTATCATCTGTTGTAAAAATAAACCATCGTATGTCCACTGCAGAGACCCCCACACGGAGGACATGAAAGACATGATATAGAGACACAACTGGAACAGTTGGAAACAAATTAGCCGCCATTTCTAGTCATCCATTGCCCAGTGGCATCGATCTTCACAGCATCTTCAGTGTCACTTAGCATGAAATACAGAAATGTGTGGCTTATGGGGCGCTGATCCACCATTGTACCTCTTTCTTTTCAATTTCCCACACACAGTCATTGTGTTGGCTTTACTGATGGTAGCACTTTGGAAACCCATGAGAGATTCTCTCCGCTTATTTCGCGCGGTTTTTACAAAGTTTTTCAGTCTCTGTGAGTCTGTACAGAGGTCTACCTGGTCTCAGCTTAGCTGTCGTTGTTAGTGTTTCCTTTTCATAATCACGACGCCAACAGTGACTTGGCCAACTAGAGAATGGTTGAAATGCCCCTAATGCATACGTTACTTAGATGACAGCCAATGACTAGTCCATGTTCGAAATCACTCAGCTCTCCTTAACGATCCATTCTGCTGTCACTGCTTCTCTACAGACAACTATCTCTGCCTCCTTTTATAATGACTGATGCGCCTGTCGTGGCATCTAGCGATCTGTTCCGAATTACATAGGGATGCCTGGATGCTTCTGTTCAGGTAGTGTACACTGCGGTCACAAAAGTCATCCCATACCTCCTGACATCGTGTCGGACCTCCTTTTGCACCGTGTAGTCCATCAGCTGTTTGTGGAATGGTCTCAACAAGTCATTGGAAGTCCCCTGCAGAAAAACTGAGCCATGCTGACTCTATAGCCGTCCATAATTGCGAAAGTGGTTCCGGAGTGGGATTTTGTGCACGAACTGACCTCCCGATTATGTCCCACAAATGTTCGATGTGATTCATGTCGGGCGATCTGGGTGGCCAGATCATCCACTCGTACTGTCCAGAATGTTCTTCAAACTGTGACCCAACGACATGGCACATTGTCATCCATAAAAATTCCATCGTTGTTTGGGAACATGAAGTCCATGAATGGCTGTAAATGGTCTCCAAGTAACCGAACACGACTGTTTCCAGCGAATGATCTGTTCAATAGGACCGGAGAATCCATTCCATTCCATGTAAACACAGCCCACACCATTAGGGATTGCACATTGCCTTGTTGACAGCTTGGGTTCATGGCTTCGTGGGGTCTGCGCCACACTCGAGCCCTACCACAATCTCTTACCGACTGAAATCCAGTCGTCTAGGGTATAACAGGTACAGTCATGAGCCCAGGAGAGGCGCTGCAGGCGATGTCGTGCTTTAGCAAAGGCACTCCAGTCGGTCGTATGGTGCCACAGCCCGTTAACGCCACATTTCGCCGCACTCATCTAACGGACATGTTCGACATGCATCCCACATTCATTCTTGGGGTTATTTTCGGTACTGTTGCATATCTGTTAGCACTGACAATCTACTGAGGCCCCGCTGCTCTCGGTCGTTTAGTGAAGGCCGTCAGCCACAGAATTGCTTATCTGGGATTCTAAATCAGTTCAGATCCTTAGACGGCATGAAGGCATCTGGCCCAGACGGTATACCCATAAGATCATATGTTGACTATGCTACAAATATAGCACCATTCTTATCCATCATCTATCAGAGATCATTGGGACAGCGGAAAGTTCCACGGGACTGGAAGAAGGTCCAGCTCATAGCACTCTACAAAAACGGTAGAAAATCGGATGCACATAATTACCGGCCAATTTCACTGACAACGATTTGTTGTAGAGTCATGGAGCACATTTTGTGTTCAGACACGATGACCTTTCTAGACCCTAAGAGGCTCATCTGCAGAAACCAGCACGGTTTTAGGAAACAGCGGTCATGCGAGACACAGCTGGCCCTCTTTGTGCATGTTAAACAACAGTCTCTAGATACCGGCTCCCAGGTTGATGCCAGATTTCTCAACTTTCGAAAGGCGTTCGACTCAGTCCCGCACTGTCGCTTGCTCCAAAAAGCGCGCGCTTACGGTCTATCCGATGACATATCCGGTTGGATAGAAAGTTTTATAACAGACAGAGAGCAGTATGCCGCCCTGAATGGGGTGACGTCAACAGAAACAAGCGTAACTTCAGGTGTGCCCCAGGGCAGCATAGTAGGTCCGCTGCTTTTTACGATTTACATAAACGATCTAGTTGATGGTATTGACAGCGGCATTAGACTGTTGGCCGATGATGCTGTAGTCTACAGGAAAGTAGTATCACACGACAGTTGTGAACAAATCAATGAGTATTTGCAGAAAATAAATGCGTGGTGTAATAAAAAATGTAAATGACGTGTCACTAGGGCCTCCCGTCGGGCCGGCCACTGTGGCCGAACGGTTCTAGGCGCTTCAATCCGGAACCGCGCGACTACTACGGTCGCAAGTTCGAATCCTGCCTCGGGCATGGATGTGTGTGATGTCCTTAGGTTAGTTAGGTTTAATTAGTTCTAACTTCTAGGGCACTGATGACCTCAGATGTTAAGTCTACCCGTCGGGCAGAGCGTTCGCCGTCTGCAAGTCTTTCGATTTGACGCCACTTCGAAGGGGATGAAATGATGATGATTAGGACAACACAACACCCAGTCCCTGAGCGGAGAAAATCTCTGACTCGGTCGGGAATCGAACCCGGGCGCTTAGGATTGACATTCTGTCGCGCGGACCACTCAGCTACCGGGGACGGACCGTGGTGTAATGACTGGCAGTTATCTCTCAATATTAGTAAGTGTAACCTACTGCGTATAACAAGTCGAAAATCCCCATTAATGTACGAGTACAAAATAAATGTCCAGTCTTTGGAAGCGGTAACATCCGTCAAGTATCTGGGTGTGACTATTCGAAATGATCTCAGATGGAATGATCAGATTACACAAGTAACGGGCAAGGCGCACTCTAGACTGCGGTGCGATGCAGTCCCTCAACAAAGGAAAT
Organism: Schistocerca nitens; assembly: GCF_023898315.1. Taxonomy (NCBI): domain Eukaryota; kingdom Metazoa; phylum Arthropoda; class Insecta; order Orthoptera; family Acrididae; genus Schistocerca; species Schistocerca nitens. The sequence goes on from NC_064614.1 coordinate 1,178,517,609, forward strand.
TGCTTACAATACGTTAGTTCGTCCAGTCTTAGAGTATTGTTCTTACCAGTTGGATCTGATTCAAGAGACTGAGAAGGTCCTAAGAAGAGCGGCAAGATTCGTGACTGGTGGACATAGCCATGGCGAGAGCGTTACAAATCTTATAGAAAGTTTGAAGTGGAACACACTTGCAAACAGAGGACGCGCTAAACGGAAGGGGCCGCTCACTAAATTCCGAAATCCGATTTTCGCCGAGGATGTAGAGCATACATTATTACCACCAACTTTCAAATCGCGCAATGATCACCATTCAAAGATAAGGGAAATTAGAGCTCGTACTGAGGCGTTCAGCAGTCGTTTTTCCCTCGCGCTATCCGCGAGTGGAACAGAAAAGGGGGGGTGGGGTGGGAATATGACTTTGGCGCGCATTGTGCTGTCTGGCACACACCACCTGGTGGCTAGCGGAGTGTATATGTAGATATGTAGATGCAGATGTCTGTCGCGTGAGGTAGTGCCTTGGAGTTGTTATTCTCGGCACACTCTTCACATTGTGGATTTCGGATTGGTACATTTAGGCATAGCGAGAGCGTTAAAAATCTCATAGAAAGTTTGAGGTGGGACACATTTGCAGATAGACGAAGCGCTAAACGGAAGATGCTGCTCAGTAAATTTCGAAATCCGATCTCCGCCGAGGATGTAGACTATATTCAGGAAGGTGGTGTCCCACGCGTGTAGCTCAAACTATCATCGCCGGCCGAAGTGGCCGCGCGGTTCTGGCGCTGCAGTCTGGAACCGCGAGACCGTTACGGTCGCAAGTTCGAATCCTGCCTCGGGCATGGATGTGTGTGATGTCCTTACGTTAGTTAGGTTTAACTAGTTCTAAGTTCTAGGGGACTAATGACCTCAGCAGTTGAGTCCCATAGTGCTCAGAGCCATTTTTTTCAAACTATCATAACGCGTTCGAAGTCTGTTAATCCCGTCGTGCGGCCACAACACGTCGGACATCTTTTTATTTAAATCATCTGAGCACAAATGACAGCTGTATCAATGCACTGCCCTTTTGTACCTGGTGCACGCAATAGTACCGCGATCTGTACAAGTACATATCGCTATCCCATGACTCTTGTCAGCTTATTGTAAGTTGAAACATTACTATTCTGCTGGAGTATGACGTAAACAGCATTATGGATAGTCGCGATAAACTTGTACACTGCATCGCTCTGGGCAGTTGTCACAGGGGAGAAGTTTCACTTCCATCAACCGCCTAGGCGCTGTTGCATGGCGTCACAGTAGAAGGCCACGAAAAGGAACGTCTTGGCAGAGGCAGCAAGCTCGATACTTGCTCCTGAAAACTGAACGCCAGTGGGTTTACACGGGTGAGAGTCCTGCTACAGCACGAGACGGCAGAATGGTTGCCGATGTATCCTTTCGGGGAAGCAGTGTCGAGGCGTGGGCAGCACTCTACTTTCGCCGGTGTGCGCATTTCGGATCCGTGCTCAATGTGGCGTGCGAGCGGAACGTGCCGAGCCGGTGTCGGGCGGGCCCCCGCTGGACTCATCTGTTTCTACGCCCCCACCCCCACCCCCTCCCCCACCCGCTGCGCGGCGCCCTGCCGCCGCGGTGACAGATGAGTGCGTATCTGATGAGTCGTGATTTATCGGCAGTCAGCCCACTTGCGCCGGATACCTCCCCCACGCGTCTTCCTGCACTACATCATACGCACCCCTCGCTTCGGCCTGCCGAAATACGCCGTCTGCTCTCCGCCGAACGCCGATTTGCGTGCGCCATCGCCGAGCGGCGATTCGCAACAAAACAACGAAATGATTTCGACTCCATTGTTGTAGCAGTAGTTGTGTTCTTCTGGCCGAAGACTGGTCTGACGCACCTCTCCGCCCTAGTCTGTCATGCTGTCGTACATTGACGACATAATGACTTGTACGTTGTTACGCTCAAGGCTGTTGGGAGCTATCGAGGGCGCTCCAAGATAGGAAATCAGAGACACGATGCAGAGAGCAGTCAAAAGTGGTAGCGTTTAGGTTAGTGGAGGTAAATAAAAACACTAGAGCTCTGCAAACTGCAGATGTTCTGGGCAGCTGTCCCAGGGGAGAAGTTTCACTTCAGAGAATTAAATGGTTAATTCCATCTGCCTCCTAGACGCTGTTGTAAGGCGTCACAGTAGAAGATGGCCACTGAAAAGCACGTCATAGCAGAAGCAGCAAGTTTGATACTGCAACGTCAGTGGGTTTACACTGGTTAGAGTGCTACTACAGCACCCCTCTCTCACAAAAGGAAACACTGTTGTTGCTGTCCATAGTACGAGTGACAAGGACGCTTAGCTTTCAGCTGAACGCTGTATATACCAAACTTGGAGTTTGTTAATGTAAAGTCCAGAAGTATTCCTACGTACCGAGCAGGAGTGGGGAGGAACGTAACTGTTTACATCTACATTTACATTTATACTCCGCAAGCCACCCAACGGTGTGTGGCGGAGGGCACTTTACGTGCCACTGTCATTACCTACCTTTCCTGTTCCAGTCGTGTATGGTTCCCGGGGAGAACGACTGTCTGAAAGCCTCCGTGCGCGCTCGAATCTCTCTAATTTTACATTCGTGATCTCCTCGGGAGGTATAAGTAGAGGGAATCAATATATTCGATACCTCATCCAGAAACCCACCCTCTCGAAACCTGGACAGCAAGCTACACCTCGATGCACAGCGCATCTCTTGCAGAGTCTGCCACTTGAGTTTGCTAAACATCTCCGTAACGCTATCACGGTTACCAAATAACCCTGTGACGAAACGCGCCGCTCTTCTTTGGATCTTCTCTATCTCCTCTGTCAACCCGACCTGGTACGGATCCCACACTGATGAGCAATACTCAAGTATAGGTCGAACGAGTGTTTTGTAAGCCACCTCCCTTGTTGATGGACTACATTTTCTAAGGACTCTCGCAATGAATCTCAACGTGGCACCCGCCTTACCAACAATTAATTTTGTATGATCATTCCACTTCAAATCGTTCCGCACGCATACTCCCAGATATTTTACAGAAGTAACTGCTACCAGTGTTTGTTCTGCTATCATATAATCATACAATAAAGGATCCTTCTTCCTATGTATTCGCAATACATTACATTTGTCTATGTTAAGGGTCAGTGCAACTTCCTACACCAAGTGCCTATCCGCTGCAGATCTTCCTGCATTTTGCTGCAATTTTCTAATGCTGCAATTTCTCTGTATACTACAGCATCATCCGCAAAAAGCTGCATGGAACTTCCGACACTATCTACTAGGTCATTTATATATATTGTGAAAAGCAATGGTCCCATAACACTCCCCTGTGGCACGCCAGAGGTTACTTTAACATCTGTAGACGGCTCTCCATTGAGAACAACATGCTATGTTCTGTTTGCTAAAAACTCTTCAATCCAGCCACACAGCTGGTCTGATATTCTGTAGGCTCTTACTTTGTTTATCAGGCGACAGTGTGGAACTGTATCGAACGTCTTCCGGAAGTCAAGGAAAATGGCATCTACCTGGGAGCCTGTATCTAATATTTTCTGGGTCTCATGAACAAATAAAGTGAGTTAGGTCTCACACGATCGCTGTTTCCGGAATCCATGTTGATTCCTACAGAATACATTCTGGGTTTCCAGAAATGACCTGATACGCGAGCAAAAAACATGTTCTAAAATTCTACAACAGATAGATGTCAGAGATATAGGCCTATAGATTTGCGCATCTGCTCGACAACCCTTCTTGAAAACTGGAACTACCTGTGCTCTTTTCCAATCATTTGGAACCTTCCGTTCCTCTAGAGACTTGCGGTACACGGCTGTTAGAAGGGGGCAAGTTCTTTCGCGTACTCTGTGTAGAATCGAATTGGTACCCCGTCAGGTCCAGTGGACTTTCCTCTGTTGAGTGATTTCAGTTGCTATTCTATTCCTTGGACACTTATTTCAATGTCAGCCATTTTTTCGTTCGTGCGAGGATTTAGAGAAGGAGCTGCAGTGCGGTCTTCGTCTGTGAAACAGCTTTGGAAAAAGGTGTTTAGTACTTCAGCTTTACGCGTGTCATCCTGTTCCAATGCCATTGTCATCCCAGAGTGTCTGGATACGCTGTTTCGATCCACTTACTGATTTAACGTAAGACCAGAACTTCCTAGGATTTTCTGTCTAGTCAGTACTTAGAATTTTACTTTCGAATTCAATGAACGCTTTATGTATAGCCCTCCTTACGCTAACTTTGACATCGTTTAGCTTCTGTTTGTCAGAGAGGTTTTGGCTGCGCTTAAATTTGCAGTGAAACTCTCTTTGCTTTCGCAGTAGGTTCCTAACTTTGTTGTCGAACCAAGGTGGGTTTTTCCCGTCCCTCACAGTTTTACTCGGCACGTACCTGTCTAAAACGTATTTTACGATTGCCTTGAACTTTTTCCATAAAGCCAGCCGTTGTGGCGAGCTGTTCTAGACGCTTCAGTCCGGAACCGCGCTGCTGCTACGGTCGCAGGTTCGAATCCTGCCTCGGGCATGGATGTGGGTGATGTCCTTAGGTTAGTTAGCTTTAAGTATTTCTAAGTCTAGGGGACTGATGACCTCAGATGTTAAGTCGCATAGTGCTCACAGCCACTTTTTCCATAAACACTGGCCCGCAGCTCGTGGTCGTGCGGTAGCGTTCTCGCTTCCCACGCCCGGGTTCCCGGGTTCGATTCCCAGTGGGGTCAGGGATTTTCTCTGCCTCGTGATGGCTGGGTCTTATGTGCTGTCCTTAGGTTAGTTAGGTTTAAGTAGTTCTAAGTTCTAGGGGACTGATGACCATAGATGTTAAGTCCCATAGTGCTCAGAGCCAGCCATAAACACTCAACTGTGGTTGGTCAGGGGCGCCCTGCAGGTGCAGGGCGATTCGCCAGGTTGGCTGAAGCTTGTTATGTGCCGGTGGATTGGTGGGTCGACTATAGGAGGGGAGAAATAGTTCGCCGACACGATTCTTTAAATAAACATGTTTTTGTATTTAGAGGCAGTTCTCAGTCAGATCGCTGGGTCGCCGATTCCGTGTCGGTAAGCTCCGACATGTCTGTTTTTCCTAGCTTGGACTGCTGCTCTCAAGTTTGCACTCAAAGTACTGCTAGTGTTCGTTACTTTTGTTAGCACCCAACCCCGAGGCTTCAGACACTGACTTCTGTTGTGAAAACATTTGCCCCTTTGCTCTTCCTAATGCTCAGAATTGCCCTTCAGTGTAGGTAGTTAGTGTGATCGCAAATAAACATAGTGTTAATCAGGCCCCTGAATTCCTTGACTCTCCTGCTACAAGCGTCCTGTCGAGTCCCAGAATCCGCGCCTCTCATAGGTGTCCTGTGACAGTGTTTGGCGCTGATGCAAGTGATCAGTCATCCTTCATGGGAATTTGTCTTTCTGCATTTTCTTGAAAATTGCAGACTGACCTCAAACCCCATGTCTTCCCTCTCTCCTGCACTGGAATTCGAGTGCATTTGAAGCTGTTGAATGTAGTAAAGCCTTGATGTCCTTCTACAATATTTTTACCCGCCACTCTTCCTTCCATACCAATTCGTACCGAAGTCTTCCTGCGCTAGGGATGGCGGTTATCACTTAAACAACCGGCTTTCGATTACACTTTTCATCTCCAGTTTAGCCCGAATGTTAAAATCGCTCATAATAACCGGTTTCTGAAATAACCGATTTTCGCTTTCTTTTATTGCTGTTACTTCCAGTAATAATCATAGACTTCGAAAAAAGAATGCAAAATTGTAATGAAAGTGAAGCGAATACGAAATCACAATCGAAATCGGGTTGAGGTTGCGACAGAATTCATTGTGACTGACGCCGGCAAAGATTGCAAAGGTTAAGGAGACGGGCGCGGCGACAACGAGAGCGAAAGGTCACAAGTTGATGTTCCGAGCATCATCAAAGTTGGATGTCACCAATTTTTTACCCTAAAGAAAAAACAACATTAAGGGTTCAGTTATTTTCCCAAATTTATAGCACGTCAACAAAATTATAGGTACACTAAACTCTCTGTAGTAAGCCCTCAGTAGTCTGGCCTTCCAGTAATCAAATGGTTCAAATGGCTCTAAGCACTATGGGACTTAACTTCTGAGGTCATCAGTCCCCTAGACTTAGAAATACTTAAAGCTAACTAACCTAAGGACATCACACACATCCATGCCCGAGGCAGGATTCAAATCTGCGACCGTAGCACCCGCGTGGTTCCGGACTGAAGCGTCTGGAACCGCTCCACCACAGCGGCTGGTTTCCAGTAATTCCGCCCACACCCAGTCGCTCCAGTCGCTCTAGTGGCTCTCTCATAAATTGTGCGTACAAGAATAAATTATTGTGTGCAACAATGTACTTACTTAATTACAATATTAAATAATGCTGTACGAGTTTGAAATAGTAGCTTTGTTCACAGTTCACAATCACGGCTTCTAAAAGGAAACACGTTATTTTAGACCTCAAGCAGAAGTTCGAAATTAGAGATGAACTGAGGTTGTTCGTAGAAAGCCATGGTTGCTGTGTACAGTGTTGGAAGAGTAACTATTCGAACTTAAACAGCCGAAGAGAAAATCAAATGGACATAGGAAAATTATGATGAAAGTGATGTAGAAATTGACATAGAAGAAGAGAACATGAAGATAGCCCGCACTGCCCTGGTGTTGGGGCGGCATACATCTTCCTGTAGTCAATACGCAACAATCAGAAACGCCTACTATCGATGTAATGCTTGTAAAGCCGTCGCGTGATAAAGCATACCGTCGTCTTGTATTACCATAGCGACAGCTAAAAATATTGGATATGTTTCATAGTGAATGTTACTACTGCATACCTACACACTATGGGACAACGTTTTCTATGTAAATGAATGTATCTGGATTTAATAAAATATGATACCTGTGTGTTTACATTAAATTTAAGACACTCTCAATAATCCGGCACCTCCGCATATCCGGCACCCATATGTGCAAGGAATGACTGATTTAACAAGCGTCTAGTATATACAGTGTGTTTGAAAAAGAACTCCCTGTTTTAAATGTGTCCTAGAATCTGTACAAAGTGACATACATTATTCTATGTTGTGATGTTTCATTCATCAACTCTCCAAGTTTGGCTCCCTTGCAGTTGGCAGGTCTGCTTGACCTTCAGACGATACCAGTGCTGTTTCTTTCCTCTCTTCCCTCAGTTCATTCAGTTCAGGTATGTGTGCAGGGTAGTGCAGAGCAACTCAGCAAACATGTGTACCCCGCAACAGAAAGTGCAGTGTGTTATTTGGCTTGTGAAAACTGAGTCAGTTATAACAATACAATCTGATTTTAGACGTCAGTATAATGGCGAACTACTAACAGCGCCAACTATCCGTCACTGGCTATAGTCTTTCAAGGAAACTCGTAGTGTTTTAAAAGCAAAATCACCAGGTAGACAGAACTTCTGACGATGTTGAAAGATCCGTTTTTAGGAGCCCAAAGAAGTCATTGGCCAGACGTAGTCTACAATTAGGAGTGCCTAATGGTACTGTGGATGATGTTGTGCGTAAAAGACTTAAGTTGCGCGCCTACAAATTGCAACTGCTGCATGAAATAAAACCTACTGATAAAATCGAAACGTATGAGTTTCCTGTTGACTTTCTAAATAGAACTGATGATGCGCTACGGTCGCAGGTTCGAATCCTGCCTCGGGCATGGATGTGTACGAGGTGTGGCTAGAAAAAAACCGGACTAGTACTGGTGAAACAATAAAACGAATGCAATAAGGCTGAAAGTCGCGTGGCCTGTCACGTGACTCTCGCTCCGCCTACTGCTCGAGTTTCATCTGCCTCCTGCACTCAGTCTGCCCGTGGCGTCTGTTTTAAGTAGTTGACGTTTTGTCTGTGCGTCGGAAAATGTTGAGTGTACAGAAAGAACAGCGTGTTAACATCAAATTTTGTTTCAAACTAGGAAAATCTGCAAGTGAAACGTTTGTAATGTTACAACAAGTGTACGGCGATGATTGTTTATCGCGAACACAAGTGTTTGAGTGGTTTAAACGATTTAAAGATGGCCGCGAAGACACCAGTGATGACACTCGCACTGGCAGACCATTGTCAGCAAAAACTGATGCAAACATTGAAAAAATCGGTAAACTTGTTCGACAAGATCGCCGTTTAACAATCAGAGCAGTGTCTGAGTTAACAGGAGTTGACAAGGAAAGTGTCGAACAAGTTTACCGATTTTTTCAATGTTTGCATCAGTTTTTGCTGACAATGGTCCGCCAGTGCGAGTGTCATCACTGGTGTCTTCGCGGCCATCTTTAAATCGTTTAAACCACTCAAACACTTGTGTTCGCGATAAACAATCATCGCCGTACACTTGTTGTAACATTACAAACGTTTCACTTGCAGATTTTCCTAGTTTGAAACAAAATTTGATGTTAACACGCTGTTGTTTCTGTACACTCAACATTTTCCGACGCACAGACAAAACGTCAACTACTTAAAACAGACGCCACGGGCAGACTGAGTGCAGGAGGCAGATGAAACTCGAGCAGTAGGCGGAGCGAGAGTCACGTGACAGGCCACGCGACTTGCAGCCTTATTGCATTCGTTTTATTGTTTCACCAGTACTAGTCCGGTTTTTTTCTAGCCACACCTCGTATGATGCCCTTGGGTTAGGTTTAATTAGCTCTAAGTTCTAGGCGACTGATGACCTTAGAAGTTAAGTCCCATAGTGCTCAGAGCCATTTGAACCATTTTTAGAACTGATGATGTCAGCTTTTTTAAAAAATATTCTCTTTTCTATTGAGGCAACATTTAATGCCAGTGGAACAGTTAATCGTCCTAACTGCAGGATTTAGGGGGCAGAGCATCCACATGAAGTTATTCAGCATCTACGAGACTCTCCCAAAGTTAATGTCTGGTGCAGTTTAATGGAAGATCGTGTGACTGGTCCTTTCATTTTTGTAGAAAAAACAATAAACGGGGACGTTTACTATGACATGTTGACAGAGCACCTCTTTCCCCAAATGGACGATACTGAGGCGGAAAAGGGGCTTGTGTTTTTCCAACAAGATGGCGTCCCACCTCATTACAGTAACCAAGTGCGTGCAGCTCTTGACACTTGCTTTCCAGGAAGATGGATGGGCAGGGCTGGCCCAATACCTTGACTACCACGAACCCCACTGAACATTTTCTTTTGGGACCACATAAAAAATATTGTGTACTGTGAAAAGATCAGAGACATCAGTCATTTACAGGAAAGAACCATTGTGGTGTTTGACATTTACACCTGAAATGTTGGTGAACGTGTGGTGAGAAATAGAATATCGTCTCGACGTGTGCATGGCAACAACTGGATCCCACGTTGACGTCTACTAACATTAAACCAAACTTGAAGGAATTCTCTTTCATGATACGTACTCATTGATGTAATTTTTCATTAATTTTCCCATTAAATTTATACTTCAAACTAGGGAGTTCTTTTTCAAACACCCTGTTTTAATCAAATTTACCTTACCTCCCAAGAAGGAACATCGTGAATATTTTTTTCTCCTTATATGATGTTGCAATTTTGTTGAGCCTCCTCCTGTTCGCAATCTTTTAAAGCAAATGGACCGTTGTACTTGTACACTTAGTAAAATACTTCCGAACTAGTGGTGGTACCATTCCAAGATACAACTGATGTGCGGGGACGACAGCGAGACACGATTTTACAGACTTGATCGGAGCAAACCTTGCACACTGCACATCCGCGCGTACCATGTAATAGGCGACGCAACACGGCAACAGGCACATTATTGTCTCTGCAGTGCTGTACCGATTCTTACGTCATGCATTTGTTGCTAGTTTCTAATTGTTTGCCTTGTTATTAAAATAGTGATGATCGCTTTTCCCTGTTTCTAAAATAATCCAAAAATTCTAACCAATGGAATTTTTACGAGTAAATATTACTAGTTTTTTAAAAAGTTTTGTTTAGAAAAAAAAACATTTTAGCACCCTTGCTGTGGCAAATTGATGTGTCAGAATTTTTAACCAGTTATCAGTAAAACCCCCCCCCCCAAAAAAAAAAAGAAAAGCATGTTATAACCGTGACCAAACTAATACCGCAGTTACCGGTTACTCAGAAGCAAAATGCTGATATCGGTTTTTCCCATTCCTATCTTGTCTCCCTGACAGAACTGCCGAAGCTATATACTCCTGTCCCGTAAGAATTATTTCTTGTACACAGATTTAACGACTTTTTAAATATTTTTAAGCGGATTTAATAAAAATGAAAAATCGTCCAATAAGTTAGTTAAATGAATTATTTTGATAGATATATCGATAAAAATCCATAACTTCTAGTTTAAGGCAGATGCTCTACATTGGTTTTAGTATGATGCATAATAAAGAAAGATTTTATTTGCACTCAATAATTTTTAAATTAATAACTAGAAATAAGAGAAAAAAGCTATACTCAATAGTTGAGAGAATATCCTTTTCCAGGAACTTTGTTATTATAACTTTACATTTAATTTCTTTGAACGAAGGAAACTCATTGATTATATCACTGAAGTCAAATTTAGCAGTAGTGTCGTGTACTACCGACGAGATCTAACATTCTGCGTTCACCCATACTCAACCTAAAGTAACTTGTAAAACAATAAACTGGTAGCCAAGATCGCAGGAATTCTTTTTAGTCCATGATTACCGGTTTCGGCGAACTAAAGCCGCCATCATCGGATCTTACGACACACACAGGTTACAACATCAAGGCAAACAATGGTGATGTTAATAGTAGCATTTAGTTCGCCGGAACTGGTAATCATGGAATAAAAAGAATTCCTGCGATCTTGGCTACCAGTTTATTGTTTGACAAGCATCTAGATCGCTCCCACAAGAGCACAATGTGCTCCCTACAAAACTTAAGTAACTTGTATCATTTTTAATTGAAACTGCGTTCACAACATATACACAGTGTCGTTGTCATAAATAATGACAACGCTATTTCGTTGTATGGACAAGTAACTTTTAACCCACACAGCACTTTGAAAGTAAAAAAAAAAAGAAATCGAAATGTCCAGATGGATCGATGTCAGTGAGCTCTTTCACTTTGTACTTGAAACGAGCTGTTTCGTTAAATACAAGACGTAATGCAACAAAGTGTTTTTCTCGGCTAATTTCTGTTACAGAAAGGCGTAATTTGTTGTGGAACATCGTGGAACAGTTCTGGTTCAGCCCCTATAGTTTCAGGAAGCTCCGACACGCTATACGTAGCCTTCAAAATGGAATCTGTAACGGCGATGCATTCCGACCAGAGATATGTGATTGAGGGCTTTTTTTGGCAGAAACCAGAGCATTACAAATACTCAGAGGCGCTTGCAGAATGTCTACAGGTTGAGTCTTTGGGCGAGGCGGTGGTCATCATTGCAACAAGGTCGCGACAACCTGTCCGACGTCACGCTTAACGGCCGGCCACACACATCTGCGATTCCTGCAGTGCTGGAGTCTTCGTGTTCGTCGCCATAAAAATGCAAACGAACTTCTCCTTCTCCGTGACAAAAGGCCCCGCACCCGAGAGGAGCTCACAAAGCCTCGCTGGAATGTTCTTCCTCAACCACCCGACAGCCCGAATCTCGCACCTTCCGACTTCAACCTACACTCCTGGAAATGGAAAAAAGAACACATTGACACCGGTGTGTCAGACCCACCATACTTGCTCCGGACGCTGCGAGAGGGCTGTACAAGCAATGATCACACGCACGGCACAGCGGACACACCAGGAACCGCGGTGTTGGCCGTCGAATGGCGCTAGCTGCGCAGCATTTGTGCACCGCCGCCGTCAGTGTCAGCCAGTTTGCCGTGGCATACGGAGCTCCATCGCAGTCTTTAACACTGGTAGCATGCCGCGACAGCGTGGACGTGAACCGTATGTGCAGCTGACGGACTTTGAGCGAGGGCGTATAGTGGGCATGCGGGAGGCCGGGTGGACGTACCGCCGAATTGCTCAACACGTGGGGCGTGAGGTCTCCACAGTACATCGATGTTGTCGCCAGTGGTCGGCGGAAGGTGCACGTGCCCGTCGACCTGGGACCGGACCGCAGCGACGCACGGATGCACGCCAAGACCGTAGGATCCTACGCAGTGCCGTAGGGGACCGCACCGCCACTTCCCAGCAAATTAGGGACACTGTTGCTCCTGGGGTATCGGCGAGGACCATTCGCAACCGTCTCCATGAAGCTGGGCTACGGTCCCGCACACCGTTACGCCGTCTTCCGCTCACGCCCCAACATCGTGCAGCCCGCCTCCAGTGGTGTCGCGACAGGCGTGAATGGAGGGACGAATGGAGACGTGTCGTCTTCAGCGATGAGAGTCGCTTCTGCCTTGGTGCCAATGATGGTCGTATGCGTGTTTGGCGCCGTGCAGGTGAGCGCCACAATCAGGACTGCATACGACCGAGGCACACAGGGCCAACACCCGGCATCATGGTGTGGGGAGCGATCTCCTACACTGGCCGTACACCACTGGTGATCGTCGAGGGGACACTGAATAGTGCACGGTACATCCAAACCGTCATCGAACCCATCGTTCTACCATTCCTAGACCGGCAAGGGAACTTGCTGTTCCAACAGGACAATGCACGTCCGCATGTATCCCGTGCCACCCAACGTGCTCTAGAAGGTGTAAGTCAACTACCCTGGCCAGCAAGATCTCCGGATCTGTCCCCCATTGAGCATGTTTGGGACTGGATGAAGCGTCGTCTCACGCGGTCTGCACGTCCAGCACGAACGCTGGTCCAACTGAGGCGCCAGGTGGAAATGGCATGGCAAGCCGTTCCACAGGACTACATCCAGCATCTCTACGATCGTCTCCATGGGAGAATAGCAGCCTGCATTGCTGCGAAAGGTGGATATACACTGTACTAGTGCCGACATTGTGCATGCTCTGTTGCCTGTGTCTATGTGCCTGTGGTTCTGTCAGTGTGATCATGTGATGTATCTGACCCCAGGAATGTGTCAATAAAGTTTCCCCTTCCTGGGACAATGAATTCACGGTGTTCTTATTTCAATTTCCAGGAGTGTATTTCGTGCAAAGGAAGATGCTCTCTGCAGGAAGCAGTGCGTGGGTGATGGCAGGTTGCTGACGCAGCAAAGTGTTGGCTCCGATGTCGACCAGTAGAGTGGTACCATGAGGGCATACAGACCTACCAGTTGTTGTTGTTGTTGTTGTGATCTTCAGTCCAGAGACTGGTTTGATGCAGCTCTCCATGCTACTCTATCCTGTGCAAGCTTCTTCATCTCCCAGTGCCTACTGCAACCTACATCCTTCTGAATCTGCTTAGTGTATTCATCTCTTGGTCTCCCTCTTCAAATTTTACCTTCCACGCTGTCCTCCACTACTAAATTGGTGATCCCTTGATGCCTCAGAACATGTCCTACCAACCGATCCCTTCTTCTAGTCAAGTTCCGCCACAAACTCCTCTTCTCCCCAATTCTATTCAATACCTCCTCATTAGTTATGTGATCTACCCACCTTATCTTCAGCATTCTTCTGTAGCACCACATTTCGAAAGCTTCTATTCTCTTCTTATCTAAACTATTTATCGTCCATGTTTCACTTCCATACATGGCTACACTCCATACAAATACTTTCAGAAACGACTTCCTGACACTTACATCAATACTCGATGTTAACAAGTTTCTCTTCTTCATAAACGCTTTCCTTGCCATTGCCAGTCTACATTTTATATCCTCCCCAAATAGTAAAACTCCTTTACTACTTTAGGTGTCTCATTTCCTAATCTAATGCCCTCAGTATCACCCGACTTAATTCGACTAGATCTCTGAAAAACAGTTGCCCTGGCTGCAGCGAACTTAACAGTATTTTCGCAATATTTTTAGAGACGGGGAGTAGGATTTCCTTTTCCACGACAGTGGAGTCTTACGGGGTTCAGGAGACTGCACAAGAACGGGTGTCCAAAATTCCAAAATACACGAGTCGACGCGTTCGAAGTAGTTTTATTAACCCCCCACCACCATCACACCCTGATTACAAGCGTTGTATAAATGAGAGAACTGGTTGCTGGTGGAAGATTATTCGACAGCAAAGTTTTTGAGTCTATGAATCGCTGCAAAACCTCGCGCTACTACTTCGATGATATGACAGTAAACAAATGTTACTGTCACAACAGCGTGTAATGATTGTAAAGAATCCGCCTTCGATTGCAAATAGAAACCGGACGCTGACCTAGGTTTCGGCGCGGGTAACCACGCCTTCTTCGGAACACACTAAAATTACAAACTGCCTAAAGAGGCATGGTCCAACATTAACACAGAACGCATGTATATTAACCCCCTTACATTATTTGACCTTTCACGTCCACAGCTATTAGAACATAAAGGTAGTTTGTCTGTTACACGCTATATGCGTTCACAGACCTCACTTGATTAAGCTTTATAGATCAGTACCTCAAGTACCTGATTTTAAGAAACTAGTTTAGCGTTTGTTTCTTTACACTATTTTGGTACATATCCGATATCACTATTCAAAATGACCTCTGTCGGTCATTAGATATTAAGGGCGATGAAGGCGACGTTGTACGTCCTTTCACGCAATTACATTAAGCCTGTCACTAATTTGACCCTTTTCTGGTCAATAACGCTTAGAATTTAATGTAGAAACTGTACACGCTTATGCAAGCGTAGTCATCAACCACTGTCACCAAACCCAAGTAATTGAAAAATGGGTTATTGGTTGGTTCAAATGGCTCTGAGCACTATGGGACTCAACTGCTGTGGTCATCAGTCCCCTAGAACTTAGAACTACTTAAACCTAACTAACGTAAGGACATCACACACATCCATGCCCGAGGCAGGATTCGAACCTGCGACCGTAGCAGTCGCACGGTTCCGGACTGCGCGCCTAGAACCGCGAGACCACCGCGGCCGGCAAAAATGGGTTATTCATCACCCATATTTTTAGCCTGCTTCTAGCTGATGGTATTTTGTCTGTCCTGCGTGCATGCTTTTTGACCATCCGTGGTATTTGACATCCCACATACATGGTTTCAGCCTATCCACGTTCTATAGCTCTATAAAATCGTCCTCGAGCTAGGATATTATACATACACACGCATTAACTTCCTGCGCCTCTGACCCGGTCATCGGATCACTTTCGTAACACATTTTATGCCAATCGCATGGATGAAGACGATTTCTCAATTTGCGCATTCGCGTTCCTTTCTGACGTTCTCACAGCCTAGCTGCAGGCGCCACCTCAGTTTACCTGAGAGCCAGCGGCCCACCGAACGTTGGCTGGGGTGAGGAAGCACGCTTCTGACGTTTGAGCTAAGTACAGCTATTGACATGGTACATACGTACCGTTTATTTTATATTTTATGCGAGTCTTTTGCCCATCAGGGCGTTCTGTGTTAATGTTGTACCATACCTCTTTAGGCAGTTTGTAGTTTAAGTGTGCTCCGAGGAAGACGTGGTTACCCACGCCGAAACCTAGGACAACATCCGGTTTCTATTTGCAATCGAGGCGGATTCTTTATAATCATTGAATTATTCACGATTGCTGACGCGCTGCGATGTTAAAAGTTCACAACAGCGTGTGTTTGCAGTTGCGGACAGAGGGAAAGGCTTCTTTTCCTAAACAGAAGATACGAACACGCGGAGTAGGAGAACTCACCGACCCCCCCCCCCCCCCCCCTCTCCCTGTTGTACGTTAAATCGTCTTTCTTATTCTTACTCTTATGTTTTGTCGGTTTTTGCGCCCCCTTTGTGCCTGCGCCGTAGGCGGAGGCTTATCTCGCCAGGCCCTCGGTAAGGCCTCGGCTACATGACGAATTTGACGTTTTCTTGAGGATTTCTATTAGTGTCATTATTCTGTTTTCTCCACAATTCAATTTAGAACCTCCTCATTAGTTATACAGGATGATTCCGTAATGATGTTACAAACTTTCAGGATCAATTTGAGGTAAGGGATCCTGGTTCGGAAACGACTGAGTCTAAAGTTATTGATCAAAAATCGTTCTTATACCTCTGACAGTGGAATACATGTACCGGTACTGTTGTTGCTAAGATTGTTGTATAAGCAGCTTTCAGAGGCCTATAGACGATTTGATTTGTTCAGGTCAGACGCGTTGCCAGGGGCGTGTGCAGCTGCGTCGGCTGGCAGACCTCTTGCCATGTCCATGACAGGAGCCCACGCCAACCACAGTCTGACCGCGTTTGACTGTCTGTAGCGCTGTCTTAAGCCGTCGGCACACGGACCGTGCATCCGAACGTTGAGCGTTGAGCGTGCCGACTTTCTGACGTCATAGCGTGGAATAGCACGTTCGGGAGTCTTTCCGAACGTGCAGAGCAATATCTGACATGAGCGTTGACCAATGAGATGGCACAACGCCACCTACGTCACACGCACGCCGTCTCCCTTCAGTACAGAGTTGTGAGGCGCCATATTGGCATTCATTTCAAGCCTATATGTATATATGCGGTTTCTGAGGACCAGAAAATTGAGAATCACTGGAAAACCCGTCGTTAACTGTGTGATTCGTTCCAATAAAATAATGAGAAATATCACATTCGTGGCAAAAGAATTATTGTAACTTGGGTATTATGAGAGTAGGCTATTTGAAGGCAGCGAGCGACACACCGAAGATCCACCCAAAACAAATTGATCTTGGTACAATGTGTTGTAATTAAATTTCAATTAGTAAGTTATCTACGATTAACGATTTTAGTACGGCGTAACACAATTTGGCGAACTACAAACAGTTTGTTGTTCGTTTAGCGTAATGAATACCGTCTCTACTCGGAAATAAGTTTTTGTTGGGGCGGTGGTTCGCGTCTGAATACTTCCAATTTTTTTTCCCTAACATTCGCGCTTTTATTAGGTTCTGATACTTTATTACTAGTTTAATATAAGCATATGCTATAATCTTTGATGTTATGTAAATATAAGCTCACCTTTTTTTGAGGGTGACTTCGTTCGATTGGCTTCATCTACAGGACAGCTTGCGCTACGTGTGTAAAGATATTTTGCTCCTTTTTCTTTTACGCTTCGTAGTTCACATGTTGCAAAGATTCTGCTATTGGATAGGAACAATGATCAAGTAAGACTGACCTTGCGGTTTTACTAAAATGTGGGAATGATGAAATAATGTTTATCTTATGCGGAGAAGTATTCCAAATTTGTACGGCAATATTTTTAATGGAAGTTTTATAAGCCTATGTCCTTATTGATTGGACATGGTACGTTCCTTTTCGTGGACGATGAAGGAAATGTGCATTTTAATAGGGCTAACGTGAGAATTTTACACGCGCCCATTGCGTAAACAGTGTGATTTACGAACTAGAAACATCCCTCAACTGCCGCAGGAGTGCGTTGCTATCGCGCATACCACGTTGGGGCCCACGTACCGTATGCACAAGTCGCATCGTTCCTGAGCGTTCAGCAGCACGTTGAACTCGGCACACTCAACGTTGACGTTCGACAGCACGGTGCGTGTGCCGACGGCTTTACGCTCGTAAATTGTTCTTTGGACTTCACCGCGAGGTCGTGCGCACGTGCGTCACAATGCTAACTGTTGCCATTTGGCGACAGTCATTATGGAGTTCCTAGAACTCCATAAGGACATGAATTGTTGTGGGGAAACCTCTTAGGAGCAGTATTGCAGGAAGGACGTCAGAAGTCATGGACTACAAATCGTTGCAGAGGAACTAAAACCAGCTGCAGATATCTTGAAACATATCAAGAAAACACGTCACCCTACATGCAGGAAAAGTCGTACCAATGGTATAAGAATACCGGAAAGGTTACTCGATATGGCACGACCATTTCTTTCATCCGAAAACAAAAAACAGCTAAGATATATGTGCGGGCTATTTATTGGCCTACATCTAAGAGAACTGAATGATGTTGAGCGAAGCATTATACAAAAATTAACATCTGAAGTTATTGTTTATGGAAAATTAGGAAAGCTCACTGTACAGTTATCTATAGCGACCCTGCCAGTGCCTTCATTGTCGTCAGTACAAAGAAAAACCAATCCAAAGTTGCAAATTTTACTTTTTTTGTATTCAGTCGATGACTAGTTTGGGGCAGAGACCCATTTTCAAACGATCGTGACGTAGTGATTCGAAAATAGTCATCGAGTGAATATAAAAAAAGTTAAATTTGCAACTTGGGACTGGTTTTTCGTCGTGCTAACCCACAGCTACTCCAGCGCGCTGGAAGTTCGTTCTCCGTCATCATCACACAAGTACAGATTCAGTTGTTCGAGCAGTGCGTGCCGTTAACGATTTCTGCCAATTATTTCAAATTTACGCAGTTCTGCTGTACAACGTGAAGCAGAATAAGAAGGATCCGAAAACAGCTCTTCGACTGTGAATCAGTTCCTTGTACTTACCAATACTGGCACACAATACAACGTCTTTTCACGTTAAATAAATTCTAAATAAGTGATTTAGATCCTCAGAAAGTGTTTTCTTTACGTGTATGTTCAAACATGGTTCAAATGGCTGTGAGCACATTGGGACTTAACTTCTGAGGTCATCAGTGCCCTAGAACGAAGAACTACTTAAAGCTAACTAAGGACATCACACACATCCATGCCCGAGGCAGGATCCGAACCTGTGACCGTAGCGGTCGCGCTGTTCCAGACTGTAGCGCCTAGAACCGCTCGGCCACTCAGGCCGGCCACGTGTATGTAATTCCTCATAACACTGCGTATTGATTCGAACGATTCAGGGATTATTTCCGAACGTAACTCTTCAGAGAATGCAGTACTGTGTTTAAAACCTATGTAGTCTCTTCCAGCAGCCAAAAACCTTAAAGTGCCAAACGGTCTTTCTTCAGTAGTAACTGCTTCTCTCATGACACTGTTCTGCTTCGAAACCAACAGAATCGTTAAGAAGGCAGTGTAACGAAACTGACGTAGTCTGTTCTCAGATAGTTGCGAAACTCCTTACTATCCACTTCTCTCATTAACGTCAAGAAACCGTGTTTTTTACCCCCATCGTTCTCTTTCTTACGCGAGGTGTTTCTAGCAGCGCTAGGGGAGCAATGCCAACGTTCTTTTCTTTCCATAGAATAAGAGGCATGGCGCACGCGGACGCGTAATGCCGCAACTGAGTTCGTTGGCTCCGCTGTCCGGGCGACAGATCAGCTCGCTGTAGCCGCCTTGAGGCCAGGTTCTCATTGAAATGAGCAAAAAATAGATAAAGTTAGGAAATTTTTGAGACAGCGCGAAGATATACTAAGGATCTTTTTGGGCGTTATATGATCGATCACACATGCAACTTTGTTTCAGGATTTCAATACAAAAAATGGCGTCCGTAATTATAGTTTACTCAAAGGCCTACGAGTTTGAAGTACGCCGACTGCGTGCAGCGTAGACCCCCAGGAGTCCTCTGAAGTCAAAAATAGATAACATCAGCCGATATTACATTAAATTTTTGGGAGCTTATACCTAACCCCAATGATATAACCTTAAATTTAACGATAGGGTACTAACTCGAACTTTCAGTTAGATTTTTTGTGGTTTTTGTTACTCTTTATGGCAGTAACAAATTTCGTTTATTAAAAGGTATAAGCTCCCAAGAAAAGTGTTACTTTCACGAGGGGGGGGGGGGGGGTCAGATGTAGAAGTTAATAGGTTGAACCGTTTTTATTTTATGCTGCACGCAGTTTTGAAAAAGTGTTTGTTGAGAAAAGCCTGCTTAAAGTTTAGAGAAGAGTTTTGTATGTTTTGTTAGTGAATCTATATAACTATACGTTAGATTTTCACAATGCAAAATGATTAATTCAATATGGAGGGGGGGGGGGGCAAAAATTATCTGTTAAGCAATTTTGACCAGAATTTGACCAAAGAAAAAGCGTTTCCTTTTAGTCTGCAATCCCCAGAACGTTTATAACCTTTTCTGTAACTCAAATTGCTCCTGGAGAGCAATTCCTTCGTTCTTCTTAGCGAGAAAAGCCTATCTGCCTGAGCTAGGTATGCTGCTTTCGGCATCCTACACATATTGTTCATCAGCTTTATCGGCGAATGTTTGCATGCATACTGCAATTTAAATCATTTTGTGAGCGTGCGTCACGGCACGACAAGTTTTCTATCTCAGCAGTACGTCTCCGGCTGAGAGCCTCCCACGGCGGCCATGACACTGCTGCGATCAATGTTCTGTACAGACTTTAGTAACGCCCAGATTAAAAAACCTTTTCGTTCCAACATTCTAGACACACACAAACCTTTCAAAGAATGCAATGAAAAATCGAATTTACGACCATTTTGAATGAGAACCTGTCCTTAAGATTGTAGGGTATTCGACTTTCAGATGTAGTGTTATGGACCAAAACAAGAAAAATATGTCTAGTAGGTATGGGCTCTCAAACACCTTTTTAAGAGCTATGGGCACTTGTTCAGAAGGACTGCTCATAGCTCTTAAATTCTGCATTTTTGAGCCAGTGTTTAATAGAATTTTTTTCTCGTTTTGGTCGATAGCGGAACCTCTGAATGTCGCCTACCCTACACTCTCATGTATCGGTACATGTATTGCACTGACAGACGTGATGAAACTTCTTCATTTTAATGAGTGTGTCTGTACTTAAATTGCTGAATGACTGAGAATATGAAACTTCTAAGCTATTTGATCCTGATACAGCTGAAAAAAACTAAACGTACTGAGTCTAATTTCACTTCAATTTTTCTTATCATGCCAACACTGACCCACAATATTCTAGCGCAACGCAACCTGGCTGTTCAAAAAAATTACAACCTGGCTTCAAATGATTAGTTCAAAAGAATAGCCCTGACTAAACAGAAATCCTAACAACAACCTATTCATTTCATTAAGCACTTACCTCAGAAAAATCTTCATTACACGAACTACTGCAATACAGCGAGCGTCAAAACTGCCAGCTAAATAAAAGATTCTAACTACTAAAACCACCAAATACTAATAGGCATATGGTTAGCAAAGGAAAGATTTTGTTGCAAACCAAATAATATATTTTTTTACCTTAATAATGTTACATCCAGTTCAGACACAAGTGTAAATCGTCATTGACATTTAGTACAAAGGTACATAATAACGAATAATATTCAACCACCAGGTCGAACATATATAGATCGTTAGCCTAGGCTAACACTTCAGACCTGTACCCTCCATCAATGCTAACGTCTCACATCTGACATCCATCACTGCTGGCTGTTCACTTACAACTGCCCAACAGTACTGGCGGTTAACTTCCAACGAGTCTGATCAGCCACAGAGTCTCTTACAAAGAAAGAGCAGTCAGAGATCCAATGCAAAGCGCTACACAGCTCTGCCAACACAGAAGCAGCCCAGTTACAGTATTAGAAGGATTTTTGTTTACGACTTTCGACTTTCGACCAGGGGCCCTGACCTCAATACGATACATTTACTCGTCATCCCTGAAACTTTGTAAGATCATCACGGAGGCACCTTGTACAATCCATCCATCTCACCTTCAACAGTCTTCTTTAGATTTCGAGATTTTCTATTCCCATCTTTTCTGAATGGATTATCATTGACGTTTCACTTTCGCACAAGGCTACTCTCCAGAAAAATACGCACTGCTACAGTCTCACTTTCTAAAAAAAATTACTAAAAATTGATTTAACTTGACCACATTCCATTACTTTTGTTTTACTTGTGTTGATATTCGTCTTTTAACGTTTTTTTCACGATAGTATACGGTTCTTTAAGCCGATCTTCCAAGTCGTTTGTCGTCTCTGACGGAATTACAGTTCTCCAAGTTTTTATTTTTTCTCTCTGGACTTCTTTTTCGAAATTTAGTCTCTGTTCTCTTTACTGTTTGTTCAGTTATTGATAATATCCGCGATAGGTTACTAAGTTTTCTCGCTCCCTTCGAAACTACTGTTACCTCTTCATGTGATACGACTGTAGTCTGGTTTCAGTACAAGTTTTTGTTAACCGTTCGGTGCCTCTGACTTATCCCACCTTCCTTCTGAATTTCAAACAGTGTGTTCCCATTGTCATACGCTTTCACTAAATCTACAACTGCCACAAATGTGTATTTGTCTTTCTTCAGTCGAGCTTCGAAGATAAGTCGTCAAGTCAGTACTGTCTCACCTGTTCTTACACTTCGAGACTGCGTCATCGCGTCAGTAAAGGGTGAGTAGAAAACGATCGAAGATTAGTGTTCAACATTCCGTCGACGACGAGGTCCTTAGGGATGGAGCAGAAGCCATGACTGGGTAAGGAGATCGGTCATACCGTTGCAAATGAACTAAACCGGAAGTAACCCTGAGGGTTTTAGGCAAATCATGGAAAGCTAAATGTAGGCGATCGGACGGGGATGTGATCCGCTGTTCTCTCGAATACGAGTCCAGCGTCTTACTAGTATGCCACTAGTATGCCACTACGCTCTGTAGGGTGAGTCGCTGGAAACAGCAGTCATCGCATCCTCGGTCAAGAACAGCTCTTTAATTATTTAGGCAGACTTCTAATTTTCATTTAACCGTTTTATCTCCTCCCAGCGAAAGTTACCATCGGTGGTTATACACACAAATGTTTAAATTCTCCAACGTAAATTTCTTGAATAAACGATAATGCTGATAGTATCTTTGAGAAAGCAGGAGATCCCGGGTTCGAGTCCCGGTCGGGGCACACATTTTCAATATGTCCCCAATGAAGTACATCACCGCCTGTTTGCAGCTAGGGTGTCTATTTAATTATCATTTCATTTCTAGCAAAGCTAGATACTACCGTCATATATAGAAACGAATACTTTGAGTACTGTACTGGTAGCAGAGAAACGAATACTTAGAACACTTCACTTGTCGTGTCGCCTACTGTGGGAGTTGACGCCGACACAATCAAACAAGGAGAAAAGTTGCTACGGCCGGTGTCACAAATCCAAAATGATACGTACATACACTTTAAAATCAATAGCACACTTTATTTTTTAAAAAAAAGGAACATTTTTTATGAGGTGGCTTCCCGTGCCTCCCAACTGCAATTACTTTGACACACTATTATTACTCGCAGAACACAGGCTAAATATCGTCTTTCTATTACTCAGTATCGATGCTCTCGAAGTATGAGACCGAACTGTAAGTCGACCAGCGATGGGCGGCTGGTCAAGTCAGCGTTGACAGAAGACGTTGAACTGCATCTTTCTGGACATGTGGCGGTGCCCGTTCTCTGCACTGCCTTCTTGATGCCGTTTCGCGGCGCTGCGCCGGTCGGCGTGCCGTCGTTGCTTTAGGACTTCAGATTACTGGAAGCGACAGCAATAACATCTGATGAACTCTCTTTCATCCGCGCAAGTAAATGGTTTGCAAATGGTCTTCGGAAGAAAAGTGAAATATAATAAAGAGACACAGGGTGACAATTATTGAATTATATGAAATAAAATCGTCATAGCTCTTGAACGGGTTGCGTCAGGACGTTCAAACTGCGCGGTTGGCCGCGGCGCATGGCGGGAATTGGTGTGGGCATGCACGGTTCGGTTTAGCGACGAAGCCCACTTTCATTTGGATCGGTTCGTCAATAAGAAAAAAATTGGCGCTTTTGGGGGACTGAGAATCCGCATGTGACGATCGAGAAGTCTCTTCAAGCTCAACGGGTGCCTGCGTGGAGTGCAGTGTCCAGTCACGGAATAATCGGTGCGATATTCCTTGATGACACAGTAACCACCGAACGGTATGTGAAGGTTCTGGAAGGCGATTTCATTCCCACTATCCAAAGCGACCCTGATTTCAACAAGATATGGTTCGTGCAAGACGGATCTGGACCCCATCGAAGCAGGAGATGTCCTGATGTCCTGATGTCCTGGTGGAGCACTCTGGGGACCGCATTCCTGCTCTGGAACACCCAGAGGCCAGTGGCATGGGCCCCGATTGGCCGCCATATTCTCCGGATCTGAACACATGCGACTCCTTTCTGCGGGCTATATTAAAGACAAGGCGTACAGCAATAACCCCAAAACCGATTCTGAGCTGAAAACAGCCATTTAGCATATCATCGACACACAGGGAGGCAGCTTTTCTCAGGCTGAGGTATTAAACGTGTTTGCAATATGTGTAAATAAATTGCGACATTCATAGTCCTTTCAATAAAATACGGTCCAAGCAGATGTGATGTCATCGCTGCCCATATCATTACATGAGGTTTGTTCCTCTCCAACTCAACTAATGAAGATTCTCTTTGGCCCAAACGAGAATATTTCTAGCACTTGAACTGCGATAAATGGCGCATTAAACTGAAAACATAGCCTTGGCACTGTTCACGGCATTTAGAAACTGAGTTAACAAAGCACGGAATGCTAAAACGCGCTCATACCGGTCTGTAGCCGATAACTCGTTTACGAACGTCGGTCGGAAAGGTCTGAACTTAAGGTCTTTTTTCGTGTGATCTCACACTGTTGTACTCGAGTTCCGAGGCGCGTTTACGTGTCTACTTCATAGAAGATTGTTCAGTCGAGGCAGAGGCTCTGGCACATGTTTCCTCCCGCGTCTTCTTCCGTCCACTCCGCGGTTTGTCGGTAACACTGCCAAAAGCAAAAGCACGTCGTTCTCAATCCAGAAGTGTTGCCTTTCGCGGTGGAGTCTTATTAAATCTTTTCTTCAATGCTTCCATAATTTGACTTATTGTCTGCCATGTGTGTGGTTCAATGAGGGAGGAAACCAAACAGAGAAGTCATCAGTCCCATCGGATTAGGGAAGCGTGGAGAAGGAAGTCGGCCACGCCATTTCGAGGAATATTCCCGGCAATTGCCTGAAGCGATTTAGAGAAATCACGAAAAACCTAAATCGGGGTGGCCACACGCGGGTTTGAACTGTCATCCTCCCGAATGCGAGTCCAGTGTGGTAACCACTGCGCTTCCTCGCTCTGTGCCATGTGCGTTGTTCCTGCACGCACGCACTTGTCATTAAGCGCTCCTCCGTAGTGTAACTATGACAGTTTGTATTGGCCCTAGCTACAAATTAAAATTCGACTGCTACAGCGACTCTAAAAACATCTAAGTATGAATTCCAATAGTTGATTCCAACAACGATAAGACATAACGTAGCTACCAATCTGCACAATAATATTTGATACTAATCAGGGGGTGCAGGCGACCACTGTGACCGAGCGGTTCTAGGCGCTTCAGTCCGGAACCGCGCTGCTGCTACGATCGCAGGTTCGAATCCTGCCTCGGGTATCGATGTGTGTGATCTCCTTAGGGTAGTTATGTTTAAGTAGGTCTATGTCTAGGGTACTGATGACCTCAGATGTTAAGTCCCATAGTGCTCAGAGCCATTTGAACCATTTGAAAGGGGTGAGGGGTGGGGGACTTCTCGCCATCGTGTAGGTTAACGACCCATTTCCTACTACGTCATTACAGACGGAACGTAATATCGAATAAGGGAAGCCAAGGATACGAAATAAGTTGTGTTTTTTGAGAAGGAACCATCCCAGTATTTACCTCAAGTCGTTTACAGAAATTACGATAAACATAAATGTGGATAGCCGAAGTAGGTCTGTCGATATTTTTGAAAATATAAGGAATCCGGTATATCGATATTTAAAACATCATTATCGGCCACCGGTATACCGAAAAAAAGTATCTACGTCGATGGAAAAATTATCGACGTACCTACCTAATAAAATATCGACTGCATGGTGTACATATATCGCCGGTTTTAGATCTGTATATTTAAGTATTGAAAAGAAAACGATGCACGTTAAAGCTTCGTGATAACCGCTTTGCTAACAATGGTAACCTTATGTGGGTGGCACAATGTCCAATGGATCCGTCGTTCGGTTTCGTCACACGACTTCCCTATTTTTTCATTTCTTCCAACGCCAATGACCTAGCAGCTGTAGTGTCAAAATTGCACGGTGAAGCTAAACGTTGCAATTTCTGTTGGTAGCGCCGAACGCCGATTACGTAAGCATTTCCCCAGACACGTCTCCGCTCACGGCAAAGACCAAGCTTGTGATTTACATTTCCGTTCATCATTTTCAGCAACTGTTTTTGAAGAATGTCGATGCGAAGAAATAGCACACTAGTTGCGTTAAAAACTGTTTTCGAACGCCACTTGGTTCAAATGGCTCTGAGCACTATGGGACCTAATATCTGAGGTTATCAGTCCCCTAGAACTTAGAACTACTTAAACCTAACTAACCTTAGGACATCACACACATCCATGCCCGAGGCAGGATTCGAACCTGCGACCGTAGCAGTCGCGCGGTTCCAGATTGAAGCGCCTAGAACTGCTCGGCCACACAGGCCGGCTCGAACGCCACTGGCACGCTATTTCTTCACGTAGGAAACCCATTCACACCGCCAACCACCAGTGCAATCGGATTTATTCTTTCGTGCCACATATACTTTCTCTCCAGAGAGAAAGACTGAACGCGATGAAAGCTCAAAAAGCAGTAAGACTCATTCGCGCAGAGAAAGTAAAATTGTTCTACTACAATTACAAAAGAACAGCTTCAAATACGAGGTTTGGAACGTTAATAGTGGCAACTATTTATTTACAGCTGGAACAACACAGATACGTGTTTCAAAGTTGTACTGACCTTCAAAGTAGTCACCAGCATTGTGTGTATACCATTGCCAGCGATGGGGAAGTCGTAGGATACTCTTAGCAGTGCCAGTTGTGTTGACAGTTTGAGCGGTGCAGCCTATTGCCCGACGAATTTGTAGCAGTTCTGAAGCGAATGCCGCGAAGTGTTTCCTTCAGCTTAGAAATAGATTTGAACTCAAGGGGGCTTAAGTCAGGGGAGTATAGCACTTAGCAGCCTCATCAGTCAAACAAATTAGTAATAGCTTGTACTGTACGTGCTTTAGAGTTGTCCTGCTAAATGATGGTCAGGTCCTGCAGAAAGTGTCATCACTTCCGTCTCTAAGCTGGTCGTAGGTTGTGTTCCAAAAATGAACAGCTTAGAGACAGAAGTGATGACACTTTCTGCAGGACCTGACCATCATTTTGCAGGACAGTGCTCAAGCACGTACAGGTCAAGCTGTTACTGATTGTTTGACTGATGGGGCTGCTAAGTGCTATGCCACCTACTGCACTCCCCTGACTTAAGCCCTCGTAAGTTCGATTTCTAAACTGAAGGAAACACTTCACGGCATTCGCTTCAGAACTGCTACAAATTCGTCGGGCAATAGACCGCGCGCCGGCCGAAGTGGCCGTGCGGTTAAAGGCGCTGCAGTCTGGAGCCGCAAGACCGCTACGGTCGCAGGTTCGAATCCTGCCTCGGGCATGGATGTTTGTGATGTCCTTAGGTTAGTTAGGTTTAACTAGTTCTAAGTTCTAGGGGACTAATGACCTCAGAAGTTGAGTCCCATAGTGCTCAGAGCCAGCCAATAGACCGCGCGCTACAATCTGGAACCGCGCGACCGCTACGGTCGCAGGTTCGAATCTTGCCTCGGGCATGGATGTGTTTGCTGTCCTTAGTTTCGTTAGATTTAAGTAGTTCTTAGTTCTAGGGGACTGATGACCTCAGACGTTAAGTCCCATAGTGCTCAGAGCCATTTGAACCATTTGAATATCCCGCGCCGCTCGAGCTGTCAACACAACTGGCACTGCTAAGAGTATCCTACGACTTCCCCATCGCTGGCAACGGTATACACACAATGCTGGTGACTACTTTGAAGGTCAGTAAAACTTTGAAACACGTATCTATTTTGTACGAGCCGTAAATAAATAGTTGCCAATATTAAAAGTTCCAACCCTCGTATTTACAGAAGATTGTGAAGAAAATATGACATAAAATAAAAATATTGGCACCTGACAATGCACTTTTATATCGATATAACGACGGTAGAAATGCCGCCGATAATTATAGTTTATTCTTGGAAAAAATCGATACATCGATATTTTAACAACTGCCCCTATTTGAAGCGCCGCGCTCCCGAGTGCGAGTCCAGTGACTCACAACTGCTCCCCATGCCCGGCGAACCCCGGGGTGTGGCTGTTCTCACGCCAGCACCTTAGGCAGACGAGGTGAATGCCGGTGGCTGCTGCCGCCCGCTGCTGGCGGACCGCGAGGCCTGCACCGCGCCCGTCGCCTCGGGGGGCGTCGGCGGTCGGTCGTCGGCGGTCGTTCGCCGCGCGAGAACATGGCCACGTGTCCGACTCCTCCATCTCCCGGGACTCAGCCAGTGCACAGCCTAATATTGGATTGGCACAGTTTTACAAGCGAATCAATAAACCATCGCCGCCGGAAATAGTCACACGCGGCTGCGGCCGGCGATTTCCCTGGTCCCTTGCGACACGCATGTGGCAACTCCTGCGCACGACCGTGCACCGGCTTTGTTTTGATCCGTACTGCGAAAGCCCCTGCTTGCAGTAACGCGGTGTTCCACGGTCGATGACAACATTTAATCAACGCAGACTGCTCGCACTGTACACGTGTTTGATGTGAAGCCCTTATTCTACTAACTCCCACTTGTCAAGTGGAAAGCTGACCACATCAGAAGTTCAGGAATATTGAGGAAGCAGTATCTATTGTCCAGTGATCTGATATTTACAGTATTATCAGCTGTATGTTGATCAAACAGGTAAGGATGTATTATGTAGAGTGATGCACAGTTAGATCAGTTCCCGCGCATAATCGTATGCAGACGTAACGTAGCAGGCACTAAGTGCAGTGTGTTGTGCCATCTACAGTAAGCACACAGAGAAAATTGAATCTACTGAAAGCACTACAGTGTGACCAACATTAATCACAAAGCACCCACCTGGTTCTAAATAATCACACTATTTTAAAACACACAGTAAATTCAATACATTAGCAAACAACTTTATTTTTCTGTCTTTTCGCTCTATATTTATTAAATAATTTACTTTAAAGCATTTCAGTATTTGCACTGATGTTTTATTAAAGTTACAACAATTCGCACTTGTTAGTCGCGTTTGCAACTATTTCAAATTTTGTGTCGTCAGCGTAGAGATATAATTCTTTATTACTTCTCAGCGATATATTTATGTGAAAATAATTGAATGCGCAATGTAAAAAGCCGGCCGCAGTGGCCGAGGGGTTCTAGGCGCTTCAGTCTGGAACCCCGCGACGTCTACGGTCGCAGGTTCGAATCCTGCCTCGGGCATCGATGTGTGTGATGTCCTTAGATTAGTTAGGTTTAATTAGTTCTAAGTTCTAGGGGACTGATGACCTCAAATGTTAAGTCCCATAGTGCTCAGAGCCATTTGAACCATTTGCAATGTAAAAGATTTTTTTTTTCTTTTGCTTGAGCCTTAGTTCCGCAGGTTTCGCAAGGTCGTCATGGTTACAATCGGATTTGACAGGTTTAATTTGAAGGGGTGGCCGGATGACCTTCCTGCCGCCACCCTGTACCCCTTGGGATAGAAGCAGTGTACGCCAGCTGTCTGCGTCTAGTGTAAATCATGATAGAGTGCGAATATGTTTCAAATGTCAGCGAGTCGTGTAACTGAGGTGGGACGTGGGGACCAGCCCGGTATGCACCTAGAGGGATGTGGAAAACCGTCTAAAAACCACATCCGGGCTGGCCGGCACACCGGCCCTCGTCGTTAATCCGCCGGGCGGATTCGATCCGGGGCCGGCGCGCCTACCCGAGTCCAGGAAACAGCGCGTTAGAGCGCTCGGCTGACCTGGCGGGTGTTATAAAAGATAATATTGATTTATAAACAACTGGCTTAAAAAACCTGGTCTTACCTAGATATTTACTTTTTCTTACTTATCAGTCCGTCTCCTCTCTCACTTCTCCCCGCCGCGCTGGATTAGCCGAGCGGTCCTAGGCGCTGGATTAGCCGAGCGGTCTTAGGCGCTGCAGTCATGGACTGTGCGGCTGGTCCCGGCGGAGGTTCGAGTCCTCCCTCGGGCATGGGTGTGTGTGTTTGTCCTTAGGATAATTTAGGTTAAATAGTGTGTAAGCTTAGGGACTGATGACCTTAGCAGTTAAGTCCCATTGGGTTTCACACACATTTGAACATTTTTGATGGTCACGGCCCGACGACCAGCTTGGGATTTTTGACGATCCAACTCTCCAATCGGACAGAATTTGGCACGATATCCGTCAGGAGGACATTTAATACCTCTATCAATCAAAGCAAAGTCGAACAACCGCTTGAATAGGGACCGGAGGAGGACCAACGCTTTATTGGCTTGCTGAATTTCTGAAGCTCTTTTTCTTGAATTAATCGTATCATTTTTCTGAAATTGTAATCATTTGTTTGTCTGTACATGTACATCACACCTAACGATTTCCGTCGCATTCGGATAGTTCCTTCGTGGCAGGTCTTTTTTTTTTTTTGTCTTAGAGTGTATATTGCAAACGTATATGTCTGACTCTCTGTTGTTTTACGTCATAATCCAGAGAGGATACAAAATTTATCTGTGGTGTTTAGCAGTGTGGCTTTGTCTCAGGTTCCGAAACACGTTGGCAAAATTACTGGCTCGCAGAAGTGCTCGTTGTCGCGACCTGGTTGACACACTGAACGGCACAAACAAGGGACAAATTGCACTTCACGCTTTTAAAAGAATTCAAAGTCAACTGAATACGGGGAATAAGTAACAACTTGTTGTTTTCCAACTTTTTTACGTCCACGTTTCTCATCCACACTGTAGTGTCCTGCGGTAGGCAGGAAAACGAACTAACAGTCAATTTGAACACACTTTAATATGGTTAAAGTAAAAACGCCTTCTTGGCATACACTGAGTTTTAAACGCAAGAACAACAAGAAAACCCACAACTCTTGTGGTCGCAAACCAGATAAGTAAAAAAGACAATGAAAGAAAATACTGATCAAAATGTACTCTACAAAATTCGAAATACAACGTGCTGCTACAATGCTACGGCAAATGAATACAGTGCTGGGGCCGGCGTAAGTACTGACCCGAGCTGTCCCCAGCGGTTGGTAATCGCTGCCGGTCTGACGGTGTAGGCGTACTTATAAAGCCAGGTCGGCGGAGTGCTACATGATGCATATGAGTTCCGATTGGTGGATCACTGTCAGATTTTGTCTGACGAAGTAGTTCCGTGTTTATTTGGAAATCATGTTATTCTTTCTGTCCGCTGACGATGTTTCTCCGCGCCCTCATGAAAGGGAATCGGCAACCCATCTTGCGTATCGGTTGTGCGGACCCTCTAACAGTAAGAGGCCGCTGCGACACATACACCCCCACCGCTAGTGGTAGTGGGGTATCTTACTCCCAAAGTATTTTTATACAAATAATAAGTCCAGCACGTAGCAGATTTGGCTGACATTGCTCTAGATGTTACTAGGTTATGCTTCGGTGTCAACCCTTTTCATTCCCACACCTCCAGGTGGTTCTTATCCACACAATGCTTCCTTCCAGCTAGTAAAGCCATAGTTCTTTAAATGATTTATTTTCTAATTGCTTTATAAATGAGTTAACCTGTTCAATATTGAACGTTAATCACGCAAGCGAGAGAATAGGAAACGCTTGAAATTATGTTTAAAGTTGATAAGTGCTCTCTTTATCAAACACTGGGTGAGCATATTATAGCAAATATGAGCTTCGTTTTAAGCAGAAGCTGGTTTTTCGTGCATCTCTACGTCTATGAGGTCGTGTCTCTTGGTTATGTGACCCCCTGCGGGTTCGGGGGTAAGAATAGGCCCGCGGTATTCCTGGCTGTCGTAAGAGGCGACTAAAATGAGTCTCAACTGTTTCAGCCTTTAATGTGATGGTCCCCTGAGGGGTTTGACCACTCTATTTCCAAATTTTTCCGTTAGTGCGTACCATTTGGGGAAGGACACCTTACGTGGTGCATCTTAAATCCATCTTGCCCTAAGATCTGGCACACCTGATATTTTCATGGAGTTGGACTTACATCGAGCTTCCGGCCACATCTGCTGCAGTGTGTTCCGGATAGCATCCCTTCCCTCCATTGTGCACTTCCATCTTTGCCCTCGTGATGTACATGGATATTTCGACACCCGACATCCAGCACGGTAGCCAGTCCGTTGTGGTGGGGTCGTCATGTACCCTCTTGGTGGTAGCCCCCTGACTACATAGGGATCGCACTGCTGATGCCTGAGCTGCTACCTCCCCACGTATGCCGAGGATTAGATGCCTATCCCTTTGGGGCATCGGGACTCCCAGCAAAGGCCATCCTGCCAGGTGGTCTTTGCTGCGGCTGGGTGGCGCCCGTGGGGAGAGCCCCTGGTCGGAGTGGATGGCATCAGGGTGGATGACCTGCAATGAAGCGTGGTACATCATCTCTCGCTGGTGGGCCTCCACCAGCAGTCTCTAAGCGATCGAGGTCTAACCTCAATGGAAAGAAATTTGATCAGAGATCATTTCCCTCCCTGGCCACTCCATGGGAAGAACGTTTGTCCAAAGAAGGCAGTGGAGATCATTCACCCCGGTACCTCGTGTGTACGCGAGTAGATGGGGAATCATTTATGTCGACCAAGCCCCAGTTTTTTGTGGAGCATTTAGAGGACAAGTTCGGGGAGGTGGAGGGCTTGTCCAAAATGCGCTCTGGGTCAGTTCTCATCAAAACAGCATCCTCTGCCCAGTCATGGAGGTTGCTCACTTGCGACAGGTTGGGGGATGTTTCCATCAATCTCCATAAGAGTTTAAACATGGTCCAGGGTATTATATTCCACAGGGATCTTATTCTGCAGTCCGACGATGAACTACGCGCCAATCTAGAACGATGAGGTGTTCACTTCGTCTGGCGCGTCCATCGGGGTCCGAGGGATAATCAGGTAGCCACCGGTGCCTTCATCTTGGCCTTCGAAGGTGATGTGTTACCCGAAAAGGTCAAGGTGATGCTTTACCGCTGTGATGTGAAGCCATATATCCCTCCTCCGATGCGGTGTTTTAAATGCTGGAAGTTCGGGCACATGTCATCTCGCTGTACTTCACATGTCGAGATTGTGGACGTCCTTCGCATCCCAATACTCCAGGTGCTCCGCCTCCCATCTATGTTAACTGCGGAGAACACCATTCCCCCTGATCGCCGGACTGTAGGATATTCCAGAAGGAACGAAAGATAATGGAATAAAGGACCCTGGACCACCGGACCTACACTGAGGCTAAACGGAAGTATGAGCAGCTCCATCCTGTCGCAAAGACGTCGACCTACGCCGCTGCTGCAACAACGGTTCTCCCATCGTCACTTATCGTTGGCTCTAAGATCTGTCAGAATCCACCGGCTCCCTTGGTTGTGGGGGGCACTTCACTCCCTGCTGCTCCTGCTCCATCTTCTTCAGGAGCAACACCCCCCCCCCCAACCATCGGGGACATCAGTTCCCCCTTCCCAGCCGGAGAAGAGTAAGACTTCTTCGGCTACTCTCGCCAGGAAGGGGTCCCTTGGGGACCTACCTTCGCAAGTTCCGACCAGTGGAAAAGCGGACACCCGCAAGTGGCTGAAACAACCACCAGTCCCTGGTCGTAGGGCCTCACGGTCGTCGCCCGTCCCTGAGACTGACCCAGTGAAGCCCTCCAAGCCTGAACCACCGAAGGCACAGCGAGAGAAACAGAAGAAGAAGAAAGTCCCCAAGGCTAATGACATGGCACCCATCCCACCGCTTCCTACAAGCACTGCGTCTGAGGACGAGGTGGAGATTCTGGCGTCCGCTGAGGACCTCTATCTCACCGGTCCCTCAGACGCCATGGAAAGCACTAGGACAGGTGCTCATTCAGAGGCAGCAGGTGACCCAGCGGCGTAATCTGCCTTCTCAGTCCCGTCACGCATTTCTCAGACATGGACAATACCATCCTCCAGTGGAACTGCAGTGGTTTCTTCCACCACCTAGCTGAGCTCTGCCAACGTATCAGCCTTCACCCTTTCTTATGCATTGCACTTCAGGAAACTTGGTTTCCAGCAATGCGAACCCCCGCCCTCCGTGGCTATCGGGGTTATTATAAGAACCGGGCAGTTTATGAAAGGGTGTCTGGTGGTGTCTGCATATATGTCCTTAAGTCTCTTCACAGCGAGTCTGTCCCTCTACATACAGCTTTAGAGGCTGTCGCTGTTCGGGTGTGGACGCCACAGGCTGTTACTGTCTGCAGTCTTTACCTTCCACCGGATGGTGATGTCGCGCAGCATGTCCTGGCTGCGCTGATAGCCCAATTGCCGCCACCGTTCCTGTTACTGGGCGACTTTAACGCCCATAACCCTCTGTGGGGTGGGTCAGTGGCAACATGTCGAGGCGCCACCGTTGAGCATTTATTGGCGCAGCTCGATCTCTCGATTTTAAATGATGGTGCCTCCACACACTTCAGTGTGGCGCATGGCACATACTCCGCCATTGACCTATCGATCTGTAGCCCTAGCCTCTTACCGTCTGTCCAATGGAGTGTGCATGACGACCTGTGTGGTAGTGACCATTTTCCAATCTTTCTGTCACTGCCAAGGCGTCAATCTTCTGGGCGCCCCAGCAGATGGGCTATGAATAAGGCTGACTGGGACTTGTTCTCCTCCATTGCCGCTATTGAGCCTCTCTCTAGTGATGACATTGATGCGGTGGTTCAATCGGTCAGCATCAGCATCGTTACTGCCGCAGAATCTGCCATTTCCAGTTCTTCTGGGTCCCCTCGGCCGCGGACTGTGCCTTGGTGGTCGCCTGAGATCGCTGAGGCGATTAAAGATCGCCGGCGGGCGCTACAGCGTCACAAGCGACATCCCTGCATTGAACACCTCATCACCTTCAAATGGCTGCGTGCGCAGGCCCGCCGCCTTATCCGCAAAAGCAAGCAGGAGTGCTGGGAGCGGTATGTGTCCACAATTGGCCTCCATCGCAGGTCTGGGCCAAGATCCGATGCCTCTATGGCTATCGGACCCCTGTCAGCGTCCCTGTGCTCTCACTGAATGGAGCAGTTTGTACAGACTCTGACGAAATTGCCAACAGCTTGGCAGAGCATTTTGCACTTAGTTCCGCTTCTTCCAATTACCCACTGGCCTTCCGCTCCATTAAAGAGCGGATGGAACGTTGGAGCCTTTCTTTTAGCACCCACCATTCTGAATCCTACAATGCTCCATTCAGTGAGTGGGAATTTCACAGCGCCCTTGCCACTTGCCCTGATACAGCTCCTGGGCCAGATCGCATTCACTGTCAGATGCTGAAACACCTTTCAGTGGACTGCAAGCGACGCCTCCTCGACCTTTACAACCGTCTCTGGGTCGAGGGTGAGTTTCCGTCGCAATGGCGGGAAAGCATTGTCATCCCCATTTTGAAACCGGGCAAGAGCCCTTTGGAGGTGGACAGCTACCGCCCCATTAGCCTCACCAACGTTCTTTGCAAGCTTCTCGAACGGATGGTGAGCCGGCGCTTGAATTGGGTACTGGAGTCTTCGGGCTTTCTGGCTCCGTCTGAGGGTGGATTCCGTAAAGGCCGCTCCGCCACCGACAATCTGCTGAGTCTGGAGTCGGCCATCCGTACTGCCTTTGCCCGCCGTCAGCACCTGGTCGCTGTCTTTTTCGACATGCGGAAGGCGTACGATACGACATGGTGTCATCACATACTTTCTACGCTTCATGGATGGGGTCTTTGGGGCCCTCTGCCGCTCTTTATCCGAAATTTTCTGTCGTGTCGTACCTTCTGCGTGCAAGTCGCGGCCTCTCATAGTTCCTGTTTTTAATTGCAATAAACGGGCTCGCTGCAGCAGTGGGAAATTCTGTCTCCGCTTCCCTGTATGCTGACGACTTCTGCCTTTACTACAGCTCTACTGGCATTGCAGCTGTTGAACGTCAGCTATAGGGCGCTATCCGCAAGGTGCAGTCTTGGGCTGTAGCGCATCGTTTTCAGTTTTCGGCTGCCAAGACCCGCGTTTGCATTTCTGCCGGCGCCGAACGGTCCATCCTGAGCAGCGGCTTTATCTTGCCGACGAACTCCTTGCTGTGGTGGAGACCCACAGGTTTTTGGGTGTAGTTTTTGATGCCCAGCTGACTTGGCTGCCTCATATTCGGCAGCTTAAACAGGCATGTTGGCGGCATCTAAATGCTCTGAGATGCTTGAGCCACACCTGCTGGGGCGCCGACCGATCTACCCTGTTACGGCTCTACCAGGCGTTAATCCAGTCCCCTCTGGATTATGGGAGCCTGGCTTATGGCTCAGCATCCCCATCTGCGTTGCAGGTGCTGGACCCAATCCTCCACAGCAGGATACATCTTGCCACTGGTGCTTTCCGTACCAGCCCTGTGAACATCATACTAGTGGAGGCAGGTGTCCCTCCACTGCGGTTACAGCGCCAACGTTTGCTGGCCGCTTATGCTGCCCATGTTTTCAGCTTGCCCGGGCATCCTAACTATCGGCTACTATTCCCAGAGTCGCACGTCCATCTTCTAGAACGTCGACCCAGGGCTGGCAGTAAGATTGCAGTCCGAGTCCGAGAGCTTCTCTCCGGGCTTGGGGTCTTACTTCTTCTGCCTCCTTTCAGGACACCTCTGCGTACACCCCCATGGTGTGTGCCTCGCCCTCGCCTTCAGGTGGAATTGGCACAGGGCCCGAAGGACTCAGTCCCTCCGGAGGCCTTCCGCCACCGCTTTCTTTCCCTCCTTGCAATGTATCAGGGCTCTAGCATTGCGTACACTGACGGCTCGATGGTTGCTGGTTGTGCCGGTTATGCGCTTACTCTAGGGGACCATTCCGAACAACGTTCATTGCCGGCTGGCTGCAGCGTTTACACTGCTGAGCTGGTCGCCATCTTTCGTGCCCTAGAGTATATCCGCTCCTGCTCAGGTGAGTCCTTCGTGATCTGTAGCGATTCCCTGAGCGGTTTACGAGCTCTCGACCAGTGTTTCCCTCGTTCTCGTCTGGTGATGGCTATCCAGGAGTCCCTGCATACTCTTGCCCGTTGCGGCCGCTCTGTGGTCTTTGTGTGGACCCCCGGTCATGTCGGTATCCCGAGCAATGAATATGTTGACTGCCTGGCGAAAGAGGCCATCAGTAAACCATCTATGGACATTGGCCTCCCAGAGACTGATTTGTGAGCAGTCCTCCGCCGAAAAGTTTTTGCGCTTTGGGACGCTGAATGGCGCAATCGGATCACGCCCAGTAAACTCCGTGCCATTAAGGAGACAACGACTGTGTGGCGGTCATCCATGCGAGCCAACCACAGGGACTCAGTCGTCCTTTGTTGGCTCCGCATTGGCCACTCTTGGCTCACACACAGTTACTTACTGCGTCGGGAGGACCCTCCTCTGTGTCGCTGCGGTGCGGCTTTGACAGTGGCCCACATTTTTTTGGCCTGCCCCCTTTTAGCTATGGTCAGGCAGACATTTGCGCTGCCTGATACGCTCCCTGCCCTTTTAACTGATGACCCTGCTATGGCTGGCTTAGTTTTAAGTTTTATTCGGGCAGAGGGTTTTTATCATTGAATTTGAGTGTTTATGTTTTATTTTATTGTTTTGTGTTGATTCTGGCCTTTGGCCTACGGTTTTAAACTGAGTTTTTAATGTGTTCTCGGTGGTTGGCTTTTCCTTTTTTATTCTATGGTCGGCCAATTACCGCCACACTTCGTGTGATTTTAATTTGTTATGTCTGTTCTTTGTCTGAGTTTTTCTTGTACTGTGTTGTCTGTTGTCTCTATTATCCGTTTTTTTACTCTGTGTGGTAGTTTTTAAGTTTTGGAACAAGGGACCGATGACCGTTGCAGTCTGGTCCCTTTAATCCCACAAACCAACCAACCAATCTTGGTTATGTGTCGTACAACAGTATACCATTGTTTTTCAGGTAGGTTTACTGGTTTCTACGTATTAATACTGTCTGTGTTGTGAATAGAGTAAGTAGCTAAGAAGTAATTAATCTAAACGTCGTGCCTGACGCGGGAGTTTTACTGTGCAAACAGCGAAAACGTAGTAATTATACGAGGCGTTTTTTTAAGTAAGTGCAGTTTTGAAATTAAAAAAAAGACTTGCTAAGATATGTCAATAATTTTATTTTTACATGAAAGCCTGTACCTTAAGCTACTTTTCTACATAATTTCCGTCAATATTAAGGCATTTGTCATAACGTTGTACCAGTTTTTGAACACCCTCCTCATAGAAGTCTGCCGCCTGACTTGTTAACCACTGCATCACCACTGTTTTGACTTCGTCATCGTCTTGAAGACGCTGACCGCCCAGGTGTTTCTTCAAGTGCAGTAACAGATGGTAGTCACTGGGTGCAAGATCGGGGCTGTACGGAGGATGACCTAGAGTCTCCCATCGTAAAGATGTGATCAGATCTTTGGTCTGATTTGCCACATGAGGACGGGCATTGTCTTGCAGCAAAACGATCCCCTTGCTCAACTTGCCACGTCTTTTGTTCTGAATTAAACGTCGCAGATTGTGCAGTGTCTTACAGTAAGCTGCTGCATTGATTGTCTCATTACGAGGCAGAAATTCCTCAAGCAATACTCCTTTTCTGTCCCAGAAAACTGTGCACATGATTTTCCGGGCAGAAATTGTTTGCTTAAACTTCACTTTTCTGGGTGAATCTGAATGCCGCCATTCCATGGACTGTTGCTTTGATTCTGGTGTGACGTAGGCCACCCATGTTTCATCTCCCATAACAGTTTGGCTTAAGAAATAATCACTGTCGTTGTGGTACCGCTCAAGGAATGTCAATTCAATGTCTAAACGTTTGGTTTTGTGCACATCCGTCAACATTTTCGGTACCCAACGTGCGCACAATTTTCGGAAATTCAAATGCTCGGTCACAATGCTATACAAAACACTACGTGAAACATTATGAAAGTCATCCCACAAGGAGGAAATCGTAAAGCGTCTGTTTTCTCTCACCTTATTGTCCACTTCCTGCACCAAACTTTCATTAACGAATTAACGACCGAAGGACGCCCAGTCCGTCCTTCATCATGCACATTTGCGCGGCCATCTTTAAATGCTCTCACCCACTTTCTTACCATTCCATCACTCATAATGTTTTCTCCGTAAACCGCACAGGTCTCACGATGAATATCGATCGCTTTTGGGCCTTTAGCACTAAGAAATCTTATAACAGCCCGTACTTCACAGTCGGCGGGACTCACGATTATCGGAGGCATCTTAAACACTCAGTACAGAACGTAAACAAGGAAGAATCAGACTGTAATGGCGTCAGTGCGCAGACAACAGATGCGCATGCTCAGAACGCCGACCGCAGCGCTGCGGACGCGGTGTGGCAAAACGGTACTTACTTAAAAAACACGCCTCGTATATAAACTGAAAGTAGAGGGGGAGAATTGAAAGGAAAGGGAAGAGATTATCGATGTCAGCTGCATCGGGACGTTACACGGAATCAGCGGCGACGAGCAAAAACGTGTGTGGCAACCGCGATTCGAACCCAGTGTCTCCTGCTAGCTAGACAGTTGCGTTAGCCACTGCGCCACCCGTATACAGTGTTCATCGTCAGAGCGCCGACTATCTCTCGGCCGATTCCCCCCCCCCCTCCCCCCTCCCATCTAGTGCCACCTGTCCGCAGTCCCTGTACATTCGTCATACTTTCTACTCGGAGGTCCCCACAGGAATGTCCGAAAAAACAGGCACCAATCTTTCATAAAAATGTACTAAGCTTTTTCCTTTCACCAGTTTCTGGTTAGTGTTACCGAGGAATAGTTTCATAAAGGTTTGAAATTATGTGTTAAGAGTGTTGTCGCTAACACTGTGGAATGTAGTCTTGGTAGTTGCGCGCTGTGTTATACTTCTTTATCACCTTCACCTCCACACCCCTCTCACAGAAATTCTTTGCAGATAACAAGTGATATGCGTACCAAGTTTGCCTATAATCGACCCAGTAGTTCAGGAGCAGATGTTGAGCGCTAGACTTTTATTAGATACAGTGATTTTGTTAACATATGAGAGACAGACCGCGAGAGACAGAGAGAGAGAGAGAGAGAGAGAGAGAGAGAAAAGAAGAGGTGCACTACGTAGATCAGAGATTTCTTTGTTGCTGAACAAGGAGAGGAACAGTGACTGTTTTGAGTCAGATAGCAATTCACGGTTTTCAGCAGGAAAGGTGAAGAGTTTATAAAATCCGACGGCCGCATTACAATCTTTACACATCACCCTCATACCTTCAAAGATACACACATGTCCATCTGAATTCTCTAAGATGATAAACCCTTACTGCAATTTATTGAACACTCATGCTTAGAATAACGGTTATTCACAAAATATTTTGTCCTGTAAATTTGGTGCTGCTTGTAATCTTTCGCCAAACGAAGTAAAAGAATCTTTACTTTACAAATTAGTATCCTCCGTTCCATACGCAGGAAATAAATAAATTTTATACTCGTTCTAAAGAAATGCACGTCACGTCACGTCACTAAAGCCTTTCGATTTGACTCCGTCTCAACCGCTCGCGTATCAGTATCACTTTTCTCATCTGTTCAAGCTGCTCCTCGTTCGCCTGACCCGCTCCACACCTCATCACGACAGAACAATTTAAGGTGGTTCCGGACATGGAACCCGAGGCATCCATATAACAGCGAGTTACGCTAAGCCGTAGACTAGGTTCTCTTCTTCTGTTCTTCCTTTTTTATTTTTCCCGACTTCCTTTTCCGTCCTCCGCGTCCTGCTATTTTCTAGCGAAAACCAATCACCTTTACCATCGCAGTTTTACAGTTCTGTCAGAATTATATTAACATGAAGTTTTTGCACAGTCAAAGATTTGTTGTTGCTGAAGTGAGAAAAATAAAGCAGTACTAATGTCAAGCTTCCTCTTCTTTTGAGAGGAAAATTTAGAAAACTTTTGTTTGTATAAAATTTCCCAAGGGCAAATAAAAGATGATGCACATTGTACGATTTAAAAAAGAAACCCCTTCTTCGTAAAAGAAATACAAATTTACTCGGGGAGAAATCCCACAAGTAAGGGAAATATACACACTACTGGCCATTAAAATTGCTACACCACGAAGATGACGGGCTACAGACGCGAAATT
This sequence comes from Schistocerca nitens, assembly GCF_023898315.1. Lineage (NCBI taxonomy): Eukaryota > Metazoa > Arthropoda > Insecta > Orthoptera > Acrididae > Schistocerca > Schistocerca nitens. The sequence continues at coordinate 1,178,558,413 of NC_064614.1, forward strand.
TAACCGACAGGATCAAGATGCTGTGATATGCAAATGATTAGCTTTTCAGAGCATTCACACGCGACACCTACAACGTGCTGACATGACGAAAGTTTCCAACCCATTTCTCATACACAAACAGCAGTTGACCGGCGTTGCCTGGTGAAACGTTGTTGTGATGCCTCGTGTAAGGAGCAGAAATGCGTACCATCACGTTTCCCACTTTGATAAAGGTCGGATTGTAGCCTATCGCGATTGCTGTTTATCGTATCGCGACATTGCTGCTCGCGTTGCTCGAGATCCAATGACTGTTAGCAGAATATGGAATCGGTGGGTTCAGGAGGGTCATACGGAACGCCGTGCTGGATCCCAACGGCCTCGTATCACTAGGTCGAGATGACAGGCATCTTATCTGCATGGCTGTAATAGATCGTGCAGCCACGTCTCGATCCCTGAGTCAACAGATGGGGACGTCTGCAAGACAACAACCATCTGCACGAACAGTTCGACGACGTTTGCAGCAGCATGGACTATCAGCTCGTAGACCGTGGCTGCGGTTACCCTTGACGCTACATCACACACAGGAGCGCCTGCGATGGTGTACTCAACGACGAACCTGGATGCACGAATGGCAAAACGTCATTTTTTCGGATGAATCCAGGTTCCACTTACAGTATTTGATGGTCGCATCGGTGTTTGGTGACATCGCGGTGAACGCACATTGGAAGCGTGTATTCGTCATCGTCATACTGGCGTATCACCCCGCGTGATGGTATGGGGTGCCATTGGTTACACGTCTCGGTCACCTCTTGTTCGCATTGACGGCACTTTGAACAGTGGACGCTACATTTCAGATGTGTTACGACCCGTGACTCTACCCTTCATTCGATCCCTACGAAAGCCTACATTTCAGCAGGATAATGCACGACCACATGTTGCAGGTCCTGTACGGGCCTTTCTGGATACAGAAAATGTTCGACTGCTGCCATGGCCAGCACATTCTCCAGATGTCTCACCAATTGAAAACGACAATGGTGGCCGAGCAAGTGGCTCGTCACAATACCCCAGTCACAACTCTTGGTGAACTGTGGTATCGTGTTGAAGCTTCATGGAAAGCTGTACCTGTACACGCCATCCAAGCTCTGTTGGACTCAAAGCCCAGGCGTGTCAAGGCCGTTATTACGGCGGGAGGTGGTTGTTCTGTGTACTGATTTCTCAGGATCTATGCACCCAAATTGCGTGAAAATGTAATCACATGTCAGTTCTAGTATAATACATTTGTCGAATGAATACCCGTTTATCATCTGCATTTCTACTTGGTGTAGCAATTTTAATGGCCAATAGCGTAAAATTCCCTCGTCCAGTGTGCGGACCATGTGAACTCATTTAGTGGCTAAAGCGATACCACGGGTTTGTTGGTATTTGCAGCCCATCTTGGATTGTATTGCGTTACATGGTTGAGTGGACCATAATGAACTCAACTTTGGGTGCTACAGATGTCACAATATACTGAACTGCGTGGTCCACCAGCCACAGATATTATTCTCCGATGGAGTGTAGGGGAGCCTGTAATGTGTGACACCATTCCAGAGATAAATAATATCATACGATTTGTATGTCTGGGGAAAAGTTTATATTTATAAGGATACTTTAAAAACGTCGTGTTGTGTGTCTTTCCTTCAAAATGGTAAAGTATAATGCACAGCTTCCTTAAAATGTTCATTCAGGGCCATCCATCACCTATAAAAATTCATGCAAAGCTGGTGAAGCTTTATACACGGTCCAGTCTTATTAATGTGATCACCGGCTAAGTTCGAGGTCAAAGTGGAATGACCACTCACATACGTCAGGAAGCGACCAGGACGAAGGGTATTCCCTGGGTAATCTCGTCATTGCGGAAGGCACAACGCATCGACACAAGTATGTATCTATCTCTCCTTGGGAACCATGTCCACCACTACACGCAGTTTGTTTTCCCTCGGCCTGATGGCATCAACCATCAGGACAATGCAACATGCCACGTAGCTCACAGTGTACGTGCGTGTTTCGAAGAGCACGAGGATGAGTTTATCGCACTCCCCAGGCCACCAAACGCTCCGGATTTAAAACCAATCAAGAATCTAAGGGACCAGCTCGATCAGGCTCTTCATGCCATAGATCCTCAGACGATAAAACTAGCGGAACTGCCCCTGGCAAAGGGTTCCAACATGGCTCCACATATCTGTTGGTACCTACCAGAACCTTGTCGACTCTCTTCCTGCCCACCTTGCAACGGTCCGTGCTGCAAAAGCTCGACAGGACGCGTAACAATTCTGCTCCTTGACTCTCAACATCTAGGAAATCGACAGCTTGAATGGACAATGTCTGTTTTAACTATGCAAAAGCCCTTGTTAAGTTTAACGTGGAAATGTAGTATCGACTAGAGGTCGAACTCTGGTGGTGCGATACTCGCTCACTTTCTTCATAATACCTATATCAACAAGTTCAAATATATGTATTTGGAACAAGTTTTTAGTCTTTAACATTAACTGAATTTTCCTCGGTGCTTGAGATGACATGATGCTAATATAAAATAGGAAACACTTCTTGTCTTTCGGCTTCTTAGGTCATGTCGCTGTCTTACCCGAAAAATTTAGCGACCAAACCGTTAAACTCTACCAAGCGCAGTGTAGGTTACACAGATGTGGTTGTGAAGGAAGCAGATTAATTAATTTGTTAGACAAATACCAGACAGCCGAAGGCAGTGATGACAATGACATTAGAGCAGAATTACAAACAGCACTATAAAGCAACATTATGACAAACATCTTTCTTTTTTTTTTGCTTGTGCCTTTTTCCCCGCAATGATGCAGGGCCGACATGGTTAATCGGATTTGGCAAGATTAACTTAAGGGCTGGTTCCTGCTGCCCCCCCCTGTACCCCCCAGGACGGAATTAGTGTACCCCAACTGTCTGTGTGTAGTGTAATCAATGGAAGAGCGCGAATGTGTTCAGATGTCTGCGAGCCATGTAACTGTGGCGGGACGTGGGGACCAGCCCGGTATTCACCTAGTGGGATGTGGAAAACCGCCTAAAAACCACATCCAGGCTGGCCGGCACACCTCCGTCGTTAAGCCGCCGGGCGGATTCGATCCGGGGCCGGCGCGCCTACCCGAGTCCAGGAAGCAGCGCATTAGCGCTCTCAGCTAACCTGGCGGGTCAACATTATGACAAACATATATATGCTATTATACACTGAAGTGCCAAAGAAACTGGTATAAGTATGCGTATTCAAATACAAAGATGAACAGGCTGAATACGGCGCTGCGGTCGGCAAAGCCTATATAAGACAAGTGCCTGGCTCAGTTGTTAAATCCGTTACTGCTGCTACAATGGCAGGTTATCAAGATTCAAGTAAATTTGAACATGGTGTTATAGTCGGGGCTCGAGCGATGGGACACAGCAACTCCGAGGCAGGGATGAAGTGGGGATTTTCCCGTACGGCCATTTCACGAGTGTTCCGTGAATAACAGGAATCCGGTACATACACACTATTTTAATTTACACAGCACAGAAAACATGTATTAGAAAAATTGGCAAGAAAATATTAGGTTTAAACAATGCATAACAATGAAAGAAAAGCTGTCAAACTTGCTAAAATACAGCGGACATTTTATCCCTACTTTTTAGATGACAAAAACTCAGCCGTTATCTTTGGCGTAATGGAGACAGTCTGTTGCGCCATCGCCTAGTAAACATCAAATCATCAGGTGCAGCAGTCGGCTGTTGCTCCAAATAACGAAGCGCGAGGTCCAGGGCTTCTGCTGCGTCACTGTGTGGCACCAGCTCTCCTTTGTCGCTTTCAGGCTCATTGTCACTTCCGTCACAGCAGTCCACTTCTTCCTGGTCCTGGGTCACAGCAGCAACTAAATCAGCGTCAGTAAGGTTCCCCACACATGCCCCATCCGCTGCCATTCACTAATCTACGTCTCCTTCACTAGCTTCTTCACATCCAGGGATTATCTGTATCATTTGCAGAAGATTTTCCTCTTCTTTTTCAACTAGGTTCTCACGAAATTCAAGAGATGTCCACAGTTTTGCCCACGATTTTCTCAGAGTATTTTCTGAAATATTCTGCAATGCCTCAGCGACCCAATAAACAACATCCTTCTCATTGGTCTTTTTTATTTTGTTCACTAAAGGTATGCTATCATCTTGGATCAGCATTCTTAAAAATTGTTTTCTGTAAATCAGTTTCAATGTTTGCAGTACGCCCTGGTCCATCGGCTGCAGAAGTTGTGTAACATTCGGCGGCAAAAACTTCGCCACAATTTCTCCATCACATAATTCCTCAGTGCTGGTGTGAGGTGGCGCGTCATCAATCAAAAGGATTGCACGGGGAGACAAATGATTTTCCTTAGATAACCGTCGAACAGAGGGAACAAACTGGCCGTGAAACCATTCTTTGAACAGCTTACCATCCATCCATGCTTTTTATGGTTGCGATAATATACGAGCAGGGACTCCATGTTACAGTTTTTAAAAGCTCTGGGCCTAGCAGATTTGCCGATCAGCATGAAAGGCAGCTTGTGGTTACCAGTAGCGTTGCTGCACGCTAATAAAGTCACACGATCTTTACATATTTTAAAACCAGGAGCATGGTCTTCTGCTTTTGATGCCAGGCTTTTTGTTGGCATTGCCGTAAAATGAAAGCCAGTCTCGTCAGCGTTATAAATTTGTTGGGGAGAATACTGCCTCTCTCTTAGTTTTTCAAACTCACCCAAGTATTCATTCGCTGCATTACGGTCAGAAGAAACCGTCTCTCCAGTAACTGTTAGCTGACGGATTCCATGACGTTTTTTGAATCTGTCCAACCAACCCATACTCGCACTAAAAGACTCATCACCATTCATTACCTTGATCAGGTAAACAGCCTTCTCCTGAACCAGTGCTCCACTCAAAGGAGTTCCCGTTTCTCTTTCCTACGTAAACCAAAGGAAAAGAGCTTCATCCACTTTATCGTACTGGGACTGTTTCAAAGTCTGCCGAATTTCGAGTGTTTTTCCCGAAGACATTGCACAAGACTGTTCAAGCTTCACTCGGTTCTTCTTCCGATCACAAATGGTTGCTTTACCATACCCAGTTCCGTTGCCAGTTTAGACACATTCTCACCATTGTCTATCCGCGTTCAGTTTTTCTGTGAGAGTTAACGTTGTATGTTTCCATTTACTCATGACAAAAATACATACACCACTACACCCGAACGAATACAATAGAACTGTTACGCGTGCCAGCGATCGATAACTAACATAACCAAGCTCTTTGCGAGCCAACTGGCAGTGCACTGACCTCACACACTACAAAGGTCTCAACAATGCACAACAACAAGGGCAGGGAGTGAGCGTGAGCCATTGTTCCCACACTTGTTCCCATTTGTTACCATAGCGTACCTACTTACCTGCTTGGTATACCTCATTCTAGAAACTCGTCACAGTAGAGTCCAATTAATCCGAACAAATCGGTAATCCGAACAAGGTCCGGTCCCAATTAGTTCGGATTAATTGGACTCTACTGTAATATTTAAAGACCACAGTAATAAAGGGAATGGCTCATCGGTAGTGGCGAAGCACCACATGAATGAATGGCATTCGTTGGGTAACAGATAGCACGAGGTATTGCGCTATGAGGACAAAGGGTAGCTGAGCCGTGCGTGGCTCATGTTCCTGCCATCATGTAGTTTCTTTGCTCGACTGCTATTACTTCCCGGTCGTTGTCTGACCGTAAGGAGTTCGGGTTGCGAGTTCAGGCTTCCAAGTCAGTTGGAATGCGACTGGAGTGCAGTCCGGACCTGCCAGTCAGGGAGTTGCAATGCGGCGCTGGTGCAGTCGGGTTGGAGCAGCAGTCAGGTCTGCGTCGACATGGGTCGCCCGACCACTGCCGCCACGCATCACTTGAGCCGGGCCACGGTCTTGGTGGATCCTCGGTCGGTCGTCCTACCGGACGACGCGTTTTCGCTCGCCGATCGTTCATGAGTCGGCTGTGTGTGTGTGTGTGTGTGTGTGTGTGTGTGTGCATCGACTCCCGATTTGTCCTCGTTCATACTTAGTTACTGTTGGGTATCGTTCAGATCTTCGTGCAAGTGTTTGTCAGGCTGTGTGTGTAGTTGGGGTTATTTCCACTGACGACTATTTTAGATGTTGTCGGCATTCTGAGGGTAGTCGGTCGGTTGGTGCGGACCAGGGAGGATATCTCCGTGCGGCTGGGTCCGCTGGCTGTTCCTGCGCAGTGTCGGAGCGTGTGTGGAGCTGTCTGATCGCTACGAGCTTCATGGCTCACCGACCCAGGAGGTCAAAGATGAGTGGTGTCTTAAGTACCCAAGCCACGTCCGTTCGTGGTATGTCGTTCGTTTCAGTGGTTCGCTTTGCCTGTGAGCAACACCGAGCGTTTGTAGTGGTGAAATCGAGCTGCCGTGCGGTGGAATTAACTACAGGGTGGTCCATTGATAGTGACCGGGCCAAATATCTCACGAAATTAGCATGAAACGAAAAAACTACAAAGAACGAAACTCGTCTAGCTTGAAGGGGGAAACCGGATGGCGCTATGGTTGGCGCTGCCATAGGTCAAACGGATATCAACTTTTTTAAAAAATAGGAACCCCCATTTTTTATTACACATTCGTGTAGTACGTAAAGGAATACGAATATATTAGTTAGACCACTTTTTTCGCTTTGTGATAGATGGTGCTGTAATGGTCACAAACGTATAAGTACGTGGTATCACGTAACATTCCGCCAGTGCCGACGGTATTTGCTTCGTGATACATTACCCGTGTCAAAATGAACCGTTTACCAATTGCGGAAAAGGTCGATATCGTCTTGATGTATGGCTATTGTGATCAAAATGCCCAGCGGGCGTGTGCTATGTATGCTGCTCGGTATCCTGGACGACATCATCCAAGTGTCCGGACCGTTCGCTGGATAGTTACGTTACTTAAGGAAACATGAAATGTTCAGCCACATGTGAAACGTCAACCACGACCTGAAACAAATGATGATGCCCAAGTACGTGTTTTAACTGCTGTCGCGGCAAATCCGCACATCGGTAGCAGACAAATCGGGAATATCAAAAACGTCGATGTTGAGAATGCTACATCAACATCGATTGCACCAGTACCATATTTCTATGCAACAGGAATTGCATGGCGACGACTTTGAACGTCGTGTACAGTGCTACCACTGGGCACAAGAGAAATTACGGGACAATGGCCGATTTTTTGCACGCGTTCTATTTAGCGACGAAGCGTCATTCACCAACAGCGGTACCGTAAACAGGCATAATATGCACTATTGGGCAACGGAAAATCCACGATGGCTGCGACAAGTGGAACATCAGCGACCTTGGCGGGTTAATGTATGGTGCGGCATTATGGGAGGAAGGATAATTGGCCCCCATTTTATCGATGGCAATCTAAATGGTGCAATGTATGCTGATTTCCTACGTAATGTTCTATCGATGATGTTTCACTGCATGACAAAATGGCGATGTACTTCCAACATGATGGATGTCCGCCACATAGCTCGCGTGCGGTTGAAGCGGCATTGAATAGCATATTTCATGACAGGTGGGTTAGTCGTCGAAGCACCATACCATGGCCCGCACGTTCCCCGGATCTGACGTCCACGGATTTCTTTCTGTGGGGAAAGTTGAAGGATATTTGCTATCGTGATCCACCGACAACGCCTGACGACATGCGTCAGCGCATTGTCGATGCATGTGCGAACATTACGGTAGGCGAACTACTCGCTGTTGAGAGGAATGTCGTTACACGAATTGCCAAATGCATTGAGGCTGACGAACATCATTTTGAGAATTTATTGCATTCATGTGGTATTTACAGGTAATCACGCCGTAACAGCATGCGTTCTCAGTAATGATAAGTTCACAAAGGTACATGTATCACATTGGAACAACCGAAATAAAATGTTCAAACGTACCTACGTTCTGTATTTTAATTTAAAAAAACCTACCTGTTACCAACTGTTCGTCTAAAATTGTGAGCCATATGTTTATTACAGAGCCATCTATCACAAAGCGAAAAAAGTGGTGCAACTAAAGCATTCATATTTGTTTACATACTACACGAATATGTAAAAAAAAAAAAAAAAGGGGGTGGGAGTTCCTACTTAAAAAAAACGCAGTTGATATCCGTTTAATCTATGGTAGCGCCATCTAGCGGGCCAACCAAAGCGCCATCTGGTTCCCCCCTTCAAGCTAGGCAAGTCTCGTTCTTTGTAATTTTTTAGTTTGATGCTTATTTCGTGAGATATTTGGCCCCGTCACGATCAATGGAGCACCCTGTACATTGGTTGACTACAATTCAAGTGCACCAGCGGAATTTTCTGCCTTGTGACCGTTAGTGTTCCAGCTACCTGCCCTGGACACTGATGTAATTTCAGGCAGTGTCCTTTCCTCACCTGTTGTCGGTGTCCAACACGGTGTGTTTCGAGGCAGCACCCCCTCCCCCCCCACCCCCCCTGAGGCGTCTGAGTGACATTGCCTATCTGTACTTTTCATGGTCTGTTGGTAATCTATTATACCGAATGCTTTAAAATAAAAAAAAATGTGTTTTTGTAATTCAAGGTCCTCCAGCCCGTATAAGTGAGTTTGAATCCTGGCAAGTGAATATTTTACTGAAAGTTACTATTGTGCTATCTTTTCATTTAGTGCGCTGTCAGCCACTTAAAACTGAACGATTTAAGGTATTTAAAGGATTTTGAATTTTTGGAAAATAAATTGCAGGCCTTGAGCCACTTAAAACGATATTCTTAAATTTAGTTATTGTCGTTGCGTTGCTTTTCATTTAGTGTGCTTTTGGCCACTTAAAACTTAAAGGTTAAGGTATTTTTGAATTTTTGGAAAATCAACTGTGGGCCTTCAGCAGCTTAAAGCCTTATTCTCAAAATTTCCCCTTTAACGGAAACATTGCGGCCTTCTGCCTTAAAAGATTATGGTAATTTATTTTAAATTTTCGAAATATAATTGTGGCCTTAAGCCGTTTGCATTGCACTTTCTATATGTTTGTTTTATCCACCTCTTGCCTTGAGGTTTTCAGCCTAGCTGTGATATATATTATTTTATTTGCAATATTAACTGCGTGTCTTCAGTCACTTGAAATTTATCCTGTTGATCTTTAAGATTTCTTGTTTGGAGGCCTTCACCCTTGAAAGAATTGGATTTTAAAACTCGTAGTTGTAAAGGTTCATCTATGTGCCGATTTCGTTTAAATGTGTTATTAAAGTTCAATAAATTACAGTTTTGAAGTGAAACTGACCGCCATCTTATTTGGCCCTTTCCACAATCGTAATAACCTGTTCTGCCCAGCGGGTTTAGCGGGCGTTTCAGTAGCTGTTGTCAGATTTAGAGGAAGTGGAGATTTTCTGCGCTCTGAGAAAGGAATGCGTCAGCGTGTTAAATGAGGACAGAAGTGTCCAAGGGGCATTTCAGGGCCCGTGTTAGCGATGTCCTCCTCGGGAAGTGACCATCAACATAAGCGAATTAGCGGTGTTAGGTTTGATGTTTTCTGTCGGTCATTCAATATGGACCCACAAGTTGCAACATAGAGATGGTATTGTTTTTTAGAATATACCAGCACGTGACATAAAATGTCCATAGATTTTGTGATCGTTGTGGACTGAGATGCGTTGGGAAAAAAAAAAAAAAAAACGCAACACAAAGATGGGGCGGAAATCGGTAGGTTATCGGTAGAAATAGATGATTACAATTACAGAAAAATTCGATGATTTATTCAAGAGAAACAGCTTCACGAACTGAACAATAACGCGTTGGTCCATCTCTGGCCGTTTCTCAAGCAGTTACTTAACATGGCTTGATTGAGAGAGCTCTTGGATGGCCTCCTGCGTTATTTCCTCCCAGATTTGTCCAATCGGAGCGTTAGATCAGCCAAGTCCCGAGGTGGTTGGAGGGACCTGCCCATAGTGCTCCAAACGTTCTCAATTGGGGAGACATCTGGCGACGGTGCTGCCCAAGGTAGGATTTGGCAAGCACGAAGACAACAGATGCAACATGTGCAGGCGGGCATTATCTTGCTGAAATACAAGCCCAGGATGGCCTGCTATGAAGGGGAATTAGACGGGGCGGAGAATACTGTAGATGTACCGCCGTGGTGTTAGGGTGATGCAGATGAGAACCAAAGTGGTTCTGCCATGAAATGAAATGATACCTCAGATCATCACTCCTGGCTGTCAGGCCGTATGGCGGGAGACAATCAGGTTGGTACCCCACTGCTTTTTGGGGCGTCTCCAGGCCCTTCTTCGCTGGTAAAATCTTCAGTGACGAGTCCCGCTTCGAATTGAACCTGAAGAACTGACACGTGTCTGGTGAGGCCCCAGACAGTGGTGGGATGCCAGTCAGCCGCCGGACGGCCAGACAACCAAGACTGACGGTCTCAGGTGCCACTCATGCTACCACTGTACGGGGCGTCTTGAGGTACGTTTTCGCTATTCATAGGGTCTCAGTTTGAAGCGGGACTCATCACCGAAGCCAACTGTACTCCAGTGAATGAGATTCCAGGCTGAAGACATGTCTGGAGACGCCCCAGACAGCAGTGGGATACCAACCCGACCATCATCCGCCATACGGGCTGACAACAAGGAGTGATGGTCATGTGCCATTTCTTTTCATATACGGGCTGACAACAAGGAGTGATGGTCATGTGCCATTTCTTTTCATATACGGGCTGACAACAAGGAGTGATGGTCATGTGCCATTTCTTTTCATACACTACTGGCCATTAAAATTGCTACACCACGAAGATGACATGCTACAGACGCGAAATTTAACCGACAGGAAGAAGATCCTGTGATATGCAAATGATTAGCTTTTCAGAGCATTCACACAAGGTTGGCAACGGTGGCGACACCTACAACGTGCTGACATGAGGAAAGTTTCCAACCGATTTCTCATACACAAGCAGCAGTTGATCGGCGTAGCCTGGTGAAGCGTTGTTGTGATGCCTCGTTAAGGACGAGAAATGCGTACCATCACGTTTCCGACTTTGATAAAGGTCGGATTGTAGCCTATCGCGATTGTGGTTTATCGTATCACGGCATTGCTGCCCGCGTTGATCGAGATCCAATGACTGTTAGCAGAATATGGAATCGGTGGGTTCAGGAGGGTAATAAGGAACGCCGTGCTGGATCCCAACGGCCTCGTATCACTAGCAGTCGAGATGACAGGCATCTTATCCGCATGGCTGTAACGGATCGTGCAACCACGTCTCGATCCCTGAATCAACAGATGGGGACGTTTGCGAGACAACAACCATCTGCACGAACAGTTCGACGACGTTTGCAGTAGCACGGACTATCAACTCGGAGACCATGGCTGCGGTTACCCTTGACGCTGCATCACAGACAGGAGCGCCTGCGATGGTGTACTCAACGACTAACCTGGGTGCACGAATGGCAAAACGTCATTTTTTCGGATGAATCCAGGTTCTGTTTACAGCATCATGATGATCGCATTCGTGTTTGGCGACATCGCGGTGAACGCACATTGGAAGCGTGTATTTGTCACCGCCATACTGGCGTATCACCCGGCGTGATGGTATGGGGTGCCATTGGTTACACGTCTCGGCTACCTCATTCGCATTGACGGCACTTTGAACAGTGGACGTTACATTTCAGACGTGTTACGACCAGTGGCTCTACCCTTCATTCGATCCCTACGAAAGCCTACATTTGAGCAGGATAATGGACGACCGCATGTTGCAGGCCCTGCACGGGCCTTTCTGGATACAGAAAATGTTAGACTGCTGCCCTGACCAGCACATTCTGCAGATATCTCACGAATTGAAAACGTCTGGTCAATGGTGGCCGAGCAACTGGCTCGTCACAATACGCCAGTGCCTACTCTTGATGAACTGGGGTATCGTGTTGAAATTGCATGGGCAGCTGTACGTGTACACGCCATCCAAGCTCTGTTTGACTCTGTTTGACATATTGATATGCTTAGGCATATCAAGGCCGTTATTACAACCAGAGGTGGTTGTTCTGTGTACTGATTTCTCAGGATCTAAGCACCCAAATTGTGTGAAAATGTAATCACATGTCAGTTCTAGCATAATATATTTGTCCAGTGAATACCCGTTTGTCATCTGCATTTCTTCTTGGTGTAGCAATTTTAATGGCCAGTAGTGCAGAAGAACGGCTTTGGCTGCCATCCGCGACGGCCTTCCAGCACAACGGTACGTCGACGATATTCTACACCCCGTTTTGTTGAACGTCGTGGCAACCCATCCTGAATTATGTTTGAGGAAGGTAATGCCCACCTGTACATGGCGAGAGTTTCTAATGTTTGTCTTCGTCCTTCCCAAACCCTATCTTGGCCAGCTAGGTCGCCGGATGACTCCACAATTGGGAACGTTTGGAGCATTATGGACAGGCCTGTCCAACCAGCTCGGGATTTTGACGATCTAACGCTTCGACTGGACAGAATCTGGCACGATATCACGCAGAAGGACATCCAACAACTCTGTCAATCAATGCCGAGCCAAACAAAAGTTCCTTGTATAAGGGCCAGAGGTGGAGAAACGAGTTATTGATTTACTGCATTTGTGAAGCTCTTTCTCTTGAATAAATCGTCCAGTTTTTGTAAATTTGTAGTGATTTGAGAATGAGATTTTCACTCTCCAGCGGAGTGTGCGCTGATGTGAAACTTTCTGGCGGATTAAAACTGTGTGCCGGACCGAGACTCGAACTCGGGACCTTTGCCTTTCGCGGGCAAGTGCTCTACCATCTGAGCTACCCAAGCACGACTCACGCCCCGTCCTCACAGCTTCAATCCTGCCAGTACCTCGTCTCCTACATTCCAAACTTTACAGAAGCTCTCCTGTGAACCTTTCAGAACTAGCACTCCTGAGAGAAAGGATATTGCGGAGACATGGCTTAGCCATAGCCTGGGGGATGTCTCGAGAAGAGCTTCTGTAAAGTTTGGAAGGTAGGAGACGAGGTACTGGCAGAAGTAAAACTGTGAGGGCGGGGCGTGAGTCGTGCTTGGGTAGCTCAGATGTTGGAGCACTTGCCCGCGAAAGGCAAAGGTCTCGAGTTCGAGTCTCTATCCGGCACACAGTATTAATCTGCCAGGAATTTTTGTAATGATTTGTTTGTCTGCGCATGTTCGTCACATCTACTGATTTCCATCCTGGTAGGATAATTCTTCGTGGTGCGTTTTTTTTTTCTTGGAATGTATTTTGTGTGTTACCCATGCCAAACCGGGGCGGCTCGCTAGACATTTCATAAATATGAACTGAAACAATGAGTCGCCTAGAAAATTGTTTGTACAATTTTCTGAAACATTTGGTCCTGCGAAAGGGATTCAGTGAGGCGCTGCAGCGGACCAGCCCACGTTCGGCTCTGCCCTTCTTGAATTAACACCGCGATTGAGGCAGAAATGACGCCAGTTCCACACCGGCGCCTTATTACAAGTTATGGTAATGACATCGACGCAGACCGACTCGTGTTCAGTCCAGCAATTAGCGGCTGCCGCGGCGGTAAACTTGGATTACCGGCGGGGGTAAGAGGGAGCCGCGGCGGCGCCGTGCCGGCCCACGCTGGTGCGTGACGCGCACACGCAACGCCGTGCGTTACCCGCGGCCGTTTCGGGAGGCCCTAAACTGTTATTGCTCCCGGAAGCGGGACGCCGTCTCGCCTTATTGATGAGCGACGCCACGAAAAATTGTCGGCGCAGCACGTAGGCCGGCGCCGACGAGACCGCTGTCAATATCGCCGCTCCTCGCTCTCGAGATCTGCACCTATACTGCCCGAGCCGCCTTACCGTGTGTGGGGAACGGTACCTTGTGTACAACTGTAACTTCTCTCCTTTCCTGTGAGGGATGGGAAAAACCCACCGGCTGGAACCGATACCGGTTGTTCAGTTCCGAATAATCGGTGTTTTTCGGTATTTCTCTGGTTTCTGTTATAATAAGTGTTTTTTTTATATTTTACTAAAACCGAGTAAAATATTGAAATACACTACTGGCCATTAAAATTGCTACACCAAGAAGAAACGGGTATTCATTGATGATAAACGGGTATTCATTGGACAAATATATTATACTAGAACTGACATGTGATTACATTTTCACGCAATTTGGGTGCATAGATCCTGAGAAATGAGTGCCCAGAACAACAACCTCTGGCCGTAATAACGGCGTTGACACGCCTGGGCATTGAGTCAGCGCTTGGATGGCGTGTACAGGTACAGCTGCCCATGCAGCTTCAACACGATACCACAGTTCATCAAGAGTAGTGACTGGCGTATTGTGACGAGCCAGTTGCTTGGCCACCATTGACCAGACGTTTTCAATTGGTGAGAGATCTGGAGAATGTGCTGCCCAGGGCAGCAGTCGAACATTTTCTGTATCCAGAAAGGCCCGTACAGGACCTGCACCATGCGGTCGTGCATCCCGCTGAAATGTACGGTTTCGCAGGGATCGAATGAAGGGTAGAGCCACCGGTCGTAACACATCTGAAATGTAACGTCGACTGTTCCAAGTGCCGTCAATGCCAACAAGAGGTGACCGAGACGTGTTATGAAACGTCCCCTTTTGAAAAATTATATACGTCTGTGCTTAAACTGACACACAATATTTTTAGCGCAACGCAATCTGACTTTCAAAAATCCCTACAAAAGAATGGCCCTGGCTAACATTAACCTGTACCTTTCACAAATCACTTACCTCACCAAAAATCTTCGTTACTCGAACTACTGCAATACAGCGAGCGCCACTACTGCCAGCTAAATAAAAGATTCAAACTACTGAAGGCACTAACTACTGATAGGCATAGTTAGCAAATGAAAGATTTTGATAGAGAACAAACAATGTATTTACCTTAATAGTCATAATATATATAGCACTTCATGATATCCAGTATTACAAATTTCAAAACTCCGCCACCTCATGAGGCATTTCATTCAGCACGTTTTGAAATAAGTGTAAATATCTGTCCCAATGCTGATGGTTTCTGTGACAATAAAGTCTGCAAAGCTTATTGATTTCTTTCTTAATCCGTTCGGAGGGGTTACAATGTGGTGAGTACAATGAAATAAAAACAGGTTTGATTTTATGATTCCGAAGCATGCGTGACCAAACAGTAGATCTGAATTGCGGTCCGTTATCTGAAATGGATTTACTAACGTGTCCAACTTCACGTAAGAAATTTTTAAGAAAGGCGTTGGATACAGACCGTCCAGTGGCTTTACGTAACGGTGTGAAAGAAACAAATTTTGAAGTAAGTTCAACAGCGACTAGAACGTACGAGAATCCATTAGATGTTCTGACAAGCGGTCCCAAGAGATCAACAGCAGCAAATTCTTTTAATTTAGAAGGAATGATAGGAAACAGCGGAGCACGATGGGAGATAGTAGATGGTTTCGCCTTTTGACAAAGTTTACAAATAGACAAGACTCTTCGAATTCTCTTTTCCATATTGTTAAAATAACAAGTCGTTCGAAGAATATGATAACATTTTCGTGGGCCAAAATGTGCATAGCTGAAATGAATGTACCAAATGAGCTTATTAACAAAATCGTCAGGAATGCAATGTACCCATAGCTTGTCATCAACAGTGCAGCGTTTGAACAGTATGTTGTTTCTAACCAGATAATAATGCCGAATCTGTGTGTGTGTGTCTTTTCATGCCATTTGCTCTTGATGTCTTTCCAAATCGGATCTTTATCTTGTTCATGAGCAATGTCCTTTAAAGATGTGGTGATGAAGTTTTCAAAGGCGACTTTCTGAATGTAAAGAATACTGAAATTTTTCTCGAGGTTGCCTTCTGTGTTACTTTTCTCAAGCCCAGCCGGTGCGCGTGACAGTGCGTCCGCAACAATGTTCTCCTTGCCGGGAATGTAGACTATTGTGAAGTGGAATTCTTGCAGAAACAATGCCCAACGTCTTAACCTGTCATGATTTAATTTTGAAGACATAAGAAATTGTAATGCACGATGATCACTGTATACTTTTACGTGCTTACCAGAAAGAAAAAAACGGAATTTGTTAAATGCCCAAACGATAGCTAAAGCTTCTAATTCAGTAACGGAATAATTTTTTTCAGATTTTGTTAGCACGGCTAGCAAAAGCAATGGTTTTCTGAATGGTAGTGTCATTTTCTATGGCTTCTTGAAATAAATGGGCACCAAGACCGACTTTAGAAGAATCCGTGCTAAGGCAGAAATTTTGTGACAGATCTGGATGAGCTAGTATTGGCGCGTTAAGTAGCGATTCTTTCAAAGAATTGAATTCCAACTGTGCTTGTTCGTCCAAGTTCCAAATAGTATTTTTTCCAGTGAGAGAACAAAGTTTTGGTGTAACAAGAATTTGCATATTCAGAAAACGACGGTAAAAATTTACGAGACCTAGAAAACTGCGGACTTGTTTTTTTGTGGATGGAACGGGAATGGCTCTGATTGCTTCTAACTTTTCAGGATCTGGCTGAATGCCTTCAGAACAAATAATATGTCCCAAAAACCTCACCTTTGACCTACCGAATTCAGACTTTTCCAAGTTAACTGTAATTCCAGATTCTGCAAAAATACGTAACAGACTATTGAGGATGCGATTATGTTGTTCTCATGAAGCTTCTGCTATTAGAATATCGTCCACATATAAGGTGATGTGACGTTTTAAGAACTCAGGTAATATGGAATTTAGCCCGCGAATGAATGCTGCTGAAGAAATGTTCAAACCAAAAGGAAGTTTCCGAAACTGATAACAAACGCCGAAACAAAGGAAAGCTGTGTATTTTCTACATTCTGGATGAAGTTCGATCTGATAAAAGCTGGATCTGAGATCAATGGAAGACAACACTTTTACACCATTAAAGTTTTGAAGTTCTTCCAACGTTTGCGGCCTGTCTGTTTCAGGAATAATGATAGTATTGATTTGTCTCGAATCTAAGACAAGCCTGATCGATCCATTTTTCTTCTCAACAACATTTAATGGATTGTTGTATGAGCTTACTGCAGGCTCAATAATGCCCTCGTCAAGCATAGATTGTATTTCTGTTCTAACACGGTCCCTATAATGTGCTGGAATTACGTATGGTCTAACACAAAACTTAGTATGCTCACGAACACGAAATTGGTATTGAAATCCCTTGATTGCTCCTGTTTTGTGATTAAAAACTGTGGAATGTGCTTGTAAAATCTCAAAAAGGTCCTGCCTATCAGTGTCATTACAATTCTCAATTCTTTGAATTTTATTCTGAATTAACTCATTAATTTCAAATATGCCGTCGATATCATCCCTGTCAGTACTTGCAGAGTGATTGTTAGTGTCTAGTTCCGTAGAAAATTCCGAACTGTTGTCTAACAGAAGGTAAAGCCGATTAATTTCCTCGTCATGGTTTGAGAGCCAATCTTCAAATTTCAAAGCTATTGACTTAACTTCCTTCTCTAAACTTATTTCAGCATCGTGAAAGTTTAAGATTGTTTTGTATTCATTGAAAAAGTCTACTCCCAATATAATTTCCGTCGACAATAATGGAACAATAAGAAAGTTCATAGAGAAGCTGTGGCTTTGGCAAAAGAATTCTAAATTGGTTTGTTGGCGTACATCTACACTATTTCCAAAGATTGCACCTTGTAATTTAATCTTACGTAACGGAAGTGTGGGGCCTATCGTTCGATTTGTTGCATTTGCTAAAAGCTGTTTCACTAATTACTGAAATGGGACTGCCAGAGTCAAGTACTGCCGTAAATTTTACGTCATTTACAGTAATGTGAATCACAGGATATGCAATGTTGTTATGTTTTACGTCGTGTTCCTGGAGTAAGATGTCCCTAATGTCTTCCATTTTTACGTAATTACTAGCTACGGCAGCTGCGTCGTCAGTTTCATAAGTACGTTTTGTGGCTGCCAGCGGTATGAGTCATTGCCTATTGTGTCTTTGTTGGCGCGCGTCGTTATTGGGATTTGGAGACCTAACTTCTACAAATTCACCTTGTCGAGAGGGCCCTGCTCTGTTCGAATCCCGCCAGTTCTGATGCAATTCAGGTCTGTCGTTACGATCATATCGTCTATCGTCATGTCGGTAGATTCCATAGTTTCTTTCTTGTCGGTCACGTGGTGGAGAATTTCTCCCTGAATCGTAACTGCGCGCTGGACCATTGCATCTGAAGTTATTCTGTCTCCCTTGATAATAATTATTTTGGTTCCCGTATTGTCTGTTTCTCTGATTGTCTCTGTGATAGTCATTACCGCGGAGAGGTGATCTTTCTCTGTAATTATTACTACTCTGCCAACGGTTGTCATACAGGTGGTGTCTGTTTTGGTCACGATTTACGTTGAAAGAATAGCCTTGTCGTGTATTATTTCTGTCATCGCGGAATTGTGACGGATGTGATCTGTAATTTTTGTGCTCCTGTTTTCGCGTTCCGCGATTGTCAGTGTCAATTTCCAGTTCTTGTAATAGTCCCTGAAAAGCTTCAATGTCTTCTTTGCAACGTCCTGCTAAAATAATATGTCGTAAATGTTCAGGCAGTTTGATTAAGCAAATGCGGATGAGTTCTGAGGGGCTGTATGGGTTTGACAGGTATTGATTCTTGTGCAACATGTCTTCAAAATATTTCACAAGACTGGAAAATTCAGATTGTTCGAAATGTTTCATCATTATGATGCTATGTTTTACTCGGTCTTGTGTAGCTTGAGACCGATATGCTGAGAGGGAGGCATGATAAAAATCTCCTTCACTGTGACAATCGTGAATGACCGATCGCATTCTTACAGCTGGTTCATTCTCCAAGTAGCCACACACAAATTCTAACCTGTGCTCCAATGACCAGTTGGGAGGAAAACAATGAGAGAATTGATGGAGCCACGCTTGTGGATGAATGTCGTTGGCAGAATTCTTAAACGTTTTGAATTTACATGTAGTAATGAACAGCTAATAGTCAAAATCATCGTGTCGTCGAGTTGCATATCGGTCATTGTTACGTCGTGTCGGCGGTTCCATCTCAAAATTCGGTGCACCTTGCCAATTTCTTTCATAATTTCCGAAATGCCCTGTGTTATTATTTTGTGGCTTTTCCGTATTTCTAAGTTCCTCTTCCCGTGTTGGAGCGCGAGTGTCCTCTGAAATATAAAATTTTTGTTTTACTTGTGCCAACTGACCTTGTACTTCCCGGATTTCTCTTTTGTATTGCGTATTAATTTGATTCTGATTTTGTTTGAATTTCTTAATTTGTTCATACTCTTCTGTGTCAGTGATGGCTACAGGTCTTGTGTCATTCAGATCATCATCTACCTTTGCAGATAAGTTAGTGAACTGATCCGAAAGTTCGGCTACTTTCTCCGATAGTGTACTTATTTCCTCAGTGTGTTTTTCTGAACCAAGTTTCAGAGTGTCCATTTGTGTTGAAATCGTATCTACTGTGTCCTTTAAGTTTTCTTGAGTTTTTGCAAGTTGCGTAACCGAATCGATAGATGCAACTGAGTCAATTTTAGCTTGCAAGGTGTCGTGATTTTCATGAACAATAGTTTGCAGTTCTTTTATGGCTGCTTCGTGATTCTGTAATGCATTTTCATGACGCGAAAAAATAGGTTGGAAATGCTCACAAATTTGTGTTTTTACGTCATTACAGACTTTTTGACATTTCGATTCGATGTTATGTAACTCAGTAGTTAAATCTTCACGTGTTTGTTCAAGCGTGGTGTCTAACTTTTGAAGGTTTTGTTCCATTGTGTCTAACTTTTTAAGATTTTGTTCCACTGTGTCTAACTTTTTAAGATTTTGTTCCACTGTGTCTAACTTTTTAAGATTTTGTTCCACTGTGTCTAACTTTTGAAGATTTTGTTCCATTGTGTCTATCTGTTGTTGTGTTTGTCTCTGGTGTTGTTCCATTGTGTCTAACTTTTGAAGCCTTTGTCCCATTTGTTGCATTAACTGTAATAACAGTGCACTGGTGTCTGAAACATGTTCCTCTGTGCTTTTCGGCAGTGAATTTGCACCGGCAACATTCACATTTTGACAAGCAGAAAATGTGTCTTGACTTATTTGAGAAAACGGTGAGGATCCAAAACCTGAATCTACAGTATTTGCGAAATTGTGTCCTGTCCTTTCGGATTCCTGAGGCGAGCTGTCGCCGACCGATCGATCGATAATGCTTCCCTGTTCACTAATTGTTTCACTGCCTACACCATTATTTGCAGCCCGCTCCATTTCCCTATGCACAATTACCAAATTACTACTTTGAACAGTAGTTATTACACGGTGGCGCTAACACACTGCTTTCGTCTTCACTGTCATTTCTCAGTTTACTTTGGAGCCTAGTATTACGTTTTTCACACGCCATTATTGTCACAATATTTCACACTACAACACAGAAAAACACAATTTGAAGAGCAAAAATAAGAGAACACATTAACATAGCACTGAAAATAATATCTAGTTAATTGCAAGCGCAGCTGCGAAATACATGGTGCAAATCTACATGCATGCCACAACAACAATGAAAGACTGCAACTACAAAGGAGATTCTCTCTACAATTACGAGCTAGCAATAAACAAAATCTACACTAATTACACAAACTACAAGAAAAAATCAGAAGATTCCAGTGAGGTATCCTCGGCTAAGGGTCGACATATGAAACGTCACCTTTGAACAATTATATACGACTGTGCTTAAACTGACACACAATATTTTTAGCGCAACGCAATCTGACTTTCAAAAATCCCTACAAAAGAATGGCCCTGACTAACATTAACCTATACCTTTCACAAATCACTTACCTCACCAAAAATCTTCGTTACTCGAACTACTGCAATACAGCGAGCGCCAATACTGCCAGCTAAATAAAAGATTCAAACTACTGAAGGCACTAACTACTGATAGGCATAGTTAGCAAATGAAAGATTTTGATAGAGAACAAACAATGTATTTACCTTAATAGTCATAATATATATAGCACTGCATGATATCCAGTATTACAAATTTGAAAACTCCGCCAGCTCTCTCCCCACATCCACCACTGCTGGCGGCTCACCTCCAACTTAGATCAGTCCCCTAGAACTTAGAACTACTTAAACCTAACTAACCTAAGGACATCACACACATCCATGCCCGAGGCAGGATTCGAACCTGCGACCGTAGCAGCAGCGCGGTTCCGGTCTGAAGCGCCTATAACCCCTCGACCACCACGGCCGGCACACAGCACAGGTACAGAAATGTTTACAGGTGGCAAAAGTATAGACTGAACATACTACCCACTCGTGGTATAAACATAGACTGTTTCCGCTACAACTACATTACAAAGAAACCAGTCTCTTGTTATCGTAACGAATTTTTTGGATCACAACGTTCAGTATTAAAGTTTCAGCAATATGCAAAATTTATTTTGAGCAGTCATTGTTATATGTCTTTGCACTGAGGTAATGCGGGGCAACTGTCAATCGCGTGTTGATCCTCTGATCTCTTCCTGCAACTCGCTAAAGACTTCTGGCGTTGCAACTTCTCTATAAAAAATGGTTCAAATGGCTGTAAGCAGTATGGGACGTAACATCTGAGGTCATCAGTCCCCTAGACTTAGAAATACTTAAACCTAACTAACTAAAGGACATCACACACATCCATGCCCGAGGCAGGATTGAAACCTGCGACCGTAGCAGCAGCGCGGTTCGGGACTGAAGCGCGTAGAACCGCTCGCCCACAGCTTCCGGCCAACTTCTCTATATACGAGAGAATCATTCACTGTTCAATAAACTCAGGAAGTTACGACTGACTACACCAAGCGAGTACTGGTACTGACGTTAGTTGGTAGTGTGTGTAGTGCTACATTATGAAACAATATTTGTATAGGGTATGTAGCATATTCTTTTATCGGTGTTAAGAAAAGAATCAAGCTGTAGCGTTGCCTTTTTTTTTTTACATTATTGTGTAATACAAAATCGACACAGTACTGTGCACTAGAGATAAACGTAATGCGGCTGCGCACATTTAAGCACGCTGACTTTGTATTCAAGAGACTGGAAGCTGCTATCGACGTCCTGCCATCCTACTTTAGGTTTCCGTGTTCTTCCTAAGTTAGTTCAAGAAAATGTTGGAATGGTTCCTACTAAACGGCTTGGATAACAATAAAAGCGGTCCTGCTATGAAAAGAAATGGCACCCCAGATTATCACCCCTGGCTGTTGGTATCCTACGACACAGTTTGGGGCGCCATTGCTGGTCATAGGGGTGTGGAATATCATTGACTGGAGTAAAACTGTCTTCAGTGATGAGTCCCGCTTCGGACTGAGCGCCAGTGACCGAAGACGTGTCTGATGACGCCCCAGACAACGATGAGATACCAACCTGTCACCCGCCATATGGCCCGACAACAAAGACGGACGGTCTGAGGTTACATTTCATTTCAAAGCAGAATTCCTTTGGTTGTCATCCGCGGCAAACTTACAACACAGCGCTACATGGACGATATTTTGCGCCCCATTTTGTTGCCCTTCATTGCAAGTCATCCTTGTCTTACACTGCAGCAAGATAACGCCCGCCCGCACACGGCGAGAGTTTCTACTGCTTGTACTTGTACTCCTACCTCGACCAGAAAGGTGACCAAATCTCTCCCCAACTGAGAACGTTTGGAGCATTATGGGTATGGCTACCCAACCATCTCGGGATTTTGACGATCTCAGGCCACAATCTGTCAGAATTTAGCATTATATCGCTTGGAAGGACATCCAACAATCAATGCCAAGCCGAATAACTGCTTGCATAAGGGCCAGAGGTGGACCAACGTGTTATTGATTTGCTCAGTTGCTGAACTTCTTTGCCTTGAATAAATCATCCAAACCTTCTGAAATGGTAATCATTTGTTTGTCTGTACATGTACATCACAGCTACTGATATCCGTCCTGAGACGCCCTGCTAAAACTGCAGGACAGGACAGATAATATAAATTGTGGAAAGGGGCCAAAATAAGGGGCTATCAGTTACACTCGAACATACAACTTTATTATTGGATCAAGCATTACAAGATCCCAAAAAAATTTTTTTGTAAACACAGAGCTTTAAACTTTGGGACTTAATTACTGGCTAAAAGCCACTTTAATTTATAAACGGTTGAAGGCCAGTAACTTAAAATGCAAGCATAATCAGAAATTTAAAAGACAAGCCTTATCTTAAAACAGTTCTTTAGTTAGGCTGCAGAAGGCCTACACTTAAAACTCCATAACATTAATTTTTTTTAAATATCAAAGGCCGTACGTGTAACAGTTCTTTAATTTCGGCTGAAGGCCTTAGAAACAACTCTAACTCAAAATCGGCTGAAAGCCCAAGCCTTAAAATTTCAACAACATTAAATTTTTTAAAATGCCAAGGTCTTACGTGCAACCGTTCTTTAAACTAGGCCGAAGGCCCTAAGAGTAAAACAACGCTAATTAAAAAGCTTCTGCTAGAAGCCATACAAGTACAAACAACAAGAAACAATTAAAAAAAAGGCGTGAGGGGGGGGGGGGGGGGCAGTACACCCAAAGGGGCTCAGACGTTCGAGGGTCAGCGTGGAAGTCAAACACTAAAGCTCGCTTAGGTGAGACGGGCAGTCGGGCCAACCACTGACAATCCGACGAGAACCCAACCGACAGACAGTCAACAGACCAATGATCAAGATCAGTTCCACTCCACACTTGCACCAAAACTCAAACGGTGCTAACAGCGGAGACAAGGACAAGGACGAATCACGAGTCGGCACACACAGCCAACCCATAAGCGATCGCCGGCCAAATGTACGTCGTCCGACAAGACGACCGACCGACGATCAACCAAGGTCGTCCCCACTCAAATCCTGTGTGCCGGCAATCATCGGCGAGTGAAGGCTATCCGCGCCTCCCTGGCGCTGCATGCCCCACTGGTGCTAAGACGCTATTGCGCCAACACGGAGACAGCACTAAAATAACTGTGCAGTGAACATCACAGGCCACACACAATTTTACAAACACTTGGACGAAGAACGTGACCAAACCTAAAAGCAGTGACTGTGCAATCACCAGGACGAACCACGAGTTGAGACACACACCGCCAACCCATAAGCGACCGGCGAGCAAATACACGTCGACCAACCGACGATCAACCAAGCCGTCCCCAGCCATGTGTGCTGGCAACGGTCGGGCGAGTCGTGGCTATCCGAACTTCACTGCCACTCCAACCCGACCGAACTTCTGCTGTATCCCAACTGTCCGACTGCCAGGTCCGAAGTCCACTGCTGGCGCGTTACAACTGACTTCATTGTCCGGTCCGAACTGCATTGCTGGCGCGTTCCAACCTGTTGGACGGCAAACAACGACCCGGGAGTAATAGCAGTCCAGCAAAGATAATACGGCAGGGCCTATATCGATAAGCGCTGCTGCTGCCGCTCACGGGCAGGCAAGGCAGCAACTAAGGGACAGCAGTAATTTAAAATTAACATAACGGTAAAAACAGGGTGTTAAATGAGAGATGGCACGAACACGAGCCACGCACGGCTCGCGTCCAATTCGAATTCCTTCGTGGTGCGTCGTTTTCTTTATTTATTTACTCTATTTTTGCAGTGTGTTAAATTGTCACTGGTTCCTGATTAGGCTTCAACAAACATATAACGTGTCGATGAGAATATAAGGTGAAGAGTAAAGAAAGTTGGTTGTCACTGGTCCCTGATCAAGACTTCAATAAACGTATAATGTGACGATGAGAATATAATGCGAAGAGTAAAGAAACTTGGTTTCGGGTGCTTCTAAGGCGTGGTAAGTCAGTTAAGTAGGTGAATATGGAAAGGTTATGGCTTCAGCAGACGCAAAAGGCATCGACACATGGGCCGTAACGTGTGCGTGTACTGCTGAGAATTATAAATGATATCTCTATATACAGGAATGGTAGGTTAATAAAGGCGGTGAATTCAAAGCAACAAGTGCAGAGTAGGGAATGAAGAAACGGAAGAGATGAGCATTCGAAGCGGTGTAAGGAATGGATGCTTACTGTCACCGAAGTACTTCAACATAAATCGAGAAGAGCTGGTAGATAACGCCATAGAGGACGTAAGACCCATTGATCTGGAGGACAAAGGATGAAGGCTATAAAATATGCGAATGATTAAGCAGTGCTGGAGGAGCTATAGCAAAACTTAAAGTATTGAAAGAAGGTGCGAGAAGTGTAGGATGAAAATAAATGTATGAAAGACTAACATGATAGGAATAAGCAAGAAGGAAGCACCAGTAAAAGTATTCTTAGACAGACAAAAAGAACAAGTAATATATTTTCTGTGCCTGGGAAGTTTAATGACATGGCACGGAAGCTGTACAGAACTAATAAGGAAAATGACATCTATGAAAAAGCGAACATTGAAAAAGGTGAAGCAGTTACTAACAGCGAGAAGAATTCCAATACAGCGGAGGAAAAGATTTGTTATTCTATTTAGTGCGTTGTGTTATACAGCAGTGAATCATGGACAGTTAAAAAGAAGGAAAAAAGATAGAAACTTTTGAAACTTTGTTGGGAGAACAATGCTTAAGATGAAGTGCTCAGACAGACTTTCGAATGAAGAAATAATGGAGAAAACATGGAAACAAAGAAGATTATTGCAAGATATCGGAAAGAGGAGGAAATCTTGGCTGCGTAGGAATTGTCTGCAACAGATAATTATCGAGGAAAGCGACAAAAGAATAAGAGCAAGAGGTAAGAAGATAATTCTAACGATTGATGGTATTGGAAATGGCCGAAAATACAGACTAAGGACGTTGATCAGAAAAGAATGGAGCCTGCAGTTGAAATCTCTCTTAAGACAGACTAAGCAAGAAGATGTACTGATGCTCGCTAAAAGTAATGATTCGTTAGAAGCAACGTCTTCACTGCCGATCATGAGCCAGTTACAACGATGTGTGGGTGAAGTACCAGAGCTAGCTTAAGATCTCATGCAGCTTATCGACATATTAATGCAAAGTATAGGCTTGCAGTAGTATTACGGTGACCGGAAAGTAATGTCGTTTTTTTACATTAAATTCAAACTGATAAATTGATAGCAAGTTCCTATTTTTAATCGATGATGTAATGTCCCTTGTTATCAGCAACCTTTTGTCATCTACTTTCAATGATACATCGATAAAAATTGTTTTTTGAGTAAAACCTCTGCAGATAGCATTTTGGTCGTCATCTACATTTTCAAAGCAGATGGCCATTGACATATATGGCTCTGCAACAACCGTCGGAAAGGTCCAGGCCGAAGGAGGGAGCATTAAGGTCTGGGGACTGCTCTACTGTCGTTCCCTGGCTGACTGTTCTCGTGTCGTTCCCTGGCTGATCTCGTCATTCTGGAAAGCACAGTGGATTAACACAAGTACAAATCTATCATTGTGGACCATATCCGCTCCTACAAGCAATCTGTTTCTCCTAGGCACGGTGGTATCTACCAGCTGGACAATGCAACGTGTCCCACAGTTCACAGCGTTCGTGCATCGTTCGAAGAACACATGATTACTTTACGGTACTCCCCTGGCCTCCAAATTTGGATTCAAACCCAATCGAGGATCTGTGAAACCACCTCGATCGGGCTGTTCGCTCCATGGATCCTCAAGTAAGAATCATAGGGCAGTCAGCGTGGCTGCATATCCCCGTCGGCTCCTTCCAGAACCTTACTGATTCTCCTCCTGCACGTCCGCTTTGACAGGTGGTCATATTAATGTCACTGGGCTGAGTATTTGCAAAATTGAACTATATAATATTTAATATATATTTAGCCAGTGAAACTATGATAGGATTCAGAATTAGTAAATAAGAGACAGTTAACAAATTAAATTGTGGTTTAAAGTTCAAAACAGTTTGCAAATAGGTAGGCTACGCAAGTTCTGGCACCAAAGGCATTTTTGCCAGATTCCCCCTTCTCCCTATGATATAAATGACATCAGATATAGTTGCAAGGTTCTGCCCCTCCACCATTCCCGGTGTCGTAGGCCAATTGCCCTTTGTATAAAATGTTGGGAAATTCAAAATCGCCCAAATGTGCTACAGGTTTGACTCCACTCCTGTGGCGTCGCTGTAGAAGCAGAGCAGTTGCCATAAGTACAAATTGGCAGGAAATCCAAGATGGTGCATTGCTCTGTTGACTGAAGTAAGTCATTAATGCTAAATACAGAATCCCAGATGGCAGACCTAGGACACTACTACTAGGTCTATGGCATCAGAATCCCAGATGGCTGACCTGGGATACTGGCACAGGCTCTATGGCTGCTGACATGAGAAATCTTTTAAGATGTTTTCCAGCAGCTATTATTCACTCAGACACGTAGAGACCTGCAGGGCTATCTTTATAGCAGTCAGGTCACTTGCTCTGACTTATAAGTGTGGATTTCAAGTTGGGCACTGGGTTTCTGCCCCTGATGTCACACATACTATTTGTCCTAAGATAAAGTCCAAGTCCCCTCTGACATCACCCTAAGTCTGGATCTGTCCTCATGTGCTATCCTGGGAAAAGCGAATGATGTTTAATGTTTAAGTCTTTATTTTGAAGAAACAGCAGGCTGAGGAGGGAGTTTTTGATGGTATCTCATCGCCAAATCTACTAGCAGCTACTCGTAGGCAGGACAGCGTGCTGTGGCAAGTCTCATCTGCTGCACTGCGAAAGACTGCAGGAGATATACGAGTCTGACACAACATCAGTCAGGTCACCATTCATCTATATCAAGATATAGAGACGCTACAGGTCACCATCCATCTATAACAAGATTTAGAGACGCTACACTCATTCTACCCATTAAATAGCCTAAAGCAAAGTGGAGGGTAGGAGTTCCGACTCCCACTCATAGTATGCTATTGTGATGTCGCTGCATCCACTCCCACAACCACTGTCACAGCCCGCACAACATGAGTTAAAAATTCAGGAAACACGGAATGTGGAAGAAGCGCTCTGCCACTTTCATCCACATTCAAAAAATGGGGGGAAATTCAATTTGAACAATAACCCTTACGTACATCCTACAGGAAAACAAAAAATTGTAACGTACACACTTGTCCTCCTGGTGGGGAAAATGTGTGCAGTGGCTCACAAGATAAAAATAAAAAAAGGAAGTGATACACTGATAAAACTCACCACACACAAAATTAATGTGTGGGAGGGTGAGAGCTTTTATACAAGCAGTAACTTGCATAGTTGAAAGGTAACAAAGCCAGATACTCCAACATCATTTGAAATTATATACACGTATGATGTATCAGAAATATTTAAGGATGAAACATGTTTATACTTATTTACAGGTCGAATAGCAACAATCAAAAAACGTGGCGAACACAGTTGCTAAAAGAATGCACAAAGGGTTTTGGTTTGTACCATTCTTATGCATAGCATTTCAACTCAAGCAAACTGTGCTATCACCAACGGCAGGCTGTGGCCCTATACTGAATGTTGAACAAAGTGGTCCAGAGCCTACACACAGTCCACAACAATGGCTGTATTTAAACAAATTCTGATGGCTGGGGTGTTACTCATGTGGCATGGCAATCTGTCCCATGTGAATGTATATATTCCTTAAGACGCCCTGATATGATGTTGCTCTTAATAGTGACGTAGGAGAATATAGTAGCCATAACCCTAGTAAAATTTCAGTCCTTCATCCACAGTAGCTGTTAGAGTCGATTTCTAGGGCACTTCCTAGTGTTATATCTATAGTTTGCACTCACCTGCCTTCTTATCCTTTGTAGCCCGGTAGGGGTATTCCCCTGTGCTTCACATCCATACCTGTTGTGTGTGTCTATTTCGTATTTTCTCGTCTTCTGTTTGTAGTCATCGTCATCATCATTATCATTATCGTCCTCCTCCTCTCCCCCCCCCCCCCCCATCTGCACTGTGGATCATCTCTCTCACCACTGCTGCCACAGTCGGCTCACTGTCTTCGTCTTTCGCCACTGCCGCCACTTACATCTTCTGTCTTCATTACAACATCACTCTGAACGCCGCTACTGTCGTCCCACGCCATCTCAGGAACACTTCATCGCAAGTAATATCAAGTGCTAACTGTTAGCTGTTCTCTTATTCCACTATGGGCTCTCCTACTATCCCACTCTTTATACCAGACCTTCCCCTGCTTCATCTGTCACTACATGGAGTACTTCCTCCAATCCATCACCCTATGTTCGTCTTCTGCTTATATCTGTTTTGTCCCCATCTGCAATATCTCCTTTAGAATATCTAACCTTTATCATGACCTATTTCGAACTTCTTGCCACATCCTTTGCCTGTCCCCATTTCCAGCTTATCCCCCATTGGACACACCCCTTGCTTCAACACCCACATAAATCAAATGTCGCTGTGCTACTGTGAAATTGCCAGTAGCCACAAAACCTGCTACCAAGTCAACAAGCAGATCAAAAAACTCAAGCCAAATGGATGGATTTGCACCACAACATGTCCCACCTTCTCCAATTTCTCAATTTCCACTCCCCCCCAGGGGGTCCACAACTCTTTTGTGGATACGTGCGTGGCGAGCACGGGGCCCCGAGCCATTGCAGCCTTCTTTCTCTCCCGGGCTGCATTTCCTTTTCCTTCCCCTCCTTTCCCCTCCATGCTCCTTTCCCCTCGCCCTCTCCTCTCCCACTATTGGTGTCCTTGCTTATGTTGGCCCCGCTATCCTCCTGGTTCTGTTGGTTTTACTCTCTGGCTTTGTTGCGTACTTATCTCCTCTTTTTGGCATTCCTTGGTCCCCCTCTGGGGTTTGACCTCCATTCCAAAATTTCTCTTCCGTAGTGTGAGCCATTTGGGGAAGAGCACCTTACCTAGTGTCTCCGACGTGCGCCCTCCTAGTACATTCCACCTTTTCTTTCACGTCGTGGTCTGATGCTAGGGTGCATAGCCAGCACGGTAGCCTGCCCGTGTGGTGGGGTCGCTATGTACCCTTTTGGTTGAGCCCCCTGAACACACAGGGATCACACTTCTGATACCTGAGCTGTGACCTCCTCATGCATGCCTTGGAGTGGTTGCTCGTCATCCTGGAGCATCGGAACTCCCGGCAATGGCCGCCGTGCCAGACGGCCCTTGCTGTGGCTGGGTGGCGCCCGTGAGGAGAGCCCCTGATCGGAGTGGGTGGTATCAGGGCGGACGCTATGCAGATGAAACGCATAAGGGTCCAAAACTCTGGCCGTTCTGCGGCCGTCTCTCTGCGTGGTACTGATTCCTCAAGTGCTGCTTCTCTTGCCCCTTCGGCCTTCCCTTCCATGGCTACCCCCTGGGAAGAGGGTCAGGCCCGTCGTCTAGGGGCAAAACCTTTCCCCCGTTATCTCGTTTGCACCAGGACTGATGGAGATACTTTCACCAGTGTCAAGCCTTTATTCTTTGTGGAACACATTGAAGACAAGTTTGGCGAAGTGGACTCCCTGAGCAAGATGCAGTCGGGTTCGTTGCTGATTAAAACTACTTCAGCTGCCCAATCTGCGGCCCTTCGTGCCTGTACCCATCTTGGCACAATTCCTGTGTCTATTACCCCTCACCAGTCTCTAAATATGGTACAAGGTGTGATTTTCCACAGGGACCTCATCCTTCAAACTGATGAGGAACTTCGGGACAATCTCGCACGGCGGGGTGTTCACTTTGTTCGGCGTGTTCAGAAGGGTCCTAAAGATAACCGTATTGATACTGGTGCCTTTATCCTGGCCTTTGAAGGGGATACCCTTCCTGAGAAAGTTAAGATTATGGTCTATCGCTGTGATGTGAAGCCGTACATCCCACCTCCTATGCGGTGTTTTAAGTGCTTGCGTTTTGGCCACATGTCTTCTCGCTGTTCCCAGGACCCTCTCTGTGGTGACTGTGGACGTCCACTCCATGAGGGGAGTCCCTGTGTTCCCCCTCCTGTATGTGTAAATTGTCGTGGTAGTCATTCTCCACGTTCACCAGATTGCCCAGTTTATAAGAAAGAAAAAAAGATCCAAGAGTATAAGTCCCTCGATCGTTTAAGCTACACAGAGGCCCGTAAGAAATATGCACGACTGCACCCTGTGTCTCTGACATCAAGTTACGCCTTGGTTACATCTTCCCCCCTTCCTTACCCCCATCCCGGACCCCACTCCTCCCCCCCTCCCCTGCGGCTCCCACACCTTCTCCTCTGGGTGCTGCTCCCCCTCCCCAGCCGGAGAAGTGTCCCACTCCTTCGGCGTCTGCCGGTCGAGGGCGCCTCTCCCGGGATGCCCCTTCCCGGCACCTTCCAGGTCAAAGGTCTGCTGCCGCGCGGCGACCGCGAGAGCCGCGGTCTGTCGGCCCCCAGGTCGCCCGGTCTCTTTCTGTTCCTGATCTTGCTGCAGCTGGCTCCTTTATGCCACACAGCCCTCCTCGATCTCAGCCTGAAAAGAAGAAGAAAAAAGATAAGTCCCGGGACAAAGAGCCTCTGGTGTCACCGGAGGTCCCTTCCCCGACTTCACAACTGGATTCTGACCTGTCGTTTATGGATGTCGCCCCCTCCTTGTCTGTGACGGGTGGGGACCCGGCAGTATGACTGGATTTAGCGTGTTCAGCCCTCATTTAAACCATCGTTCTGTGGTTCTCCAATGGAATTGTAATGGCTACTATCGACACCTTCCGGAATTGAAATCCCTTCTTTCGTCCTACTCTGCAGCTTGTGTGGTTCTCCAGGAATCACATTTTACTGATGCTCACTCACCGACCCTCCGTGGGTTCCGTGTTTTCTGTCGCAATCGGGTCGGACCCTTGCGGGCTTCTGGTGGCGTTTGTACGTTGGTCCGTACCGACATTGCTTGCACGTGGATTCCTCTCCAAACTACATTGGAAGCGGTTGCTGTTAGGGTCCACTTAGACTCTGCAGTCACCGTTTGCAATCTTTATCTCCCTCCTGACAGGGCTCTTACACCTGCTGCCTTAACCACCCTTCTTCAGCAACTTCCTCCTCCCTTCCTCCTCCTTGGGGATTTTAATGCTCATCATCCTTTGTGGGGCAGTGCCTTTCCATCTAGACGAGGTCTTCTTATAGACCAATTTATTGCAGACCACGACCTGTGCCTTCTTAATGATGGCTCCCCTACTCATTTCAGTGCTGGTCATGGTACCTTTTCTGCCATTGATCTTTCTCTTTCTTCTCCCTCTCTCCTCCCTTCATTACACTGGTCGCCACACGACGACCTTTGTGATAGTGACCATTTCCCGTTGATTATCACGCTCCCTTCGCGCTCCCCGATGGACAGGTTACCTCGTTGGTCTTTCCACCGCGCCGATTGGCCTCTATACACTGCACAGGTCGAGTTTTCTCCCTCTTTGTCGGGTTGTATTGATGACGTCCTACGTGACGTGTCTGACGCGATTGTTCGCGCTGCTAACGTTGCTGTCCCGCGCTCATCTGGACTATTTCGTCACCGGCAAGTCCCGTGGTGGAGTCCGGCCATTGCCATTGCCATCCGTGATCGCCGTCGAGCTTTGCAACACTTCAAGAGGCACCCATCCGTAGCCAGCCTTACTACTTTTAAACGCCTTCGCGCTAAAGCCCGTTATTTAATCAAACAGAGCAAGCGGATATGTTGGGAACGATTCGTTTCTTCCCTTGGTTCCACTGTCCCTCTGTCACGGGTATGGGCTACACTTCGTTCTCTCCAAGGTTGACATCGGCAGTCCACCCTACCAGGCCTTCACCTCCCAGATGGCATTTGTACGGACCCATTAGTTATCGCCGAACATCTTGCGACCCATTTTGCAGTGGCATCGGCGTCAGCCTCCTATCCCGCTGCTTTCCTTCATCACAAACAGCAGGCTGAAGCTCTCACCTTATGTTTCACCACTTGTGAGTCAGAATCTTATAACGAACCTTTTACTGAATGGGAATTTCTTTCTGCTCTATCTTCTTCTCATGATACGGCCCCTGGCCCAGATTCCATTCATAACCAACTGCTTCAACATCTCAGTGCTCCACAACGGCAACATCTTCTTCGGGTGTTGAACCGTATCTGGCTCCAGGGTGACTTCCCTTCTCAGTGGAGGGATAGCATTGTGGTTCCTGTCCTTAAGCCTGGTAAGAACCCCCTATCTGTTGACAGCTATCGGCCAATTAGTTTGACCAATGTTGTTTGTAAGTTACTTGAACGGATGGTAGCCCGTCGGCTCACTTGGGTCCTCGAATCTCGGGATCTATTGTCCCCTTACCAGTGTGGCTTTCGAGAGGGACGATCTCCAATCGATCATTTACTTCGCTTGGAATCCGCAGTTCGGCAGGCTTTTTCCCAGCGCCGCCATTTGGTTGCAGTGTTTTTTGACCTTCGCAAGGCCTATGACACGGCCTGGCGCTATCACATCTTACTAACCCTTCATCAGTGGGGTCTTCGGGGCCCACTCCCGAATTTTATCCGCCAGTTCCTGATCCATCGGTCATTCAGAGTTAGAGTTGGTACTGCTTTTAGTTCTCTGCGGACCCAGGAGACGGGCATCCCACAGGGTTCTGTCTTGAGTGTCCTTCTTTTCCTCATTGCTATCAATGGACTTGTGGCCTCTGTCGGTCCCTTGGTCGCCCCTGCCCTGTATGTGGATGATTTCTGCATTTGGGTTAGTTCCTCCTCGATGGCATCTGCAGAACGGCAGCTTCAGGTGGCTATACGGCGTGCCTCTGCATGGACCCTCTCACACGGGTTTCAATTCTCTCCTTTAAAATCGCGGGTGGTCCACTTCTGTCGCCGTACTACGGTCCACCCTGATCCAGAGCTCTATCTCGCTGCACAACGATTGCCTGTGGTTTCACAGTTTCGTTTCCTGGGTCTTCTTTTCGACAACAAGCTCACTTGGTTGCCCCATATCAGACTCCTGAAGGTAGGATGTTTACGTAAACTCAATGTCCTTCGCTTCCTTGCCCACTCCTCTTGGGGTGCGGACCGTTCTCTCCTCCTCCGTCTTTATCGTGCTCTAGTTCTGTCTCGTTTGGACTATGGTTGTCAAGTTTATGGTTCAGCTGCTCCTTCCACACTGCACGTGCTGGATCCAGTCCACCATCGTGGTATCCGTTTGGCCACCGGTGCCTTCCCTACTAGCCCTGTTGATAGTCTCCTGGTTGAAGCTGGGATCCCACCCCTTTCTGTTCGGCGGTCCCAGCTTCTGGTGTCTTATGCCCTCACTATCCGTTCTTCTCCCTCTCATCCTTCCTATTCTATCCTGTTCCCAGACCATGGACGTCGCCCACCCGACTCCCGCCCTCGGGCGGGTTTACCGGTTGGGCTGCGCCTTGCGTCTCTTTACCGTGATTTTCAACTTCCTTCTTTGTCCTGTCTTCCTCGCTCCCTCCCCTCCACCCCTCCTTGGTTAGTTCCTCGGCCTCGAATTCGGATGGATCTCCGCCGCGGTCCGAAAGATTCCATCCCCCCGGTGGTGTTTCGTTCCTTTTTCCGCAAAATTTTATGGGAGTTTCGGGATGCTGTTGTTTTTTACACTGATGGCTCTAAATCTGCTGATCATGTTGGGTATGCCTTCACGTCCTCTGTTGGAACGGAAAATCATCTGCTGCCACCTACATGTGGGGTGTTTACTGCGGAATTGATGGCAATTTCCCGGGCCCTTACCTTTATTAAACAATCCCAACACAACCGCGTTTTGTTATGTACGGACTCGATGAGTGGCCTTCTTGCTATTGACCGGTGTTTTTCGCGCCATCCCTTGGTCTCTGCCATCCATGACCATCTCGCTGATATTCACCGTGCTGCTTGTTCCATTGACTTCCTATGGGTCCCTGGCCATGTGGGTATCCCGGGAAATGAGCTCGCTGATCGTTTGGCTGGGGGAGCAGTTACTTACCCCCCGTTTCCTGTAACCCCTCCTGCAGCGGATTTACGGCTTCACATCAAATCCCACTTCGCGCAGTCATGGGCCAATTCTTGGGAGGCTACTCCACTGTCTAATAAACTTCGTGCAATTAAGGTGACACCAGGCCCATGGCGTTCTTCCTTTCGCCTCTCCCGAAAGGACTCGACCACACTGTGTCGTCTCCGCATTGGTCATACCAGGCTGACCCATGGTTTTCTTTTGCGTGATGAGCCACCCCCGCTATGTGGTTGTGGAGCCTTCCAGTCAGTGGCCCACATTTTGGTTGAATGCCCCCTTCTTTTGGCTCTGCGTACTAAGTACAGACTCCCCCACACTTTACCTTTGATGTTGGCTGACGATTCCCGGATGGTCTCTCTGGTTCTCGGTTTCCTCCGGGAGAGTGGTTTTTATTCTCAGTTTTAAGGTTTTTAATCTCTCTGGTGTTGGGGCAGGGCGGTGAGTGTTTGGGTGTCTCCCACTGTAGGCAGTGTTTAGAGATTCCCGATTCACCTCCCTGACCGGAATCCTCTTTTCTTCCCCTTTTACTCTTTTTACCCTTTTTTAAGGCTTGGTTAGTCTTTTTATTCCCATACGTATTTTCTGCATTATAGCAGTTGTACCTTTTAAGTCACAGGTGGTCTTGCCTATGCTGCTTCAGCATAGTGTTGGGTTCGTTCTCTTGCCGACTTCCCTCATTTGTTTTTACCAATGACAACGTGACTGCCCTTTACGTTTTTTCCCTTTTTCCGTTTTATTGTTCTGACTTTTCTGAGATGTCCCGTTAGCAGAGTGGAGTATATTTGAAACAAGGGACTGATGACCTCGCTGTTTGGTCCCTTAAACCTCAAACAACCAACCAACCAACCAATCAATTTCCACTCCATCCTACTACCTCTAAAAAACTACAAAAGTGCCCTAACGTAGACCCTAATACAACCACCATAACAAAAAACCCCAAACAAATCCCAATCTCACTGAATACATGGACACCATACCCTCCCTGCATCTTCTTCCCCAACTGTTCATACCTTTATTCTATCCCATACTGATCACAAATCCCTTACTCTTGAAATCAGGAAGTACCATCCACACATCCCCATTGCTCAGACAATACTCTAAAAACACTGTGTTCTTATAAAATGCGCGAATGCTAACCTACACTCCACCCACCACTTTGGACCCTCATGCCTCCCTCGTCCCCTTCAACGGAGCTATCATTTTTACTCGGGTGATTCATGTGGAAAGATATGGCATGATTAAGGCCGAACGACGTCAATTAACAGACTTTGAACGTAGGATGGTAGTTGGAGCTAGATGCAAGGGACATTCCGATTCGGAAATCGTTAGGGAATTCATTATTCCAAGATCCATAGTGTCAAGAGTGTGCCGAGAATACCAACTTTGAGATATTACCTCTCACCTCGGGGACAACACAGCGGCTGGCGGCCTTCACTTAACGACAGAGAGCAGTGGTGTTTGCGTAGTATTGTCAGTGCTAACAGACAAGCAATACTGAGTGAAATAACCATACCTATCAATGCGGGAAGTACGACGAACCTATCCGTTAGGGTAGTGCAGCAATTTTTGTGTTAATGGGTTATGGCAGCAGACAACAGATGCGAGCCCTCTCCTGGGCTCCTCACCATATCGGTTGGACCATAGACAGCTGGAGAACCGTGGCCTCGTCAGGTGAGTCCAGAGTTCAGATGATGAGAGCTGATGGTAGGGCTCGAGTGTGGTGCAGACGCTACGAAGCAATGGATCTATGTAATCTATAAGGCACTGGGCAAGTTGGTTGTGGCTCTGTAATGGTGTGAGCCGTGTTTACAAGTAATGTGGTGAGTCCTCTGCTCGAACTGAACGGATCACTGACTGGAAATGATTATGTTTGGCTACGTGGAGCACATTTGCAGCCGTCTTAGTCTTCATATTCCCAAACAACGATGCTCCATGTCACTGGGCCACAATTTTTTTGCGAGTGGTTTGAAGAATATTGTGGACAGTTCGAGTGAATATTTTGGCTACCAACTCGCCCTACGTGAATCTCATCGAACATTTATAGGACGTAATCGAGAGGTCATTTATTGAATACATACCTACATCGGCAACATTTCGCAGTTACGGTCGACTACAGAGGTAGCATGTCTCAGTATTACTGCAGGGGACTTCCAGCGACCTCTTAAGTCCATGCCACGTCGAGTTGCTGCACTATGCCGGTGAAAAAGAGGTCCGACACAATATTAGGAGGGATCTCATGACAGTGTACATGTAAGTTTCGAGTGTTTGGGAAGCTGATCTTTTGCTTGTGTGTGAGTGTCTCGGCGTGTTTATTTCAAAATCTGTGTTCCATAATGTTGCGTCTGTATTGAATAAGTTCCCACTTTAGCGTTCGCAGTTATCTTGGCCGCCTTCGGCCACTCAGGAGGCAATAGTGTGTACCTCGTTGATGGAACGGATGTTTGAATTTGATGTCTCCGTGGTGACAGAGTTTGTTTACATTTTGGAGTTACCATTTACTAGTGCATGAAATGTATTCGCAGATCTGAATATGGACAACCGTCAGCTGTAAAATGGAATGAAACAAAGAAAATTTGTATCCGATCGGGACTCGAACCCGATATTCCCGCTTATCGGGAGCAGTCGCCTAGCTTTACACTATTTGAGCACGCTTCACGGACTGACCCAAAATCCCATGAGTCATCAACCATGTGTCTTCAAACTATACACGTACGTCCATTATGTTTCTTCCTGTACAGGGGAGACATTTTAATTGAATGAAATTACAATTAAATAAATATCGTTAGCTGCTGACGGGCGTTGATATACATCAACGGGGACAGAAGAAGGTCATCAGCCGGTTAGCCTTAAACGATATGAAGATGGCATCTGTTCTTTCGGACAGCTAACCGGTTGATGACCTTCTTCTACATCTACATCTACATTTATACTCCGCAAGTCACCCAACGGTGTGTGGCGGAGGGCACTTTACGTGCCACTGTCATTACCTCCCATTCCTGTTCCAGTCGCGTATGGTTCGCGGGAAGAACGACTGTCTGAAAGCCTCCGTGCGCGCTCTAATCTCTCTAATTTTACATTCGTGATCTCCTCGGGAGGTATAAGTAGGGGGAAGCAATATATTCGATACCTCATCCAGAAACGCACCCTCTCGAAACCTGGCGAGCAAGCTACACCGCGATGCAGAGCCCCCAGGGGATCCACAACTCTTTTGTGGATACGTGCGTAGCGAGCACGGGACCCCGAGCTGATGTGGCCTTCCTTCCTTTCCGGGCTGCATACCTTCCCTTTCCGCATCCTTCCCCATTCCCCATCTTCGCCACCCCCCCCCCCCCCCTCCCTTCACCTCTGTCTCTTTCTTTCCCTTTCTGTGGGGTTATGGTTTGTGCCTACGTCCGGAGACGGACGCTTGTACATATACTACATTCTTCGCCTTCATTCCTTGCTTGTCAGTCTTCATCCTTCCTTTGTCCTTCTCTTTTCCTTACCTCTTCTCTCTACCTTCTCCGCTGCGGCGTTTGAGTCCTCTCTTCTTTCCTTTCCCTTTCTCTTTCTTCCTCCCTGTGTGTGTCTGAAGGCCAACCCACGCACTTCCATGCGTAGCCGGTGACGGGGTAACGCGTAATTCCCCGCCCCGGGTAGACAGGTAGGACACGTACGTACCCCCTGGTAACGGCCAGGCCCAGGGAGGGGTGATTACCCGAGCTGATACCTTCCGAAAGTCGTTTGTCGGGAGGTGTGACCTGAGGTGTGAACAATCACCTAAGGCGGGAGTGCCCTCAGAGAGGGCCCCCACAAGGGAGGAGCGCGCCATCGGAGACGCCGGTAATCATGGGGGATTCTTCCGCAATGGTTTCCTCACCTTCCACTATGTCTGCTCACAAACGTAAGTTCACTGAGTCTCAACCTCAGTCAGTTCTTCCATCGTTGCCACAGTTCCTTGTTGTTTCTCGGTCTGACGAAGGTCACGACTTCTCCACGGTCAACCCTTTCATTATTCAGAAAGGTGTCGACGCAATTGCAGGTCCTGTAAAGTCTTGTTCCAGATTACGGAATGGCACCCTGTTGTTAGAAACAGTCAGTGCCCTCCAGGCACAAAAATTGCTGCGTACGTCACTACTACACACCTTCCCTGTTCGGGTGGAACCGCACCGTACCTTAAATTCCTCGCGTGGAGTCGTTTATACACGCTCCCTCGATGGACTGTCTGACGAAGAAATTCAGCACTACCTGTCTGACCAGGGCGTAACGGCTGTACATAGGGTTATGAAAAGGGTTGACACGAACATCATTCCAACCAGCACTGTCTTCTTGACATTTGACAAAGTTCAACTACCATCGAAAATCAAAGCTGGCTATGAGATAATTTCCATTCGCCCTTACGTCCCAAACCCTACGCGTTGCTATCGGTGCCAGCGGTTCAATCACACCAGCCAGTCCTGTTCCAATCCGGCCAAATGTGTTACGTGTGGCAGGGATGCCCATGAGGGTGCTTGTCCACCTCCATCCGCTCGCTGCATCAACTGTATGGGTGACCACGCCGCTTCCTCTCGAGATTGCCCCGTTTTTAAGGACGAAAAACTCATCCAGGAAATTAGGGTGAAGGAAAAGGTGTCGACCTTTGCTGCTCGAAAATTATTCGCCAGTCGACAGCCCACCGTGCCTCAGAAAGGAAACTACAGCACTGTCCTTGCTTCTCCTCGGCCAACAAAGGAGGCGGCCACGCAGACTTGCGACCTCACCTTTAGTGCCACGGTCGTCAGATCGGCCAGCGCAAAGATCGCCCGTTCAACCTCACCACTTTCGCCTGCCCACTCTCTGGCTCACCCTTTGTCGAGTTCTGCTAAATCTCGAGCCCAAAAGTCAGACACCAAGACTTCGAAAAAAGAGCATACTCGTGAAGAGTTTTTACGTACGGCAACTTCCCAACCATCGGTTCCTCCTTCCTCTAAACATCATACTTCCAAGAAGGCTACAAAGAAACCCAGTTCCTCTCCTTCTCCGCCAAGGCGTGTCCCATCTACAGCACCACCTGGCGGAAGTCGCCCTCGGCCGTCTTCTGTGTCGCCGAGGCGCACTGCTGGCGGCCGATCAACCGGCCGGTCGCTGGTGGCAGGAGCTGCTCCTGACCAACCTATGGATCAGGATCTTCTGCCTTCGGCTGAATGCCATTCCATGCTGTCGGTCGCAAGCTCAGAACAGTCGTTGAGTTGACAGCGACCTTGGTCGCATTCCTCCATTTTCTGTTCACCCTATGTCCATTATCCACTGGAATATCCGCGGTATTCGAGCCAATCGGGATGAATTGTCGATCCTCTTACAATCCTACTCGCTGGTCATCTTCTGTCTTCAGGAAACAAAGCTGCGTCCCCATGACCGCTTTGTTCTCCCTCATTTTCAGTCCGTCCGATATGATCTCCCCTCTGTTGAAGGCACTCCAGCACACGGAGGACTCATGATTCTTCTCCATGAAACTGTCCATTATCACCCAATCCATTTAAACACTTCCTTCCAAGCTGTCGCCGTCCGTCTTTCCCTTTCCGGATACACGTTCTTTCTTTGTACTGTATACATTCCATCGTCCACACCAATGGCACGAGCTGATCTCCTTCATCTTCTTGGTCAGCTTCCACCCCCATATTTGCTGGTTGGGGACTTCAATGCCCACCACCCGCTTTGGGGATCTCCACATCCTTGTCCACGTGGCTCACTATTGCTAGACGTCTTCCACCAAGCAGATCTAGTTTGCCTCAACACTGGGGTCCCTACGTTTTTGTCTGCCTCCACGGCAAATTTATCTCATTTGGACCTTGCGGTCGGTACTGTTCCGCTAGCTCGGCGCTTCGAATGGTTCGCCCTTGATGATACACACTCCAGTGACCATTTTCCATGTGTCCTTAGACTGCAGCCTCAACGGCCATATATGCGCCTGCGACGCTGGAAGTTTGCTCAAGCCGATTGGACACTTTTTTCGTCTCTAGCGACATTCGATGACCGTCACTTTCCCAGCGTCGACGATGAGGTCACACATATTACCGACGTTATTCTTACAGCTGCGGAACATTCAATACCACGCACCTCCGAATTGCCCCGGCGCCCCCCAGTTCCTTGGTGGAACGAGGCATGCCGTGATGCACTACGTGAGCGGCGACGTGCTCTCCGCGTTTTCCGCCACCATCCTACTTTGGCCAACTGTATCCGCTATAAGCAGCTACGAGCGCGATGCCGTCGTGTCATCCGCGATAGCAAGAAGGCAAGCTGGAATTTCTTTATTAGCTCATTTAACACCTTCACTCCCGCCTCGGAAGTTTGGAGTCTGCTTCGACGGTTCTCAGGCGCGCCTAGTTTCTCCCCGGTCTCTGGGCTCACTGTCGCGCATGACACATTAGTGGACCCCGTCGCAATTTCTAACTCGTTGGGTCAGCACTTTGCCGAGATTTCGAGCTCTTCAAATTACCCGCCAGCGTTTCTCCCGAAGAAACGTGTAGCGGAAGTGCGACCTCTTGCTTTCTCCTCTCAAAATCGCGAAAGCTACAATACTGTTTTCTCCTTGCGGGAACTCCAACATGCACTCTCTTCTTCTCGCTCCTCCGCCCCAGGACCAGATGGTATCCACGTCCAAATGTTGCTGCATTTATCAACCCATAGTCTGCGTTACCTCCTTCGCCTTTATAATCGAATTTGGACCGACAGTACTTTTCCCAGACGATGGCGGGAAGCTATCGTCGTTCCTGTTCCGAAACCTGGAAAGGACAAACATCTCCCCTCTAGCTATCGCCCCATTTCTCTCACGAGTAGTGTCTGTAAGGTTTTGGAGCGTATGGTGAATTACCGTTTAGCGTGGTGGCTGGAATCCCGCAGTCTTTTAACACCTGCCCAATGCGGATTCCGAAAGCATCGTTCTGCAGTTGACCATCTTGTTGCTCTCTCCACTTATATCATGAACAATTTTCTCCGGAAACGCCAAACGGTAGCAATATTTTTTGATCTGGAGCGAGCATACGATACCTGTTGGAGGACAGGCATCCTCCGCACATTGTTCTCTTGGGGCTTTCGAGGCCGGCTGCCCCTTTTTCTTCGCGAATTTATGGCAGAGCACACATTTAGGGTGCGGGTGAACACTACTCTCTCCCGCACTTTCTCCCCAGAAAACGGGGTACCCCAGGGTTCCGTGCTGAGTGTTGTACTGTTTGCCATCGCTATAAATCCAATTATGGATTGTCTCCTTCCCGATGTCTCGGGCTCCCTCTTTGTGGATGATTTTGCGATCTACTACAGCTCTCAACGGACCAGCGTTCTTGAACGACGTCTTCAAGGATGTCTCGATCGCCTCCACTCTTGGAGCATTGAAACAGGCTTCCGTTTCTCTCCCAGTAAGACCGTTTGTGTTAATTTTTGGCGACGTAAGGAGTTTCTTCCGCCCTCCTTACATCTAGGACCTGTCAACCTTCCGTTTTCAGACGTCGCTAAATTCTTGGGTCTTACGTTTGACAGAAAACTGTGCTGGTCCTCCCACGTTTCCTATCTTTCGGCTCGCTGTCTGCGATCGCTTAACACCCTCCGTGTCCTGAATGGTACCTCCTGGGGAGCGTACCGAGTGGTCCTTCTCCGCCTCTATCGCGCCTTAGTGCGCTCGAAATTGGATTATGGAAGCATAGTCTACTCCTCTGCTCGGCCGTCTATTCTTCGGCGTCTCGACTCTATCCACCACCGTGGATTACGTTTAGTGTCTGGAGCTTTTTACACTAGCCCTGTGGAAAGCCTTTATGCTGAGACTGCTGAACCTCCGTTGTCCAATCGGCGAGCGGTCCTTCTAAGTCGTTACGCTAGCCATCTGTCTTCCATGC
This sequence comes from Schistocerca nitens, assembly GCF_023898315.1. Taxonomy (NCBI): domain Eukaryota; kingdom Metazoa; phylum Arthropoda; class Insecta; order Orthoptera; family Acrididae; genus Schistocerca; species Schistocerca nitens. The sequence goes on from NC_064614.1 coordinate 1,178,601,036, forward strand.
CTGCTAATCCAGCCCATGCCCTTTTTTTCGACGCATTTGATGTAGGGTATGCTGGCCGCTCCTCCTCCCTACTACCCCCGGGAGTCCGCTTCCGTCAACTGCTCCATTCTCTTTCCTTCCGCTTTCCTAAAACCTTTTTGACAACTTCGGGTACAGCACCGCCTTGGCTCCGTCCGCGGATCTGCCTGCTCCGTGACCTTTGTCGATTTCCCAAGGATGGTACCCCTACACTTGTTTATCGTCGGGCATTTGCTGCTCTACGTGCACAAATGACGGACGCCACATTTATTTACACCGACGGCTCGAAAACATCGTTAGGTGTAGGGAGTGCCTATATTGTTGGCGACACCCCAAATCAATTTCGGCTTCCCGACCAGTGTTCGGTGTATACTGCGGAGCTTTACGCTGTTCTCCAGGCTGTCCACTACATCCGCCGCCATCGGCGGATACAGTACGTTATCTGCTCAGATTCTCTCAGCTCTCTCCTCAGTCTCCAAGCTCTTTACCCTGTGCACCCTCTGGTCCACCGGATTCAGGACTGTCTGCGCTTGCTCCATCTGGGGGGCGTCTCGGTGGCGTTCCTCTGGCTCCCGGGACACGCTGGTATATGTGGGAATGAGGCGGCCGATATAGCGGCCAAGGCTGCAGTCTCTCTTCCTCGGCCAGCTATTCAATCGCTTCCCTTCACCGATCTACGGAGCGGTTTATGTCGCAAAGTTGCTCATTTATGGCATGCGCATTGGTTAACACTTCCCAATAATAAATTGCGGGAAGTGAAAGCTCTTCCTTGCGCTTGGACTTCTTCCTCCCGAACGCGTCGTCGGGAGGAGGTAATTTTAACTAGACTCCGGATAGGGCACTGTCTTTTTAGCCATCGACATCTTTTAAGCGGCGATCCTCCCCCACTCTGTCCCCACTGCTCTCAGCTGTGGACGGTAAGACACCTTTTAATTGAATGCCCCTATTTTAATCCGTTACGCGCCCGTCTACAGCTATCGCCTGATCTATCGTCGATTTTAGCAGATGACACGCGCTCAGCCGACCGCGTTCTCCAGTTTATTAGTGCTAGTGAAATGACGTCAGTCATTTGAAGCTTTTTTTGGGGACAACCAACCCCTTTCTGTAGTGGATTTTTAAGCCTTCCTTCTGCTTTTAGTTTCTCCAATTTTATGACTTTGTTCCCATTGCTGCTGATTTTCAGTTTCGGTTTTTTTACTATTTCCTAAGTCACAGGCTGGGCGCTAATGACCATAGCAGTTTTGCGCCCTAAAACCAAACCAAAAAAAAAAAACCGCGATGCAGAGCGCCTCTCTTGCAGAGTCTGCCACTTGAGTTTATTAAACATCTCCGTAACGCTATCACGGTTACCAAATAACTCTGTGACGAAACGCGCCGCTCTTCTTTGGATCTTCTCTATCTCCTCCTTCAACCCGATCTGGTACGGATCCCACACTGATGAGCAATACTCAAGTATAGGTCGAACGAGTGTTTTGTAAGCCACCTCCTTTGTTGCTGGACTACATTTTCTAAGCACTCTCGCAATGAATCTCAACCTGGTACCCGCCTTACCAACAATTAATTTTATATGATCATTCCACTTCAAATCGTTCCGCACGCATACTCCCAGATATTTTACAGAAGTAACTGCTACCAGTGTTTGTTCCGCTATCATATAATCATACAATAAAGGATCCTTCTTTCTATATATTCGCAATACATTACTGTTGTGGCGTAACAAGCTAGTCACGCCACACTGAGGAGGAAGCCGAAAGGCACGCGTACACACACGCCGACTGGCGTCAAGTCTGGAACAGGATAAGTTATGACTGCTATAAAGAAAATACGTAGCTTTGGAATATACTTAACTTTTAATGCTTCCTTTGGTACATCTCTCTTGACTATACAAATGAGACTCGTAAGATACATGCACTGTGACAATAGGCGCCTTGCTAAGTCGTAGCCATTAACTTAGCTGAAGGCTATTCTAACTGTCTCTCGGCAAATGAGAGCAAAGGCTTCGTCAGTATAGTCGCTAGCAACGTCGTCGTACAACTGGGGTGAGTTCTCGTACGTCTCTCGAGACCTGCCGTGTGGTGGCGCTCGGTCTGCGATCACACAGTGGCGACACGCGGGTCCGACATGTACTAATGGACCGCGGCCGATTTAAGCTACCACCTAGCAAGTGTGGTGTCTGGCAGTGACACCACAATTACATTTGTCTATGTTAAGGGACAGTTGCCACTCCTTGCACCAAGTGCCTATCCGCTGCAGATCTTCCTGCATTTCGCTACAATTTTCTAATGCTGCAACTTCTCTGTATACTACAGCATCATCCGCGAAAAGCCGCATGGAACTTCCGACACTATCTATTAGGTCATTTATATATATTGTGAAAAGCAATGGTCCCATAACACTCCCCTGTGGCACGCCAGAGGTTACTTTAACGTCTGTAGACGTCTCTCCATTGATAATAACATGCTGTGTTCTGTTTGCTAAAAACTCTTCAATCCAGCCACACAGCTGGTCTGATATTCCGTAGGCTCTTACTTTATCAGGCGACAGTGCGGAACTGTATCGAACGTCTTCCGGAAGTCAAGAAAAATAGCATCTACCTGGGAGCCAGTATCTAATATTTTCTGGGTCTCATGAACAAATAAGGCGAGTTGGGAATCACACGATCGCTGTTTCCGGAATCCATGTTGATTTCTGCAGAGTAGATTCTGGGTTTCCAAAAACGACATGATACTCGAGCAAAAAACATGTTCTAAAATTCTACAACAGATCGACGTCAGAGATATAGGTCTATAGTTTTGCGCATTTGCTCGACGACCCTTCTTGAAGACTGGGACTACCTGTGCTCTTTTCCAATCATTTGGAACCCTCCGTTCCTCTAGGGACTTGCGGTACACGGCTGTTAGAAGGGGGGCAAGTTCTTTCGCGTACTCTGTGTAGAATCGAATTGGTATCGTGTCAGGTCCAGTGGACTTTCCTCTGTTGAGGATGCACACGATTTGCCTGAACTCTTACGGGATTCGGTGGATTGTCTGCCGCGAGTGATGGGTATAATGGCAGGGGCACTTCGAATGTAGCGTGTGGACTATAAGTTGGGAGTGTGGCTCTCACGGGGAGCGTGCAAGGGATAAATCCCTGCAGTCGCGCTGTTCTCTGTATCCTCAGTGGTTCACATGGATAGAGCGTCTGCCATGTAAGCAGGAGATCCCGGGTCCGAGTCCCGGTCGGGGCGCACACTTTCAACTGTCCCCGTTGATGTATATCAACGCCCGTCAGCAGCTAATGCTATTTATTTAATTGTAATTTCATTCTAGAGAGCTGCACGGTCACCAATGGCATCTGTTCTTTCGGACATTACCGAAAGAACAGATGCCATCTTCATATATTTTAATTGAAAGTCGCTTGCCCGGTGTCGGCAGATAAATACTATACTGCAGTTCCTGTGTAATTCAGAAATACGATGCAGCGTTCCTTCGGACACGCATGTATGTCTGAAGGAGCAAGCACTGCGGCAACTACAGCCGTTATGAAATACATGAAATTTCATTCGCAGTCGGCCGGCCGAAGTGGCCGTGCGGTTCTAGGCGATGCAGTCTGGAACCGCGTGACCGCTACGGTCGCAGGTTCGAATCCTGCCTCGGGCATGGATGTGTGTGATGTCTTCAGGTTAGTTAGGTTTAACTAGTTCTAAGTTCTAGGGGACTAATGACCTCAGAAGTTGAGTCCCATAGTGCTCAGAGCCATTTGAACCATCATTCGCAGTTGTGAACTTCTGAACTGCACAGGCACTTCAGTGTCTTATTTGTCTACCGGCACCGGGCAAGCGACTTTCAATTAAAATGTCTCCACTCTACGTAAATATACATAACGGATCTACATATATACTCCACTAGCCACCAAGCTATATGAGGCGGAGGGCACAATTCGTGCCAACGTCATATCCCCCCCCCCCCCCCCCCCCCTGTTCTACTCGCTGATCCCGCGACGGAAAAACGACTGTCTGAACGCCTCAGTACGAGCTCTAACTTTCTTTATCTTTGAATGGTGATCATTGCGCGATTTGAAAGTTGGTGATAATAATATATGCTCTACATCCTCGGCGAAGATCGGATTTCGGAATGTAGTGAGAAGCCCCTTCCGTTCAGCGCGTTGTCTATCTCCAAGTGTATCCTACTTCAACCTTTCTATGAGATTTGTAGCGCTCTCACGATGGCTAAATGTACCAGTCACGACTCTTGCCGCTATTCTTTGGACCTTCTCAATGTCTTGAATCAGACCCAACTGGTAAGGGTTCCGTACAGACGAACAATACTCTGACTGGATGAACAACGTATTGTAAGCAATTTCCTTTGTTGAAGGACCGCATCGCTTCAGGATTCTACCAATCATTTCGAATAGTCACACCCACATACTTGACGGGTGTTACCACTTCCAAAGACTGGGGATTTATTTTGTACTCTTACATTAATGGGGATTTTCGCTTTGTTATAGCAGTAGGTTACACTTACTAATATTCAGAGACAACTGTCACTCATTACACCACGCATTTATTTTCTGCAAATCCTCATTGATTTGTTCACAACTTTCGTGTGATACTACTTTCCTGTAGACTACAGCATCATCGGCAAACAGTCTAATGCCGCTGTCAATACCATCAACCAGATCGTTTATGTAAATCGTAAAAAGCAGATGACCTATTACGCTGCCCTGGAGCACACCTGAGGTTACGCTTGTTTCTGTTGAAGTCACCCCATTCAGGACAACATACTGCTCTCTGTCTGTTAGAAAACTACCTATCCAACAGCATATGTCATCTGATAGACCGTAAGCCCGCGCTTTTTGTAGCTAGCGAAAATGCGGAACTGAGTCGAGCGCCTTCCGAAAGTCGACAAATATGGCATCAACCTGGGATCTGGTATCTAGAGCCTGTTGTATATCATGCACAAAGAGGGCCAGCTGTGTCTCGCACGACCGCTGTTTGCTGAAACCGTGCTGGTTTCTGCAGATGAGCTTCTCAGATTGTAGACACGTGGTTGACAACATATGAGAGTTTGTGTTTGGTCTTGAAGCGAGCTCGGATAGGCTAATGCTAAGGCGATAGCGCGCGATAAGAGGGAAATACCCGACCCGGCACAAATTTTCGTTGTTGTCATACCATTATCCAGCTGATGGTTGTCCCTATTCGCAACTGCGAATAAATTTCATGTATTTTATAACAGCTGTAGTCCCGCAATGCCTCTTTCTTCGGACTTGCATGTATGTCCGAAGGACATTGCATCATACTTCTAAACTACAAAGGCACTGCAATATCGCATTACAAGTGTTTCAGAATGAACCTGTTCGTTGTTTCATATAATATGGGTAGTCATTTCATCATAAGTGGGTAAATTTTACATAAATTATGAAAGAATTTAATTTTCCTAATTTGTATTTTTTGTGTAGTGTCTGACTGGAGTCCATCACTTTTACATAGATAGTAATGATACAGATTTTTCGTTTTAAGAACGGTTGTGTCAATCCTGAAAGTATTTCTACTTTTTTTACACAGTCAAACTATGTCATAAACGTAGCCTAAATAAAGAGAGACTTGATTCCACTACCCCATCACAGGTATTTCCAAAATTTCTATTCAGTTCCGAACACGAGTACTGTAAGTAGGCTGTTTAGGTTTTTATGTTGGAACGCAACGTAGCGCTCTGTATGAAAATCGCTGACTGCGCTGTGTGCAGTCTGTGGCTGGTTGGACTTATTGTTGGAATATTCGCTTGTGTAGTTTTGGCAGTTGGATATGAATAGTGCATAGCGTTGGGCAGTTGGAGGTGAGCCGTCAGCAGTGGTGGATGTGGGGAGAGAGATGCCAGAGTTTTGAGCGGACGATCTGGACGTGTGTCCATCAGAAAAAGGAAATTTGTTTAATTGGATCTCACAAAATATATATTGAAACACGTATGTTGTGCGGCAGCGATGCTGAGACATTGTAGAATCTCTGACCAGAGCAGTTGCGCTCGACTCGCAGTAGCGAGCAGTCAGTCAGTCAGTGTGCAGTAGTCAGTCCTCAGTAGTGCTAGGAGTCTGTGAGTAGTGGTAGCCCAGAGCAGTCGGCGGGCGTCGGCACAGCAATGGTCGAGATTCAGGATGAGGTATAATTTTATTAAATAAGTATTCATGCAGCTTTGCGCTCATCACATAATCTAATCTATATTCGTTGTAATTAATTTTCAAATCGCCCCAATAATAATCTGATTTCAAAGCAATTTTTAACTAAACAATGATTCGAATTCCTTCCATTTCCTTTAAAGAAAATTTTCAGTTAACTTCAAAAAAAAAATTTAATTATTGCGATGCATCTCCTCCTGGCGCAGAATAAGAGCAGATATTTCACATGCAGTTATACTAAGGTAAGAAATTAATTCTGATTTTTGCACAGGGCCAAAGACCGACATTTCGGTTTAAATTGAGTTTTGATTAACACTGTACTTTCATTGTCATGGGATCATGTTTCATTATTTTATGGGAAGTTATACTTGGATCAGATTGCTAATTTTTGTTTAATTGTCTTTGTCATTAATATTTTTGCGGGAAGGTTACGCTTGGTTCCATTTCTATTAAGTATTGTCCTTTTAAAATTTCTGTGGGAAGGTCACACTTAGCTGTGGCTTCATTTCTAATAAATATTATTCTTTTTAAAATTTTTGTGGGGAGGTTACACTTGGCGACACCCAGTCCAGGATCGTATTTCGTAGAGAATCTTTTGAAAACAGTCAGATATCTGCTCTTATTTGCTTAAATATAATTATAATTTGGCGCAACGCTTTTACTAATTTGTGACTTTCTTTCCATAGATCATCGGCAATTCGTTGCTCTGTTGTATTTGTGTGTTGCTTTTGTATTTGTGCTTATTTCTTTTTTGAATAATTGTGACTGTTGTAAAAATGCCGCGAAAGACTGTGAATAGTGTATCGCGAGGTATTTTGAATGAAATTACCGATTTAAACAGCGTGACTGATAGTAATTGTGACACGCAGTGTAATGATGACAATCCTGCGTGCACCGACAATCAATGCTTTTCAACCACTAACGATGATTTTTGTCTTAATGATGAACAAACGAACTCGGTTATGTCCTCTGTTGATTTGACGACAATCGATGACGAGGGACGCTCTGTTGTAATGAGCGCTGCCCAGGTTAACACACCCGGTTTGGAAAATTCAAGTAACGAACAGACAAATTTGTCTAATGAAAATGAGCAGGATACACAAAGTACGACGGATTTATTTAATTCCGAAATAATGTCTGACAGTGTACATCCGACTGACAAACCTTTTTGTGAATCTCAGAGTAACCAAATGGTTACACAAAATGAGACAATTCCAGATCCAGCATTGATTAACACAGAGAACAGAAATGCTAATTTTTTATCGGATCCAATTATGGCATTTTTGCAACAAAACTTCAGACAACTTAGTGAACAGAACAAACAGTTTAAGGAAAAACAAGACAAACTTAGTGAACAGGTCAAACAACAGAATGAAAAACAAGACAGTCTTAAAGAAGATCTCAAACAACAACTTAGTGAACAGAATAGACAGTTAAGTGAACAAATTAGTGCCGTTGCCGCGCAGTGCCATGACACTAAGGAACAGTTACGCGAGGAAATCGAGGCTTGTTCGCGAAAAAGTAGCGAAGAAATTAAGTCTGTTGCTCAGGAATTAAGGGAATTGCAAACAGCTGCAACAGAAACACTCAGAGACGAAATTAGCGGAGTCGCTAAACAATGCTCAGAAAAAGCTACACAATTACGCGACGAGTTTAAAGCAATGACAGCAGAACTTTCGCGAACAGTGGATGAAAAGATTGACGCAAAATTCGAACAACAGAACACTCAAATTAACGAACGTCTTAGTCTTCATATAGAAAACAGTGATACGCGTTTCCGCAAATTTATTGATGATCAAAATAAAGTAAAACGTCAAGTAATGGAAACAATCACTGCTCAGAGACAGGAAGACAAACGTAAAATGTTTGCGAAGGCAAAAACATATGTAGACAATAATATTGCCACAATGTCCGACGAAATTAATACATTCAAACAGTCGAACACAGAATTACGTGACGAAATTTCGGATCTTAAATCAAAAACAGATACACACACAATAGATATTCAAACAGTGACCGACAGACTCGAACAATTAGAACTAACACAGGATTCCGATGTCGTCAAAGCTGACGTTAGAAAACTGAACGAAACTACACGTAGATTGCAAAACCAGATTAATGCCACTGACACTAAAACCGATGATCAGGTAAAAATACTGACTGAAAAATGTGATGAATTGGCCAGTCGTATTGATGTCATCGAAAGCACTAATGACAATAAATCAGACGATACTTCACCGGTTTCATTCAACCAAACACCTGAATTTCAAAATTTACAGCAGACAATTAATGAGATCGATTCGTCTAATAACACCTTGCGTAGAAAATTGTCAAGTTTACAGCAGGAGGTAACAGAGATGAAAAACACTTCAGTTAATAACACAGCACAGCAGACGCCACTTTTCGAACATTTGCCAGACTCGCGCAACGCGTGTAATTTGGGTAATCTACAGAGAGTACGAGACTTAGAGTCCGAACAATCACAGTTCAACAGATTCTCTTACAACCATGAACCTGTTCCATCACACAGAGACGATAATTTCGATTACAAACATTTTCTGTCAGTGAGAAAGTTTAAAGTATTTAAAAACGACAGAACACAGATTCACCCGCTAGATTGGATACAACAGTTTAGCTTTGCTTTTCCACCGACTTGGCCCGTTACGCATAAACTTGAATTTATTTGCAGTTTTTTGGAAGGCGAACCGGCAACTCGTATGAGGCCGATCGCGAGACAATGTTACTCGGTAGAGGAATTTCAGAATGCTTTTCTGTCAGCGTATTGGTCGAAGACGACACAGCGCGGAATTAAAGATCAACTAATTAGTTTGCCAAATTATGAGAACTCAAATTTTCCGAGTGTGACGCAATTTTTTGAGCACATGGTGCAACAAAACCAGTACCTGAGTGAACCTTATAGTGAATCTGCACTTATTCAATTATGTATCTCTAAATTACCACGATCATTAAGAGTGTCACTTCTAACGGGTCAGCAAAAAGAAAACATTTCAGCATTCAGAGATCTATTGCAGCTTTTAGAAGTGCAGCAATCTGATTATTCTTTCGTAAACAAAAATTTTTCGTATAGTAATCAAAGTCAACAAACTTACAGTAATTACGATCAGGGACGTAATTTCAACAGGAAAAGTAACAGACACTTTAGGAACGACAACCACCAGAACTTTAATAACAGGCAAAATTCTCATTATCAATATCATCAAAATATTCAGCAACAGGAACCACCTTTTAGTAACAATAGACGATTTCCACCACAACAGCATGAAAACCAGCCGGTTAGAATACCTAACCAACAATGGAATGCACAAGGTCAACCAGGCTTTAATGTTTCGCCGCGTGCACGTATAGTCCCTGATACAACAAATGGTAACGCACGGCAGCAAAGGAACAACTACGTACAGAAAACACAGTATTTCAATTCCTATCGCAATGCACCGTATAGGAACGACTATTACGACAGACGTAGAAATAATGAGGACAATTTTCAGCGTACATCTAACAACAGTCGGTCCTACCAGCAGCAAAATGATCAGCAACAACATATTCTTGTGAATGAACCCGATAGTAGGTATCATCCAGGGCGTAACACGTCTGGAAGAAGTAATAGAACTGTTCAAATTGTAGAAATGCCACAACATCCTCGTGATGATAATAATAACACGTCAGATAGAATCTGACTAGATACTGTACAGGACGCATCTTCCAATAACACAAGCACTAGTTTTGACACGCAAAATGTTGTTCACGAGAATGTAATTACGTTTGACGACATCAGAGACACTCTTTTGCAGGAAAAACCAGTTGTTCAGAAAACTATTTCACATCCTGTCATCGAAATTAAAATTGGTTCATCGAAATTTTCAGCGGTAATAGATTCCGGATCACCTATGTCAGTTATTAATGAGGAAACTTTTAACGAGTGCAACAAAGAGAATACTTATCCTACATTACCTTTAGGCAAAACGAAAGTGAAAGGAGCAGTATCGAGTAAAGGAGTGGATGTAAAATTACAGACGCATTTATCATTTTGTATTGGAGGTCATACTTTTCATTCAAATTTTTGGATTGTTCCCTTATTGACAACAGACGTTATTTTAGGCATGAACTTTCTCGTACAACACGACGCAGTGGTTGATTTTCAAAATTCTTATTTAATGTTGAAAGACGAAAATGTACAATTAGCTTTAGAGTTTCAGCACTCATTATCGACAGAAGAGGAAACAATTAACCGCACAGAGGTCATTTCAGTATCGCGTAACATAGACTGTAATCCCACATTGTTCACGGATACGTACGTACACAACTATAATACTCCAGACGAAACTGACTACGACGTAATGCAGATGATTTCCGATAAGGTTAAACAAAGCAGTGCAAATACAGACGATGAACGAACGCAATTACACAAAATTCTTTTACAGCAAGCTCCAGTTTTCGACAACATTCCTGGTACTATGTCCGGCTTTATGTATGAATTTCAAGTCAAACAGCACGACACATTTAAAGCAAAGCATTATCCCATTCCATATATCCACAGAGAACAAGTTAAAAAAGAATTGCAGGATATGCTCGATCAAGGAATTATTGAACCAGCAGTTAGCCCGTACATAAACCCGCTACATATTGTTAAGAAAAAAGATGGGTCACTTCGCCTTGTACTTGATTCACGTCACATTAATGACATTATTATTAATGAAACAGATCGACCACAGACATTAGAAGAACTACTACAGAAATTTCACGGTACAGCTATTTATTCTACACTAGATTTAAAATCGGGATTTTGGCAAATTCAACTTCATCCGAATTGCAGAAAGTATACAGCTTTTCTCTGTTTTGGTGACTGTTATCAATTTTGCAAATTACCATTCGGCTTAACTATTTCCTCTGCAGCTTTTATTCGTGGTTTGAACACAATACTTCCGACAGAACTTAAAGACAGAATTACGACGTACGTAGACGACATTCTTATTGCAGAAGCTAACTGGTCTGAACATAATCTGATTTTAGAACGACTATTGCAAACTTTCCATGCACAAGGACTTACAGTGAATCTCAGTAAATCGCATTTTGGTAAAACTTCTATAAAATTTCTTGGACACGTAATTTCAGCAGAAGGCATTGCGCCTGATCCAGAAAAACTCCAAGCTCTACGTGACATTACTGTTCCTACGACGAAGAAGCAATTACGCAGTTTTTTGGGTTTAATTAACTTTTTTCGTAAATTTATTCATCACTCTGCTTTAGACACACCTAGATTATGCCAATTAACAGGTAAAAATACTATTTGGTCATGGGATAAGCAAGCACATTCTGAATTCGTGAACCTGAAACATGCTTTGTTGAATGCTCCACTTTTATCGCACCCAGATCTTACTCGAAATTTTTCTATTGCCACCGACAGTTCTAACACAGCTTTAGGCGTACACATTTTTCAGGAAATTGAAGAAGATGGCTCAACAGTAATTAAAAACATCGCATTTGCAAGCCGCATTTTGTCACCTGCTGAACGAAATTATTCCGTTACTGAACTAGAAACATTATGTGTTGTATGGGCTTTTACGAGATTTAGGCATTTTCTTTATGGAAGACACACGACCGTTTACACAGATCACAGAGCTATTCAATTCTTACTTTCGGCTAAATTCACTCACGACAGGTTAAGTAGATGGAAACTTTATTTGCAGGAATTTAATTTTACGATTGTTCACATTCCCGGCACACAAAATGTTATAGCAGACGCACTTTCTCGTTCTCTCAGCAACAATCAGCAAGACGTAGCAACCAACTTCTGCAAAGCAAATTTCAGCGTCATGTACATTCAGCAAGTTGCATTTGAAAATTTTATTTCATCGTCATTACAAGACATAGCAAAAGAGCAAAGCAAAGACAATGTGTGGAAAGAAATTAAACACCTTTGGCAAGATAAGAATAATGTTACGATTAGGAACCACTACACTGTACGCAATGACATTCTGTTTCGCCGCTCTCATCCAGACAGCAACAATTGGTTATTATGCATTCCTGACGAACTGGTTAACAAATTAATCTGGTACACTCATTTAAGTTACGCACATTACGGAGCCAGAAAATGTTTTCTTATACTGAGACAGAACTGTTATTTTTCAAACATGGAAAAACGTATACGACGAGTTTTAGCGTCATGTAAAATTTGCCAGAAAGCTAAGTCAGACACCACTTCACACATTCCTCCATTATATCCCATTATACCTGTTAAATTAAGACATATGGCCGCAGTAGACATTTTTGGTCCAATTCCGAGAACTAACAGAGGTTTTTGCTACATCTTTGTCGCTGTTGAACTCACTTCAAAATTTGTTACTTTCACTCCGTTACGTAAAGCTACTGCCAAAACTGTTTCGAAAGCATTTGTAAAGCATTTCTTATTTCATGTAGGACATGTGATGAAAGTAATTTCTGACAATGGATCACAATTTCGTTCTACTATATGGACACGCATGTTACGAGCTAGAAACATTTCTCCGATCTATATATCCAAGTACCACGCTTCTTCGAACCCTTGTGAACGATTAATGAAAGAAATTGGTAAACTGTGTAGAATATACTGCCACAAAAGACATGTTAATTGGGACACACACATACACTCATTTCAAGATGTAATTAATTCCATTCCAAATGAATCCACTATGCTACCTCCGTCTGTTATACTGAAAAACGTTGAACCACCAAACAAAATCAAAGAATTAGTAACATTTCCTACATCTCGTCGATTACGACACCACGAAATAATTGACATTGCGCTGAACAACATCAAACGTGCCGCAGAGCGCCGGAGAAGACAGCAAAAACAGGTTTGTAGACGCCGAGACTTTCACGTTGGACAGAAGATATTAGTACGTACACACTATTTATCCAGCAAATTAAAAGGTAAGTGCAGTAAATTTGAACTTCTATACGCAGGTCCATATCGGATTCGCAGCATTCCTCACCCTAATGTTGTACACGTCGAAACTTTGAGAACCAGGAAAAGTAAGGGGAACCATCATGTGTCAAACATTAAACCCTTTATCGAATGAAACCACTTTACGATGTAACATGCTATGAGGCCGTTTACACATTTTATGACCACTTATGCAATTATATTCACATGACTAATTACTGATGATTATCGTATTTTTTCTTGGCAAGTGCCCGGCAAGGTAAGGTTAGCAGGTCGCTCTTCTTGTCGTTACACACTAGACCGTGCATTTTTTCAGATGAACTTACGCATTTTATGAATAATTATGTAATCCTCTGTAATGACGCATTAATTTTATCAAATTCTCTCTCCATTGAAGTCTTCAATTAACAAGCTGAGCACAACGAATATCACATTTTGTCTTTCTTATGTATGTACGATTGTTTTAATGTTTTGTTTGTATGCACTGTGAACTAGTTAAGGTATAACACACACCATTTGACTTTGACTTTTTGCCCTATGATATCTCAACATCGTGACTGTTTTACATTTTCTTTTTTTTTTGCTGCTGCATTGTGATATTCTCTGTACATCTTTTGCCTTTGAACACTGTCTATGCTTTTGACATATTACGTTTTTCTGTCATGTTATGCTGTATGCTTAATTTTGTCACCATTAACCAGTCATTATTTAATGGGTATCTGATTTAAATGCAAGACATTAATCTTTGTTCATCAATTTCAGAAAGAAATGATGCGTAAAGGAAATACATTAAACCGAAATGGGAATTTCACCTACGGAATAAACGAAAGAAGATGCAATAACCTTATGAGGAAGAGTAAATGGATTAGGATTAACAAGCATTAACAAGAATATACTATACACATCGCAGAATAGCAGTCTTAACTAATTTTTTCTTTCAGAATACAAAGCGATTGATGCAAGCTGTCAGACAGAACTACACATTTTAGTTTTAAGTGATGAAATATGCTAGGGATTAGGAATAGTTGTGTGATGAATAATGAAATGATTTTTGCAGATGATAATGAATGCTGATAATGAACAATGATGAAGAATATGGTACTATGAATAATGAAGTTTTTGTTTACAGGTGATGATAATGATGAAATTATGATGATATGAATAATGAAGTTTTTTCTTTACAGATGAGGATAATGTTGAAGTTATGTATTTATGCTATGTAGTTATTTAAGTATTTGTTGCAGTTTACTTTGACAGCAGGTGTTATATTGCGTAGTAGGATGACTGAAGGTTTTGGAAAGGACAGCTATGGAACACATTTTTTATACACATTTCACTACCTGTTAATTCGAAGTTCACTACTTTTCAGCATAGTCTGCGTTTCTTCTTTCAGCTCAATAATCCATTTTGTATTTTTCTTTCAGGAGAAGCTTTTTATGATACTTACTAAACTTGTTACCTATTATACCTGTTCTAGTACTTGCATTTTTTTTACCCACTTGTGTCTATCATTTATAAATGTGATAACCTTGCTACAGCTGACTCATGACGAATGACGTTACACAATCTTTTCATTTATAGGAACAACCTAGAAGCAATTTTTTCTCTTATTTCTTCTTGCTTTCCCTTATAATTACCCAAAGCAATGCATTGCTAGCAGAAAAAACAAAATGTATTAACAGTCCCAGATAATGTCACTAGTTTATGATAATTCTGAATAATACTGATCAGCTCTGAATAGTATGTCACTTGAATAATGACTTCTTAATGATACCAAAACATAATTGCCACTATCTATTGTAATGAGAGTACTTATTATGCCCATGCTTATTAATGCTACTAATGTTTTGTACTATTCAATACTTGCTGGCCACTGAGTGCCCATAATTAATGTAACTTATAATGCCCATTCTTATTAATGCTACTAATGTTTTGTACTATTCAATACTTGCTGGCCACTGAGTGCCCATAATTAATGTAACTTATAATGCCCATGCTTATTAATGCTACTAATGTTTTGTACTATTCAATACTTGCTGGCCACTGAGTGCCCATAATTAATGTAACTTATAATGCCCATGCTTATTAATGCTATGACTGTAATTAACTGATTTTTCTAATAATGATTTCTTAATGATATGAATAATACTGAATGATGAATAATGTTTTATACTATTCAATACTTGCTGGCCACTGAGTGCCCATAATTAATGTAATTACTTATTATGCCCATGATTATTAAGGCTATGACTGTAATTAACTGATTTTTAATAATGATTTCTTAATGATATGAAGAATACTGAATGATGAATAATGTTTTATACTATTCAATACTTGCTGGCCACTGAGTGCCCATAATTAATGTAATTACTTATAATGCCCATGCTTATTCATGCTATGATTGTAATTAACATTTTTCTAATGATGATTTCTTAATGATATGAATAATACTGAATGATGACTAATGTTTTATACTATTCAATACTTGCTGGCCACTGAGTGCCTATAATTAAGACTTTTTATGAACATGTTCTGTAATATTAAAATACATGGTACAGAAATGTTCAATGACTAGAGTATGGATACCGCAAACTACTTATGTAATCACTAATCAAGACTTGTGTGTTAGTTAATGTCCTTCACCTTCTGACCTAACTACCTGAAATTATTGTAACATCCATTTGTCTTGTCCATCCTCATTATCATGGAGCACTATATTTGGTTTTTGCACTAATTCTACGTTGGTGTGCCTCTTAAGAGCGTGGTGTTGACACGACATGCTGTCCACCACTGTAACCGATGAAGACGTTATTATGGTCCCACTGTTTGGTGTACCTGATGTACTGCCAAATGATAGCATGGAATGATACCACGACGTTTCACTGTCTTGATACGCTGATAAATACTTCTGGGAACGGAACTGCAGATTGTATCACTTAGTTGTGATTCTGTGGAAAGATATGGACTTTCAGTGCAGCTATGTGCAAACTAAAGTGCTACAACCATGATGCAATCCTTTCCTTTCCTATCCTAATAGTGAAAATCATTTTTTTACTAACACCATTTATGTTCATGGCCTATACATTTTTTCTCGATTTGTTGAACTCCAGTGCGAGTACACTTGTGTCACTTGTCGACATGATTTTTGCCATTTGTTGTCAAAATACTAAAGACATTTTCGATTTGTTTTGAAGTGCAGTATGTGTGCACTCTTGTCATCTCTATTGTATATACTTTTTGTGATTTGATGATTATTTATCCTTGTGTTTATTTGTTATGAAAATGTTCAAAAGCTTTTCAGTGCATGTGCACTTATGTGAATATGTTTTCAACTGAATTCCAGTGCCTCTGCACTCTTCCCAATTTACGATATGATTTGTGTTCATTCTGTATACCTTTTATGATTTATGTCACTTGTTACTCATTGTATATACATTTCATTTTTTTTTACTGATATGTTCTCCACTGCAGTGCATGTGCACTCATGACACTTGTCAACATGATTTTTTTTGCCTGTTATGAAACTGCTAAAGAATTTTTCAGTGTGTGTGCATTTTATTATCTGTCAAATAATTTGTATATACATTTTTCCTGATTTGTTTTGTACTTATATTTTGTCTTGTCTGTAATGTTTTGTAATTGGTGCATGCGCACAACATTTAATTCATGTATTACATCCAAATATTTTGTAAATGTTCATTAATTAAAGGAAAAATTTGTTACGATGGCAAGTCCAAATGACTCACCATCGATGCCAAATTTTTGCCCCCCCCAGTGGAGGGTTATGAAACACGTATGTTGTGCGGCAGCGATGCTGAGACATTGTAGAATCTCTGACCAGAGCAGTTGCGCTCGACTCGCAGTAGCGAGCAGTCAGTCAGTCAGTGTGCAGTAGTCAGTCCTCAGTAGTGCTAGGAGTCTGTGAGTAGTGGTAGCCCAGAGCAGTCGGCGGGCGTCGGCACAGCAATGGTCGAGATTCAGGATGAGGTATAATTTTATTAAATAAGTATTCATGCAGCTTTGCGCTCATCACATAATCTAATCTATATTCGTTGTAATTAATTTTCAAATCGCCCCAATAATAATCTGATTTCAAAGCAATTTTTAACTAAACAATGATTCGAATTCCTTCCATTTCCTTTAAAGAAAATTTTCAGTTAACTTCAAAAAAAAATTTAATTATTGCGATGCATCTCCTCCTGGCGCAGAATAAGAGCAGATATTTCACATGCAGTTATACTAAGGTAAGAAATTAATTCTGATTTTTGCACAGGGCCAAAGACCGACATTTCGGTTTAAATTGAGTTTTGATTAACACTGTACTTTCATTGTCATGGGATCATGTTTCATTATTTTATGGGAAGTTATACTTGGATCAGATTGCTAATTTTTGTTTAATTGTCTTTGTCATTAATATTTTTGCGGGAAGGTTACGCTTGGTTCCATTTCTATTAAGTATTGTCCTTTTAAAATTTCTGTGGGAAGGTCACACTTAGCTGTGGCTTCATTTCTAATAAATATTATTCTTTTTAAAATTTTTGTGGGGAGGTTACAATATAAAGACTTTTGAACGCTTTTAAGGTAAATACATTGTTTGTTCTCTATCAAAATGTTTCATTTACTAACTATGCCTACCAGTAGTTAGTGCCTTCAGTAGTTTGAATCTTTTATTTAGCTGGCAGTATTGGCGCTCGCTCCATTGCAGTAGTTAGATAACGAAGATTTTTGTGAGGTAAGTGATTCATGAAAGGTATAGGTTATTGTTAGTCAGGGCCATTCTTTTGTAGGGTATATTGAAAGCCAGATTGCGTTGCGCTAAAAAATATTGTGTCAGTTTAGTGATGATCAGAATAAGTAAAGGGAGAACTGTCTGAGTACGTTCAGTTTTACTCAGCTGTCTCTGTACCAAATAACGTAACAGTTTTTCCAGCACTGTCATTCTTAATTTTTCTGAGGACGTTTCAGTACTTTTAGTCAGCAATGTACGCCAGCAAAGTCGATTTTCATACTTATCTTCATTGTAGTCCAACATTCTGATTTGTTTAACATGTAAGTTTCTTCTGTGCTTATTGTTTGGTTTAATTTCATGAAACTCAAAAGGGGAATACGTCTTCCAGATGCGATATTGCTGATCGATTGATAACAGTCTCTGTGTAGTACCTTGATTGCGTGATTCACACGAACGATTTGCTGACGCGCACGATAAGTTTTATAGCGCCACACCCAAATTGTTTGAGTTATTTGTGAGATTTATCGAAACGATGCCGCAATCAGATTAGAGTACTCAGAAATATGTCCACTACCTGCATCAAAGCGTCATACATTACAGTACTGTTGCTAAGAGTGAGCAGGCGCAGCGAATCAGGATGCCGGCAAAACACCACTGCCGGCCGTGGTGGTCTCGCGGTTCTAGGCGCGCAGTCCGGAACCGTGCGACTGCTGCGGTCGCAGGTTCGAATCCTGCCTCGGGCATGGATGTGTGTGATGTCCTTAGGTTAGTGAGGTTTAAGTAGTTCTAAGTTCTAGGGGACTGATGACCACAGCAGTTGAGTCCCATAGTGCTCAGAGCCATTTGAACCAAAACACCACTTCCACGCCAAAAGTCCGCAGAGCGCGAGTGATCTCGTATTGCACACAACACACTGGCTCTGGGGTACGTTTATCTGGAAAGGAATAGGCCCATTGAAGAACCTAAACAACTGCGGGACCTCAAAAAAAATCTTCAGTTGGCACGAAAATATTCCAGTATCTTACTCACTGCCGCTGTTTGTTAGTTACAATGAAAGGTGCTGCGGATACTGAGGAGTTAACAAGAAAATGAAATGCAATCCTCTTTTAGATAGTTACGGTCTGTTTTTGAAGTAGTCATCATAATGAACTAGGCACTTCTGTCAGTACAGAGCAAGAGCCCGTAAGACGTACTCGTAAACCTCTGGAGCAACAAAGGCCTGCTTCCATATTGTCCGAAGGATAAAGTGACTCTCTCGAAATTTTGCCCACATAGTCAGTATTTTCAAAGAAAAGAAGTGCTGGACTTCTGAAGGCGCTATGTTCCCGCTGTTTGATACATACAGAAGAACAGACCAATCAGATCTACCTATCATCTCGATCTACATCTATATTCCCCGAAGCACTATAAACTGTTCGATAAAAAGTAGAAATACCTTTTATTGTACCACGTGAGTCGCTTTCTTTCCATTCCATATGACTCGTATGCCACTGTAATATCTGTTATCTTAGTCTGATTTTATCTTCAAGATCTCTACCCGATCGATTCACAACTTGCTTTTAGAGCGTATTTTTTGAATTTTTTAAGTAGGTTTCGCTTAAAAAGAGTGTCTTTCTCAAAGATTTCTCACTATTTCTGTACACTTAATTCCAGTCAAATAAGCTTACTTTTTCAAACAGATTGGAATCAATGTGATCCCGTTGCGCGCACTGATCGTTGAATATAGACAATGGAGAAAATATCACAAATCGATAGCGAAACTACTCATTTTATTACAGCAGCTCTAGATTTCAACTATTACATAATCATCTTCAGTGTTAAAAACTACAAAACAGGAGAATCGTGATAAATGGAGGATGTTGACACTATATCGTAAGTGAAAACGAAAGTACACAGCGACATGCAGTATTACAGCAGATGAACTTAATCGAAAGCTTCACATAGTAAACAATAACGATGCTGTACACTGAAGCGACAAAAGTTACAGGATAGTGATGCGCACATATATAGATGGCGGTAGTATCGCGTTGTTGTTGTTGTTGTTGTCGTCTTCAATCCTGAGACTGGTTTGATACAGCTCTCCATGCTACTCTATCCTGTGCAAGCTTCTTCATCTCCCAGTACTTACTGCAACCTACATCCTTCTGAATCTGCGTAGTGTATTCATCTCTTGGTCTCCCTCTACGATTTTTACCCTCCACGCTGCCCTCCAATGCTAAACTTGTGATCCCTTGATGCCTCAGAACATGTCCTACCAACCGATCCCTTCTTCTTGTCAAGTTGTGCCACAAAAATTCCTCTTCTCCCCAATTCTATTCAATACCTCCTCATTACTTACGTGATCTACCCATCTAATCTTCAGCATTCTTCTGTAGCACCACATTTCAAAAGCTTCTATTCTCTTCTTGTCCAAACTATTTATCGTCCATGTTTCACTTTCATACATGGCTACACTCCATAAAAATTCTTTCAGAAACGACTTCCTGACACTTCAATCTATACTCGATGTTAACAAATTTCTCTTCTTCAGAAACGCTTTCCTTGCCATTGCCAGTCTACATTTTATATCCTCTCTACTTCGACCATCATCAGCTATTTTGCTCCCCAAATAGCAAACCACCTTTTCTACTTTAAGTGTCTCATTTCCTAATCTAATTCCCTCAGCATCACCCGACTTAAATCGACTACGTTCCATTACCCTCGTTTTGCTTGTGTTGATGTTCATCTTATATGCTCCTTTCAAGACACTGTCCATTCCGTTCAACAGCTCTTCCAAGTCCTTTGCTGTCTCTGACAGAATTACAATGTCATCGGCGAACCTCAACGTTTGTATTTCTTCTCCATGGATTTTAACACCTACTCCGAATTTTTCTATTGTTTCCTTTACTGCTTGCTCAATATACAGATTGAAAAACATATGGGACGGGCTACAACCCTGTCTCACTCCCTTCCCAACCGCTGCTTCCCTTTCATGCCCCTCGACTCTTATAACTGCCATCAGGTTTCTGCACAAATTGTAAATAGCCTTTCGCTTCCTGTATTTTACCCCTGTCATCTTTAGAATTTGAAAGAGAGTATTCAAGTCAACATTGTCGAAAGCTTTCTCTCAATCAACAAACGCTAGAAACGTAGGTTTGCCATTCCTTAATCTATTTTCTAAGATAAGTCGTAGGGTCAGTATTGCCTCACGTGTTCCAACATTTCTGCGGAATCCAAACTGATCTTCCCCGAGGACGGCTTCTACCAGTCTTACCATTCGTCTGTAAAGAATTCGCGTTAGTATTTTGTAGCTATGACTTATTAAACTGATAGTTCGTAATTTTCACATCTGTCAACGCCTGCTTCCCTTGGGATTGGAATTATTATATTCTTCTTGAAGTCTGAGGGTATTTCACCTGTCTCATACATCTTGCTCACCAGATGGTAGAGTTTTGTCAGGACTGGCTCTCCCAAGGCGGTCAGTAGTTCTAATGGAATGTTGTCTACTCCCGGGGCCTTGTTTCGACTCAGGTCTTTCAGTGCTCTGTCGAACTCTTCACGCAGTATCGTGTCTCCCATTTCATCTTCATCTACATCCTCTTCAATTTCCATAATATTGTCCTCAAGTACATCGCCCTTGTATAGACCCTCCACATACTCCTTCCACCTTTCTGCTTTCCCTTCTTTGCTTAGAACTGTGTTTCCATCTGAGCTCTTGATATTCATACTAGTGGTTCTCTTTTCTCCAAAGGTCTCTTTAATTTTCCTGTAGGCAGTATTTATCTTACCCCTAGTGAGATAAGCCTCTACATCCTTACATTTGTCCTCAGCCATCTCTGCTTAAGCATTTTGCACTTCCTGTCGATCTCACTTTTGAGACGTTTGTATTCCTTTTTGCCTGCTTCATTTACTGCGTTTTTATATTTTCTCCTTTCATCAATTAAATTCAATATTTCTTCTGTTACCCAAGGATTTCTACTAGCCCTTGTCTTTTAACCTACTTGATCCTCTGCCGCCTTCACTACTTCATCCCTCAGAGCTACCAATTCTTCTTCTACTGTATTTATTTCCTCCATTTCTGTCAATTGTTCCCTTGTGCTCTCCCTGAAACTCTGTACAACCTCTGATTTAGTCAGTTTATCCAGGTCCCATCTCCTTAAATTCCCACCTTTTCCAGTTTCTTCAGTTTTAATCTACAGTTCATAACCAATAGATTGTGGTCAGAGTCCACATCTGCCCCTGGAAATGTCTTACAGTTTAAAACCTGGTTCCTAAATCTCTGTCTTACCCTTATATAATCTATTTGATACC
The DNA here is from genome assembly GCF_023898315.1 of Schistocerca nitens. Classification (NCBI taxonomy): domain Eukaryota; kingdom Metazoa; phylum Arthropoda; class Insecta; order Orthoptera; family Acrididae; genus Schistocerca; species Schistocerca nitens. Next base: position 1,178,623,163 of record NC_064614.1, read on the forward strand.
TTCTAGTATCTCCAGGATTTTTCCATGTATACAACCTTCTTTTATGATTCTTGAACCAAGTGTTAGCCATGATTAAGTTATCCTCTGTGCAAAATTCTACCAGACGGCTTCCTCTTTCATTTCTTCCCCCAATCCATATTCACCTACTATGTTTCCTTCTCTCCCTTTTCCTACACTCGAATTCCAGTCGCCCATGACTATTAAATTTTCGTCTCCCTTCACTACCTGAATAATTTCTTTTATCTCATCATACATTTCATCAATTTCTTCATCATCCGTGCGGTAGCGTTCTCGCTTCCCACGCCCGGGTTCCCGGGTTCGATTCCCGGCGGGGTCAGGGATTTTCTCTGCCTCGTGATGGCTGGGTGTTGTGTGCTGTCCTTAGGTTAGTTAGGTTTAAGTAATTCTAAGTTCTATGGGACTTATGACCACAGCAGTTGAGTCCCATAGTGCTCAGAGCCATTTGAACCATTTTCTTTATCATCTGCAGATCCAGTTGGCATATAAACTTGTACTACTGTAGTAGGCATGGGCTTCGTGTCTATCTTTGCCACAATAATGCGTTCACTATGCTGTTTGTAGTCGCTTACTCGCACTCCTATTTTTTTATTCATTATTAAACCTACTCCTGCATTACCCCTATTTGATTTTGTATTTATAACCCTGTATTCACCTGACCAAAAGTCTTGTTCCTCCTGCTACCGAACTTCAATAATTCCCACTATATCTAACTTTAACCTATCCTTTTCCCTTTTTAAATTTTCTAACCTACCTGCCCGATTAAGGGATATGACATTCCACGCTCCGATCTGTAGAACGCCAGTTTTCTTTCTCCTGATAACGACGTCCTCTTGAGTAGTCCCCGCCCGGAGATCCGAATGGGGGACTATTTTACCTCCGGAATATTTTACCCAAGAGGACGCCGTCATCATTTAACCACACAGTAAAGTTGCATGCTCTCGGGAAAAATTACGGCTGTAGTTTCCCCTTGCTTTCAGCCATTCGCAGTACCAGCACAGCAAGGCCGTTTTGGTTATTGTTATAAGGCCAGATCAGTCAATCATCCAGACTGTTGCCCCTGCAACTACTGAAAAGGCTGCTGCCCCTCTTCAGGAACCACACGTTTGCTGGCCTCTCAACAGATACCCCTCCGTTGTGGTTGCACCTACGGTACGGCCATCTGTATCGCTGAAGCACGCAAGCGTCCCCACCAACGGCAAGGCCCATATTTCATGGGGGTAGGAGTATCGCGTACACGAGGTATAAAAGGGCAATGCATTAGCGGAGTTGTCATTTGCGCTCAGATGATTTTGTGAAAATGTTTCTGACGTGATTATGACCGCACAACGGTAATTAACAGAATCTTCGGGATTTTAGTTGGAGCTGGACGCAAGGGGCATTACGTTTCGGAAATCGTTCGAAAAAAAGTTCAAATGTCTGTGAAATCTTATGGGACTGCTAAGGTCATCAGTCCCTAAGCTTACACACTACTTAACCTAAATTATCCTAAGGACAAACACACACAACCATACCCGAGGGAGGATTCGAACCTCCGCCGGGACCAGCCGCACAGTCCATGACTGCAGCGCCTAAGACCGCTCGGCTAATCCCGCGCGGCTCGGAAATCGTTAGTGAATTGAGTGCTCCGAGATCCATAGTGTCAAGAATGTGCCGAGAATACTAAATTTGAGGCATTTCCTCTCAGCACGGGCAATACAGTGTCCGGTGACCTGCACTTCACGACCGAGTGCAGTGGCGTTTGCGTAGAGTTGTCAGTACTAAAGGACAAGCAACACTGCGAGAAATAACCGCAGAAATCAATGTGGGACGTACGACGAACGTATCTGTTAGGACAGTGTGGCGAAATTTGTTGTTAATGACAGCAGATAACCGACTCGAGTGGGTTTGCTTACACCGTGACATCGCCTGCAGCTCCAATCCTTGGCTTGTGATCATACAGGTTGGATCTTAGACGACTGAAAACAGTGGCCTGGTGGGATGAGACCGAATTTCAGCTGAGCTAATGGTAGGGCTCGAGTGTGGTTCAGACCCTACGAAGCCATGGACCCACGTTGCCTACAAGGCGCTATGCAAGCTGGTGGTTGCTCCGTAATGATGTGGGCTGTGTTTAGTCCTTTTTTCCAATTGAATCGACCATTGGCTGGAAATGGGTTCGGCTACTTGGTGACAATTTGCAGCCGTTTCGTGGACTTCATTTTACGGATGACAATGCGCCATGTCACCGGGCTACAATTGATCGCGACTGGTTTGAAGAACATTCTAGGCAGTTTCGAGCGAATGATTAGCCACCCTGATCGCCTGACGTGAATCGCTTCGAACATTTATGGGACGTAATCGAGAGCTCACTTTGCGCACATAATATTGCACCGGCAACACTGCGCAATTATGGTCGACTGTAGAGGCAATCAGTACTTCTGCAGGGGACTTCCATATATTTATGAAGTCCATGTCACGTCGACCAGCTGTACAGGGCAACCAAAAGGAGTTCCGACACCATATTGGGAAGTATCCCATGACTTTTGGCAACTCAGTGCAAAGTTTACAGCAGTCTAACATGAACTGAGGTCGTTGCTTATATGGTTGAACAGGAAGGAAACGTGCCATCAGACCCATGTGGTGCCTTCTATTCAGTCTCCGGTGAATAGTCAATATTAGTAAAGGAATTTGAAGCCATTTTGACTATTTTTCGACCGTGACTGTCTCAAGAAATATGTAAATGGACGAATATTTCCATTTCTTCCGAGATGTCCATTTTCCAGCTCTTTTCTAAATTGTGTAGAACTTTGAGTTCGTTGTCTACTGTAACACTGTGTCCTGTTTCATTTATATGTTTCGCTATATGGCCACATAGGGAATAACGAGATCCTGAATGAAATGACAGACTTTAAAAATTCACATTTCTTTTCCAATTTCGCTACAGTACTCTTAAAATAAAAGATACATGACAGTGGTTTTGTGGTGTCACCGCCAGACACCACACTTGCTAGGTGGTAGCCTTTAAATCGGCCGCGGTCCATTAGTATACGCCGGACCCGCGTGTCGCCACTGTCAGTAATTGCAGACCGAGCGCCACCACACGGCAGGTCTAGAGAGACGTCCTGGCACTCGCCCCAGCTGTACAGCCGAATTTGCCTGAGATGGATTACTGACAAATACGCTCTCATTTGCCGAGACGATAGTTAGCATAGCCTTCAGCTAGCTTTGCTACGACCTAGCAAGGCGCCTATTCAATTGATATTGAGATTCTATTAATGTATCATCAAGAGCGATGTTCTACAAATGTGGATTAAAGTTAAGTATTCCAGAAGCTACGTACTTTTCTTTATAGCATTCATTACGTATCCTGTTTCAGACCTCACGCCAGCCTGCGTGAGTTTAAGCGCGTGCCTTTCGGCTTCCTCTCATTGTGTCTAGGCTGTCTTGTCTAGACACAACAGGTTTAACCCTAGCCCCAGCAATAGCTTAGAAATATGTAAAATAAATAGTTTATATCATGATGTGTTCAATAATATTGTAACAGATGCTCAGTTTGTAATGTATTTCGTCAACCTACATCTGTAATACGATAACAAGACGTGCAGAACACATGTAAAGATTTTACACCACATAGATCGACAAATCGATAGTCAAATCGAAACCAGCTGTATTTCGTCCGCCATCTTGTCCACTGCACTACAGATTTGTCTGTGATTATGTTTCCAAGTTACTGTTATGTTAGTGAAAATTTGTGAACAGTGACCAAGAAAGCCAAGTGAGCCACGAAAATGGAAACACCTCAGCGCATCACAACGAGACTGCCACGCCAGAAGAACAAAGTGAGTGACCGTTACAAAACATTTCCGCGCATACATCAGTCCGGCTTCCAAAGTGACATCGCCTCTTACTAAGTTTGCTCTTCTTCCAGAGGATGACCACAGCATTTATAAAAAGACTATGTAACATCAGTATGACCCTATCGTAAAGTTGTTTTCGTATTGCCGTTTAACCTCAAGATGAGGTATTCCATCGAAATATGTCGCTAAATAAATAAGTAATACAATAGTTGACAAAGTTTCTGACTGGTAGCGGTAATTTGAAAAACCTTTACAATAGTAGTAAAGCTGAATAATTTTCAATTTTTTAACGATATGCTGAACAATAAAACCACAAGTAATGGTTAAACATGTATGGAGTCATACGTGTAGCCTACTCAGTGATAATAAGTAGAGGCAGAGAGCACCATATGGCTCTGACGTCACTTTTTCTTCCTGTTCAAGCATGTAAGCAACGGCCTCAGTTGATGTAAGACTCTCCTAAGCTGTACAGCTCCTGTTGCTCTATGTAACTGTGTGGTGCTTATGTTTATACTTACTGTGTAAACATCTTATATTTTTTCCTGGTTCTCTTGTTCTGTAATTTCTAGCACTGAAGGTTGCTGTATAGTGGTTGAAATATGATCTGCTGTAATACAACGTCGGATTTAGCCATCGATTGCTGTTCTTTCCTCTACTGTCTAAGGTTCCTTATTACATTCGCTATACCTTGCTAGTCCAGTCTGAAGCGAATCTTCTTACGCTTTAGAACTATGTTCTAGTTTAGGCCGTACAAATTAGATAAATATGCTTATAGGTAAACGCCCCACCTGTGATTAATTTGGGGTCGACCGAAGCGTCCGATCCCACCCGTCGGCTTTGACCCGTAACGTAAGGCTGTTGTGGTGTGTGACGTCACGACGGCGCGGAATTTAGTTTGTGAGAGTCGCGTTTTTGTAGGTCTCGTTTTGATGCGATCGGTGGTGCTCTCTGGTGGTGTGTTAGGTGATGTTTTTGCTTTAGTTTGCGAGTGTGGCGTCGTGTGTGAATTTTGGGGCATTTCTTTTTTTATTTCTTTGGTAGGTAGGACAGTGCGTTGTCTCTAATAAAATTTCTTCAACTATTCGGGTTTTTTGATGAAGTCGTGAAGTGTTCAGTATGTCGTGAAGAAATGAGGCATACTTAAAGTTCCGGCGTCTCGGGCCAGGGACGGCTGTATGTGGAGATGTCGTAAGGATAACAGGTCAAGGGAAGTGTTCGATCACAATGTGTGGCTGTGAATGTTGGTATTGGTATCGGGAGATGTTTTTGAGCTATATAGGTCGAAGGAAGTGTTAGGTCCTAATTTATATGAGATCGGGAGCTGCTGTTGAGCTATATAGGTCAAGGGAAGTGTCCGATTCCAGATGATACTGTGTTTAGTGGTATTTGGGGAGTTTTGTGATGTCTGTTTTTTTCGTCGTTTTGTATGGGGGTGGGTGTCTAAATTTGTTTCTATTTAGTTAGTCCCTACCCAAAACCCCCCTATTTCCCGCACTTGTCCTGTTAGTGTCATTAGGCTTTTTGTGGAACGTGTGTGTGTTTGTTTTTCGATGTATTTTCGTCCTCATAATGTGTACGTAACGACTTTATATGCGCCATATTGGAATCGTGGTTTATGGTCGTTTCCGCCATATTTGTGACGTCATGGGTCAAAGCAGACGGGCGGGATCGGACGCTTCCGTATTTCCTTAATTTGGCATTGCAAGTAATATAATAAATGATTCATAAATATACATGGTTTTTTCATGATGTTTGAATCAAACGCCTATGGGTCATACATCATGCCATGAGGAACAACTTTTGTTAGAGACAGCATGTTCACTGACACTACTGTGTGACGTTAGAGGTCCTTCTGTCTTAGTTATGCACATGACAGCTGGCAGGGCTAGGCAGACTGTGGAGTGCATATGCCTTTTGTGTTGTCTATGATCCAGACAGCTGCTCCTTATGAAAGGGAGTAGGCCCAGCCAAATTAAAGTTCCTGATCCGCTTTTAAAATATCTTTCTCGGCTTAGAGACCCTAATCTTTAAGATTTTGTTGTTGAAAATCATTCTATCAATTTTCTGATGTAGGTAGTATGCAGCACACGTGGTTAGTAGACCCTGCTAGCCTACTGAAATCTTGTCGTCCCAGAACCAGCAAGTACTAAAGGATGCCTATTGTCACCATGAAGCGTCAGCGAACACTTTTTCTCTGACAGAAACTGCTGCCGAAGACGTGGTCCATCACCTCTAGACATATGATACATAGACTTTGAAACATCCCATATAACATGAATAGGAATGGACACTTCCCTGACACACCCAACATTTTGCTTCAGTACTTGCAGATAACGCTTAACTCAGGATTCAGCCCAGGCAAGAAATTTTCAATACAGTGACCAACCTCATTAAATATCTGACACATACATACATACATACATACAGACTTCCTTCAATAGATGTCTATGCAGCACGTTAGGGATGTAAGTGCAGATATTGGGATCATTAGTACCTTAATATGTACCGATTTCAGTGTCTTATTTGTTTTTTCTCTGTGACGAACAGTCTTACAACAAACACGTCACATTATTTACTACTTGATGTTTTCTGCACAGTTGTAACTGCACCACTTATTGGACTGCACCTGTGAGTACAGACTAACCGTTATGCATCCATGCATCCACACTTCCGCAACTGACCTGTTGCCCAGTGGGAAATAAACATCAATCGTTTGCTCTTGTCACATGTACTTGGAAGTACCATGCAACCTAAAAATATACTACACCAAATACCTACAATTATTAACCTGCAAATAAAGTAAAGACAGATGTAATTTCGATCTTTACACTATCCTCAGCCACCAATAAAAATATTTGCACTTATATTCCTAACACCTTCTATGGTACTGAAACGAAAAGTTTTTCTACGTCTACATCTACATCTACATTGATATTCCGCAAGCCATCGTACGGTGCGTGGGGGAGGGTACCCTGTACCACTACTTGTCATATCGTTTCCTGTTCGAGTCGCAAATAGAGCGGAGGAAAAACGACTGTCTGTATGCCTCCGTATGAGCCACAATTTCTCGTACCTATCTTATCTTCGTGGTACTTACGCACAATGTACGTTGGCGGCAGTAGAATCTTCCGGCAGTCACCTTCAAATGTCGGTTCTCTAAATTACCTCGATAGTATTTCTCGAAAAGAATGTCGCTTCCCCTCCGTAAGACTTGCGTGTTGTTCGAACCTACTGGTTCGATGACTTCTTTCAATCCGACCTGGTACGGATCCCAATCACTCTAGTAGTATTCAAGAATAGGTCGCACCAGCGTCCTATATGTGGTCTCCTTTATTGGTGCACTGCTCTTTCTTAAAATTCTCCCAATAAACCGATCATTCGCCTTCCCTACCACAGTTCTCACATGTTCGTTCAATTTCATATCGCTTTGCATCTTATTGCCCAGATATTTGAACGACTTGACTGTGTCAAGCAGGATACTAGTAATACTGTATCCGAACATTACAAGTTTGATCTTCCTACTCATCCGCGTTAACTTACATTTTTCCACGTTTAACTCTAGCTGCCATTCATCGCATCAACTGGAAATTTGGTCTAACCCGTCTTTGGAAAGAAAATGCCGAAAAGATTTGAAAATGCAGCGTCTTAGCAAAAATGGGATGAGGTTTGCTATCAACATGCCCTAAGACAAACGTCTTCTAGCTATCTGATTTTACAGTTTCTCCATGTTGCAGTATATCCAGAAGTTTTTAAGCCTGCCTGTCACAAAAGAAAGTGAGCATCACTTTACCAGCTGACAGATTTTCTGAAAAAGGGAATTTTCACGTCACACGGCAATGGACTCTCGTTTGATTCCATTCGCAGTGGTAGCACATCTAATCTCCAGTGACGATCTTCTTCCGGGAAACTGACACCTCGAGACACCCTCAGGACGCAACACGTCGTCATTTCACAGGTCGCATTCTCGTGGTTAATTATGTAACGGGTTTAACTAGCAACTGGTATTTATTTCAAAGCATTAAAGTCATTAATCTGGCACCCAATTTACTTGTTCGTAATCAAATGGTTCAAATGGCTCTGAGCACTTTGGGACTTAACATCCGAGGTCATCAGTCCCCTAGAACTTAGAACTACTTAAACCTAACTAACCTAAAGACATCACACACATCCATGCCCGAGGCAGGATTCGAAACTGTGACCGTAGCAGTCGCGCGGTTCCGGACAGAAGCGCTTAAGAACCGCATGGCCACCAAGGCCGGCTGTTCGTAATCCGCTGACGTGCATGGATTAGTTGACGAAGGCGCTCTTTGTACTGATGAGTGACACCTGAGTAGGTACATTACAGCACGTGGTTTGGCACGTCAGTATGATGGTGCATTACCCTTCGCCTTCAGTATCAATACCTGCTTGTATTGTACACTCCTGGAAATGTAAAAAAGAACACATTGACACCGGTGTGTCAGACCCACCATACTTGCTCCGGACACTGCGAGAGAGCTGTACAAGCAATGATCACACGCACGGCACAGCGGACACACCAGGAACCGCGGTGTTGAAACGTCCCCTTTTAACAATTTTTTACAACTGTGCTTAACCTGACACACAATATTTTTTTTTAGCGCAACGCGATCTGACTTTCAACACACAATATTTTGTTAGCGCAACGCAATCTGACTTTCAAAATCTCTAGAAGAGAATGGCCCTGACTAACATTAAACTATCTCTTTCACAAATCACTTACCTCACAAAAATCTTCGCTGCTCAAGCTACTGCAATACAGCGAGCGCCACTACTGCCAGCTAAATAAAAGATTCAAACTATGGAAGGCACTAACTACTGATAGGGATAGTTAGCAAATGAAAGATATTAATAGAGAACAAACAATGTATTTACCTTGATATCATGACAAATTACAAAACTGCGCCATCTCTCTCCCCACATCCACCACTGCTGGCGGCACACCTCCAACTGCCCAACGCTACGCGCTGTTCACAGCCAGCTGCCTAACACTACAATGGTTGAGTATTACAACAATGCAAAGCAGCCACAGACTGCACACGGCACAGCCGGTGATTTTCATACAGAGGTGGCGTTACTAATAAAAAAACCTAAACAGCCTACTTACAGTGTTGGCCGTCGAATGGCGCTAGCTGCGCAGCATTTGTGCACCGCCGCCGTCAGTGTCAGCCAGTTTGCCATGGCATACGGAGCTCCATCGCAGTCTTTAACACTGGTAGCATGCCGCGACAGCGTGGACGTGAACCGTATGTGCAGTTGACGGACTTTGAGCGAGGGCGTATAGTGGGCATGCGGGAGGCCGGGTGGACGTACCGCCGAATTGCTCAACACGTGGGGCGTGAGGTCTCCACAGTACATCGATGTTGTCGCCAGTGGTCGGCGGAAGGTGCACGTGCCCGTCGACCTGGGACCGGACCGCAGCGACGCACGGATGCACGCCAAGACCGTAGGATCCTACGCAGTGCCGTAGGGGACCGCACCGCCACTTCCCAGCAAATTAGGGACACTGTTGCTCCTGGGGTATCGGCGAGGACCATTCGCAACCGTCTCCATGAAGCTGGGCTACGGTCCCGCACACCGTTAGGCCGTCTTCCGCTCATGGCCCCAACATCGTGCAGCCCGCCTCCAGTGGAGTCGCGACAGGCGTGAATCGAGGGACGAATGGAGACATGTCGTCTTCAGCGATGAGAGTCGCTTCTGCCTTGGTGCCAATGATGGTCGTATGCGTGTTTGGCGCCGTGCAGGTGAGCGCCACAATCAGGACTGCATACGACCGAGGCACACAGGGCCAACACCCGGCATCATGGTGTGGGGAGCGATCTCCTACACTGGCCGTACACCACTGTTGATCGTCGAGGGACACTGAATAGTGCACGGTACATCCAAACCGTCATCGAACCCATCGTTCTACCATTCCTAGACCGGCAAGGGAACTTGCTGTTCCAACAGGACAATGCACGTCCGCATGTATCCCGTGCCACCCAACGTGCTCTAGAAGGTGTAAGTCAACTACCCTGGCCAGCAAGATCTCCGGATCTGTCCCCCATTGAGCATGTTTGGGACTGGATGAAGCGTCGTCTCACGCGGTCTGCACGTCCAGCACGAACGCTGGTCCAACTGAGGCGCCAGGTGGAAATGGCATGGCAAGCCGTTCCACAGGACTACATCCAGCATCTCTACGATCGTCTCCATGGGAGAATAGCAGCCTGCATTGCTGCGAAAGGTGGATATACACTGTACTAGTGCCGACATTGTGCATGCTCTGTTGCCTGTGTCTATGTGCCTGTGGTTCTGTCAGTGTGATCATGTGATGTATCTGACCCCAGGAATGTGTCAATAAAGTTTCCCCTTCCTGGGACAATGAATTCACGGTGTTCTTATTTCAATTTCCAGGAGTGTATTACTAATTCCTCACGCCCACTTCCTTGCGGGATAGAACTGCCGTGTATAAAAGACTTTCAAATGTCTGATTATTTTATAAGGGAGTTAACGTATCAAATATCCGACGATTATATCTTTGTGATGAGTGGTTTATGAAAGTGTTTTAAATTCGGTCAGGTGAAGCACGTTTGAAGAAACTGGTTGTTGTGTACTGCTTTAAAGGAAAATAAGAATTTTGATACCGCATATTTTTGTTTGCTGTCTCGTTGTGTATGTTTAGTGATAAGATACTTAATGAATGTATGCATGTTTTACGATTTGCTAGTGCATAAAAATCCGAGCTCTAAAGACCAGTTTTGCACAGAAAGCAATCGCGTACGGCACTGGGAAAGAATCCAAGAACTGCCCCTAAATGTACGAATTTGTAACCAGTTCGAGTTCTTCTAAAGCGCTATTAGCTAGATCAACTCGGACAAGCAAGTACTTGTCACCCACTACGCGTTTTTTCGATGTTACCGTTCCATAACGTGTTAGAGTTTTTGAATTTCAGAGAGTTTCGATCCTGCTACAGGTAATCTGGAGATTATTCCGCTTATTTTTTGAGTCTTTGAAATTCTCTCTGTCTTCCGTGGTATTCACCAAGGATATATTTCGTTTTATCTCTGAACTTGTCGTCAGATGTCAGATAATCATAGCCCATCGTGCGTAAGCAGTCACTCAAACTGCCGATGTAGCGATAAACGTTATCACCATGTCGGGGCACGAGTGGCGTCAGCGTTCGCTTTTTAGCACATGGCTTGCGACTAATTAGACTCGAACTGACGATGGCTCGACTCTGAGAATTATTTACAGACCTCACATTTTGTGTACTGTGCTTCGACACAAAAGAGCAGTACCGCATACTGCCGAGGCGTCTTTATCAGCGGATTAATAATTTCATACCTCAGTCTTTTACTAAACACGAAAAAGAATGAAATATGTCCATATTGTTGAAACAAACCTAATATGTTTACAAGAAATTTAAAAATATGAAATCAGTGCGCAAAGCCATGCATATTATAAAAATGGATGTGTGTATATGGGTTTATACAGGGTGAAACGAAATTCGTGCACTCGGGCTTCGCAGTGCGACTCCTCACATGCCATCGATAAAAAAATGTCTGTCACAAAATTTTGTCTGGCGAGTACATCCGGCAGAAAAAGGACGTTAAAGAGTGGCAATCTGGCAACACTGTAACCACATGTACAGCAAGTTTTTCTGTCAACACAAATCACATCCGATGTCCAGTTGGTGCAGTGGACAGTGTCTCGTGTTAGCATGCAGCAGGTCAAGGTTTCGATTCTGCGTTCAAGCATATGTTTTTTATTTGGTAAATGTAGTCCAGGTGGTACGGTATACGGCATCTTAATCGTCAACAGCGATTGCCGAGAGTCCTCTAGGAAACAGCTTTAGATGAAGCCCGTTCCACATTGTGGGCTCGAATTTGTTCGCACCACTTCATCTACTACATGCGATACCTGTTTTCTTTGTACCTTTCTCTAATTGTCACATAGACTAGTACCAACTATTATTCTTTCCTCGTCCAGGTCCATTACATTTCGTTAGGTCCTTACGTTATCAGTAGGACCAGCAACGTACTTTGCAAATAATGCCCAAACTCAGTTACTATTTCTATGTGTTATCACCATGGTCCCATTAATGGTTTCAACTGTCTATTTCTTATTTGTTTAACCATGTATCTCTTGTGTTCAGCATTACAAAATGTTGCAAATTTAAGATACGTGTGACATAAGGAACGGTATATATTACAGTGTGAAATGTCAGAATGAATTAGCAAATAAAAAAAATTGCGCCCTAATCCTGGGTTGAACCCTCGACCTTCTGCATGCTAACCCAAAACTATATCCACTACACCAACTCCTCAGCACAGATAAATTGTGCTGTATAGGTAGTTACCATTCAGGTGGTTACAGTGTTGCCAATTTGCCACTCTTTAACGCCCTTTTTCTTCCAGATATACTCGCCGGACAAAATTTTGTGACAGTCATTTTTCTATCGCTGGCATGAGAGGAGTCACGCTGCGAAGCCCGAGTGCACGAATTTCGCTTCATCCTGTATGTATGTACATATGTACTATGAGGTGACATAAGTCATGAGAAACCTCCTAACATCGTGTCGAACTTCTTTTTGTCCGGCGTAGCTCTGCAACTCGACGTCTCATGGATTCAAAAAGCCGTTGGAAGTCCCCTGCAGGAATACTGAATCATACTGCTACCTCTATGAACATTCGTAATTGCGAAGGTGTTACCTGTGCAACATTTTTTGCGCGGACTGATCTGTTGACTATGTCCCATAAATGTTCGACGGAATTCATGTCTGGTGATCTGTGTGACCAAATCATTCGCTCGAATTGTCCAGGAAGTTCTTCAAAACAATTGCGAACAATTGTTGCCCGGTGATATGGCGCATTGTGACCCACACAAATAAGTCCGTGAATGGCTGCAAATGGTCTCAAAGCTGCCGAACATAAACATTACCATTCAATGATCAGTTCGGTTCGTCCAGAGACCCAGTCCATTCCATGTAAATACAGTTCACACCATTATGGAGCCACCACCAGTTTGCACAGTGCCTTGTTGATAACTTGGATCCATGTCATCGTGGGGCCTGAACCACACTCAAAAGCTGTTGTCAGCTCTTACCAAATAAAATTGGAACTCATCTGATGAGGCCACGTTTCTCCAGTCGTCTATGGTTCAACCAATATGATCACGAGCCCAGGAGAGGCGTCGAAGGTGATGTCGTGCTATGCTCGCATCGGTCGTCTGCTGCCATAGCCCATTAATGACAAATTTCGCCGCACTGTCCTAAAGCATACGATCGTCGTACGTTCCACATTGATTTATGTGGTTATTTCAGGAAAGTTTTTCTGTTATCACTGACAAATCTACGCAAACGCTGTTACTATCGGTCGTTAAGTAAAAGCTGGCGGCTACTGTGTTGCCCATGGTGAGAGGTAATGCCTGAAAGTTGGTATTCTCGGCACATTATTGACACTTTGGATACCGGAATACTGATTTCCCTAACGATTTCCGAAACGTAATGTCCCATGGGTATAGCTCCAACTACCATACCGCGCAAAAGGTCTGTTAATTGCCTTCGTGCGGCCATAATCACGCCAGATACCTTTTCACATGAATCACCAGAGTACGGATGACAGCTGTACCAATGCCCTGGCCTTTTATACATTGTTGTCGCGATACTACTGCCATCTGTATACCTGCACATCGCTATCCCATGACTTTTGTCACCTTACTGCATCTATGTGTATATGTATATATCTATGTTTGTTCCACATCTCCTCTTAAATCATTAGATTTCAGCCAAACTTGGTGCACATATCACTTAGCGTCTGTAAATCACGGCTGTTGGAGTAACAGCAATGTACCTGTGAAAGGGGTGGGGTTGAGGGGGGGGGGAGGGGGAGACGAGTGTAGCCCATGATGCGTGAATACCTATTCTTCAGCCACGCAATAGTTGAGGATGAGAGAACTTATAGACTTGCAATAAACTTTACACATAATTTGGAGACTTTACGAAACTTTTACCCGCTGGAGACTTCCACAAAATGATGAAAGGAAAAGACGTTTATCGGCTACTACATTTTCCGTGTTCAAGCAGTAAAACTGCAACGTGAAGCATGACGTTTTAATTTATTACTTCTTTACTATTAACTGTGTCCGCAACAAATATTTGCAGAGATTATGCTCTTATACCACCGAATATGCCAGAAAAATTATATCATTGTACGACTCATAGTGCAGGAGATATAACGTCACAAACACTGAGATGTGTGAAAAACTGCCGTATCATTCGAAACTTTCAAATTTATTACTTCATTGGTACGAACACTGTTCGCAACAGATTTCGTTGGTAGTATCTACACCTGCCGCTTATCGTTCTACGACACACAGTTCAGAAGATATGACGTCATTAACACTAGATGCGTGAAAAATTGCCTCTTCGTTCATGATGTTTTAATTTATTAGTTTTTTACTACTAACTCTGTTCACAAGACATTTCGCTCACAGTAGCCACAAGTACTATTTAATGTATCTGCAAAATAATATCGCTGTACAGCACGTAGTTCAGGAGATTGATTTCAATCATATTCGGTATACATATTAGTTACAATCTGGAAAGAAATACTGCAGGTTATGAAGCATCGGCCTCTTATTGCTTATTGAGGTGAGTGTGATAACATGAAGACAGAAGGAAGGACGAGGAGATAGACAGTGAGGGGGAAGGAGGATATAGGCACAGATGAAGAGATGGGTAGAGGGTAGAGGAAGGAAAAGAACAGACAGAGAGGAAGGAGAAAATGGATAGGGAAATGGAAGAGCTGGAGGTGAACAGTGAGAGGGTGCAGGAGGAGAGGGACAGAGAGAGGTGGGATAAATAGAAACAGTGAAGGGGGAAAGAGGAGTTGGATAGAGAGAGGGGGGAAGAACGAGATGGACAGGCAGAGGGGGTAAGCAGAAGATGGAAAGAGAGAGGAGGGGAGGGCCAGAGGGAGGAGGAGAGGGACATAAAGAGGGGAAGGGTGAGGTGGACTGGGAGAGGGGGAAGAAGGATATGAACAAAGAGTTGGGGAAAGAAGGAGCTGGACAGTGAGGGGGGAAGAAGCCCTGGAATAAGACGTATATGGGCAGTACTGGGTACTCAGCTAGTTAAAATGGTTCAAATGGCTCTGAGCACTATGGGACTTAACATCTATGGTCATCAGTCCCCTAGAACTTAGAATCACTTAAACCTAACTAACCTAAGGATAGCACACAACACCGAGTCATCACGAGGCAGAGAAAATCCCAGACCCCGCCGGGAATCGAACCCGGGAACACGGGCGCGGGAAGCGAGAACGCTACCGCACGACCACGAGCTGCGGACAGCTAGTTAAAAAATTAAATACACTTAACTGCCAAAATTCATGAGAAAGCACTGTATATGAGTTCAGTGGTCGGATGCCGAATCATATGCGCTACATTTTTCCGTACAGTGCTGGCAGAGACAGTTTCCTGTCGTCCCTCATTCAAACTGTGGCGACTTGACTTACAGGCCGTCATCGTTCCATATGCCACTGCGGAGTCGAGGTGTTGTGGGGAGAGAAGAGAGGACGACGAGATAGACGGCGAGACGCAAGGAGGAAACGGGCACAGATAAGCGTTATCATAAACTCAGACTTATGATGTGGCGTAGCAATATGCACTGGCGATTAAAAAGTTGCAAGATTCTTCTTAGTGGACCCCTTCCTTACAAAACATATTCCCACACTGCGAAGTTGCCACGACTCCTCTCAAGACCCACTAGTTGCAGCCCTAGTTAAGAGCATGTAAGCTCTGCAGATTGCTCAAATCACATATCTGCCTATGAATCAGTAGAGATAGCGGCCACTATGGCATCATGTTCAAAAGCATCCAAACAATATTAATTTTGCGCGACACTCAAAAGTATCCGAACAATGTGTATAATTTATCTTAAATATGTAAAGGGTGCAATTACAGTATTTCCACGTCTGGGCCTGATGCATGTGTTATGATGAAATCAGTTGCTTTGAGGGATGGCAGAGTTACAGAAGAATTATAATGGTGGCTTTTGACGCTGAAAGAATTTTTCCCGTGTCTTGAAGAACGCAGAATTTGTGATCCAAATTAATGAATCAACTGCTATAGACAATGAAGTTTAAATTCATTTCATGGCGTGGTAATGAGCTGCAGTTTGACGGACATCTGACCACCGATTGGAAAGGCATTTCTGTGTACAATAAATTGAAAGTCTTGTTAAAGAGAGGGAAAAAATTGGTTCAAATGGCTCTGAGCACTATGGGACTTAACATCTGAGGTCATCAGTCGCCTAGAACTTACAACTACTTGAACCTAACTAACCTAAGGACATCACACACATCCATGCCCTAGGCAGGATTCGAACCTGCGACCGTAGCAGTCGCGCGGTTCGGGACTGAAGCGCCTAGAACCGCTCGGCCACCGCGGCTGGCGAAGAGAGGAAAAGATCCATTCACTTAACAAAAGTACTTGCATGTGCAATTGATGAAGCGGTACTTGTGGTTCGTCACGTAGTTATGGCCCATTTAAATTTCACTATACCTAATGTTAATACATCGTATACCAAAGCACACTGGACTCGCATTCGGGAGGACGACGGTTCAATCCCGTCTCCGGTCATCCTGATTTAGGTTTTCCGTGATTTCCCTAAATCGTTTCAGGCAAATGCCGGGATGGTTCCTTCGAAAGAGCACGGCCGATTTTCTTCCCAGTCCTTCGCTAACCCGAGCTTGCGCTCCGTCTCTAGTGGCCTCGTTGTCGACGAGACGTTAAACACTAACCACCACCACCATCGTATACCAAACAGGCAACACCCCATCGCTAAACATTTCAATGATTGCATTAACCTTAGGGCCTATCTTTCATATACGTTTGACAGATTCAGCAACATTAACACAAAGTTGTAGGAAGAAGCAACGAACTTCAGTTAAACTAAATCTTCTTTTATGGCCAAAGTTAACGTTCACACCAATAA
Organism: Schistocerca nitens; assembly: GCF_023898315.1. NCBI lineage: Eukaryota > Metazoa > Arthropoda > Insecta > Orthoptera > Acrididae > Schistocerca > Schistocerca nitens. The sequence continues at coordinate 1,178,640,011 of NC_064614.1, forward strand.
GTTGAGTCGACGCGAACCCAGTCATTTTCCGAATCTTCAACAAATTACACGCAAAGACGGAGACAAACTTTCAGATGTAGACTTAGAGATTTTTGGTTACACGTCAAAGTCGAATTTCATGATGTATGATCTATGATCGATTTCATGATCTATGTACCCTTGAAATATCAACTTGGATACACAGTACATTTGCTGTGGATGTAAAAGAACATCTAAGGTTGCACAAGCAACTTATTGACTTGAAACACGACTTCGGAGGCCCAAGCAATTTTTATTTGACAAAAATGGTTCAAATGGCTCTAAGCACTATGGGACTTAACATCTGTGGTCATCAGTCCCCTAGAACTTAGAACTACTTAAACCTAACTAACCTAAGGACATCACACACATCCATGCCCGAGGCAGGATTCGAACCTGCGACCGTAGCAGTCGCGCGGTTCCGGACTGAGCGCCTGAACCGCTAGACCAGCGCGGCCGGCTTTTATTTGACAGTCCTGTGCACATTTCTGATTGGAAGAGTAAATACATGTTCTTTTCTGCGGCAGAAAGATAAATACGAGGGTTGACTGAAAAGTAATGCCTCAACCTTCGTAACTCTTCAACAGTTGGCAGCATTGGTATGCGGCAGTTACTGGCTTGTTCCGTAGCCTCTTCTCTACAGCTCCAGTTGGCGGGAAGCCTTAGCATTACACGGTTGTTACAGTGTAAAGTATGGAACCCTGCGCAGACGATCGGTCAATGCGATTTAAGCAACGTGCAGATATTGAATTCTTGACAGCAGAAGGTGTCACTCCAGAGGAGACTCCTCAGAGAACGAAAGCAGTTAATGGTGATAGTGTTGATGTAAGTACTGTGCGTCTTCATTCTCGTAACGCGAGAGAAGTTTCTGGCAAATTTCAGGTCTGTGTGCTTTCATTTCAGGAGTCAGCATCCGGGGTACCCATGGTGCACAGATATTCCGATAGCCAAGCAATGCAATAATGTGACCCACACGTTCCTCTGAAATGCCGATTATGCTTGCAATTTCTCTCTGAGTGATACGACGACCGTCCTGAATCAATCTGTCCACATTTTGCTTGTGAAACTCGGTGGTTGCTGTCACAGGACGTCCAACCCTTTGTTGGTCACACAGGCCAGATGTTCCCGCCTCAACATCTTTACACTTATTCGCCCAACGACGCACATACTCACATCAAACACAATCACTGTAAACTGCTTTCATTCTCTGATGACTCCTGTCAAGAATTCAATGTGTGCACGTTACTTAAAAGCGCATTGACCGACCGTCTGCGCAGGGTTCCATACTTTACGCTGTAACAACACAATCTTTCAATGCTAAGGCTTCCCGCCAGCTGGAGCTGTAGACAAGAGGCTACGGAACAAGCCAGTACCTGCCGCATAACAATGCTGCCAACTGTTGAAGAGTTACGAAGGATTACTTTTCAGTCAACCCTCGTAGCACATTTTAGACTATCCATCTACATACTCAATCGAGAACGGCTGTTACGTGAATAGCAGCCCCTAACAAGAGCGCAGAATAATGCACAGCTGCGGGAAAGGAGGGACTGAGACTCTGACTGACGAACATAAAACCAGATACTGCGAAATGGGCATCTGTCCATCTGGCACAAGGGACCCACTTGTGACATTACATTCATGTGGTTATTGTAACATCACCACCACCAGCATCACCATCACCAAAAGTTTATTTGAAATTTGGTTCTGCTTTGCAATTATATTCTGACCATTAAAGAATGATAAGTACCTTTCATTTTCTTTTTACATTCCACGTTCCTACCAGATAGTAATTAAAGTTTGAGTTACTAAGCCTATCTAAATATTTCTTCTCTTCGGGGCTGAATTCTGATTGTCTCTATAGTTTACCTATTTATAATTATTATAATATAATTAAGATAGATCTTCAATCAGTTTCACATTTAATGCTAAATAAAGATATGAAATTTAACGAAAGTATGTCCAGTAGTATGAATACCACGGTTTAGGTTTAAAAAACTAAACTTTTAAGAATTACTCCGAAATTATTTAAAAAAATATCTAAACACAGTACATTTAATTTATTTTGATACAAAGTTATCAGGCACAAAATATTACCATTTCCACCTATGGTTATGGCAATACACAGGAGGGTACGTATACAAGATAAACTTTGAGTATGTTAAAATAGAAAGACTAGAGGTGGTTAAATGGATGGATTGGTGGTAGGGGGGTTATGCAGGGCGAGACGGCCACAACAGCAAAGCAGCAAGTGGGTGCTGAGTTGGAAATGTGTGGTATTCACGGGTGCAGACTGTACTGATATACAGGCAGTTTTATCCCCAGTTAATTTTTGAATAAGTTGATAACACTTCTTGTTATGATTGTTTCTTATTTTCCATTTTGAATTCTGTACCAACTGATTACCAGGGATTACCCGATCATTAATTTATCCCACCCTTTTGTTAAACGGGAGTGGGAATTCAGTTTACCTGCAATGTAAAATCAAAATAATTTTTCTTTCCTGTATCTAAAAGTATAAGCACAATACACAGAATGTGAAGTGAAACATTTTATAGGTTTGAAATAACATTAATTTTATGCAAAAGCAGACGTTAAATTATCTCTGTCTCGTTTGAGCCTATAGAATAAGGTTTTAGAGAATTCGGTTCATTTCTTAAAAAGCTGTCGCCCTGTTAAGTGCGTGAAACCGGTGACTATACAAAAGATGTTAAGTTTGTACAATGCCTATGCCAGACACAAAACAAGCGGTGCTTTATGGCGTGGGCATATCGCTAGGGACTTTTGCTACGCTAGAGTTATCGCATACAGATCTTTCCTGCCACCTCTTAGAGGACAGATAATTAGACAGTCTCTTCTGGGTCATTCTGGTGCAATGGCTGGACTTCTTCTTTGGATGAAAATAACTTTCGTCTTGTAAAAGCTGTTAACAACGAATGACTTCGCTTCAGTGGGAGGAAGCTGTCGGACTGCCACGGCCAACATGTTCATCAGACCTTATGCTGCATGACTTTGAAACTGTTGTGGTGGCCTTAGAATACGACCTTCCAAAGTTGAGCATTACTCGATTGGACGAGAGCCATCTTTACTGAAAAGATCCGTAGATAATTTCACTGAAACCGTGCCATGCTTTAGTGAAGCGTTTCAAGGTTCTAATAAACACACATTAGGACAAAAGATTCTACTTTACTTGAAAGTTTTTCTGTGGTGCCGGTACGTGAAATCGGATTTTTTCTTTTAATGTTCTTGACATTGAGATGTGGTGTGTAATATCCCATTTCATTCTCTAACTAATTTCACAGGCGGTTTAGTTATAAATGTTTTGCTGTCGTAAACACAATACAAGCATACACAAAGAAAAGACATTTTCACAGAAATAAGGAAATCGCCTTGTTTCCCTTTTTACGATGTCGTAAACGCAATTCTAATTACATGATCAGTTTGCCTCGAGGTTCACACAATCCCATTTGTGGCGTCTCCTTCAGAACGAGGAACCGTTACAAATCTGGCACCTCACAAAGGAACCAGAAGTAAGAACAGTCTCTGCCAGACGCCGCGATGAAAGGAGGCGCCAGCGTCAAGAGTTTCCATACGCCGCCGCTGACGCAGACTTACTTGAGCAAGAGTTTAATTTAATTTGTGGTAAGTTCCCAAGGGACCAAACTGCTGAGGTCATCGGTCCCTAGGCTTACACACTACTTAATATAACTTAAACTAACTTACGCTAAGGACAACAGACACACCCATGCTCGAGGGAGGACTCGAACCTCTTACAGGAGGAGCCGCGCGAACCGTGGCAAGGCCCCTAGACCACGTGGCTAACCCGTGCGGCATTTGCGCAAGAGCGGAATGCCACTCACGCCCACTCTACAACAGTCGGCGAAGAAGAGAGCATCGTCTCTCTACACAGACAGCACTGCGAGAGCTCTTTTAGATAGTACTATGCAGCAAATTTTTTAATCAAGTGTACACTGAGAGAAGAGACTGTTATTCTGTAAGTATCTAATCTATATAGTCAGTTCTATGGACATGAATTATTTCGAAGTTGTTCGAGTTATAATAAAGTGAGCTAATATTTTGCATGTATTTCAGTATTGACTCTGCTTCCTCCGCCAAAACACCAATATTCTAGAAAGGCAGTAGGAGAAATCCACTAAATTACAGGCCCATATCGTTAACGTCGATATGCAGCAGGATTTTAAAAGATATATTGTGTTCGAACATCATGAATTATCTCGATGGAAACGGTCTATTGACACACAGTCAACATGGGTTTACAAACATCGTTCGTGTGAAACACAACTAGCTACTTATTCACGTGAAGTGTTGACTGCTATTGACAAGGAATTTCAGATCTATTCGGTATTTCTGGATTTCCGGAAGGCTTTTGACACTGTACCACACAAGCGGCTCGTAGTGAAATTGCGTGCTTATGGAATATCGTCTCAGTTATGTGACTGGATTTGTGATTTCCTGTCAGAGAGGTTACAGTTAGTAGTAATTGACGGAAAGTTATCGCGTAAAACAGAAGTGATTTCTGACGTTCCCCAAGGTAGTGCTGTTCCTTATCTATATAAACGATTTGGGAGACAATCTGAGCAGCCGTCTTCGCCTGTTTGCAGATGACGCTGTCGTTTGTCGACTATTACAGTCATCAGAAGATCAAAATAAAGTGCAAAACGATTTAGAAAAGATATTTGAATGGTGCGAAAAGTGGAAGTTGACCCTAAATAACGAAATGTGTGAGGTCATCCACATGAATGCTCAAAGGAACTCGTTAATCTTCGGTTACACGATAAATCAGTCTAATCTAAAAGCCGTAAATTCCACTGAATACCTAGGTATTAGAATTACGAACAATTTAAATTGGAAGGAACACATAGAAAATGTTGTGGGGAAGGCTAACCGAAGACTGCATTCTATTGGCAGGACACTTAGAAATTGTAACAGACCTACTAAGGAGACTGCCTACACTACGCTTGTCCGTCCTCTTTTAGAATACTGCTGCGCGGTGTGGGATCCTTACCAGGTGGGACTCACGGAGTACATCGAAATAGTTCAAAGAAAGGCAGCACGTTTTGTATTATCGCGAAATATGGGAGAGGGTGTCACAAAAATGATACAGGATTTGGGCTGGAAATCATTGAAAGAAAGGCGTTTTTCGTTGTGACGGAATATTCTCGCGAAATTCCAATCACCAACTTTCTCCTCTGAATGCGAAAATATTTTGTTGACACCGACCTACATAGGGAGGAAGGAAAACAAAGATAAAATAAGGGAAATGAGAGCTCGTACGGAACGATATAGGTGTTCATTCTTTTCCCGCGCTATGCGAGATTGGAATAATAGAGAATTGTGAAGGTGGTTCGATAAACCCTCTGCCAGGCACTTAAATGTGATTTTCAGAGTATCCATGTAGATGTAGATGTAAAAATCTGAGAACTCCGCCACAATATCGACGAGAATTTTTTCGTCCAGCACAATGCCATTGTCCCTTGATTGCCTGGGTTCTGAAAGTGTTTTTCAGCGTACAGCTTATCATCTTATTCAAGTTATGATTCGGAAGTGGCTAGAATTGAAGGGCAGCGATCTCGTAGTGCGACCGTAGACAGTTCCAGACGAAAATTAGGACCGTTTCCTTAAAAGAAATTTTACTGTGATGGGAAGAGCTTGGGAAGGGGGAATGCAGAAGCGACGCCATCTGTCTGCCTGTATACAGGATGGAGTGCGTACCAGGAGCAAGGCGTTCGGAGTTATATTTCCGATTCCCGTTCCCGACGCTGCGGCCCCCTTTAAAGACGCGTCTCACGCAAAGGTCGACGAACTCTGCAGTGCGCCAGGGGAGGGCCAACCGAAGCCAACTGTGGAAAAACTAAAGGCTATGCAGAAGTAAGAATACGCCCTTCAGAAAATATTTTTACACAGCGTTAGCCGCCGCTGTGGCCGAGCGGCTCTAGGCGCTTCAGTCCGGAACCACGCTGCTGCTACGGTCGCAGGTTCGAATCCTGCCTCGGGAATGGATGTATGTGATGTCCTTAGTTTAGCTAGGTTTAAGTAGTTTATAAGTCTAGGGGACTGATGACCTCCGATGTTAAGTCCCATAGTGCTCAGAGCCATTTGAACCTTTTTTTTTTTTTCACAGCGTTGATTTTCACACACCTACTCCTTCACACAGACCATGCAGTCAGTCTAGCTGTCTGCTTCCCATTTTGGTCGAAAAAGTCGAAAAAAGTGTAAGTTGACATCATAAGCATACACTGTTGATAAAAATCTCCAGGGTTTCCAGCTGACTGGCAGTGTTGAAAAACAGTGATATTCCGGCAAGCGTTATACTTGACAGCTTGTGACAAAGAGTTTTGACTTTCTTTTAAAAAAAAGAAAGAGAAAAGCGGAGCTCCTCCATGTCCCCACTTGATGGTTCCCATCCAAACGTTCTAACCATCTCCCCTCCCATACACGAGAGTTGGAACTTTAATAGTGGCAACTATTTATTTACATCTCGTATAAAACAGTTACGTGTTTCAAAGTTTTACTGACCTTCAAAGTAGTCACCAGCATTGTGTATAAACCGTTGCCAGCGATGTGGAAGTCGTACGATACTCTTAAGAGTGCCAGTTGTGTTGACAGTTCGAGCGGCTCGGTCTATTGCCCGACGAATTTGTAGTAGTTCTGAAACGAAAGCCGTGAAGTGTTTCCTTCAGTTTAGAAATCGAGTTGAACTTACGAGGGCTTAAGTCAGGGGAGTGCAGTAGGTGGTACAGCACTTAGCAGCCCCATCGGTCAAACAAATCAGTAAAAGCTCGCACTGTACGTGTTTGAGCACTGTCTTGCAAAATGATGGTCAGGTCCTGCAGAAAGTGTCACCACGTCTGTCTCTAAGCTGGTCGTAGGTTGTGTTCCAAGAATGAACAGCATAGAGACAAAAATGATACCACTTTCTGCAGGACCTGACCATCATTTTGCAGGACAGTGTTCAAGCACGTACAGTGCAAGTTGTTACTGATTTGTTTGAGTGGTGGGGCTGCTAAGTGCTATACCACCTACTGCACTCCCTTGACTCAAGTCGTCGTAAGTTCAACTCGATTTCTAAACTGAAGGAAACACTTCACAGCATTCGCTTCAGAACTGCTATAAATCCGTCGGGCAATAAACCGCGCCGCTCGAACTGTCAACACAACTGGCACTGCTAAGAGTATTCTACGACTTCCACATCGCTGGCAACGGGTTATACACAATACTGGTGACTACTTTGAAGGTCAGTAAAACTTTGAAACACGTATCTATTTTGTACGAGCTGTAAATAAATAATTGCCACTGTTAAAGTTCCAACCCTCGTATTTTAAATCGAAGCAGATATTACAGCGGTAATAACTAGACCGTTCAATTGTTGATATGACCGCTGTAACATATCTTCGATGACTCAGAAGAGCAGTTGAGCGTAATGGACAGTGTCTTGAAAGGAGGATATAAGATGAACGTCAAACAAGGACAATGGAATGTTGTCGAATTAAATCAGGTTATGCTGAGGGAATTAGATGAGGAAACGAGACACTTACAGTAGTAGATGAGTTTTGCTATCTCGGCAGCAAAATAACTGATGACTGCCGACGAGAGAGGATACAAAATGCAGACTGACAATGGCAAGCGAAATTTTTTAACATCGAATGTAGATTTAAGCGTTAGAAAGTTTTTTCTGAAGGTACTTGTCTGGAGTGTAACCAAGTATGGAAATGAAACGCAGACAATAAAGAGTTTAAACAAGAAAAGAATAGAAGCTTTTGAAATGTAGCGTTACAGAAGAATGCTGAAGGTGTAATGGGTAGATCTCGTTACTAATGAGAAGGTATTGAATAAAATTGAGAAGAAAAGAAATTTGTGGCGCAGCTTACCAGAAGATGGGATCGGTTGATGGGACACATTCTGAGACATCAAGGGATCACCAGTTTAATACTGAAGGGAAGCGTGAGGGGTAAAAGTCGATAAGAGAGACCAAGAGATGAATACAGTAAACAGATTAATGAGGGTGTAGGATAAAATGGTTATTCGGAGATGAAAATCCTTACACAGGATAGAGTAGCATGGAGAGCTGTATTAAATCAGTCCTCGGACTGAAGCTAACCAAAGCAACGTATTTACATCGAGATCTTAATATTTCAACACTTCCTTTGAAAAAACTGACCTACGTCTGATTGACATTAAAGATCAGAGGTTTCAGTGCCAAAACGTAGGAGAGTAATAGAACTGTTAGAAGTATGATGGCAAGAGTCAGCAGAGGTACTCCGACACAATATCACAGTTTGTCGGCGTTCAGTACACTCAGACATTCTTCCGTAGAGTTAAAACGAACCTATATATCCGCATTTTACTCCTTGCAGAGTACTATTGTAGGAGATTTAGGCCACTAATACACAGTTCCCTATCGTGTGTAAACTTGTACTTTGCGATGTGAAAGTTTAGTTCGAATTTAACGGAGGCGAGTGAGATATTCCACATACATATGAGTAACAACTCGTTGGTATTGAGAAAGAATAGCACAGCATTCAGAACCAATTAAAGCGTGTTAGAAACAGCCAACTTGTACACGACTCGGGGAAATATAAGCTAATTTGATTTTGACCATGTCAAATATACGATTCCTACACACAAGACGGGCGGAGTGGCCGAGCGTTTCTAGGCGCTACAGTCTGGAACCACGCGAACGCTACGGTCGCAGGTTCGGTTCCTGTCTCGCACATGGATGTGTGTGATGTCCCTAGGTTAGTTAGGTTTATGTAGTTCTACGTTCTAGGGGACTGATGACCTCAGAAGTTAAGTCCAACAGTGCTCAGAGCCATTTGAACCATTTGAACCTACACACAAACGCTCACAATAACAATTCGTTACTCTGGAAGACTAAACATAGCAGCTGTGGTAATTCGTGCTCTCTGCATCGATCTGTCAGAATACTTTACAATTCTCAGTTCAGTAATAATGCACTATATATATATACCCACTTACTCAACATGCCAACAGCCTAGCAAGAAGGTCACGGCAGTGTGACAACACATGTGGAAATGTTGCCAAAGCTACGCATATTTGAAAATCGATTATTGCCATGACATCTGTAAACGCGCATAGAACCACAGCCGACTGATGAGTGTTACGGTGATTAGGTAGCCTGTAACAGCAGACAAGACACCTATATCGTGGAATGGTTTACAATTCTCACTTCATTAATATAACCCCGATTTACACATAAGATCGATGCACATATGGTAGATGAATCAGAAACGAAAATATGTAAACTACACAAAACAAAATTCACATGCTTACAAAATCGAGAAGGTAATAACAGAAAATAAACGATCGTAAAAACATTAGTAACGTTATTTGCTGTTGTTGTGACCGTCTGTCTGAAGACTGATTTGATGCAGCTCTCCATGCAACTCTGTCCTGTGCGAGCCTCTTTATCTCCGAATAACTACAGCAACCAACATCCTTCCAAATCTGCTTTCTGTATTCATCTCTTGGTCTACGTATTTTGCCGTCCACGCTTCCATCCAGTACTAAACTAGTGATCCGTTGATGTCTTAGAAAGTGTCCTATCAAACGACTGCTTCCTGTGGCCAAGTTGTCCCACAAATTTCTTGTCTCTCCAGTTCTCTTCAGTAACTTCTCATTGGTAACGTGATCGACCCATCTAATCTTCAGCATTTATCTGTAACACCACATTTCAAAAGCATCTTCCTTTTCTTGTTTAAACTGTTTATCGTCTGTGTTTCACTTCCATGCACGGCTACACTCCAGACAAATGCCTTTAGAAAAGACTTCCTAATACTTAAGTCTATATTTGAGCCAAATAAATTTCTTTTCTTCAGAAATGCTTTTGTTGCCATTGCCAATCTACGTTTCATATCGTCTCTACTTCGACCATCATCAGTTATTTTGCTGCTTAGATAGCAAAAATCATCTACGACATTGTCACGTTTCCTAATCGAATTCCCTCAGGATCACCTAACTTAATTCGGCTACATTCCGCTATCCTTGTTTTACTTTTGTTGACGTTCATCTTGTATCCTCCTTTCCATTCAAATTCTCTTCCAAGTCCTTTCCTGTCTCTGACAACATTACAATGTCACCGGCAGACCTCAAAGTTTTTATTTCTGCTCCCTGGACCTTAACTCCTACTCCAAATTTTTCTTTGGTTTTCTTTAGTGCTTGTTCAGTGAAGCTACTGACAAGGGAACCTCCCCATCGCACCCCCCTCAGATTTAGTTATAAGTTGGCTCAGTGGATAGGCCTTGAAAAACTGAACACAGATCAATCGAGAAAACAGGAAGAAGTTGTGTGGAACTATGAAAAAAATAAGCAAAATATACAAACTGAGTAGTCCATGCGCAAGATAGGCAACATCAAGGAGAGTGTGGGCTTAGGAGCGCCGTGGTCCCGTGGTTAGCGTGAGCAGCTGTGGAACGAGAGGTCCTTGGTTTAAATCTTCCCCCGAGTGGAAAGTTGAATGTTTTATTTTCAGACAATTATCAAAGTTCAGGCGCTCACACATAATCAACTTCGCTCTCCAAAATTCCAGGGCATGTTCAGATATGCTTGGACATATGCAGGATTTGACGGCTACACACGAAAAAATTTGAAAATGTTAAAAACATATGTTTTGACAGAGCACAGGGAAAACTGTGCGACTGTGAAACTGTTGCATTTATTTGTTGCAGTTTATGTGACAAACGCTTATGTTTTCATCACTTTTTTGGGAGTGATTATCACATCCACAAGAAAACCTAAATCGGGCAAGGTAGAGGAATCTTTTTACCCATTCGCCAAGTGTACAAGTTAGGTGGGTCGACAACATATTCCTGTCGTGTGACGCACATTCCGTCACCAGTGTCGTATAGAAAATATCAGACGTGTTTTCCTGTGGAGGAATCGGTTGACCTATGACCTTGCGATCAAATGTTTTCGGTTCCCATTGGAGAGGCACGTCCTTTCGTCTACTAATCGCACGGTTTTGCGGTGCGGTCGCAAAACACAGACACTAAACTTATTACAGTGAACAGAAACGTCAATGAACGAACGGCCAGATCATAACTTGGCGAAAATAAAGAAAGAAAACTTTTCACTCGAGGGAAGACTTGAACCAAGGACCTCTCTTTCCGCAGCTGCTAACGCTAACCATGGGACCACAGCGCTCCTGAGCTCATACTGTCCTTGATGTTGCCTATCTTACGCATGGACTACTCAGTTTGTACATTTTGCTTATTTTTTTCATAGTTCCACACAACTTCTTCCTGTTTTCTCGATTGATCTGTGTTCAGTTTTTCAAGGCCTATCCACTGAGCCAACTTATAACTAAATCTGAGGGGGGTGCGATGGAGAGGTTCCCTTGTGAGCAACATCGGGGATAGGCTACAAGCGTGTCTCACTGGCTTTTCAACCACTGCCTCCCTTTCATGTCCATCTTCTCTTCTAACTGCTGTCTAGTCTCTATACAAGTTGTAAATAGCCTTTCTGTCCCTGTATTTTACCCTGATACCCTCAGAATTTCAAAGAGAGTTTTCGAGTCAGGACTGTCAAAAGTTTTCTCTAAGTCTACAAATGCTAAAAATATAGGTTTGCCTTTCCATAATCAACCCTCTAAGGTAAGTCGTAGGCTAAGTATTGCCTTGCGTGTTCCGACATTTCTCCGGACTCCAAACTGATCTTCCCCAATGGCGGCGTTTACCAGTTTTTCCATTCTTCTGTAAAGATTTCGTTTTAATATTTTGCAACCACGCCTTTTTAAACTGATAGTTCGGTAATTTTCACACCTGTCAGCAACCGCTTTCTTGGGAAATGGGATTACTACATTCTTCTTGAAGTCTGCGGATATTTTGCCTGTCTCACACATCTTGCTCTCCAGATGGAAGAGTTTTGTCATGGCTGGCCCTCCCAAAGTTATCAGTATCTCTAACGGAATGTTATCTACTCCCTGGGAGTTGGTTCGACTTATATCTTTCAGAGCTTTGCCAAATACGTCTTGCAGAATCAGGTCTCCCATCTCATTTCATCTACGTCCACTTTCCTTTCTATGATAATGGTTTCATGTTCATCTCCATTGTACAGACCTTCTATATACTTCTTCCACCTTTCAGCTTACTCATCTTTGCTTAGGACTGCTTTACCCTTGATATTTATACAGGTGCTCCTCTTATCCCCAAAGATCTCTTTAATTTTCCTGTAGACGGTATCTATCTTTCACCTAGCAATATATGCTTCTAAATCCTTATATTTGCCCTCTAGCCATGCCCGCTCAGTAATTTTGCATTAACTGTCAATTTCATTTTTTAACTTTTGTATTTCCTTTCGCCTACTTCATTTTCAGCGTTTTTTAAATGTTCTCCTTTCATTATTTAAATTCAGTATCTCTTACGCTGTCCAAGAGTTTCTTATAGGCCACGTCTTTTCACCTATTTGATCTTCTGCTGCCTTCAGTATTTCACGTCTTAAAGCTACCCATTCATCTTCTACGTATTCCTTTCCCCTGTTCTAGTCAAACGTTGACTAACGCTCCCTCTGAAACTCTAAACAACCTCTGGTTCTTTCAACTTTTCCAGGTCCCATCTCCTTATTTTCCTACCTTTCTCTAATTTGTTCAGTTTTAATCTACTGTTCATGACCAATAGATTCTGGTCAGAGTCCATATCTGACCCTAGAAACGTCTTACCACGTACTTCTTAAGCCAAGTGTTAGCGTTGATTAACGTGTGCTGTGTGCAAAATTCTACCAAGCGGCTTCCTCTTTAATTCCTTTCCCCCAGTTCACATTCATGTACTATATTTCCTTCTTTTCCTTTTCCTACTATCGAATCCCAGTCCCCGGTCACAACTAAATTTTCGTCTCCTTTAACTATCTGAATAATTTCTTTTACCTCATCATACATTTCTTCAATCTCTTCATCATCTCCGAAGCTAATCGGCGTATAAACTTGTATTACTGTGGTAGGGGTGGGCTTCGTGTCTATCTTCGGTACGATAATGCATTCACTACGCTGTTTTCTTATTCATTATTAAACCTACTCCTGCATTATACCTATTTGAGTTTGAATTTATAACCTGTATTTATCTGACTAAAAATCTTGTTTCTTTCTGTGCCGAACTTTACTAATTCCCTCTGTATCTATAACCTATCCATTTCCCTCTTTAAATTTTCTAACCCGATTAAGGGATCTGACATTCCACGCTCCGATCCGTAGAACGCCAGTTTTGTTTCTCCTGCTAACGACGTCCTCCTGATTACTCCCCGCCCGGAGATCAGAATAGGGGACTATTTTATCAGCGGAATATTTTACCCAAGAGGAAGCCATCATCATTTAACCATACAGTAAATCTTCATGTCCTCGGGAAAAATTACGGCTGTAGTTTCCCCCTGCTTTCAGCTATTCGCAGTACCAGAACTACAAGACCGCTTTGGTTGATGTTACAAGGCCAGATCAATCAATCATCAAGACTGCTACCCCTGAAACTACTGAAAAGACTGCAGTCCATCTTTAAGAACCTCACGTTTATCTGGCCGCTCAACAGATACCCCTCCGTTGTGGTTGTACCTAAGGCACGGCTGTCTGTATCGCTGAGGCACGCAAGCCATCCCACCGACGGCTAAGTCCTTGGTTCATGGTTCATGGGACGGAGGGTGGGAGGGAGCAGGCAACGTTATTTAAGCTAATAAAATATCTACTAACTCTCTTCTAACCACCATAAAAACAACTGTAGAATCATAAGAGTGTTAGTGGCACAGTGATAGTTCACTCTTTTAGTACGCTGATAGTTGGGTAAAGTAATAAGTGATAAGAATAATACCTCTTCTCTGGAACTAATTTCTGATTACCTGTCAGGCGCAAACTTGGTCCTGTGACGGTCTGTATTTGTCAATGCCGTTGCTACCGTTGTGTTGACACTAGCAAACCACAATATGGGACCCAACAGCATTTGAATGAGGGAAAATCTTCAAGAAAGAAGAGAAAATCTATTAAAGGTATATAGAGACACAACATCTAGTGTTACAGCAGTATACGTGCCTAGTGGGGTATCGTCATCTGTTATATGTTTGGAAGAATGACTAAATCTGGTTATAGATACAAAACTGCGTTAAAGAAAATTGTGACCGTTCTATGCCAGGAAGATGGTGGGTAGAGTTGATATTGATCTAGAGAATAGTGTTCACGAAAGCAGTGGGACAGGAACTGGATGAAGCACAGGTTCGTTCAGTAACAAGAATATCAATGTTTTCAACGAGCTCCCTCCCCCATGTTCTACCGGAATTTGTGTACAGAACTCTTGAGTTTGTATCTTTGTATCACTTTAGCAATACACATAGAAAGATTACGATGAAGTCATTAGCTTGTACAAGAATAGCACTCGACAGATCAATAAGTGACACATCTTATGCACATCAAAGCTATCTTATATCGCGTAACTTTTTGAAAAATGAATGAAATGTTTTGTTAAAAAATCTCTTTTGTGTTCCTTAAAAGGCACGGCTAATTTTTCTCAGGGCGCTTGCGCCAGAAATACGTATTTCAACGTGAAGACATCCGTCTTACTCACAATGGATATAAAAAAAATATCTTTCTTTAATGTTACGCGATAAGCAAATTAAACACAATACTCAATTATTTATTGTTCTTTTAGAAGCTTGATGTTCCAGTATAGTCTCCTATGTTCAATGGCAGCGTATACAATTTAAATAATTGCTTCTAATAAAACTGTACCTCTGGCCTAAAAATGAAATGGAAAATATTATAAGACGCTGTTTTCTATTTATTGGGATTAAATCCTACCAGTTCTTTCAGAATTAAATGGCTATTAAGAAAGTTTTATCATTTTAACATCAATGGCGTCGCTTCAACAATGCGCTTACACAAAATGGCCAGGACACCATTTAATTGTTACGTAATTAAATAAGGGGCAGGGAAGGTACTTATATGCTACTAACAAAAACACATGCTACATTGGATAGTGACATATATATTTAACAAAAATTATAATTAAACTACATATAGTTACATTAATTACAGACCGTGATCTATATGCGACGTTCAGCTAGGACGTCAGAACCAAGTCTGTAACATCATCACGGAATCACCCCGTATATACGTACATTTACAGATGCCCGCGCCTATAGCTTTGACGCTCCGTCTTCTCGTTGGATGACGTTTCCGGACATTGGTTCCTATTAAAAATACGATGTACTCACTCCCCTCTACAAGTTCTAGAAGTCTGTAACGGGAATTTCCGACCACCCTGTATACTGCACACAGGAATGCACGCCATACGCTGCCCCCCAAGAAATTAGAACACCCTTTTAGATGTTTCCAATTCACTCAAGGTTTATTGTTACAACATGGAGCACATAAAATGATTACACCTAGAGATCAATAGCACAAGCAGAACTGAGGTACCGGGCATCGACCCATGCTGTAATATCCTTATTATTACGTCGTTTAGCATCCACAAGTGGCAATGCAGGCGCTGACTGCGGCATCCAGTCGATCGTACAGATGACGAATACTGTCCCAGGATCGCCATGCCACGTCTGCTCGACCTGTTCACTTAGTTCTGAAAGAGTTGTTGGCTGACGAGTGGCATGAGTCACTTCCAGTGCCATCGTATCAGACACGAGCTCGATTGCAGACGAATGCGGAGATCGTCTGTCCAGCGAGTTCATGTAGCGTCTTGCAGAGCACGTTGTTTCGCAGGCAGTGTGTAGAGAAGCATTATCCTGTTGGGATAACACACACCTTCATTTTGCAGCAGCGGCAGCAGAACGGGTCCAAAAACATCCTGCATGTACCGATTGCTGGTTAGCGGCGGCCCCTGTAGGAACACCGAGGGCGAACGAGAGTTCTAGCTTATCGCACCCTAGACCACAAAGCCTGGCGTGGGACCAGTATACCTTCCACAAATGTACTCTACGAGACAGCGCCCTCCATATCCACATTGTATGCACAAATGACCATCACTTGCGTGCAGGCAGAATCTGCTTTCATCACTGAAGACCACGGTGCATCATTCCATCTTCGAAGTGATCCACTGACGGCACCTGTCAAGCCGTGCATGCCGATGCTGCGGCGTTAGGGGAAAATGGGGTAGACTGCTGGAGGTGTGCGTGCCCGTAGTCCCCCTGCTAATAACCGGTTCGCAACAGTTCGTGTCGACACGTCTGGGCTCACAAGAACTGTTGTCTGTGTTGGGGCAGCTGTATGATCTGCCACTGCTCCCCTTACAATATGACGATACTGGCAGGCGTGTGTGCTGTGTGGACGTCCAGAGCCTCGTCTTTGGGTATGACAATGTTCACGGAACCACTGAGACCAGCATCGTTGCACAACAGACGCAACTCGTCCAACTTACGTGGCAGTTCTCCAAAAAGGACCATCTCGACACTGAGAAGCCCACAATATGACCCCTTTCAAACTCTCTCAATTGGCTGTAGAGAGCACGATGTGTCTCCGTGGCATGGTTGCCTACTAGTTTCTGAGGCTTCTGGCGGTGAGCATTTCCTATTACAGGATAGACACAGATGGCGCTCTGTTAGCTATGCCACTACGCAGTCTGTTGGCAGACGACGCTGAAACCATTATCAGTACATTTACTGTAGCCAATGTACTATACACCATCATCGCGTCAAAATCGACATCATCTTTCCAGTTGTACAAATTTTTTTTCCGTAATGCATAACTGAAATGTTGTTGACAAATGATTGCCACATCTTTGCTTAAGGTATTTAACACAGCATGATCGTTTGTGTCGAAATCTTTCAATATTGCATTGGGGATAAGGAACAGATGTTCGAAATTCTAAGCAAAATGATCAGAGCTTGTAGGAAAATATGGGTAATAATCAACCTGAGCCGTGGTCGGCTCGCGTTAATGCCATTTTCCTTTTGGGAATTTTGTCACCATCGAGTGGCGTCTTATTCCTCCCTCAGTTACTATCTGAACGAGTTGCTGACTTGCCTCCGTCAGTGGCAGCAGCAGCGTTTATCGATTCTGGTAATGCCGTAACTTCTTTGGTGTGGCAGTTATATTTTCATGTCATTGTGTGTGTGTGTGTGTGTGTGTGTGTGTGTCAGTTGGTCGGTTGCGGCGGAGCAGCGAGGAAGTCTCTGCAGCGTGTGATCAGGCCGGGGCCGCTGGCGGCGTGCACCCACAGTCGGAGTTGTGTGGCACTGGCTGCGAGAACTGCTAAGTTCGTCGCCCATCACACCTGCATACCGGAGTTGAGGAACCAGTGAACCTGCCATGAAAGCTCAACCGCTATGATATCTCTTCGTTCATTGCTGGTTGTTGCATCCTGGGCTTTCCCAGCAAGCAGCAAGGTGATTGTGTGTTGGGGTCGGCAAATTTTGCAGCCTTCTTCCTGTATGGTGTTTAACCTTTGAAATGATTATAATTTATTAGTGAAGTGCACCAGCGGTATCATCTGCCTTGTTGCCGTTGACGTTCCGGTTACCTGCCCTGGTCGTTAGCATAGTTTTGCAGCAGTGTGTTTTCCTCTCCGTGTTGATGCTGTACCGGCACGGCGTGTAGTTCGACAGCTTGGTGTTCTCTTTTTCTCTTTGAGTAGTCATTCTGCCTTGACTGTGTTTATACGCCAATTATTAAGACATAATCCAGCTGCGATCCTTGTCTTCAGTGGTACCTTTGGTTGCCGTGCTGTTGGTCGGGTAGAAGGAAATTGATTAGGCGGTTAGTTGGTTCGTCAGCCGTCTGTAGGTCGTGCTGCAATCCGATTGTTTAGTGTTACGTTTGGCTGTCTGTCTCACCTAAACTCTGGTTAGAGTTTCCTGCCCAGGTCGACCCTTGGAACACTTCTGAGCACCACTGTTTGTGACTGTCATTTTATTTGGTCGCAGGTACTGTGCCAGGCCTTCAGCCGTGTACTAATATTGTCTGTTTTGTGTTTAGTATACGGCCTTCAGCCGAACTTCATAACAACTTTAAGATTAGGCCTTCAGCCGTGTTTCATTTACAATTCTTGTTGCTCTGTATTTAGGCCTTCGGCCGCATTTATTTTAGAATCTATGGCTTTCATATGTAAATCGTTGTCTCTTTAATTATTTTGAATTCTTGAAAGGGCCTTCAGCCGTGTTCTGTAAATGTTTATCTTAAGGTTGTCTTTAATTATTCTTGAGAAATTGCTTGGACCTTCAGCCGACAAGACACTTCAAGTGTTTTTCTGTTCAACTGTGTAAAAGCTTATCTTTAAAGTCTCTCTTTTATTATGTAAAGAATTTTTTTAATCGGGCTTTCAGCCAAAGAATTAACTTGAATTTTCCTTGATATGGCCTTTAGCCGGAATTTGTAAATGCTTGCCTTTTAAAGAAATTCCTTTGTTGATCTGAAATATTTAGCCGAGAAGATATCGTAATTTTACTTAAGTAAGGCCTTCAGCCGTTACTCTAAATCCTGGTGTTTTAAAAGCAATCATTCAAACTTATTCTGGAGAAGTTCCTTGGGCCGTCAGCTGTGAATTGATCTTTTTTGTTTTAAAGAGAAAACTGTGCATTGGTTTAAGGAATAAAGTTGTGTGTGTTCTTGTATAACTAACAGTAATTGACCTTGGCTCCTTTGCACAACCTGGTCCGCTCTGTCCTGCGAAACCAGATTTAACGACCTACAGAAGAACCTATGGGAACATTAGACTACAAGATTTGTGTTAGAATTCTTATTTATGAAAATAACATTCAAACTGGTGTGTTTCATTGTTTTGATTTCAACTTGTTAATGTAGTGACTTGATTCGTTTCGGGATTAGAAGAGTATGAAAGCAGATGTCTCTCCTAAAGCATCGTACGAGCCAAGTCTCCTGTGTTAATCATTCCTGTAACCAGCAAGAGTAGTCACTAAGGTTTACATATGAAAGACTTGCCTCGCGAAAGAGCCGTCTCGCCTATTCATTTACAGAAAGCGAAGGGTTGCTCGTAACAGGCACGAATAGGGTGGCGCCGACAATTGGGGAGAGGCAAGGAGGCAGCGCGCTCTGGCCGGCCGCGGTGGTCTCGCGGCTCTAGGCGCGCAGTCCGGAACCGTGGGACTGCTACGGTCGCAGGTTCGAATCCTGCCTCGGGCATGGATGTGTGTGATGTACTTAGGTTAGTTAGGTTTAAGTAGTTCTAAGTTCTAGGGGACTGATGACCACAGCAGTTGAGTCCCATAGTGCTCAGAGCCATTTTTCAGCGCGCTCTGTCCTCCTGGTTCACTGCCTCGCGCGCAACAACGGAAGACGTTTACACCACGTGAAACACACAATTGTTTTGCGCTCAGAAACCGACACTAATCTGGTTCACCGCAGGACAGCTTCATGCAGCAGGATCCGCGGTAGGGTCCATATTTACACGATGCGAGACTTGCCCCGTTAAACTGTTGAGCTGGGCTGTTTCACGCAGTGTAAACGCAGCTTTAGTGGCCAGTTTTAATATAAAACTCGCCTGCCAGTGAATTAAGGGTGTAGGCATTGTTTCTGAGGCAGTGGTGTCGGCTCCCCTGCTAGATGCCTGCCGATTTTGAACCACAGGTCGGCAGTGCCAGTAGATGTGCTTCTACACATGAGCTTACCGGTTCTGTATTATTGGTGACGTGTTAGCCGACGGCTGTTGGTCTTCAGTTTCAATGTGGAAAAGTGTGTTTGCCCGGTTGCGCAAGTCCACGGAGCGTGTGCATCTTGGAGCATTGTTTATTGCAGCACGTTGTTTTGTATGATCTGCAGGTGGCAGAGTGGTGCTGCGTGCGTCATCAGACGTTTAATGGGAGACATCTACCTGGACCTAGCCAGTCTCCGGCTCGGTGAGCTTTGCCTGTTGAGCAGTGAGCCTCACATGAGCTTTGTTTGCCATGTGTTGTTCGTGGATCCCCCAAGTGAGCTTCTGATCCAGCCTCACATCGACGGTTTTGATCTTCAAGGAAAATTGTCTTCGTTGTGTCTATAGAATTATTTTCTATGGGGCTGATCTTCACGTACTAGTGATGGTCTGGGATTAAAAAAAAATGGTTCAAATGGCTCTGAGCACTATGGGACTTAACATCTATGGTCATCAGTCCCCTAGAACTTAGAACTACTTAAACCTAACTAACCTAAGGACAGCACACAACACCCAGCCATCACGAGGCAGAGAAAATCCCTGACCCCGCCGGGAATCGAACCCGGGAACCCGGGTGTGGGAAGCGAGAACGCTACCGCACGACCACGAGATGCGGGCGTCTGGGATTAAATACGATTGTTGCGCACTTGTTGGTGTTTATTTTATTTCCTCATTTCTCCAGACAAGGCTTGACTGTTCTGAGTGCTATCCGTAGAGATGAATTGATATTTGACGGCTTCCAGTATCATTCTGGAATAGTTGTGTTATCCGCATAGATAGCTGCTATTATACTATGAGTAGTTAGAAGATATTAACACGAATTCTTTACAGAAGAACGGTAAAAGTGGTAGAGGTCGACCTCGGGAAAGATCAATCTGGATTTCGGAGAAATGTAGAAATACGCGAAGCAATACTGACCCTGCAATTTCTCATAGAAGATGGGTTAAGGAAAGGCAAAATTAACGTTCATAGCATTTGTAGACTTGAAAGAGAAAGCATTTGACAATGTTGACTGGAATACTCTGTTTCAAATTCTATAGGTGGCAGGATTAAAATACAGGGAGCGAAAGGCTATTTAAAATTCGTAACCAGAGGGCAGTTATAAGAGTCGAGGGGCATGAAAGGGAAACAGTGGTTGGGAAGGGAGTGATACAGGGTTGCAGCCTATCCCCGATGTTATTCGATCTACATATTGAGGAAGCAGTAAAGGAAACAAAAGAAAAATTTGGATAAGGGAATAAATGAAAACTTTAAGATATGCTGATGACATTGTAATTCTGTTAGAGACAGCAAAGGACTTGGAACAGCAGCTGCCCGCAATGGACAGTGTCTTGAAAGGAGGATATAAGATGAACATCAACAAAAGCAAAACCGGCATAATGGAATGTAGTCGAATTAAATCAGGTGATGTTAAGGAAACTGTCTTAGGAAATGAGACACTTAAAGTGGTTTGCTGTTTGGGCAGCAAAATAACTGATGACGGTCGAAGTAGAGAGGATATAAAATGTCAAAAATGGCTCTGAGCACTATGGGACTGAACATCCATGGTCATCATTCCCCTAGAACTTAGAACTACTTAAACCTAACTAACCTAAGGACATCACACAACACCCACTCATCACGAGGCAGAGAAAATCCCTGACCGATGTAAAATGTCGACTGACAATGGCAAGAAAAGCATTCCTGAAAAGAGAGATTTTTTAATATGGAGTATAGATTTAAGTTTCAGGAAGTCTTTTCTAAAAGTATTTGTATGGTGTGTAGCCATGTATGGAAGTGAAACATGGACGATAAACAGTTTACACAAGATGAGAATTGAGGCTTTTGAAATGTGGTGCTACAGAAGAATGCTGAAGATTAGATGAGTACATAAGTAATTAATAAGGAGATACCGAATAGAACTGAAAAGGCAAGAAATTTGTAGCACAACCTGAGTAGAAGAAGGAATCGGTTGATGAGACACATTCTGAGTCATCAAGGCATCACCAATTTAGTACTGGAGGGAAGCGTGTGGGGTAAAAATCGTAGAGGAAGACCAAGAGATGAATACAGTAAGCAGATTCAGAAGTAAGTTGCAATAGTTACTCGGATGTGAAGAGGGTTACTCAGGATTGAGTAGATGGAGAGCTGCATCAAACCAGTCTACAGACTGAAGACTACATCAAAAACACTTAGAAAATCATTAACATACAGATTAAAATGTAGTGGTCCCACGATACTGCTCGTAGTTTCCGTCTCCTGGTAACCATGAAGTGCTGACATTTGGCCCTACATGTACGTCGTGAAAGTTCCGTCCGTTAGGTATTAGTGTATGGGACGTCAGAGAACCCACCATCGATTTGCTTGCCTATGAGACCATTATGTATGATAGGGTTTTGTTGGCGTAGCAGGTATGTATTACGTTCCAATTCTAGGAGACGTTTTGCTGTGGAATGGTGGTTTCTGAATCTGAATCGTTCCAGCTTCAGGATATCATAGTTGATACAGTATCTGGTGAGCTGCTCAGAGTATTTAGTGGGCTGATGGATCTATAACTACATCTACATCTACATCTACATTTATACTCCGCAAGCCACCCAACGGTGTGTGGCGGAGGGCACTTTACGAGCCACTGTCATTACCTCCCTTTCCTGTTCCAGTCGCGTATGGTTCGCGGGAAGAACGACTGTCTGAAAGCCTCCGTGCGCGCTCTAATCTCTCTAATTTTACATTCGTGATCTCCTCGGGAGGTATAAGTAGGGGGAAGCAATATATTCGATACCTCATCCAGAAACGCACCCTCTCGAAACCTGGCGAGCAAGCTACACCGCGATGCAGAGCGCCTGTCTTGCAGAGTCTGCCACTTGAGTTTGTTAAACATCTCCGTAACGCTATCACGGTTACCAAATAACCCTGTGATGTAACGCGCCGCTCTTCTTTGGATCTTCTCTATCTCCTCCGTCAACCCGATCTGGTACGGATCCCACACTGATGAGCAATACTCAAGTATAGGTCGAACGAGTGTTTTGTAAGCCACCTCCTTTGTTGATGGACTACATTTTCTAAGCACTCTCCCAATGAATCTGAACCTGGTACCCGCCTTACCAACAGCTGCCCTTTCCTGTCTTCCTGAGAATCAGAACCTTGGCCGCCTTCCAAAAGACAGGAAGGTGTTGGCGTCAGCATTCATGAAGCTTCTAAGATAAGCTAATGATTTTTCAGTGAACTTCTTGAACACTCGATTTTGAATACCGCCTGTGCCAGAAGCTTTTCTGGCATTTTCTTTTTTTTTCTTTTTTGATAGTTCATATGATTTCATGTATTGCGGCACCTCTAAGGTCTTCTTGAGTTACACTAAATGTATTCACAGTTGCGAATACAAACAGCCATCAGCTGTATAAAGGAATGAGACAATCAAAATTTGTGGCGGACGGCGACTGGAACCCATACGTGCCGCTTTACTCGAGCAATCACCTTAACCTCTTTTTTTTTTTTTCCTCTTCATTTTGTTCGTTATTGTTATCATTATTTGATTTCGGTGGACGTCACATAACACTCTGTCAGGTTTATCGTTGATAATTTCAGTAAGTTTTTTTAATGCACATGGTATCCAGCCCTGTGACTGAACACGCTGAGCTACCGTACCGCCGGGCGGGGTAGCGGTGCGGTCTCAGGCGCTTTGCCGCGGTTCACGCGGCTTCCCCCGTCGGAGGTTCGAGTCCTCCCTCGGGCATGGGTGTGTATGTTGTCCTTAGCGTAAGTTACTTTAAATTAGATTAAGTAGTGTGTAAGCCTAGGGAGCAATGACCTGAGCGGTTTGGTCCCATAGAACTTAGCACAAATTTCCAAATAGCTACCTTACCGAGTGCACTACTCACGGCCATACCCTAACTTCCATGTGTCATCGTTCAATCGTCGTCACAACCTGAACTCCTAAATATTATGTAATTCCTCTACAGGGCTTAGCTAGTTGTCGCTGCCTGGCGTCGGCGGATAAATATGATATTGCATTGCCTGAGTTGTTAAGACGTACGACGCAATGTTCCTTCGGACACGCATGCATGCCCGAAGGAACCGGTACTGCGGTGACTACAGCTGTCCGTATTCGCAGTTGCGTATACCATCACGATATACGCTGAGGTGACAAAAGTCGTGGGATACTTCCTTCTGCCCGCGTAATGCAGCAACTCCACGTGGCATGGACTCAGCAAGTCGTTGGAAGTTTCGTACAGAAATACTGAGCCACACTACCTCTATAGTCGGCAGTCGTCCATAGTTGCGAAAGTGTTACCGGTGCAGGTTTTTGAGCGCGGTTGACATCTCAATTATATCCAATGAATGTTCGATGGGTCGTCATATATTCGTTCGAGTTGTCCAGAATGTTCTTCAAATCAATCGCGAACAGTGGTGGTCTGGTGACGTGGCTCGTTGTCATGCATAAAAATTGCATCGCTATTTGGGAACATGAAGTCCAGAATGGCTGCAAATGGTCTCCAAGTAGCCGAACATAACCATTTCCATTCAAACACGAAACACAGCCCACACCATCATCCACTTGTACAGTGTCTTGTAGACAAATTGGGTTCATGGCTTCGTGGGGTCTGCACCACAGTCGAACCCGACCATCAGCTCTTACCAACTGAAATCTGGACTCATCTGACGAGGCCATAGTTTTCCAGTCGCCTAGGGTACAACTGATACGGTCACGAGCCTTTTTCTTTTTGTCATCAGTCTCATCCTGTCCCTTCTCCTTATCAGTGTTTTCAAAATATTCCTTTCCTCTCCGATTCTGCGTAGAACCTCCTCATTCCTTACCTTATCAGTCCACCTAATTTTCAACATTCGTCTATAGCACCACATCTCAAATGCTTCGATTCTCTTCTGTTCCGGTTTTCCCACAGTCCATGTTTCACTACCATACAATGCTGTACTCCAGACGTACATCTTCAGAAATTTCTTCCTCTAATTAAGGCCTGTATTTGATATTAGTGGACTTCTCTTGGCCAGAAATGCCTTTTTTGCCATAGCAAGTCTGCTTTTGATGTCCTCCTTGCTCCGTCCGTCATTGGTTATTTTACTGCCTAGGTAGCAGAATTCCTTAACTTCATTGACTTCGTGACCATCAATCCTGATGTTAAGTTTCTCGCTGTTCTCATTTCTACTACTTCTCATTACCTTCGTCTTTCTCCGATTTACTCTCAAACCATACTGTGTACTCATTAGACTGTTCATTCCGTTCAGCAGATCATTTAATTCTTCTTCACTTTCACTCAGGATAGCAACGTCATCAGCGAATGCCAAATTTCGCGGCACTGTCCTAACGGATAAATTCTGCCAACGTCCCGCACTAATTTCCACAGTTACTTGACGCAGTGTTGTTTGTCTGTTAGTACCGGCCACTGTACACAAAGCCACTGCTCTCGATCGTTAACCGAAGGCCGTCGGCCACTGCGTTCTCGGTGGTGAGAGGTAATACATGAAATTTGGTATTCTCGTACACTCTGGACACTATGGATCTCGGAATATTGAATTCCCTATGGATTTCCGAAATGTAATGTGCCATGCATCGCTCACTACCATTCCTTATTCAAAATCTGTTAATTCCCGTCGTGCGGCCATTATCACGTCGGAAATCTTTTTCCACGAATCACCTGAATATAAATGACAGCTGAGCCAGTGCACTGGCTTTTCATACCTTGTATACACGATACTACCACCATCTTTATACATGCATATCGCTATCCCATGCGTTGACTCCGCGTTCAACGCGCCCAATTCAGACCCACAATCGCTGGGCTGGGTCCCACGCCCCGCTGAGTTGCATGCTGCCATCTCCGTTACGGATGTTGTTAGTGATTTTTAACTCGATAGCTTCTTCACCTGCACAGTACCAGATGCTGTTAGTCGGAGCGAAGTCAGAGGTTTCGTCGAATCTGATCCAGCGACTGTATCTAGAACATGCTTAGCTCAAGCGGATTCTTCTGGGCAGCGTTGGCGATAAAAACCTCTCATGCTCCTTCCCGTTTGTTCTACACGTGACAATGGCCGCGGTTTGCTTGATCATAAGCTCGGGGCATCACAAGCCCGAGAACATTTTATGCCGGTATTTGCCTTAAACATTTAGGGAAATCTCAGGAAACCTATATCTGGTTGGCTGCACGTGTATGACTCATAAGTCCGCCGTCTTCCCGTATAAGTGTCGAGTGGTTTATCATTGCACCGCCTCAGTTGGTGCAGTTTTGAGGGTAGCCAGTTTGTTGTTTTGGCTTTATCACCCTCAGTGCTTCCTTTTAGTTGGTACATTATGTGGTACATCGTGACTGATTGTGAATGGGTGTTCGCGTCCCGTGACAGAGGGCAAGAAAGATAAATACCGAAAATGTTGTTTAGTGATAAAACTATGTAACAAGTCTATTATATTCTACTGAGAGTACGAACACTAACAGTCTGTGCTGCGCGCGTCAGTATTCTGTGCTGATACGAGTCGCGGAATCAACAAAGGTAACAAGCTACTTCTGTTTGAGATGTCAGGGCAGACGAATGTATTATAGATACGCGGAAAACGGGAATCTTAGGTTTTTAACGGCAGACATGTTGTACTTTTCAGTCACTGATATTTGTTAAAATACAGTATATACAGCAGGAAGAGTAATTTACGATTGTAAAAAGAAGACTTAAATTGTAAACAACGAAGACAATATAACGAAGTTTATTTAAAGGAATTAATGGTTCGCTGGTGTTTCATTTCACTGATCACTAAGCACGCAGCTCGCGTCCTAGTACAACTCGCATAAAATAACCGGACAGATGTGTATTGCAAATTTTTGGAGAACCTGCAGCTTACACGGTCAAACTCATTTTTGAAAATAAATTTCTAATAATTATAATAATTGCTCTAGACGTGATTCCTTGACCTCCAAAATCCAATGGGCAGTTCAAGAACAGACGCCGTGAGGTTTACGTAAAGACTGATCGCATTTTTTGGATTCTCAGCTTAATCATCAGACAAGTCAATCAACTACCGACTAATGAGCTCATCCTACACCGAGCTGGGCAATATAGTAATATGTCGACCTAGCACGAGGCCACGAGAAAGGAAGAAGTGTAGCTGAAGTAACGACCAGAAAGGAATTGAAGGATGACAGAAAAGAGAGAAATAAATAAAAAAGTACTGCTATTAAAAGGAAAGAGAAGTTAACGATTTTCAGTGTATTCTACACATATAAGGTATATGTACTAATACATGTGTGTTTTTTTTCATATAACCATCTGGTGGATGCAAAGAGGAAGTCGCTTTGCAGCCAGGTCCATCACAAACGAATTTCAGTCGCAGTGATCATCAGAAAGGCAGGCACATGCACAGGAATTTTTCTTCTGTAAAATCTGAATCGCTTGAACAGTTACGCTTTCAGCATTGAGCAGGAAATATACTTGCCATCTGTAGTTCCCACAGAACTGCGTTATAAATTTCATACTTCTTTCTGTGGATTAATTTAAGTGTTATTAGATATTCATGTTTGATCTGTGAAAATTTTCAGGATTATCTTTGTTTATCTCGGTACTAATTACACCTGCCTAATATGGTGTAGGGCCCCCGCGAGCACGCAGAAGTGCTAGAAGATGACGTGAGAAGGACTCGACTAATGTCTGAAGCTGTGCTGGAAGGAGCTGACGCCATGAATCCTGTAGGACTGTCCATAAACGCGTAAGAGTACGAGGGGGTGGATATCTCTTCCGAACAGCACGTTGCAAGGCATCCCAGAAATGTTCGATAATGTTCATGTCTGCGGAGTTTGGTGTCCAGCGGAAGTGTTTAAACTCAGAAGAGTGTTCCTGAAGCCACTCTGTAGCAATTCTGGACGTGTGGGGTATCGCATTGTCCTACTGGAATTGCCAAAGTCCATCGGAATGCACTATGGACAAGGATGGATTCAGGTGATCAGCCAGGATGCTTACGTACGTGTCACCTGTCAGAGTGGTATCTAGACGTATCAGGGATCCCATATTACTCCAACTGCACACGCCCCACACCATTACATAGCCTCCACCAGCTTGAATAGTACCCTGCTGACATGCAGGGCCCATTGACTCATTAGGTTGTCTCCATACCAGTACACGTCCATCCGATATAATCTGAAACGAGACTCGTCCGACCAGGCAATATGTTTCCAGTCAACAACAATCCAATGTCGGTGTTGACTGGCCCAGACGAGGCGTAAAGCTTTTATGTCGTGCAGTCATCAAGGTTACACGAGTGTGCCTTCGGCTACGAAAGCCCATATCGATGATGTTTGGTTGAACGGTTCGCACGCTGACACTTGGTGAAGGCCCAGCGCTGAAATCCTCAGCAATTTGCGTAATGGTTGCACATCTGTCACTTTGAACGATTCTCTTCAGTCGACGTTGGACTCGTTCTTACAGGATCTTTTCCCGGCCGCACCAATGTGGGAGATTTGATGTTTTACCGGATTCCTGGTTTTTATGGTACAAGCGTGAAATGGTGGTACGGAAAAATCCCCACTTCATCGCTACCTCGGAGATGAAGTGACCCATCGCTCGTGCCCCGACTATAAAACCACGTTCAAACTCACTTAAATATTGATAACCTGCCATTGTAGCAGCAGTAGCCGATCTAGCAAGTGCGCCAGACACTTCTTCTCGCATATAGGCGGTGGCGACCTCAGCGCCGTATTCTGCCTGTTCACATGGTTCAAATGGCTCTGAGCACTATGGGACTTAACATCTGAGGTCATCAGCCCCCTAGAACTTAGAACTACTTGAACCTAACCAACCTAAGGACATCACACACATCCATGCCCGAGGCAGGATTCGAACCTGAGACCGTAGCGGTCGCGCGGTTCCAGACTGAAGCGCCTAGAACCGCTCGGCCACTCCGGCCGGCCGGTTATGGTATTAAATAGACAAGAATATAAAATGGAGAACGAAAGACAAGCTAACATACAACCAATAGAAAAAAGGCGTAGCTTCGCAACCATTCACAACTAGTCAAGGAGAGGCAGATTCTTTGACTACCATTTTATAAAAGTTATCGCTTCTAGTATCTTAAACGAACAAACAGCAAAGTAAAAAAAACAAACAGAAGTGTCTTCTCATGTCGCGAGTAATTCAATTCAAATTACAGAAGTAGTGCAAAAGCTAGAAGAGATTTCTAAGCAGCTACCTGAACTTAAAAGAGTGCTGCGGAGATTTTCCGCAGGAAATACAGAAGATAAATCAAGAAATTTCAGACATTAATTCAAAGCAGGATGATGTCGAATCAGACTTAGGACAGAAACTATAAAGTATTTGTCTCAGGGAAACAAAACGCCAATAGAACAGAAGGTCAATGGACTTAAGCACACTCTTTCATAGCTGATGTCTGCTTGGGCTAGGACAAAGGAAAGCCAAGTTATGCATTCCGTAAATAAAAGCATATCTGAAACAATCGTGAATTTGTCGGCAGAAAATTTACCTGCTTATAGTTACACAAAACGCGAACTACAAGAAGTCAAAAGCAAATTAATTCCGATTTCTTGCCGTGGAAAACGCGGATATCAAATTCGATAGAATACGCGAGCAGAGAAGTGTAAGAATGACTGGGGGATAAAGGAAAGTCGCATTTCATTACGGTACACCGAGCAGCAATAGATTTCGCCCCACAGTTCGAAAACAAGTGAGGCGTCGTCACATCAGGTGATGGCAATAATCAACAGTTCGCGCAAGTTACACTACCTCCACAAATATTTACGCGGCAAAGTTAACGGGAGCGGAGTTAATAAAACACAGAGTACCAAACGTTCTTACCGGATGGAAAGAAAATGAATTCAATCGGGTTTATAGGTTGTTTTCGCAGTGTATTACCGAGATCACGGAATGAGAGACAGAAAATCAGTTACGTTCCCGGATGCTTACAAGGCGATAGTGCTCTGTGGGCAACAGATACCATAGATTGATGCGAAATTTAATGAGGAATTTGAGCGAGCTTTCCTCGCAGAATATTGGTACAGAGGAGTTCAAGAACGTGTCAGAAAAGGTCAACTGACAACAATTTTCATTTAGGAACGGCACATTACGTCGGTATCTCAATAAAGAAAGGTATTGGGATGATCCACTTCCACAAAGGGACATTTTACGAATTTTGAAATCTAAATTATCGTTTGATGTAAGAGCAAAATTTATTAATATTTCAGAGGAGAATTTATAAGATATTCTCTTAGTTCCTGATTCTATTGATTTAATACAAGAAAATGTCAGGAACAGGTCAGGCTGTAACAATCATCATGGACAGGGAAATGTGTACAATAACAACAATTGACAAATGAACCAACAGATACAGAACTCTAATGGAAATTTCTCTTCGCGGAAATCTTATAAGAAATCAAATGGAGAAAACAATCAGTTTAGTGTAAATCGTAATCGTCCAAATGGAGGAGAGAGAAGGTATAATCCAGCCTATAATTCAAATAATAATTGTCAGTAGTGGAATAAAACTAATAATGGTACTCCACAGTAACATTCATGACAAATAATGAGACTGATTGGAGAGCTCATCCCCCACCAATAATAAGCGAAGTAGTGGAGGAGGCAGCTAGGAATATTTAGCAAACACCATTAAACTTAATTCGACCGACTGGTGCCCCGAAGAAGCGATCGTGGGGAGAAGTAGGGGCTATGCTTCGAGCGTAAATTTTTTGAGATTCAGTGAGGGAAAAGATATCAGAGAGCAAATGTCAGATAGGATATCCAGCTGTACCTACATCAGGAATTAGAGCACTAGTTGAAGGTATACCAACAGTCATTACTTTGGACACAGGAGCGTCGATAAATGTGTTATCAGAAACATTATTCAAGAGGATTATGCTGATAAAAGATTAGTCTGTATTGGCAGCACAGAATTGCAGAATTATTGGGGCTGTTGGCACACTATCGCAGAATATCCAAGTACAAACGGAATCAAATATAAAGCTAAGAAATGCAGCATTGAAAGGCGTTCTTAGTACTAAAGTAATTATAGGGCCGACTGTATTTTGGAAGTAGAAGGGATCCGTGAGAAGGACGAAAAATAGACTTCCCAACGGGGAAAGTAAGATTCCGGATCGAGGGAGCTATAATTTCAATAGATTTTGTAAGAAGAGGTGGTACAAATTGGAAATATTGCCGAGATGAAAGGTATATACACTGCTCAACAAAAGTTTGGAATACTATCGTAAAATGTACTCTGCAGTACTACACGTCTCAATGACATAGACACTTAAAGCATTATTCAGTTTGAGCCCATATAGTGGACGGCGTTTACTACTGGCATGCTTTCTGGACATGTAAAGATACCGATGCGTCAGCGACAAACCGCGAGCAGTCCAGTGTCAACAACAACTTCATTCAGCTTGTGTTCAACAATGCAGTAACATACCACAGCAGTTTGATAGTGAGGATAGTGGCTTTTCTTTCAGCACGTCATACACAGCAAAATGTTGCCGATCGGTTACACGTCAGTCAAGCTGTGTGTCTAAGGTGTGGAGAAAGTGCAAAGAAAAGGGGAATGTGAACGACAGACCTCGCAGGGGTCGTGCTCGTATGACAGCAACAAAGCAGGGTCGTTTCCCTCCAGCTGTCGCGGTTCACAGGCGCCTAACATCAACTGCCAGAAATATTGGAAATGACTTCCACCGGGCAGTGAGGAATCGTATCTCAGGCGCAAACAGTGCGTAAAAGATTGCACCAGGGTGATCTTAATTGTAGAAGACTATTGAGAAGCTTTGCACTGAACCAACGGAACCGACGCAATCGAAGGACCTGGTCTCTTGCACATCGACATTGGACAATTGCAGAATGGAGTAATGTCATGTTTACTGAGGTAGGCTAGGATTGGTTCGTGACCGGACACGCTAGGGTTTGGAGAAGCGCTAGACGACACCAGGAACACCGATACGTTCAGGAAGGCCATCCGTTTGCTATAATGTTGGGACGAAAAATCCCTCTGATTCCTATCTACAACAATTTCACTGGTCCCCGATACCTCGTAGAGGTCCCACAGACGATTGTAAGTTCCTATAAACGTGAAGTCGGTGACAATTTCATCTTAGTCCATGACAATGCAAGACCTCACCATACTCTAGCAGTGTCCCGGTATCTTCAAAGATCGAACATCAACCGACTGCATTGTCCAGCACAGTCCCCAGGAATAAATGCAATTGAGCATGCGTGGGACCTGTTGAAGGTGGCCACAGCAGAGCGTCCAAATCCACCTGACAATCCTCTGGACTCACTGCAGCCGCCGTTGAGGAGTGGGATCTCATACCCCAAGGCAAACTCGTGATGGTCTTATCCAGAGGATAAGGAACTCATCCGTGTGCGGAGAGGACATACTCACTACTAAAGGCTGATAATCATCATCATGAGATTTTCACTGTTTTTGTTTTTAAGATGTACAGTTAGGGGAAATCCTGCTTTGTTTTGTAATGACTTTTTGTAACTAACCAAAATCGTTTCTGTTTTCAGAAGGAATTGTTTTCATATCGTTGATAAGATATTGTAAAAACCTCAGTGGGTGTATTATAAGAAATAATTGTAGTAAACTCTATGATATTCGAAATTTATGTGGTGGTCTGCACAAAAAAAATTGTCTGTAGCATAACACAACAAAAATTGTCTGTCGCACAGAAACAACAATTAAACCATCTTCTCTCAGAATACTCCACCGTTTTCGAGGAAAGACCAGGAACAATGAAGGAAAATACCTGTCTTTTCGATATTTTTCCCCGTGAACGATTTTGTCACAGTATCTATAGAGTTCCTTGGCATCAACGACCAGCAGCCATATTATGTTTTGGTCTCTAGAGTCCTTACTCGGCATGGACAGGTTATGAATTATTTCCCTTATTGTACAGTGATTGCGTTTCTGCGTGTAAATAAATCAGAGAATTCATCGAGTCAGCGAAGAATCTTCAGTGGGGGCTCGGCAGAACGAGTGATTGCACAATCGTACATTTCGTGTCGTGAGCAAAACTATCTAGAAATTTCTGGAGGGCACAGCGACAACTGGAAGTCTTCATGCGAGTGTCTCCAGTACTTTCTGTCCACTGAATGTGCTCATCCAAAGTCACACCACGTTCTTTACTATTTTCAGCTACGGTTTTGGGATGCCATGAAGAAAATTAAGAGGCAGTTTATTGGACACCTCCTCGCATTTACCTTATACCCTGAGTCTTCAACCGTTTAGATACTAAAGACAGATCATCATTTATGTGGATGATAGCAGTATTGATACACCAGGTATGACACTTATATAAGGACAGAAGTGTAGTAGAAGTGAAACTTACGGGAGGGCAGACTCGACAAAATGTCACTGACAGACAAGGAGAACTATGGCTGGTCCTGGACCGACCCCTGTGGAACTCCTGGGGAAACATCATTCCAGGACGACTTTTCATTCCCACAGAACTTACGCTGCTTGTTTCTCAAGTAGCTTCCAACTCAATTCAGTTAACTATCTGAAAATCTATTTTTATCATCATTACGTTAAAGTTGGCTGTAACAAATGATATGCGTAGTCTAGTTGTGTTAATTTTCTGGACTCACGGTTGTCTGTAATACAAAGGGCGTTCAAAAAGTTTTGCACAATCGTCTCCAATTTTTTTTAATTTTTTGCAGGAGGGGAATGAATTTTTTTATGAACATACTTGGAACATTTAGCTATAAGTTGGTGTATAAAAGTATTTTGTTTTATTTACAGGTGAGTCATAGTGGACCGTGAAGTAGATATCAGGTTGCGACAACGGTCGGTGACGGAGTTCCTCTTCAAGACCGGTGGTGACCCTGCCACATCGATTCACAGGAAGTTGCTCCCTGTTTATGTGGAGGACACAGTGGATCGCAGCAGTATTCAGCGGTGGTTGCATAGGTTTAAAGAAGGTGATTCTCTCTACTGGACAATCCACGATGTGGTAGACCATCGACGGCAGTGAGTGATGTGAATAAGGAGACCATTGATCAAATCATCTAAAATGACAGATGCGCGGGTTCCCGGGTTCGATTCCCGGCGGGGTCAGGGATTTTCTCTGCCTCGTGATGGCTGGGTGTTGTGTGCTGTCCTTAGGTTAGTTAGGTTTAAGTAGTTCTAAGTTCTAGGGGACTTATGACCACAGCAGTTGAGTCCCATAGTGCTCAGAGCCATTTTTGACAGATGCGTCACGACACGTCAGTTTGCTGAAATGACTCGTTTGTCATTGAGCAGTGTGGTATCAGTGGTACTGTCACTTTCTTCTTCAGTAGTGGTCAATCCAAGGATTGGTTTGCAACAGCTACAATGGCAGCTTGTCTCCATTCTGTGCGTCTTTCAGCTTTTCTCTTCATTTCTTTATAGGTGTTACATCCCACATCTTTCACGATTTGATCCATGTACCTCAGTCGTGGTCTTCCTCTTGGTCTTTTTCCCTCGACATATCCCTCTATGATTGTGTTCAGGAGTCCTTTATGTCTTAATAGATGGCCTGTAAATTGCACTCTTCTTTTAACAATGAAACTCCAGAAGCTTCTCTTCTCACCTGCTCTTTCCAGAACCACTTCGTTTGTGACCTTGTCGATACATTTTATTTTGAGCATGCGTCTATAGCACCACATTTCAAAAGAATTTAGCTTCTGGTCTTCCTCTGTCCCGAGAGTCCATGTTTCACACCCATAGCATTCCACACTCCACACATATGATTTAAAAAATGATTTCCGAAAAATCTGTACACGTTGGGTGCCTAGATTATTGACAAGAGAAATGAAAACGATGAGGAAGAATGTGTGCGAGGGTCTCGTAAAGACCTTTACTGAAGAGTGGAAACAGTGTTTGGCGGTATCATAACCCAGGATGAAACACGGTTGTTTTTGTCCGAACCTGAGAGCAAAACCCAATCCATGGAGTGGCGTCATCCGGGTTCCCTCGGAAGAAGAAACCAAGACTTTCAAGAGCAGCAGGCCGAAAGGTGATGGCCTCATTTTTCTGAGATCAGTGTGGTGTCATTTTCATTGACTTTTTGGAACCTGGCTGCACAATTAACCGGGACCGTTATTGTCTGTCATTGGCCAAGTTGCGACGTGCCATCAAGACCCACAGATCATAGCTTCAGGGTCAGCTCATCAAACTACACCATGACGATACCAAACCCCATACAGCCCTTATGACGCAGGAGAAAATCAGGAAAATGGGTTGGAAAATTGTACCTCATCCTCCCTACAGTCCGGACTTGGCTCCGTTTGATTTTTACCTCTTTGGTCGTCTGAAGGTCCACCTGCGCGGTAAAACATTTGATAGTGAGAAAGACCTTATTTCCTGTGTCAAGCGATGGTGTAAAAGTCAATCCCCAGAATTTTACCAAACTGCAATTACATCATGGAAAGA
This sequence comes from Schistocerca nitens, assembly GCF_023898315.1. Classification (NCBI taxonomy): domain Eukaryota; kingdom Metazoa; phylum Arthropoda; class Insecta; order Orthoptera; family Acrididae; genus Schistocerca; species Schistocerca nitens. The sequence goes on from NC_064614.1 coordinate 1,178,674,997, forward strand.
ACGTTGGGCCAGATGCGTCACAGCAGATGGAGGCTACATTGAGTAGACTCAATGTACAGCTAAATGTTCCAAGTATGTTCACAAAAAATTCTACTCTACTCCTGCAAAAAATAAAAAATTAGAGACGACTGTGAAAAACTTTTTGAACGCCCTTTGTATATTTTAGGTCGCCAGTTACTTTAATTAGTGCAGTGTTTGTGCATGAAAACTGAACTGTATTTGTCATATAAACTGAATTTATGTAAGCATTCACTATTTGCTTAGATCGAACACGTAATAGATAATCTACACAAATACACACAAATCTTAAAAATGCATTATGTATGTATGTTCCACTTCTCCTCCTAAATCACTGGACTGATATCAACTAAATTTGGTACACATATCATTTACCGTCTGGAAAGAATCACTCAGAGAGAAAGGAAACCACCCACTTGTCAAAGGGACGGTGGGGGAGAGGGGGTTGGGTGAAAAGCAGACTACCTATATTTTAGTAATCCAGAATCTGAGGATGGGAGCTTACAGACGTGCAACAAACTTCGCACATAATTTCAAACGAAACTCTCATACGACCACCACAAAATTATAAGAGGAAAAGCGTTTATCGCTTACTACATTTTCGCTGTTCGCAGTAAAACTGCCACATGAAGCATAACGCTGTGATTTATTATTTCTTTGCTGTTAACTCTATTTGCAACACATTTTACGGAGGGTATCCACATACTCCACCGAAAGCACCTACAAAAACATATCATTGTACGACACATAGTTCAGGAGAAAATGGTTCAAATGGCTCTGAGCACTATGGGACTCAACTTCTGAGGTCATTAGTCCCCTAGAACTTAGAACTAGTTGAACCTAACTAACTAACATCCATGCCCGAGGCAGGATTCGAACCTGCGACCGTAGCGGTCTCACGGTTCCAGACTGCAGCGCCTAGAACCGCTCGGCCACTCCGGCCGGCTACCAATGGGTGTACCTGTGAAATTATATCACTCTACAGCACATAATTCATAAACATTGAGCTGCGTGAAAAAGAAACTGCAGGGCGGAATTCGCTAGACATACAAGGGAAATATTTGTGGGAATACGGGTGAAATAGCTTAGATATGTGTGAAATGTATTTCACACGTGCATATGCTGGCAAAGCTATGGATAAAAACTCATTCTGAACCTCTGGAACGATTTCAAACAAATTTGGTACACATATTAGTTACCGTTTGGAGAGATATACTGTAGGAGTATGAACCACCAATTTCCAATTTCCTATTGCGGTTGATAGTGTGGAGTGAGGAGGGAGGAGGAGCAGAAGATGGACAGAGAAAGCAAAAAGGAAAAAAAAATGGTTCAAATGGCTCCAAGCACTATGGGACTTACCATCTGAGGTCATGTCCCCTAGGCTTAGACCTACGTAAATCCAACTAACCTAAGGACATCACACACATCCATGCCCGAGGCAGGATTCGATCCTGCGACAGTAGCAGCAGCGTAGTTCCGGACTGAGGCGCATAGAACCGCTCGACCACAGCGGCCGGCAAGGGAAAAGGAGAATATGGATAGAAACAGTTGCAGGAAGAGGCAGACAGAGAAATGGTGGATGAGGAGATGAACAGAAGAGGGGGAGGGGACGAAATGGACAGAGAAATGGGAAAAGAGGAAATGCACAGAAAGAAGAAAGAACAGGAGATAAACAAAGAAAGGACAGGGAGGAGATGAAAAGGGACAGAGGAGGAGGAGAGAGACAGAGACAGGGGTTGGAAGAGATAGGCACAGAGATGGAGGAGATGAACAGACAAAGGGGGAGGAGGGAATGGACAGACAGAGGCGAGATGAGGAGATGGACAGACAGAGGAGCAAGAGGAGGTGGACACAGGCTAAATGAGGAGGACACAGAGTGAGGATCAAGAGGAGACGGACAGAAAGGCGAGATGAGGAGATGGACAGAGAGATGGGGGGGGGGTGGAGGATATGGAGTTAGAGGGAGCAGTAGGAGGTGGACAGAGGGGGGAAGGAGTAGATGGACAGAGTGGGAGGACCAAATTGGTAGAGAATCAGGAGGAGGTGGACAGAAAGTGGCGAAGGGGGTGGAGAAAGTAGCAGAGAGATGAGGTGATGGAGTTTGACAGAGAGAGTGGGAAGGAAGAAATACGTACCTCGGCAATAGCGTGTATTCAGCTACTAATCCATAAAATAAAATTAAATCTTACTTCACTTAACGTACTGTAGCAGTTTCCTTACTGTTGCAGATGACTACTCTTTAACAGCAGCCACATAGATTCAACTAGTGCTGCAAGTACAGTATGACGACGTTATAGTCATGTTTCACAGTAAAGTCTGTAAACTTCGTCAGGAAAATGGCAGTCGCCACACAGCTTGGCTTCGTAGACTTACCATCGAAACAGCTATTTCAACAGTGAACGTCAATTATGATACTAACGTAAGGACAAAACAACACCCAGTCTCCGAACGGGGAAAATCTCTGACACAATCTACTGCGCTGTCTTCGCAGCTTCCCAAGTGGACTCATTACTTAAATTTTGTAGCGTGTTGTCGTCACACTACACAATCTCTTTTCAGTCACTTCCATGATCTTCGTAGGTTAAGCTATTATTATTACCATTAGTAATAGTAGTAGTCGTCAGTTTTATTATTGTTGTTTTTATTCCTGGCTGGATGTAGCTCTGCATTTCAGGCTGTCCTGTGAAAACATCTTCATACATTTAAATCTGCTGACTGTAGTGAAGCCTTGGTCTCGTCGAAAATTTTTTCGCTCCTCCACCCTCCTCTCTCACTCACTCTCTCTCTCTCTCTCTCTCTCTCTCTCTCTCTCTCTCTCTCTCTCTCACACACACACACACACATTTCTCTCCATTGCCAAACTGACGACTTCTTGATGAGTAATTATACATCGTGTCAGTCGATCCTTTCTTTTTCTCAAGTTGTACCTTACCTTTATTTTCTCCGCAATTCGATATTCGGTGCTTCCTTATTATTAGTAGATCTGTCCATCTAATCTTCAGAATTTTTCTGTAGCATCACATTTCAAAAGATTCTATTCTCTTCTCGTATGAAATGCTTATCGTCGACCTTTAACTTCCGTACATGGCTATACTCTAGAGAAATATGTTCAGAAGGACTTCCTAGCAGTAAAATTTAATTCAATGTTAATAAATTTGTCTTTTCAGATTATCTTCCTACTATTGTCAGCGTATTTATATCCCCTCTACTTCGGTCATCGTCTACTGCATTTAGTGTGATTTCCTAATCTAATTCCACTGATAATCACCATGTTGAATGGCATAAAAAAACAACAACTACTTCCTAATCTAATTCCTCAGCACTGCCTAATTTAATTTCGCTAACTGCTATTGCCCTTGTTTTATATTTGATGTTTCTTTTATAATGCGTTGCAAAACACAACTAATTCCGTTCAACTGCTTTCCTAGTCCTTTTCCGTTCCTGACAAAATTACGATGTCATTGGCATAACATAAAGTTTATATTTTCACCCTTACGTTTCCGCATTTCTCTTTAGTTCCTTCACTACTTGCTCAATGTACAAATACAGTAACGTCATGGACTAGAAAACAGTCTGACTCTGTTCTGAACCACTGCTTCCGTTTGATGTCCATGTCCTTCAACTCTCTTAACAGCAGTCCAGTTTGTGTACAAGTTGCAAATAACCTTTCGCTCCCTTATTTTATCCCTACCGGCTTCGGAATATGAAAGCGTGTATTCACGTCAACATTGTCAAAATCTGTCTCTAAGTCTACAAAATCTGTAAACGTAATTTTGTCATCTTAACCTTTTTTCTAAGTTACGTCGTAGGGTCGGTGTTGCCTCGCGTGTTCCTGCATGCCTCCGGAATCCAGACTGATCTTCCTTGAGATCGGCTTCTACCAGCTTTTCCATTCTTTCGTAAAGAATTCGGATCAGCAATTTGTAACCGTGAACTATTAAACTGACGGTTAGGTAATATTCACAGTTAAGATACTACATCTGTTACTTAATAAACTTTTCTTATTTTAGCATGTCCGTACTTTTCAGTCGTCATTGCAAAAAAGTATATTTTTCTGACCTACGTTTATCAAATATTACGCGTTTAACAGAATAACTTAGGTCCTTTTCTTTCACATAAGCTCATGCGCGCTTATAGTTCTTACGTAGCATATACAATATGTCCAAATTTTATTTTTTGTATAGCTCAAGGAATAAACCAAACTCCCTGTGTCTGATAGCTGCATATACTTCACACTATATGTTTTCAGTACATTACTTCTTTTCATATCTGCATGTTACCAGTAGATGGCAGCATCTGCTTAGAGAAAGCAACATGTCTTAAGGTAATTTATGTTTGTTTTTGGTAATTTTGAATTAGGATGTGTTTGCAACACGCTGTGATACGCTAATATATCATACACTGAAGAATGATTGTTTACTTTATCACAACAATACAGCTATACAGGGTGAGTCAGAAGGAAAGGTACATGCTTTCAAGGGTTATAGTGGTAGCGTCACATGAACGTATGTCCTGTTATTAAAAGCTTACGAGGAAAATAATGAAAACAGGTGGGAACAAGACAAGTGCAGGTGACGGCAAATGAAACAGTGTTGTCTCACAAAATATGTTCCGAAGTCCACCGTGAACGCAGATGCATTTTGCAGCTGTTGCAGAGAACTGCTCATCTGAGCTCATTCTTATGGTCCTTTACTTGAGCTCACGCATGTAAAATACGAAGGAGAATTTCCTCCTTTGTTTCCGCTCTGCTCTTATAGACTTCGTTCTTAAGCCAAGCAGTGATCTAACGGAGTAAGATCGGGTGACCTCAGTGGCCACGATATGACGCCATGACGACCCAGGATACGTTTCATACATACATACATACATAAAACCTTGTTCCTTAGATCATGAATACGACATTTCGTAATGATGTGGAACGTGTCACTTTGATATAAATTTTCTTTACACAAAATAATTAACTAATTAATTAATTTTTTTACAGTTACCACTTCATATCTAAGAATTCATCTATTGAGTAGAAGGAGTTGTCATTCAGAAATTCTTTTAATTGGCTTTTAAATGTTGGTTGGCTATCTGTCAGACTTTTAATACTATTTGGCAAATGACCAAAGACTTTTGTGGCAGCATAATTCATCCCTTTCTGTGCCAAAGTGAGATTTAATCCAGAATAGTGAATATCATCCTTTCTTCTAGTGTTGTAGCCTTGCACTTCGCTGATGTTTTTGAATTGGGATGGGCTATTAATGACAAACATCATAACTGAATATATGTATTGCGAAGGTACTATGAATATCGCGAGTTCCTTAAATAAATGTCTGCAAGGTGATCTTGGGAGGGCTTCAACTATTATTCTGATTACACGCTTTCGTGCAATGAATACTTTCTCTCTTAATGACGAATTGCCCCAAAATATGATACCATATGAAAGTAGTGAACGAAAATAGGTATTGTAGGCTAATTTACTAATATGTTTATCACCAAAATTTGCAATAACCCTGATAGCATAAGTAGCTGAACCTAACTGTTTCTGCAGATAATCGATGTGTTTCTTCCAATTCAATTTCTCACCAATGCATACACCCAGAAAGTTTGAGTATTCTGACTCAGCAACAGACTTCCGTTCATAGTCTATATTTATCAATGGTGTTACCCATTTACTGTACAGAATTGTGTAAACTGTGTTTTCTCAAACTTTAGTGCGAGTCCACTTTCAGAGACCCACGTAATAATTTTCTGAAATACGTTACTTGCAATTTCCTCAGTTGATTCTTGCTTCTTGGGTGTGATTACTATACTTGTATCATCAGCAAAAAGAAATAGCTCTGCATCTTCATGAATACAGCGTGGCAAGTTGTTAATATACGTTAAGAACAATAAGGGACTCAAGACTGAACCCTGTGGGACACCATTCTTCATGACTCCCCACTTAGAGGACTCTGCTGGTTTTTGCAGACTATCTGTACTCTTAATTTCGAACTTCTGCATTCTTCCAGTTAAGTATGAATTAAATCATTTGTGCACTGTCCCACTCATACCACAATACTTAAGCTTATATAGAAGAATTTTATGATTCACTCGATCAAATCCTTTGAGAGATCACAAAATATCCCAATGGGTGATGTTCAGTTATTCAACACATTTAACATTTGATCAGTAAAAGCATATATAGCATTTTCTGTTGAAAAGCCTTTCTGAAAACCTAATTGACATTTTGTTAGTACTTCATTTTTACAAATGTGTGATGCTACTCTTGAATATATTACTTTTTAAAGAATTTTGGATAAAGCTGTCAGAAGTGAGATTGGGTGGTAGTTGTTAGCATCAGGTCTATCCCCTTTTTTATGCAATGGTTTGACAATAGCGTATTTGAGTCTATCTGGAAAAATGCCCTGTTTCAGTGAGCTGCTCCATATGCGGCTGAGAATCCTACTTATTTTTTGGGAACAAGCTTTTACTACTCTGTTGGAAACGCCATCAATTCCATGTGAGCTTTTACTTTTGAGTGAATTTATTATTTTCCTAATTTCAGTAGGAGAGGTGGGCTGAATTTCAGTTTTACCAAATTGCATAGGTATTGCCTCTTCCATGTACTGCATTGCATTTTCTAATGAATAGCTGGATCCTATTTTCTCTAAAACACTTAATAATTATTAAAAATGTTTTCTACTTCTGACTTCTTGTTAACAAACTTTTTATTGTGTTTCATAGAAATACAGTCTTCCTGTGCTCTCAGTTGCACTGTTTTCCTTTTCACAATATTCCAAATTGTTTTAATTTTATTATTAGATGTGCTAATCTCAGATATAATGCATATACTTCTGGGCTTTTTAAAAACTTTTTTATACAGTGCAGTACTTTTTATAATGTTTTACTGTTTCGGGATCATTACTCCACCTAGTTATAAGATACATTTCCCTTTTCTGTTTACAAGATTTTTTATTCCTTTAGTAAGCCATGGCTTTTCACATGGTTTCTTACAATTACATTTCACTGTTTTCTTAGGGAAACTGTTTTCAAATATACTCATAAAGGTATCATGAAATAGGTTAAATTTTAAATTAACATCATGTTCCCCGTGCACCTCATCCCAGTCTGATTGTTGCAAGCTTTCCCTAAAATTTTGAATTGTTAAATTGTTAATGGGAAGCACTATTTTGGAACACTGTTTTGCATTACTGTATGGAGCTATATCTTATATTGTAACTAGCTGTGCATCATGATAAGACAGACCAGTCTTAACAAGAAAAGTTCTGTGAGGTTCTGTGTCACTGGTCGCATATGCAAGATCTCTATTGTGCTGAGAGTGCATACGACGTCGTGTTACCAAAAGGAATTTCCTCCACACATTTTGAAGGAAATGAAGATACTGTACCCCATGCAGACCGTCATTTAAAACAACTGGACCGATGAGTTGGTCATCAATAATACCATTCCACATGTTCACTGAGAAACGTCATTGAAGGTTTGTCTCCATGGACAACTCTTCATAGTGTAATGTCGCTTTGTTTACATTCGCACGTAAGTGCTGGCGAAGGACATGCGACTTATGCTCGTGATTTTCAAATATATATATGTCGGTTACAGTTAAGAAAAGGGCAGATGCTCATTTGAAGTTTTTTGTTCGCAATCACGAATACTATCACCCCTCAAACCACGTACCTTTCCTCCTGACTCACCTAGCATATTTTTTTCGATGTAGCGCTGGGGCTGCGATTGGCATAGACCTATTCTTTCACATTCCTGTGGCACTGATTTGTCAATTTTTAGATGTTCATTAATCAGTTTTCTCAGTATTGCACATATTTCAGCTATTTTCTAACACAAAATACACTCAGGTTTAGAATAAACAGAGTGGCTTGAACAACTAGAGGTAGGGCGTTCATATTCACAGGACATGCACATTAGTATGTCATGCAGACATGATTAGCATTTGAATACTGTGGGCCTGTGAGTTCAACATCGATATCACCACCCATCGGTAAAATGTGCCTGCGACTCTCGTCGCTATAAATCGAATATAATGGATGAGTATTGAGCTGTTGTACTGCTAACCACAGCTACTCAAAGCTCCCAGGAAGCTAGGGATCTTTGCTGATGGACAAACTTCTCTTTGGTACATAATTTCAATTTCAACTAAAGAACAAATTTCAGAATAACAATATAAAATTTTAATTCGGACCTTTGTCCTCTTAGGAAAATATACAACTGGCTTTCACAAATGGCAGATGCTTCTACTAAAAATTCTAAATTATTCATACCCGTTAAGCTAATGAATTTAACAAATGTAAAAGCAAACAAATTCAGAATCTTAAAAACTTTGATTTAAATCAGTTGCTAGCTGCATCAACAAATGAAAAGGACAGCTCCTAAGAAATGACTGGATGTTGCCTTGTAAACATATTCATGAGAAAGGTTATCAACACCAACTGAAATACAGCAATAATAGAACGTTTAAGCGAATTGCTTAGTTGGTAAGGGCTCCGCATGGACGCACAGTGAGGCTGCTGTCAAGCAGGACGCCAGCACCACTGCCAGGGAAGCAACGGCCGGGTCCGCGCGGCAAGGCAAACTGACAGCCGGCCAAACAAGAAAGAGCGCTTCCAAAATCTGTAAAAAAAACTAAAACTAAAGTTAGAATACGCAATGACAGACCAAGTACACAAAAAGGAATACATTAGTACAGGATCCAAAGAGGGCGTGAAAGTAAGACGGGCTGGCTCAAGTGACAATGTCTAATCCTACAAAAGACCTTTTAAGGCTTATCGGTGGTCACAATGAAACTGACTTAACACAAGCTCTGCCCGTCATATCTAAAACCAAAACTGGGAGAGGAGCACACTAAGTAACATACTACATCAAATTAACACTGCATGGAACCTTTAAAAACAAGCAGTAAAACTCTATTCCCTTTAGCATTTGCCGAAATACTTAGACACTTGGAAGCCTTAGACTTCGTAACTTCAGTGTAACACTCTCTTATTCAGAACCATCCTTAACTATACCCGGCAGATACAACATGAAACCATAAGTTTCACAAATCTTCACAGGATAACAGCAGAATACGAATCATACGTAACTTAATGCTTCCAGTTACGCGATGAGAAGATGTGCAGCCTGAGATGACGGACTCGACACCGTTTCGCACGCAAACGCGCCGTCTAATCAGCGCCGTCCACCCGGCGCACGGCAAGGACGGCGAGGCCCAGGCACAGCGGATAGAGACGAGGGTCTGTCTAGAAAACATGTTGAGTCGTTGAACGCCGATCGGAGACGGAGCACTCGGCCACGCCAAGCCGGAAAACCAAAGGCGGAACAGACGGAGATACAAGACCAGGCGAGTGTCGATATCAGCGACGCAAGTGGAACATAACTAGCGCCAGTCGCGACGGCTCAAGTATGAGTTGGGAAGACGTGCGGGATGTCTCGCAGACGTATACGCGAACGGTACCATCAAATCAGTGAGTCTGAAAGAGGGCGCATTATTAGAATGAGAGAATGTGATGCATCCATCCTGGAAGATGCTGCTCTTGTAGGATCAAGTGTTTCGGTAGTGCATTGGGTGTGTGCAGAATGGTTAACGGAACGCCATAGAACATGACGAGATGGGCCAGGTCGCACCACCCAGACCACCTCCCGAGAAGATCGTCACCTCATTCGAAAGGCATTGCAGGAGAGATCTGCGTCCTCCACGGTTCTGGCGTAGTAGTGGAACAGTGTAACATGTCGTACACTATCAGGGATGAAAGTACGTCGCCGTTTATTACGTCTTGGGTTATATGCGCGTCGTCCACATCTCCGCCTACCTTTGAAGAATGTAGAGAAGCATGGTAGAGGGCAATGGTGTATGGAACGTCGTCATTGGCGACAGGATGGCATCGTGTAGCGTTTTCGGACGAATACAGGTCCTGTTTGTTTGAAAATGATGGCCCCATTTTGGTTCGACGCAGACAGGGGACACAGGATCACAATGACTGCATTCGCACAAGATGCACAGCACCAACTCCAGAGCTTGTGGTTGTCGTGTCCCACTGACGAGTCCTGAGAGGGAGTGGAAGGATTGTTAGAATGCGCGTCAAAGAACTTACTTGGCAGGAGGTCTCGTGGTTGTGGTCTGCTTTCTGTGCACTTGCGTCACTGAACAGAGGGCTGTAGGGTGAGTTAGAATACGGAACTCGGCTGGGATCTCGGGGTACACTAGATGCAATCATAAATCATTGCATGAGGACATGTACACTGGAAACACCCCTGGCACATCCGTTTTATAAATAGTTCTATATATAAAGTCTACTAACTGCCTTCTTAGTAGTGTAACTTCTCATAGCGTCGGGCATGGATGTGTGTGATGTCCTTAGGTTAGTTAGGTTTAAGTAGTTCTAAGTCTAGGGGACTGATGACCTCAGATGTTAAATCCCATAGTGCTTAGAGCCATTTGAACCATTTTGAACCCAATATAGCTGAGGCAGGCGCACCAGACTAAGTGTTGACTACTTGTAAATGAGTCTAAGTCTCCTCGTGGTTACGCAGCACTGCACTACAATCTCACAGCATCATAGCTCCAGCTAAATCATAACTGACCAGCTGCTCCATCACTGCCTCAACAGCATCGCGGCTAGCCTTTTTATAGGCGGCAGTGCACCCGGCACGACTTGTTCTAGAAGTTTCCAGTACTCTCGAGCATTTCATGTGTGTCACGCAGTAGCACGTGATGCCTACGTGATGAACAGGCTATGTTCGCTGTGTCCAAGGGTTGTGGCTTGGAACGGCTCTCGAGCCTCGTGATGCGGCATAGTCCATTCTTGTTAACAGAGTAAACATTACACATAAGCTACGTCCGGTCACGTCCGCCTCGCTGATAGCAAGAATTTCCAAGCCTACATCTTACTGGGTTTTTAACCCTGTTTTCTATCATTCGCGACATGGTGTGGGATGCTATTTGTTACAACCACAAATCACTGTTGGTGCATGTCCAGGGCACTGAGACCAGTGTGGCGTACGTGAATGACATGCTGCGACCCGAAGCCATACCCTGCCAGATGCTATTTTTCAGCAAGACAATGCAGGACTACACGTTGCTGCACGGACACGTACCTTCTTGATGTCACAGGATGTCAGTCCTTTCTTCTGGCCCGCGAGATCACCAGACTTGTCGCCAATCAAAAATGTGTGGCATATGGTGAAATGACGGATGAAGTGTTGGGACCCAGTGCCAACCACCACAGATGAACTTTGAAACCAGGTGAATGCAGCATGGATGGCTATACCACAGGACACCATTCGCGCCTTATACGCGTCGATGCCATCACACACGGAACAACTCACTGTAGACCCTGTGCCTACTAGGCAACAGACTCGTGCTGGACCGAGGTGACTCAAGTGCTAATCGTTTGTGCAGAACATACCAATGTACATGTTCTAACGTGCCTGGCTGAATCCTTGTATTAGTGCGTCTTAAAGTTCACGTCACAACCGGATGTAGTGAAACATTTCCTCACCCAGTAGTGCGCAGTGTTCCTGACCTACCTTGCTTTGCTTATTCAATATTGTCTTCCCAATAGCTGCGTCCGTCTAACCCAAATCACACTGCAATTAAGAAGCCAGGATCCTACATTATGTTTTCCAAAATCAAAAGTCAAGACCGTATTCATTGTTGAACACTTATGACAACCACAGTGCGATTTATTTATCACTCACACACACAATATTCATGTGACCAGGCCTCTTACACTTAATAATCGTCACATTAGGTAGGTCAAAAACTTCCAGTCTTTAACAATGTTCACAATACGCGTTAAATGTTCAAAGCCGAATACAATTACACTTTTTTGGTACCGACCGGAAAAGTTAACCAACTTACCGCACTTTTGCTCCATGAGAATCTGACCGAGAACTAACTGAGAACTGCACCAGCTCGGACCTTATATGTCTTGTGCTTGAGTATTTGACTGTTTCTGTTAATATATTATAGTTTATAATTTCCCAGGGTTAAAATTATCCTTTCTAATTGGTTTTGAAGTTAACTATTGGGTTTTATTACTTAAATAACATGAATGAGCTGTATCAATTTAAATACGCAGAACTAACTTATGCATCCGCAGTGGGAAGTCCCGACTTATAACCATGGCAGCCCTCTTGAACAATAATTTTTACTTGTACTTAATTCTTGATTAATGCACTTAAAAAGTTGAGACTGGAGTTATTTTACGTAGAAAAATGAAGGTAGCAAAAGTATCAAAACAGATCTCGGAATTATTCAGTAGTTTGGTCACAACTGGCACTGAAAGTCATACAGGCTACAGATTTCAAGTCTTAATATCTATTTAAATAACAGACTTTAGGTTAATTTAAATACTTTGCTGGAATCAGTAAAATTTAAGCTTTCTTTTGGATGCATTCTTATAGCTGAATTCGATCTATCAGCTCACTCGAATTTTACTTAATATGTATTGCACAATATACGTCATTGTTCATAACTTTTTATAGGATGCATTTTCAATAAAACTAATTAGCTCATTACTTTCAGAACAGACATTAGAATGTACTGAAATAATAGATTTTACTAGGGGAATTTTATTTAAACTATTTCTGAATTCTGTGCTATGAGGCTGAAGGCCACAGAATCTGTAGTCGGAATCTGAGTAGTGAAAATGAAAAAAAAAAAAAAATAAAAGTTCATCGCTTAACTAAGTTACTGAAGGAGTGTAAAAGCAAAACAGGATAGCAGTGGGCAACCCTGCTTCGTTACAATGTCCCTTGAATATGAACGCCCTGTCTCCAGTCGTGCAAGGTGTTCTGTTTTTCTGAATATGTGCCAATTTTTTTTCAATCAAACAAATTTTTAATTTAGAGTTTTAATCTTATTTTTACCAAAATATTGCATCGAGATCTAATACAAAATGTTCCTCCATAACTGGCTAGGATAAGTAATGAAAACATTAGAATGAATAACGTTATGTGTTGTCCCCGCGGCGTCAGTAGTAGAACTCGCGGTCCACCCAGCCGCCCGGGTGCTTGCGGATGAGGTAGCGGCGCACCTCGTCGTAGAAGAGGATGAGTAGCGCCCAGGGCACGCCGCACAACCACAGCTCGGGCCGCAGCGGGCGCAGGCGCAGCGTCGTGTTGACGCCGGGCGTGTACACCATGAAGCACGCCATGGCCGAGCACACGAGCAGGCCCAGGTTGAGCGGCCAGTTGCGCATGCCCTGCTGCAGCAGCGACACCTTGCGCGTCTTGCAGATGAGCAGGTCGGCCCACTGCACCACCACGATGGCCACGAAGAACGCCGTGTGGCACATGTACTCCAGGTCCTTGCGCGCCTCGAACGTCCACTCGCGGCCCCACGAGTCCTGCAGGTCCTTGATGCCCTTCGCGTTCCACTCCTGCCGAACAAATTTTTTTCTGTATCGTAATTTCATCCCCCTCGCCCCATATGTAAAGGAAATAAAGACAAAATTTGGGGCTGCCTTTTATTTTAAATTAAAAATCAAAGACTAACAGCTACAGCACTTCGAGCACTGCATTTTCACGTAAAAAGTGAATGAACTGCACAAGACTGAGAGATATTGCTTGAATTACGTAACCATTACGGCACCTCAACTCAACCTCTCGATACCAGCAATATTCTACTGTGTTTCTTCAAAGTAGTTGACATATTTCTGAGACAACATTCAGATTTGATTTCATTAATGTAGAGGTACTTTGATACATCGATGTGTTTGTATTGCAATGATATTATTCTTATGTGTATTCTTTCTTTTGTCACTATGATCTTTGACGTACTTGTAACTCTTGATTTTTGGGCGCGTAAGCAGAGAGTTAGAGACTGGAGACTTGGAAAGTCAAGTCTTGGACGTCATGTTGGAAAGACGCATATTGTAGTCAGCTTATAAAATGTGAACTTTAACAGTGAGGAAGATATTTTCGTTTTGTATTGTGAAGTGATGTTTTGTGTGTTACGTGATATTGCAATAAAAGCAATAAAAAGAAAGTGTAACTTAAATTCGGACTGCTGATTACTTTTTTCACATCACCATTGTCCTGCAAAAGTGTAATCAACAAGAATGGTTTGTGAAATACATCTATAAAACTTTTGAATATCGCAGAATAAAAACCTAGGCCTCTTTGCATCCGAGCTTGGAATCATCACCACCTAGATTTTCGACGATTGAGCCATGATTTTACAACGAGACCAGCGTGGGAAATACGAAAAGATGTGTGCCTAGTTTATTTATTCTTACATGAAATGACTTTATTAACTGTCCTCAATGACACCTGCCACATAATAACTTTGTTGTTGCCCGAAAATGCAGTATTTAGCAGCGTAAGCTACACAACGATCATTATTAAATTTTGACCTTTGTTGTGGTAGGGTTGTTAGATGCTGTAGCAGAGAGTATATTCTATTGGTTTGAGGGCTATGGGTAGGAAGATAGGGGTGTGTTACAGAGAGAAGCAATGGAGAAGGGATTTAGGAACCGAAGTGGATGGTGAGAAATACAGTCTGTGGGAAACGCAGAGGATGAGGCATACTGTCATGTAGGTGGGGCAGTGGTTGCAAGAGGAAAGGGATGGGGTTGGATGGAGACGGAAAGGAGAGAGGAGCCCAGACGTGGATTGGGAGAAAAGAAATGATAGTTAAATCGAGATCTTAAGCTGTGGACACGCGTTGCTATACATCAAGGGGGACAGTTGAAAATGTGTGTCCAGACCGGGACTCGAACCCGTGATCTCCTACTTACAAGGCAGACGCTCTATCCATTTGAGCCACCAAGGGACAGAGGATACAGCTACTGCAGGGATTTATCACTTGCACACTCCCCGTGAGACCCACATGTCCGAAAGAACAGATATCATCTTCATATGGATTGGGACAGGTCGGGAAAAGTTAAAGTTCCTGGGAGGGATAAAGATCAGGGCGGATCTCATTCTATGGGAGAGGGAGTTCGTTGAAATTGCGTTGGAATAGGATATGGAGTGTGTGGAGGTGTATAGATGGAGGGATGTGTTTGTGAAGACGTGGTTGCGTATTATGGTTGCTAGAGAGGAGACAATGGGGTTATTGGAAACTAGTGCGTGGACAGTATAGGAGATGCGTAGGTATTCGATATCGGTGAGGTGGGGTGGGAATTTGATGAGACGGTAGAGGAACCATGTGGCATGTGGGGGAAGGTAAACGGACGTGGAAAATGAGACGGAGTGCATGGTGGAGGGGTGTAATCCCGAAGTTCGGCCTGTTTTAGTAGTTTCAGTCTATTGTGTGCTTTCTGTTTGACGATCAGTAGGTGAGTGTTCCACGTTAGTTGACGGTCGAGGGTTAGTCAAATGGTTCAAATGGCTCTGAGCACTATGGGACTTAACATCTGAGGTCATCAGTCCCCTAGAACTTAGAACTACTTAAATCTAACTAACCTAAGGACATCACACACATCCATGCCCAAGGCAGGATTCGAACCTGCGACCGTAGCAGCCTCGTGGTTCCGGACTGAAGCGCCTAGAACCGCTCGGCCACCGCGGCTGGAGAGAGGGTTAGTCCAAGGTGTAAAATTAGCTGGATAGGACGGTTGTAAATGGTGAGGTAGAAGCTGCACAAACCAAACGCATCGAGTTATAAGAGCTGTATCCGATAGTCGGCGAGGTACTTCCACATTCTACGGAACACGTTGGCGATATTTCGCTATGACATGCAACATGTCAATCTCTTTTTAAAAATCGTGTGTTTTATCGTTCAAAATATAGCTAAATTATTATCGTTCTCAAAATATACACTGATTATATCATTCAAAGCATCGTTGAACATACTTGATGTTCTCGGAACACTTATCGCTTTCATTCTCTACGACTTTCGTCACGAAAGCAAATCATTGTCAAAGAAGTAAACAGAAATATGGAGGCAGTAGTGTCTCGCTGCAGTGGATACTGTAACATCACAGTTGTATTTGTTTTAGAACCACAGTTTCTTATAACTTCTCAAATGACTCCAAATTCGCCACCGACGATTTCGAATTCAACATTACGTCATGCAATTAATCCCATGGGTTATATAGCTGTAAAATTTGGTAACGCTTCTGCATTTATCTGCTTCTTTCACAATATCTTCTCGCAACGAGATGGTGTACTGTATACGTTATACAGATAATGTATCTGACGAATGATGATGCCAACGCAACTTCAACCGACTCTCCCCTCCCAGGTAATGAAATCCGCTCCGATATTTATGCATCCTACCAGCTACAGCTTTTCCTGCTAATTTCATCTCCCTTTCCATTTCCCCTCTCCTGATACCTCGGTCCTGCCCACTCACCGGTCTGATCCCTCCTTTCCGGCTTCCCTAGTACACACCTTACCAATTACCCTCATTGTATAGATACCACACAACGGCTTATAAATTTATTCCCACCATAATCCAAACGCTTGATCTCCCCATAGATTCTTCACCATGCAAAGGTCTTTCAACTGTGAAGGGAAAGTGATGCGAAATGCTTCATTTTAACAAACGTTGGCGTTTCATTTTCATTTTGAAGTTTTAAATGTCCATTTTTGTATTTTTATCATTATCTGTAAGACTTTTTATTTTACTCTTTAATCTTTAAACTAAATAAACGACTCTGTATATTTGTAATCAACTCTACATTCAATTTGAAAATATTTTTAACTTATTGCATCTATAAATATGTTTTCTCATTTCTTTATTAACTTTTGTAAATGCTCCAGGCTGAAGAGTTGGGTGGACACTGCTGGCAGCCCCCCCCCCCTCCCCTCTTCCCCCATCCCTCCCATATGTAACGAGGGGAGATGAAATAACAAAAAGGAAAAAAATGCTTACGTGAGCCTTAGAGCTCACATCTTTCTTACTCAATTCATTTTTGACAAGTGCTGGCGTCTCAACACGTGAGCGCTTTTCGATTAATTATTAACCCGAACTATTCATGGATTTACTGCGAAACACATAAGTATTTTGTAAGTGGTATGTGTAACTTTTAAGTATATACTCATTCCAGCTTTGAGCAGTTAATATGACTTAATGCCCAAACTGAAATCTTGGAAATTGCAGTAAATACTTCAGCCAATGGTGAATATGACGTAATTTAAAAAATTTCACGACGCTGTGATTACACAATAAATACAATTGTGATGTTATAGTGCCTACTGAAATGAGGTACTACTACATCAGTGTCTTTTCGTTACTTTTACAAAAGTTAGTTGCATTCCTGTCGAAGGCAATTTTCGATATTGATAAAAGTTCAGTCTTTCATAGAGAATCGACGCAACAAAATGGTTCAAATTGCTCTGAGCACTATGGGACTTAACTTCTAAGGTCATCAGTCACCTAGAACTTAGAACTACTTAAACTTAACTAACCTAAGGACATCACACACATCCATGCCCGAGGCAGGATTCGAACCCGCGACCGTAGCAGTCGCGCGGTTTCGGACTGAAGCGCCCAGAACCGCTCGGCCACCGCGGCCGGCTAATCGACGCAACAAGCTCACTGCGAGCAGTTAATACAACAAGGGCCATTCTCAACTCGCAGCTCAATAAAGATCTCATCTACACTATTTCATGCATTACACTCTTCAGATATGCGATATCACATTGTTTCTTCATATTTTGTGGTGTCATCTTCTCACGTTGCACAAATCTCATCTCAGAATACATAAAATAATTCCCTTGTTCCTACCACAAATTCGCTGAGCTACAGTTTCTGCTCACATCCTTGCATTTCATTTATAATTCACTCACGAAACAGGTAGCTTCAAAACCCTCGTTCGATCGTTCTTGAATACAGTATAACAGTGTGGTACTGTTAACAGATAGGATCAATGAAGGACACGGAAAATGTCGAATAAAAGCTTGTTTCGTGGTATGGGTAAAGTAAGTATCACAGTTTCGCGGAAATGGTCGCCCAGATGCACTTGCCCAGTTCGTAGACGTCCGTTTAGCTGGAGTATAGCCATCAGTGGACTGCTGATTTCTCTTCCCCATCGGTCGCAAAGCCTTGGCCTGCCAAAAATTTCTTCATGGGAACAAACAAATGAAAGCCCAACGGTGCACGATGCGAATTGTATGGTGGACGCTGGAGCACCTCCCACCAAATTTGGGCGATTTTCTCACGAACTAGAGCAGCAACATGGGGGCGAGCATTGTCTTGAAGAAGTCTGATATCATCAGCATTAATGTTGTGGCGTTTGTCATGAATGGCACGACGCAACTTAACTGAAGTTTTAATGTAGGTTGTGGCATTGACAGTGGTCCCGCATTCAGCAAAGTCCACCAATAACACGCCACGCATATCCCAGAACTCTGTCACAAGGAATTCGTAGCAGGTTAAGGCAATTTGAATTTTGTTCGTCCTGGGGAGCCAGCACGTTCCCATTGCATAGAAAGGCCTGCTTGTTTTCGGGCGTGTAGTGGTACGCCCACGACTCATCACCAGTGATGAAGTCCACACCGATAGCTAAGTGGTCAGCGTGACGGATTGCCGTCCTATGGGCCCGGGTTCGATTTCCGGCTGGGTCGGGGACTTTCTCCGCTCAGGGACTGGGTGCTGTGCTGTGTTCATCATCATTTCATCCATTTCCGGCGCGCAGGTCGCCCAATGTGGCGTCAAATGTAATAAGACCTGCACCAAGGCGGTCGGACGTGCGCTGCAAGGGGCCTCCCGGCCAATGACGCCAAACGCTCATTTCCATTTACCAGTGATGATTCCTTTCATAAAGTCACGCCCTTCCGGGGCATAAACGAGTTAAGTGATCCAAGCTTGTCATCGTTCGCTGGCCCTTGTAATTGTCTGTCAGGTTCATGGGCACCCAGCGAGCACAAACTTTACACGAAATTTCAGCGTATCATTAACGTCATCGTACACCGCACCATAGGAAATACTGAACTGCTGCGATAACGTGCGCAGCTGCAGACGGCGGTCGTTCAAAACTGCTGCCTCAATGGCTCCGACAGTCTGCGGGATTGCAACTACACTCCTGGAAATTGAAATAAGAACACCGTGAATTCATTGTCCCAGGAAGGGGAAACTTTATTGACACATTCCTGGGGTCAGATACATCACATGATCACACTGACAGAACCACAGGCACATAGACACAGGCAACAGAGCATGCACAATGTCGACACTAGTACAGTGTATATCCACCTTTCGCAGAAATGCAGGCTGCTATTCTCCCATGGAGACGATCGTAGAGATGCTGGATGTAGTCCTGTGGAACGGCTTGCCATGCCATTTCCACCTGGCGCCTCAGCTGGACTAGCGTTCGTGCTGGACGTGCAGACCGCGTGAGACGACGCTTCATCCAGTCCCAAACATGCTCAATGGGGGACAGATCCGGAGATCTTGCTGGCCAGGGTAGAGCACGTTGGGTGGCACGGGATACATGCGGACGTGCATTGTCCTGTTGGAACAGCAAGTTCCCTTGCCGGTCTAGGAATGGTAGAACGATGGGATCGATGACGGTTTGGATGTACCGTGCACTGTTCAGTGTCCCCTCGACGATCACCAGTGGTGTACGGCCAGTGTAGGAGATCGCTCCCCACACCATGATGCCGGGTGTTGGCCCTGTGTGCCTCGGTCGTATGCAGTCCTGTTTGTGGCGCTCACCTGCACGGCGCCAAACACGCATACGACCATTATTGGCACCAAGGCAGAAGCGACTCTCATCGCTGAAGACGACACGTCTCCATTCGTCCCTCCATTCACGCCTGTCGCGACACCACTGGAGGCGGGCTGCACGATGTTGGGGTGTGAGCGGAAGACGGCCTAACGGTGTGCGGGACCGTAGCCCAGCTTCATGGAGACGGTTGCGAATGGTCCTCGCCGATACCCCAGGAGCAACAGTGTCCCTAATTTGCTGGGAAGTGGCGGTGCGGTCCCCTACGGCACTGCGTAGGATCCTACGGTCTTGGCGTGCATCCGTGCGTCGCTGCGGTCCGGTCCCAGGTCGACGGGCACGTGCACCTTCCGCCGACCACTGGCGACAACATCGATGTACTGTGGAGACCTCACGCCCCACGTGTTGAGCAATTCGGCGGTACGTCCACCCGGCCTCCCGCATGCCCACTATACGCCCTCGCTCAAAGTCCGTCAACTGCACATACGGTTCACGTCCACGCTGTCGCGGCATGCTACCAGTGTTAAAGACTGCGATGGAGCTCCGTATGCCACGGCAAACCGGCTGACACTGACGGCGGCGGTGCACAAATGCTGCGCAGCTAGCGCCATTCGACGGCCAACACCGCGGTTCCTGGTGTGTCCGCTGTGCCGTGCGTGTGATCATTGCTTGTACAGCCCTCTCGCAGTGTCCAGAGCAAGTATGGTGGGTCTGACACACCGGTGTCAGTGTGTTCTTTTTTCCATTTCCAGGAGTGTATAACCGGCCGCCTGGAGCGTGGCGAATCACTAAGTTTCACACGGCCCTCTTTGAAGAATGCACACCACATCACTTAAAATTTCCAGGATCATAATGCACACCACCTGGAGACATTGCTACCGTCCGTACAGACGTCTCCATACACGTAACGCATGTCCCAGTGAATTTAACTCGATTTATGCCCTTTGGTCCATAAATATCGAACTACACGTCGCTGCTCTTCACATGTTGACGTCAGTAACATTTGCGCCATTTTCGTTTCGCAGTTCAGGCTTCTTTCGTTAGAGATACTTATGAAAACAAAATATCCTCTGTAGCGCAAACTTCAGACTGTATCGTCGTGAAATTTCAAGACTCCACATGGAATACCAGGAGAGAGAAAAATGCGTATTTGTGTGTTACTTTCCGATCCTACCTCGTATTTATTCTAATCTCCTTTCAGCCCATCTCCTCCTCCCCCTATCTGCGTCCATCTCTGTCTTCTCCCTCCCGTTTTCTCTCCACGTCGTGACCCCTACCCCATAGGAGGCGGCTGGTTCTTACCCTCTCAGTACTTCCTTCCTGACAATAAGTGGTAAGAAATCGATCCGGGGGTTTAGGAGGAGCTTTTCACCGGTAGCTTTTCCCAAGTATGCACGTGTCACATATATTTATGTATATTTAATATATTCACACATACTTGTACACATTGTTCACCTGTACCTCCAGCGAATTTCACCCTGCAGTTTCGTTTTCACTCAACTCTATGATTATTACGTCAAATCTTTTCAACTATGTGTCATACAATGATATAATTTTGTAGGTACATTCAGCGGAATATGTGGATACTCCTGCGAAAAGTGTTGTGAATAGAGTTAATGGTAAAGTAGTAATAAATTTGAACGTCATGCTTGATGCGATAGTTTATCATGCATTCAGTTGTATCACCTGAACTTTGTGTCACATGCAGTGGTATGTGTGAATCCTGCCTGCAAAACATGTCACGAATACAGCCCTCTTAGAGCTGTGTTAAATCAAACATACTCCCATCCTGTAATGTTTGTTATGCTGTTGAGGTATACAATGTGGGAAGCTGAGTAGAAATGCACTTCTGGAGTTATTTTCTGCCATGGTCTTGCAGATATTATTTCAAAACTGAATAGGTACTGGTTAGAAAGATAGAATTAATCAGATAAATATAGTATTACGTCACGTCAGAGCTGAGTTTTACCTATCTTGTGGAAGTGACGTCTTTCGAGTTTATAAGGAAACGAAAAAAAAGAGTGAAGCATCTTTCAATATTTCACATTGATGGTAAAGGATCAATTAAACTGAAGTAAACCACTTTAGTGGCAAAGCTTTCTTTTCGTGAATACAATGTTCTCAGGCTTCCAGCTCCATCAAGTGGTTAAAACACCGTGAGCTTTCGTCTAAGCACTTACTGGCACCCCGTCGGAGGTTCGAGTCTTCTCTCGGGGATGGGTGTGTGTGCAGTCCTTAGCTAAGTTAGTTTAAGTAAGATTAAGTAGTGTGTACGCTTAGGGACCGATGACCTCAGAAGTTTGGTCCCATAAGACCTTACCACAAATTTCCATTTTTTTACTTATTGGCAGTTGTCAAGTGGAACGATTCCTGATTAAGTTTCTTTTCCTATATTGTTATTCCCCCCACCGCCACATGTGTGGGGAGGGGGGGGAGGGGACTGGCAGCAGTACAGTCAACACACTCTTCAGCCAGTAGACATTATTCTCTAACTCAGGCGCTGAACATAAAGCAAGGATAAATATTTACCATGAATTATTTTAAAAAATGATGTTAATGGGAGAAAGTACGAAATAATCTGTCTTCAGAAATAGTTTAAAAATAGTGATGAAAATGTGGACAGACAGCACAGTTAAACCAGCTGAAGAACACCTGAAGAAAGTTGAAGACCTGAGAAAAACACTTGAAAAACACTGAAAACAACAGAAGAGAGAGAGGCGGTTGAAAACGAAGCACTGTAGACGTTTCCTAAAACTGGAAAAGGACCTGCCCTGGGATGGTTGATTATTGATGAAAAGAAATGTTGGTATGGAGGGAGATACGAGAGTGGTAGTGATGATGACTGAGAACTGGTGAGAGGTGATGACGAGACAGGGGTGGCTGTGGAGGACAAGAAGAGAGGTGTAGCTGGTATTGGGTTCCATAAATTTGAGGAGAACAGATAGTGGGGATGACAGGGAAAAGGAGGAGTCGTATCGGGAGACAATGAGAAGGGAGCCTTTGGGAGAGGGGGGTTGGATAGGTTGCCGTGGATTCGGAGTTGGTAGGACGGGAATATGTCAGGGTAGAATTTGTGATCTGGGAGAGGGAGCAGTCGAAATTTCTTTGGGAGAGGCCGTGGAGGGTGTGCAGGTGGAGGGTTGGTGGGATGTGTGTGTAGAAGCGCGACAGCGAAAGGAGAGGTAACAGAATAGGACTGCTGGAGTCGAGTTTATGCATGGTGTAGGTTGTTCGTAGGTGTTTGATGTGTGAATAGAGGTGGGAATTTGATGAGTTGGTAAAGGATTCTTGTGGGGGAAGCGAGGCGGAAAACTTGGCGTTGGAGGATATGGAGAAACTTGTAGAGCTTGAGTGGAGCGGATATCGATTCAACATTTCCTGATGAGCCGCTGTGCAGTCTACAAGGACTCTACGAGCTTCTGGCTGTGACGCAGCGATTGCGAGGTTGAAGCAGGCGCAGTAAACACGTTTGCTTATGAGTACCACTGACGTCACATCCGGCAGCTAGAGAGTATATGAGGGCGTACAGCCAATCTATCAGCAGTTACTCCACTTGACAACGACGAAGAAGCGCTTGCTCGAAAACTGGTCGTATTTTAACCACTTGACGCTGCAGGAAGCCCAAGAACATTTTATTAAATATTACCCCCGCTGCATTCGTACATTTTCTTTTCTTGCTTCTGGTCAAAGGCGCACACGACAGCGTCAATGACTCAAAGATTCATTTTTTTTATTGGATTTTGACTTGTAAGACACAAATATGAAATTGTAGACTGTGGTCTTGCTATATTGTCACATGTTATTCATCTAGCGAAAGGTAACATTAGCATTCTTTTTATTTTTTCAATAAATCACTGCACACGGTGTATGGCGACAGCTTTTAGCTTCCACGAAATTCTCTTGCTTGTTGTCTAGGCGACAAATCTAACAACGTTGAATCTGCACTGCAGTTAGCGGTTACATTAATACAACTCACAGTTTGAAGCGTTAGTTCCTTTCACTTTGTTATAGGCACGATCTTGATGGGAAAATCAGGGAAATCCGAGCCCATTCTGGCACTTGCTAACTTTCATTCTTCCCGCACACTATTCGCGATTGGAACAGGACAGGTAGCAATTGTGAGTGGTACTACAGGTATGAACCCTCCGCAACACACTGTCGGGTGAGTAGCAGAAAACTGGTGTATTGCCGGCCGCTGGGGCCGAGCGGCTCTACGCGCTGCTGCTACAGTCGCAGGTTCGAATCCTGCATCGGGATGTATGTGATATCCTTAGGTTAGTTAGGATAAAGTAGAGGACTGATGACCTCAGATGTTAAGTCCCATAGAGCTCAGATCCATTTTGAACAGGTCTATTCCGAGTAGCGGAGAGCGGTGTTACCTCGAGGAGGCCGAAGAGGCGGCAGGGCATGAAGCCGTTGAGTGCCATGACTGTGAAGTAGGCGAAGAAGCCGGCGGCAGCCTGCAGCTGCCCGATGTGTAGGTATGCGATGCAGATGAGGCGCGAGTTCACCAGCTTGTCGTGCACCGGGTCCCGCGGCCGGCGCGTCATTATGTCCTGCTCCGCCTGCTCGTACGCCAGCGAGATGGCCGGCCACAGGTCGGTGCCGATGTTGATGCACAGGATCGCCATTATGCCCAGAGGCAGCGGCACCTGCAACCGACACATCTGTACGAATCGAGACATAAAGGAATTAGTAACATTAGCTGGCAGTGGGCACTGGTTTGTGTCAATGTGGCAAGTTGAAAATTTGTGCCAGACGGTTTCGAATCAGGTGTCGTATCCGCGGACCCAACCGAATAGCGCGCGCGCCCTGCCGTCGCATCGCTCGCCACAGTTTCCAGTCGCGACCGCAGGCGGCGCATGGCGTTGCCGCCGACCGAAGACGTCGCGCCATTGCCGAGCTGGGGCGTACAGCGCCCTCTGGCTACACGATATAACAGGAGCGCTGGCCCCGAATCAGGGAGTTGCAGACAACTCTTTGCAGTCGTCAGTAACGTCGTTCGTTGTCTGGTTAGCTAGCTCGCTGTGTGATTCAGTATTGTATAATGACTTAGGCCACGAATCGGGAATATTCTTTGGACACTCTTCGCTGTCAATAAAGCTAACAAGGGAACCTCCCCATCGCACCCCCCTCAGATTTAGTTATAAGTTCGCACAGTGGATAGGCCTTGAAAAACTGAACACACATCAATCGAGAAAACAGGAAGAAGTTGTGTGGTAATATGAAAAAATGAGCAAAATATATAAACTTAGTAGTTCATGAGGAAGATATTTAACGTCAAGGCTAGCGTGACCTCAGGAGCGCCGTGGTCTCGTGGTTAGCGTGAGCAGCTGCGGAACGAGTGGTCCTTGGTTCAAGTCTTCCCTGGAGTGAAAATTTTAATTTTTTATGTTCAGTTTATGTGACAAACTACTATGTTTTCATCAGTTTTTTGGGAGTGATTATCACATCCACAAGAAAACCTAAATCGGGCAAGGTAGAAGAATCTTTTTACCCATTCGCCAAGTGTATAAGTTAGGTGGGTCGACAACAAATTCCTGTCATGTGACGCACATGCCGTCACCAGTGTCGTATAGAATATATCAGACGTGTTTTTCTGTGGAGGAATCGGTTGACCTATGACCTTGCGATCAAATGTTTTCGGTTCCCATTTGAGAGGCACGTTCTTTCGTCTACTAATCGCACGGTTTTGCGGTGCTGTCGCAAAACAGAGACACTGAACTTATTACAGTGAAGAGTGACGTCAATGAACGAATGGACAGATCATAACTTTGCTAAAATAAAGAAAGTAAATTTTTCACTCGAGGGATGACTTGAACCAAGGACCTCTCGCTCCGTAGCTGCTCACGCTAACCACGGGACCACGGCGATACTGTGCCTATGCTCTCCTTGATATTGCTTATGTTGGACATGGACTACTCTGTTTGTATATTTTGCTTATTTTTTTCATAGTTCCACACAACTTCTTCCTGTTTTCTCGATTGATCTTTGTTCAGTTTTTCAAGGCCTAGCCACTGTGCCAACTTATAACTAAATCTGAGGGGGGTGCGATGGGGAGGTTCCCTTGTAAGTAACTGTTTTATACTAGCTTGCGCTTATTTGTCACTAATCGTTTTCCTGCCACCAGATTTTAGTCACAAACTGGTCACGTCGTACTCCATATCCAAATTATGGTTGCCACGCCCGGGCAGCCATAAAACCAGGATCTCCTGCTTAACAGGCAGATGCGCTGACCACTACGCCTTCCGGACAGAGTGGTCACCAAAACCACAAAGACTGCCCTAGCACCCTCCCGTTAGACCGAAATTCTCAACTTACGCGACACACTACTCACTTAGTGCCGCTGCTCATTAGCCGAAGGAACAGATACCACATACGTAATTAAGGCGATGATGGCCAATGATCTCCTCAGTGCCGATGCGCACCAGGCTCGAACTCTTACGGTAATCGGCGGAGCCGGCCGGTGTGGCCGTGCAGTTCTAGGCGCTTCAGTCTGGAACCGCGCGACCGCTACGGTCGCAGGTTCGAATCCTGCCTCGGGCACGGATGTGCGTGATGTCCTTAGGTTAGTTAGGTTTACGTAGTTCTAGGGGGCTGATGTGCTCAGATGTTAAGTCCCATAGTGCTCAGAGCCATTTGAGCCATTGAATCGGCGGAAATGCCGCGGGTAATGAGAATAATGGCTAAGGGACTCTACATCAGGAGCGTGTGGCATAAGTTGAGTATTTGGCACTGAGGGGAGGCGTCGTAGGGTAGTCCATGCATTTACCATTTCAAGATGCTACTCCAGGAGGGTGTAAAATGAATGTGCGCAACGGAAAATAATAAACGCTAAAATGAAGATTTGGCCCTGTCTGACTACCCCCTGAAGCAGATCTTAGGATCTCTTAATTCTATAAATTACAATGTAAACATAAATAAAAGATGAAGGCAACTAATCCTACTAAATGATAAACGTTGTTCCTGCTTATATATTTATTGTAGATTAAAAAAACCTTTATTTTACAAAGTTAACATTTCCTAAGTAAAATTACTGATCAGCTCTGCCCCTTATTATGACTGCGCGGTCTAATATCAGTAACGCGAAATGACTGTCATCATCTACGTACCAAACACTAGAAGACACTACTTTCAAAGATGATCTAAGGTGGTGTGGAACCTCAGTGATCACAGCTGCTTAGCTTTTATAGCCATAATAAGCCGAAGCAATTTGCGATATCACCATATGTACTGCGTGAGCTCTGTCGAAGTGATGGTTATCGTACTCGTCTGCAACGATGGAAGAACTCCAGCCTCAAATAAACTCTTTCAAACACTAGGACGGCAAAAGGCGGTCCTCTGACTAATATAGTCTAGTACTGTCTTCTCCTTTCTGTGTTCTACAGACGAGAAACGCGAACTCGCAGCCACAAGGACGGAATTCAGATAACGTGTCAACGTTCTCTCAATTAGTGAACACTGTGTACTCAACGACGACTTCCAACACTCACATCAAGTCCAGAATCGTATAGGTTCGCCTTCACTGAAAGTTTGCGAGGAAATATCTATACTCGTACAATGGTACGCTTCTGAGTAAAAACCCTTGGAAATAACCCAGCCTGCGTGGTTTCCGAGGTGCCGCTTCTTCGCTCCTCTCACCTGCATCCAAGATTTGCAGAGTTCGGAAGTATTGTCGTGTTATCCTTCCGGCCCTGCTACAACAGCAGCCGGTAGCGGCCGGTCGCCACTGTATTGTGTCGTCGCGCTCCGATATCCGGACTGTCCCTCTCGGCGCTTCCTGTGTGGAGCTGAACCACCACACCTGTGTGGGCCTTCCACCCAGGGCTTCAGTTCCGCCTGCCGTTTCATCTCCACTGGCGTTCCAACCTCCACTAGTATAGGCAATCGTTCATTACGCCATTCTGTAACAAAGACACTCCGCCACCTTTCATGCAATAAGCGTTAACAATTATTTACAAGGCGTACGTGACAATGTCAGTCTCCTTTATATATTCATATATACGATGTACAATCTATCAAATGATGTCTAGTTGTGGTTGTAGTTCATGGCAAAGTATGTGGATGAGTTCTTGTGCGAAATTATAGCCATCTTAGGCGATGACCGCTGTGTCTGTATGGCGTAGTAGTCAGCGCGTCTGCCTAGCAAACAGGAGACTCGGCTTCCAATCCTGGTCTAGCTCAAGTTTTCAACTTGCGTCATTGATGAAACTTCCTGGCAGATTAAAACTGTGTGCCCGACCGAGACTCGAACTCGGGACCTGTGCCTTTCGCGGGCAAGTGCTCTACCAACTGAGCTACCGAAGCACGACTCACGCCCGGTACTCACAGCTTTACTTCCGCCAGTACCTCGTCTCCGAGTCTCGGTCGGGCACACAGTTTTAATCTGCCAGGAAGTTTCATATCAGCGCACACTCCGCTGCAGAGTGAAAATCTCATTCTTGCGTCATTTATATATAAATCAATTACCACTGGTAGTTAATGTCATTAATTTCTTTGTGTCCTGATTCATAGTGGCTGCATGGATCAAAATGGTGTTTGTTCCACAGTGTTCTCAAAATGATACACCTAACGTGGTGAACAGCAACATTTCATTCCCGAAGGTTGGTCTCCGACAAAGGACCCCTAGTTTTAAAATGAAGCTACATGAAAAGAAAGGTCGGCAGAATAATTCTGTAAAGTCACTTTTTAATTTTTTTAAGTAGAACTCCGAATTCAATAATACGAGATAGTTTCATTTTGTCGCCGTGCTACGACGGAAAATTAAGCTGAGACAATAAAAGACCCAGAGACATCTAAGGACAATCATTTTATAATTACTAACAAAGAAGAATATGTTTGTCTTCTTGAGTACATAAAAAGAATTATGTCTATTTGATGTTATTTTATTATTCTGTTGAATGTCGCCCAACTTTACGACAGTTGTATACAACGTTCTGAAAAATAATAATCCTTCTAAGCATTGATCATGTCGTGATAACTACTCGAAAAGTACCTTTCAAAAAATATTAGCGAGAAAATTAATTCGGTAATGTTAAATGTGGCCGTCTGTAAAAGGGAACCGATTCGAATCGTGTAGAAATTTAGAGCAGCATTTAGCTCTAGTTAATTCACTACCATTTTTAAAACAGAACCTGCAAATTAAGAAACTAAGTCCGAATACAGCAAAAAATGGTTCAAATGGCTCTGAGCACTATCGAAATTAACATCTGAGGTCATCAGTCCCCTAGAACTTAGAACTACTTAAGCCTAACTAACCTAAGAACATCACACACATCAATGTCCGAGGCAGGATTCGAACTTGTGACTGTAGCGCCCAATATAGCATTAAATGAGATTTTCATGTAAGGAATACCGGTCACGCAGATATTTAATGGATCGATTGCATAAAGATTATGAGCCTAGTTGATATTATATAATTTCAATATAACTCAATGATACCTCACTGCCATTTTAAAGAAGTAATATCCACTGCAGCCATTGCACCTCGATGAAGACAAGGATCAGTTTCATTTTTTTTATATAGCCTAAAGTTTCTATCGTAAATTTTGACTCAGGAATGGTGGAAACTAATTATTCAAGTAACAACAGGCTATATTAAAATGCAACAAATGGTATGCTTAGTGTGAAGGCTGTAACTATTTTATATAGACAAATCGTCCGCCCCCGGTAGCTGAACGCCGGCACGGTAGCTCAGCGTATTCGGTTAGCTACTCTCTGTAATAAACTGAGTGAACGAATCAACGAAGAACCTAAACGGGTGTCATCGCACGTCTGCCCCGAACAAATTCAACGAACAATATAGAACAAAATGAGATCAACGAAAAAGAAATGGTCAGCGTGACGGATTGTCAATCCTCTGGGCCCGGGGATGGGTCGGGGAATTTCCTCCGCCCAGGGACTGGGTGTTGTGCTGTCCTCATCATCATCCTATCATCCTCATCGACTGCAGGTCGCCGAAGTGGCGTCAAATTGAAAGACCGGCACCCGGCGAACGGTCTGCCAGACGGGGTGCCCTAGCCATACGAATAAATAAAACAGACATTTCGAAATAGTCACTACGAAAGCTGCTAGCAGATAGCACGATACGCTGTAAAGCTCCTATAGTATCAGTATGTATGAATAAGCTCGTCCTCTAAAAGCAATTTCTTGCGGTCACATCAGAGCTTTTCACAATGTGCACCGCTCTCAACAGAGACGAGGTGCAAACTAACAGTGAAATTTGGCATTACATCTTATAAAACTTCCTGGCAGATTAAAACTGTGTGCCCGACCGAGACTCGAACTCGCGACCTTTGCCTTTCGCGAGCAAGTGCTCTACCATCTGAGCTACCGAAGCACGACTCACGCCCGGTCTCACAGCTTCACTTCTGCCAGTGTCTCGTCCCCTACCTTCCAAACCGAGTTCGAGTCTCGATCGGGCACACAGTTTTAATCTGCCAGGAAGTTTCATATCAGCGCACACTCCGCTGGATTACATCTTATAGTATCTGGTCCGAAATGGATTCAGTTGACACACACATCAACGACTGAAGTCCGCTCAGCGTGGTGGAATAGTTCCGGTAGACAACATCTTTCGATGTATCCCACAAAACGTAGCGACAAAGCGTCAGGTATGGTAGGATGGAGCCCAATCCAAGCATGCGTCAGTAAATTTGCGATAATCCAACGCATGGACTCAATTTTCCGAAGTATACATCAGGAAACCACGCGTTCGATGCGATGTGGTCGGGCCCCACCTTGTATTAAGAGCACTCAGTGCCTCGTCGATCCTTCAACGCTTGCTGTATGGCGAGGCGTTGTTCCTGAACTTCTGCGGAAAGTTTTGCTACTTATCGGTTCTCATACGAAAATTGGTTCGATAATGGTTCTGATGCATACCGAAGTCCAAACAGTAACTTTCGGGGAGTGTAGTAGTTCCACTTCTCCAAACAGATGGGGCTTTTCGAAAGGCCAAAATTTCCATTTTGGGGGATTCCATTCAGGTGGAAGTGTGTTTCGTCTGTGAACCAGATGTAACCGATACGAAATCTTTCATAACAATGACTGTGAAAATCTGGTTCGCAAAGTCTGTCCTTGGAGGGCAAAGGCGCGACCTGGTGACTCTTGTATGAGTGCTGGCCTGCCGGGGTGGCCGAGCGGTTCTAGGCGCTACAGTCTGGAACCGCGCGACCGCTACGGTCGCTGGTTCGATACCTGCCTCGGGCATGGATGTGTGTGATGTCCTTAGGTTAGTTAGGTTTAAGTGGTTCTAAGTCTAGGGGACTGATGATCTGAGAAGTTAAGTTGCATAGTGCTCAGAGCCATTTGAACCATTTTTATGAGTGCTGAAACGCTTCAAACCATTGCCTGTTGTACTTCTTCGGAAGGAAATACCGATGATTGTGGCAGTGTGGGATCTACCATACTTTTACTTCTGGACCGGAATTTCCCCCTGATACAGATCTATTCGTAAAAACCAGTACTTACATATGTACACAACGGATACTAATTAATTAAATTTTGGCCCTAAAGTGGATCTGAAGTTGGCACTCCGACATAAATCGATATATATCATGTGCAATATTCCACAAATAAAAGTGAAAACGTATATGTCGTGTGACTAGGGCCTCCCGTCGGGTAGACCGTTCGCTGGGTGCAAGTCTTTCGATTTGACGCCACTTCGGTGAGGTGCGCGTACATGGGGATGAGATGATGGTGATTAGGACAACGCAAAACGCAGTCCCTGAGCGGAGAAAATCTGCGACCTGGCCGGGAATCGAACCAGGGCCCTTAGGATTGACATTCTTTCGCGCTGACCACTCAAATACCGGGGGCGGACACAAATAAAAGTAGAACTGCAAAATTAAGTGACTAGAGGAAATATTAATGTTAAAATGAGAGAAGTTTCACTATAGCAGATAACTTTATTTACACTCCTGGAAATGGAAAATAGAACACATTGACACCGGTGTGTCAGACCCACCATACTTGCTCCGGACACTGCGAGAGGGCTGTACAAGCAATGATCACATGCACGGCACAGCGGACACACCAGGAACCGCGATGTTGGCCGTCGAATGGCGCTAGCTGCGCAGCATTTGTGCACCGCCGCCGTCAGTGTCAGCCAGTTTGCCGTGGCATACGGAGCTCCATCGCAGTCTTTAACACTGGTAGCATGCCGCGACAGCGTGGACGTGAACCGTATGTGCAGTTGACGGACTTTGAGCGAGGGCGTATAGTGGGCATGCGGGAGGCCGGGTGGACGTACCGCCGAATTGCTCAACACGTGGGGCGTGAGGTCTCCACAGTACATCGATGTTGTCGCCAGTGGTCGGCGGAAGGTGCACGTGCCCGTCGACCTGGGACCGGACCGCAGCGACGCACGGATGCACGCCAAGACCGTAGGATCCTACGCAGTGCCGTAGGGGACCGCACTGCCACTTCCCAGCGAATTAGGAACACTGTTGCTCCTGGGGTATCGGCGAGGACCATTCGCAACCGTCTCCATGAAGCTGGGCTACGGTCCCGCACACCGTTAGGCCGTCTTCCGCTCACGCCCCAACATCGTGCAGCCCGCCTCCAGTGGTGTCGCGACAGGCGTGAATGGAGGGACGAATGGAGACGTGTCGTCTTCAGCGATGAGAGTCGCTTCTGCCTTGGTGCCAATGATGGTCGTATGCGTGTTTGGCACCGTGCAGGTGAGCGCCACAATCAGGACTGCATACGACCGAGGCACACAGGGCCAACACCCGGCATCATGGTGTGGGGAGCGATCTCCTACACTGGCCGTACACCACTGGTGATCGTCGAGGGGACACTGAATAGTGCACGGTACATCCAAACCGTCATCGAACCCATCGTTCTACCATTCCTAGACCGGCAAGGGAACTTGCTGTTCCAACAGGACAACGCACGTCCGCATGTATCCCGTGCCACCCAACGTGCTCTAGAAGGTGTAAGTCAACTACCCTGGCCAGCAAGATCTCCGGATCTGTCCCCCATTGAGCATGTTTGGGACTGGATGAAGCGTCGTCTCACGCGGTCTGCACGTCCAGCACGAACGCTGGTCCAACTGAGGCGCCAGGTGGAAATGGCATGGCAAGCCGTTCCACAGGACTACATCCAGCATCTCTACGATCGTCTCCATGGGAGAATAGCAGCCTGCATTGCTGCGAAAGGTGGATATACACTGTACTAGTGCCGACATTGTGCATGCTCTGTTGCCTGTGTCTATGTGCCTGTGGTTCTGTCAGTGTGATCATGTGATGTATCTGACCCCAGGAATGTGTCAATAAAGTTTCCCCTTCCTGGGACAATGAATTCACGGTGTTCTTATTTCAATTTCCAGGAGTGTATATAAAAACATGTGAGAATAGTGTTTTTGTCGTAAGCAAAATAAAACGAAATTAGTTCACATATTGGCTGCAGTACATGCAACAGCTGATCGGCTGCTGCTGCTGAATTTGAGGCAGGCTACGATGAGAGTTAATAGCAAAACTGTGGAATTCCCTAAAGCCACAGCTGCGAGTGTATTTACCACAGCCCGTTACCGTCGTGTGGGCTTAGTGCTCACATCCAAACCTCCAGATGTCAGCCTCTCGCAAGGGAACCTCCCCATCGCACCCCCCTCAGATTTAGTTAGAAGTTGGCACAGGGATAGGCCTTGAAAAACTGAACACAGATCAATCGAGAAAACAGGAAGAAGTTGTGTGGAACTATGAAAAAAATCAGCAAAATATACAAACTGAGTAGGCCATGCGCAAGGTTGGCAACATCTAGGAGACTGTCAGCTTGCGAGCGCCATGGTCCCGTGGTTAGCGTGAGCAACTGCGGAACGAGAGGTCTTTGGTTCAAATCTTCTCTCGAGTGAAAACTTTAATTTTTTATTTTCAGACAATTATTAAAGTTCAGGCACTCACACATAATCAACTTCGCTCTCCAAAATTCCAGGACATGTTTAGATTTGCTTAGACATATGCAGGATTTGACGGTCTACACACGGAAACATCTGAAAACGTAAAAAAACATATGTTTTGACAGAGCACAGGGAAAACTGTGCGACTGTGAAACTGTTGCACTCATTTGTTCAGTTTATGTGACAAACTCTTATGTTTTCATCAGTTTTTTGGGAGTGATTATCACATCCACAAGAAAACCTAAATCGGGCAAGGTAGAAGAATCTTTTTGCTCATTCGCCAAGTGTACAAGTTAGGTGGGTCGACAACATATTCCTGTCATGTGACGCACATGCCGTCACCAGTGTCGTATAGAATATATCAGACGTGTTTTCCTGTGGAGGAATCGGTTGACCTATGACCTTGCGATCAAATGTTTTCGGTTCCCATTGGAGAGGCACGTCCTTTCGTCTACTAATCGTACGGTTTTGCGGTGCGGTCGCAAAACACAGACACTAAACTTATTACAGTGAACAGAGACGTCAATGAATGAACGGACAGATCGTAACTTTGCGAAAATAAAGAAAATAAAATTTTCACTCGAGGGAGGACGCGAACCAAGAACCTCTCGTTCCACAGCCGTTCACTCTAACCACGGGACCACGGCGCTCCTCGGCTCACATTGTCCTTGATGTTGCCTATCTTGCACATGGACTACTCAGTTTGTATATTTTGCTTATTTTTTCATAGTTTCACACAACTTCTTCCTGTTTTCTCGATTCAGCTGTGTTCAGTTTTTCAAGGCCTATCCACTGCGTCAATTTATAACGAAGTCTGAGGGGGGTGCGATGGGTAGGTTCCCTTGTCAGATCGATACCAAACGTTGTATGTCGATAGAGTATCAACCAAAACTCCGATTGAGTTTGTACTGTGCGCTTTCATCCAGCAGAACGGCCGCAAATATTAATCAAAAGTAAAACCAGAACTACGGTCGACAGGAACAGCGTAATTGTGAGTAACTAACGTGTGTAGCTTACATGGGGAATTTTGTAGAGCGTTGGATCGTCGTGCCAAGAATTCCGGGTTCAAATCTCAATAATGACAATTTTTTTACTGTAGCGTCATTTGGGGCAACATGTGTATGACATATAAAAGGGATGTTTGCAGTTTACAGCAAAGTTCTCTTGGCATTTTGCTTTCGCTTCGTTTCTTTGAAACTGGTAAACCTATAGAGTACATTTATAATTTCGCAAAATATATACTCAGAACAGAAAAATAACGAAACACACATACATACACACACACACACACACACACACACACACACACACACACACACACACACACACAGTCTCGTTCATTCAGGAACAATGGCTTCACAAGAATGGTTCGATACGAAGAAATGTGTGAAGCAAATTACATATAACAATTTCAAGCTTAAACAGAAAAAAAAAATCGTCAGTGGGGTTAGAACGCTGAATCTTTGGTACGACGACCTCACGCTCTGTCAACTCACCCACACGAGATCTACGAACAATTACTCACAGATACGCTTTTCTTGTGCTTCGTAGTTCTGATGTTACTTTCAGCACTTTCCCGTCCGCACGTCTCGTACAAATTTATTCGCTTGGCGCCGGCAGCGCTAACTCGGATTACTTGGCTTGTCGCCGGCCGCTTGTCACCTTTCCGTTGATGACAAGCTTCAAACACATTGACTTTTGCGCGCTTTAATTTTCCGGAAATCCTCTATTTTGCCGTATCGTTCCATAAAGTCGAATTTTCTTTTCAAGTAACTTCTCTGCAAGTTCTACACTGTTATAATAATTATCCATTCAGAGGTGACGCCACTTTCCATCAGAAGGTGTTAATAGTTCCATCACTGTTCTTGCTAAAGATTGTCCAGCGTCGGAATATATCTTGAATGAGGAAAAGTATTCTGTAATCGAATCACACAAAATTCAAATGAGTATGCCGTATTTCGTAATTTTCGACGGATTGTTAACTTTAAAATTTAATCGTCCACGCCATCATCAATTGAGATGTTTTGACTTAAATTAAAAATTTCTTTAAACTTTTGCACTTTGACAAGCCGGTCGGTATTATCCGGTTTATTGTTGCTGTCGGAAAAATTTAAAATTGATAATATTTGTCTGAATCGGTTGCGGGATATGGTTTTGCGAAATATCGGTGTGTCTATCAACGGATTCGTTGACCAATAATCATCGATTCTTGCTTTTTTTACAATTCCCATAAGGATAGCAAGCCCAAACCATTTTCTAAGTTCGGGTTCCGTAACGTCGACAAATTTGTCATTTTTTAAAATCCAGTTTCCTTCTATTGCAATTTTGACTGTAGTACTTGTTGGTTTCGTTGCTAATACACTCCTGGAAATGGAAAAAAGAACACATTGACACCGGTGTGTCAGACCCACCATACTTGCTCCGGACACTGCGAGAGGGCTGTACAAGCAATGATCACACGCACGGCACAGCGGACACACCAGGAACCGCGGTGTTGGCCGTCGAATGGCGCTAGCTGCGCAGCATTTGTGCACCGCCGCCGTCAGTGTCAGCCAGTTTGCCGTGGCATACGGAGCTCCATCGCAGTCTTTAACACTGGTAGCATGCCGCGACAGCGTGGACGTGAACCGTATGTGCAGTTGACGGACTTTGAGCGAGGGCGTATAGTGGGCATGCGGGAGGCCGGGTGGACGTACCGCCGAATTGCTCAACACGTGGGGCGTGAGGTCTCCACAGTACATCGATGTTGTCGCCAGTGGTCGGCGGAAGGTGCACGTGCCCGTCGACCTGGGACCGGACCGCAGCGACGCACGGATGCACGCCAAGACCGTAGGATCCTACGCAGTGCCGTAGGGGACCGCACCGCCACTTCCCAGCGAATTAGGAACACTGTTGCTCCTGGGGTATCGGCGAGGACCATTCGCAACCGTCTCCATGAAGCTGGGCTACGGTCCCGCACACCGTTAGGCCGTCTTCCGCTCACGCCCCAACATCGTGCAGCCCGCCTCCAGTGGTGTCGCGACAGGCGTGAATGGAGGGACGAATGGAGACGTGTCGTCTTCAGCGATGAGAGTCGCTTCTGCCTTGGTGCCAATGATGGTCGTATGCGTGTTTGGCACCGTGCAGGTGAGCGCCACAATCAGGACTGCATACGACCGAGGCACACAGGGCCAACACCCGGCATCATGGTGTGGGGAGCGATCTCCTACACTGGCCGTACACCACTGGTGATCGTCGAGGGGACACTGAATAGTGCACGGTACATCCAAACCGTCATCGAACCCATCGTTCTACCATTCCTAGACCGGCAAGGGAACTTGCTGTTCCAACAGGACAATGCACGTCCGCATGTATCCCGTGCCACCCAACGTGCTCTAGAAGGTGTAAGTCAACTACCCTGGCCAGCAAGATCTCCGGATCTGTCCCCCATTGAGCATGTTTGGGACTGGATGAAGCGTCGTCTCACGCGGTCTGCACGTCCAGCACGAACGCTGGTCCAACTGAGGCGCCAGGTGGAAATGGCATGGCAAGCCGTTCCACAGGACTACATCCAGCATCTCTACGATCGTCTCCATGGGAGAATAGCAGCCTGCATTGCTGCGAAAGGTGGATATACACTGTACTAGTGCCGACATTGTGCATGCTCTGTTGCCTGTGTCTATGTGCCTGTGGTTCTGTCAGTGTGATCATGTGATGTATCTGACCCCAGGAATGTGTCAATAAAGTTTCCCCTTCCTGGGACAATGAATTCACGGTGTTCTTATTTCAATTTCCAGGAGTGTATATTCAAATACGCTCTGTGTATCTTTGGGAAATATGTTTGGACCCGGGGATCCTTCAAATTTATTATTGGTCCTTGGTAAATCAAAGTATGACCACTCTACACTGCCTTCTTCATCTGATTCAGCAGAATCAGTTGGCAACCGTAGCGTTCGCCGAATTATTCTTTGACGTATTTGACTATCTTCCTACGATTCTGCTTCACTTTCATTTTTTTGATATCCAATGTCTTCTTCCCAATCGTCCAAGTCGTCTGGAACGTCAGATAAGACGTCCGAGAATTCATCGCAAACAACTCCTATTGTCTCTCTCGTCCACCATGATGAAAGGACACAAGTACTTACAAAAACAAAACACTTGCTGACGTGTCTAACTTATTGTTACCTAAACGAAACACCAACAGAATGCAAAAGATACTAACGTGCTGTCGCCGGCCACTGAGAGATACTATGCAGACGACACGACTGTGGTGTCGCCGGCCACTGAGAGATACTATGCAGACGACACGACTGTGGTGTCGCCGGCCGCTGAGAGATACTATGCACACGACACGTGGTGTCGCCGGACGGCATAGTGTTAATGATCGTCTACTGCCTTTCTACTGGACGACAGCACAGAACACGATCAGTGTTTTGGTTGATACTCTATCGACGTACAACGTTTGCTACCGATTTGAGTATCTGACATCTGGAGGTTTGGGTGCTCTACGCTGTGATGAGTTGCAAATCAGTGACGAGGACTGCCTGCGTTCTGTCACAAACGCCGGACCCTGTCGTCACTAAGGACTCTCCGCCTCGGCTTCTCGCCACAGACTCTCCTCTCTGAATCTCCTCAGCGAGCGCATTGCGCTTCCAAATTACTCCATGTTGACTTCCAACAACGTATATCAACCAGTAGCAAGCAGCGATAAATTTCCATGCCAATCACATAAACGAACATTCCCAGCTTCTTTGCCTCCAGCTGACGGGCAGAAGCCTCTCTCCCGAAAGAGTTGCTTGCCGCCATAGAGGTGTCTCGTTGCGTTTTCTGACGTCACCATCTGATTTCCAATCACGATGCTCGCTTCTTGCGCGTTCGGGAAATAACTAGCCGTGAGAACCAAAACGAAAACAGAAAAATATTCTGTCTACGTGCGGGACATTCTATCGGCCACCCCGCTGTGCGCGTGCAGTAATTACTTGGAAACGGAATGAAGTATGTTTCGCAGGACAGAGCGGATCATGTTGTGCAAAGGAGCCAAGGTCAATTACTGCTAGTTATACAAAAACACACAACTTTATTGCTCAAACCAATGCACAGTTTTCTCTTTAAAATAACAAAGATCAGTTCACGTCCGAGGGCCCAAGTAACATCTCCAGAATAAGTTTAAATAATTGCTTTTAAAACACCAGGATTTAGAGTAACGGTTGAAGGCCTTACTTAAGTAAAATTACAGTATCTCCTCCGCTAAAGGCCGAATTAATATTTCAGATCAGCCAAGGAAATTCTTTAAAAGCCAAGCATTGACAAATTCCGGCTAAAGGCCACATTAAGGAAAATTGAAGTTAATTCTTCGGCTGAAAGCCCAATTAAAAAAGTTTCTTACATAATAAAAGAGAGAATTTAAAGGTAAGCCTTTACACAGTACAACAGAAAATAATCTTAAGACAACTTGAAGTATATTGTTGGCTGAAAGTGCAAGCAATTACTCAAGAATAATTGAAGACAACCTTACGATAAACATTTACAGAAAACAGGTGAAGGCCGTTTCAAGAATTCAAAATAAATAAAGAGAAACCTTACAGACAAGAATGCTAAAGCCACAGATTCTGAAACAAACACGGATGAAGGCCTAAATACAGATCAACAAGAATTGTAAACGAGATACGGCTGAAGGCCTAATGTTAAAGTTCGGCTCAAGGTCATATACTAAACATAAAACAAACTAATTTAATACACAGCTGAAGGGCTGGCACAGTAACTGCGACCAAATAAAATGACAATCACAAACAACAAACAGTGGTGCTCAGAAGTGTTCCAAGGGTCGGCCTGGAGAGGAAACTCTAACCACAGTTTAGGTGAGACAGACAGCCAAACATAACACTAAACAATCGGGTTGCAGCACGACCTACAGACGGCTGACGAACCAACCAACCGCCTAATCAATTCCCTTCTACCCAACCAACAGCACGACAACCAAAGGTACCAGCGAAGACGAGGATCGCAGCAGGATTAAGTGTTCATAATTAGCGTGTAAACACAGTCAAGGCAGAATAAACACTCAAAGAGAAAAAGAGAACAACACCAAGCTGTCGAACTACACGCTGTGCCGGATAGCATCAACACGGCGAGGAAAACACACAGCTGCTCAAATGGCTCTGAGCACTATGGGACTTAACATCTGAGGTCATCAGTCCCCTAGAACTTAGAACTACTTAAGCCTAACTAAGCTAAGGACATCATACACATCCATGCCCGAGGCAGGATTCGAAACTGCGACCGTAGCAGCAGCGCGGTTCCAGATTGAAGCGCCTAGAACCGCTCTGCCACACGGGCCGGCACACACTGCTGCAAAACTACGCTAATGACCAGGGCAGGTAACCGGAACGTCAACGGCTACAAGGCAGAAGATACCGCTGGTGCACTTCACTAATAAATTATAATCATTTCAAAGGTTAAACACCACACAGGGAGACGGCTTGCAAAATTTTGCCGACTCCAACACCATCACGTTGCTGCTTGCGGGGACAGCCCATGAGACAACAACCAGCGGTCAACGAAGAGATGTCACAACGGTCGAGCTTTCACGATAGGTCTACTGATTACTCAACTCCAGTATGCAGGTGCGGTGGGCGACGAACTTAGCAGTTCCCGCAGCTAGTGCCGCACAACTCCGACCGCGCGTGCACGCCGCCAGCGGCCCCTGCCTGAGCACACGCTACAGAGACTTCCTCGCTGCTCCTCCGTAACCGACCAACTCCACACACACAATGACACGGAAATATAACTGCCACACCAAAGAAGTTACAGCAGTACCAGTATCGATAAACGCTTCTACTGCCATTCATGGTGGCAAGTGAGTAATTCGTTCAGATAGTAACTGAGGGAGGAATAAGACGCCACTCGATGGTGACAAAATGCCCAAAAGGAAAAACGGCATTAACGGGAGCCGACCACGGCTCACGGAACTTTCACAATGGCTGTAGATGCGGATATCTGAAGCCAGGTGTTCGTCCATTCAGCCCACAGATGCCGAAAGAGTCTGAAAACAGTCGTCTTCTGGCATAAAACATTTTGGATGGCTCCTGCCCAGCACAGGGCGCGACCCCTGCGGCTTGCTGTACACACTGACAGGCTATTGGACGGACAGTGGAGCCTGCCGGCGCCGCCCTACCGCAGCCAGGTCCCGTTGGGCCAAGCTGCTGACTGTCTCCCCCCCTCTTACGGAAAGAGCCGCGCAACCTTCAACTGGTGTACGGACGGCCGGTGCTTCTGCGAACACCTTCCTGGCCGTCGCTTTCCGAAAACACCTCACGGTAACGCCCTTCCCCCTGCACATAGCAGCAGCAAGACACTCCCAGGGAATAATAGACAAACGAAGGAAGGATGCATAACCTCGTGATTAACCAGAGCAACTAAATACGAACCCTCTAACTGTGCAGTCACTGTTACACCAAAC
Source organism: Schistocerca nitens (assembly GCF_023898315.1). Taxonomy (NCBI): domain Eukaryota; kingdom Metazoa; phylum Arthropoda; class Insecta; order Orthoptera; family Acrididae; genus Schistocerca; species Schistocerca nitens. Next base: position 1,178,715,966 of record NC_064614.1, read on the forward strand.
ACACCTCATCACAATACTGATAAGCAACCCCGTAATGATCGCAATTATGAAAGAGCCGTAGTCCAAATGGACCTGCCATCTTTCAATTGGTTTTCCCATCAGGTTGTTTTGCAACATCAAATCATCTTTGAAAACTGCGTCTTGTTGCTCTAATATGATGTTCTAATCTGTGTCACCCTAAGACCAGAAAAGCACATTGTTTAATGCAAAACATGCGTCTAGTGTCTTCTTTCCATCTGTTAGCCTCATTCCACATTTCATCTGTGGGAGTGATCCTTCTGATCTTAGGAATCCTAATTATAGGAACTACGTTGTTGGTGATTGCAGCGCCATCTGTTTGTAGATTTTGTAACTACCATTTCGAAACTTGTATATAAAAATTTTATAGCTTTAATAATAAACATGCCATTTGTTACATTCTTCTATTGATCATTGTATTCATATTATCTAGTTTTAAAATCAGGGAGTCCTTTGTTGGACAAATTGTAAACGAACCTGACACCAGTGAAAGTACATGACAGTACAAGTATAAAGGTTCCAGTAATCATGGGTCCACAAACCAGACGGAGACTTTGTAAGTAGGCTGTTTGTTTTCTTATTGGCAACGTTACGTAGCGCTCTGTATGAAAATCACTGGCTGTGCTGTGTGCAGTCTGTGGCTAGTTTGCATTGTTGTCTGCCATTGTAGTGTTGGGCAGCTGGATGTGAACAGCACGTAGCGTTGCGCAGTTGGAGGTGAGCCGCCAGCAGTGGTGGATGTGGGGAGAGAGATGGCGGAGTTTTGAAATTTGTAATACTGGATATCATGAAGTGCTATATATATATTATGACTATTAATACATTTTGTTCTCTATCAAAATCTTTCATTTGCTAACTATGCCTATCAGTAGTTAGTGCCTTCAGTAGTTTGAATCTTTTATTTAGCTGGCAGTAGTGGCGCTCGCTGTATTGCAGTAGTTCGAGTAACGAAGATTTTTGGTGAGGTAAGTGATTTGTGAAAGGTATAGGTTAATGTTAGTCAGGGCCATTCTTTTTTAGGGATTTTTGAAAGTCAGATTGCGTTGCGCTAAAAATATTGTGTGTCAGTTTAAGCACAATCATGTATAATTGTTCAAAGGGGACGTTTCATAACTTAATCGAAACGTTTGCATTCCAAATAGATTTGTATTAGCTAGGACAATGTTTCGTACGGAACTCAGTGAAAACTCGTAACTACACATGCCCAATTACTTCCTCGATGACTCATATCTGAAGCTATGTTTATTACAACATTTTTCTTTCTATTATCATCTATTGTAGTAGATACGCACGGTATGAGATGACCTTCACTCTCAGCACCAGGCTGCACATCTGGGGTTAGGCTAGTTATCCTCAAGGTCACCCCCGGTCCCCTCCCAACCAGGGAAGCATGACACATGTGAGGTATACTCAACGTCACCCAGGGGAATCTCCATTCTACCACCACACCTAGGGAAATTGCATGAGGGATATTAATGCTATATTCAAGGTCACCCAAGGGATCCTCCATCGTACCAACACACTTAGGGTAATTGCACCGGATATATTCAAGGTTATAACGTAACTTGATACTGGTCACCTTGAATATACCTTGTACAATTGCCTAAGATGCTTAGGCAGGATGGGGGCTCCCATGGGTGATCTTGAATATAACTCACTTCGACTGCGAGGTGATTCCCTGGGTGGTGGTGGTGGGGGGGGGGGGGGGGGAGGATGGGAGTGGAGGGTGACCTTGAATTTTTTAACTACCCTCAGAGTATAACATGACACCAAATGAGTAGCGTGAGACCAGATGAATAACCAGATACTACTCAAGGTCAGGGTCATCTAGTGCACGCCCTGCATATCTACACTCCTGGAAATTGAAATAAGAACACCGTGAATTCATTGTCCCAGGAAGGGGAAACTTTATTGACACATTCCTGGGGTCAGATACATCACATGATCACACTGACAGAACCACAGGCACATAGACACAGGCAACAGAGCATGCACAATGTCGGCACTAGTACAGTGTATATCCACCTTTCGCAGCAATGCAGGCTGCTATTCTCCCATGGAGACGATCGTAGAGATGCTGGATGTAGTCCTGTGGAACGGCTTGCCATGCCATTTCCACCTGGCGCCTCAGCTGGACCAGCGTTCGTGCTGGACGTGCAGACCGCGTGAGACGACGCTTCATCCAGTCCCAAACATGCTCAATGGGGGACAGATCCGGAGATCCTGCTGGCCAGGGTAGTTGACTTACACCTTCTAGAGCACGTTGGGTGGCACGGGATACATGCGGACGTGCATTGTCCTGGTGGAACAGCAAGTTCCCTTGCCGGTCTAGGAATGGTAGAACGATGGGTTCGATGACGGTTTGGATGTACCGTGCACTATTCAGTGTCCCCTCGACGATCACCAGTGGTGTATGGCCAGTGTAGGAGATCGCTCCCCACACCATGATGCCGGGTGTTGGCCCTGTGTGCCTCGGTCGTATGCAGTCCTGATTGTGGCGCTCACCTGCACGGCGCCAAACACGCATACGACCATCATTGGCACCAAGGCAGAAGCGACTCTCATCACTGAAGACGACACGTCTCCATTCGTCCCTCCATTCACGCCTGTCGCGACACCACTGGAGGCGGGCTGCACGATGTTGGGGCGTGAGCGGAAGACGGCCTAACGGTGTGCGGGACCGTAGCCCAGCTTCATGGAGACGGTTGCGAATGGTCCTCGCCGATACCCCAGGAGCAACAGTGTCCCTAATTTGCTGGGAAGTGGCGGTGCGGTCCCCTACGGCACTGCGTAGGATCCTACGGTCTTGGCGTGCATCCGTGCGTCGCTGCGGTCCGGTCCCAGGTCGACGGGCACGTGCACCTTCCGCCGACCACTGGCGACAACATCGATGTACTGTGGAGACCTCACGCCCCACGTGTTGAGCAATTCGGCGGTACGTCCACCCGGCCTCCCGCATGCCCACTATACGCCCTCGCTCAAAGTCCGTCAACTGCACATACGGTTCACGTCCACGCTGTCGCGGCATGCTACCAGTGTTAAAGACTGCGATGGAGCTCCGTATGCCACGGCAAACTGGCTGACACTGACGGCGGCGGTGCACAAATGCTGCGCAGCTAGCCCCATTCGACGGCCAACACCGCGGGTCCTGGTGTGTCCGCTGTGCCGTGCGTGTGATCATTGCTTGTACAGCCCTCTCGCAGTGTCCGGAGCAAGTATGGTGGGTCTGACACACCGGTGTCAATGTGTTCTTTTTTCCATTTCCAGGAGTGTATTTACTTTCGGCCTTGTCAGTTTCCCGCATTAATTATGTTACACACTGTATATCTTTGTTTGTGATGTAACTGGCAACCTATCTTTACAAACAGTCTTTCACTCTACAGTGGACTGGGAACTGTATTGAAATTTCCACTCCAGACCGGTTCTCAAACCAGGAATCTCGTCTACCATACAAAAAGTTCACTTTGTCTGAGCACCACTCACGAACCGATATGGCACATGGTTTTTTTTTATCTGAAAGTAAGTTGCAAAAAAGTACACACTCCGGCTGTGGCTAAGACATTTCTTTATAGTACCCTGTGTTTAGGAACGAAAGTTGAACAAGGTACGTAGCAGAGCGCCTCTGGAGTTTAGAAAGTAGCAGAGTGATACAGGTACAACGAAAGTTACAAAAAGGAGTGAAGTGTTCTTCCTGGGTAGCTCAATCAGGTAATAGCACAGTTGACCAAAGACAAGAGTGAGAGTCTGACTGCTGCTGTGGCAAACAGTTTTACTCTGACTAGAAGGCACTGTTGACGTAGGGAAAGAAGATTAGAATTTAACATCTAGCGAACAGTGAGAGCCATCAAGGACTGAACACACCGTCAGACTGGAAATGAAATCGATCGTATTCTATTGAAGGAACCATCCCGACATTTTCTCTCAACGTTTCAGAGACACCACAGAAAACCTAATTCTGGATGACCCAATGAGGATTTTAACTTACTCCTCCCAAAAGGGAGTCAAGTGCATGCTACGTTCCGATTGACTATACATCTGAGAGCAGTAGTAAGAAACACACAGAAGTTTAAGAAGTGAGCTGGACAGAAAAAAATATTACCTTGGCGAGGACGCTAACGGCGAAAGGAAGCATCTCTGGCGTGTTGGAGGTCAATGTGTATGCAATGGATTTCTTGAGGTTGTCAAAAATCACACGACCCTCCTCCACGCCTGTGACGATGGTAGCGAAGTTGTCATCAAGCAAAATCATGTCTGCTGCCTGGTGAGACAGAAAATAATTTTCTTTTTACGAGCTTATTCCGGCACATATTAGTATCTAAGTCTAAAGTAAACTCTATTTTCTCTTAATTGATATAGATACAGTAAGTACGAAGAACTCGAGCAAGGAATAAGTTTCGGACAGCAGCAAAAAATGTTTATCTTGAGAACAATGATAAAATTAACGTTTTCTTCCTCATACTTACCATCTGTTTCTTTACTATCTTTTTGTTTTAAATAATTACTTGAAATATTATCCCAAGATTGATGTCAGTAATTGTGGATCAGACAGAAGGATTATCTGTCTTCATGAATGTAACTACCTTCTCGCACTAATAACTGATTCCGAATACGGATTTAATTTCATATAAGAATTGTTTTTAAGAGCTTTCACATTTTGCGGTAAAGTAATTTCTTCAATTTTAACTAACATGAATTACCATCAACAAAAGTTTTTCAATATATAACTATCGATTCTGAAAATACATATTAACTTCTTAATTTTGTTTTTATATTTTCGTAAACATGACCTGTAGCATTTCGATTCCTGACGACACATCTGTGGTACATCAGTTTTCATTAAGAAATTCTATTGTTTTATGTTACTCAACTAATATTAATTCATTTCAGTAGTGTAGTAAACGGAAAAATTCCCATGAACGACGAGATCTTCGGAATAAGTGGGAATTTAAGTATCTTTGTTTTGAATCAAATTATCTGTTTAAAATGTATTAATGGTACTGGTGTGCAATTTTATAGACCAACAATCGTAATTACGAACAATACAAATCAAAATATTAAGATTATTAATTACAATTAACCACTCTTAATTATCATATAGTGAGTAATTTGGTTAATGTTGTATAAAACTGGTACACCATTAACATTATTATATTTTAAGCAGATTACTGTATTTCATGGTTCACAGTAAAAGTACTTTGTTTCATACTTTTCTTGGAAATTTTGATATTCACAAATAATTTTTCGTTTACTGCTACCACGACGTCGGGAGTCCAGTTCCCAAGACTGCACCCAGTATCCGATATCACCGCCTTCTTGATGTTCAGAAGACTGTTCACCGCCTGTCCATATCCTGATATCCAGTTTAATTTGCTTTGCATTTCATGGGTGGAATGAACCAGCAATAGCAGGTTGTCGGCTTACACTGTATACCAGAAAGTGATGTCCCACAGTGTGATGCCAGATAGCCTGAGGTTTACACCACCGAGGACTGGCTCACGCATGATTGCATAAAGGTAGGCAGAAAGGGGGCAATTTTGTCATAGAGACCGCTCAATGAGTATTGGGCCCACCGTACATCTGTTGGCCTGGCTCTGAGAGCTGGCAGCTCCCAAAAGGGTCCACAGGATCTTGATGAGGCTTTGAGGAAATACCATCTGATCCATCTCTTAACAGGAGGAAGTTATGGTGCATCCTACTGAAGGGCTGATCGAAATCTATGGGGACGATGGGCGCTTTCATGGAGCACACCGAGGCGATCACTATTAAGTTCCTGTAGTTGCGGGTAGCCATTTATGTGGTGCCATCTCCCCTCTACGACGTCCGATTTGGTATGAGTATCAACGGCAACGTCGTCTTAATGCAGCTTGCCAAGAGTCTGGCGAACATCTTACAGTCGGAGTTCAACATTGTAAGTGGCCAATAGTCATTGACTGATTGCCTGCCTGTTGGCTTCTGAACCAGTACCTCAAGTCCTTAAACAAAAGTAGGTGGTACACTGCAGTCCAGGGGCACGAGTCTGCCGAACATTGAAATCCACTGGGGCGTCATGAAGCAATGAAAGGTCTGGTAAAACTCGATTGGTAATCCATCAGGCCCTCAACATTTATTAACTGCACCCTGGTCAAAGAGTCCCACGCCTCTTCAAGCGAGATTTCCTTCGTTAATGAAGTCACTGTCGGCCTGTCAATAGTGTGTGTCACTTACTGTAACACTTCCACAGTGGCTTCATCTTCTATGGTTCTTTCCCAATAAAGATGACGAAAATGATCCTGTATGCCTTTCACAATGGTTGCTTGTGTTGTATAGAAGCGACCAACTCGCGCTGTAAGGCATGTGATTAACCAGCAGCGATGTTAGGGCATGTCCACCACGATGTGGTGCATAAGTGGGTACCCCTGTGACCGTTCGGTTGTGTCGCCGCGAGCGAACTTAGGCGCCTTGTAAACAGCATTTTGTCTATATAGTATGTGAGCCCCGATGCGGTGTCGGTTTCGTCGTCTGTCCGGTGATGGGAGTAAAGTGTTGTATGTTCCTGAGCAATGCACAGTAAAAATCCAGGATCTGTCGGTGACACGCAGCCGTGTCCTTCGCAAATGGCACAAGTGTCTTGCAGATTGCTAGTTTGGCGCAGAGGAGCAACCGCGCCAAAGTAGAGAGGCATCGGGAGTGACGTTGTTAACTGTTGGCCCAAAATGTAGCGACGTGCTGACGGCAGTCCATGTCCTGTAGGTGAGACACTGTGTTCAAAAATGGTTCAAATGGCTCTGAGCACTATGGGACTCAACTGCTGAGGTCATTAGTCCCCTAGAACTTAGAACTAGTTAAACCTAACTAACCTAAGGACATCACACACATCCATGCCCGAGGCAGGATTCGAACCTGCGACCGTAGCGGTCTCGCGGTTCCAGACTGCAGCGCCAGAACCGCGCGGCCACTTCGGCCGGCGAGACACTGTGTTCAAACCGTCCTAGGAAAAAGGGGGCAACTTAGAATATTTACATTATAATTACAATCAATTATATACAGTCAGAAATGAATACGCTATTACAGATTAAATATAGTTCTGCAATGAATCTTGTTGTTGTTGTGGTATGCAGTCCTGAGACTGGTTTGATGCAGCTCTCCATGCTACTCTATCCTGTGCAAGCTTCTTCATCTCCCAGTACCTAGTGCAACCTACATCATTCTGAATCTGCTTAGTGTATTCATCTCTTGGTCTCCCTCTACGATTTTTACCCTCCACGCTGCCCTCCAATGCTAAATTTGTGATCCCTTGATGCCTCAAAACATGTCCTACCAACCGATCCCTTCTTCTAGTCAAGTTGTGCCACAAACTTCTCTTCCCCCAATCCTATTCAATACCTCCTCATTAGTTACGTGATCTACCCACCTTATCTTCAGCATTCTTCTGTAGCACCACATTTCGAAAGCTTCTATTCTCTTCTTGTCCAAACTATTTATCGTCCATGTTTCACTTCCATACATGGCTACACTCCATACAAATACTTTCAGAAACGACTTCCTAACACTTAAATCTATACTCGATGTTAACAAATTTCTCTTCTTCAGAAGCGATTTCCTTGCCATTGCCAGTCTACATTTGATATCCTCTCTACTTCGACCATCATCAATTATTTTACTCCCTAAATAGCAAAACTCCTTTACTACTTTAAGCGTCTCATTTCCTAATCTAATCCCCTCAGCATCACCCGATTTAATTTGACTACATTCCATTATCCTCGTTTTGCTTTTGTTGATGTTCATCTTATATCCTCCTTTCAAGACACTGTCCATTCCGTTCAACTGCTCTTCCAAGTCCTTTGCTGTCTCTGACAGAATTACAATCTTACTTATTCATAATCAGAAGTACAGTACAAGGCATCAACGAATATTATACATCGAAAAAATTTGGATGTTGCAGAAGGTATTTCCCCTGCATTTTCGGTGTTACACAAGCTGAAGATTAGTATTGGAGTGGGATTCGAACCCAGGTTTCCTACTTACTAGGCAGATGTGCTGACCACTACGCCATCCAGACACAGTGGTCACAGGAACTGGACGGACTACCCTAGCATGCCTCCTGTCTGACCCAAATTCTCAAGTGATACCATTCACTCCTGATGCTGTGCTCCTTCTCACTAGCCTCATTACTTGCGGCATTTCGCCGATTCTTGTAAGAGTTCGGGCCTGTTGTGCATCTGCTCTGAAGGGACCATTGGCTGCCATCAAAACTGGAAATTTTTGCTAAGGACTATGGGACCAAGCTGCTGAGGTTATCGGTCCCTAGGCTTACGTACTACTTAATCTAACTTAAACTAACGTACGCTAAGGACAACACACACACCCATGCCCGACGGAGGACTCGAACCTCCGACGGAGGAAGCTGCGCACACCGTGACAAGACGCCTCAGTTCGCACGGCTAACCCGCGCGGCCGGCTGCCATCACCTGAATTTTATATGTGGTGTCTGTTCTTTCGGACATTTGCCGGTCTAGCACAAATTTTCAACTTGGCCCATTGATATAAATAAATGCCCACTGTTAATTCGTTTTTGTCTTGATTCAGAGTGGCTGGAGGATCAAAATTGCGTTTGCTGTTTTGGACATGTCCAAAATAACTAACAACACGTATATAAATAATTATGATTCGGCAAGCTCTTATTTGGAGGTGTGATGGTACTTAATGTTGGAGTACAATGGGCAGCTGACGTACTTTGTTGAGGACTGGATACCTCATAACTTAGATCCATTTTTTTGCCACATGTTTTCCTTAACACATTTCTCATTGTCTTTGAGAGTTGCTTTCCATTAGACTGGTCTAAATGGGGTACTAGGAATAGTAGTCAGCCTGGTGGCTGACTAGTGGAATAAGGATATCATGTAGAACAAAGCGGGAATTATTAGACCGCTCAGCTAATCCCGCGCGACTGCTAGGAAGGCAAAGAGTATGTGGTATGCAAATAGAATAGATAAGTCACAGGGTAAAATTAAAATCATGTGGTCAGTTGTGAGGGAAGTGTCTGGTCAGCAGCACAAGATCGACGATATAAAGTCAGTTCGTAGTAAAAACATTTCTGTTGCTGATAAATCGGATATATGAACGGTATTTAACAATCACTTTCTGAGCATTGCTGGAGAATTAAATAAAAATTTAGTTTCTACATATAACTCTCGTGGCAAATGCCTTTCCGCGATTGATGTCTGAAATACTCCTATGTGATACAGACAAGGGGGAGACTGAGTCAATAATTAAATCACTGAAGACTAAGGAGTCTCATGGATACGAAGGAGTGCCCTGCAGATTATTAAAGTACTGTGCTGCACATGTTAGCCCTTTACTTAGCCATATTTGTAATTTTTCCTTTAGGAGTGGTCAGTTTCCTGAACGATTAAAGTACTCAGTAGTAAAACTGAGCCGGCCGGTGTGGCCGAGCGGTTCTAGGCGCTTTAGTCCGGAACCGCGCGACTGCTATGGTCGCAGGTTCGAATCCTGCCTCGGGCATGGATGTGTGTGATGTCCTTAGGTTAGTTAGGTTTAAGTAGTTCTAAGTTATAGGGGACTGATGACCTTAGATATTAAGTCCCATAGTGCTCAGAGCCATTTGAACCATTTTTGAAGTAAAGCCGCTTTATGAAATGAGGGAAAGGGAAACGTAGATTTAGACCTGTTTCTATGCCTTAACTGTTTGCTAAAGTTATTGAAAAGGCGGTGTATGTAAGGATAATTGATCATTTTATATCACACGATTTGCCATTAAATGTACAGTTCGGCTTTAGAAGTCGTTTAACAACTCAAAATGCTATATTTTCTTTTCTCTGTGAGGTACTGGATGGGTTAAACAAAAGGTTTCAAACGCTAGGCAATTTTTTTGATTTAACTAAGGCGTTTGATTGTGTTGATCACAAAATATTGCTCCGGAAGTTGAACCATTACAGAATACGGGGAGTAGCTCACGATTGGTTCACCTCTTACTTTAACAACAGACAGCAAAAGGTCATTATTCACAGTGTTGAGAATAACAGTGATGTGGGGTCTGAGTGGCGTACGGTCAAGTGTGTGTGTGTGTGTGGGGGGGGGGGGGGGGGGGGATGCCCCAGCGCTCTGTGTTGGGGCCACTCCTGTTCCTTAGTTATATAAATGATATGCCCTCTAGTATTATGGGTAACTCTAAAACATATGTTTCCTGATGACGTTAGCTTGGTAGTAAAGGATGCGTGCAAAATTTGCTCGGTTTCAAATAGTACAGTTCATGGCATAAGTTCATGGCTTGTGGAAAATAAACTACGCTAAATCACAGTAAGACTCAGTTTTTACAGTTTATAACACACAATTCACCAAAACCCGACGTTTTAATTTCACAGAATGGGCATTTGATTAGTGAAACTGAACAGTTCAAATTTCTAGGTGTTCAGATAGATAGTAAACTGTCGTGGAAAGCTCACGTTGAGGATCATTTTCAAAGACTTAATACTGCCATTTTTACTATTCGTACGGTATCTGAAGTGAGTGATCGTTCGACACGAAAATTAATCTACTTTGCTTATTTTCATTCGTTTATGTCGTATGGTATTATATTTTGGGGTAACTCTTCCCATTCTAAAAGCATATTTTTGGCTCAGAAACGGGCGGTTCGGGCAATAACTGGTGTAAGTTCACGAATCTCTTCGCGACCCCTGTTCACGAGTCTGTTTATTTTGACATTAGCATCTCAATATATATATTCCTTCCTGTCATTTGTTGTTAACAGTATTAGCTTATTCTCAAGAATAAGCAGCTTTCACTCAGTTAATACTCGGCAGAAATGAAACCTGCATTTGGATCGGACTTCCTTAACTCTTGTGCAGAAAGGTGTGCAGTATACTGCTGCATCCATTTTCAATAGGCTACCACTCGAATTCAAAAATCTTAGGAGTAATTCACGCGCTTTCAAATCTAAACTGAAGCGTTTCCTCATGGGTCACTCCATCTATTCTGTCGAGGAGTTCCTTGAAAAATTAAGTTGATTCTTGATGTATTGTAATTCTTCAAGCTTTCCCGCTGAGGCGTTGTCATGTTGATTAATCGAGTTTCTGCCGGTTATTCGCGTCTTTCCTGCACGATATTTCAACTGCGCGACTCGCAGTCTTCTTCAGGTGTTCTCTGATACTGATTCCAGTGTGTAACGAGTCCGGTATTTATGCCTACGTTGTGCTAGGCGTTCCCTCTGCCGTCCGCTCCGCGTCTGGCGCTCTGTCCGTGGTGTGCGCCGACCAATAGCAACGGCTGTAGCATTTTCCTCTAGCCGCGGCTCTTCCGAACGCTGTACGCGTACTTTGTGGTTAATATCCATTGTCAATATAGCTGAGTTAAGTTCTGAATGGCCTCCACGCTGTGCTAGACGTTTTATGTTCCGATTGTCGTCGTTTTAGTCCTCCTGTGAATTAGGACGTTATGTTACCGTGGTGTGTCGTGTTAGGCGTTCCGTCCGTAGTTCTTGCCCCCCAGGAGCGGCTTTAGCGTCATTTTCAGACCGATTGTGTTCAAATCGTGGCTCGAGACTAGTAAGACCGTCCTCCGATACTTTGTTGTCTGAGGTGCCATTTCATGTACGTCCTTAGTTACATGTACTGGGCTGTCATCTCTAATTCCATCCTTATTCTTGTGTCCCTTGGGGTCAGGATGTTGTCTTCAGAAGATCGAGTGCTTGTTGTATTAAAATACTAAAACCCCGCCTCGATTGCGAAAAAAGTATCTAGTGTAAAGTGTTAACCCAGGTTTCGGCGTCGATAACTACACCTTCTTCAGAACAACAAGAAAACCCACAAGTGCCTAAGAAGATCTTTGTCAATGATTAAAAGAACACCATAGCTCTACACTTATAAACGAAAAAGAAAAGGAAAACACAGACAGTACATATGTACAAAGACAAAACCATTACTTAACTTAATGGTGTACGCTTCACCTCACACCGGCCTATGTTCGATGGGCCATGACCCGCCATAAACTGCAGCTACAAACGGTCGCTCACTTACAAGCCTGACCCGCTATGTATGCACATTCGCAAGACAAGGGAAGTTACTTGAATGCGCATGCGCATACGAATACGAGAAAGTTTATACATGGGTCGGGGCTAAATAGCTAAATAGCTTGCGCATGTGCATACATAGCGGGTCAGGCTTGTAAGTGAGCGACCGTTTGTAGCTGCAGTTTATGGCGGGTCATGGCCCATCGAACATAGGCCGGTGTGAGGTGGAGCGTACACCATTTAGTTAAGTAGTGGTTTTGTCTTTATAGATATGTACTGTTTGTGTTTTCCTTTTCTTTGTCGTTTATAAGTGTATAGCTTTGGTGTTCTTTTAATCATTGACAATGGTCTTCTTAGGCACTTGTGGGTTTTATTGTTGTTCTGAAGAATGTGTAGTTATCTACGCCGAAACCTGGGTTGATACTTAACACTAGGTACTTTTTTCGCAATCGAGGCGGGTTTTTAGTTTTTTAACATATTAACCAACGATTGCTGGCGCGCTGCGATGTTGAAGGTTCTTAAGCTTGTTGTAATGTTGATTGCGTTTACTTAAACTTATGGACTGACTTTTTTCGGTTTCATAAACATTTTATTTTTCTCTGTTTTTACTTTTATGTTGTAATTTCATGTACTGACGCGTTCCATGACCTTGGAGATTTACTCCTCAATTTGGTCCTACGAAACTTGACGTGTAAATAAATACATAAAGAGAAGATATTTGGGGAACTTTTGGATACCACCTAACGTGTATTCCACACTGTCTGAGCAAGTGCTAATTAAGCTGCACGTGTAGAGGGCGCACAGACATCTACTTGGTACGCCTGGCGTTCGTTTCTAGGGCTGGGCTGGCTGCGGTGCTGTCACCTGCCTGCTTGGCGACGTCTGAGCCGGTGATGCCCATGGCGACGCCGATGTCGGCCTGCTTGAGCGCGGGCGCGTCGTTGACGCCGTCCCCGGTGACGGCCACGATGTAGCCCAGGCGCTGGCAGCTCTCCACGATGCTCAGCTTCTGCGTGGGCGACGTGCGCGCGAACACGAACTCGTCGTACGTGCTCAGGATGTTGTCCAGCTCCTCCGACGACCTGTGCGCCACGGCACACTGTCATGACGTATGCCCATCACATTCTCACAAATCTTGCAAACTAGAGAAAACTGAAACGCACCTTCAAGCAATAGCATAAAATGTATGAATTTTTAATCATACACATTGACGGAAACAGATGTCACTAGTTCGATTACAAAATTTAAAAAAAAATGCATCTAACAATGAATCATAGCATAATTGACCGTATCCGTCGTGTATCCGAAAAATAAATATTTTAAATGTGAACCAACTCTGTTTTTATCGAACGATGTAAGAGCACCATTACTGAATCAGTTACATTTTCTTGATGATGTTGTTGTGGTCTTCAGTCCTAAGACTGGTTTGATGGAGCTCTCCATGCTACCCTATCCTGTGCAAGCTTCTTCATCTCCCAGTACTTACTGCATCCTACATCATTCTGAATCTGCTTAGTTTATTCATCTCTTGTCCTCTCTCTACGATTTTAACCCTCCATACTGCCCTCCAATACTAAATTGGTGATCCCTTGATCCCTCAGAACATGACCTACCAACCGATCCCTTCTTCTAGTCAAGTTGTGCCACAAACTCCTCTTCTCCCCAGTTCTATTCAATACCTCCTCATTAGTTATGTGATCTACCATCCAGTCTTCAGCATTCTTCTGTATCACCACATTTCGAAAGCATGTGTTCTCTTCTTGTCTAAACTATTGATCGTCCATGTCTCACTTCCATACATGGCTGCACTCCACACAAATACTTTCAGAATCGTATTGCTAACACTTAAATCTATATTCGATGTTAACATATTTCTCTTCTTCAGAAACGCTTTCCTTGCCATTGCCAGTCTACATATTATATCCTCTCTACTTCGACCATCATCAGTTATTTGCTCCCCAAATAGCAAAACTCCTTTACTACTTTAAGTATCTCATTTCCTAATCTAATTCCCTGCGCATCACCCGACTTAATTCGACTACATTCCATTATCCTCGTTTTGCTTTTCTTGATGTTCATCTTATATCCTCCTTTCAAGACACTGTCCTTTGCTGTTTCTGACAGAATTACAATATCATCGGCGAACCTCAAAGTTTTTATTACTTCTCCATGGATTTTAATACCTACTCCGAATTTTTCTTTTGTTTCCTTTACTGATTGATCAATACGCAGATTGAATAACATAGGGGATAGGCTATAACCCTGTCTCACTCCCTTCCCAACCACTGCTTCCCTTTCATGCCCCTCGACTCTTATAACTGCCATCTGATTTCTGTACAAATTGTAAATAGCCTTTCGCCCCCTGTATTTTACCCCTGCCACCTTTAGAATTTGAAAGAGAGTATTCCATTCAACATTGTCAAAAGCTTTCTCTAAGTCTACAAATGCTAGACATGTATGTTTGCCTTAACTGATCTTCCCCGCGGTCAGCTTCTAATAGTTTTTCCATTCGTATAACCATGTATTCACCTGACCGAAAGTCTTGTTCCTCCTGCCACCGAACTTCACTAATTCCCACCATATCTAACTTTAACCTATCCATTTCCCTTTTTACATTTTCTAACCTACCTGCCCGATTAAGGGATCTGACATTCCACGCTCCGATCTGTAGAACGCCAGTTTTGATATCACAAGTATATTTTCTTTGAATTTTTATACACATCAAAAAAAGTTTTGCGTCACCCCTGTTCCTAGAACTCCTGAAGATAGACGTTGACTTTGGATATTTTATCACATACACAGTCCCTTTGACTGTTCAGAGATGTCACTAAACCTGCCCAAAGATGTACACACCGTGCATGAGCAGCGCCTATTAGACGGAGGGGTCCGACAGCCTATTAGTTACAGTCAACAGACAACACGTCGGAGAGAGAATGCTGATCCAGGAGAATCAGATTTGGGCAACGAAACGGGGAAGATCCCAGTAAATGATACAATCAAAAATCTTGAGTTTTCAGGAACGAAGGAAAACTTTCAGAGGGTAAGTACATGGAACGGAAAGGACGGGCTTTTTGGTGTTTGAAGAACAGAATGAAATGGACATTTTATCATTACTGCAGTTGCTAAGTTTTACAATCTGCTTGAAAAAAATAAGTGAAAAATCTTAGAATAAGGTCTTTTTTCTTGAGAAAGCAACAAATATGCATGGTAAAGTTATGTATTTAGCAGAGTTTTTAGTTGTTTCGTTTTTAACTCATACATTACCACAGTATTGTCACACTAATCAAAGTACCAGAATGGTTTCTTGACGATCAGCAGTGCGAAAATCAGTAGCAGGAGCAGTACTGCGTACAGGATATTTCATCAGATCATCATAGGAATACCTGCATTCATAAGGAACATAATGAAGTAAACGTTTAATGCCTTACACTTCGTTCCTGTTAGTAGCCACTCGTCCAGTGTACGCCCTTCAAAATTAAAAACAACAGACACTTCCGGAAATAAAAGATCAATTGTATGCTTTTGTAATCCCTTGTATTCAGAACCCACCACACAATGTTTAGAATACATAAAGGAACATGGATGGAGCCTGGCTATCAGGAATAACAACAGTTGAACATCAAAAAGCGAAACGGAACACGTAGTGCATTAGGCATTTTACAGATGGCACGCGAAGATGATCACCATTGAATGGGAATTATTGCAGTAGCAAAGCACTTTCAAAAATGTCGCCGCTGTAAGGAAGTCGCAAAAAGACATTTACAATGTGTGGAACGAAGCTGTTGTCAATCAGAAGATGTATCTATCTGTATAGAATCTGGTACAATTCTTAACTCATGTTCTTAAAATTTGAAGTAAGGCCGTTTCAAAAATGACAGTATCAAATATTGTTGCTATCCCGTTGCATCTCGAAATCCTCACGATCGCCAAGCGAAAGAAATGGCGCTTGCAATCGGGAGACATTACTAAACTGTTCGAAGTAATTGTGGTGAACGCCTACAGCGAAACCCGGTCGGGACGAAGTGGCTGTTCTGAAATCTCACAGAATGAGGCTGAAATGATTGCGCTCAGTAGTTTTAAAGATGAACTGGCGCCACTCTCCAGTAAACATATGGCCTCCAAAAAAATAGTGTCGTTGTGAAACTGGTGGTTGGGGAAACGGTTAGATCTTGAAACGTCCCCTTTGAAAAATTATGTGTGACTGTGCTGGTAAACTTTTACGTTATTTGATGTTCAAACAGCTGAGCAAAACTGAACGTACTCAAACAGTTTTCTCTTTACTTATTCTGATCATCACTAAACTGACACAATATTTTTAGCGCAACGCAATCTGACTTTCAATAATCCCTACAAAATAATGGCCCTGACTAACAATAACCTATACCTTTCATGAATCACTTACCGCACAAAAATCTTCGTTACTCGAACTACTGCAATACAGCGAGCGCCAATATTGCCAGCTAAATAAAAAATTCTAACTGCTGAAGGCACTACTGATAGGCATAGTTAGGAAATGAAAGATTTTGATAGAGAACAAACAATGTATTTACCTTAATAGTGTTCAATAGTCATCATATATATATCTATCAATTCATGACATACATCTTTACAAATTTACTCTTTCTGATGGACACACGTCCAGATCATCCGCTCTTAAAATTCTGCCATATCTCTCCCCGCATCCACCACTGCTGGCGGCTCGCCTCCAACTACGCAACGCTACGCGCTGTTCACATCCAACTGCCCAACACTACAATAGCAAATATTCTAACAATGCCAACCAGCCACAGACTGCACACAGCGCAGTCAGTGATTTTCATACAAAGCGCCACGTGGCGTTACCAACATAAAAACCTAAACAGCCTACTTACAATCTTATCTGCAGGGCCATGTAAACTGACCGCTTCCCTTATGTCCTAGTGATTTCCTACGCTGGTGCAGCCTCAAAACCGTTGGAATAGAGGACTTTCCTTCATTCATGTACAACAAATGACCTAGAGAACCCTCGATTCATACTTAAATCTTCTTTTTCACGTTTCTTGCCACCTTGAGCAAATTATCATCTGCTCTAAAACTTACAGCAACCGAAACCTGTTTACCGACTTCGGCCCTCTGTAAGTCGGAAATTATTATTATAAAATTTATTTTTCCTTTGGAATTTCTTTACCGATTTAATTCACAACTGATTTTTTTATGTGATTTGAAATAAAATTCCAGTGTACGTTATGAATACAGTAACGGTTTCAGAATGAGATTTTCACTCTGCAGTCCGCAGCTTGTGGTCGTGCGGTAGCGTTCTCGCTTCCCACGCCCGGGTTCGATTCCCGGCGGGGTCAGGGATTTTCTCTGCCTCGTGATGACTGCGTGTTGTGTGATGTCCTTAGGTTAGTTAGGTTTAAGTAGTTCTAAGTTCTAGGGGACTGATGACCATAGATGTTAAGTCCCATAGTGCTCAGAGCCATTTGAACAATTTTTTCACTCTGCAGCGGAGTGTGCGCTGATATGAAACTTCCTGGCAGATTAAAACTGTGTGCCGGACCGAGACTCGAACACGGGACGAGTCCCGAGTTCGTGTCTCGGTCCGGCACACAGTTTTAATCTGCCAGGAAGTTTCACAGTAGCGGTTTTGTTCAAAAAAACTGATTAAACAGTTTATTATTTCGAAGGTAATCTCCGTAACTGTGGTAGATTTATTCCACCGTGGGACAAGCAGATCAGTCCTTTCACGGAAAAATGTTTTTGATTGCCTTCGGTACCGTGACTGTACCCGAACCCAGGAGTGCAGCTCTTGGTCTGAAGCAAGTCGGCTGCGACCAATGTCTTTCTTCGGTGTTCAGAAAATATGGATATCGCATGAGGAGAGATAGAGACTGTATGCAGAGTGGTAAACGGCTTCCAAGCATGGCCCCTGTAGCATTGTCGAAACAACCTTTGCCAGACGTGGATGGGCATTATTCTGCAACACAATGATACTGTCTGTTAGAATCCCTGGATATGTGGACTTAATGGTGCGCTTCACTTCTTGCACAGAGTGCAGTGTTCGCTATTCGTTAATTGTGGCGCCGTGTTCCAGAAATTCAATGAGCAGTGGGTCCTTTCAGTCAAAGCAATAGGCCATCGTCACTTTCCCAGAGTTGGCGTCCTTATTGTTTCGACTACGCTACAAAAGTTTCGCTGGGAAGGCTCTGTATATACTCTGTTCCATACAGGCCCGATCTCTCCCCATACGATTTTTTTTTTTTTTTTTTGAGCTCTTAAGAAAGACATTCGTGGCCGTCAATTTGCTTCGGACGAGGAGGTGCAAGCTTGCGTACGATCATGTTTCTGTAGGCAACTGCAAACGGGTTTCCATGAAAGCAATGGCCATCTTGTCTCAAAGTGGAATAAATGTATTAACAGTTATGGCGTTTACTTTTCAAATAATAAACAGTTGACTTACTTTCCACCTGTTTCGTTCTCATTTGACTGCCCCTTTTACTTACTGATTACTCTTCGACTTATCCTTTGTCGTCAACTCATCCTTCGTTCCTGCAACTGTGCATTCGCCACAGCCAGTGATGTTCTTGGGAGGTTGTTACAGTGTATTCGATGGTCCATACTTGATTGGACTGAGTATTATGCTGCCATTTGTCTTCCCATTTAGCCGGCCGCGGTGGTCTCGCGGTTCTAGGCGCGCAGTCCGGAACCGTGCGACTGCTACGGTCGCAGGTTCGAATCCTGCCTCGGGCATGGATGTGTGTGATGTCTTTAGGTTAGTTAGGTTTAAGTAGTTCTAAGTTCTAGGGGACTGATGACCACAGCAGTTGAGTCCCATAGTGCTCAGAGCCATTTGAACCATATTCCCATTTCTTCATTATGTGACGTCAAATGTGTTTCCTTAAGTCAGGGAGTGGAATATATTATCCTAGCGTTTCCATCCTCGTTGCTTCTTTCGCTAGTTTTTCAACTCATTACGTGGAATGCTCATGTGCCTTAGCGCCCAGAGAAAACTTGTGGATATCCCTGTGCTATGGAGGGCATAATTTGGTAATGTATGGTAGAGACCAGTGGATGCTTTGTCTAGCACCTGTGTGTTGTTTGTAAAACACTCAGCCGGCTGGAGTGGCCGTGCGGTTCTAGGTGCTACAGTCTGAAGCCGAGCGACCGCTACGGTCGCAGGTTCGAATCCTGCCTCAGGCATGGATGTGTGTGATGTCCTTAGGTCAGTTAGGTTTAATTAGTTCTAAGTTCTAGGCGATTGATGACCTGAGAAGTTAAGTAGCATAGTGCTCAGAGCCATTTGAACCATTTAAACCATTAAAACACTCAAAACTTCGCTGCGTATAATGAAATTCTATCGAAGGAAAGTCATTATGTTTTGCAGTGCTCTATGGATGACTGTTCACTTAAATGGTTTAAATGGCTCTAAGCATTATGGGACTTAACATCTGAGGTCATCAGTCCCCTAGAACTTAGAACTACTTAAACCTAACTAACCTAAGGACACCACACACATCCATGCCCGAGGCAGGATTCGAACCTGTGACCGTAGCGGTCGCGCGGTTCTAGACTGAAGCGCCTAGAACCGCTCGGCCACACCGGCCGGCGGCTGTTAACTCAACAGTACAAATTTTGCATGACATACGCATAACCAACTCGTTTATTATCTATGCATCCGTCGGTGTAAAGGAAATTCAAATATGAATATTCTCGGATGACTGAATAAACTGCACAGCGATGAAAGTTGGGAGCTACGTTGTATATGGTCTTTGGTATCGTACCATTAGTCCATTGTCATTGCTAGTTGATGAACATACAATGTACGTGTTTGTGAGTGGGAGTTCTGCAAACAGATAATCCGAGGAAGTTAAAAACGTCGGAGGTCTTGCAGCCGTGACTGTTGCTAGCCGCTCTGTTCGAAGGCCATTCACGAGGAAGCGGGTCACTGGATTGCGTAGTAAAACAGGATTTGCGTTTGGCTAGTCGTGACTGCGTAGTTAAATGAATTTTGTCGCTATGATATTTTTGCTGGTGGTCTTCCCCCGTCTACAAGACGACTACAGACTCGGCTCGTTCTGGAATCAGCAGTTGTCAACTGGACGCCATCATGGTGGACAGGGTCTAATAGTTTACGAAAACGCCGCCCACAGAATCGCGGTTTGGGGAACTCTAGGTGCTCGGTTCCTAATTGAATTAGCAAAATGGGGTAATAAGTTTTTGATTTAACCCAGACCAGCGGCCATTTGTACAGCCATTCGACCGTGTTATTGTACCTATTTTACAGTGTATTAAGCGTCCGGCCCCGGTAGCTGAGTGGTCAGCGCGACCCAGTGTCAGTCCAAAGGACCCGTGTCCGATTACCGGCTGGGTCGGAGATTTTCTCCGCTCAGGGACTGGGTGTTGTGTTCTGCTAATCATCATCATTTCATCTCCATTGACGCGCAAATCGCCGAACTATCGTCAGATCGAAAGAGTTGCACCCGGCGAACGGTCTATCCGACGGAAGGCCCTAGTCACACGACATTTACATTTAGTGTATTAAGCAATGTTTGAACGACGACCTGTACCTGGCGCCCAAACAAATCGTGTAAAACGATTAATTCATTTTGCAAAAAAATTTTAATTAGAAACTAACGCTCAGTTAATGGCACCATTTTTATGTGCGCCGTTCGGATTTTACGTACAGAAGGAGTCACCTTTAAATAACTCAGAATTGGAGCGTGACTGATAGTTCAAAGATGGTCCAACGGTGTATCAGACCTTGGTCTAAGATAAGCTTTAACCGTTTGAAAAAAAACCTCTCGGTTCATTTGGATTTACCCTGAAAAGAAAAACGTCTTCCTGGGAGGCTTTTGAAGGGCACCTCTTGTATGATTCATGTCTGTGCGAATTTGTTCAGATTTTGTAAGAATGTACAAAAATAGATATAATCACGACATTTAAATCAAAACATCTTGACACTTTCGGGCATTAGTCAACTCTAATTCTCCAGCGCAGTGAGCTCTATTAGCTGCAGGTGTTGGCGGAACTGCATTTAGTAATTTATAGGCTAAATTCCTGATCCTCTGTTCAAAATCCAGGAAGACTCCCCAGTCATGATAAACAATACGTTGTATATAATATCATATGGCTGAAGAGCATGTAAGTTTTTCTGGGAGTGTAAAATTCCTGGGAGTAGATTTATTGCTTGGGGGGGGGGGGGGGGCGAAGCTGAAACAGTATTTTGACTTTCAAGTGAGTTGGAGTTGATTTTTTCCCCTAGTGGACCATTTCTCCCTCAAGCCCATCCCCTGTTACATGTATGGTGAGGGATGTAAGAAGAGGAAGTATCAGAGAGTGTGGATGCATGCATCCTAAACTTGAAAGACACATTTTGTCATAATTGCACGTCATCATGATATATCGCATGTCGAGTGACGTGATGGCAAGTTTGACGTCGGATGACACACGACAAAAGAAATATTTTTTCATGTGACATAATTACGTTCCGATTTTTTTCCTTTCCTTGTACCGCTAAACCTAACTTGTTGCCAAATTTCGTGATTCTGCGTCAATGGGAGGTATGGTGTGGATTTTAATGAGTGAGGTTGGAAATATTAAAATGTGCGACATAAACGGCCTTGGTTTTGATTGCACTGCCTTAGAAGCTTAACTTTTTTACACCACCAAAGGGCCATAGTGCCTAATATGTGATATAAATTTCAACTTGATGCGTCTACCCAGTCCTGGCAAAAAGTGGTCTTACCATATGGAAGAACAGACAATCTGATAATAATTGACAAAAAAATATGTTTCGCGTGATGTAATTACACATTAACAATTTTCCAATTTTATCCTTTGGTTGTACAATGAAACCTTATTTCTTGCCAAATTCCGTCATTCTAGGTCAACAGGTTCTGATGAATGAGTTTTCGAGTATCAAAATATGCGACGTGAATGGCCGTATTTTTTTACTGCGTTACTTACAATCTTACATTTTTTACACCGCTAAGGGACAATAGGTGTTACTACGGGACAGAAATTCCAATTTGATACGTCTACCCCTCACAGAGAAAAGGGACTTTAACAATCAGATAGAGAAAGAGCGACAGACAGACTGACGGACAACAAATTAATACGATAAGGTTTCCGTTTTTACCGATTGAAGTCCGAAACTCTAAAAAAGCGTGCATATGTCAAGGTATTTGATTTAAACGTGTTTGAAGCTGGCAGATAAGTCGAAAAGTTAGTTACCTTATTTTTACATCCATAAATCTCTCCAGGAAATATTCGTCCTTTTTTAGGATTCCGTGTCTCAGTCTGTAAAAACGGAACCTTCATAGCATCACTTTGTTGTCCGTCTGTCTGTGTGTCTGTCTGAGCGACTGTTAGGAACGATTTTTCTCTGCAGGAAGTAGACGTCTTAAGTTCAAATTTGTGTGACGTAGTAAGGTCAGTGCTCCCTTGGCTGTGAAAAATTTTAAGCCTCTGAGTCAATGCAGTCAAAAGATACGGTAATTTATGTCACATATTTTCACACTCGCAAACTGACTCATCAAAACCTACAGGGTACTTCCCGTTGACCTATAATCATAAAGTTTGGCAAAAAGGAAGATTTCACAGAACAACCTAACGAAAAAAATCTGAAAACTGTAAATCTGTAATTATATCAAACAAAAACGTTTTTTCTCATTTCTTATATGACCCTCTGTGTGCTGTCCGGGTAGACCTCTGAAGTTGAAATTTGTGTCACATACGAAGACCTACGGTCTCTTAGCGGTGCAAAACATTGATCTCCTAAGCCATTGCAGTCAAAAAATGCGGCCATTTATGTCGTATATTTTGATACTCTCAATCTCACTCATCAAAACCCACAGGGCGCTTCCCGTTGATCTACATCTACACATCTACATGGTTACTCTGCAATTCACACTTAAGTGCTTGGCAGAGGATTCATCGAACCATTTTCTTACTACTTCTCTACCATTCCACACTCTAATGGCGCATGGGAAAAAGGAACACGTAAATCTTTCCGTTCGAGCTCTGATTCCTCTTATTTTAATTATGATGATCATTTCTTCCTACGTAGGTGAGTGTCAACAAAATACTTTCGCGTTTGGAAGAGAAAATTGGTGAGTGAAATTTCGTAAATAGATCTCGCCGCAAAGAAAACCGCCTTTGTTTCAGTGACTGCCACCCCAACTCGCGTATCGTATCAGTGACACTCTCACCCCTATTTCGCGATAACACGAAACGAGCTGCCCTTCTTTGCTCTTTTTCGATGTCCTCCGTCAATCCTACCTGGTAAGGATCCCACACCGCTCAGCAATATTCCAGCAGAGGACGGACAAGTGTAATGTAGGCTGTCTCTTTAGTGGGTTTGTCGCGTCTTCTAAGTGTTCTGCCAACAAAGCGCAGTCTTTGTTTCGCCTTCCCTACAATATTATCTATGTGGTCTTTCCAATTTAAGTTGCTCGTAATTGTAATTCCTAGGTATTTAGTCGAATTGACACGCCTTGGATTTGTGCTATTTATCGTATACCCAAAATTTATCGGATTTCTTTCAGTATCCACGTGGATAACCTCGTACTTTTCTTTGTTTAGTGCCAATTGCCACTTTTCGCACCATACAGAAATTCTCTCTAGATCATTTTGTAATTGGAATTGATGGTCTGATGATTTTACTAGACGGTAAATTACACCGCATCTGCAAACAGCCTAAGGGGGCTGCTCATATTATCACCTAGATCATTTATGTAAATCAGGAACACTAGAGGGCCTGTGACACTACCTTGCGGAACGCCAGATATCACTGTTGTTCAACTCGATGATTTACCGTCTATCACTACGAACTGTGACTTCTGAGAGGAAATCACGAATCCAGTCACACAACTGAGACGATACTCCATATGCACGCAATTTGATTAATAGTCACTTGTGAGGAACGGTATCAAAAGCGTTCTGGAAATCTAGGGATATGGAATCAATCTGTGATCCCTTGTCGGCAGCACTCATTACTTCATGGGAATAAAGAGCTAGCTGTATTGCACAAGAACGATATTTTCTGAATATGTGTTGGTTATGTATCAATAAGCCATTTTCTTCAAGGTGATTCATAATGTTCTAGTACAGTATATGCTCCAAAATCCCACTACAAATTGAGGTCAGTGATATGGGTCTGTAATTCAATGGGTTATTCCTATTTCCTTTCTTGGTGTCAGTGATATGGGTCTGTAATTCAATGAGTTACTCCTATTTCCTTTCATGGTGTGACCTGTGCTACTTTCCTATCTTTAGGATGATATCTTTCGTCAAGTGAGCGGTTGTATATGATTGCTAAGAAAGGTGTTATTGTGTCTGCCTGGAAGGAACCTGATTGGTATACCATCTGGACCGGAAAACTTGCCTTCCTTAAGTGATTTAGTCATTTGAGTTGTTCCGCAACATCTAAGGTATCTACTTTTATGTCACTCACGCTGACTGCTGTTCTGGTTTCGAATTCTGGAATATTTACTTCGTCTTCTTTCGTGAAGGAATTACGGAAAACTGTATTTAGTCACTCCGTTTTAGTGACACCATCATCGGTATCATTTCCAACGCTATCGCGCAGTGACGGTATTGACTGTTTTTTTGCCACTGGTGTACTTTATATACGACCAGAATCTCTTTGGGTTTTCTACCATATTTTGAGACAATGTTTCATTGCGGAAACTATTAAAAGCATCTCGCATTGACCTCCGAACTAAATTTCCAGCTTCCGTGAAACTTAGCCGGTCTTGAGGATTTTGCGTTCTTCTGATTTGGCATGCCTTTTTCGTTGCTTCTGCAACAGTGTTCTGACGTGTTTTGTGTGCCGTGGTGGATAAGTCCCGTCTCTTATTAACTTATGCGGTATGAATCTAGCTATTTCTGTCGATACTGTTCTCTTTGAATTTGAGCCATATCTGGTCTACACTTACATATTTAACTTGGAAGGAATGGAGACTCTCTCTTAGGAAGGTATCAAGCGAATTTTTATCTGCTGTTTTAAATAGATATGTTTTGCGTTAATTTTAGTGGTTTTTGTTGAAACGGTTTTGAGCCTCGCTACAATGACCTTGTGTTCACTAATCCCTGTATCCGTCATGACGCTCTCTATCAGATCAGGATTATTTGTGGCTAAGAGGTCAAGTGTATTTTAGAAACCATTTACAATTCGTGTGGGCTCATGAACTAACTGTTCAAAGTAATTCTCAGAGAAAGCATTTAGTACAATTTCGGAAGATATTTACTCTCTACCACCGGCTTTGAACATGTACTTTCGCCAACAAATCGAGGGTAGATTGAAGTCTCCACCAATTATAAGTGTATGAGTGGGGTACTTATTTGTAATGAGATTCAAGTTTTCTTTCAACCGCTCAGCTATTATATCATCTGAGTCGGGAGGTCGGTAGAAGGAGCCAATTATTATTTTGGTACGGCTGTTAAGTATAGCCTCTACCCACAGTAATTCGCAGAAACTATCTATCTCAACTTCACTACAAGATAAACTACTACCTACAGACACAAACACACCACTACCTACTTTATTTAATCTATCCTTTCTGAACATGGTTTGCGCCTCTGTAAAAATTTCGGCAGAGTTAATCTCCGACTTAAGCCACCTTTCTGTCGCTATAACGACTACAACTTCAGTGCTTTCTATCAGCGGTTGAAGCTCTGGTACTTTTCCAACATAGCTACGACAATTTACGACTACGATACCGACTGTTGCTTGGTCGATTCTCGTCGTTTCTTTTCCCTGTACCCTTTGAGGCTGGAGCCCTTTTTGATCTTTCCCGAGACTGTCTAACCTAAAAAATCGCCCAGTCCACGCCACACAGCCCCTGCTACCCGTGTTAGCCACCTCCTGTGTGTAGTGGACATCTGACCTATACTATTGGCCATTAAAATTGCTACACCAAGAAAAAATGCAGATGATAAACGGGTATTCATTGGACAAATGTATTATACTAGAACTGACATGTGATTACATTTTCACGCAGTTTGGGTGCATAGATCCTGAGAAATCAGTACCCAGAACAACCACCTCTGGCAGTAATAACGGCCTTGATACGCCTGTGCATTGAATCAAACACAGCTTGGATGGCGTGTACAGGTACAGCTGCCAATGCAGCCTCAACACGGTACCACAGTTCATCAAGAGTAGTGACTGGCGTATTGTGACGAGGCAGTTGCTCGGCCACCATTGACCATACGTTTTCAATTGGTGAGAGATCTGGAGAATGTGCTGACCAGGGCAGTAGTGGAACATTTTCTGTATCCAGAAACGCCCGTACAGGACCTGCAACATGCGGTCGTCCATTATCCTGCTGAACTGTAGGGTTTCACAGGGATCGAATTAAGGGTAGAGCCACGGGTCGTAACACATCTGAAATGTAACGTCCACTCTACTAAGTGCCGTCAATGCGAACAAGAGGTGACAGAGACGTGTAATCAATGGCATCCCATACCATCACGCCGGGTGACGAATACACACTTCCAATGTGCTTTCACCGCCATGTCGCCAAACACGGATGCGACCATCATGATGTTGCAAACAGACCCTGGATTCATCCGGAAAAATGACGTTTTGCCATTCGTGCACCCAGGTTCGTCGTTGAGTACATCATCGCAGGCGCTCCTGTCTGTGATGCAGCGTCAAGGGTAACCGCAGGTATGGTCTCCGAGCTCATAGTCCATGCTGCTGCAAACATCGTGGAACTGTTCGTGCAGGTGGTTGTTGTCTTGCAAACGTCCCCATCTGTTGACTCAGGGATCGAGACGTGGCTGCACGATGCGTTACAGCGATGCGGATAAGATGCCTGTCATCTCGACCGCTAGTGATACGAGGCCGTTGGGATCCAGCACAGCCTTCCGTATTACCCTCCTGAACCCACCGATTCCATATTGTGCTAACAGTCATTGGATCTCGACCAACGCGAGCAGCAATGTCGCCATACGATAAACCGCAATCGCGATAGGTTACAATCCGACCTTTATCAAAGTCGGAAACGTAATGGTACGCATTTCTCCTCCTTACACGAGGCATCACAACAACGTTTCACCAGGCAACGCCGGTCAACTGCTGTTTGTGTATGAGAAATCGGTTAGAAACTTTCCTCGTGTCAGCACGTTGTAGGTGTCGCCTCCGGCGCCAACCTTGTGTGAATGCTCTGAAAAGCTAATCATTTAGATACCACAGCATCTTCTTCCTGTCGGTTAAATTTCGCGTCTGTAGCGCGGAATCTTCGTGGTGTAGCAATTTTAATGGCCAGTAGTGTACTTAGCGGAACCCGGTACCCCACCACCTTATCGCGTAAGTCGAGGAATGTGCAGCCTACACGGTCACAGAAACGTCTGAGCCTCTGATTCAGACCCTCCACTCGGCCCTGTACTAAAGGTACGCAATCGGTCCTGTTGACGATGCTACAGATGATGAGCTGTGCCTTCATTTCGCTAGCAACACTGGCCGTTTCACCAACTCAGCTAGCCGCCCGAAACCAGAGAGAATCTCTTCCGATCCATAACGACACACGTCATTAGTGCCGACATGGGCTACCACCTGCAGTTGGCTGCACCCTGTACCCTTCATGGCATCCGGAAGGATGCTTTCCACATCTTGGATGACTTCCCCCGGTATGCACACGGGGTGCACATTGGCTTTCTTCCCGTCCTTAGCTGCCATATCCCTAAGGGGCTCCATCACCCGCCCAACGTTGGAGCTGCGAATGATAAGCAATCCCACCCGGGCCTCTAAGGAAGACCGAACACTGCCGCAAGAGGCGAGGCAGCCCTTGCTGGCTCAGAAGTACTTTTAGCAGCTGGTAGTACCTCAAACCTGTTACGGAGGCGTAAGAGTACAGCCTTGCGGCCAGCACCAACTTTCGCATTCCGCCCAGGGATTCGCGACCCCGCCACGGTTCGCCAATCGCCGTCGACCGGCAGTGACGTCCGAATCCGAGGGCGCAGAAGCATGAGAGATCCCAGACGATGCTACAGGTTCCAGAGGCGCCAAGGCGCTCGCCTGGTGCGTCCCATTGTCACCGCTGCCCAGGGCAACAGCTTGGAGCCTGCCGACCACGGTCAACACAGCTTCCAGCTGTTTACGGACGGTGGCGAATTCCCCCTGAATCCGTACACAATAGGTGCAGCCCCTATCCATCGCTAACAATTTTTTTCCCTCTCTTTTATCTCACAAGCCGTTCAAAACAAACACATGACTGACTGCTACGCGAATTTACACTATATGGGTACTAAAACGAAATGCTACAGCTCTCAAATACTATAATACGCCCGAAATTTGTGAATTAAGCTATGCAGGTACCCAAAAACACGCAAAGAAATTAAGAATTAAACTATAAAGCAAATAAGTGAGCTAAGAGTGCGACTTGTTGCTGGCTGCTGCTTATCCAACGGCGGCAGGGAGCTCACTGGCTGTGACCAACCGACACTGGCCGTTCAAAACCACGAAATTTGGCGAGAAGCAAGGCATGACAGCACAAGTACATAAAACGCTCCTAAACTGTTAATTTGTGATTAGATCACACGAAAAAAAAATATTTCTTTTGTCATTATTTCTTATCCGATTTCAAGCTTGAGATTATAACATTCTCAAAAACTTGTGGAATCCCTGCGGCCGACATCTTGCAATAACAAAGTTGATAAAAGGCAAAAATTGTCAATGAGCTCGATTCGCGGAGTGTGTAAACTGTCTATATAGGCAAGGTGATTTTTTCCACCGTGTACAAACTCTAGGGACTGATCAATAAGAAGATACGGAACAAAAAAGGTCTAATGAACTTATGTCCGGAAATTCATTTTTTCCATGCTAGAGACCATTTATACAATCAAAGTTTGTTACGGCGACTGCGGTCTAATATGAGCTGTACCATGCAGCCATAGTTGCAGTATGTGTTGAAAATTGTTTCCATGTGGCTCAACGCATGCGTCTACGCGCTGCAGCATTCTATGTCTCACATATTAACATCGGCCAGGATGCATCCGAACAGTGCCAAAGGCAGCATGAATACGCTGCTTTATTGTCTCCACATATGGAATGGCCTTTGTATACAAGAAACTTTTGGGATGGCCCGATAACCAAAAATAACACGGGTTGAGGTCCGGTGAACGAGCAGGCCATCCAACTGGACCCCCTAGTCCCATCCATCGATCAGGGAAGACACTATTGAGATGCGTCCGGACGTCAGCGGCGAATTGGGATGGAGCGCCATCTTGTAGCAGTCACATAACCCTTCAAATCATCAATGGCACTTCTTCCAGCAGCGGAGGAAAAGTCACCCGCAAGAAACAGCGATAGTTGCGGCCTTATTGGCGACGTGGAAGGAAGACTGGTGCCAAAATATGGTCGCCAATTATCCCAGCCCACACATACCGGCTGCACCGATGCTGATGATTCACTGTCACCATACCATGGAGGTTCTGCATAGCGTTCTATAGATGACTGTTATGAAAGTTTAAGATACCACTCCGCGTAAAGGTGGCCTCATTTTGAATAGCATCGATGACACAATTCCCGGAATCGTGGTTGCCTGGAGAAGAAACCAGTGACAAAACTGCTCACGGCGTGAGAAGTCTGTCGCTAGTAAGCCCTGCACACTGTAAGTGAAAGGGTAGTAACAATTGTCGAGAATGTTCCACACGGTCGTCTGACATACCCTGTACTCGCGGGCCATCTACAGATGATAGGCAAAATTATTTGAATACCTGTACTTACTTGGGAATGGTTTATTAGTAATGTGTAGGACCCCAATTTGCCCGTAATACAGCTGCGATTCTTCCTATAATACTGGCATATAATGACTGTATAGTTTCCACTGGAATGTTATTACACTCTTCGATCCGAACCTCTTCTAACTCCTGAAGTGACGAGGGAGGAGGAAATCTGCTCCGGAGTTTGCGCTCCAGTACGGCCCAAATGGGTTCGATATATGTTCAAGTGCGGGGACTGTGCTGGCCACAGAAGACGCTGCATTACAGTTGCATGCCCGTCATACCACGATTCTACTGTCTTGACTGTGTGAATGGGTGTATTGTCGTCCTGAAATATGGCATCATTGTTGGAATCATGGGGTGCACCTGATTAACTAAAATGTTCACATAATCGTTGGCTGTAGCACGACCTTTGAGAGTAATGAGACCAGGAGAATGTCATGACTAGACCACGGATTTTAGGTAAAAACCTATTTTGTTCCTGAGTTCCTATTTGCATAAAAATTTGTACTTATGCGTTTCATGACTATTTACACTTAATAGCGTTAATTCTATAGGACCTAAAAATGCCTATTTCGACGTTAGTGCCTATTTTTGCCTATTTCGGCTTTAATATCCTAAAAAGTGCGTATTTCATCATGTAAGACAGTGGCTCCAAGTTTTTGCACACTATACAACAGATGGAAAAAAATATTTTCTGCCCAGCGTGCAGCAAGGTGGCTAGTTGATATGCGCTCATGCTTCGTATTTGCCTAACACTTCGGTCCTTTTTATTTTTTTTATATCGCTATCCCTGTTAATACCAAATACTCTTTATAGGTGTTTTATTATTCATATGTAAAAAATAGATCACGGATCATAGGTTTTAACCTATTTTTTTTCCTAAGCTCGAACTTGCAAATAAGTTGGTACTTATGCATTTCATGACTAACTAAACTGAATACCGTTAGTTCTATAGGACCTAAAATTGCGTATTTCGACGCTGACGCCTAATTTTGCTTATTTAGGCATCAAAATCCTAAAAAGTACCTATTTCGTTAATCTGACATAGAGTTCTTGTGTTTTCAAAGATTAGAAAAAGGAAGTAAACTTAGGGCTTTACGTCTCGTCGAAGGCGAATGTCGTTAGAGACTGTTTACAATTCCTTTGCTTGCCTTACTACCAACAGTACTCGGCAGGGTTGAATGGTCATCCATCCAAGTACGCGCCGAGCGCGACAGTGCTTAACTTCGGTGAGCGATTGGGAACCGGTCAAAGATTTGAGTTACACATTAGAATCGAACTTTGGGAGTACTAAATGTTATATTTCAAGATATTTCGTTCCTAGGATTCTGGCCAGCTGTGTATTTTCGCAAAGAAACGGTTTCATAGGCCTTAAGCTGAGCACGGATTAAAAAATCACAATGGTAATCGTAGACGCCCTCTATAGCTAAATTACTGCCCTTCGCGCATTTTCTCGCTGCTGTCTACAGGCAGTCCTATCAAACTACTCTGTTTCGTGAAAGGTATTATACGCGAATTTTCCGGTTCGAAAAATAATTTCCCAGTAGTGAGATGGTTTCATCTGAAGCACCGGTAGATTCCATTCGCTTGTTCAGAAGGGGCGGCCGTCTGTCAGGTGCCGTATGTCCAGCAACGAGTACGGTACTTCCCCTACCGCTCCCATGCACCGCGGAAAAAAAAGGTCATCGTTCACCTTTTCCCTGCGGAAACAAATCAGTACATTGTGTAGCGACCGACGTGTTAAGTGTTACTGACGTTCTAAGTGCAAAATAAATTCTAGTTTCTGTGTGAGAATACTACGCCATGCCGAAAACAGCTAGTTCAAAGTCTACTCATATAAGGCAGTGGCTGCAAGTTTTTCCGCATTATACAACAGATGGGAAAATTATTTTCTGCGAAGCATGCAAAAAGGAGGTTAGTTCATGTTTTGCTTTGACTTCTTATTTTCCTGTCATTCAGGATTCTTTTTTATCGCTATCCTTTAGTAATACGAAATACTCTTTATATGCGATTCTAAACTGCATTTCCCTTTTCTCTCGTATTAGGTTTCGAGTGTTAAGAAATCTCACTTAACTCAGCATGTAGATGGAATCGCACATAAAGCTATTGAACGAAAGTCAAAATTGAAGCAGACTCTTTTAACCAATAAATCTGGTGAATCCTCCGGAAAAAAACAAGTTCTTCAGTAATTTGTGTCATTCACTTGTGGCAGCAAACATCCCCTTTCGGAAAATAGAAAACCCTATTTTCAGAGGTTTTCTTGAGAAATACTGCCATCAATCTATTCCTACAGAGTCAACTTTACGTAAGAATTATGTGGATTCAGCTTACAATGCTGCATTGCACAGAATCCGAGATGATGTTGGAGCATCTTGTATATGGATTTCTGTGGATGAAACTACTGACAGTCTTGGCCGTTACATTGCAAACCTGATTATTGGCAAGCTAGATCCAGATGCTCCATCCAGGGCTCATTTGATTTACTCAAAACAGCTTGCAAAAACTAACCAACAAACAATAGCACAGTTTGTGAACAATGGGCTTAAGGTGCTACACCCAAACGGAGTGGATCAGAATAAGGTGCTTCTGGCCGTCACTGATGCTGCTGCACATATGATAGCAGCGTTTCAACTATTAAAAGTATTCTACCCATTAATGCTGCACGTAACTTGTGTAGTGCATGGGATCAACCGCATAGCAGAGCAAGTAAGGCTACAATTTCCTAAAGTAAATAAAGTAATATCAATGGTGAAGAAAATTTTTGTTAAGGCACCATCAAGAATACAGGCATTCAAAGAACAGCTTCCAGGTGTTTCATTGCCGCCAGAGCCTGTTGTCACCCGCTGGGGCACGTGGCTGATAGCAGCAGAATACATTAGAACGCATCTCAGAGGGTGGTCGAAAATATACCAGAGGATGCCGCATCCGTAACTGCAGAAATAGAGTTACTCAAAGATTCTTCTTTAAAACGGGACTTACCTTGCATTAGGGCCCACTACACATTTATGGCAAGAATAATTTCGCAATTAGAAGGTTCAGGGAGACCTATCTACGACAATATTTCTTTGCTTGAAGAAGTCAAAATGAAAATTAATGAAACGCCAGGTGAAGTAGGGGAAAAAGTACGGGCAAAAATGCAAACGGTTTTGCTGAAGAACACTGGCCTGAAGGAGTTGTGTGCAGCTGCCGACATACTTAGTGGAAAATCCAGCACTCCTGACTGCAGCATTCCTGTCCAACATGTGCCGAAAATGAAGTACGCCCCTGTCACATCTGTTGATGTAGAACGTTCTTTTTCAGTGTATAAATTGATTCTGACTGACAAGGGCCGCAGTTTTTCACTAGAAAACCTAGAAAAGATTTTAGTTATTTATTGTGCAGCCAACTATGGTCAGAATATGTGAAACTACGAATGTATTAATTAAACCATTGCCACATCTTTTTTACGGAGATTTTTATCTTGCAGGACCTCAAAAATATTTGGAGTTATGTTCAACATTAATGTTGTAGATTGCTGTGCTCTGTAACTGTGTAAATATTCATTCTTCTTGTCTTAATGGTTCAAAATGGCTCTGAGCACTATGGGACTCAACTGCTGAGGTCATTAGTCCCCTAGAACTTAGAACTAGTTAAACCTAACTAACCTAAGGACATCACACACATCCATGCCCGAGGCAGGATTCGAACCTGCGACCGTAGCGGTCTCGCGGTTCCAGACTGCAGCGCCTTTAACCGCGCGGCCACTTCGTCCGGCCTTGTCTTAATGACTAATACGATGTTCATACTGTCAACACTGTGTATTTTTATTTATTTTTATTTTCTCTGCATCATTTTTATTAGAGCCTATTTTAGATTTTATATAGCCTAAATGAACTACTGAAGGAGCCTATTTTAGGTGCCTAAAATACACTTTTTTACGACCTAAAAATCCGTGGTCTAGTCATGACATGACTACCCACACCACCACACTTCACCTCCATGCTTAACCGTTGGAATCAAGCAATCAGGGTTGTAGGCTTCTTTTGGCGTTCTCCAGAAGTAAACCCGGCCCGATGTTGGAAATGATCATATGTGTGTTTCCACTGATCAGCCGTCTGACACCATGTTTTACACTTCTTTGCGTTGGTTGTCGTCACTAATGGTTTCGGTATAGCAGCTCGTCCATGAATATTCGGTTTAGGGAGTTCTCGGCGGACAGTGTCGATAGATACGGGGTCTCGAAGATGGCTATTGAGGTCTTCAGTCACTCTAGCCGCCGTAGTTTTGTGTCGTTCTGACGCAACTCGTGTTAGCGTACGACGATCTCTGTCATTTAGTTTTGATTTGCGCCCACTATTATGTCTACACAATGATGTCTTTTCATATGTTGTGTAGGCTGACATGACTGTTGAAACAGATGCTCTTGAAACATTCAATAAGGTGGTTGTCTCGGTTACTGATGATCCAGCGAATCAGGCCCCCACTATCTGCCCTCTTTGGAACTCCGTCAGCTCTTTCAGTCCACGTCGACCTCGGCCTCTGAATGCAAATACGAACTATACACTGCTCGTAAACAACCAGTACCGATGCCTAGTCCGTACTGAACACGCACAATCCAGCGCGACACGTGCCTTATCTGCGTTGTTGACAGTCAAACACAACCAACCCATTACTACCACTGTTAACACTATTTTACCTATTCCCTGTACCTGGAACTGGCACGGCGTTCGCCTTCCACAGTGTTAATCACATTTTCCTCCAAACCTGGTGTCCGAACATTTCGGGTACGTTCTTCAGGGAAAATTTGGAAATTTGTGGTAAGATCTTACAGGACTAAACTGTTAAGGTCATCGGTCCCTGAGCTTACACATTACTTAATCTAGCTTATACTAACTTACATTAGGGACAACACACACACCCATGCCTGAGGGAGGACTCGAACCTCCTCCGGGGGAGCCGCGTGGACCGTGACGGAACCCCCAGACCGCGCCACTACCCCGCACGGCCATTCTTCATGATTTCCTGCTTCCTGAAACGACCATGTCTCAGACAAACGGCGAAATACTGTTGCAAACATTGAATGTTGTGGATGTTGTGGGCGTGGATAGGTCTCATGACACAATCTTGCAGCCCGCTGCTCGTTACCATTTGCCTTTCCGTAAGTAAACGCCACGTCAGTAAACTCTCGATTCGAAT
This sequence comes from Schistocerca nitens, assembly GCF_023898315.1. Taxonomy (NCBI): domain Eukaryota; kingdom Metazoa; phylum Arthropoda; class Insecta; order Orthoptera; family Acrididae; genus Schistocerca; species Schistocerca nitens. The sequence goes on from NC_064614.1 coordinate 1,178,750,875, forward strand.
ACGGAATCATTGTGTACAACACTGTATCACATCCACTACAAGGTGAGTCAACAAGAGAAGTGAATCAGCCACAACATTACCAATTACTATGGCAGGAGATGGCCCTAAGGCGTGATGTGTGAGGAACAGTATCACCCTCTAGGAGGAATCCATACATACTGTAACTGTGGCTGCACGGTACAGTGCGTATTAGACCACAGTCTCTGTAACAAAGTATGATTGAATAAATGGTCTGTAGCATGGAAATCATGAATTTCCAGACATAAGTTCATTAGGCATTTTTTCTTCCTCATCCTCTCATCGATCAATCCCTAGAGTCTGTACATGGTGGAAATAATCACCCCGTATAATTAAGTTTTTACAGAATCCACAGTGCGCAAGTTCTGCTGGTATCTCGCCAATTTTTACTGTGTTATGATTGGAGCATTTTCCATTCTGGTATTTGTGTTGACAGTGCCGCTGACCCACAGTCCAGATGGGGCAAATGTTCAGATAGGCAGTTACCAGTCGTTGTGTTGATGGTGCAGCTGACCCACAGTCTAGATGGGACAAACCTTCAGGTAGACATTTACCAGTCTTTGTGTTGATGGTGTGGCTGACCCACAGTCCCAATAGGACAGACTATCAGGTAGGCTGTTACCAGTCTTTGTGTTGACGGTGCAGCTGACCCATAGTCCAGATGGGAGAAACTTTCAGGGAGGCAGTTACGAGTCTTTGTGTTGATGGTGCAACTGACCCACAGTCAAGATGGGGCAAACTTATAGATGGGCAGCTACCAGTCTGTGTTGACAGTGCAGCTGACCCACAGCCCAGATGGGACAAATGTTCAGGTAGGCAGTTACCAGTTTTTGTGTTGATGGTGCAACTGACCCACAGTCAAGATGGGACAAACTAGCAGATAGGCAGTTACCAGTCTGTGTTGACGGTGCAGCTGACCCACAGCCCAGATGGGACAAATGTTCAGGTAGGCAGTTACCAGTCTTTGTGTTGACAGTGCAGCTGACTCATAGTCGAGATGGGGTAAATGTTCATGTAGGCAGTTACAAGTCTTTGTATTGATGGTGCAATTGACCCACAGTCCAGATGGGACAAACATTCGAGTAGGCTGTTACGAGTCTTTGTGTTGATGGTGCGTCTGACCCACAGTCCAGATGGGACAAATGTTCAGGTAGACAGTTACCAGTCTTTGTGTTGACGGTGCAGCTGACCCACAGTCCTGATGGGACAAAGTTTCAGGTAGACAGTTACGAGTCTTTGTGTTGATGGTGCAGCTGATCCACAGTCGAGATGGGACAGATTTACAGGTAGGCAGTTACCAGTCTTTGTGTTAATGGTGCAGCTGACCCACGGTTTAGATGGGGCAAATGTTACGGTAGGCAGTTACCAGTCTTTGTGTTGATGGTGCAGCCGATCCACAGTCCAGATGGGACAAACGTTCGAATAGACACTTACGAGTCGTTGTGTTGATGGTGCAGCTGACCCACACTCCCGACAGGACAAACTTTCAGGTAGGCAGTTACTAGTCTTTGCATTGACAGTGCAGCTGACCCACAGTCAAGATGGGACAACCTTTCAGGTATGCAGTTACCAGTCTTTGTGTTGATGGTGCAGCTGACCCACAGTCCAGATGGGACAAATGTTCAGGTAGACAGTTACCAGTCTTTGTGTTGACAGTGCAGCTGACCCACAGTCCTGATGGGACAAAGTTTCAGGTAGACAGTTACGAGTCTTTGTATTGATTGTGCAGCTGATCCACAGTGGAGATGGGACAGATTTTCAGGTAGGCAGTTACCAGTCTTTGTGTTGATGGTGCAGCTGACCCACGGTTTAGATGGGGCAAATGTTCAAGCAGCAGTTACCAGTCTTTTTGTTGATGGTGCAGCCGACCCACAGTCCAGATGGGACAAACGTTCGAATAGACACTTACGAGTCTTTGTGTTGATGGTGCAGCTGACCCACACTCCCGACAGGACAAACTTTCAGGTAGGCAGTTACTAGTCTTTGCATTGACAGTGCAGCTGACCCACAGTCAAGATGGGACAACCTTTCAGGTATGCACTTACCAGTCTTTGTGTTGATGGTGCAGCTGACCCACAGTCCAGATGGGACAAATGTTCAGGTAGACAGTTACCAGTCTTTGTGTTGACAGTGCAGCTGACCCACAGTCCTGATGGGACAAAGTTTCAGGTAGACAGTTACGAGTCTTTGTGTTGATGGTGCAGCTGATCCACAGTCGAGATGGGACAGATTTTCAGGTAGACAGTTACCAGTCTTTGTGTTGATGATGCAGCTGACCCACGGTTTAGATGGGGCAAATGTTCAGGTAGGCAGTTACCAGGGACAAACATTCGAGTAGACAGTTACGAGTCTTTGTGTTGACGGTGCAGCTGACCCACGGTCCAGACGGGACGGACGTTCAGGTAGGCAGTTACCAGTCTTTGTGTTGATGGAGCAGCCGAGCCACTGTCCAGACAGTAAAAACGTTCAGCTAGGCAGTTACCAGTCGCGGAGGTCGTCGCCATGTATGAGGGCGGCGGTGCGCGGCTGGGAGGTGAGCGGGAACGGCAGCGAGCCCTGGCGCGACAGCTGGTCCTGCTGCGGGAAGAAGGACGCCTGCCGGCCCGGCGCGGTGAGCGGCGGCCAGTTGGAGTCGCGGGTCGGCCGCTCCGACAGCAACGACGGCTGTCGCGAGATGCCCGCGTACGGCTCGTAGACGGTCGAGGGGTGGCGCGCCGCCACGGAGGTGCCGAGGTCCTGCAGCAGCGAGGGGTGGCGCGCGACCGCCTGCACCAGGCCCGGCGCCTGCCCGGGCAGGTCCTGGTGGGAGCCGCCGGGCGTCTGGCCGCCGTGCGGCAGCTGGTGCCCCGAGCCGGCGGGCGTCGGCGTGCCGTGCGCCCCCTCCGCGTACCGCCGCGCCGCCCCCGAGTCGAAGCTGTGTTGCACCGTGAAGATGCCCACGGCGCGCGCGATCGCCGCCGCCGTCGTGGGGTGGTCGCCCGTCACCATGATCACGCGGATGCCCGCCGACCGGCACTTGCGCACCGCCTGCACACGCGCCGTACACGGCTCGAGAAAAGTCCGTATTATACGAGCGACTTTCTGCCGGGAAGCGTCTATTCCTTGCTCCCTCGCGTCGACTAATCGCTCGTAAATCGACAGTGAAACTAGTCGCGAGGGGTCAGTGACGTCAACGATCGACTGACTGCCGGCGGTGGAGTCCTAGGCTGCGGTCACAGTGGCTTCGATACCGGTCGATTCCGCCGACGACCGACGTCCCCCGGAGACGGCCGATCTTTTCAAATCAGTACGCCACTACGTGCGCGGTCACACTATAGCCGATCTAATCTCCCGAACATCCAGACTTCGGACGACAACCGATAAAATTAAAATAATTTTGTTTTCTTCAGTGAAATCGAACGACATTTTCGCACACGAAATATGGAGCGCGTGAAAGTGATAAGTTTAGTCCAGGGACAAAGAATCGAGTGAAATTTTTTTAAGTGCATTATCTGAAAACTGCCTCGAGCAGTTAAACAGAGAACCGACTCGAGGCGATAACATATTAGACCTTCTGGTGACAAACAGACCCGAACTATTTGAAGCAGTTAACGCAGAACAAGGAATCAGCGATCATAAAGCGGTTCATCGTCGGTGATTTCAGCCGCAAATGGAAATATTAAAAAAGGTAGGAAGATTTTTCTGTTTAGCAAAAGTGACAAAAATCAGATTTTAGAGTACTTGACGGCTCAACACAAAAGTTTTATCTCGAGTGCAGATAGCGTTGAGGATCAGTCGAAAAAGTTAAAAACCATCGTACAATATGCATTAGACGAGTATCTGCCAAGCAATATCGTAAGAGATGGAAAAGAGCCACCGTGGTACAACAACCGAGTTAGAAAACTGCTACGGATGGAAAGGGAACTTCACAGCAAACATAAACATAGCCAAAGTCTTGCAGACAAACAAAAATTACACGAATAGAAATGTGGTGTGAGGAGGGCTATGCGAGAGGCGTTCAGTGAATTCGAAAGTAAAGTTATATGTACTGACATGGCAGAAAATCCTAAGAAATTTTGTTCTTATGTCAAAGCGGTAGGTGGATCAAAACAAAACGTCCAGACACTATCTGACCAAAATGTTACTGAAACAGAGGATTACAGACTAAAGGTCGAAAAACGAAATGTCTTTTTCCAAAGCTGTTTCACAGAGGAAGACTGCACTGTAGTTCCTTCTTTAGATTGTCGCACATATGACAAAATGGTAGATATCGAAATAGATGACAGAGAGATAGAAAAACAATTAAAATCGCTCAAAAGAGGAAAGGTCGCTGGACCTGATGGGATACCAGTTCGATTTTACACAGAGTACACGAAGCACCTTGTCCCCCTTCTTACAGCGGTGTACCGTAGGTCTCTAGAAGAGCGTAGCGTTCCAAAAGATTGGAAAAGGGTACAGGCCATCCCCGTTTTCAAGAAGGGACGTCGAACAGATGTGCAGAACTATAGACCTATATCTCTAACGTCGATTAGTTGTAGAATTCTGGGACACGTATTATGTTTGAGCACAATGACTTTTCTGGAGACTAGAAATCTAATCTCTATGAATCAGCATGGGTTTCGAAAAAGACGATCGTGTGAAACCCAGCTCGCGCTATTTGTCCACTAGACTCAGAGGGCCATTGACACGGGTTCCCGGGTAGATGCCGTGTTTCTTGACTTCTGCAAAGCGTTTGATACAGTTCCCCATAGTCGTTTAATGAAAAAAGTAAGACCATATGGACTATCAGACCAACTGTGTGATTGGATTGAAGAGTTCCTAGATAACAGAACGCAGCATGTCATTCCCAATGGTGAGAAGTCTTCCGAAGTAAGAGTGATTTCAGGTGCGCCGCAGGAGAGTGTCGTAGGACCGTTGATGTTCACAATATATATAAATGATATTGTGGATAGCATCGGAAGTTCACTGAGGCTTTTTGCGGGTGATGCTGTAGTATATCGAGAGGTTGTAACAATGGAAAATTTTACTGAAATGCAGGCGGATCTGCAACGAATTGACGCATGGTGCAGGGAATGGCAATTGAATCTCAATGTAGACAAGAGTAATGTGCTGCGAATAGATAGAAAGAAAGATCCTTTATCATTTAGCTGCAATATAGCAGGTCAGCAACTGGAAGCAGTTAATTCCATAAATTATCTGGGAGTAGGCATTAGGGTGATTTAAAATGGAATGACCATACAAAATTAATCGTCGGTAAAGCAGATGCCAGACTGAGATTCATTGGAAGAATCCTAAAGAAAAGCTGTCCGAAAACAAAGGAGGTATGTTACAGTACACTTGTTCGCTCAGTGTTTGAATACTGCTCACCGGTGTGGGATCCGTACTAGATAGGGTTGATAGAAGAGATAGAGAAGATCCAACGGAGAGCAGCGCGATTCGTTACAGGATCATTTAGTTATCGCGAAAGCGTTACTGATATGATAGATAAACTCCAGTGGAAGACTCTGCAACAGGGACGCTCAGTAGCTAGGCACGGGCTTTTGTTGAAGTTTCGAGAACATACCTTCACCGAGGAGTCAAGCAGTATATTGCTCCCTCCTACGTATATCTTGCGAAGAGACCATGAGGATAAAATCAGAGAGGTTAGAACCCACATAGAAGCATACCGACAATCCTTCTTTCCACGAACAATACGAGACTGGAATAGAAGGGAGAACCGATAAGAGGTACTCAAGGTACCCTCCGCCACACACTGTCAGGTGGCATGCGGAGTATAGATGTAGACGTAGATGAGATGTAGAAAGACTGAGTTTGTGGCATCCTGAGGATCAAAATATCACAAGCGGGATATAGTTCGGAATCTATGGACTGAAATCGCAAATCGCGTGTTTCCTCAAATAGGCAAAATCTTTATCGGTCATTTTAGGCATAGAGTATGCTGTGTCGTCCGAACAAGATACAGTCAGGGCTAAAGCACAACAGGCGCAAAGATGCGAGCCGGTGTCAGTGCCCCTATTGTGCGAGTTCCACCAGGCCCACGATGGCGCTGAGGATGAAGATATCGACTTCGCCTCGGTCAGTTGCCGGCCGCGTACAAGCCGCCAATGACCGGACGACAACGAACAGGAGCCTACTCGGAAGACAGAAGAGCAGCTCTCGCCCACTTGGATATACATCATCGTCCAGGGCTGACCAGACAGGGAACGTCGTTTAGTGAACTCTTAGAATTGAACAAACAGTTGTAAATTGCATTTTCTATGTACTGTGAAGTCTACTTGCGATTATTTACACTTTGCCAATGAGGGCCTTTATTGTGTTATACTACAAGCAGTGTTGCAGACGTAATTATTCGACAAGCCACAAAGATAAGATAACCTTTTAACTCATTGGTGTGACTTTGTTACTAATTTGTTGGAGTGTTGTAGAAACTTCGTTCTCCCATCCTGTTACCTGGCCCTGGAGCATAGCTGTGTAATAGTGGCAGGGAGAAATTGTCTTAGCTGTGTACTGCACCAGAAGCCGTTTCACCAACTCACAAACTCGGTCTACCGTAGTAACGGAAACTCGGCTTCCACTGCAGTAGCGGCGATGCCTTTACAGACCTAGCGACGAAGGTTTACGAAACATTATAACATCAAAAAGTAATTTTTTCAAGTGAAAATGGTGGCATATCTTATACGCTTATAGCTGCTGTATTGGGTCTTTTTGTGGTAGCTTGTCATTCGTTGTCTACATGTTATTATCACTGCTTACTAGCGTTTCATGTCAGTAGGACACTGATACTATTAATATGAAGTGGTTTGGAAATGTGGTGTACGGTATGTATTTCCACTTTTAAGTGCTGTAGGATATCAGAGTATCTTATGCCACATTTCTTGCTTGTCGTTCTCTTGTGCGATAAATGACAGTCACTGAACGTTAACTGATGTACGTCTGCATAACGTTAAACAAATACAGCGAAACAGCTTGTTTATAACTTGCTTTTCAAGGACACCTCGAATTATCTCGAGTTGATAACAGAACGTTTCCCTCGTCATCTCATATATTCGTAAAACTTGTCTGGTTATTCCGATAACTGAGAGGACAGAATCCATAGTACTTGCCACTTTCTTTACGAGACAGGAAAGCCCATTCACATGCATTCGGCGTCTCTTTTTAACGGATGAAGCCGCTAAGCAGCACTCATATCAAAGCACAGAGGCGTCGTGGGGTCCACCCCACAGTACAAGGTTCAAATCTAACCTACTTCATACATAGAACAGATTCTAACGTAACCTAACCTCCTTTGACCCTGCCAAAAATTTGACGAAGGAGATCGGACGCATTATGACCACGCTATCGGCCGATGTTATGGGGCGACTTCTGGCGGCGTCTGACGATAGTTGTCGGTGCCACTGTGATCGCAGCCTAGTATCTCGAGTATGCTGTAAACTGCGCATGCGCGGAAACGGCAGAATGTGGCACTGACATCCGAACTTAACTATGCTCGCTAAGGGTGGGCAAACAATACTCGCGTTCGAACAGGCTCGAGATTTCCCGATACGCCGCAGAGTTCGATACAATACAGAGCTCGTTCGAACAATAATGTAACATTTGACTGGAGCGGCGTGGCTCCGGGGGATACGCAAGAAACTGCAGACTAGCACAACAACAGACTGTGGCTTCGCTTATCATGTAAAATTTGACAATCTCGTGAAACTTTGTAGGGAACAGCATTAATTCCTATACTGTACAAACTCCTATTGTGTCTCAAGCCGGCCGCGGTGGTCTAGCGGTTCTGGCGCTGCAGTCCGGAACCGCGGGACTGCTACGGTCGCAGGTTCGAATCCTGCCTCGGGCATGGGTGTGTGTGATGTCCTTAGGTTAGTTAGGTTTAAGTAGTTCTAAGTTCTAGGGGACTTATGACCTAAGATGTTGAGTCCCATAGTGCTCAGAGCCATTTTTTTTTGTCTCAAAAAATTTCCAATGTGATTTGTCATAAACTGCCTGTATGTGTGGATATATAAATAGTTACCCTGATTTTTATGTGTGGATATATAAATAGTTACCCGAAAAGACAAAAACTAAAATGTTCTCTAAAAATGTTACTTCAATGAACCCAGTGCAATATCTTATTAGTTTACGAGAAATGGTTCTGATTTACCAAGTGTAGAGCGATAAGGAGGACGCTATGACAGTTTTGATTTATTCAAGATGGCAGCTCTTCCTGGATGGTCCCACTACCTCCGATTCCTGGTGGGAGGGGGGGAGGGGGTGGATGTGGGAACGTCACGTTGATGACCCCCACTCTTCCTTTCCCCCACTTTCCCTCCCCCCTCTCCCACTTCCGTTCTCTCCTTCCCCACTTCCCTTCTCCTCCTCCACTTGTGAATTGGTGGGAACATTTAATCTGTGCTGAGCTGCTGGAGAGGAAGGACTGTGTTAATTTATTTATGTATGTATTATCCTGCTGGAAGAATTTTCCTAGCAGCCTTACTGCTTGAAATTCAAATAAACTCAGCTGCTTAAAATTTGTGGGAACAAAGGCTACAGAGTAACGACATAAGTTATTTATTTATTTTTGATGGAAATTCTGTTCAGTTGACGAGATGTTGGTGTTGGACAGAGAGGAGCTTAATTAGTGTATTACCTGCAAGCATATAGCTGAAGACTGCATCCGTAGCCTCCTATATGTTGAGTGGTACTTAAGATAGGTAAATAAATTAGTGAAATCAATGTGAAGTGAAGTAGAAATTAGAAAATAAATGAAAAACTTAGGTAAGTTTAGAAGAATTACACACTGGCAAACAGCAGACAGAGCAGCATGGCAACGGCCGGCGCTTGCAAGGCAGCTCGTTCAGGAGAAGCCATCGCCCTACCCACATAAGCGGAAGCTGTCAATTCAGCCGTCAGGGCATCGCCCGACCGGCTCACGTGTTTCTCAATTGTCACATGTGATCAAAGGCCCTCGCCTACGTTCCAAGAGCCAAAGACCGACGTTAAGAAGATTCTTCGAGAAGCTTTTCAACGTGACAGAAGATGCAATGACCGTGAAGCCATTCACCTCCAGTGAACTGAAGTAAATAAATACGTCAGACGCAGTGGGCCCGAGAGTAGTTTTCAGTTTAGATTCGGTGCTGAAGACCGTCATGCAGGAAGAGACTACATCGTACACAGAAGCACCGAGTCCGCCGCTGTAATGGAATAGCAAGCAGCAGCCTCGCCGCCAGAAGACAGAAGTTAGAAGGTATTTGAAGACTGATTTTTACGTACCCGGGTGACTCGTGAGGACGGGAAAGAGACGGCCTCACATCAGCAGTCACCTGTGAGCTGGTGATGATCTGTCAGCCGAAGACTGGCAAGGTGGAGTCCGTTGTTCGAGTCCGGGACACTGGCCTTCCCCCGCCGCGCCGCTCCGCTGGCCGACGCACAACACTGTCACACGCGGCCGCATAGAGAGAGAAACACTGTGACACCACATTCAAGGTATCACCATCCGATTCACGACTTCGTTCTCAATAATTAAACGGGCCACAGCACGATGAGCGTCTCGTGTCAACTGGGCGAAACGGCGACACGAGATAGACACCGACAGGCGTAATCAGACGCCGCCGCCGCCGCAGCAGAAGGCTTCGCAAGCGACACAGTTGTCGCACTCCGAGCCAGAACAATCCAGTAAGGAAATAATTGTACAAATCTTTCAATAAAAGTTGTGTAAAATGCTGTTTCATTCTACCTCATACCCGAGCCAAGGAAGAACCGACCCTGCCCACATGTTGTTAAGAGAGAAAAAGTAAATTATTTAGTGTTTTGCACCCTGACATAATGCTTTAGAATCAAATGCCCTTTGCAGTAATGCTCATCCCGACAATTGACTAGCATCAAAAGAGAAAACCCAGTTACATATACAAGGAATGGAAGGAGTTGACAATGGATGAGCGTAGGAGGAATACTTTTCAGTAAATAATGCTGATTCAGCAGGATGGACTGAGAATGCATTTCGCAACTCATAGACGCTACTGCCTGTGCAGGAACTGTCACCATTACTTCGCTTAAATCTGGAAAATGTAGACAACTGCCTTACACGAACACTTTTTGACTAGTATGATGAATCCTTGTGTGCAGGAGAACAACTTTCTTCTGTTAATTAATTCATGGAGAACATAAAAGTCCACAGTTTATGACGAGATTTTTCAAGATGAAAAATTGTTGCCATCATGCAGTATTAAAGCGATTGCCCCTCAAGTGCACTCCGCTAGTGCAATCCTGTGGTGTCGGCTTTTATAGTCTTGCGTGAAGACTATGTGGGTGGGTTACTCGTCCACCTAGGCCTGGTATTGAGGAGAGGTGAATTGGCCTGCGTGGGTCCAGGGCCGAGGGCACATCACATCCACCACCGACCAGCCAGGTGCAGGGAATAGCGCAACCGGATGTGGGTAAACCCCAAATCTGGGAATTTCGATGACGGTCATCTCTCTTACTAGGGGAGGTCGCCAATTGTGAAATTCAGATTCGATTCATACTGCGCGTAATAAAAGCTCATGGCCAGAGGTGTAATGTGGCAAAGCACCAAGATGCACTTCTTAGCCGTCGTCGAGAAAATCGACAGTTAAAAGAAACCGTTGCGGTGAAATACTCTCTACGATTAATAATTTTTTACAGCGTCGTGGCGCAGCGGTGAGCGCTCGGGTTCGTAATCCGAAGGTCGCCGGATCGAATCTGGCGCCATGCAACTTTTTTTTTTAGTATTTGATTTTTGTAATTCAAATGTGAATATGTACACGCACACACACACACACACACACACACACACACACACACACACACACACACACACACATATATATATATATATATATATATATATATATATATATATATATATATAATTCCCGGCAAACAATTGCAACAATTATGCATATAATAAGTTGTTGAAAGTCGTTTGTCGTCGAAAAACTGGCGACTTCGAACATCATTATGTTTTCCGCAAACAAAGTTGTATTTGACAAATGTTATTAATTGCCTTCATAATGTTAACCACGTATAGTTAACGGAAGACGTAGAAACGATATTCCGAAACGAATACGTATAGCGTAAGTCAAACGTTCGAATTAGAATAGAGACCCCACCAACACAAATTCGCTGTGGCAGGTATGAAATATAAACTCCTTTACTCGCTCGTTACACTTGAAGGACAGATGTTGAATGGGCCGAAACGAGCCGCCGCATAACAGCGTAGTTGCCTACTAACTTTGAAAGAAGGTACGAGGGCTATTCCGAAAGTAAGGTCCGATCGGTCACGAAATGGAAACGACTATGAAAATCCGATAAAGCTTTGCACAGATGTGTTGGGTAGTGTCTCTAGTATAACCCCAGTTAGCATCACGTCGCTCTTCTCATTTCTGAGCTCGCAGTGAGTGCGTAAAGATGTCTAGAAAATAGTGTCTGCCGCCAAGTACGGGGGCCTGGTGAGAAATTTCCCCTGAAGCTATGCAGCTAACATTACATAACTGTCGTGCTGTTTCGTCTTCAAGACAATTCTCAGCCGCATTCTGCAGGGGCAATGAAGATGCTCCTGCATCGTACAGCCCGTAATTGTCTCCTTCTGAGTTTCAGCTCAGGTCACATGAACCGCTGGTTATGAAGACAACATTTCGGTACAAGACAACGAGCCGTAGGCCAGCGTAGAGAATTGGCGGAGAGCACTGGCGGCTGCCTTCTATAGCGAGGGTATGGGAAAGTTGGTACAACGCTACGATACACGTCTAAGTCGGGTCGGCGACTATGGAGATAAGTAGCTGCAAGGTGTATCTAACTGTTGCAAATAAAACATTTTTGATTTTTACCGTGGTTTCCATTTCGCGACCTATCGGACCTTACTTTCGGAATAGCCCTCGTAGATGCGGTCCCTAGCGCAACTTATAACATCGTCGAAAATCAGTGCGGACGGGAGACCTTTGGTACACCCTGTTAAAAAAACGGAAAAATGGAGGCGGTGCAATTGGAGAGCGATCCGCCTTCACCAACATGCATAAGCAATTCATTAATAGTTTGTGTATATATATATATATATATATATATATATATATATATATATATATATTTGAATTACAAAAAAGTAATAATAAAAAAAAGTTGCATGGCGTGAGATTCGATCCGCCGACCTTCGGATTACGAACCCGAGCGCTTACCGCTGCGCCACGACGCTGTAAAAAATTGTTAATCGTAGAGAGTATTTCACCGCAACGGTTTCTTTTAACTGTCGATTTTCTCGACAACGGCTGAGAAGTGCATCTTGGTGCTTTGCCACATTACACCTCTGGCCATGAGCTTTTATTACGTGCAGTATGAATCGAATCTGAATTTCACAATTGGCGGCCTCCCCTTGTTAGTAGAATGTGGAATAACAAGCAATGGCGGCCTTTGAGCAAACTGAAAGATGGCTTCTAACAGCTTTTTCAGAATCTGTAATAATTTACAGTCAAACATTAATGTAAATCTGAATACGTCGGCGATTCCACAAAAAATTAAGTGCATCCAATGATACAACAATATTTTTAAACAACAAAAGTTAACACTTTACAATGACTATGTAAGGTGGCGTTATTTTGCAACTTACAAAACGCGTTTACATCCAGTACGACATAAATAAGCCCCTTCAGTGATAGAAAAGACAGGTTTGTGCTCGTTCATTAAATGTATGTGATCGACATCGTCTAGTGCACTTAATTTATTGTACAATATCTGCATGTTGTGTGACTGGGAAACAAGCAGAGCTGTGAAACTCGTGGTAGAACGGAAGGACACAGGAAATGTCGTGTTGGCAGAAGAGCCAACACCGTGTTACTAGTGGAGGCCGAAATGCACGCGTTTTAGCTCACGTAGGCTGGCGTGAGGAGGGAAGAACTATACTGACGTGAGGTCTGGAACATGACAAGGAATTATAATTCAGAAAGCGGACGTAATTAGTTTGATAATTAACTTTAATCCATTAATGATGAACGTAGCTCTTGACGGTACATGAGTCACATTATTATCTGTCAGGATACATAGTAACTGAATATGGCGCCTTGCTAGGTCGTAGCAAATGACGTAGCTGAAGGCTATGCTAAACTGTCGTCTCTGCAAATGAGAGCGTATGTAGTCAGTGAACCATCGCTAGCAAAGTCGGCTGTACAACTGGGGCGAATGCTAGGGAGTCTCTCTAAACTAGGCCTGCTGTGTGGCGGCGCTCGGTCTGCAATCACTGATAGTGGCGACACTCGGGTCCGACGTATACTAACGGACAGCGGCCGATTTAAAGGCTACCACCGAGCAAGAGGCGGTGACACCACAGGAAGCTCACACATTCCTTCGGAAAATAGGACGGCACAGGCGCTTCCACTAATCCCGGGTCCCGCCCGTGATCTGGACCACCTGCAAAACGGGAACACGTGGCTGGCAAGCAGGCGCGAGAAAACGGAAAACGGCCTGGTCAGCCAAAAACACATGGCGGCAGGTATGCCCTACGGACATAGAAAGAACTTCCAGAAACTTTGATCTGGACTCTGAACTGCGATTGGTCGGAAAGGTGATTCGCCACCCAAATTTAAGGGGGAGAAGAGACTTTGAGCAACGAAAAGAGGAGAGAAAAGGGAGTTTTTGTGGGGTCGTGAAGAGGAGAGTCGTCTTGGAGGTCCACAGCAGTCGATGGACGTCTTCGGCTGTAGTTTTGGTGAAGCACAATTTTGCTACTATCTCGCTGAGGCGAGAAGTTCTGCATTTACAGCTTCTAATCATTACGGTGATCTTGCTTATGCACCAGCGTGTGGGAAACTGAATTTACATTGGTCAATCACGTGTTGCACTCCGTTCTGCACTGAGGTTTTGCACTGCTGATTGAAATAGTAGTTCCTTCTTGCTGTTCAGTTCAACGGGGGATGTCAGTTACTCCGTGCCTAATCACACATCGCGAGCACATTAAATGGCAGAGCCAGACAGTTTAAGGGCCAATATTAATACAGGGAGAACCTGAGATTTGTAATCAATATTTAGTTTCCTTAAATTGTTTTTATGATGAATAAATATGTTAAAACCACAACATTTATCCTTTAGTAGATAGTATTTTCCTGTACCAATTAATCTTATCTCTTGTGTACATTTTATATCTTATTCGTTAAAAGAGGGACTGGATTTTCTCGGCTTATCCTGACATTCTATCGTATCGATAGGATAAGACTGGGAAACGGGTAGGTTACGACATGACAATTTACATAATTATTGAGAATAACGTACTCCTACTGGGGGACGTATAAGTGTCAGGACGACTTCAGTAGCGTTAAAATGTCCATAGTGCAAATTATGACTTGTGCATACTCATGGCAGGTCTCCGCCATTAGTAGGCAGTAGAAGTGGAAGTACGTTAGAAGTAAATACATTCACAATGAACATCTGAATCAACGACTTTTAAATGCATCTTGAGATTTCAACAAACGATATCTCAGATGATAGCATTGCACAGTAGCTATCATCACTGAAAGCCACTCATCTGTATCTATTTTCTATATTGACTTATGACGCCTTTTATTCTTTTTTATTATGCTAATGTTTGTCAGAACATCATATTCTCCACAGTTACACAGCAAATGAATACAACATGAATACTTCGTATTTTGTCACACTTGTGTATTTATTTAAATAACAGTTTACTATTTTGCCAGTAATTTTATTGAATTGTTGATTCCAAGTGGCATTTGTGCTACTTCAGAAGTGTTCAGTCCTATGTGTTAGCAGACACCACACTTGAAGGACAGATGTTGAATGGGCCGAAACGAGCCGCCGCATAACAGCGTAGTTGCCTACTAACTTTGAAAGAAGGTACGAGGGCTATTCCGAAAGTAAGGTCCGATCGGTCACGAAATGGAAACGACTATGAAAATCCGATAAAGCTTTGCACAGATGTGTTGGGTAGTGTCTCTAGTATAACCCCAGTTAGCATCACGTCGCTCTTCTCATTTCTGAGCTCGCAGTGAGTGCGTAAAGATGTCTAGAAAATAGTGTCTGCCGCCAAGTACGGGGGCCTGGTGAGAAATTTCCCCTGAAGCTATGCAGCTAACATTACATAACTGTCGTGCTGTTTCGTCTTCAAGACAATTCTCAGCCGCATTCTGCAGGGGCAATGAAGATGCTCCTGCATCGTACAGCCCGTAATTGTCTCCTTCTGAGTTTCAGCTCAGGTCACATGAACCGCTGGTTATGAAGACAACATTTCGGTACAAGACAACGAGCCGTAGGCCAGCGTAGAGAATTGGCGGAGAGCACTGGCGGCTGCCTTCTATAGCGAGGGTATGGGAAAGTTGGTACAACGCTACGATACACGTCTAAGTCGGGTCGGCGACTATGGAGATAAGTAGCTGCAAGGTGTATCTAACTGTTGCAAATAAAACATTTTTGATTTTTACCGTGGTTTCCATTTCGCGACCTATCGGACCTTACTTTCGGAATAGCCCTCGTAGATGCGGTCCCTAGCGCAACTTATAACATCGTCGAAAATCAGTGCGGACGGGAGACCTTTGGTACACCCTGTTAAAAAAACGGAAAAATGGAGGCGGTGCAATTGGAGAGCGATCCGCCTTCACCAACATGCATAAGCAATTCATTAATAGTTTGTGTATATATATATATATATATTTGAATTACAAAAAAGTAATAATAAAAAAAAGTTGCATGGCGTGAGATTCGATCCGCCGACCTTCGGATTACGAACCCGAGCGCTTACCGCTGCGCCACGACGCTGTAAAAAATTGTTAATCGTAGAGAGTATTTCACCGCAACGGTTTCTTTTAACTGTCGATTTTCTCGACAACGGCTGAGAAGTGCATCTTGGTGCTTTGCCACATTACACCTCTGGCCATGAGCTTTTATTACGTGCAGTATGAATCGAATCTGAATTTCACAATTGGCGGCCTCCCCTTGTTAGTAGAATGTGGAATAATAAGCAATGGCGGCCTTTGAGCAAACTGAAAGATGGCTTCTAACAGCTTTTTCAGAATCTGTAATAATTTACAGTCAAACATTAATGTAAATCTGAATACGTCGGCGATTCCACAAAAAATTAAGTGCATCCAATGATACAACAATATTTTTAAACAACAAAAGTTAACACTTTACAATGACTATGTAAGGTGGCGTTATTTTGCAACTTACAAAACGCGTTTACATCCAGTACGACATAAATAAGCCCCTTCAGTGATAGAAAAGACAGGTTTGTGCTCGTTCATTAAATGTATGTGATCGACATCGTCTAGTGCACTTAATTTATTGTACAATATCTGCATGTTGTGTGACTGGGAAACAAGCAGAGCTGTGAAACTCGTGGTAGAACGGAAGGACACAGGAAATGTCGTGTTGGCAGAAGAGCCAACACCGTGTTACTAGTGGAGGCCGAAATGCACGCGTTTTAGCTCACGTAGGCTGGCGTGAGGAGGGAAGAACTATACTGACGTGAGGTCTGGAACATGACAAGGAATTATAATTCAGAAAGCGGACGTAATTAGTTTGATAATTAACTTTAATCCATTAATGATGAACGTAGCTCTTGACGGTACATGAGTCACATTATTATCTGTCAGGATACATAGTAACTGAATATGGCGCCTTGCTAGGTCGTAGCAAATGACGTAGCTGAAGGCTATGCTAAACTGTCGTCTCTGCAAATGAGAGCGTATGTAGTCAGTGAACCATCGCTAGCAAAGTCGGCTGTACAACTGGGGCGAATGCTAGGGAGTCTCTCTAAACTAGGCCTGCTGTGTGGCGGCGCTCGGTCTGCAATCACTGATAGTGGCGACACTCGGGTCCGACGTATACTAACGGACAGCGGCCGATTTAAAGGCTACCACCGAGCAAGAGGCGGTGACACCACAGGAAGCTCACACATTCCTTCGGAAAATAGGACGGCACAGGCGCTTCCACTAATCCCGGGTCCCGCCCGTGATCTGGACCACCTGCAAAACGGGAACACGTGGCTGGCAAGCAGGCGCGAGAAAACGGAAAACGGCCTGGTCAGCCAAAAACACATGGCGGCAGGTATGCCCTACGGACATAGAAAGAACTTCCAGAAACTTTGATCTGGACTCTGAACTGCGATTGGTCGGAAAGGTGATTCGCCACCCAAATTTAAGGGGGAGAAGAGACTTTGAGCAACGAAAAGAGGAGAGAAAAGGGAGTTTTTGTGGGGTCGTGAAGAGGAGAGTCGTCTTGGAGGTCCACAGCAGTCGATGGACGTCTTCGGCTGTAGTTTTGGTGAAGCACAATTTTGCTACTATCTCGCTGAGGCGAGAAGTTCTGCATTTACAGCTTCTAATCATTACGGTGATCTTGCTTATGCACCAGCGTGTGGGAAACTGAATTTACATTGGTCAATCACGTGTTGCACTCCGTTCTGCACTGAGGTTTTGCACTGCTGATTGAAATAGTAGTTCCTTCTTGCTGTTCAGTTCAACGGGGGATGTCAGTTACTCCGTGCCTAATCACACATCGCGAGCACATTAAATGGCAGAGCCAGACAGTTTAAGGGCCAATATTAATACAGGGAGAACCTGAGATTTGTAATCAATATTTAGTTTCCTTAAATTGTTTTTATGATGAATAAATATGTTAAAACCACAACATTTATCCTTTAGTAGATAGTATTTTCCTGTACCAATTAATCTTATCTCTTGTGTACATTTTATATCTTATTCGTTAAAAGAGGGACTGGATTTTCTCGGCTTATCCTGACATTCTATCGTATCGATAGGATAAGACTGGGAAACGGGTAGGTTACGACATGACAATTTACATAATTATTGAGAATAACGTACTCCTACTGGGGGACGTATAAGTGTCAGGACGACTTCAGTAGCGTTAAAATGTCCATAGTGCAAATTATGACTTGTGCATACTCATGGCAGGTCTCCGCCATTAGTAGGCAGTAGAAGTGGAAGTACGTTAGAAGTAAATACATTCACAATGAACATCTGAATCAACGACTTTTAAATGCATCTTGAGATTTCAACAAACGATATCTCAGATGATAGCATTGCACAGTAGCTATCATCACTGAAAGCCACTCATCTGTATCTATTTTCTATATTGACTTATGACGCCTTTTATTCTTTTTTATTATGCTAATGTTTGTCAGAACATCATATTCTCCACAGTTACACAGCAAATGAATACAACATGAATACCTCGTATTTTGTCACACTTGTGTATTTATTTAAATAACAGTTTACTATTTTGCCAGTAATTTTATTGAATTGTTGATTCCAAGTGGCATTTGTGCTACTTCAGAAGTGTTCAGTCCTATGTGTTAGCAGACACCACAGTTGAAAAGGGAATCAAAAGACGCTTCTGTGAAGTAGACATAAAGAACTCTTTAACGATAATTCTTTGTCATTTAATGTGCGTGCACTTGCTCAAGAACGCTGTATCATTTATTAATGATGAAATCTTTTATTTATATTTATTGTGCATAATCTGAGAGTTACTGAATCTTTACATATTGTTGAAATATATTAGTTTAGTATGAGTAATTGGTCATGTTGAGCCAGATCACATCTGTAGAGCTGAAGAGCGATGTATTTTTGGTGAGACGGTCTTCAACCACTGGAAGAATAGACAGTAGTGGTGCACTACGGTAGTTAAGTGGAAACTTGAGAGCAGAGCTTAAGGGGGCCATTCTGGACACTTTTATGGTTGTTCTTGAAGAAGGCAGACCAGGCTGTGATATAGCGCTTCATTCGGTCATGTGGCTGATAAATTCTGGGCGGTCAGCAGCTGCTACGAGACGTTAACTTTTAAGGACATTTTTACGTTTGTGCTGGAAGTAGATAGACCTGCCTGTAGTAACGTGCGTGAGTCGGACTTACAGGTGTTTCCGGTCTTGCAGAAAGATGCAATACGACCTGACGATCATAAATTAACAATTGCAGTTGTGTATCAGGCTATCTCGCCGATTTATTATCTGTTATTGGACGAAAAATATATTAGATTTTACCAGAGATTTTCTCTTGTCTGTAGCTTCCCTCTGTTGTCCTATTTATTGTGTTAATTAACAATCAATTGAACCCCTGCTATAACAGAATTGGTCCAGTGCCAGCCACAGAGGAGACAGCAACCGACAGGTAGGTGAATGAAAAGCCTCACTTCTTGTAGAGAAAGAGAGAAATCGTCTCCACAAGTAATTACTTTTCCTCATCTCTGCCAATGAACCTTCGCTGATACACCATCGTCTACAGCAACCAACAACCGCTTCATACTGCTGGTTACGCCACACCTTCCTGACACTGACATGCTCCAGAAGTTTCCACGCGATCCAGAAACATCACTGTTACCGTGGAACCAGCAGGGAGAAGCAGTATTTAACTACGACAGAACAAGCGTCAGCGAGAGCGCATCGCTAGTTCCTGCTACTAATAAGGCAAGTACACCATTCGCTTGTTACATATTTTTTACGAGCTTCAAACAAGAGCGACTTATTTTCAGTTATCTGGGTAGTTACTAGTCTATTTTTTAATCTCTTGCGTGTTTGAGTGCTCACTAGGCACAACCTTTTATTTCAATAACAGTGTAGTGTACATAACCGCCGTTGCTATCGACCGTCGTATCGTATAGGCTTTTGTTTGTTTGGTTAGAACAGCTCAATGTTGGTTACACCATCAGTGAGATAGCAGTTCGATCTCCCGCTGCTAATAAGGCGAGTAAACCGTTCGTTTGTTGAATATTTTTATGAGCTTCAAACAGGAGCGACTGCAGTAATGGATAGGAACTTTGATTGTTGTGTACAGATGCGAGCTGAGTTGGCGTCCTTCGCTCACAGCTCCAGGCTGCTTTGGCTTCCGTCACACATCTTGAGTCTGCTGCCAAGGGGCGTCACTGTGGGGGATCAGACGTGGGGCTGTGAGGGACGTCGAGCACGTCCGGTGTGTTCTCTGATTGGTCCACTGCTGTGGCCGCCCCGGGTACTGCCATCTTACACAAATCGAAAAAAGTGGTCCAACTAAAACATTCGTATTTCTTTACGTACTACATGAGTACGTAATAAAAATGGGGGTTCCTATTTAAAAGCCCGTATCTCGTGGTCGTGCGGTAGCGTTCTCGCTTCCCACGCCCGCGTTCCCGGGTTCGATTCCCGGCAGGGTCAGGGATTTTCTCTGCCTCGTGATGGCTGGGTGTTGTGTGATGTCCTTAGGTTAGTTAGGTTTAAGTAGTTCTAAGTTCTAGGGGACTGATGACCATAGCTGTTAAGTCCCATAGTGCTCAGAGCCATTTGAACCATTTTTTGAACCTATTTAAAAAAAACCTATTTGATATCCGTTTGACCTATGGCAGCGCCATCTAGAGGTACAACCATAGCACTATCTGGTTTCCTCCTTCAAGCTAGACAAGTTTCGTTCTTTGTAGTTTTTTCGTTTGACGCTTATTTCGTGAGATATTTGGCCCGGTCACTATCAATGGACCACCCTGTATACGACATAAATTAATAAGTGATGGTACTGATCCACCATGGTACACAAAACGGGTCAGATCGTTGTTGGAGAAGCAACGAAAAAAGCATGCCAAATTTAAAAGAATGCAAAATCCCCAAGATTGGCAAAGTTTTGCAGAAGTTCGAAATATAGTGCATGCTTCAGTGCTATAGTGCATAATTTCCACAATGAAACTCTGTCTCAGAATCTGGCAGAAAACCCAGAGATGCTGGTCATATATAAAGCACACCAGTGGCAAGACGCAATCAATACCTTCACTGCGCGATAACAACGGTGAAATGACTGATGACAGTGCCACTAAAGCAGAGTTATTAAACACGGTTTTGCGAAACTCCCTCACCAAAGTAGACGAAGTAAATACTCCTGAATTCCAATCAAGAACAACTGCCAAGATGAGTAACATAGAAGTAGAAATCCTCGGTGTAGCAAAGCAGCTTAAATCACTTAATAAAGGCCAGGCCTCGGGTCCAGACTGTATACCAGTCAGGTTCCTTTCAGAGTATGCTGATGCAATAGCTCCACATTTAGCAATAATGTAGAACCGCTCGCTCACAGAAGGTTCCGTACCTAAAGAATGGAAAATTGCTCAAGTCACACCAATGCCCCAAAACGGAAACAGGAGTAATCCGCTGAATTACAGGCCCATATCACTAACGTCGATTTGCAGTAGGGTTTTGGAACATATACAGTGTTCGTACATTATGAATTACCTCGAAGAAAACGATTTATTGACACAGTCAGCACGGATTCAGCAAACATCATTCTTGCGAAACACAACTAGCTCTTTATACTCATGAAGTAATAAGTGCTATCGACAGGGGATGTCTAATTGATTCCATATTTTTAGATTTCCAGAAGGCTTTCGACACCGTTCCTCACAAGCGTCTTCTAATCAACCTGGTGCCTACGGAGTATCGCCTCAGTTGTGCGACTGAATTCGTGATTTCCTCTCAGAAAGGTCACAGTTCGTAGCAATAGACGGAAAGTCATCGAGTAAATTAGAAGTAATATCCGGCGATCCCCAAGGAAGTGTTATAGGCCCTCTATTGTTCCTGATCTGTATTAACGAGATAGGAGACAATCTGAGTAACCGTCTTAGACTGTTTGCAGACGATGGTGTCATTTACGGTCTTGTAAAGCCACCAGATGATCAAAACGACTTGCAAAATGATTTAGATAAGATATCTGTATGATGCGAAAAGTGGCAATTGACCCTGAATAAGGAAGAGTGTGAAGTTACTCACATGAGTACTACAAGAAATCAGCTAAATTTCGATTACGCGATAAGTCACACAAATCTGAAGGCTGTAAATTCAACTAAATACTTAGGGATTACAATTACAAGTAACCTAAATTGGAACGATCACATAGATAACATTGCGGGTAGAGCAAACCAAAGACTGCGATTCACTGGCAGAACACTTAGAAGGTGCAACAGGTCTATCAAAGAGACTGCTTACACTACGATTGTCCGCCGTATTCTGGAGTACTGCTGTGCGGTGTGGGATCCGCATCAGGTGGGACTGACGGATGACATCGAAAAAGTACAACGAAGTTCAAATGGCTCTGAGCACTATGGGACTCAACTGCTGAGGTCATTAGTCCCCTAGAACTTAGAACTAGTTAAACCTAACTAACCTAAGGACATCACACACATCCATGCCCGAGGCAGGATTCGAACCTGCGACCGTAGCGGTCTCGCGGTTCCAGACTGCAGCGCCAGAACCGCGCGGCCACTTCGGCCGGCTACAACGAAGTGCATCTCGTTTTGTATTATCGCGAAATAGGGGAGATAGTGTCAAAGACATGATACGTGAATTGGAGCGGCAATCATTACAACAAAGGCGTTTTTCGTTGCGACGGGATCTTCTCATGAAATTTCAATGACCAGTTTTCTCCACCGATTGCGAAAACTTTCTGTTGGCACCCACGTACATAGGGAGAAATGATCATCACGATAAAATAAGAGAAAACAGGGGTCGCACATAAAAATTTAAGTGCTCGTTTTTCCCGCGTGCCGTTCGAGAGTGGCACGGTAGAGAGACAGCTTGAAGGTGGTTCACTGAATTCTCTGCCAGGCACTTTATTGTGAATAGCAGAGTAATCACGTAGATGTAGAGCTCCTTGTCGTCCGGCCAGCTAGGAGCAGTATGTGACACCTGTCGGAGCCGTCGCCAGAATTCTGCCGTCACCGGGTCGCGAACCAAAAGCAGAAGCCTGTCTGCCCAGCCCATGCGGCCAACACTCCGCCAGCTGCCCGCCCAGAGGTCGACATCGGCCTAAGACACCGTCGTGCCACGGCGACGCCGAGGCCTCCCCTACAGACTGAACACACTGCTGGTCGGTCTCGCTCCGAACCGCAGCCGAACGGATCTGAGTCGGCGCACGGATCGAAGCTCCACTCTGCGCCCCTGGCTGGATGTGTTCCAATCTCTGTGTTCCCCTACAGTTTTTACCTCTACAGCTCCGTCTAGTACCATGGAGGTCATTCCCTCATGAATACGTGTCCTATCATCCTGTCCCTTCTCCTTATCAGTGTTTTCCATATATTCCTTTCTTCTCCGATTCTCCACAGAACGTCCTCATTCATTACCTTGTCAGCCCACCTGTAGCACCACATCTCAAATGCTTCTATTCTCTTCTGTTCCGGTTATCCCACTGTCCATGTTTCACTACCATACAATGCTGTAGTCCAGACGTAAATTCTCAAAAAATTCTTCCTCAAATTAAGGCCGATATTTGAAATTAGTAGACTTCTCTTGGCCAGAAATGCCGTTTTTGCCATTGATAGCCTGCTTTTGATGTCCTCCTTGCACCGTCCATTACTCGTTATTTTACGCGCGGCCGCTACGGTCGCAGGTTCGAATCCTGCCTCGGGCATGGATGTGTGTGATGTCCTTAGGTTAGTTAGGTTTAAGTAGTTCTAAGTTCTAGGGGACTGATGACCTTAGAAGTTAAGTCCCATAGGGCTCAGAGCCATTTGAACCATTTGAACTCGTTATTTTACTGCCTACCTAGCAGAATTCCTTAACTTCATCTACTTCGAGACCATCGATCCTGATATTAAGTTTCTCGCTGTTCTAATTTCTACTCCTTCTTATTACCTTCGTCTTTCTTCGATTTACTCTCAGTCTATACTCTGTATTCATTAGACTGTTCATTCCATTCAGCAGATCATGTAATTCTTCTTCACTTTTACTCAGGATAGCTATGCCATCAGTGAATCGTGTTACCTTTCACCTCGAATTTTAATTCTATTCCTGAACCTTTCTTTAATTTCCATCATTGCTTCTTCGATGTATAGATTGAACAGAAGGGACGAAAGAATATCCCTGTCTTCCAACCTTTTTAATATGAGCACTTCGTACTTGGTCGTCCGCTCTTGTTATACCCTCTTGCCTCTTGCACATATTGTATATGACCCGTCTCTCCCCATAGCTTACCACTATTTTTCTCCGAATTTCGAACATCTTGCACCATTTTTCAGATCGACGAATCCTATGAACGTGTCTTGACTTTTCTTTGGTCTTGCTTCATTATTAACCGCAACGTCAGAATTGCCTCTCTCGTGCCTTTACCTTTCCTAAAGCCAAACTAATTGTCATCTAGCGCATCCTCAATTTTCTTTTCCATTATTTTGTATATTATTCTTGTCAGCAACTTGGATGCATGAGCTGTTAAGCTGATTGCGCGATAATTCTCGCTCTTGTCAGCTCTTGCCGTCTTCAGAATTGTACGGATGATGTTTTTCCGAATGTCAGATGGTACGTCTCCAGGCTCATACATTCTACACACCAACGTGAATAGTCGTTTTGCTGCCACTTCCTCAACGATTTTAGAAGTTTTATGGAATGTTATCCATCCCTTCTGCCTTATTTGATCTTAAATCCTCTAAAGCTCTTAAATTCTACTTCTAACACAGGGTCTCTTATCTCTTCTAAATCGACTCCTGTTTCTTCTTCTATCACATCAGACAAATATTCCCCCTCACAGAGGCTTTCAATGTATTCTTTCCACCTACCCGCTCTCTCGTCTGCATTTAACAGTGGAATTCCCATTGCACTCTTAATGTTATCACCATTGCGTTTAATGTCACCGCAGGTTGTTTTGATTTTCCTGTATGCTGAGTCAGTCCTACAGACAATCATTTCTTTTTCGATTTCTTCACATTTTTCATGCAGCTATTTCGTCTTAGCTTCTCTGCACTTCCTATTTATTTCGTTCCTCAGCGACTTGTATTTCTGTATTCCTGATTTTCCCGGAACATGTTTGTACTTCCTCCTTTCATCAATCAACTGAAGTACTTCTTCTGTTACCCATGGTTTCTTCGCTGCTACCTTCTTTGTACCTATGTTTTCCTTCCAAACTTCTGTGATGGCACTTTTTAGAGATGTCCATTCTTCTTCAACTGTATTGCCTACTGCGCTATTCCTTATTGCTGTATCTATAGCGTTAGAGAACTTCAAACGTATCTCGTCAGTCCTTAGTACTTCCGTATCCCACTTCTTTGCGTATTGATTCTTCCTGACTAATGTCTTGAACTTCAGCCTATTCATCACTACTATATTGTGATCTGAATCTATATATGCTCCTGGGTACGCCTTACAATCCAGTATCTGATTTCGGAATCTCTGTCTGACCATGATGTAATCTAATTGAAATCTTCCCGTATCTCTCGGCCTTTTCCAAGTATACCTCCTCCTCTTGTGATTCTTGAACAGGGTATTCGCTATTACTAGCTGAAACTTGTTAGAGAACTCAATTAGTCTTTCTCCTCTTTCAATCCTCGTCCCAAGCCCATATTCTCCCGTAACCTTTTCTTCTACTCCTTCCCCTACAACTGCATTCCAGTCGCCCATGACTATTAGATTTTCTTCCCCCTTTACATACTTCATTACCCTTTCAATATCCTCATACACTTTCTCTATCTGTTCATCTTCAGCTTGCGACGTCGGCATGTATACCTGAACTATCGTTGTCGGTGTTGGTCTGCTGTCGATTTTGATTAGAACAACCCGGTCACTGAACTGTTCACAGTAACACACCCTCTGCCCTACCTTCCTATTCATAACGAATCCTACCCCCGTTATACAATTTTCTGCTGCTGTTGATATTCCCCTATACTCATCTGACCAGAAATCCTTGTGTTCTTTCCACTTCAGTTCACTGACCCCTACTATATCTAGATTGAGCCTTTGCATTTCCATTTTCAGATTTTCTAGTTTCCCTACCACATTCAAGCTTCTGAAATTCCACGCCCCGACTCGTAGAATATTATTATTTCGTTGATTATTCAGTCTTTTTCTCATGGTAACCCCCCCCCTCCCCCCGCCCCTCTTAGCAGTCCACTCCCGGAGATCCGAATGGGGGACTATTCCGGAATCTTTTGCTAAAGGAGAATCAACATGACACTTCTTCAATTACAGGCCCCATGTCCTGTGGATACACGTTACGTGTCTTTAATGTAGTAATATCCATTGTCTTCTCATTCTTCATGCCGTTGATCTTTGTTGATTGTTCCGCCTTCAGGGGCAGTTTCCCACCGCTAGGAGAAGAGAGTGCCCTGAACCTCTGTCCGTTCTTCCGCCCTCATTCACAACGCCGTGGGAGAATGAGGGTGACATCTCACGCCGGAAGGCCTCGGCCGTCAGTGCTCATTATTAATCAAAATTTTAACAGCGGCGGTATTTGAACCCAGGACCTAAGACGTTTTGATTACAAATCAAAGACGCTGCCTCAAGACCCTTTTTTTTTAATTATCAGATTGACTTGGTATTTTCATGAAAATCAGACAACCATAGAAAATCATCATTTAATATCAGCTTCAAAAGGAAAATCAACAAATTAGTTCAACCACAAACAATTATTAAATTCTGAAGGGGAAGAATAACCCATTATCCCATTCTTCTTGTCAGTTTTTTAAATATACATGTAGACGAGAAAAAGTGTCAAAACAAAGCTACAAGGGAGGGGACTCAAGCTCAGGGAAGAAACAGTGATCACAGGGGAGCTTAACCATCACCCTGACGGTTAAACACAAGAAAAAGCATATTCGCTAAAAGCGTTCGGAATCGTGGCAACCGCTGCCATTTCCAATGCGCAGTTGTCAGATAATGGTGAAAAACGCGAGGATCTGGGTAATTCCCGCCTTCAACGACATGGTGAACATAGTAACCCAAGAGCCAGACAATCGTGTTCGTTTTCGTCTGAGCAAAAAAGGATAGGTCAGGTTGTAGGATAATGTCGTCTGGGAAAGCCGTTTAAGGCCCTCGAGTAAGGAAAGCTAATTGACGGCAGACGCAGAGCGAATGATCCCGTCCGCAAGCAACAAGCCTGTGAAGTAAGGTGTCAGTTTGATGACATTCCTCACACCGATCAGTCGGACGAAGGTCAATACGAAAAAGACGACACCAGTAGGTATCAGACGGTGAATGACCTTATACCACGTTGAATCAATCTCCATCGGCAATACAGGAAGACTAAGATGAGATCAGACCGTTTTCCAAGGCGTTGACGGGGAAGCAAGTTCAACAGAAGAAAGGGCACATGCTGCACCCCAACGGGGTGATAGCATGTTGGTATTAATATGCGTCATAGAAAGTATATTAGCACCTAAGATACCGATAATCAGAAAATATTCACGAATGTGCCGCAATTTAGGATTAATCCGTCCAACATCAACAGGAGGGGCCAGACAGACCGGCCGAAGGCGGGAAAGTAAACGAGAGGTAACTGAATGCGGAGCCCGCGTAGAGGTTAAAACATTGCGGCGGGCAAATAAGATGGATGTCTTCACTTTGATATCGGAGGGATCCAATCCTCCAAGCTTTCGAGGACTGGCCACTACCTCATACGAAAGATATGGCGGCTCCACAGGAATCGACCAGACAGCTGTTTTAGTCTGCGGGCCATCATCGCGGGAAGCGGGAAGACCCGCGCAACGTAATGTACTTTACTAAAGGCATAGGTTTCTAAAACCCGTACCTTGTGAAGGAGGCTAAGGGGACGGCGTTCATGTTCAAGGATCGCCCCGTGAACACGACTCGTATCCTCACGCAAATTTAATGTCGCCATTTTGATCGGATTACGATCCACTAAGAACCCTAAGGTCTAATGGCGATTGACGACCGTCGCCCAAGGAATGACGACATGATCGAAGCCTCTCAACGGTAGGAACATGCATTTCCGATCATTAATGCGAGCACCAGCAAGACGACAAAATGAATCCAAGGTTTCCTTAAGCCTCGGTATGTCCTCGAAATGTCGTACTAAAGCCATGACGTCATCGGCGTATGCACGGACCGAAAAAAGTTCGCCCACTATAGTCCAGCCACGTAACTGCATGGCTAGGCGGTGAAGTAATGACTATAAGAACAAGACAAAAAGGGACGTGGATAAGGGGCTTCCCTGGGGTAAACCCCGTTTGATCGATATCAGGGGGGTAGGAAGACCGTTCACAATCACCGAGACGCTGATACCGGTAAAAATGCGAGTTAAGCCGACACCGGTGAGAACTCTCGTTAAAAAATCATGGCTGACACGATCAAACGTTTTTTGGAAATCAAGATAAAGGAAATCCCCTGGGATATTAGCGGCAGCCGCTACCGAAATTACATCGCGACATTCGAGAACAGAAGTCAGTATCGTGCGTCCAGGCACACAGCTTTGGTGGGCGGCAATAATGGTATCGAGCAGCTTAGAGAGACGGATATTAATTACTCGAGCGACAATTTTATAATCGAAGTTAAGGAGAGTAATAGGACGGAGGGAATCAATCGCAGGTCGACCTGTGGATTTCGGGAGGAGGACCAGTTCACCTTCCTGAAAAGGAGCAGGACGTGAGGCTCCCCGCATCACTTCATTTACCATTGACGTTAAGGTGTCACCAATGAGTGGCCAAAATTGAACATAAAACTCCTTAGGAATACCGACTAATCAAGGCGACTTGAGGGACTGAGGTCCTGTAACAACATTATATATATCATCCTTGTGAAATGGACACAGAAAGGCGACGTTTAATTGAGGAGTGACGACGCGATGCAGCAAGGATGTAAAGTCGTCGAGAGAGTTTTCAGCCGGGACATGGGTATTGGACAGATCAGTAAAATAGGTGTAAATAAAGTCGGAAATGTCACGGTGAGAGGTGAACATGCGATCGTCAGCGGTTGTGAGAGAGGCGCGCCCGTAAACGGACTAGATGGTGTAGTGACGTCGACGGCCGGAGTGGCCGAGCGGTTCTAGGCGCTTCAGTCTGGAACCGCGTGACCGCTACGGTCGCAGGTTCGAATCCTGCCTCGGGCATGGATGTGTGTGATGTCCTTAGGTTAGTTAGCTTTAAGTAGTTCTAAGTTCTAGGGGACTGATGACCACAGATGTTAGGTCCCATAGTGCTCAGAGCCATTTGAACCATTTTTTTTTGTTTTGTTTTTTGACCTACATTTCCACCGACTAAATACCACTGTAGACCTGTCAGCGGTGCTGAGCAGACCAGCATTCCTTTCGAAAGTGATGTATGTCTCCATAAGGAAGATAAAGTCAATGTTGTATGAATTCATGTAAATGATATGCAAATAACGAGTAAATCGCAAGTGCGCACCATGGTTGAAATACTCGAGGCTGGCGTACACACATACATTCAAGACACGACAGTCACAAAAACTTTTAGTTCGGGAGAGGCAAACCTCACGCCAGGAGACCAGTTCCTTCAGAGGATGAGTCAACCTATCTACGTCGGCTGGCGACGGCCCGTAGAGCAGACAGAGTTTGCCTGAGTGAAAGGGAGAACGACCCCGTGTTCGGCTTAAAAGCAAATTCCGCTACATTGTGTGGGAGCGCCCAGCCTCCGCATTCTTTACAAACATGGCATGCAGTTCCAGAGGTTTTCACAGGGAGACAGCAAACGCCAAACGCCAATGCTACAGATTTCCGGATTGGTCGCCTTAAACGAAACGTCATTCTCCCGTTTTAGAAGAGCAATGCTGATTGGCAGACGATATTCCTGACGCCTTTAGCTGAAGGAGTAATGGAAGAGACCGAAAGATATATATAGCCGGCCGCGGTGGTCTTGTGGTTCTAGGCGCGCAGTCCGGAACCGTGCGACTGCTACGGTCGCAGGTTCGAATCCTGCCTCGGGCATGGATGTTTGTGATGTCCTTAGGTTAGTTAGGTTTAAGTAGTACTAAGTTCTAGGGGACTAATGACCACAGCAGTTGAGTCCCATAGTGCTCAGAGCCATTTGAACCATTTTTTTTAACCGAAAGATATACCCCTTCACGTCTGGCGTGGAGAGGGGCCATTCCACTGTCGCTCTTGGAGCGAGAACACGTAACGAGAACGTGTGCGCTCGTACGTGTACTGAGAGCGAGGAACAAGTCTCTCCTCAGTACTTCACTGGGAGAGCACCTCTGTCGAGAGCAAATCGGAGTGCGACTCTATATTGAGTCCTTGTGATTAAGCGTTGTTCATTGTGTTGGCTGCCACACTTATTGTGCGGTGTGAACGGACAGAGTTATAGGTAAACGCCTGCGAGCGAATTTTTGAGTGGCATCGCGGTGGACTGGTTATCTGACTGGTGTACCACGCCAATAGTTAGACTAGGGGTGAATAGAAATCCTTGACTTCATCAAGGCATAGGGAGAGTTTGATTGGCGATGGTCAATCCAGATAGAAAGAGATAGTTGTGTTATTTGTCAGCAGCGAGCGGCGCAGACAGCAGTCATCGCAGCTTACGGTATTGTGCGCTACAGCTCTTGCGATCCCCATATTTGCTCCACAACAGTACACTTCACTGCATTTCACACGCAACAGCCTTGACCATACCCATCAACGTTCTAATGGATAATTATTCAAGTTGAGTGGGCGCGGCTCACAGCCATTCTGCCAAGTCAATAACAATCTTAAACTTTGTATAGAAATTTCGTTAGCGAATCCTATCCTTGAGAGGTAACTTCATATTCCGAAAAGAACCAGGATATAACTTGTTAAATTCATAACTAAAAGTGCCATTGTGATTTCTCAGAATTTTTGCAAAATAAATAATAATTTTCTTTAGTTTCATGTTTGTCTTACACTAACTAGCACTACTCCAATACCCAAGTACCTCACTAGTTACGTAAGAAATTTTGTGAATTTTTGTGTCATTTCCTTACAGCAGACGACTCCAGAAGATATTTATTTATTGCTGAAAGTTTTTCAGGCATTTCTCTTTAGAACTTTAGGAGCGCCTGTCTGACTTCTGTAGTAGTGTGGGGATGGAAATTGCATGTTGCAGGAGCCACAGGATAAAGGGTACATCTCAGATTAATCCGTTGCGCAGAATGACAGAATAGCACCCACACGCTCACAATGTATCTCCAAAGAACCGGGCTGGACGTGAGGCAAGGATTTGTCGAAGGTGAAGCTGACAGTAGCTGCACGCGGAAGTTTCGTGGGAGCCGTGGTGGACATCACGGCGCGAGACGACGCCGCGACAGGAAGTGCCGCACGAACACCAAACACTGACCGACAACCAGCGATGCGACGCGCACCGAGACCAACACGACACTAAACGGACACGAGGAAAACACGCAGCGCTAAGGTAGAGGTGGAACTAATAGCACAACCTAGCCGCCCGACGCGCGAAGCAGGAATGAGACCATGGGTGGATTACGATTCAGATATGTTCGGTAGAGTTCAAAAAATGGTTCAAATGGCTCTGAGCACTATGGGACTTAACATCTATGGTCATCAGTCCCCTAGAACTTAGAACTACTTTAACCTAACCAACCCAAGGACATCACACAACACCCAGTCATCACGAGGCAGAGAAAATCCCTGACCCCGCCGGGAATCGAACCCGGGAACCTGGGCGCGGGAAACGAGAACGTGGTAGAGTTTATGTCAGGCGATCAAGGTGCCAAATCACTGGCTCGAATCGTCCAAAACTTTCTTCAAACCAGTTGCGAACAGTTGTGGCCCGTGGATATGGCGCATTGCATCCATAAAAATGAAGTCCCTGAGTGCAGCGTGAATATTATGTAAATGTGCTCCAAGGTTCAGCCGGCTGTATGGGCAGTTGCTCCGTCCTGTTGGAAGTAACCGTAGGTTTTTTCCTCCTTCGTTATGCTGCCACAGATTCACGTCCGATTGTGTCCACTCGTACGGGCCACTTTTATCTGCCCCACCCTGTGTATGTCGATCCTTTTGTAAAAAGGACAGTCCGTCATGACTTCGCTTTCGACGTTCATGCTAACAACTACAAAGTAGACAGCTTGTAATACTGTTATGAAGGTTTAATGGATCGTATAAAAAGTAACTGGTGTTTAATCGTATATTTCCGCACAAAAGGAACGCCAAGTGTAATATTATCACAGCAGACAGGGGAATTAATGTTCGAACTAGGATCTGCCACAGTGTGTACACGGGGAAGCACAGTGATCCTACGTAGGATTAATAGATGAACGTCTAGTGCGTCCAACCATACTTCTCGTAGCTGAATTGTAGCAAATTTGCTTGCGTCGCATCTTGTAGACGTTGTCCCACTTGGTTTCTTCTCCGTCCGTCGCGAGTTCTACTGCTTGTCTTTAATAATGTGACAGTTGGGTGGGTACGTTTCAATGCTAAGCACAATAAAACTCGTAAAATGTTAGGATTCCAACTAATTTTATTGTATTTCGCTAATTGTACAATTAGTATAACAATTTCTAGAGGAAGTCTATCGTTAATATTTATAACAAGATTCCTGGACATTAATCATTAGTTCCCGAGGATCGCAAAAGTCACAACAGTACTTCACAGGTCTTAGAATCAACGTGAGATCTCACAAATATTTTTTCCGAGGCAAATTTAACGATTAATTCCGCCTGTAGGCTAGTTTGTATTTCACACAGTAGTTCGCGTTCATAGACTGACTTGTGTTATCACAACATCGCACAAGTACCTCATAGGAGGCAATTTTTTTAACAAACTGTCCGTCTTTAGATGACATTAAATTTGAGACACAGATCCACGTAATACCTCTTCGGAAACCAATCGTAGACCAGTAGTGAGGTATCTCACCAGGTTGACCCCTGCGCTCTCAGGATGCATTTGTGACTGGTCCATCCTTTCCATCAATAAGCACTGACAGTAACTAAAATTTTCTGATGAATTGAGTGATATTGAAGTCATTATTTACATCTTGTCAATGGAAGTAACTTCATTAGCACGGTTGCAACTGGACATTAATAAATAAACAGTGAATATAAATAATGAAAGACTCACTCCTTGGCGTCCAGCGTTGTAGGTCTAATCCCAGCTGTCTCTCTCTGCTCCAGTACGATAAGGCTATTGCTCGCCCGGCCGTTCTCGCGCTACGCGACCATCTGGCGCGTCGTTCAATGAGTCTGCTTTATAATCTTACCATGCATTAAAACATGGCACCAATATGGCAGTGACGTGACATAAACGGCACGAGCTCTCACAACAGTCGCAGTTTTGGTCCTGACGTGTAAACGAAAAGGACTACTCGTGACAGAAGCGTCTCAGTACAGGGATAAAACGCCAGGGGCACTGCAGTCGACCTGTCACTAACACAAGAAAGCCGATCGTGTCAAAGGACGTTAAGACTGTGCGTGTATTGAGACGCTGGTGGTTAGTTCATCTGTGCCGCGTGCTGTTGAAGGTCAGCGCAGGTCTGCTACCTGCGTATTGTTATGCAGGGCTTGTGGCGGTGGCGCAACGTCCATCCGCCTGCTCGGGGAAGTATGTTTGCTCGCCAGAACATTGATACGATATCGGGACAATTAACAGAACGAACGCATAAAGTACCTTTCCTGTACGGCAAACGGCATTCTGATTGGCCAGCCGCTGTGGGAGAGCGGTTCTAGGCGCTCCAGTCCGGATCCACGCTGCCGCTACGGTCGCAGGTTCGAATCCTGCCTCGGTCATGGATGTGTTTGATGTCCTTAGGTTAGTTAGGTTTAAGTAGTTCTACGTCTAGGGGACTGATGACCTCAGGGGTTAGGTCCCATAGTGCTCAGAGCCATTTGAACCATCCTGATTGTCTGAACAAAACTCTGAATGGCTCAGTATGGAAAAGGATAGCTGAAGAAAGGATTTATTCTAAGGGCAAGTAAACAGAATTTATTTATTTCTAACAATGCTCGCCCTTTGATGATTACGAATTTATTTATTTACTCTAACTCTCCTGACCCACAAACCACAGTCGGTTTTCGGCCTTAACAAGTACTCTCCTGCACAGCCTTCCATCGTTGGCATCTTCTTACCTTGCTCTATTGTGCTTACCGATTACTATTCGTTTCTGATTTGCTTCTTTGCATTTAGTTACGTCCGATTGCCATTTATTTCTTCACGTCGAATTCCCGGGGCGATCACTGCCAGAGAGAGATCGTTGCCGGACTGCATGCACTTGCTATCCAGTCAGGACATTCACTTTTGCGACCTTCCTTGATTTAATGCTTGTGATTTCATAAAAAGGGGTCGGCCCAAAATAACTATTTGACTGTTAAGTGAAATACAAACTGTTACTCTACGCACAACGGATAAAGCATGGGAGGGCTCAAGCAACCTAGAAAGTTAGTGGGTATTTCCATTACAGTCAGATACGATCTATCTTTCATTTACTTTACCAAACATCCATGCTGATTGATTACCTTTCATCAATTGGGATGGAAATGGAAATGCCGTGTGGCTAGGGCCTCCTTTCGGATAGACCGTCCGCCTGGTGAAAGTCTTTCGAGTTGACGCCACTTCTGCGACTTGCGTGTCGATGCGGATGAAATGATAATGATAAGGACAACACAGCACCTAGTTCCTGAGCGGAGAAAATCTCCGACCCAGCCGGGAATCTCTGTCCTACTGCTCTTCTGCACACGTACCCAAAGTCAAAACAAACACTCATTCTATAATGTATAACAACTTAATAAGGATAAAAGAAAGGAAATGAATAATGAAATAATTAAATAAATAAACGCAGCGGCGCCCATCCCTTTCCAAAATGCTCACTGTATCACATTGACTTACTACCATTAATAATCCGCCATAGAAAATTGCTTTCACAGGGTACAATGTGACACTTTAATGACGTGTAGATCCTTGGCCACTTGGTCTCATCATCTCATTTTCAATCTGCCCGAAAGTATTCCTCCTTTTGATTTAACACTACTAAACGCTAAGAACTGCCAGTTTGCTGACAACTAACTGTGGAGTACACACGCAAACTTCACCACATTGTCTTCGGTCCGTATTTTACATGCGAAAGCATTTCTGAATACCCGAATTTTTTTTTCTAACAGACCAAAAGCACATGCTCGATACTATCCGCAATTGATAAGTTTGTTGGAATACTCGTCAGAAACCTGCTGCTGCATTAAATGTCGCGCTACATTTTCAACCAATGGAAGTACCTCGTCCTCCACTACAGCATACTACATTATTTCCCTTTGGCCGCTTATTTAAGATGTTCCATACTGTACCTTTGCACCTAATTAAATATTTACTAACACATATAACTACCAAGCAGGGAAGCAGTGGTTGGGAAAGGAGTGAGACAGGGTTGTAGCCTCTCCCCGATGTTATTCAATCTGTATATCGAGCAAGCAGTAAAGGAAACAAAAGAAGAATTCGGATTAGGTATTAAAATTCATGGAGAAGAAGTAAAAACTTTGAGGTTCGCCGATGACATTGTAATTCTGTCAGAGACAGCAAAGGACTTGGAAGAGCAGTTGAACGGAATGGACAGTGTCTTGAAAGGAGGATATAAGATGAACATCAACAAAAGCAAAACGAGGATAATGGAATGTAGTCAAATTAAATCGGGTGATGCTGAGGGGATTAGATTAGGAAATGAGACACTTAAAGTAGTGAAGGGGTTTTGCTATTTAGGGAGTAAAATAACTGATGATGGTCGAAGTAGAGAGGATATAAAATGTAGACGCAATGGCAAGGAAATCGTTTCTGAAGAAGAGAAATTTGTTAACATCGAGTATAGATTTAAGTGTCAGGAAGTCGTTTCTGAAAGTATTTGTATGGAGTGTAGCCATGTATGGGAGTGAAACATGGACGATAACCAGTTTGGACAAGAAGAGAATAGAAGCTTTCGAAATGTGGTGCTACAGAAGAATGCTGAAGATAAGGTGGGTAGATCACGTAACTAATTAGGAGGTATTGAATAGGATTGGGGAGAAGAGAAGTTTGTGGCACAACTTGACTAGAAGAAGGGATCGGTTGATAGGACATGTTTTGAGGCATCAAGGGATCACAAATTTAGCATTGGAGGGCAGCGTGGAGGGTAAAAATCGTAGAGGGAGACCAAGAGATCAATACACTAAGCAGATTCAGAAGGATGTAGGTTGCAGTAGGTACTGGGAGATGAAGAGGCTTGCACAGGATAGAGTGGCATGGAGAGCTGCATCAAACCAGTCTCAGAACTGAAGACCACAACAACAACAACATAACTACCAAAAGAACCTACTGGACGTACGTCAGTTGTAGTAAAGCCACAGTCTGCATACTGTAGAACTGAAAAATTATTTTTGTAGCTGTGAAAATGAGAGGATGGTGTAGCAGGTTTAATCACGATAACGTGTTTCTCACCCACTGCTGCGAAAAGGACCAGAACTGCCGCCTCCGGCTGGTGACTGTTACCATTCGGGGATATTGAGTATTGTAGCTGCGCCAGTTCCGTACGCCACAGTGCACACCGCTAGCCTGTGCTGGCTTTAAAGTTCTGAAAGCCTCTCTCTGTAGCCGAATCGGTATGCATGCGACAACATGCGTACCTAATATGTTCCAAAACGCCAAAAAGACACCGCATAAAAACGGGATTTTCCGGTGCTCACATATCGGGTTCTATTGGTGACAAAAAGGTAGGTAATCGGTTTTGGATAGCCCTTCGGCTAGAGAGTATTTGTATACCCAACAAAACGATCGTTTTAGTGTCGCTATTCTACAGTACAGTAAAGGGAGAAAATCGGTTAGTTCACGGAGGTTCCTCAGAAAACCCCACAAAAAAGGTTTTTAATTATGTTTTCGTCGTCAACAGCGTACTAAAAAGCCAGTCTAGGATTCCAAGAAGGCTACGCACAGCAAATGTATCACATTTTTTCAGTGTATTCCTAAGTTACTGATCTTGAAAAACCTTGAAAATTTTTATCATATCTTTATCCGTTTTCGAGTTACAGAGGTTCAAAGCTACCCTACTTACACATGTAAAATACGCACGTAAAATCCATTGTGAGGTAATGACAGAATTTGTAAACTGACATAACACGGAGAAGTATGCTGTAAAGTTTTTCAGTTATCAAGTGTGAATCCCATGTTGTAGTACAATCAAAATTTTTTTGTACGTAAAATACTGTCTGAGGTGTAAAGATAGTTTTGCGGTATGTCAGTTTCACATAAGTAAACTATCTAAATCTTAATGACCAATAAATTTCTTTTCATGTGAATTACATGCCCTGCTGCAGCAGAGAAAAGGAAACCAGTGGGAAAATGCTCCTATGGGAGCACAGAAAACGCGATTAAAAAAAAAAAAACTCCGACTGAAAAGTGGGGTACTAGGTGCCACGTTCTATCTTCCTCAACATCTTTAAAAATTTTGCCATTCAAATATATTCGTGTATTTTTGTGCTGAGAGGGAAGAAGATAATGGCAGTAAGAAAGAGGCCGAAAAGTAATAAATACTGGAAGATAGTAAACGATGGCTGTGTCATAGAAAGAGTGAACGAGACAATGGGAGTGTGGGATAAAGTGGCAGTGGAACATGGGATTGCAGAACCCTTCGGCGTACAATTCACTTCGTCTGCTCAGAGCTGAAAGCGGCTATGGATGTGAAAGAAAGTGGCGACCTTGTCAAAGGACAGTTCTTCCTCCCTTATTCTGCATCGGATGCTGCGTTAACACAAATTCCCTAAGAACATTATACAAAGAGCGCGGCATAGAATGCAAACAATATAAAGTGGTCGTCCCATCACTATACTGTCACAACCATCTACATCATCATAGATGAGGAGCTATGACCATTCGTTCATCTTCGCTAATGTGAAACACACCTCCTCTACTGAGCAAGTGTTTATAGCTATTAAGGTACGCACTTTAGAGCTCACGTTTATTGGACATTTTTTCTGGTTGTTGCCCACACTACCACTGCTGAAAGTTACCAACCCTACACTCTACGCAACACAAGAACCGGTACATGTATTCAACTGTCAGAGGTATCAGAACGGTTTTCGTTTATAACTTTCGACTCGTTCGTTTCCGGTACAGGGATCCTTACTTCAAATTAATACATTTATCGTTCTCCATCATCCTAGAAAGTCTGTAACATCATCACGAAATCACCCCGTGTATACGTACATTTAAGACGCTCGCGCCTATAACTTTGACGCTCTGTAGTCTCGTTGTATGACGTTTCCGGACATGGGTTCCTGTTCAAAATACGGTGTACTCACTCCCCTCTACAAGGCCTAGAAGTCTGTAACGGAAATTTCCGACGACCCTCTATATGTTCATATAAGCCGGTGATATACCCTTCCTCCATGAAACTAGAGAAGACCTTGAAGCGATGTTAATTAAAATGGATAAAGTATGGTGAAAATATAATATGAAAATAAATAAGCGCAAACAAAGTGATGACATGTGATAACAAAGGGAAAGCCACAGTCCGTATTTTCGTCTAGTAACGAGCTTCTTGAGTTGACTCATTTACTTGACTCAAGTCAGATGAGTACGGATTGACGGAGCAAAGCAGAAGGCAGAAGTATAAAAGATCAAGTAAGATCTGCTTCCACCAACAAGAAGAAAATCTCAATTTCATATAACACCAATCTTGAAATCAGAAAAATGCTTCTCAGGCCTTATTTTTGGATAGTGATATTTAATAATGTGGACTGACATGGTTACAAACGAAGAGGTTCTTAAAAGAATGGATGACAAGGGGAGTCTGTGGAAATCAGTTGCCAAAAGAAGTGAGCAACGTACTGGCCGTCTAATGAGCCACGTGGGACTTCTGAACACAGCGATAGATGGGTATGATAATGGAGAGAGATCTAAAGGAAGACCACTACTGAGATAGACACAATTATGAAAGATGTGCTATGTAAGACCTACAGCGGAATTAAGAGCAAATTGGTGAGACGTGAAAAGTGGATATCTGTTGGCGAATCATTCCTCGGATAGAACACTACAGAAGAGAAGAACTCGGTAGGATTTTAGCAACGATGTATGTCAAAAGAAGAACAGAAAATAATGTAAATTTTTTGAAAACATTATCAGCGATCTTTTATTAATATGATAATTGAAAAACAGTCTTGATCGCAAATTTCTTTTAATCGGAGTGACCGGTTTCAATCCTTAAGGATCATCTTCAGACTATGAAATAACATACGTACAGATAGAGGGATCCTTACAGTATCGTATATACACTGAAATACAATTACAAACCACATATACCCAGAATGGCAAGGTGGACTTCCATGGAGCAAGCTGCACCGACCCACGACGCTAAACTGACTGCTAAATGGATAGGCAGGGAGTGGTCTTAAATAGCACTAGTCCCGCTCACCGTTCTGTGTATGACATCAGTGCTAACCAATCAGAAGTATAGTGAGTATTACTATCATAAAATGTATTACAATAGTCTAAGATTTGAAGAAAAGTTATAGTTAAAATACGTCGTTGGTTTGCTATGAAATATCTATTTGTCAGAATATAAAATATGGTCAATAATTAGCTTAAAATAAACTAGTCTAGGCTGCCTTCTGTTATCCGTTCCGTAAAATACGTGTTGTTGGCAAAGATATATGGAATAGCTGTCGAAGGTTGCTGTAGCGATAGAGAGAAGCTACTAGCAAAGATAATTTATATAGACGTTGAAGGTTGCCGTAGAAACGGCGTCCTCTATCGATGCGATATTCTGAAAAGTTGGCACAGAGCGCTGTAACGACAGCAAAGACGATTTATGTAGACGTTAAGGGATGCCGTAAAGACGGCGTCCTCTATCAATATGACACGTCAAAAATAAATAGAAAATATAGTAGTGAATATAATAGTCGTTAAAGATTATTCACAGTAATATGAATGAAGCGAAACATGGCGCGTTAGTTAACAAGCGATCTTGGGCAATGTGTAGGAAGGAAACACAGATACTGTTGGAATTGTGTGTCGGCGCAAAGTGCACTGTGTAAAATAGACCTCTTTGGCATTGTCTAACACTCTTTGTGTGCGCTAATTATTCTGTTGTGTTCGCTGTAAATTTTTTTGTTCTTGAATGTGCAAATATAGTTATTAGTAAAATGTCCTTTTTTTCTCCTTAATACTTATTCAGCTGCGCAAATTCCAATAGATACAAAGGGCAGCCTAAGGTTTTATACATATAGAGCTCCATTTCATCACGTGTTAAACACGAAATGGTTATAAATTCATATAGTAGATAATATTATGTAAAGTAATGAAGACGAGAAATAACCTATGCAACATTAAAGGATACAAAATCCTTTAAAAGGAGACTGTTAGTGAAAAAACAGTTTGTTAAGAACGAAAGGGGGCAGGGGGTTGGGAACAAAACATTAAGAATACTGACATAACAGCAGTGTTAAATATGAAGACACTATAACGTCATTAATCATACGAAAATGCTAATGATAAAATTACGAGTCAGCATTATTTGTTTAAAAAGAATGTAAACTAAAACATAGACTGGAGAAAAAACGAAAGAGCAGTCAAAATTATAACAAGTCTTCAAAAATATCAAAGAAATATTTTTCCCTTAAATCAAGCTGCTTGTTCAATAAAGCTGTCAAGTGCGTAAATTTATATTTCTTCTAGTTAATTTAATAAAGGTCCTTTAGGGGCAATGTGGAGAATTTTTAAATTATTTTGGATTGACCCTTCAGAGTGATCACAGTCTTTTAAATGTTGGCCCAATAAAGATTTACCTCGACTAGCACCTGAGGTGTGTTCTTTAAAACGTACGGCAAAATTACGACCTGTCTACCCAATATATTGTTTTTCACAATCATTACATAAGATTTTATAAACGCCAGAATTTTCATATTTGATGTCATTTAGACCAATGGTATCTCTGAGTCGATTCGATACTGTAAGGATCCCTCTATTTGTACGTATGTTATTTCAGAGTCTGAAGATGTTCCTTAAGGACAGAAACCGGTCACTCCGATTAAAAGAAATTTTCGATCAAGACTATTTTTCAACTATCATAGAAATTAATGTATATTTTTGTTGTGGATTAGTATGATATGAACGTAGAAGAATCGTTCAATTGGTGGTAACCTACTTCTGACGAGAAACGCTGAAGAGGTTTAGTTCATTGTCCAACTGTATCCGGCAGAGCTGTCTGGAGGTTCTTGTAGTGTCGTAGCTTCTGAACACTCCTGGTGCCTCGAAGATTTCTGGGGGCGCCGCGAGCGGCGCTTTGAAGATCGCCGCCAGTGAAGAACCTCAAAGCCGCAGACCAATGAAGATGACGCGGGCGGTGTACAAGAGGCGGCCAGCTGGGCGTCAGACTGCTAGTTCAAGACCATTTCTAGTTCCTAGTTGCTGCCGAAC
Source organism: Schistocerca nitens (assembly GCF_023898315.1). Taxonomy (NCBI): domain Eukaryota; kingdom Metazoa; phylum Arthropoda; class Insecta; order Orthoptera; family Acrididae; genus Schistocerca; species Schistocerca nitens. The sequence continues at coordinate 1,178,791,905 of NC_064614.1, forward strand.
GTTACACCGAGTTGCTGATAGCTCCGCCGGTAAATATGCAATGTGCTTAGACGCACGCCCATGTCGGACCTCTGTTTATGGCTAGTCATTTCTGCCACAGATTGGCAACAGCGTATCTCCTTTCGCACTAGCTGAGTACGGTAGAAACCCACTATTCCGATCTCGGATGGTCCGACTGCCCTCACAGTCCGACCATCCATTTTCCGGTGTTTGTTTGGACATGCTATTGACTCATCGTCTGCGACACGGGTCAGTAGGCAGCTGACTGATGATTGGTGCGGTAGTTCGATCAGCTTTACTATGAAATAACTATTTCTAACTCGATCAATAACTGTTACTGTGCACACAGACTTTTTATAAAAATGTGACAGTGTTCTTCATACGTATTAAAGTGTCTAAAATTAAACATAAACATGAGACACTGTATTCAGCGGGGAAACGGAAAGTACTTTTAATGCTAGACAGAGACGAGTCTGCACACTGCAAGTGTGGTAGATGTTGGAGTAACAACTATTAAAGACTGGAGAAAAAATAGGAAAACTCTTGGAAGTCACACAATGACGACTGATAATAAGAACGAACTGAAAACATGCAAGACTTTCAATTACCACAAAAGGAAAATTCCAAACAATGCTTCGTGGGTGTGGTCTGAACAGAAGAGAAGAAAAAGAACTTGGTCATCCGGACTAATCATGACAGAAAAGTCACTGATTTGGACGAAAAATTAGATGGAGGCTATGAAAATGAAAAGTTTACTGCGAGTGAAAGGTGGCCATATCGGTGGATTAAAACGACATGACGTTCGAAATGTAATTCATTCCAACGAGAAGCTGTCTGCTTGGAAGGAATGTGCCAATGAATTTGTTTCAAAATTTGAAAACTTTATTATAGAGCTTAAGCTGTTCTCTGATCAAGTGCATAACATTCGTGAATCTGACTTAAACTACAAAATGCTCCCTGCAAGAACTTTAACTGCATACAGTGACTCTGTTGTGCGTCAATGCAGTCCTGTCATAAGCTACGTACAGTTGTTAAACTTTCACTCACAGTAACAATATTTTGCCTTACGATACAAATGTATTTTCGAGTTCGGGCACTACTGTACATTGCATTTTGGCGTAATATATTTTAGTGTGTCGACAATTTCCTTCCTGTGTTTTTACTTTATAACACAGTGCGACAGTGAAATTTACAGCAGAATAAAAATACGAGGTTGTTATGTAGTTCAGTGCCCTGACGATCATGGTGAAATCCATTGTTCGCTATCAAAAGCGTGAAATCTTATGGGACAACAGCTAAGGCCGTCAGTCCCTAAGCTTACACACTATTTAACCTAAATTATCCTAAGGACAAACACACACACCCATGCCCGAGGGAGGACTTGAACCTCCGCCGGGACCAGCCGCACAGTCCATGACTGCAGCGCCTCAGACCGCTCGGCTAATCGCACGCGAGGGTTCGCTACCACCTAAACTTTTTTCTCGGAACGCAATTTTATCTTCGCTCGACTGCGTTATTTATGTTGTCACTGCGCTTGTCACAATCTGTTATTTTAGGAAAGTTATTGCCTACGATTGTTGTTCAAGTTTTTCCAGTTCTTTTAGAGGCTGGTTGCATTGAAGCGACCCATCTAAGCCATTTGCCATTCCAGAGTTGTCGAGGGAACCTAGATTTCACAGTACAGACTACTAGTTTTGTTTGATGGAAGTAAAAGGAAACTCGAGTACACCAAACACACAGTTTTTTATCAAAATTTGGGAAGATGGTCACCAAATCTTTTGGCGGATTACTGCTGGGCAACTCATACAATAAGTTTCACCATCCATCCACAGACGGAAAATTTCCAGGGAAAGTTTCTAACTTGTAAGTAAATTTCAAGCTTTATTTAGCTTTCTCGATGTTATTTTCATTTTATTTTATATTTTGTAATACAACCGATTAATTTTATTACTTGACCGGTATATTAATCAACTACAGATTCCTCCTCTATTTTTACTGAATCGTTTCGGTGTTTCGCGATAGTGGTATATATGCCACATCTTTTCCGGAAAAACTAGTACATGATGGAACATTTCTGATTTCATCTCCGCTATCAGCGTATGTGATTTAGTAAAGAAGACGTACTTTCATCTCACGCCAAGACAGAGAGTTCAAATTTGGTGCACTGTGTAATCCGACTTGTTTTACATCCCGACCATGCTCCCGATCCATCTACATCTACATCTACATTTATACTCCGCAAGCCACCCAACGGTGTGTGGCGGAGGGCATTTTACGTGCCACTGTCATTACCTCCCTTTCCTGTTCCAGTCACGTATGGTTCGCGAGAAGAACGACTGCCAGGAAGCCTCCGTGCGCGCTCGAATTTCTCTAATTTTACATTCATGATCTTCTCGGGATGTATAAGTAGGGGGAAGCGATATATACGATGCCTCATACAGAAACGCACCCTCTCGAAACCTGGACAGCAAGCTGCACCGCGATGCAGAGCGCCTCTCCTGCAGAGTTTACCACTTGAGTTTGTTAAACACCTCCGTAACGCTATCACGCTTACCAAATAACCCTGTGACGAAACGCGCCTCTCTTCTTTGGATCTTCTCTACCTCCTCCGTCAACCCGACCTGGTACGGATCCCACACTGATGGGCAATACTCAAGTATAGGTCGAACGAGTGTTTTGTGAGCCACCTCCTTTGTTGATGGACTACATTTTCTAAGGACTCTGCCAATGAATCTCAGCCTGGCACCCGCCTTACCAACAATTAATTTCATATGATCCCATATGGAACGTGTGATGTGCGTACTGTAAGACCTTCGGTACACACACCATCAGATTATTTGACTTGTCGCTCTAACGAAGTAGGCGAGTGTCAGCAATATGTCTCGTGGTCTTATTGTGGCGTGTTTATCTTCTGCCGTTAGGTCAGACGATAGAAATGCCACTTGCACGCTTAGAGTAGCAGATTGACGGTGACCAACTTTAAACAGAACTTGATTAATTTTCACACTCATTTATTAAAATAATAAAAATCATAGACATTGCATAACTTGATTGTGGATGCTGTTTACGATTGACAATCTGAAGTTCCTTTGGTCTTATTCTCACATGTCTCTGATACTTGACAAAGTGTCTATTCATTTATCTTCATGGATATGTACAGGAATATGGCAATCTTATTAGGCGCAGACTGAAACTTGACTATAGACTGGTACAGACAAATACATACTAATGCAGACTGACTAATCGGAGGTCTGTACATTCGTTATAATACCTCGAGCGTTCAGGTATCACTGCGCGAATGTGATCCGCGAGGAGAAAAGGTTCTACGTTAGCAGCAATCTCATTGGCTGCGTTACATATTAATACGCGGATCGGCGGAAGCAGAATTTGGTCCATCTCTAATACAGCGCCATCTCGTAGTGTGGAGACGGACGAGCGCTGCACCTGCGCTGTTGTGCTTAGCGGGGCGCGCTCTAGTGGGAAAGTTGTGTACGCGCTGACTACACAGAACTATGTACACAACAGAACGGATCAGTGAGGTTCTACCATACATCTGCAATTTTTTTACCTAATCTTTTGCTTGCCTGTCCAGATTCGTACAGCGACGGACATCTCTGGCCACCTTCCACAAACTTATCATTAGCAATGAAGACATATCAGTGGAGTAGCTAAAACATAGCGGCCGCCGACTCGCATCGTAACGAATCTCACCTCGAGAACTCCGGGCCGCGGTGGATCGACGAGCGACATGAAGCCCACGAAGCGCATGCCCGTCTGCGGGAAGTTCTGCTTCTCGGCGTCGAAGACGTATCCGCGCTTGTAGGTGTCTGGGGGCAGCGCCAGGTCGCAGAAGCCGAGCACGCGCTCGCCCATGGCCATCATCTGGCCGTAGGCCTCCTGGCAGGCCAACCTCCACTTTTGGTCCATGGCGTGCTCCTCTTCCCCCATCATCACCCTGGTGCAGCGCTCCAGCAGCCGCTCCGGGGCGCCCTTCATCACCATCAGGTACTCCGAGGGCCCGTCCTCCTTCGTCCGGTGCACCGACACCTGCAAAGCCACATCGCGTTCATTATGTAAGCACGAATTTTCTTGAGACGGAGAAGCTTATGTCCAAGAAACATTACGGTTTTAGAAAGCACCGCTAGTGCATAACTCAGCTTGCCCCTTTCTCACATAATATACTGCGAACTATGGATGAAGGGCAAAAGGCACATTCTATATTTCTAGATTTCCGGAAAGCGATTGACACGGTGCCCCAGTGCAGGTACGAGTGTACAGAATAGGGTCCCAGATATGTGTGTAGCTCGAAGACTCCTTAAATAATACACTACTAGCCATTAAAATTGGTGCACCAAGAAGAAATACAGATGATAAATGGGTATTCATTGGACAAATATATTATACTAGAACTGACATGTGATTACATTTTCACGCAATTTGGGTGCATAGATCCTGAGAAATCAGTACCCAGAACAACCACCTCTGGCCGTAATAACGGTCTTCATACGCCTGGGCATTGACTCAAACAGAGCTTGGATGGCGTGTACAGGTACAGCTGCCCATGCAGCTTCAACACGATACCACAGTTCATAAAGAGTAGAGACTAGCGTATTGTGACGAGCCAGTTGCTCGCCCACGATTGACCAGACGTTTTCAATTGGTGAGAGAAATGGAGAAAGTGCTGGCGAGGGCAGCAGTCGAACATTTTCTGTCCCAGATAGGCACGTACAGGACCTGCAACATGCGGTCGTGCATTATCCTGCAGAAATGTAGGGTTTCGCAGGGATCGAATGAAGGGTAGAGTCACGCGTCGTGACACATCTGAAATATAACGTCCACTGTTCAAAGTGCCGTCAATGCGAACAAGAGGTGACCGACACGTGTAACCAATGGCACCCCATACCATCGCGCCGGGTGATACGCCAGTATGGCGATGAAGAATACACGCTTCCAATGTGCGTCCACCGCGATGTCGCCAAACACGGATGCGACCATCATGATGCTGTAAACAGAACCTGGATTCATCCGAAAAAATGACGTTGTGCCATTCGTGCACCCAGGTTCGTCGTTGAGTAAACCATCGCAGGTGCTCCTGCCTGTGATGCAGTGGCAAGGGTAACCGCAGCCATGACCTCCGAGCTGAATAGTCCGTGCTGCTGCAAACGTCATCGAACTGTTGGTGCAGATGGTTGTTGTCTTGCAAACGTCCGCACCTGTTGACTCAGGGATCGAGACGTGGCTGCACGATCCGTTACAGCCACGCGGATAAGATGATGCCTGTCATCTCGACTGCTAGTGATACGAGGCCGTTGTGATCCAGTACGGCGTTCCGTATTACCCTCCCGAACCCACCGATTCCATATTCTGCTAACAGTCATTGGATCTCGACCAACGCGAGCAGCAATGTCGCGATACGATAAACCGCAATCGCGATAGGCTACAATCCGACCTTTATCAAAGTCGGAAACGTGATGGTACGCATTTCTCCTCCTTACACGAGGCATCACAACAACGTTTCACCAGGCAACGCCGGTCAACTGGTGTTTGTGTACAAGATATCGGTTGGAAACTTTCCTCACGTCAGCACGTTGTAGGTGTCGCCACCGGCACCAACCTTGTGTGAATGCTCTGAAAAACTAATCATTTGCATATCACAGCATCTTCTTCCTGTCGGTTAAATTTCGCGTCTGTAGCACGTCATCTTCGTGGTGCAGCAATTTTAATGGGCAGTAGTGTAGAACCTAGTATGTTCTCTACGGTGAGTGTTCATCAGACACGAGGGTGTCGCCAGGAAGTGTGATGGGGAAGTATGAGAGGATCGCTGTTGTTCTCTGTATATACAAATGATTTGGCGACAGGGTGGGCAGCAATCTGCTGTCGTTTGCTGATAATGTTGTGGGGCACGGGGTGATTGTTGAATGATATAAAGATGACTTAGACAAAATTTGTAGTTGCGTTAAAAAATGGCAGTTAGCTCTAGATGTAGAAAAATGTAGGTTAATGCAGATGAGTAGGAAAAACAAACTCGTAACGTTCGGACGCAGCGTTAGTAGTGTCCTGCCTGATACAGTTTAAATATCTGGGCGTAATGTTGCAAAGCAGTATGAAATAGAACGAGCATGTGAGAACAGATGAAGCGAAGGCGAGTGCTTGACTTCTGTTTATTGGGAGAATTTTAGGAAATTGCGGTTCATTTGTAAAGGTGACCGCACAAACGACACTTGTGAGAGCTGTTACTGAGTAGTGTTCGAGTGTTTGGGATCCCCGCCAGGTCGGATTAAAGGAATACATCGAATCAGTACAGAGGCGGGTGCTAGATTTGTTACCGGTAGCTTCGAATAATTCGGAAGTGTTCCGGAGATGCTTCGGGAAGTCAAATGGGAATCCGTCGAAGGAAAGCGACGTTCTTTTCGAGGAACACTCCTGAGAAAATTTAGAGAACCGGCATTTGGAGCTGAGTGCAAAATGATTCTACTGCCGCCAACATACATTTCGTCCAAGGACCGCGAAGATAAGATACTTGCTCAGACGTGGGCATATACACACTAGTTTTTCCCTCTCTCTACTTACGAGTGGAAAACGACTTTTAGTGGTACCGGGTACCCTCCGCTTGCGGAGTATGTGCAGACGTAGATGCGCACTTGGAGAATGTCAGGCAATTGGTAATATTTTTTCTCTTGTTGTGAATCACATTCTGTTACCTAGTGTTCCAAAATAAGCCGCATATTCTCATATTAATACAGCCATCATACATACGATATTTAGCTACAGTACAACTGCCCCATCATCACCTATGTAGTTCTTTCATGGAACTGCCCCTCTCAAATTTTACCACTTATTCGAAACCGTAGATCATATTGCATTCAGCATAGCCTTCTATATGTGACATCCTCCCACACTTGCATTCTGCACCAAATTTCCTACATCTTTTCAAACACCTCAAGTAATTTCGTCTGTCCTATTTTCCCAGCAAAATGGAAACCTCCTACCTCCTGTACAATCCTACCTTTAGAACTCTGACCTAATACGCACCTGTGTCACAACGTTGCAGTGCTCCTTAAATGTCATGAATTTTTCCCTTTCCAGGGTAATTTCGACGTCCTTCCCCTCCAAGAGAAGACATTCTCGAGGCCTATTCATATACCATTCTACCTACTTCTTACTATTCACACCCTGTCTCTGGACCCCCTCTAAAACTCATTACAAGTTCATTTGCATATCACTTCTTTTCTAATCCCTTCTGCGTCAAGATCAGTTACTGAGAAACCACAGTACCCTAATCCTTACGGGATTCAGGACTACGCACATTAAAAACATCTCATCAAGTTCGTCTATGCACGGGGAAGTCAGCGCTCGTGCAGTCGCACGTCGCACCGGCATTCCATACACTACTGTTTGGTTGGCACTTAGGCGTACCCTCCGATGCTATCCGTACAAAATCCATAGGCATCATGAACTGTTACCTGGCGATTTAGTGAAGCGGAGGGCATTTGCGGTGTGGGCGTTTCAAAAGATGGCGGAAGGTGTCGATTGGTTGAGTAACGTGTTGTGGACCGACGAAGCTCATTTCACGCTCCGAGGGTCTGTCAACGACCACAACTGCAGAATTTGGGCTACCGAAAATCCTAGAACTGTTGTGGAAACTCCATTGCACGACGAGAAAGTCACGGTATGGATTGGATTTACCACAACTACCGTTACAGGGCCTTTTTTCTTCGAAGAAATGCGTGATTCTGGTTTTGTAACTGCTACCGTGACGTCTGAGAGGTAAGCCGATATGTTACAGAATCGCATCATCCCCAGCCTGGCTGATAAACACCTGCTGGAACATACAATGTTCATGCAGGATGGCGCTCCACCCCATATTGCTAGACGCGTGAAAGATCTCTTGCGCGCGTCGTTTGGTGATGATCGTGTGCTCAGCCGCCACTTTCGTCATGCTTGGCCTCCCAGGTCCTTGAAGTCGCAAGTGTATCGTGATCGACCGACATCTCTAGGGATGCTGAAAGACAACATCTGACGCCAATGCCTCACCATAACTCTGGACGTGCTTTACAGCGCTGTTATTCCTCGACTACAGCTGTTGTTGAGGATTGATGGTGGACATATTGAGCATTTCCTGTAAAGAACATCATCTTTGCTTTGTCTTTCTTTGTTATGCTAATTATTGCTGTTCTGATCAGACGAAGCGCCATCTGTCGGACATTTTTTGAACTTTTGTATTTTTTTGGTTCTAATAAAACCCTATTTCATTTCAAGCATGTGTGGCAATTTGTACCCTCTCTATCTACATTATTCCGTGATATATTCAGTTTTCTAATTTATACTGACTTTTTGATCACCGGGTATTTTAGTTTATTCAAAGGTTGAATAGCAACAACATGACCGCTGTTGTTCCAGTTCCTTCCGTGGAACGGAAATAACAGATAGATAAAAACAAAATCAAATTAATGTTGCTGTAAAACGAAGTGAGGTGGCTCAGTGATGAAGATACTAGACTCACATCCTGTAGAACTGCCATTAACAGGTTTCTCCTTAGTTTTTACTTTAAGTTCTTTTGTAGTTTACCTTTATTATTTCTTCTGGAAGTAAACACGTCATTGTAAGATGGGTAGAGTAACTAATTATTAAAACATGGGAGCAGTGTCTGACATGGGCAAAGACCGACAGCATCATTCGGCGACGAATGACCGAATAAGTTGTAACATATCTTGTCGGGAATGATCACAACATACATTAAAACAATTGACCATTGATCAGAATTGCTGATTGCTATAGAGAAAGCACAAATTAATGACTGAATTCAATATTCGTTTCGGCACTGTGTTTCCTCACAACGATTCGCTGTCCCCTCCTGATTTCTGTGGCAAAAACTCTTGTAAATTATCCAATTTGGAGGAGGTAAAATTTAAAAATAATCGCAAGAATTCTTAACAGATATCATATTTAATTACTCTAAAACGAGAAAACAAAATTATTATCACTCATCTTATACAGCATGTCTGTTCGCTAAGGCAGAGCACGAGAGAATGCCAAAGGAAGAGAGAGTGGGGTCGTACTCTTAAGCCAAAAGAAGAAAAAAATTTCCGTACTCTAGTCTGTTTGAGAAAAGGGCCATTTCAATATTCCTAATCATCGATAAATCTCCGTTACGGTGTCACAGAATACGTTTATTATTATAGACAGAGACCAGTACAGAAAAAAACATGCACAGGAGACTTGCTCTTTACAAACATTAACGAAAATCTTGTTGAAGATTAAAGAAAATATATGGTTTCTCCAATAAGTAACAGCCAGCAGACGACACCAGTCGTCTAGTCGGTCAACTCCACCAGATCAGCTTACGATTCTAAGTCCACTGTCATGGTGACAACGGGGAGTCCTCCCTCTGGGGCCACAGCAGCTCCGACCTTCTGCCTTCGAAAACAGCGGTTCGCATCCAGGGCAGTACTGCAGCCTTCCCTCCACACCACAGCGAGCTCCTAACCCAGTAGCCGTGGCTGCCTACGGGGATTTAGCGGACACACGTACGCTAGCACCACCCACTCGGGACCGCATAATGCTGACTCGTGCACTTGCTGCTGAGTGAGGTGAATAGCCGCGCGGGATTAGCCGAGCGGTCTCAGGCGCTGCAGTCATGGACTGTGCGGCTGGTCCTGGCGGAGGTTCTAGTCCTCCCTCGGGCATGGGTGTGTGTCTGTCCTTAGGATAATTTAGGTTAAGTGGTGTGTAAGCTTAAGGACTGAGGACCTTAGCAGTTAAGTCCCATAAGATTTCACATCTGAGGTGAACAGTGTCAGCAAAGCAGGACGTGGACGTCTGACGGACATCACAACGCGCGGCCTTCCGACGTCACCACATGGCCCGTGGACCATGCGCCTGCAGAGGGCGAATTCACAGCACTCCTACGTTGTAGTCCAAGGCGAATAAAATACGTTGCATCTTGCAGCTGTGTCTCCCTAGACACCCCCAACCAGCACGTCCGCCTTCAAAATCTGCCACTCCAGCACATCTGCAACGTAGTGGCCCCTTTCAACCCTGGGTTGCTGTACCACTCTGAGCAAGACTGTTGCCTCTTGTAATAGCTGCACGTCTACAATGGGAAAATTTAACTCATTTGTCTAAGACAATTAGAAACTATAGTGGATACATTCGCTCTCCCTCTCCCATCACACGCTGTGTATTACTGTGACTGAGACAAAATATAACTTACTTACCAAGTTGCGTGTGGCCTCATATAAAAAAGCAAAAAATGGATGTTGGACTTATGCATAAATTATATTCTGAACAAATGAGAAACCTAAGCTACTAGTGCCCATGTGGTGTGGAGAAACAGACCATTAGGCGTATGATGCAAAGTGAAATATGACGAAACTGGAATGTCTACATTAGCCGCAATCGAACATTGACATAAATTCAACGACAATAAGTGAGAATTGATGCCGCGCCGGGACTCGAACCAGCATTTCCTGCTTTACACGAGCGGTCACCTTCACGGTTTTTTTTTTTCATTATTGTTCGTTCTGTTTGATCGTAGCGGACGTCACATGAGATATCCGTTGAAATTCGTTGTTGATCCCTTCTCTCAGTTGTTTTATTACAGAGACTAGCCTGCTCTCCGACCGAACACGCTGAACTACCGTGCCGGCTATCGTTTCAGCTATCTAAGCATGCTTTCCGTCCAACCCAAATTCCTAACTTGCCACACACTACATACGTAGTGTCCCCATCCATTACTCGCATTACTCGGTCATGGACTGTGCGGCTGGTCCCGGCGGAGGTTCGAGTCCTCCCTCGGGCATGGGTGTGTGTTTGTCCTTAGGATAAGTAGTGTGCAAGCTTAGGGACTGATGAACTTAGCAGTTAAGTCCCATAAGATTTCACACACATTTTGAGCATTGCTCGAAGCCTCACACTGATTCCTGCAAGAGGTCGGACGAGGGGTGCGTCTGTACTGAATGAAAATCAGATGTCGTCAAGGCACATATCAAGTGCGGTGTCTATTTTTTTCGGACAGTCCCGAAAGAACAGGTACCACACATATAAAGTGAAATGAAATGGCCTGTCTCGCAGAGTCTTTAAAAAAATTTATGTTCATACATGTTGTGGAATAATGATCTTGAAATATCGGACTGTTATAATTCAGTATGGTTTCTTGGCGATGGAAATTCTCCCAAGGAGTTTTTTTTTCACTTCCAACACTTAAGAAAGCAGTGACTTCAAATGTGACCGAGCTTTCCTGTAAAATTAATCAAAAATGGTTCAAATGGCTCTAAGGACTATTGGACTTAACATCTGAGGACATCAGTCCCGTAGACGTAGAACTACTTAAACCTAACTAACCTAAGGACATCACACACATCCATTCCCGATCCAGGATTCGAACCTGCGACCGTAGCAGCAGCGCGGTTGCGGACTGAGGCGCCTAGAACCGCTCGGTCACATCGTCCGGCTAAAATTAATCGGTCGAGGTTTACCTGAAAACAACGGTAAAGTGCAAAATGCACCGTGAATGTACGGTGATTAAAGACATGTTAAATAGAAGGCACTGATGTACCATAATTAAGCGTCGGCTATATTTTACACCAATAATTAACTATGAAAAGGTATTGCGCAAAGATAAGTGTTGTTGTGGCGTAACAAGACAGCCACGCCACTCGGAAGTAGCCGAAAGGCACGCGCTAAGCTCACGCAGATGGGCGTGTGGTCTGAAACAGGATACGTAATGAATGCTATAAAGAAAAGTACGTAGCTGCTGGAATACTTAACTTTAATCCATCATTGTTGTACATCGCTCTTGACGATACAAGTGAGACTCTGTAGATCATGCAATGTAATACTAAAGGCGCCTTGCTAGGTCGTAGCCATTGACTTAGCTGAAGGCTATTCTAACTATCTGCTCTGCAAATGAGCGAGGCTTCGTCAGTGTGCATCGCTAACTAAGTCGTCCGTACAACTGGGGCGAGTGCTAGTAAGTCTCTCGAGACCTGCCGTGTGGTGGCGCTCGGTCTGCGATCACTGTCAGTGGCGACACGCGGGTCCGACATGTACTAATGGACCGCGGCCGATTTAAAGCTACCACCTAGCAAGTGTGGTGTCTGGCGGTGACACCACAAGTGTCATATACGTTAAAGGTTGAGCAAAACCAAATACGCACACGAATTCATATTGTTGGATCATATTAAAATGAATCTGACTCATTTTGTGGAAGAGAATTGGATTCAATTCCACACGTCTTGTAACGTTCACAGTTGTCTCAATGAAGAATGCTGGTTCAAACCAAGCATGGTTCACATAATATGCTAACCTGAACGTAGGCTCACCAGACAAGATATTAGTCACCTGCTTAAAAGAACATAATTACTGTTCAGCGCGCCCTCGAATATAAGAACTTAAGTTTTTCCAATTCAACACTCCGAGGAAGGCTACATCTACATCTACGTGATTACTCTGCTATTCACAATAAAGTGCCTGGCAGAGGGTTCAATGAACCACCTTCAAGCTGTCTCTCTACCGTTCCACTCTCAAACGGCACGCAGGAAAAACGAGCACTTAAGTTTTACTGTGCGAGCCCTGATTTCTCTTATTTCATCGTGATGATCATTTCTCCCTATGTAGGTGGGTGCCAACAGAATGTTTTCGCAATCGGAGGAGAACACTGGCGATTGAAATTTCCTGAGAAGATCCCGTCGCAACGAAAACCGCCTTTCTTTCAATGATTGCCACTCCAATACACGTATCATGTCTGTGACACTATCTCCCCTATTTCACGATAATACAAAATGAGCTGCCCTTCTTTGTACTTTTTCAGTGTCATCCGTCAGTCCCACCTGATGCGGGTCCCACACCGCACAGCAATATTCCAGAATAGGGCGGACAAGCGTGGTGTAAGCTGTCTCTTTGGTAAGTGTTCTGCCAATGAATCGCAGTCTTTGGTTTGCTCTACACACAATATTATCTATGTGATCGTTCCAATTTAGGTTGTTTGTAATTGTAACCCCTTAGTATTTAATTGAATTTACAGCCTTCAGATTTGTGTGACTTATCGCGTAATCGAAATTTAGCTGATTTCTTGTAGTGCTCATGTGAATAACTTCACACTTTTCCTTATTCAGGGTCACCTGCCACTTTTCCGCACCATACAGATATCTTATCTAAATCATTTTGCAAGTCGTTTTGATCATCTGATGACTTTACATGACGGTAAATTTCAGCATCATCTGCAAACAATCGAAGACGGCTACACAGAGTGTCTCCTATGTCGTTAGTATAGATCAGGAACAATAGAGGGCCTATAACACTTTCTTGGAGAACCCCGGATATTACTTATGTTTTACTCGATGACTTTCCGTCTATTACTATGAACTGTGATCTTTCTGACAGGAAAACACGAATCCAGTCGTACAACTGAGGCGATACTCCTTAGGTACGCAGTTTGGTTAGAAGAAGCTTGTGAGGAACGGTGTCGAAAGCCTTCTGGAAATCTAAAAATCAATTGGACATCCCCTGTCGATAGCACTGATTACTTCTTGAGTATCAAGAGCTATTTGTGTTTCACAAGAACGATATTTTCTGAAACCATGATGACTATGTGGCAATAAATAGTTTTCTTCGAGGTACTTCATAATGTTCGAATACAGTATATTTTCCAAAACCCTACTGTAAATCGATGATATAGGCCGGTAATTCAGCGGATTACTCCTACTTCCCTTTTTGGATATTGGTGTGACTTGAGCAATTTTCTAGTCTTTAGGTACAGATCTTCCTGTGAGCGAGTGGTTGTATATAGTTGCTAAATATGGAGCTATTGTATCAGCATACTCTTATAGGAATATGACTGAAATACAATCTGGACCGGAGGTCTTGCCTGTATTAAGTGATGTAAGCTGCCTCGTTACTCCGAGGATATATACTTCTATCTCAAGGCTATTTGCAACAGAGTCCAAAACGTTGGAAAATTTGACATGCTGACTATAGGGCCACATACCTTGAAGAATTTTGTTGACAGAGAGTGCGACCATATTGTGGGTTGGTAGTTTTTCAGGTTGGCATGGGCTGCGTGGTAGTTTGTTATACTTATCGTCATGCCACCTGAACAGTCCTTTCATACGCAATGAATGTTGCTTACTGAATATGCGGTCGCCATTAACTATTATTATTCACGGTCCAGCTAGTCTGAGCCCTGAATCCGTGGGCTTTCTTCCTCGAAGTTGGCACAGACTTTGCCTCCCAACAGGCTGCAGATGAAGCTGCTGAAAATTAACTTTTCGTTCTCACTCACTCGACCACATAAATAAAACTACGAGTCAATACGTGAAAAATGAGGACAGCTACCAACTTGTATAATGTGTCTCCGTACTATGGATATATATTGAACTCGATAATTTACAATTTCAGTACATGTATTATCTTTGACATTTCGCGTTCTTAGATTTCACGGAGCTTTTTCTTCCGCACCGCCCGCTCCATGGAATTTCTATCTCCACCTTAGAAGACAGGATCGTCTGACTGCTACCCATTTCGATACAGTCACTGGATCGTTAGCTCTAGTATGAGAACGTACGATTTAAAGCACTTCTCAGCAGTTGCTGCCTCTGGAACACGGGATCCCGGGTTCGTTTCCCGGGCGGCCTGGGGACTCGGTATTTGTGTTGTCCTCATCATCTCATCATCATTCGGGAAGTGCCGAGACTAGAAATGGAAAGATTTGGAACTTGTACGACCGCTGATGACCACGATATTGAGCGTCCCACAAACCAACATCATCATCCTCATCCAAACAGTTGGGTGGTCACCACTTATCGTCTGCTCTATCACGAACATCTTTTCTCTGGCATATGTATTTAAGGATATGATAGCTCTGATTCGAGGAGTGGCATGTATCACCACAGGTTTACATACAGGGTGTAAATTTTAAGTTGACAAACCAGAATAACGCGAAAAATAAGCTCCACACGAAAAAATGTGTAGAATCCGAAGTTGATTATTTTCGAGGTTATAATCTACTGGTGTTAAAATAAGCCTGCCACCCCAGCCCCCTGGAGTGGGAGGCAACTTTAAAATTTCAAGTGGGAAACCCCATATTTTATTGCAGAATCATATTCTAGATAAAAAACTACGTACATTTTGTCTTAATCATTTGTTTTCATTCTTGGTAGTTGGCGCTCTAATTCAAGAAAATCCATGTTCTCATTTTTGCTTGGAAAATGGTTACGGACAAATAAAAAATACTTATTTACACTATTGGCCATTAAAATTGGTACACCACGAAGATGACGTGCTACAGACGCGAAATTTAACCGACAGGAAGAAGATGCTGTGATATGCAAATGATTAGCTTTTCAGAGCATTCACACAAGGTTGGCGCCGGTGGCGACACCTGCAACGTGCTGACATGAGGAAAGTTTCCAACCGATTTCTCATACACAAACAGCAGTTGACCGGCGTTGCCTGGCGAAACGTTGTTGTGATGCATCGTGTAAGGAGGAGAAATGCTTACCATCACGTTTCCGACTTTGATAAAGGTCGCATTGTAGCCTATCGTGATTGCGGTTTATCGTATTGCGACATTACAGCATCATGATGGTCGCATCCGTGTTTGGCGACATCGCGGTGAACGCACATTGGAAGCGTGTATTCCTCAACGCCATACTGGCTTATCACCCGGCGTAATGGTATGGGGTGCCATTGGTTACAGTCTCGGTCACCTCTTGTTCGCATTGATGACACTTTGAACAGTGGACGTTACATTTCAGATGTGTTAGGACCCATGGCTCTACCTTTCATTCGATCCCTGCGAACGCCTACATTTCAGCAGGATAATGCACGACCGCATGTTGCAGGTCCTATACGGGCCTTTCTGAATACAGAAAATGTTCGAGTGCTGCCCTGGCCAGCACATTCTCCAGATCTCTCTCCAACTGAAAACGTCTGGTCAATGGTGGCCGAGCAACTGGCTCGTCACAATACGCCAGTCACTACTGTTGATGAACTGTACTATCGTGCTGAAGCTGCATGGGCAACTGTACCTGTACACGCCATCCGAGCTCTGTTTCACTCAATGCCCAGGCGTATCAAGGCCGTTATTACGGCCAGAGGTGGTTGTTCCGGGTACTGATTTCTCGGGATTTATGCACCCAAATTGCGTGAAAATGTAATCACATGTCAGTTCTAGTATAATATATTTGTCCAATGAATACCCGTTTATCATCTGCATTTCTTCTTGGTGTAGCAATTTTAATGGCCAGTAGTGTACTATGCTAAAACTCTCCCTCTCTCCCCATAGGGTGGGGTTTGAGAGAGAGAGGACCCAAACAAAACTTATTCCAATCTGCGGAAAAAATTAGTATTTGGGTCAACGTCTGTAAATCTCTAATTCCTCTCTCTCAGACCGCACCCTATGGGGAGAGAGGGAGAGTTTTAGTTTTAGCGAATCAAAATTTACGAAGTAAATAAGTATTTTTTATTTATCCGTAAACATTTTCCACGCAGAAATGAGAACATTGTTTTTCTTGAATTACAGCGCCAACTACCAAGAATCAAAACAAATGTTTAAGACAAAACGAGCATAGTTTTTTATGTAGAATCTGATTCTGCAAATAATAAACTGTGGATTCTTCACATTTTTTTCGAGTTATTCTGGTCTGTCAACTTAAAATTTACACCCTGTATATAGAAAATGAGACGTTGTGGTCGAGTACCTGGTACTTCGTGTCTGACGAGAAGGGTATCTCGAAGACCTTCTGATGCTGTTGGCGGTACTCTTCGACGCCGCCGAGGGCTGCCTCGAGGAACTTGAGGATGGCGGTCTCCGAGGCATCGCCGAAGACGCGGCGGGCGTACACGGGCAGGTCCAGCTGCTCCGCGTCGAACTCCGCGCGGCTGCACAGCATGGCGACGCGCGCCAGCGCGAGGAACTGCTCGTCGGCGACGTCGAGGTTGTCGAAGCGCGGCTCGGCGCTCGTGTCCACGGCCATCACCTCGCCCTCGAACCACACGTGCGACACCGTCATGCGGTTCTGCGTGAGCGTGCCCGTCTTGTCGGAGCAGATGACGGACGTCGAGCCCAGCGTCTCGACCGCCTCCAGGTGCTTGACGAGGCAGTTCTTGCGCGCCATGCGCTGCGCCGACAGCGTCAGGCAGACCGTGACGGTGACGAGCAGGCCCTCGGGCACGTTGGCCACGATGATGCCGATCAGGATGACGACGGCGTCCAGCCAGTGGTAGCCCATGCTGAGCGACAGCGCGCCGATGACGAAGCCGGCGGCGATGGCGACCCACGTGATGAGCCGCACGAAGTGCTTGATCTCGCGCGCGATCGGCGTCTCGGCCGACTTCAGCCCCGACGTCAGTTCGGCGATGCGGCCCATGGCGCTGGAGTCGCCGCAGCTGACGACGACGCCGCGTCCCGTGCCCGACACCACCAGCGTCGAGTAGAAGGCCATGTTGTGCGTGTTGAACGGCACGTCGCTCGTCGGCTCCGTCGTGCGCGGCTGCGGCTCCGACTCTCCCGTCAGCGACGAGTTGTCTACCTGCACAAGAGCAAAACTTTTCTGAAATTCATATCCCACTAACCCTCTCTGCCCGAAGTTCTGCATAAAATCATTAAATCTAACAAAGTCATCTGTTCGAGCTGAAACGATTTTCCTGTGGTATTGATCCCTGCAAAAAGGTGGTGAGCCAGATCCTGGTCGATCATCAACGATCGGCTTGTCATCTTTGGCGCGTCCCCGTGCATGAGCATCTTTGCGTTTTCGGCAGGGGCGCGCGGGACGGCGAGAGGCAGTCGGTTTGGGGCGGCCGGTGAGACTGGGGAGTTGTGGCTCGGGCGTAAGAACATGTGTGGTGTCTGTTACGCTGGGGCTGTTTGCTAACCGTGAAACTCCTGCGGCAGTTACTGGTTGCCTGGAAGGCATATCATATAAACTGTGCCAAGCCTCGCACTGAGAGCGGAGTCCGGAGTTGGTGTTGGCCTAGATGTTTGTACAAATTGAGGTGCCTGTGCGAGAAGCACGGCGTGGGCCTGTTGGTTGCTTCGTCCTTCTGGCAGCCACCGCAACCTGTCAGGAAGATCGCAGTTCGTAGTAATAGACGGAAAATCATCGAGTAAAACTGAAGTGATATCAGGTGTTCCCCAGGCAAGCGTCCTAGGACCTCTGCTGTTCCTGATCTATATAAATGACCTGGGTGACAATCTGAGCAGTTCTCTTAGGTTGTTCGCCGATGATGCTGTAATTTACCGTCTAGTAAGGTCATTCGAAGACCAGTATCAGTTGCAAAGCGATTTAGAAAAGATTGCAGTATGGTGTGGCAGGTGGCAGTTGACGCTAAATAACGAAAAGTGTGAGGTGATCCACATGAGTTCCAAAAGAAATCCGTTGGAATTCGATTACTCGATAAATAGTACAATTCTCAAGGCTGTCAATTCAACTAAGTACCTGGGTGTTAAAATTACGAACAACTTCAGTTGGAAAGACCACATAGACAATATTGTGGGGAAGGCGAGCCAAAGGTTGCGTTTCATTGGCAGGACACTTAGAAGATGCAACAAGTCCACTAAAGAGACAGCTTACACTACACTCGTTCGTCCTCTGTTAGAATATTGCTGCGCGGTGTGCGATCCTTACCAGGTGGGACTGACGGAGGACATCGAAAAGGTGCAAAAAAGGGCAGCTCGTTTTGTATTATCACGTAATAGGGGAGAGAGTGTGGCAGATATGATACGCGAGTTGGGATGGAAGTCATTAAAGCAAAAACGTTTTTCGTCGCGGCGAGATCTATTTACGAAATTTCAGTCACCAACTTTCTCTACTGAATGCGAAAATATTTTGCTGAGCTCAAGCTACATAGGTAGGAATGATCATCAAAATAAAATAAGAGAAATCAGAGCTCGAACAGAAAGGTTTAGGTGTTCGTTTTTCCCGCGCGCTGTTCGGGAGTGGTATGGTAGAGAGATAGTATGATTGTGGTTCGATGAACCCTCTGCCAAGCACTTAAATGTGAACTGCAGAGTAATCATGTAGATGTAGATGTAGATGTTCGGCCGGAATGTATACAGTTTGTGGTGAGCATAGTGTGAACAAGTTCTCGTAGGATGTGCTCCCAGCCTGACTTTTAGCCTG
This sequence comes from Schistocerca nitens, assembly GCF_023898315.1. Classification (NCBI taxonomy): domain Eukaryota; kingdom Metazoa; phylum Arthropoda; class Insecta; order Orthoptera; family Acrididae; genus Schistocerca; species Schistocerca nitens. The sequence goes on from NC_064614.1 coordinate 1,178,811,026, forward strand.
TGTTATTTGTGGGTGCCGACCACTTGTCTGTTACTGCTTCCGGGTGTCCTATAAGATTTCACAGCAAAACTGTGTTTTTGTGGCATTCTGTGTTTCTGGCTCAGCCTCCGCCAAGAAAGGGCAAAGATTTGGAATTCCTTAATGCTGTAATTTAAACATATAAAAAATTATTCTTTCAGAATAAACGCCTGTTTCTTTGGGACACTGCAGTTCAAACAGGAGTGGCGTAATGTTAATCGTCAAATTAAGTGTATTTAATGTCTTGCAGTTTTCTGGGGCACGCAGCTGTGTTATTGAAGTCACTTTGAAGTGTTCTGTCGGGTGAATGACTGCTCCCCACTTCAGTATGTTCTTTTGAGTAGTATTATAAGGTTTTCTGGATATTTGTCAGTGGGGTGTATTGATCAAATTTTGTTTTTCTCTTTCTTTCTAATTACGATGAATTGTTTAGTTTACCTGGTTATTGGCTTAACTCGCGCTTCACGCACTAAATTAGCTGATATTGAAATTATTTTTTTTATTTTTTATTCCTGTTTAATGTCAGACGGATTCAAATGTAACTTCATTTATGTTATTTGAAATAAATGTGTTGGATTGACCTTAATGAATTATGTGCAATCGAAGTAAGGGACCCAGTCCTTCATTAGTGCTTAACAGTGGCGTGTGGTTCGGGTTGTGAGCACCGTGCACGGACCAGGTGGGAATTTAAGGAGATGGGACCTGGATAAACTGACTAAACCAGAGGTTGTACAGAGTTTCAGGGAGAGCATAAGGGAACAATTGACAGGAATGGGGGAAAGAAATACAGTAGAAGAAGAATGGGTAGCTTTGAGGGATGAAGTAGTGAAGGCAGCAGAGGATCAAGCAGGTAAAAAGACGAGGGCTGGTAGCAATCCTTGGGTAACATAAGAAATATTGAATTTAATTGATGAAAGGAGAAAATATAAAAATGCAATAAATGAAGCAGGCAAAAAGGAATACAAACGTCTCAAAAATGATATCGACAGGAAGTGCAAAACGGCTAAGCAGGGATGGCTAGAGGACAAATGTAAGGATGTAGAGGCTTATCTCACTAGGGGTAAGATGAATACTGCCTACAGGAAAATTAAAGAGAACTTTGGAAAAAAGAGAACCACTTGTATGAATATCAAGAGCTCAGATGGAAACCCGGTTCTAAGCAAAGAAGGGAAAGCAGAAAGGTGGAAGGAGTATATAGAGGGTCTACTCAAGGGCGATGTACTTAAGGACAAAATTATGGAAATGGAAGAGGATGTAGGTGAAGATGAAATGGAAGATACGATACTGCGTGAGGAGTTTGACAGAGCACTGAAAGACCTAAGTCGAAACAAGGCCCCGGGAGTAGACAACATTCCATTAGAACTACTGACAGCCTTGGGAGAGCCAGTCCTGACAAAACTCTACCATCTGGTGAGCAAGATGTATGAGACAGGCGAAATACCCTCAGACTTCAAGAAGAATATAACAATTCCAATCCCAAAGAAAGCAGGTGCCCACAGATGTAAAAATTACCGAGCTATCAGTTTAATAAGCCGCGGCTGCAAAATACTAAAGCGAATTCTTTACAGGCGAATGGAAAAACTGGTAGAAGCGGACCTCGGGGAAGATCAGTTTGGATTCCGTAGAAATATTGGAACATGTGAGGCAATACTGATCCTACGACTTATCTTAGAAGCTAGATTAAGGAAAGGCAAACCTACGTTTCTAGCATTTGTAGACTTAGAGAAAGCTTTTGACAATGTTAACTGGAATACTCTCTTTCAAATTCTGAAGGTGTCAGGGGTAAAATACAGGAAGCGAAAGGCTATTTACAATTTGTACAGAAACCAGATGGCAGTTATAATAGTCGATGGACATGGAAGGGAAGCAGTGGTTGGGAAAGGAGCGAGACAAGGTTGTAGCCTCTACCCCATGTTATTCAATCTGTATATTGAGCAAGCAGTAAAGGAAACAAAAGAAAAATTCGGAGTAGGTGTTAAAATCCATGGAGAAGAAATAAAAACTTTGAGGTTAGCCGATGACGTTGTAATTCTGCCAGAGTCAGCATAGGACTTGGAAGAGCAGTTGAACCGAATGGACAGTATCTTGAAAGGAGAATATAAGATGAACATTAACAAAAGCAAATTGAAGATATTGGAATGTAGTCGAATGAAATCGGGTGATGCTGAGGGAATTAGATTAGGAAATGAGACACTTAAAGTAGTAAAGGAGTTTTGCTATTTGGGGAGCAAAATAACTGATGATAGTCGAAGTAGAGAGAATATAAAATGTAAACTGACAACGGCAAGGAAAGGGTTTCTGAAGAAGAGAAATTTGTTAGCATCGAGTATAGATTTAAGTGTCAGGAAGTCGTTTCTGAAAGTATTTGTATGGAGTGTAGCCACGTATGGAAGTGAAAAAGGGACGATAAATAGTTTGGACAAGAAAAGAATAGAAGCTTTCTAAATGCGGTGCTACAGAAGATCAGATGGGCAGATCACATAACGTATGAGGGGGTATTGAATATAATTGGAGAGAAGAGAAATTTGTGGCACAACTTCACTAGAAGAAGTGATAGTTGGTAGGGCATATTCTGAGGCATCAAGGGGTCACCAATTTGGTATTGGAGGGCAGCGTGGAGGGTAAAAATCGTAGAGGGAGACCAAGAGATGAATACACTAAACAGATTCAGAAGGATGTAGGCTGTAGGACGTACTGGGAGATGAAGAAGCTTGCACAGGATAGAGTAGCATGGAGAGCTGCATCAACCCAGGCTCAGGACTGAAGACCACAACAACACATTGATCCCTGCACTTTATGATCAATAGCCAAATAACTGATCTCGTCAGAAGTAGACTCAGTAAATTCGCTTGACATTTTTCCATTTCTAAGTAAAGATTAATGTTCGTAATTTGAATAATAATGTTCTCAGTAGTATTTGAAATGATGACATGTGCTTACGGACGTAAGACTCAGTCATCTTTCATATAGCGACAATTAGTGATAAGCCAAAATTCTTATAATGAATGAAACTACGCAATAAAACAATAGCAGATCATAGAAAAAAGGAATGATCCTCAGTCTAGTCTCTGATATACCACGTCTTTTAAACAACCTTTAAAGTCACCAAAACATGGAAGCTGTGGTATCGATAGCTACGATGTGACAACGTAGGTGCGCTCTGCTAGGCTGGCACTACGACACCGACACAGACGACAGCGCCCTCTAGCCAGCACTGTGCAGCTCTACGAGCGCCGCTTCAGATTCAGCCCATTTGATTCCGAGTAGACGAGCAAACAACATTGTTTCTATTTCATAGTGGGCGAGCCACTACAGATTTTGCCTTTGTAACTTCTAGCCGAAGTTAGATTTGATTGATGTACAGCTTCGCACCTACGTGCTCATCTCAGCCAAAGTTAAGTTACAATTTATGTATTCATATTCTTCCTATAGTAAAGGTGCTTTAAATTTACACGCAGTACCGAAGTACTTCACCTTTTCCTGCTCCTACTCGCGTCCTTCGCTCTCTACCTATTTTGCAGAAGCAGTTCACAGGAGCAGACACACGCGCCGTCTACCAGGCGGGATACAAAAGAAGCAATATTTGATTTCAAGCGACACAGAATTTAAGAAACTTCATAAATGAACAACCAATTAACTTTGCTGAAGTTTATATCACACTACAAAGCTCAGGCGGCGCAGAATCCGGTAAAACTCGCATTTTCCTTCAAACTCGCTACATTGAGGATTATTCGAGATAAGTGCAAATGTTATTACGTCGTAAATGACTCATTCAAAACGCAGCAGATTCACAACTTCGTCGTCCTCAAAATTCCACGTTTGTTTTTATACTGCCAGATGAATTAGATAACACGAAAAGCGCTACAGGTTTCAGGAATATATGACAAAATTCAGTGTTGAAAAGATCGCCCAAAGTGCAATACACTAGTCAAATTACATGTACTACTTACAAAAGAGTTTGTAAAACCATACGTGCATATTTAAGCACCAGTACTACAACACCAGATTTATGTACAACACATATAATTATGCACACTAAATTTCATGCCTATTGTAAACTCTTCTTAACATTTCTACCCAAACTTAATACCGTAAAGAACCAACTGACTTTGGTTTTGTATTTCGACGTAACTGTCATCAAGGAGTGTGACTCAATGAAATTTAAAATCTTTATTTGACTCGTCAAGCCGCAGTCACTAAAACAATGAAACTTTTAAAACGTTACATAACTAGTTCGACGTATTGTGTCGTCTTTTTCAAAGGTAATCACAAATTTGGAAAACTGCAAATACAACCATACCTCTTCCAAATATTACGAAAAATACACTGAAACCACTAAAGTGAAGAAAAAGCGGCAGAAATGGGTCGCAAGACGTCATGGCAGTTTTTGGTTCATCCGTCATTTCACACCTTAATGCAGTGTAGATCAAAACTGCATCGGGATGAAAGATATTATATGCTCCTGCGTTACATCCTGTAGTGATGCAACGACCATTTTGCAAACAAAGGCTCACACGTCTTAATTTTATAACGTGCATCAAGGCCAAAACTGGAACACAGCACGTAATCCTACTGCTTTCTGCTAATCAAATCTTACGAAGACGATACACTCCCATTTGGGGCTAACACAAGACCAATCTCAGTGCGTCGATACTAGCTAGTTATGTAACCTTTTGAAAATGGTTCAAATGGCTCTGAGCACTATGGGACTTAACATCTGTGGTCATCAATCCCCTAGAACTTAGAACTACTTAAACCTAACTAACCTAAGGACATCACACACATCCATCCCCGAGGCAGGATTCGAACCTGCGACCGTAGCAGTCGCGCGGTTCCGGACTGAGCGCCTAGAACCGCTAGACCACCGCGGCCGGCTAACCTTTTGAAAATTCCATTGTTTTAGTGACTGTGTCTTGACGACCGTTTGGTGGTGTCAAACAAACGTTTTCAGTTCACTTTGAGATTATTTCAAAGACCCCAAGAATTTATGAATCGAGAGGCACTACTAAAGTGAATGTTCCCGAGATCAGTCGTATGTGTAATTGGCTCTGTAAGAAGATAGTGCAATACTAAAAAATGTTTTGCGATGTAGAAGTTGGATAGTAGAAAAGTACAAACTTATTAACATTCATGTGGGCACACAGCGATCTTACATCACCGGGACTTCATCTTGCATATCTCACGCCAACTGAGAGCACACACGACATGCAGACAAGAATACTGACTAAACCTCACAGGGTGCTAAGCCATTATTACCGTAAAATTGGGTTAACGGGGTAACTTCAAACGATTTTCAGTTATCTTGAAACTTCCTGGCAGATTAAAACTGTGTGCTGGACTGAGACTCGAACTCAAGACCTTTGCCTTTCGCGGGCAAGTGCTCTACCATCTGAGCTACCCAAGCACGACTCAGGCCCCGTCCTCACAGCTTTACTTCCGCCAGTACCTCGTCTCCTACCTTCCAAACTTCACAGAAGCTCTCCTGCGAACCTTGCAGAACTAGCACTCCTGGAAGAAAGGATATTGCGGAGACATGGCTTAGCCACAGCCTTGGGGATGTTTCCAGAATGAGATTTTCACGCTGCAGCGGAGTGTGCGCTGATATGAAACTTCCAGGAGTGCTAGTTCTACAAGGTTCGCAGGAGCGCTTCTGTGAAGTTTGGAAAGTAGGCGACGAGGTACTGGCGGAAGTACGAGGGGCGTTCAGAAAGTAAGCTCCGATCGGTCGCGAAATGGAAACGACTATGAAAATCCGATAAAGCTTTGCACAGATGTGATGGGTAGTGTCTCTAGTATAACCCCAGTTAGCATCACGTCGCTCTTCTCATTTCTGCGCTCGCAGTGAGTGCGTAAAGATGTCTAGAAAATAGTGTCTGCCGCCAAGTACGAGGGCCTGGTGAGAAATTTCGCCTGAAGCTATGCAGCTAACATTACATAACTGTCGTGCTGTTTCTTCTTCAAGACAATTCTCAGCCGCATTCTGCAGGGGCAATGAAGATGCTCCTGCATCGTTTTCAAATGGAAATGTGAGATTACCCTCAATACAGTCCGCAATTGTCTCCCCCTGAGTTTCATCTCTGGTCACATGAACCGCTGTCTTTGAAGACAACATTTTGACACAGACAACGAGGTATAGGCCAGCGTGGAGAATTGGCGGAAAGCACTGGCGGCTGCCTTCTATGATGAGGCTATTGAAAAGTTGGTACAACGCTATGACAAAAGTCTAAGTCAGAACGGCGACTACGTAGAGAAGTAGCTGAAAGGTGTAGCTAATTGTTACAAGTAAAACATTTCTGATGTTCACTGTGGTTTCAATTTGGCAATCAATCGGAACTTACTTTCTGAACAGGCCTCGTAAATCTGTGAGGAGGGGGCGTGAGTCGTGTTTGGGTAGCTCAGACGGCCTAGTGCGGCAGGTGCTGGCTTACCTCTTGCGAGTTACGGCGGAGCATATATCTGCATGCACGTTATTGTATCCGGATGAGACATTTTACCCCAAGACTCGGACCAACTCCGTCCTGGATGCGTGGACATGAGGTCCATTAGCTCTATCGTGACGGACACAAGAATTTACTTGACTTCTGGCTCTATTTGCAAGAAAGACATCATGCTATTTCCGGGCATACCAGATATCGACAATGCTTCGCAAACTACCTATGGAGTGCCTTTCACAGCCCGCCGTGTAGCTGGAATGTTCCAGGCAGCGGTAGATGAGGTCAGAACGTAATGCAAACGATCATATACTGAACTATCTTTATCAGTGGGCGAAGTCACTGGGAAGCCTAACTACGAAGTGGTAGCTTTCTTTTCATGTTATTTATGTTTACAATCTTCGATGGTGTCTTCATTCTGTTTTAGTTTTCCAGGCTTGATTAACTATGACTGTTCGCACATTGATATCTATATAAAAGAAAAAATTAAAAATAAATAAATAAATCAAAACAACAACAAAATTTAAAAAATACCTTCCGCACCCTACTAGAAATACCCTTCCCACCTTCCTTTCATCGTGTTATTTGTGGGTTGGCTCACACACGTTAGTCCCGTATAGTGTAGTAGCTTCACATTTTAGATTGGGGGTGGTTATGTATAGTTAGGAAGGCAACGCCTGAAGAGATAACAGTTCATTTTTGTTTCGCAGGGACACAAGTGGCGGTGCCCCGTAGGGATGGCTATGATTTTCTTTTATTTCATATATTAGATAAAAAAAGGCTACGAAAAAAGAAAAAAAAACAAGAACAAAAAACACGGTAGAGCACTTGCCCGCGAAAGGCAAAGGCCCCGAGTTCAAGTCTCGGTCCGGCACACAGTTTTAATTTTCCAGAAAATTTCATATCAGCGCACACTCCACTGCAGAGTGAAAATATCGTTCTGAAGTTATCTCGTTACTAGCGTCCCGTCACGGTATGCGTAATGTAACTGTAGGCTTCGGGCTAGATTCTGAACAATCGTATGATGAGCAGCAGTTTTAGCACGAAACAAAGAAAATGAATGAAATTACTATCTTCTAGCTATCGTTTATATTGTTGACGATTTTAGACATTAAAATTTACCTTTGGAAAAAACTTTTCTACCAGCCAACGTACAGCCGTGCTCAAAAGTATCCGAACGACCTGAATTGCATTTCGCCTGATTCGCATGCAACCGGCATAACGCAGCTATCAGGTCCTCTAAACGCTCCTTGGTACAGTCGTTTGACTATTGAAAATGGTTCCAACAAGTCACCACTAGTAAACACTGCTCTGTATCGCAATAACTCAAGAAGTAAAGTAATACCACGATACTACAAATATCAGGGAACATCTTATCACAGATATGACTGTCCTTAAGGCTTGTAAGCTCACATTTATTACAATAAATGACATAACTGAAATGTTACCACTCTCATTATTACGTCAGATAGGTAATGCACATAGTAAGTTCGTCGTATTCATGATTTACTCTTGAAAGTAACATACTGTACTTATTATTTAACACAAAATGACATTAAAAATTTAAGTTATTTACGAGCTGCTAGTTGAGAATATGTATGAACTTCAAATGACACGACGAACCGTCTCGTTCTGCATATGGATTCAAACCCAGGTCATGCAGGCTAAGCAAAGATTTCGTGACTGACGGAAACTAACAGTCATTCCTGATTAGGCATACAGAGAGTGATATACCTCGATTTTAGACAGTATCAGTTAACAAATATCAACTTTAAATTACATAACGCAGACATTTTTAACGGACGCGAATTCCTACCCACCATCTACTGTCCCTGTTAACGAACTACGAGAGATGTTAAATATTGCTTCTTCACAAGTAACTTACTTTATATGCCGTGAGGTAAAGCTTTGTGTTGGACAAGGATTCGAACCCAGAACCTAATCGGATTGATATTGAAAGATAATCAACTGTGACATATCGGATTTTCTCGGCAGTAGCTAATGTTGTAACTGAAATGACGAGACGAAACATTAATTTTTTCCTTCCCAGGACTCCAACCGGCACCTATCGCTGTTATATTCTAGAGAAAACGAACGTTAAATATAGGTTTGTTCCAACAGCAGTGGCATGTGAGCATGTTTGAACTAGAAATAATATGACGAAGAGTCCACCAGTAGCTCGGAATAACATCTTGAACTTACAGTGATCCCGCAAATACACTCCTGGAAATTGAAATAAGAACACCGTGAATTCATTGTCCCAGGAAGGGGAAACTTTATTGACACATTCCTGGGGTCAGATACATCACACGATCACACTGACAGAACCACAGGCACATAGACACAGGCAACAGAGCATGCACAATGTCGGCACTAGTACAGTGTATATCCACCTTTCGCAGCAATGCAGGCTGCTATTCTCCCAAGGAGACGATCGTAGAGATGCTGGATGGAGTCCTGTGGAACGGCTTGCCATGCCATTTCCACCTGGCGCCTCAGTTGGACCAGCGTTCGTGCTGGACGTGCAGACCGCGTGAGACGACGCTTCATCCAGTCCCAAACATGCTCAATGGGGGACAGATCCGGAGATCTTGCTGGCCAGGGTAGTTGACTTACACCTTCTAGAGCACGTTGGGTGGCACGGGATACATGCGGACGTGCATTGTCCTGTTGGAACAGCAAGTTCCCTTGCCGGTCTAGGAATGGTAGAACGATGGGTTCGATGACGGTTTGGATGTACCGTGCACTATTCAGTGTCCCCTCGACGATCACCAGTGGTGTACGGCCAGTGTAGGAGATCGCTCCCCACACCATGATGCCGGGTGTTGGCCCTGTGTGCCTCGGTCGTATGCAGTCCTGATTGTGGCGCTCACCTGCACGGCGCCAAACACGCATACGACCATCATTGGCACCAAGGCAGAAGCGACTCTCATCGCTGAAGACGACACGTCTCCATTCGTCCCTCCATTCACGCCTGTCGCGACACCACTGGAGGCGGGCTGCACGATGTTGGGGCGTGAGCGGAAGACGGCCTAACGGTGTGCGGGACCGTAGCCCAGCTTCATGGAGACGGTTGCGAATGGTCCTCGCCGATACCCCAGGAGCAACAGTGTCCCTAATTTGCTGGGAAGTGGCGGTGCGGTCCCCTACGGCACTGCGTAGGATCCTACGGTCTTGGCGGGCATCCGTGCGTCGCTGCGGTCCGGTCCCAGGTCGACGGGCACGTGCACCTTCCGCCGACCACTGGCGACAACATCGATGTACTGTGGAGACCTCACGCCCCACGTGTTGCGCAATTCGGCGGTACGTCCACCCGGCCTCCCGCATGCCCACTATACGCCCTCGCTCGAAGTCCGTCAACTGCAAATACGGTTCACGTCCACGCTGTCGCGGCATGCTACCAGTGTTAAAGACTGCGATGGAGCTCCGTATGCCACGTCAAACTGGCTGACACTGACGGCGGCGGTGCACAAATGCTGCGCAGCTAGCGCCATTCGACGGCCAACACCGCGGTTCCTGGTGTGTCCGCTGTGCCGTGCGTGTGATCATTGCTTGTACAGCCCTCTCGCAGTGTCCGGAGCAAGTATGGTGGGTCTGACACACCGGTGTCAATGTGTTCTTTTTTCCATTTCCAGGAGTGTAGTTCTGTGTCTCACTGGGAGTCAAAAACGTCCAATATCGTTAGTGTTGACAACGAATGATAATACATTAAACATCAAAATTATTATCCACCAGCAGATAAGTGTTCTCATGCTAGTGCTTGATAAAACATAATGAAATCTTTAGTGCCGGACCAGGATTCGAACCCATTCACGCGCAACATGTGGAGATGTTGAGGAATCTGCAGTTTTGAACAAACAACAAATTGTAGCCGAGCTGTATTGTCACGAAGGGATCAAATTCCGCTTTAAGGGCGGTCTGAGTTGCATTCCCAGTTCAGAACCAATTTTATCGACATACAGAAGCTCAAATAAAATATGGAATAAGTGTCCTGTGACCCTCCATAGCGTTTGTTTCGTCACTAGACATAAATAACTAGTATAAGAAAGGTTACTAGTGATAGAGTTTCTACTTGTCGCCACTCCAGACTTTATTGTGGTTCAAACTAACGTCTACTTGGTAGAGAAGGAATATCATTTTTAATGTGAATTTCAGACCACAGTGGCATTATATCTTCTTCACTTGGTGTAGGCAGAAGAGAATGGAATCTGTCTCTCCCTATATAAAATCATTGACAGGAGGTGGAATCGAACCCAGACTGTAGGTTTATGAAGCTGGCATTAGTCCAACAGACTACCAAATGCCATTCTCTGTGACGCATTTTTCTATCGTAACGCCGTTGCGCCACACTGGATGAGAATTCTGACACACAAGCTCCCTGTAGTAATTTGCAGCATGTTCAGTAAATTCATTTACTTCGTTGACCGAATCACCATGAACTAGCTGCCTCGGCTACCCAGTGCATACATTCGACTCTATTTTGTAATCACCGAAATAAAATCACGTAATTGCCACCTACACAGGACAGCCAACAGTGTAGGATGTAGAAATTTAAATAGGAAGTGTTCCTTTCCACTTGAGCTACTCTATGCGCTTTCTGTGGGAAGTTTGTTTTACAACCTTCGTATCTGGATAATGAGCTTTTTCCTATTTGAGATATCTGTGAACGTTGCTGCGGAAGACGATTTAAGAAGAAACTAAATTCCTTCAGCTACGACAATGTTTAAGGGAATAGTCTTAACGGCACTAAATCGTGGTTTGCGGATCGTTTACCGGCCGCATTTCGCTGTTTGGAAGGCAAAAAGCTTACTGACAAATTTCACAGAAGGAAAAGGGGGACGAAATGTCTCCCACTGGAAGGTCATGTTGTTTTATTTAAATGATTACAAAATCAGGTAAAACGAACAGTCAGGTTGTCAGTATAAGCACGTTACTGTTGTCAGTATGATGTTGCACTGCCCAGGCAGTGATAACCGGCCCGTTTAGGTCAGGCATATTATATACAGAAGTGGAAGAGAGAGCAGCACTAAATTCTACAACCTGTATGCATTGCATACACACAGAAATTACTGTTACAGTGTACTTATGGAGCCAAATGAGTGAATTGCGTATGTTCCAGTCAGAGAGAGCACTGGCAAATAGTCTTCGCTACATTAGGTTACTTAAACCGGTGTCACTCTGAACTAGAATTTAAGGTCAGCGTCTAAGTGTACGGTCACTGAGTTGGATGCGAGTTTTGCAACTGTGAAATACTTTCCTACATTATAGAAGGATAGCTTAGAATGAAAATCTTTCTGTTCATTGCAAAGGAAAACAATTTTCTAAAGCATTGTCTGTCATACACAACTTGAAACAGATCATGTCGATCAAATCATATGGAAGAACTGACGGCGACGAATATCGGAAGGCAGTAAGATCTCTTGCCTTTTGGTTTAGCAAAACTCGATAGCCATTTCTAGGCGCAAGTAAATGAAGAAAGGCAGCGCGTTTTTGTTATCAAGTAACGTCTTCACTAATTACTTTAGTTTTAATGTAATCCTCGAGTAATTGCTGATGTTTGATATTAACATGAAAAGGATCCCGAAGACAGAGAAAGAACCTGTTCTTGGGAAACTACTTCTATAATGACCAAAAGGCTTTAAATGAGCTTCAAGCACATGTGTTCCAGCAGCGGTATAAAAAATATGATAGTAATAATGACGGTAATAATCGAATTATCCGGTAACTGCACACTTCACAGTGGATTTTCTCGAACTAAGAAATTTGCTGAATTTGTGAAAATGTCAAAATGGCTAGCCTATGATGCCTAGAAGAGTCTTCACATCCTGCTGACATGAGAATAGCATAATCTCCGCGTCCGAAGCTTGCTTCTACTTAACCATTGAATAGACTCGCATTTTTTTCCACCGTGACTAATTTTGTAAGCTAGGCACATCATTAGTTACAGCACACTCCTGGGGCTGGGAAATGTGGCTACAATGGTCTGGTGGAACGAACTATCTCAGGTGCAATGCGTTGGTTCAGGCATTTACTTTCAAGAGTCACAAACAGATTTGCTTTGCTTCTGATAACCTCAAGAGAAAGACGTTATAATCCAGAATCCGCATTAAACATCACGTTCCTTCATTACCAACTGGGCAGAGCCGGTTTACGTTGGGAAATGAGATAGCGGAAGTCATGGTAAACAGAAATACAGTCGCCAATAAACTTACGTACATTAGAAAATTTTATTTTATTTGATTAACCGATAGCCATTTAAAGGAACAGGGCTATTATTTTACTGATACTTGATTGAACTAGAGACGTTGAAAATTTGGTGCTGGGCTGTGATTCGAATTCGTATCTCCTCTTTCGACGATCTGAATCTCTCGGAACAGTGTATTTCAATCATTTCGTTCCTTTTCCAAGACTGCAATCTTCTCTAGGTCTCCTCCAAAGGTAAGTATGTGGGTACGAATACTGATCCAATACACAAATATTCATAATAATAATATTTCAAGCCCTATCACGTGCTTACCGGCCTGCTTGTGAAAATTAACGTGGATTTTTAATGTCTGTTTATGTGTTGCCAACAATCGCATTGGGTGCCGTTATTTCTGGTCAAACACGCACAATCTTACTGTTGGTGAGTAAGCAGCTGATACTTAAGCTATATTCGTGGGTCCACGGTAGGTGTGCAGTTCGATTGTCGCTTAGGCACGAAAGTTTGTATCCTTATTTTAGATTCAAACACCTAGCAGCTGGTAAGAAAAACCTATACGTAACATTTGATTTTACTTAGTTAACAATCCGATTATGTGTTGGGTTCGTATCTCCGTCACAGAACTCCACATCATGCACTTCGTCTTTAAATGCATGCACACTTTGTTACTTCAGAATGGAGGTATATCAGACATCTTTCGTGGTTAGTTAACAGGGACGAAGTGTCTTGATAGGAGTTCCGGTTTATTACAAAAATTTTCGTCTTTTATTGTCAAGTTTAGATTTTTGGTTAGTGGAATTGGCAAAAGTTTAGGTAATTCATGGCTCTTCATTGCTATTTCTCAATATGACATGATTAGATTACATAACATTAGATTAATTCTTGTTCCATAGATCATGAATACGACATTTCGTAATGATGTGGAACGTGTTTACTCTCTCTCTCTCTCTCTCTCTCTCTCTCTCTCTGTCACGCGCGCGCGCACACACACACACACACACACACACACACACACACACACACACACACATTTTTTTTTATTTGTTTGTTGTGCTCGACTATCAGCGAGGCACGAAAATTTCTGTGAATGAGGTCTTAGTTTTGAGTACACTTACGAAAGAAATATAAAAACAACTATGAGAGTTACTGACTTATGATGCTTAGTTTGCAGTCAGTTCTGAGTATTAGTAGTAACTACGCTCCAATCCCTAAACCTAGTTACAGAAATGCGAATCAGACGCATTACGTATTCCAGGCCGTAGCAAATGGTTCAAATGGCTCTGAGCACTATGGGACTCAACTGCTGTGGTCATAAGTCCCCTAGAACTTAGAACTACTTAAACCTAACTAACCTAAGGACAGCACACAACACCCAGCCATCATGAGGCAGAGAAAATCCCTGACCCCGCCGGGAATCGAACCCGGGAACCCGGGCGTGGGAAGCGAGAACGCTACCGCACGACCACGAGATGCGGGCAGGCCGTAGTAGCCGCGACTTGGAGACGCCAGCTATGGTCACTTCCCAGCCCGCTGTAGGATCACATCGGTTCGTCTTCTTCCTGCTGGTACTGTAACTGAGATTTGGCAACAAGGCAGGGTATGTTTGGCAACTCTGGTTGACGAGTTACTTCCTGGTGTGCACGGAAATAAGCCTCAAAGTTCACTTGACTTTACCTGTCATTTCCATTGAATAATCTAAGATATTAATGGTTGAAGTGTAATAAAAGATTGTAAATTTACGGCTTTCAGCCCAGGAAAGTCGTTGCACGTAGAAATCGCAACTAATCTCGCCCTTTAAATAGCGGTTTACAAGTTCTAGCACCCATTGCCGTCGTAAGACGAAGCTCAGACATATACCTCTTCGCCAGCTGTTTGGTAACGTGCTGACCTGTAAAAAAGCGTCTGTTACGGTTCGCAGTTCCAGTCTCACTGACTGTAACGTTTTTACCCCTTCTTTGGAAGAGCTACAAGCAGTCAGATCAAACATCGATAAGGAAATCGCAAGAAAATACTTTCGGCTCATAGTGCAATGGTGAAAATCTTACAATGCTGCACAACAGGTAACGCCTCATTCCACTGCTGGCAAGCAAATTTTGGGTTCTAGGAATATGTAACTTTATTTATGAAATGTCACGTTTTTATACCCCTTGAGTATGTCACAGCATACCAATAAAACACAGACCCAATCAAAATCTAAATGAGTAGTATTTTACTAATTCAAAAATGGCTCTGAGCACTATAGGACTCAACTTCTGAGGTCATTAGTCCCCTAGAACTTAGAACTAGTTAAACCTAACTAACCTAAGGACATCACAAACATCCATGCCCGAGGCAGGATTCGAACCGGCGACCGTAGCGGTCTTGCGGTTCCAGACTGCAGCGCCTTTAACCGCACGGTCACTTCGGCCGGCTTTACTAATTCGTGTCCATAGAGGCATGCTTGTGTACAGAAACTCAGTTTTATTAAAACAGACTTTCGTCGTAAGGTTATCACGGGCAGTTTTATTTCATTTCTTATAATACAGTGCACAATTTTCGTAAGTTTTCCTTTAGTGTTGTAAAAACAATAGTAAACATGAGAGAGATATTAATCAACAAGGACATATGCGAATTTTCTGATGTTATCTATAACAGTCTGACAATGCACATGCAGTTTATTGATTACATGCAAGTAGAAAACTTGTTCTGAGTTAAAGCTGTCAAACAAGGTTTGAAGAAGAATAAAATGCCACTACCACACGACAGCTAATGTAGAAAATACTTTTCTGACGTATTTTGGCAGATGCGCTCTCCCCATGCATAATACAAAAGTTTCGAGATGCATCCGCTGCCTGGCTGTCTATTAAACCTGAAAGGAACAAAATGTCGCAGAAGTTAGCACTTTTTTGATATGCGACTATTTTGGGTTGAAAAGTGAAGGGAATTATGTTCAAAGTTCCTTTAGATTGATAACTTTAGCAGACAGCAGAATTGCGTGTTAAAAAACGTTGCACTGAATGTACTCGAACTCGCGGCATTTTATCTACGGTGCGCCACACTTACCATTATGCTACTAGCTCACACGTAGCTGCAACAGCTCCAGAACTCAACAACAATTCCTCCAGAACTTCTGCATTCCACTGCGCTGTGAGATAATGGTTCAAATGGCTCTGAGCACTATGGGACTCAACTGCTGAGGTCATTAGTCCCCTAGAACTTAGAACTAGTTAAACCTAACTAACCTAAGGACATCACAAACATCCATGCCCGAGGCAGGATTCGAACCTGCGACCGTAGCGGTCCTGCGGTTCCAGACTGCAGCGCCTTTAACCGCACGGCCACTTCGGCCGGCTGTTGTGAGATAATGCATATGGCCAGGTCTAGACTTCTGAGAGACGGATACAGCTTTTCTTTTGCACTGCACGACGTTTTCAACAAACAGAAAGCGCAATAGAGTAGCTCAAGTGAATAGGAACACTTCCTATTTAAATTTCTACATCCTACACTGTTGGCTGTCCTGTGTAGGTGGCAATTACGTGATTTTATTTCGGTGATTACAAAATAGAGTCGAATGTATGCACTGGGTAGCCGAGGCAGCTAGTTCATGGTGATTCGGTCAACGAAGTAAATGAATTTACTGAACATGCTGCAAATTACTACAGGGAGCTTGTGTGTCAGAATTCTCATCCAGTGTGGCGCAACGGCGTTACGATAGAAAAATGCGTCACAGAGAATGGCATTTGGTGGTCTGTTGGACTAATGCCAGCTTCATAAACCTACAGTCTGGGTTCGATTCCACCTCCTGTCAATGATTTTATATAGGGAGAGACAGATTCCATTCTCTTCTGCCTACACCAAGTGAAGAAGATATAATGCCACTGTGGTCTGAAATTCACATTAAAAATGATATTCCTTCTCTACCAAGTAGACGTTAGTTTGAACCACAATAAAGTCTGGAGTGGCGACAAGTAGAAACTCTATCACTAGTAACCTTTCTTATACTAGTTATTTATGTCTAGTGACGAAACAAACGCTATGGAGGGTCACAGGACACTTATTCCATCTTTTATTTGAGCTTCTGTATGTCGATAAAATTGGTTCTGAACTGGGAATGCAACTCAGACCGCCCTTAAAGCGGAATTTGATCCCTTCGTGACAATACAGCTCGGCTACAATTTGTTGTTTGTTCAAAACTGCAGATTCCTCAACATCTCCACATGTTGCGCGTGAATGGGTTCGAATCCTGGTCCGGCACTAAAGATTTCATTATGTTTTATCAAGCACTAGCATGAGAACACCTATCTGCTGGTGGATAATAATTTTGATGTTTAATGTATTATCATTCGTTGTCAACACTAACGATATTGGACGTTTTTGACTCCCAGTGAGACACAGAACTATTTGCGGGATCACTGTAAGTTCAAGATGTTATTCCGAGCTGCTAGTGGAAAAAAATTCGGTAGCTGACGTCTCTTTGTGTGTAGTCAACAACGATATGTGTGAGGCTCTATTCCCAGTGAGCACTGAACTCTTCGTCATATTATTTCTAATTCAAACATGCTCACATGTCGCTGCTGTTGGAACAAACCCATATATAACGTTCGTTTTCTCTAGAATATAACAGCGATATGTGCCGGGTTGGAGTCCTGGGAAGGAAAAAAATTAATGTTTCGTCTCGTCATTTCAGTTAAAACATCTAGCTACTGTCGAGAGAATGCGATATGTCACAGTTGATTGTGTTTCGATATCAATCCGATTAGGTTCTGGGTTCGAATCCTTGTCCAACACTAAGCTTTACCTCACGGCATATAAAGTAAGTTACTTGTGAAGAAGCAATATTTAACATCTCTCGTAGTTCGTTAACAGGGACAGTAGATGGTGGGTAGGAATTCGCGTCCGTTAAAAATGTCTGCGTTATGTAATTTAAAGTTGATATTTGTTAACTGACACTGTCTAAAATCGAGGTATATCACTCTCTGTATGCCTAATCAGGAATGACTGTTAGTTTCCGTCAGTCACGAAATCTTTGCTTAGACTGCATGACCTGGGTTTGAATCCATATGCAGAACGAGACGGTTCTTCGTGTCATTTGAAGATCATACATATTCTCAACTAACAGCTCGTAAATAACTTAAATTTTTAATGTCATTTTGTGTTAAATAATAAGTACAGTATGTTACTTTCAAGAGTAAATCATGAATACGACGAACTTACTACGTGCATTACCTATCTGACGTAATAATGAGAGTGGTAACATTTCAGGTATGTCAATTAATGTAATAAATGTGTGCTTACAAGCCTTAAGGACAGTCTAATCTGTGATAGGGCGTTCCCTGATATTTGTAGTATCGTGGTATTACTTTACTTCTTGAGTTATTGCGATACAGAGCAGTGTTTTCTAGTGGTGACTTGTTGGAACCATTTTCAATAGTCAAACGACTGTACTAAGGAGCGATTAGAGGACCTGATAGACAGCTGCGTTATGCCGGTTGCATGCGAATCAGGCGTAATGCAATTCAGGTCGTTCGGATACTTTTGAGCACGACTGTACTTTGTGTAAACACAGGCTTAGCCTATCTTGTTGCTAATGGTGTCACATCAACAATTCTTTGTTATCTCGTGGTTTTGTTTAAAGTTCCTTTTTTTCATGATTCCATGTCGGAAGTGAGGTAATCAAAAACAACTACAAGTATTTTACATTCACTTAAAAACTGTTGAGGGCAGCATTGATCAAGAGGATTTTTGCGCTGATGACTATAGTGCAGTAATACTCTAGAACTGAATTTAAAGATCGCCGAGGAAAAATGAGAGGAAATATAATCCTTCACAATTTCAAAATCTAAATGTGAGTGATTTTGTTGTAGTGCCCTTAAGTTCAATTAAGGTTCAAAGAACGAAGCTTCGAACAGGTTTTATGCTAAAATTAAAAAATGAAAAAAAAAAAACCTTGGATAGTGGCATTTTTAGTTTTCAACATTATGAAGCAATTTAATGCGCCATAGCTGTGATGGAATTACTAAAGTGACCCATCCCTACATTCCTGGATTCCTCAGACTGCGCAGTACAATAGTTAATAATTTTGTAGATACATTATTTTTATACGTTTTTAAAAACTTTTCTACAGTGTTACTAAAAGAATGCTTTCTTCACGATTGCGTGACATGTGAATAAGTTTATTCAAGTGCTATGCGATATGCAGTATTTTTGGTCTTTCCGTCGTGTGCAAAAACGAAAAATTTTTCGTCTGTTCCATGCGTCAGCATGCAACATGTAATTAACAATGTGAAAATCATGGATTTTCCACATTTAATCCACACGCTTGACGCGACTGTAATGTGCTTTGGTAACTGTCACTGAGCATGCTAGGCGAACGGGAAATTGTAGTCGCTTAAAGTGGAACGGCATGCCGGCGGGAATGATAGAAATACATGGAATTCACACATCTCCGTTTGAGAACTGTTGCCTCAATGACGTTTAGCATAACGTTTTTGATGCGCGAGCCTGATTCCATTGCGAAGTCGAGGTGGATTATTGTTCCGCAAAAGAGTTACTGGTGGCTAGATTCTGAGTGACTATGTATGTGATGTGACACCAGGAAGATCCAGCGAATTCAAAAACTCTC
This sequence comes from Schistocerca nitens, assembly GCF_023898315.1. NCBI lineage: Eukaryota > Metazoa > Arthropoda > Insecta > Orthoptera > Acrididae > Schistocerca > Schistocerca nitens. The sequence goes on from NC_064614.1 coordinate 1,178,830,278, forward strand.
TTTTGTTAACCCTTTGAGTCGCAATAACAATTTTTAATTTTTTTTTTTTTTTTTGCGCAGTTGACCTTTGTTATCATAGCAAGCAACAAATATAAGAGGAAATTAGCAAAAAGTAAACAATCAATTGTTTTAAGGAGATGACTTCAATTTGGAACCACTGGGACATACTATTTTCAGTCACATATCATTTAGTGTGATACACTTGAAAGCAATCTTGCGTTTTTCCTAGACACAATCCCACATCTCGGAACTCCCGCGAAGTCATAACACCACAAACAAATTATAGTCCTAAATAACAGGCTAAAATGGGCCTTACATTCGTACTTCAAAACAAAATTAATAAAATGGTCGTTTCCGGCAGAAACCACTGGTACTCATAGAGTTAAACAAACTGTTACACAGAAGTATCAACATGTGAGAGCTTACAGAAATTACGCCATACAGAAGGCGAAATGTCGAGAATTGCGCTATTGTCTTTCTTGCAGTCTATTTTAAAGGAAAAGCAGTACACTGTTGCCTGATACCTATATAGCTGCAAATCTTCTCAAAAAAAAATTATTTTTATACGGATAAGGATAAGTTAGTTATCTTTTCATCCGTATGTTTGTTGCGTCATAACTCCGCCCCTTCCAGAGGGAGAATCCAGCGACCGATTCACTGGATTAGCTCACCCAAAATATATAACATGATGTGATACATGAAAGGTATACGCAGCTGCGAATAAGGACAAACATCTTCTGTATAATGGAATGACGACAATGAAAATTTGTGCCGGACCAGGACACGGGCCCGGATTTCCCACTTATAGCGAGCGGTCACCTTACCATTTTTTTCTTCCAAACAAGATCAAATAATGATTCGCATCAACATCAATAACAAACAAAACGTAAACGGAAGTTAGAACACCCTCCTGGCGGAACAAACAAAATGGCATCAGTGCGCCGCCAGCTCGTGAGTAGACGCACTCAGAATCCAAAAGCAGTCAGGCACGTTCCGGGCACATCTTATCGAAAAATATTCCGTTTTTTCGATACACTGTTCCGAGTCCCGGTATTTCACACTCACATTGAGATCACGTCCTATCCGTGTCACGACAACTGCATGGGGGTCCCAAGAGGGCAGTACCGAAAAAGTTTGCACAGTATTAACGGTATCTCGAATTGCGTGTGAGAAAGGTTTAGCGATCTTGCAGGAACGTCCAAAAATCAAGGACGCTCTTATCGCCTCCATGAAAGACATGAGAGATCGATAGATCTTTTATCCAATTCACTGCGTTGGTCATCGTGCATGAGAAATAGGTCTCATATGGGAACGGTAGTGACTTCGGTGCAATGGCATGAGGAGTCGTACATAAAAGAAAGGCAAGCATTTTCCGAATCAGCTGCCACACCTCTGCAGAAGATCGATACATTAGTCGACGTTTATCCGTGTCAGGCGTCTGAAACTGGGGGGCAAAATGTCGAATCTGTCATGTTAATGGCATGTAGATGAAGTTGTGTCATGTATTTCCCGTTAACAACCAGATACTAGGTCGCACGAGCATTCGTGTTGAGGAGGACATGATCATAGAAACCCAGGCTACAGGCCATTTGAGTGTACGATACCGTCTTTCCACCACATTCGGGGCATGGTCTCTCGTAATTAGGCGATAAATATCACGTGTCTTTGTATTCCTGGTACAAGGCAAGTCGGTATGGACAAAACTGGATTCGATGGAGAAGGTCCTGACATGTGAGAGGGACTTACAAATATGTGCTACTGCAACGGACGCCACTCGGGAGGCAATGGCCAGTTCATCAATCAGGCTTCCCGTTAATCCAGTTCACTGGAGGAACCACGATTTAACCATCGTACTTACACAAAGGACAGCTGCTCCGCTGCTGTATGGACATTGACAAGATTGAGGCCTCCATCTCGAAGAGAAAGAGTTAACATGTCATAACGAACTCTGATTATAAGTCCCACGCTTAGAAGGTAGCCAGTCGCCGCCTGCAGCGTGTGTGCTGTTGCCTTTGGTATCGGTAAAATCTGTGCCAGATGGGGTAGCCGTGGAGCCTGCTAAGTGTTAACAAAATCCACCCATTGTGTCATGCCTAATGCACGCAGGAGATTTCCATGAATGTTCGAGCGTAGCACTTGAAGGAGGTATTTATAGTTAAGCCAGGGCGATTGCCGTGTATCACGTGTGAAGGTGATCTCCAGACATTTAGGCTTTCCAGTAATGGCGATGGGGCCACACCTCCTGCTGAAAGACCTCTGCCAACGATCATTAGCACCAGACTTCGTCAGATTCACATGGCGTCCTGCAGCAGTCTCATAATTGTTGATCCATTCCAGCGCCTCTCGCACTTAATCCCCCAGTTGAACCAACACCAAGTCATCCACATATGAACTCCGTGAACCATGTAACAGTGGTTCAATGGCGATGGCATTAAGAGGCAACGACAGCGGGCATCGCCGGCAGACTGACCACATGATAATAATAAATGCGCAGTGGAAGCCCATCCTGTGAGCTTGTCGCGGAATTGCGACTACTGGGACACTCATTGGGGCAGGAAGAGTAGCAGCGTAAAGGAGTGTCATCCATCAGGTGGATCCCCATCCAGCACCCCAGTCGATTAGTAGTCGTGGGTTGGAGCAACTGCTCTCACAGCGATGCGTATTTCGTCTTTTACATCATTAGACCACGCACAAGTTGAAAGGAGTCTACTGGGGCACCCTTGTATGTGGCACCAGAATAAGATAAGAATAATAAATAATTTTAAATGAAACTAGAATACTATAAACGATGAATGTGTCTGATAGGCTCGATAATGAGTGTCTGTGATAGGCTGTGCGACTTAGTGTTGGAGTAACAGAGAGCTTGGCGCACAGTTGTAGGTACCTGTCTGTGAGGGAAAGACGATGGAGTAGGCAGTTTTTGTGGTGTGCCGTGTGAACCCACCAAGTGTTAGGTTAGTTTAGGTATGTTTAGTTTAGGTATGTCAACGTTGTTGAACTTGGAACAGAAGTCTTCATGCAAGCAAGGTAAAGACGTTAAAAAATTATGATTTCTGTTTCTGCCAGTGCGTCAGTATATCAGTATAAATGAGTTGGCTGATAATTTGTAATTATTGAGTAATCCCAGAATGTACATTTTGCTAAAAATGCTAGTTATAGGCTATATTTCATTTCTGTAATGCTTCTAAGATTTATTAACAGAGCAATATTTAATTTGATGATTTGCAATTATGTTGGATTAATGAAGTTGGATAATACTGCTGTTTAAATCTCATTGTGGATCAATTAGTAAAATGTAACTTCAATTGTCTGATGTTTTTGAAAAGACAAACTTAACGTGCAATATAATTTTGCAAAAAAAAGAAAATTCAGTGTTAGTAATTCACCATAATCAGTACCGCCTCCCTGTCCAGGTCATATGTTTTTCAAAGAAGTTGGGTTTTCATAAAGATTTTCATTTATCAGCCAAAAGAATTTCATGTGCATTTCAAGTATTATGAGGACGGCGGTTCAATCCCGCCTCCAGCCATCCTGATTTAGGTTTTCCGTGATTTCCCTAAATCGTTTCAGGCAAATGCCGGGATGGTTCCTTTGAAAGGGCACGGCCGATTTCCTTCCCTAACCCGAGCTTGCGCTCCGTCTCTAATGACCTCGTTGTCGACGGGATGTTAAACACTAACCTCCTCCTCATCCCCATTTCAAGTATTATGGCCAGCATTGCACACTCGTGAGCCTGTAGCTAGCATATTTTTGTTTTTCATGAGAGACCAGAATATATAGCGTTGCTCCGTTGCTTCTCTAGAGGTAAGAAGACAATTTAATTTCTTAGTTATGTGCACAGGGACCAAAGTTATCAGTTTTGAAAAGGGCCGGAGGATTCAGTGCCTAAGGGGCTGAATATATTTTGCAGTGACTGCATTTATTTGTTGGTACTAGGAGTTGCATTGCCCAATCGATTTGTATTACGTTTTGCTAACAATAACAGAGTAAGCACACCACTTGCAGTTACAACACGCTATACGATAATTCGAGTTTTGTATACATTCTGTAGTTCAGACTTCATTCAACGTAATCAAAACAAATTAATTATTAAAGGAAGTTAGACTTCCATTCCACAATTCTGACATTCATTCAACGTAATCGTAAAGTTTTATATATTTTTTAAAGATCATGATAAAGTGCGTTGATGATGTGCGTCCAACAGAGCGCCTGTCGAGTCTGAAGGCATTTTTGTGTCCCCAGTGGAATAGTGGTGCTGGCCCAACTGCTGTTCAACGTCCATATGCCAACACCGGGTGTGTGCAATGGTCGTTTCGGCTCTGACAGGCAGTGGGCTTGTTGTTTCGCCACAGCATCATCCACTGGGAGACGATCTTAGCAGATGGATCCTCATCGTCTTGAGACTGTGTCCGGCAGGTGTCGTAAAGAGTGATCCAACATTCCTAACGCCTTTCCAGTGACTGTTGCTTACATACGTGGTCTTCAGTGTATGAAGACGCCTGGTGACCCTGACAGTCAGGCTCAAAAGCAGTAATAGGCGTGACCATAAAGTCAAGGTCTATGCTCTCCAGTGGAGATTGCTCACCACAGCATAAAACAGACAGTAGAGGAGGGGGAAAAGGTTAAATGTCATTCTGAGCACAACACACTGAGGTGGTAATGGAGACAGCAATGGCTCAGTGGTAGGAGTCAGTGTGAACCTCAGCCAGAGGTAGTTTTGCAGAACCTTGACAAAGATCAGTGGGAGGATTGTCAGTGCAGTCGTGACCCATTCATCCCCAGGTGGTAACTGTATGATCCTGCAGTGCATAAACTGGAATGGATTTGTACTTCTTGACCACATCCTGAGCACATCTTTGGCTGGCCATTATAAATTATAATGGCATAGAACCCGCCAATACATCAGGAGGATGGCACATGTTTTGTCAGCTTGGTGTGGATCTGTCGAACATCATTGAGAACTGGATGTGTAGTAAACTAAGCCCACTTCTCAGCTGTATGGGTAATCACGCTCCCATAGGGGCAAACTGCAGGTATCACCACCTCTGACGGACATGAAAACGGAGTCTGGCATGTTCCACGGTTATGTCACTGATGTGTCCATCAGAGTGATGGAATTTAAGAGTACATCTAGTTGCTTGTAGAATTCTGTCACACAGTTCTTCATTAATCAGTTTCACACACTACACTTCTCACTATAAACAGGTGTGTGCCAACAAGAACATTATAATGTCTTCAGTAAACCCTTGATAAACTGTTCAATTTCAGGTGCCTTGGGTCGTGTATATTCAGTCGAAAATTTGGTCTTCAGTGTCGATTGTCAGTAGGTGTAAGCCATTGTCTTTCTAAGAAAATTTAGTGTGGTAAGACAGCTGAATCCCGTGAACAACTCTGTGTGAGCTGCGTGGTAAGGACGTAAAGAAGACATCCTTGCCACTACGCTACCAAAGGCAGACTGCTGCCATTACGTTATCCGAGCATGACTCATGGTCACACCCAGATTTCCGTATGTCGTCAACCATGTGTCTACAACCTGCACTCGTACATTCATTATGTACATTCCTGTGAATGGGAGACACTTTAATTTAAAGTCGCTTGCCCGGTGTCAGCGGGTAAATATAGTATTGCAGTACGTGTGTTGTTTCAGAAGTTCAAATGGTTCAAATGGCTCTGAGCACTATGGGACTTAACATCTGAGGTCATCAGTCCCCTAGAACTTGGAACTACTTAAACCTAGTAACCTAAGGACATCACACACATCCATGCCCGAGGCAGGATTCGAAGCTGCGACCGTAGCGGTCGCGCGGTTCCAGACTGTAGCGCCTAGAACCGCTCGACCACTCCGGCCAGCTGTTTCAGAAGTACGATGCACTGTTCCTTCAGATATGGATGTATCTCCGAAGGAACAGGCACTGTGGTGTCTACAGCTATTACGGAATACACTTATCACGAGCGGTCGCCTTACCATTTGGCTATCTGAGCATGGCTCACAGGCAGACCCAAACTTCCACATGTCGTCGTTATGGACAACAACATGCAATCTTTCACCTTATGTAATTCAAGATCTGGCACAAATGTTCATTCTCTTCATTCCACTATACAGCTGTGAATTTTTATATAGATTCCTATATATCATTGTAAGCAATATGTGGTGTGAATATGTTTGCGATTTCAAGCTAGGTGGTTGAATGGTAGTGGAAGTGGATTTCAGTGTGTTGTTAACATCTGACTCTATATAGACTCACTGACAATCAGACATACTCGTACCTCCTCATAAATTGATAATTTTTTTACGATTGCCAGACATCTGCATTGCCCACATCCTTCCTATATAGCAGGGTTCTGATGGCAGACAATTAAGACTTGGACTGCATTGGCATGCTCGTCATTAGCTGGTTTATACGAGGCATCCGATTCGATCAGTGGACAGATCTCATATTAATGTCTGTCTCCAGTTTGATATTGCACCATCTCGATAATTCCTGACGATCTGGGTTTGCAAAAGCACTCAGTCAGCGAGTCAGTAGTGTCGCAATCTCAGATGTGTCACTCACTTGGCAGAAATTCGTGTGTGCTTTTCTCAGGAGAGGTTGAGGCTTGGAAGAATGACTAGTCTGCGACCTCCTGTTTGTTGCTACGCGAATCGACGTGTGTGTCCTATTACGCCAAACAAATACCCTACAGAGTTGTAATTAACTGACATAGTTGGCATGAAGAGAGCGGTATGTAAACTTGAATGCTGTAGGTTTTTATTGATACTCGGAATACCAAGGAAGAGGGGTAGTTTAGCCCACCTTTTGAAAGTATAGTAATCTAGTCAGTTTCTTTATATTTTAAAATTTTGAATAAATATTTATCGTGTTTGATAATTCTTCTGCTAGGTTCCTTATATGTTTTAAATATTTCACCTAAACTCCTCCCAGTAGTAGATGTCACATTACCCATTGAAGGGTTCGGTGCCTTACTTATACATCAGTATCTCCGGTCCCTTACTTACACACCAATACCTCCTTACAAAGTACGACGAGAATAAAGGTCAACAACAATTGATGAAATTTGCACTTTTTGTATTTTTCCGTTGATCATAAAGTCAGTACAACACGTTATTGGAACTGTGTTGATGTCGCTAAGAATATGCTAAAAGGTATTTTCAGGTTGTGGACCCTGATTACACATCAGTACCTGTCTAAAAAATATAATTCAATAACAATTAACGAATTTTTTTAAAAAAATTTCCGGTTTGGCACAAATAACGCCCCCCCCCCCCCCTTGGTAATACGCGTTAAGTAAAATGCCTTGGTATTGCTGGAGTTAAAACCTTTATTTGCAAAAGGTTGGAGTGTGGGAAAAAGTGATTACTAGAGTCAACCGCTTAAACGCTTAGCCGCTTGAAATTAGTGACTTTCAGTGTTGACATCGTTATGGAAATGTCAACTTACAAATAAAATCGTGTTTATAATCTACATTTGTGAAATATTCTATGCAAACGTTGTTGTAGCGAATTGAATGTCACATAAGTCGTACTCCCCGGCCATAATGTCAGTCAAAATTTCACTGCCATTGTGGCAATGCAGGATGACTTAAACGGTTGAGACTAGTACTCACTATTTTCTATATCGTGATTTTGGTAAAAAAAAAAAAATTTAATAAAAAATCTACAGCATTCTACAACGTCAGAGTATGACCCTTTAATATGTACAGGGTGGTCAGAAATTCCCGTTACAAACTTCTAGGACTTATAGTTGGGAGTGAGTACATAATATTTTGAACAGGAACCATGTTCAGAAACGTACCATTTCCGTGCTACAACCATTTGAAAACGTGTTGCTAATGCGACCGTTTTTACAAGTAGTTGACTGGGCGTGATCCAGTAAATCACTTGTTTTACGGTTCCACTCATTAATAGACAATGAGACTGCTCGTGTACCTGTTGTACGGGTTCTCATCAACGTGATGCACTAACGCCTCTTTCAGTTCTGGCGTGTGGGGTTCCCTGGAGCGCCACAGTCACGCCTCCTGCTGGTGTAGATACCATTTCTCGAAACGGCTGCGTGATTGTGGCGAAAAGGGTACGCAATGTAGTCTGAAGTTGTGGAGAACTGTCTTCATAAAGGCGACGAGCAGCTCTTCTATAGCCGTGAGCTTCGCCATTCAGGAAGATCACGTCGGTGTTTTCTGCAAACTTGTACTCAGCCATGTTGCTCCAGCACTGACAGACGCGTGAATGGCGATCAGCCAGATCAGTGAGGTAGGATAGGATGTCAGATGACGTCAGCCGATCTGACGTAAGCACCCATCACTATGACTATCCTGTTGCAAACCTACCTAGCAAACATGTTTTCAAACGCCTGTAGCACGCAAACGTTACGTTTCTGGACATATGTTCCTATTCAAAATATTACGTACTCACTCCCCTCTACAAGTCCTACAAGTTTGTAACGGGAATTTCCAACCACCCTGTATATACAGGGTGGTCCATTGATCGTGACCGGGCCAAATATCTCACGACATAAGCGTCAAACGAAAAAACTACAAAGAACGAAACTTGTCTAGCTTGAAGGAGGAAACCAGATGGCGCTATGGTTGGCCCGCTAGATGGCGCTGCCATAGGTCAAACGGATATCAACTGCGTTTTTTAAATAGGAACTCCCACTTTTTATTACATATTCGTGTAGTACGTAAAGAACATGAATCTTTTAGTTGGACCACTTTCTTCGCTTTGTGATAGATGGCGCTGTAATAGTCACAAACATATGGCTCACAATTTTAGACGAACAGTTGGTAACAGGTACGTTTTTTAAATTAAAATACAGAATGTAGGTACGTTTGAACATTTTATTTCGGTTGTTCCAGTGTGATACATGTACCTTTGTGATCTTATCATTTCTGAGAATGCATGCTATTACAGCGTGATTACCTGTAAATACCACATTAATGCAATAAATGCTCAAAATGACGTCCGTCAACTTCAATGCATTTGGCAATACGTGTAACGACATTCCTCTCAACAGCGAGTAGTTCGCCTTCGGTAATGTTCGCACATGCATTGACAATGCGCTGACGCACGTTGTCAGGAGTCGTCGGTGGATCAAGATAGCAAATATCCTTCAACTTTCCCCACAGAAAGAAATCCGGGGACGTCAGATCCGGTGAACGTGCGGGCCGTGATGCTTCGACGACCAATCCACCTGTCATGAAATATGCTATTCAATACCGCTTCAACCACACGCGAGCTATGTGCCGGACATCCATCATGTTGGAAGTACATCGCCATTCTCTCATTTAGTGAAACATCTTGTAGTAACATCGGTAGAACATTACGTAGGAAATCAGCATACATTGCACCATTTAGATTGCCATCGATAAAATGGGGGCCAATTATCCTTCCTCCCATAATGCCACACCATACATTAACCCGCCAAGGTCGCTGATGTTCCACTTGTCGCAGCCATCGTGGATTTTCCGTTGCCCAATAGTGTATATTATGCCGGTTTACGTTACCGCTGTTGGTGAATGACGCTTCGTCGCTAAATAGAACGCGTGCAAAAAATCTGTTATTGTCCCGTAATTTCTCTTGTGACCAGTGGCAGAACTGTACACGACGTTCAAAGTCGTCGCCATGCAATTCCTGGTGCATAGAAATATGGTACGGGTGTAATCGATGTTGATGTAGCATTCTCAACACCGACGTTTTTGAGATTCCCGATTCTCGCGCCGTTTGTCTGCTACTGATGTGCGGATTCGCTGCGACAGCAGCTAAAACACCAACTTGGGCATCATCATTTGTTGCAGGTCGTGGTTGACGTTTCACATGTGGGTGAACACTTCCTGTTTCCTTAAATAACGTAAGTATCCGGCGAACGGTCCAGACACTGGATGATGTCGTCCAGGATACCGAGCTGCATACATAGCACAAGCCCGTTGGACCTTTTGATCACAATAGCCATACATCAACACGATATCGACCTGTTCCGAAATTGGTAAACGGTCCATTTCAACACGGGTAATACACTCCTGGAAATGGAAAAAAGAACACATTGACACCGGTGTGCCAGACCCACCATACTTGCTCCGGACACTGCGAGAGGGCTGTACAAGCAATGATCACACGCACGGCACAGCGGACACACCAGGAACCGCGGTGTTGGCCGTCGAATGGCGCTAGCTGCGCAGCATTTGTGCACCGCCGCCGTCAGTGTCAGCCAGTTTGCCGTGGCATACGGAGCTTCATCGCAGTCTTTAACACTGGTAGCATGCCGCGACAGCGTGGACGTGAACCGTATGTGCAGTTGACGGACTTTGAGCGAGGGCGTATAGTGGGCATGCGGGAGGCCGGGTGGACGTACCGCCGAATTGCTCAACACGTGGGGCGTGAGGTCTCCACAGTACATCGATGTTGTCGCCAGTGGTCGGCGGAAGGTGCACGTGCCCGTCGACCTGGGACCGGACCGCAGCGACGCACGGATGCACGCCAAGACCGTAGGATCCTACGCAGTGCCGTAGGGGACCGCACCGCCACTTCCCAGCAAATTAGGGACACTGTTGCTCCTGGGGTATCGGCGAGGACCATTCGCAACCGTCTCCATGAAGCTGGGCTACGGTCCCGCACACCGTTAGGCCGTCTTCCGCTCACGCCCCAACATCGTGCAGCCCGCCTCCAGTGGTGTCGCGACAGGCGTGAATGGAGGGACGAATGGAGACGTGTCGTCTTCAGCGATGAGAGTCGCTTCTGCCTTGGTGCCAATGATGGTCGTATGCGTGTTTGGCGCCGTGCAGGTGAGCGCCACAATCAGGACTGCATACGACCGAGGCACACAGGGCCAACACCCGGCATCATGGTGTGGGGAGCGATCTCCTACACTGGCCGTACACCACTGGTGATCGTCGAGGGGACACTGAATAGTGCACGGTACATCCAAACCGTCATGGAACCCATCGTTCTACCATTCCTAGACCGGCAAGGGAAGTTGCTGTTTCAACAGGACAATGCACGTCCGCATGTATCCCGTGCCACCCACGTGCTCTAGAAGGTGTAAGTCAACTACCCTGGCCAGCAAGATCTCCGGATCTGTCCCCCATTGAGCATGTTTGGGACTGGATGAAGCGTCGTCTCACGCGGTCTGCACGTCCAGCACGAACGCTGGTCCAACTGAGGCGCCAGGTGGAAATGGCATGGCAAGCCGTTCCACAGGACTACATCCAGCATCTCTACGATCGTCTCCATGGGAGAATAGCAGCCTGCATTGCTGCGAAAGGTGGATATACACTGTACTAGTGCCGACATTGTGCATGCTCTGTTGCCTGTGTCTATGTGCCTGTGGTTCTGTCAGTGTGATCATGTGATGTATCTGACCCCAGGAATGTGTCAATAAAGTTTCCCCTTCCTGGGACAATGAATTCACGGTGTTCTTATTTCAATTTCCAGGAGTGTATATCACGAAACAAATGCCGTCCGCACTGGCGGAATGTTACGTGATACCACGTACTTATATGTTTGTGACTATTACAGTGCCATCTATCACAAAGCGAAAAAAGAGGTCCAAGTAAAACATTTATATTTCTTTACGTACTACACCAATATGTAAAAAAATGGGGTTCCTATTTTTAAAAAACGGCAGCTGATATTCGTTTGACCCATGGCATCTAGCGGGCCAACCATAGTGCCATCTGGTTTCCCCCTTCAAGCTAGACGAGTTTCGTTCTTTGTAGTTTTTTCGTTTGACGCTTATTTCGTGAGATATTTGGCCCGGTCACTATCAATGGACCACCCTGTATACACTGTAAACGATAACAGTCCTGTCACGCCAATGTGGGATACTCCGGAAATTACATCTGTCGATTTCGTTCCGTAAGAGCTACATGTTGAGTTCTGTCTACAAGGAAGCCTTATATGCAATCGCAAATCTGGTCAGATACTCGTTAGCCACGTATTTATTTTTTTTTCATTGAATGGCAGTACTGTTGATTGGCAGTGCGGCACAGTGTCAAATTCGTTCCTAAAGTCATACAATACGGCATCAGCTTGAGTGGCGTTGTCTACAGCGCTATGGATCTCATGGAGGAACAAAGCCAGCTTAATTTCACAAGATGTCTGTCTTTGCGTAATCTATGTTGATTTTTACAGAGGAGATTTTAATTCTCCAAAAACGCCACACGGACGTCATTGGCTCCTTCTGTCTGTTGTCATCACGAACGCTTAGTACAGATCATGCCTATTCATAGCTTCCAAATATTTAACGCACGTGCTCATAGGCGGATGAACGGAGGCAGTGCAAGAACTCAGAGGACGTGTTTTCTTGTAGCATCGGTTTATTTGTTGCACAGTCTTATACTTAGAGGCTGTTTGCCAAAAAATCAGCTATAATTATAGCAAATTACATAAAATGCTCAATACTTTGCTGGTAATTGTGTAAATTAACATACGGTACTTAAAGGCAGAAATTTTAGACCATTAATTATAGTAACATTGGATACCATTTTCTGGTTGGATAACACCCTATCAGATACTCAATTCGCTTACAAGAATAGCTAGACTAACATTTTTCCGTAATTTTGCAGAATTTACCATGTCGTCATTTATTTATATACACGCACTGTAATGTCCAAGTATTATGTGTTAATATTTCCCCTCATTCTGCAGTGTACGCCATGATGTGATTAGTTTGGACAAACCGTAACGTCAAAGTGCCTTACCTTGTAAATCACGGTAAAACTTGCAGCAATTTTTACGTAGAATAGTTCTGCTATTGATGGCCTTCTCACTACAGCGTTCGAACCTAGTATGTCACTGGAATAATAATAAAATTAATTTGTTATTATTACTTGTAAGAAGTACTTGCACTCTGATCCTCCACTACAGAGCGCAGACATCTAATGGACAGCAAATCGTTCAGGAGCAGTGGGAAATTGCCGTTATTGGCCAAGGTCACGGCGTTGACAAGCGACTGGCCGAGAGCAAAGTGGTCGATGAAGGAGTTGTTGAGGAGAGGGGAGAAGAGGAGTGGGAAGAGCAGAGGGGAAGGGCGAAGAGGCTAGGAGAGGAGCATCGAGGTAGGAGACGCGAGGAGAAGAGAGACGAGGTGAGTTTGGATAGGGAAGAAGGGGGAGGAGAGGGCAGACTTAACGGGGGTGGGGCTGGGTGGGGTCAGGTGAGCGAAGGGAAGGGGAGGTTCTCTCTTCAGAGATGAGATTTCTAACATTTCCGTAGGATGCTCTGAATATGCACGATCTATACTATGCATTAGTTATCATAATAGATGAAGGAAGCCATACACGTCCATATGCCGTTTCTGGAGAACGAAAATGGCCTCTACAAAAATCAACACAAATTCTGCAAACAGATGAACATAAGCTACCTATTTTTAATATAAATAAGATATAAATGTGTATGTTGTATATAAAGGGGAACGTTGTTATCAAAAATCTCAAAAAGTACTCAACAGATCTACTTCAAATTTTTACATATTTCTGCAGTAAAAGTTTGGAGATGTAAAGGCTCTGTATATAAGCGAAACATTGTTAACAAACTGGAAAATTACGTACATTTGACTTATTGGCTTATATTACAATACTGCTACAGAATCTGAATTTGCATTAACAATAAACAAGGCTCAAGATCACGCGCGACTTCCTGCGATGCTCTTGGCAGGATAGTTTCTCTGTCCAATTTAAACGCCTTACGGCGTCTTGTCTGTTTAGCGCCCTCTATTTAGGACGGCCGCGGCTCGGGAGGTAGGGGAGACTCGGTCAGGATAGTGACGGAGGCTCGGTCGGCGGCAGTGACAGAGGGAGGACAGCGGACTGAGCATCGCGCCTAGGTCGGACTCGTGTCTATTTCGAATCCTGGGGACAGCGCGGGAGTTTACTCTGGCGTGCATATTAACAGTGAGCTTCTGGACTTTAAATGGTGAGCTATTTTGTGGTGCCACTGCTCCGTGTAGCCACTTTGATTTTCGCTACTCATTCCTTAAATCACTTGGACGTGGGTTCGGGATACTTGGTATTGCAAGTCCATGTAACTGCGCTGTGCCCTGGTTCCGTTGCATAAAAAGTGTGGCCGATATTCGGCGATTCCTTTTTTTTGTTATTATTGTTAATATGTTAAGTGATCAGTTTCATGAATCGGAGTTTATTCTCTGTATAAAACTTCAGCCGCCGATTTAAATTGGAATTGCCTGCTTCCTTTTGGTTGGCAACTACAATAGTAACAATTTTGCGCTGTCGAACAGTGCTTTGGTATGTAAGGTTGTGGGCGGATTGTCCGGTCATTATCACCTTGAGCTAGTTGTGGTTTACAGATTTATCAAGTGACATTTCACGTCATTGGAAATTGTGTAATGAACTAGTTACTGCGGTTGTCACACTAGAACATTTAACATATCTTCCTGCTTTTGGCGCTACCCAGCGCTTGGCTGTTGGGTTTAGTATTTTAGTGAACTGTGTATTAATATTGGGTTTGTGTGTTGTAGTAGCTGTTATTGGTGTGCGCACGACCTCCTGCCTGTTGTTGTCACTTGAGGTCTCGAGCACGGAACTCAGACGACAAACGTCGAGATTGCGCTGATTGCTTTGTAGCTCTTTCAGGCTATCATAACATCATATTACCGAATATTTTCCATAATAATTCATGTATTTATGAGATCTTGCTCTTTGAGTATTTTATGAAACCTAATAGCTTTTATAAATTGTTATTTTTCATATTTACAAGGCCTGATAATTGGCTAATGAGCTCAGACCTGTAGTTACGAATATGTTAAAGTTATATTTGTGTGAAGTAATTTTTTTATTAATTTAAAGTAGGGGCCATAAGGCTGTTTTTGTTTTAAATATTTTTGAACTATTCTCATTGCTTTCGGTGTAGATCACTGCCATTTGCAAATACTAATTAATCATTGTGTTGTTATCAGTTCTCTGTCTTAATTAACGTGATGAAATAAATTTTTGTGTCCTCCAATGGGGTCAGCATTCCACTCCAGCAGCCCGTGTGCTCTGCTACCAGTCCTAAACCTTACAAATCATAGAGAGTGAGGAAGAGGAGACGGAAAGAGGGGTTGGTGGAAATGGATACAGGAGGTGAGGACAAAGAGAGGGCGCAGGAGAAGATTGAAAGAGAGGAGGGAGCAGAATTTGGACAGAGAAAAGGAGAAAGAGAGGGGCAGGAGGTGGTAGAGTGAGCGGGGATAGGAGTTGTTGGACAGAGAGAGGGGTTAGAAGTTGATGGACAGAGAGAGGTGTTCGGAGTTGATGGACAGAGAGACGGGTTAGGATATGATGAGCGGAGAGGGAAACGAGGAGGAGATGGACAAAAGGAGGGGGAGGAGGAGATAGAAAGTGACAAGGGGGAGGAGGGGGGGAGACTAGGGCCTATATTCGATTTTCATACAAATTAGAAACGTGTGCTTTCGTTTTTCATTCTCTTCCATTTCACTAGACGGAGCCAGAGTAACACGTGGCAGGGAGCGACTAGTAAATAAGTAACTAAAGCGAGACGGGTGACCTTGAGGCCCTGGCACTCGATGATGCGCATGTCGGCCGGCACCTTGTCGCCCGCCCTGAGGTCGACCACGTCTCCCAGCACGATGTCCTCGGCGGACACGACCAGCTTGCGGCCGTCGCGGATGACGGTGGCCTGCTCGGGCAGCATGCTCTGGAACGCCTCCAGCACCTTGCCGCTCTTGCTCTGCTGGTAGTGCGTGAAGAGCCCCGTGATGATGACCACCGTGACCAGCACCACGCCCAGGTACAGGTGGTCGTAGTCCGCCTCGATGCTCTGGATGCTGAACGTGATGAAGCACAGCAGCGAGCCCACCCACAGCATCACCGCGAAGCCGCCGAAGAAGTTCTTCAGGAATCTGATGAACCTGTAAAGCGTGCCAACCGTGACCAACTTGTCCCAATTTCCTACCTTCCCGCACCATAACAATGAGTCAAATTACTTAGACGCCTCTGAGAGGAGCGTCTGGTATGTGCAAATAAGTCAGCGAAAGATGGAAGTGACTTTAGGGTCTAACGTCACGTAATTAGGGACGGAGCACAAACTCGGAATTAACGTAAAATGGGGAAAGGAATCGTGCGCGCCATTTCAACGGAACCATCCTGCATTTATTTATTTAGCGTATGGCTAATACAGACATATCATGAAATTACATGTACATATGTACATATTGACACACAAGAAACTTAAGTTTGTCTTTACAACTGAATATCCAGTCCTTCAATCCAGCGCACTGCATCTGGAGTTGCTAGCAGGAAGTCCTCTTTGGCGCCGTGATAGGCTCGAATCCTGCATTCACTGACAATATGGTGAACAGTCTGGTATGGAGCCCCGCAGTCACAAGCTGGATCAGGCAGCTTCTTCCACTTAAAGAGAGCATCCCTGCATCGCCCATGGCTGGTACGGATTCTGTTGAGAGTAGACCAGGTCTTGCGTGGTAAGTCGAATCCATTTGGAAGTTTAGCACCTGAGAAGATGTTATGCAGGTGCACATCTGTCACTGCTTCCCACCGACCTTTCCATTCTTCAAGGGGTTTGAAATTCTTAGCAACCATGTCAGCAGCATCGCGCAGAGTTGGATGACGTGACTTCAGTCTCTTGCGATTTAAAAGTGGCAGGTCGCTATGCACGGGTACGTTAGAATTCCTGGAGATCTTGTGGAATTCTCTCATAAGGGCAGTACATCTGCGTAGATCAGGAGGCATTATACCGGTTAACAGTGGAAGCCAATAAACTGGAGTAGATCTGATTGTGCCAGATATTATGCGTATTGTCGTATTCAGCTGGGTATCAACAAGCCTTGTATGATGACTATTCATCCAAACAGGTGCACAATACTCAGCACTTGAGTATACCAAGCCCAGAGCTGAAGTTCGCAGGGTGGTTGCTGAAGATCCCCAGGTAGTTCCGCATAGCTTATGGAGGATGTTGTTTCGAGTCCTCAGCTTTTGAGCTAAGTTCAGAAGGTGTTGTTTGAAGCATAGTGTACGATCCAGGATGACACCAAGATATTTTGGGTTCCAATTGTGACGAAGAATTCTGCCTCTGAAACTTACCTCCAGTTTTACGTTCGCCAACTGGTTATTTAGATGGAAGCAACACAAAAAAAATGGTTCAAATGGCTCTGAGCACTATGGGACTTAACATCTTAGGTCATCAGTCCCCTAGAACTTAGAACTACTTAAACCTAACTAACCTAAGGACATCACACACATCCATGCCCGAGGCAGGATTCGAACCTGCGACCGTAGCAGCCCCGCGGTTCCGGACTGCAGCGCTAGAACCGCACGGCCACCGCGGCCGGCGAAGCTACACACTTCTACACTTCTATTTTACTCACACTGGGTTGGAGTCTCCAGATTTTGAAGTAATTGTCTAATGCAGACAGGTCATTGGCTAAAATCTCTTCTGTTGTCTTCATTTCCTGGTGTTTGACGGCTAGAGCAAGGTCATCGGCATAGCAGTATTTTCTGGACAAAGTGTCAGGTAGATCAGATAGATATAGGTTGAACAGTAAGGGTGAGAGAACTGATCCTTGAGGCAATCCGTTGTTCAGCTTCCTCTCCTTACTTATGTTGCTTCCAGTGATTACCTGGAACTTCCGATCGCTTAGCATGCTGTTAATCAGTCGAGCCATTGTTATGCAGGGTATGATGCGGAGAAATTTGTAGATAAGGCCTTCCCTCCACGCAGTGTCGAAGGCGGCAGTTAGATCAACAAATGCCACAGATGTTTTCTGCTTCATTTGGTATCCTGACTCTATGAAGGATGTGAGAGACAATACTTGGTCGCAGCAGCTACGCCCTGGTCTGAAGCCTGCCTGGTCAACTGGAACGTTCTCTAAGATAGCGCTACTTATTCTGTTATATATTAGCCTTTCAAAAAGCTTGTAGCAGCAGCTGAGAAGGGAAATGGGGCGATAGTTTTCTACCTTGTTGCTGGGTTTGACAGGTTTCAGAACAGATATTATCTTCACCTTTTTAAACTCAGATGGAAGTTGACCAGTCAGCAGGATGTCAGTGAAGAATTCTGCCAGCCATTTCTTAGCTTTTCCTCCCATATGGATCAGGAATTCTGGGTGGATACCATCGAATCCAGGTGCCTTAAGAGGTTTGAGGTCCTTCAGTCCAGAGTCAATGTCTGAAACGGTGAAGGGATGGGTATACTCAGATGAGGGAGATGCCTTCTTTTTCAGGTCACGAAGCTGTCACCGGATGTGTCTTGCATGTTTCTTGTCAGGAGGTACTCTTGAGGTAGTAATGATGTGGGAAGCAATTTGGTCTGGTGTTACTTCGGAATTTTTTCTGCATGCTGGTGCACTTCCTCCCAGTTTTCTCAGAAGACTCCATGCTTTCCTGCTCGAGTGGGTAAAGTCCATAGTTTTGACTGTTTCTGCCCATTTCTGTCTCCGAGACATGTCCAAGCTGGACAATAGTTCCGTAGCTATCTCTGGGTCACCACTTTGCTGGAAGTATTGGTACAGTGTTTCACTTTCCTCATTCCATCCTGGAACATATTCTTTTCGGTATCCTCTTGGCATACACTTTTTAGCTGTTGCTGTTACTGCACCAATGAAGCGTTGATAGTTATTATGTGATGGAGGTATCCATCGAATGGTCTTATCCAGTTCCGTTGAAAACTTCATCCAGTCGGCTTTCTGGAAATTCCATCGAGCATGCGGAGTTGATCGTATGACAGGAACAGTGCAGCCAATTTGTATTATTACAGGTCTGTGTTGGCTGTGAGGAAAGGCATCTATCACTTTCCTTGTGGTGTTGATGGGAAAGCCAGTTTCGTTGCAGCTAACAAAGCATAAGTCAGGATTTTAATCCTTGTCCCAAGCAGCTGACCTGAAAGTGCCTTGATCTTTGGCATCAAACACTAGATGAAGATTATTCTCTTCGATCCATTCTGCAAGCATGCTCCCATTTTCATCATTTTGAGAGTACTTCCAAAGTTCATGGTGACTATTGAAGTCTCCTATGTAAATTGCAGGATGTTCTGCCGTGTGTAGGACAAAATCGGGCCATGTTGTTTTGGGTGGTTTGTAAATATTTGTAATAGTAATGCCGTGCAATTGTATGACAACTGTATGTATATCTGCCTCCACACTTACAGAAATCAGTGAAGCTTCGTTTATGTTGTTACGGACATACGTAGCAATTCCATACACCTCGTGGTAAGTTACACCAAGTGCAGAATATCCAGGAATTCGACCTCGGCTTCGGAATATTTCTTCGCTGGAAACACGAGTTTCTTGAATGGCGACGACATCGATATTGTTGTCCAGCAAAAATGTTGACAGGTAGTCACACTTTGCCCTGCTAATGCTTTCGATATTCAGTTGAAGGAGTCTGATAGTTGGTCCTATGTTTCTTGTTAATGAGCTCTGAAAAGAGCTATTTCCGCTATTTAGTTGATATGTCACTGCCAGGAGATCCTATGGATAGTCTGGCTGCCTGTAATCACTGTTGCTCAATTAGCACCACCCAGGAGGCACGTGTAGGACATTTTAAGGTTAAACCTACGGACGTGAGCAACGCTACCTCCCACCATCCTGCAATTTGCCTGGAACGGGTTAGGAAAATCACGAAAAATCTGTATCGAGGTGGTCGAAGTAGAATTTTAATCGACGTCCTAACAAATGTGAATCCAATGTGCTAAACATTTCTCCGCGTCGCTCGGTTCATAAGTCAACAGTAATCACTTCGTTTAACATAGTCGTTTACTACAACAGAACGAGTTAAATTTACAATAATGTATAACCCAGCCAATATGAATTATCTTACAACCGATTACAGTTTAGAACCCATGTGAAGATTCTAACTGAGGAACAGGAGGAGTATCAAGGGTTGCTCAACAAAGTTTTTTGATTTACTCTTAAATTCCGTTATCTGTGACAGACAGGTCTTCATTACATCTGTACTTGCCTGTTTCACTCTTTTCGCGAATTCTTTGTAGATATTGTATTCAACCTTGACTTTATAACTGTTCTTTTGATTGTTTATGAATATATGAGAAATTCTGGCAACAATGAAGCACATTAATGAGTGTGTATACCGTTTATAAATTTCTTAAGACCTTCTGCCACTAACATCAGATTTAATTCTTATGACACAATACTGTATTCTGAAAAACTTTTTTCTTTTTTTTTGAGTTTCGAAGAAAACTGTGACTTAACAATGAACAGAAATGTGCAGAATAATCTAGTTTCTCCAGTTTTACCTCGCTTATACTTTTTTCCTTCCTCGCCACAAATGTGACTACTAACTCGCTTCGCTGTATCTATGTGTAAGCTTTTTCAATTTATATTGTGCTATTTCCGTATTTTCAAAACCAGGACGTGCTCATTATTTTTGTAATTCAGTTTTTCTATGAATTATGAACGATTCCTTTAAAAAAAAAAATGGCTCACTCGTTTACACTGAATCAGAATTTAATAATAATGTTTGCTTTAAATGATCTGTTTATGTTTTCAAATATTTTTTTACTTGTTCGCTCTGTAGTAGGTCTATTCCTAAAATTCTATACGCAGAAAGGAGGATAAAATTTGTGATTTGCGACATTGTAAGTGAAAGATTCTTAACATACGGTATATACGAGGGCGCGCTAAAAAGTAATGCCTCGGAATTTTTTATACGAATATTCTTAAAGAATTTTAAATAAAACAAACTTTATTGACATACTTCTCATCTACATATTTATTTATCAACATAGTTACCCTCGCGACGATCACAGTTGTTCCTCATGAGACACCAGTTAGCTGATGCCGTCACTGTAGAATGTCTCGCTTTGTTGAGTGAGCCACAACCTGCCTGCACCACTTCATCACTATCAAAGTGAAATCCTCGAACGTGTTATTCAAGTTTTGGAAATAGGTGAAAATCGTATGGGGCCAAGTCGAGGCTGTATGGAGGATGGTCGAGACAGTGAACGACTCCATCACTTTCCTAGAAATCCTACAAACCAGAGAATTGAAACGCAACAGCCTAAAATGTATAAATTTTTACTCATACCCACTGACGGAAATAGAAGGTGCTACACCATGGGTCACTAGTTCCATTCCGAAATAAAAAAAAAAGTATACTTCAATAGTGGATCTGGGAGACCAGCCAAGGATCTCTATATTGCTCCAGGTATTTTCGGTGTGAATTGTAGTATGGGATCTTGTACGAGGGCATGGTGAAAAGTAATGCCTCGGAATATTTTATGTAAATACTTTCAAAGATTATTAAATAAAACAAAAATTATTAACAGTCTACATCTTTATCTACATATTTAGTCCTCAACATAATCACTCTGGCCGAACAAGTTTTTCCCAAAGAGAGTTGTTAATACCGTCACTGCAGAATGTCTGACTTCGTTGACGGATAATAATAATAATTATTATTATTATTATTATTAACGATTAACTACCAGTAACAAGCCTCAAAAAAAATTATTTTAGGTAGTAATTCACGCTTTCCCAAAATGAGCGGCATTGTTTACCACAGCTTTATAAAAGCAGCAGATTTATTTTCAACTTTTCTATTTATTTAAAAAACTGTTATATGGCCGTACATCTAAATTTGTCACTAAAATCGCTTGATGAACCCGAAAGACCGCAGAAGTAGTTTCATCTTATCACGCAAATGGTTCAACTGCAACCCTTAAGAAATTACACTGTTTCCTTTTTATAACGTCACAAATATAATCCAAAAGTAAGAGTGGGGAAACTGTTAATAATGTGTCTGACAAAGGTCTGGCTGTGTCTTTCTTCAGGTTGTAACAGTAAACAGCCTGAGAATGTCCGCATTATCAGCGTACGTAACGGTTCTTTTACAACTGAAAATAGTCTTATAACGTCATCTCAACCTAATTCACCTCAAATGAGTACTGTGGCTGAAGCACATAGGAATTTAGCTATCCTGTTCGGTTACTGCACCCCAAACACAGTGCGTGTGAGACAAGAAACTCGTACTCGCGAAGTGTCTCCACATCAAAGCCCCGTCCTGTTATTCAGATTTAGGTATTTCGTGCATAGACCGCATCACTTCCTATGGAAGCTGATTTGTTCGTTATGCAAAGCCACAAACGACTGTTTCCAAACTTTAATTAGGTTAACTGTTTCCCCGTTTCCAACAATGTCGATACAGAATAGCATTACACTTCCTTCTCCCTAGTTTGAAACTCATACGGTGCAGTCGCACCGATTCAAGGCAACCGTTGCCTTGTGTGTGATAATCACAATGTTAAGGACGTTTGAGTGCCAAGTAACTTTCCCAGAATAGCATCTGAAGCTTTACTAGTTTACGCCTATCAGTCCTTCTGATTTAGTTCTTTAATGGAAGTTTTCTCGCTTGTGTTCCCAATATCTTTCGTGCAACATTTCGGACAGATGAAATTCGAATACACAGCTGCAGGCTAGGAAGGAGCACGAATTTCTTTTACTATGAAATGTGTGACTGCTGATCACAATGTACACCCTCTTAAAAAGGCAGCAACGACACTGATTTCCCTAAATGTAGCAAACCATGAACTAGTTACCTTTTACATGGATGCTGTTCTAAATATGAGGTGAAATGCAACAAAAGCATTGAGTTTAGTAAGTCATTAGACACGCAGATGTTTATTCTACATAATGTGTCGTGATACTCCATTAAAGTACTTTCTGCAGTATTGCTACACGGAAACCTTTAATGCTAATGTATATTTTGCACCAATCCTTCATGAATGGACGACACAAAAGCTATTTATGCCTACAACGAATACTGAAATGATTTATCGAGAATTCTGAACATTGTCGTTAAGTGTAAAGTTCTCATATTCACATTCACCTAAACCATCATTAGCACGATTTAGTAGTCATCACCATCACTACCACAATGAATTCATTGAACAATGCGCCGTTAATACTCATTAAAGTCGATTTCCGTTCCACACGTTCGTGAACAACTGAATGAGTATACACATTTCAACATATTCCTAAAAAAACACTCCGTCTTCAGGTCACAAGTGGCCCATCGGGACCATCCGACCGCCGTGTCATCCTCAACTGAGGATGTGAATAGGAGGGGCATGTGAGCACACCGCTCTCCCGGTCGTTATGATGGTTTTCTGTGACCGGAGCCGCTACTATTCGCTCGAGTAGCTCCTCAGTTGGCATCACGAGGCTGAGTGCACCCCTAAAAACGGAAACAGCGCATAGCGGCCCGGATGGTCACCCATCCAAGTGCCGGCCACGCCCGACAGCGCTTAACTTCGGTGCTCTGACGGGAACCGACGTATCCACTGCGGCAAGGCCGTTGCCCTTACCACATATTCCTAAGTCACTTTTTGAATCTACGTCTGCATATATATTCTGCAAACCATTGTTAAGATCATGGCAAAGTATATATAGCATTGATCATCTGGGCTTTATCCCATCCCATCCACTACAGATCGCAGGAAGAGTGATGCCTCTGTGAGTGCTGTAATTACTGTAATCCCTATGTAAGCGGCACGTAAGGCATTGTAGTATATTTCTAGATTCATCACTTAAAGTTGATTCTAGAAACGTTCCAAGTACGTTTTCTCGGCATAGTTTGCGCCTATCTCCAAGCGTTTGCTAGTTCAGCAGTTCAGTTCCTTCAGCATCTCCGTCACTCTCCTACTGGTCAAACAAACCTGTGGCCATTCGTTCTGCCCTTCTCCGTATTTGTTCAATAACCCCTATCAGTCCTATTTGGTAAGGGCCCCACACACGTGAGTAATATTTGTATTGGTTGGGGAGAGAGATGTATGCAGTAATTGTCGTTAAACCGCGCCAAAAATTGTCTGCCCAGGAACGCGCCCATGCATAGATGTGTGCGTGTTAAGAACGTTGTGGCAGATTTAAAACATGAGATTCATATTAATGTCTTTTAGTTGAATGTGCAGCCTAGAAATTTACCTTTTCGCCCCAATGATGTACAATAATGCCGTCGTAGCTGCGGCGGCTGTTCTCTCTTTGTGTTGTGTCCGTTTAAAAATCTTAGTACTTGTCGCACCGGGAGAAGGCAATGAAAACTTGCGACTTCCGCATATTACAGCTTTTACTTAACACAATACTGAAAGAGCGCTATTACAGATGTCTTTCTCGCACCAACTCAAAAAGACCGACAGACACCGATATCGGTGAAAAAAAATAGACAAATGAAGTACTTAAAATTATTACTATTTCTGCTTATCAACTTTCCGTTAGCGTAGATATAATCGTGGCAACGGCCTTGCCGCAGTGGTAACACCGGTTCCCGTCAAATCACCGAAGTTGAGCGCTGTCGGGCTGAGATAACACTTGGATGGCTGACCATTCGGTATGCCGAGAACTGTTGGCAAGCGAGGTACACTCAGCTCTTGTGAGGCAAACTGAGGAGCTACTTGACTGAGAAGTAGCGCTCCGGTCTTGTAAACTGTCATACGGCCGGGAGAGCGGTGTGCTGACCACATGCCCCTCCATATCCGCACCCAGTGACACCCATGGGCTGAGGATGACAAGACGGCCGGTCGGTGCCGTCGGTGCCGTTGGGCCTTCATGGCCTGTTCGGGCGGAGTTTAGGTTTTTTAGTTTTTTAGTATATATAATTGTACATCCCTACGATGTCTTTGCCGTACGGACACGGTGCGATTTTTTTTATATATTTTAGGCCGTTTAAAGAACCTGCACATATTCCAATACTAATCGAAGGAGTCTCTTTTGTAGACTGATTGCATTTCCCTAGTATTCTACTAATGAATCGCAGTCTGCCATCTGATCTACCTATTACTGCATCTATGTGAACACATCATTTTATATCCCAACAAATTATTATATCCAAATTTGTACGAGCTGACGTATTCCAACTGTGACCCACTGACGCTAGAGTCGTAGGATACTACTTTTCTCGTTTTAATAAGTGCACAATTTTACATTCCTGAAAATTTAAAGCACACTGCCAATCTTTGCACCATTTTGAAATCTCATCAAGATCTGATAATATTTGCACTTGTTATTTCAGACAGTATTCCGTTACAGATGACTGCGTCGTCTGCAAAAACACTGTGGTTACTCTCAATATTGTCTGCGAGGTCAGTTATATACATTACGAACAGCAAGGGTCCCAACAAGTGGGCCACATCCGAAGTTACTTCTACATCTGTCGATGACTTTCCATCCAAGGTACGCTGTTGCCTCTTCTCTACCAAAAACTCCTCTATCCATTCACTAATTTCGCTTGACACCCATGCGATTGTATTTCTGATAATAAACGTAACTGTGGTACTGGGTCAGACGCTTTTCTGAAATCTAGAGATACTGTAGCTGCCTGACTGTTTTGCTCCATGGCTTTCAGTACGTTACGTGAGAAAAATGCTCGTTGCGTTAACATGTTCGACTTTTGCGTAATCCATGATGGCTGGCATGGACTGACATGGAGATCATTCTGTTCGAAGTACCACTTTACATTTGAGCTCAGAATATATTCTAAGATTTTGTAACAAATGGATATCAAAGATATTGGACGGTATATTTGTGGATTACTTTTGCTGCCTTTCTTGTAGACTGACGGATCATCTTAGCTGTCTTTCAACTAATGGGCACCGCTTTTTGTGCAAGGGATGTATGGTAAATTGTGGTTAAAAGAGGGAGATCTCAGACAACATTCAGTACAGAATCTGATGAGAACTCCACTGGGCCCTAGGGCTTTACCCATTTTAACGATTTCAACTGTTTCGAAATGCCACCGACTCTATTATCTATTTCATTCATCTTTGTAATAGTGATATAATCAATTTGGGGCAATATTCATGGGTTTTCCTTTGTAAGACAACGCTTTAAAACGGGATTAAGCGTTTCTGATTTTGCTTTGCTACACTCAATTTCTGTTCCTGTCTCTTCTGTTAGTGACTGGACACTAACTATATTTGCACAAAGCAGCGCTTATACACGACCGGAATTTCTTTTGGGTGTTGTGAAAAATATTTTGATAATATTCTGCTACAGTAGTCACGGGAAACTTCGAGCATTGCTCACTTGACAGCCAAACGTGTCTCATTCAACATCTCGTGCTTTTTTTTCACTTATTATGCACTAGTACTTGTTTCTTAAGAACTTTCTTTACAATGATTGCATACTGTGAAGGGTTTTTCCCATCAAGAACTCTTTTCTGGCTACATATCTATCCTGTCCATTGTCAAATATTCTATTAAACTTCAGCCATAGTTCCTCTACACGCTCCTGTCCAGAGCAAAGCGTTTCAAGCTGCTCACTGAGGATGACAATGTTACATGACCGTTTTTTTCAAAATCAGACTCCATTAAACTAATACACACAGAAATCTAAATTAATTTGCAACTAGAAATGAGATTACAAGTATGGGTAAAGTTAATATCGCCGCGCGGAGTAGTCGCATGGTCTTGGGTGCCTTGCCACGGTTCGCGCTGCTCCTCCCGGCGGAGGTTCGAGTCCTCCCTCGGGCATGTGTGTGTGTGTGTGTGTGTGTGTGTGTGTGTGTGTGTGTGTGTGTAGTCCTCATTGTACGTTAGCTTAAGACAGATTAAGTAATCTGTAAGCCTAGGGACCGATGATCTCAGCAGTTTGGTCCCACAGGAATTTACCGAATTTTTTTTTTAAAAAAAAAGAAAAAGTGAATACCAATCAGTACCATACTTAACTCCCGGATTTCCATAGCAATTTCTTATTCTGAAGGACTGATTACGTGTGTAGTAGGGAATCCTTCGGTCTGCATGTTGAGCAGAAGCCAATCAAACATGCGCGAGTGAGTCAGTGTCCGGACATTATGGGGGCCTGCAGCCTTCTTCCTTTTAACGTAGGGAGTTCGCCTGCGCCAAGGACAGAGGGTGCGAGCTAACAATGATGGGGAGCACAGAATCGCAAGACCATGTCCCCTGCAGGAAGCCAGTATTCTGGGAAGCGCTAGGCCCAGGACGGTGCAAAGGTAAGATCTCTGATGTGCTTAACAAAAAGGCATACGCAGGCATTAGGCTGGCACAAAGTTCGTGCAATTGTTGTTAACTCTGCTAATAAACAGTGTGATCAGCTACCATTGGATAATATAAATAAATTCTGGAACTGGAGAAACAAAGTCACTTGTGTGTACATGGAGAAGGCCTGGTTTCTGAGCTCCAGCGCAAAACTCTCCACGACTGGTTAACGATATTAAAATTGAGTATGGAAAGGAGATTGTTTCATTGTTGGAATTGACTTTATTGTTTGACATTCGGAAGAATCGCTGTCATTGGTGATCAACATCATGCGCAACGCTCACACCCAAAAAGACAAAGTGGAAGTTGTTCTTGTTGCTGGGAGCACTCTGTTGAACTTACTTTCACCTGAGCGTCAGCAGGGGATGCTTTAAGCGAAAGACCGACTTCGATTCTGGACTTTGAGGGAGAACGTCATTTGGTGCAGGCCAGACTGCAAAATTTTCAGCCACCACCACCGCCATTCGCGGGAACTGGTAACACTAAGTATGGTGAGCAACTGTAGTATTCGCAGAGTGAGCTGTAGAATGTATGTGATGATTTCAGACTGATGAAAATGAATGCTCCAAACTAGCTGAAATATGGTAATATGTATACGAGGGTTGGAACTTTAGTAGTGGCAACTACTTATTTACAGCTCGTACAAAATAGGTAAGTGTTTCAAAGTTTTACTAACCTTCAAAGTAGTCACCAGCATTGTGTATAACTCGTTGCCAGCGATGTGGAAGTCGTAGGATACTCTTAGCAGTGCCAGTTATGTTGACAGTTCGAGCGGCGCGGTCTATTGCCCGACGAATTTGTAGCAGTTCTGAAGCGAGTGCCGTGAAGCGTTTCCTTCAGTTTAGAAATCGAGTTGAACTCACGGGAGCTTAAGTCAGGGGAGTGCAGTAGGTGATATAGCACTTAGCAGCCCCATGAGTCAAACAAATCAGTAACAGCTTGCACTGTACGTACTTGAGCATTGTCCTGCAAAATGATGGTCAGGTCCTGCAGAAAGTGTGATCACTTCTAAGCTGGTCGCAGGTTGTGTTCCAAAAATGAACAGCATAGAGACAGAAGTGATGACACTTTCTGCAGGACCTGACCATCATTTTGCAAGACAATGCTCAAGCACATACAGTGCAAGCTGTTACTGATTTGTTCGACCAGTTGGGCTGCTAAGTGCTATACCACCTACTGCACTCCCCTGATTTAAGGCTGCGTGAGTTCAACTCGATTTCTAAACTGAAGGAAACACTTCACGGCACTCGCTTCAGAACTGCTACAAATGTGTCGGGCAATAGACCGCGCCGCTCGAACTGTCAACACAACTGGCACTGCTAAGAGTACCGGTATCCTACGACTTCCACATCGCTGGCAACGGGTTATACACAATGCTCGTGACTACTTTGAAAGCCGGCCGAGGTGGCCGAGCGGTTCTAGGCGCTACAGTCTGGAACCGCACGACCACTACGGTCGCAGGTTCGAATCCTGCCTCGGGAGTGGATGTGTATGATGTCCTTAGGTTAACAAACTGCCTATTGGCTTCTGTCTCGGGTTCTTCGGCCGACGTTCACCTAATGATTTTTGTGACGTTTCGCCAGCACGAGTGGCTGGCATTGTCAAAGCTTCACCCTCCATTGCCGGTGGTGAACTGGAGCCGAGCTCGCGGCCGCAGACTATATGTACGTGTCATTCCGACATAAACTTTTCCGCATGTGCATTGTATACTGGACGATCCATTAACACCAGGATCATTAGCATAAGCGACATTGCAGGTTGGGGCAGGTGGAGAAATCGGCCGTGGCAGAGCACGCACTGAATGAGATCGACCACGTAATAAAATTCGCCGACACGGAAGTTCTGGCTGTAGAGAAGCACTATCACACGCGCTTGTTTAGAGAAGCTGTAGAAATACAAAAACACGCGAACAGTTTCAACAAGAAAGAGGAAAGCCTTAAGGTAAACGGATCCTGGCTTCCCGTACTGCAGCGAACGACCGTCGCAGGTAGCAAGAGGAGAACCGCACCGGAAATGACCGCGGAGAAGCCCTCGGACGTTGGCGCGCCAGGTACATACGAGGTGTGGCTAGAAAAAAACCGGACTAGTACTGGTGAAACAATAAAACGAATGCAATAAGGAGTCGCGTGGCCTGTCACGTGACTCTCGCTCCCCCTACTGCTAGAGTTTCATCTGCCTCCTGCACTCAGTCTGCCCGTGGCGTCTGTTTTAAGTAGTTGACGTTTTGTCTGTGCGTCGGAAAATGTTGAGTGTACAGAAAGAACAGCGTGTTAACATCAAATTTTGTTTCAAACTAGGAAAATCTGCAAGTGAAACGTTTGTAATGTTACAACAAGTGTACGGCGATGATTGTTTATCGCGAACACAAGTGTTTGAGTGGTTTAAACGATTTAAAGATGGCCGCGAAGACACCAGTGATGACACTCGCACTGGCAGACCATTGTCAGCAAAAACTGATGCAAACATTGAAAAAATCGGTAAACTTGTTCGACACTTTCCTTGTCAACTCCTGTTAACTCGGACACTGCTCTGATTATTAAACGGCGATCTTGTCGAACAAGTTTACCGATTTTTTCAATGTTTGCATCAGTTTTTGCTGACAATGGTCTGCCAGTGCGAGTGTCATCACTGGTGTCTTCGCGGCCATCTTTAAATCGTTTAAACCACTCAAACACTTGTGTTCGCGATAAACAATCATCGCCGTACACTTGTTGTAACATTACAAACGTTTCACTTGCAGATTTTCCTAGTTTGAAACAAAATTTGATGTTAACACGCTGTTCTTTCTGTACACTCAACATTTTCCGACGCACAGAAAAAAACAGACGCCACGGGCAGACTGAGTGCAGGAGGCAGATGAAACTCGAGCAGTAGGCGGAGCGAGAGTCACGTGACAGGCCACGCGACTTTCAGCCTTATTGCATTCGCTTTATTGTTTCACCAGTACTAGTCCGGTTTTTTTCTAGCCACACCTCGTATAGTCTGCGGCCGCGAGCTCGGCTCCAGTTCACCACCGGCAATGGAGGGTGAAGCTTTGACAATGCCAGCCACTCGTGCTGGCGAAACGTCAGAAAAAACATTAGATGAACGTCGGCCGAAGAACCCGAGACAGAAGCCAATAGGCAGTTTGTCAACAAGTGGCCACGAAAGCCTTAACAATTTTGTGTCCTTAGGTTAGTTAGGTTTAAGTACTTCTAAGTTCTAGGGGACTGATGACCTCAGAAGTTACATCCCATAGTGCTCAGAGCGATTTTGAACTACTTTGAAAGTCAGTAAAACTTTGAAACATGCATTTTTTTACAAGCTGTAAATAAATAGTTGGCACTATTAAAGTTCCAACTCTCGTATTTCTTTAAATACTGTACACTTGAGGCCTGTTTCGGCTTATTACCGTTGTCAAGAGACGTCTAGATGGAAAAGACGATCATAATAACATCTGTAGTAAATTTTCCCTGACATGTCTTCGTAAGAATATTACTTTTTGTTGTTACAAAACGTAAAAATACGTTTTTGTCAGTTATTTCGACAGTTCAGTTTTGACTCTTCTCTACTGGTGGTCCAGTTGTATTGCCACTACGCGCACCTGATCTAAATCCCCTGGATTTCTTCCTGTGGGGACTCCTGAAGGAGCATGTATACCCTACTCCGCCGTCGATTGTGGAAGAGGCCGGCCGAAGTGGCCGTGCGGTTAAAGGCGCTGCAGCCTGGAACCGCGAGACCGCTACGGTCGCAGGTTCGAATCCTGCCTCGGGTATGGATGTTTGTGATGTCATTAGGTTAGTTAGGTTTAACTAGTTCTAAGTTCTAGGGGACTAATGACCTCAGCAGTTGAGTCCCATAGTGCTCAGAACCATTTGAACCATTTTGATTGTGGAAGAATTGGTAGCGCGTGTTCATGCTGCTCTTGTTACTGTGGATGCAGCTTTACTGCGAAGGGTCCAGAGCTGTATGATCCGGAGGGTTGCGCAATGTTTGGACATGTAGGGAGGTCGCTTTGAGCATCTGTTGTTCTGAGAACAATGTATTCTGTTGTGAAGGTTATGCAGTCATTAATATGGACATTATTATTGTCACTGGTTGCTAACGTGTGACATCTGGATCCTCATGTTACATGTGTATAAATCACAAGTAGATGTTGTGTTATTGTAGAGTGCTGTCATCTTTACCATCTCGAAATTGATATTGTTTTTGTAGTTTTTCTGTCCTATGACAGGTAATTTGTTTCAACAGTCTGTTACTTATTTGTCTAACCACGTATTTGTTATGTTCAGCGTTACAAAATGTTGTAAATTTAGGATACATGTGACCTAAGAATCAGTGTATATTACAGTATGCAATGTCAGAATGAAATTAGTAAATATAAAAAAAAATGCCCCGCACTCGAGGATCGAACCATCGACCTCCCGCATCGAAACCCCACAACCCTATCCACTGTCCAATTGTACAGCAATAGCCCTAAACGCTAATAGAGGTAGTTACCATACATGTGGTTACAGTGTTGCCGGATTTCCACTCTTTAACGTCCTTTTCCTGCCGGATGTACTCGCCGTAAGAATGTCGCTGGCATGTGAGGAATCGCGCTGTGAAGTCCGAGAGCGCGAATTTCGCTTCACCCTGTATATGGAGTTGAAGTATTGGAAGTGCGCCGCGCTGTTTTGTCGAGTGCGTAGTTGTTTACCATTTCCCTCTTCCTCAGCGGTCCGCCTCGACAGCCGAGTGGACGCTGGCACAGTAGCTCAGCGTGTTCGGTCAGAGGGCTGCTCGCCCTCTGTAATAAAAAACAGAGTAAAGGAATCAACGATCAACTTGAACGTCCCCCAGACCAAACGCAACGAACAATACCGAAAAAAGTGGTCAGCGTGACGGGGTGCCGTCCTACGGGTCCGGGTTCGATTCCCGGCTGGGTCGGGGATTTTCTCCGCTCAGGGCCTGAATGTTGTGTTGTCTTCATCATCATTTCATCCCCATCCGAAGCGCAGGTCGCCCAATGTGGCGTCGAATGTAATAAGACCTGCACCAAGACGGCCGGACCTGCCCCGTAAGGGGCCTCCCAGCCAATGACGCCAAACGCTCATTTCCATTTTTCTTCTTCAGCTTATTACCACCGTGCTGCCCTACGTACTCACGACTTACTTGTTCTCCTGCGGCGGTCTCTTGAGCTTGTTGGGCCCGTACATGGAGAGCAGCAGCGCGGCACGCTCGTCGCTTAGTCCGTTGTCTGGGTCTGTGTGATGCCGCTGGTAGAAGATCCGCAGCGGGATCAGGTGGTCGTCGATGAACACCTCACGGTTCATCT
Organism: Schistocerca nitens; assembly: GCF_023898315.1. NCBI lineage: Eukaryota > Metazoa > Arthropoda > Insecta > Orthoptera > Acrididae > Schistocerca > Schistocerca nitens. Next base: position 1,178,862,545 of record NC_064614.1, read on the forward strand.
CGATCGATTACTCAGCGCTGCAACACAAATACATTTCTTATTTCTCGAACAATAAACTGAATCGGGTACAACTCCTCACTACTTACTGCAAGTATATTTTTTATTTTTTAAATGAAAGTGGTCATTGTGAGTGCAGCACTATGAAGGAGTTTCACTGCTCTCTGTACATCATCAGATATGCTCTAAGATCTGGGAAAATAGTTTGATAAAGTAGACAATAGACAAATCAGATGAAAGGCACCCTTACTCTTCTAGTCAGAAGCACCCAAGATCTCATCTTTACACTTATAATATCTACTCAAAAAGTCGTCTTCCTCGTCGGCGACATCAGTAAGGGTTAAACCACCTCTTGTCTTTTCTTTCCTCAGCTATTTAGCTCTTTCCATGTTTTTTTCCACCAACCCATCGCCCTTATTTCTTCTATTGTCTTATATTTCAGAAATATTAAATGAAACAACAAGTTTACTGTTACCAGTTACCGTTTTATTTATTTCCACGAGGCGTTTCAAAGGTTTAAGCCTCCATCATCGGGTGGATTTACATTAGTTAGTATGGCATTTGTGTGTGTGTTGTTACGATTTTTTGGAGGAACTTGTGACACTGCCTCCAGTAGTCACAGGTTCCTTTCGCTGTCGTAACACATCACATGTATGCTGTCACATTTGTAAACAAACCTCCAAAAAATCGTAGCACAACACACACACAAATGCCATACTAACTAATGTAAATCCACTCGATGATGGAGGTTTAATCCTTTGAAACGCGTCGTGGAAAGAAATAAAACGGTGACTGGTAACAGTAAACTTGTTGTTTCATTTGATGTCAGTAACAGTCACGGTAAAGCCTAACCTAAAATGTTCTTCAGAAATATCTTTTGTACTGTTTACATGCTTTGTTATTACACGCTCTTTCCGTTCGTTGTCGCGCTGTGCTATTCCTTTGTTCAGGTTAAACATATTTAATTCCATCCTGATATCTTCATTTCTCTTTCTGTCAGGTAACGTGCAGCCAGTACCACACTCAGCGGTCTCATCTGTGCACTTTCTACAGGGTGATCAAAAAGTCAGTACAAATTTGAAAACTTAATAAACCACAGAATAATGTAGATAGAGGGGTAAAAATTGACACACATGCTTAGAATGACATGGGGTTTTATTAGAGCAAAAAAGAAAACAAAGCTCACAAAATGTCCGACAGATGGCGCTGGACAGCAAAACTGCTACCGTGACGCGTGAGAGGAACGCCGATATGTTACAGAATCGCATCATCCCCAGCCTGGCTGATAAACACCTGCTGGAACGTAAGAAGTTTATGCAGGATGGCGCTCCACCCCATATTGCTAGACGCGTGAAAGATCTTGCGCGCGTCGTTTGGTGACGATCGTGTGCTCAGCCGCCACTTTCGTCATGCTTGGCCTCCCAGGTCTCCAGACCTCAGTCCGTGCGATTATTGGCTTTGCGGTTACCTGAAGTCGCAAGTGTATCGTGATCGACCGACTCTTCTAGGGATACTGAAAGACAACATCCGACACCAAAGCCTCACCATAACTCCGGACATGCTTTACAGTGCTGTTCACAACATTATTCCTCGACTACAGCTATTGTTGAGGAATGATGCTGGACATATTGAGCATTTCCCGTAAAGAACATTATCTTTGCTTTGTCTTACTTTGTTATACTAATTATTGATACTCTGATCAGATGAAGCGCCATCTGTCGGACATTTTTTGAACGTTTGTATTTTTTTGGTTCTAATAAAACCCCATGTCATTCCAAGGATGTGAGTCAATTTGTACCTCTCTATCTAATTTATTCCGTGATTTATTCAGTTTTCAAATTTATACTGACTTTTTGATCACCCGGTATATTTCTGAAATCTCGTTTAGTAACCGTCAAACGTGTACAACCATACAACGGTATTTGCACTACCATTACTACAGTGACGTACTCATTTTTCCTGCTACTTTTAAAATACCGCTTGACTGATAAATATTGGGATATCAGTAGTTTTAGACTCACGATATCATTTGATAATTATCCAAGACGAAGCAAATTTTTACAAAGGTTGAGCAAAAAATAAGATCTCGAATGCTATATTTTTTGACTGGGAGTAGACATTTGACAGAGCTGGAAGAGTTGAATTCCTGGGGTTCCTACATGAAAATGGAGTTAGTCATGTTTTATGTAGAGCGATTGGGAGCCTTGCCCAAAGTATGGGAATTAAATATGAACAGAAAATCATTAGATGAAAACCGTTCAATAAACCAGCCTGGATGTTGCAAGCAGTTCAAATGTCTCTGAGCACTATGGGACTTAACATCTGAGGCCATCAGTCCTCTAGAACTTAGAACTACTTAAATCTAACTAACCTAAGTACATCACACACATCCATGCCCGAGGCAGGATTCGAAGCTGCGACTGTAGCGGTCACGAGTTTCCAGACTGAAGGGCCTAGAACCACTCAGCCACACTAGCCGGGTGCAAGCAGTCTTGTTATTGTAGCCTACAGTGAAGAAACTCTCCAGCCCAATTCCAAAGTCTGGGTGAAGGAGTTAAGGAAGGATTGCAGTTATCAGAAGCACAAATCCATGATTATAGGCAAAACGGAAGACAAGACACCGCCATCGAAAGAAAGCCACTAGATATGGTTCGTAAATTTAAGTGCTTGTGTTCTGTCGTCGGTGCTGATGGTAAGATGAAAGAAGACATCAGGGCCGGCCGCTGTGTCCCAGTGGTTCTAGGCGCTTCAGTCCGGAACCGCGCTCCTGCTACGGTCGCAGGTTCGAATCCTGCCTCGGGCATGGATGTGTGTGATGACCTTAGGTTAGTTACGTTTAAGTAGTTCTAAGTCTAGGGGACTGATGACCTCAGATGTTAAGTCCCATAGTGCGTAGAGCCATTTGAACCATTTTTTGAAGACATCAGGAAAGAATCACCAAATTAGGCAGTGTGTTTTATGAGCGCTAAACAGATCTAAGGCTGCTGTCTATCTGTAATTGTATTCCACTGAAGCACCACTGCCCGACAGACATCTAGCATGGCTGAATGACATTTTGAGAAATACTAAAATGTAGACTTTCACGGCCGGAAATATCATGTCCACTATAATTATCCGGGCTGTTATGCCGTGGTCGGTTAATGAATTCTGTGTCGATTCCCAAAGTTGCGTCTCCGACTGCGGGAGACATCTTCAATGGGGTCCGTAGCTCGATGGAAGGTCCAATACACCCACTGGCTCGCTACTGACTGCCGCTAAATTCCGTATCCACGCGCTCCCGCGCCGCGGCGTGACGTCACGTGTTTTGAAAACGTCGGTGCAATTGGCCGCTGTCCGTCGCCGTCGATCGCCGTTGCCATCACCCAGTAGTGGACGGGTGGTACACATCTTCTTTAGCACCGGCATCCATACACCGTTTAATTTCGCGCCCTCCTCCTTTCGGTTGAAATTATTTGGGTGTTTAGCGATTTCGATTGCCTCCCCGTAGAGCCTTTCGTAATATCCGCTTGTGGCCGCTAGTACTTGCGTCTCCTCGAAACGAATATTGTGGTTCCCTGGCTGGAAAGCATGCTCCGCAACAGCTGATCGTTCCGTTTCTCCTCTTCTACAATTTCCCTTGTGCTCTTCCAAACGTTTAGAAACAGTTCTTTTAGTGGTACCCACATAAACATCACCACAGCTACATGGGGTCCTATACACTCCAGCTTTTTCCAATGGTTTGCGAGCGTCCTTGGCAGGCTTAAGGTATTCCTGTATCTTCCTGGTGGGCTTGTAAATAACGGTAATATTCCGCTTCGTCAAGATCCTCCCTACTCTTTCCGTTACATTTTTAACAAACGGCAGGAAAACCTTAGATTTTGCAGTAGCCTGTACGTCAGTGTGATTTCTGCGTGGCTGCCTCAACGCACGTTTTATTTCGGCGGACGAATATCCGTTCTTCATTAGTGCATTGTGGAGATGTTCCATCTCAGCGTCGAGCAACTCAGGTTCACAAATATTTCTAGCTCTGTCCGCTAACGTCTTGATAACACCCCGCTTCTGTTGTGGGTGGTGGTTCGAATCCCGGTGCAAATAACGGTCCGTGTGCGTGGGTTTGCGGTATACTGAGTGGCCCAAACTACCATTTTCGTTTCTAAAAACAAGCACATCGAGGAAATGTAATTTGCCGTCTACCTCCTCCTCCATTGTAAACTGAATTCTCGTGTTTATGCTGTTCAGATGTTCGTGGAACCGGCTTAGGTCCTCCCTACCATGTCTCCACAGCACAAACGTGTCATCCACGTATCGGAACCATACATTTGGTTTTTTGCTGGCAGTACCTAAGGCCTGTTCTTCGAATTTCTCCATAAAGAAGTTTGCAATTACGGGACTTAGGGGGCTTCCCATAGCCACGCCATCCGTTTGCTCATAAAACTGTTCATTCCACTTGAAATATGTGGTCGTCAAACAACACTTAAACAGTTCTGAAATGTCGGCAGGAAAAATTCGATCCAGCTGTTCCAATACATCATTAAGTGGAACCATGGTAAACAGCGATACCACATCGAAGCTGACCAATATGTCCTCCGGCTGGATCGCTATGCCATTCAATCTGCTGATGAAATGTGTCGAATTCTTTATATAAGAGTCCGAACGGCCAACATGTGGTTTTAACAGCGTAGTCAAAAACTTGGCTAACGAATAGGTGGGCGTACCAATGGCACTTAGTATCGGTCTTAACGGCACATTTTCTTTATGAATTTTGGGCAATCCATAAAGGCTCGGTGGTAGCGCAACCGAATTGCAGAGACCTTTCTGTGCACTTTCTTCAATGGAGGACTTTTTTATTAACCGCGACACAGTTCTGAGAACGTTGTTAGTGGGGTCCTTATTCAGCTTCCTGTTTAGATTTCCAGGGAATAATAGAGAGAGACATAGATGAATTAGTTACGAATCTTGTTCGTGAGAAGCTAGGCGTGCAGGTGGCAGTGGCACTGAATGACAATGACAGAAGTCAAGAAAAGAAAATTGAGAATGCGCTAGGTGACGATCAGTTTGGCTTTAGGAAAAGTAAAGGGACGAGAGAGGCAATTCTGACGTTACGACTAATAATGGAAGCAAGGCTAAAGAAAAATCAAGACACTTTCATAGGATTTGTCGACCTGGAAAAAGCGTTCGACAATATAAAATGGTGCAAGCTGTTCGAGATTCTGAAAAAAGTAGGGGTAAGGTATAGGGAGAGACGGGTCATATACAATATGTACAACAACCAAGAGGGAATAATAAGAGTGGACGATCAAGAACGAAGTGCTCGTATTAAGAAGGGTGTAAGACAAGGCTGTAGCCTTTCGCCCCTAATCTTCAATCTGTACATCGAGGAAGCAATGATGGAAATAAAAGAAAGGTTCAGGAGTGGAATTAAAATTCAAGGTGAAAGGATATCAATGATACGATTCGCTGATGACATTGCTATCCTGAGTGAAAGTGAAGAAGAATTAAATGATCTGCTGAACGGAATGAACAGTCTAATGAGTACACAGTATGGTTTGAGAGTAAATCGGAGAAAGACGAAGGTAATGAGAAGTAGTAGAAATGAGAACAGCGAGAAACTTAACATCAGGATTTATGGTCACGAAGTCAATGAAGTTAAGGAATTCTGCTACCTAGGCAGTAAAATAACCAATGACGGACGGAGCAAGGAGGACATCAAAAGCAGACTCGCTATGGCAAAAAAGGCATTTCTGGCCAAAAGAAGTCTACTAATATCAAATACCGGCCTTAATTTGAGGAAGAAATTTCTGAGGATGTACGTCTGGAGTACAGCATTGTATGGTAGTGAAACATGGACTGTGGGAAAACCGGAACAGAAGAGAATCGAAGCATTTGAGATGTGGTGCTATAGACGAATGTTGAAAATTAGGTGGACTGATAAGGTAAGGAATGAGGAGGTTCTACACAGAATCGGAGAGGAAAGGAATATGTGGAAAACACTGATAAGGAGAAGGGACAGGATGATAGGACATCTGCTAAGACACGAGGGAATGACTTCCATGGTACTAGAGGGAGCTGTAGAGGGCAAAAACTGTAGAGGAAGACAGAGATTGGAATACGTCAAGCAAATAACTGAGGACGTAGGTTGCAAGTGCTACTCTGAGAAGAAGAGGTTAGCACAGGAAAGGAATTCGTGGCGGGCCGCATCAAATCAGTCAGTAGACTGATGACCAAAAAAAAAACCTAAGGACACCACACACATCCATGCCCGAGGCAGGATTCGAACCTGCCACCGTAGCGATCTCGCGTTTCCAGACTGGAGCGCCTAGAACCGCTCGGCCACTTCGGCCGGCCGACAAAATCTGCCTCCTCCCTGAAGAGACGTGCCACTTTCACTACCTGGAACCCATGTTCCACTACCTCAACGAGCTTCGCTATGCTCTATTCCACCGCAAGCGCTGATCCAGCAAGGGCAACCTCACAAGCTCTGATCCTGAACTCACCAAACTCCAGCAAATGCTCAGTCTCTGCCAGCTCATCTCGACGAGTTCCGTCACGTTTCCCAATACAGAGACAGCCATGTAATACTTCTGTTGGAGACTTGGCTTAAACCAAGTTCGATAAATCTTCTAAGACATGACAGACGTAAAAAACGAGGGGGTGGAGTATGGGCATATATACGCTCTGATTTGTCATCTACTGTGCTACAAACAACCAACAATGATTAAGCTAAACGAGTGCAATATGTGTTCATAGATATCAAATCCCTTAACAAAATGTGCCTGACATGTGTCTTCTAAGAGCATATAATTCTAACTGGTGACACTAACGTGAATTTTCTATACACTATTCCTTCCAGTGTAAAATTTGCCGCTACTTCAGCTTGCTCCTGCCCGTCATACGAACAGAATTCACACTTTCATACATTTAGTTGCAACGAGATCCCCCAACAGAGTAATTCATAGCTGCCAAATATCTGCACTTGGCATGTCTGTCCATGACAATTCTCATAACGTACTCGCTGGAATGTCCCAGAAAGAAAACACAACTGACTACATACCGAGATTTCGAACACATTAATTTATCTGAACTTGCAACTGAGACACAAGAAAAAGCTTGGGGGTCGTCTTCTACTCATTTCTTGTGCATAAATGAAAAGCTTAATAGAATTACTAGCAAATTTACTGAATTATATGACAAATACGTTTCCCTAAAGACAGGAAAAGTAAGAGGAAAACCTGCATTTTGACTAACTGAAGGATTAAAATAGCTCATCAATATCAGAAACTCTGTATATTGGCCATACAAACTGTGCCCCATGCCATAAACAGACCAGCCGTTCTATGGAAAAACCTGCGTGGTCTGTTTATAGGTAAAGTAAAAGTTGCAGCTGATCCCACTGTCCCAGCTGAAGAACTGAACTAGTACTTCACATTACCTACAACCACAGCTGAATCACAAACGAAACAGAACTCACTGATTACTTCATGGGTGTAAACATACTTTACAAACAACTAAAATTCTAAGGTAAATTCGTAAAAACTGTAATATCTAATCCAGAAATCTCTGTCGAGTATCATCGTGCATATCATTATGAGTATGTAAGGGTACTGTAAATCAAATAAAACGCAATTGGGCAGAAGCATATTGTAAATATTGCCAAAACGTTGTGTCTATCGATTTTTAAAATAAAACATTCGCCCAATACTGGGTTACGAGCGAGAATGGGGGTGAGGGGAACATTTGAGAAGTTAATCCTGAAAAACAAGTTTCTCTTTTTCTTCACAAAATGTACTTGTCATAATAACTGGTAGATTGTGTGAAGAAAAAGTAGAGTCAGAAAACTATTACTGTCTATTGACTTTCAATACAAGCTATTGGGCTACACATCATTCCATCACTGTGAAGAGCTCGCGGAGAAATGTAAAAGGAGCTGCACTCCAAGCAAACGACTTGGCCGTAGGATCTTTGTATTTCACATACGCAGTTTAACGCTGCATCGAAACGAAAAATCAGTGCAGTATAAAACTATGCTAGCCGCTAATTTACGGTCGTAATGCTGGGTTCTACACTGGGATGCCAAAGTTGACAGTCGGTTTTTCCGGAGTCACATTCATTCCGTAGAATGGATACATTCCTGAATAATTGTTTGTATCAGGAAAGAGCGAAATTTACTGCATTTCTTCTACTGATTTACGCTCTACCCACAAGATTCACTTTATGTAAAATGTAGACGAATATCTAAACATAACTAAAAGACACTTACTTTAATAACAGAAGTACGTACTTAATTATCTGCAAACATGTACATTCCTCTGTTGTTACAGATGACGTTGCGCGTTATCGTAAAACAGTGCGAAGCTTTTAGTGGAACAGAATACACAGATGCGTGATAAATGCCAAGAGCATTGAAGCTATAAAACGTCAAAGACTGTCTACTTCACAAACATATGTAGTCTCTTTCGTTGAATCAGAACTTACAACCAGCAATCTCTATGAGATCACTGCTTGCAACTTAATATGTTTACAATGGAGGTAAAAAAAGAAGAGAGTTGTCATTACGTCACAGACTTGCAGCCGATGTCCGCCATCTTAAGTAGCCCAAAACATTTGGTTCACCGCATTCATATCTCCATCGTTCACCTGATGCTCGTGACGTCACATTGCCGTGCCCGAGCCCAGTTTCGATCGTGGTGGGTGCTTTGACTGTGTGGAGACGTAGTTGTTTCACCAAAAATGTCAGCTTGCGTTGTTTACGGCTATACTAATCAATCCGATCGTAACAATCACAGTCGATTCGGGTCTAGTGAAGCAGGGGATACAACCCGTCGGCTTTGAACAATGACGTCATTCCTCAGTCATAGATAGTAATGTCTTCACTTCGAGGCATAGATAATAAAGCAGTTCTGTGTTCTAATAAGTGCTATCATTAAAATAATTGAATGTGAATCTAAAAGCGATCATTTATCTATATTTCACTATTTTGCCATATTTCACTTTCTTATTCCACCAATATGCTTCAGTAGCTGATAAGTGTTTTTTTGGTTTTTAAAAAAAATATCTCACGAGATAGAATAAACTGATCCTACTTCATTAAGCAGTCAATAAAAATACTAAACTAAAACATAACAGCAAAAGCGAAAATGGTAAACTGAAAATAGAATAGATTACGAAGACTTTGTAATCTATTCTATTTTCTGTTTACCATTTGCGCTTTTGCTGTTATGTTTTAGTTTAGTTTTTTATTGATTGCTTAATAAAGTAGATCAGTTTATTCTATCTCTTGAGATTTTTTTTTAAGCCAAAAAACACTTATCAGCTACTGAAGGGAGCTACAACACTAAGAAGAATCGCTTCTCGGCTTTTGACAAGATCAATGTGTAGTTAGTTCCCTTTCAACAAGTGAAACACAAAGATTAAATAAACAATCAAAACTTAAAATGAAACAGGTTGCAAATGTAACGTACGTGTATTTCCACCTATTCGTTACCAGTGTACATATATCGAGGTCAATGGAAGTCTGGTATACATATATTACATACGTAGGTCCTCCTGTCATCAGTAATACTGATATGTGCGTAAGAAAGGACTGTTAGTAATAGTGGAGACGAAATAAACAGCACATCTACAATTTGTATCCCATGTTCCACTTAGGGTTTACTGAAGCGGAGGATACATCGTTCAGGTGAAGAACAGGACAGTAATGCTAGTAAAAACGAAGAAATCGCCTTACGACAAACTCGTATTCCGGACTGTACTTAAGCAACACACTTCGAATCAGCTTTTAATTTGTATCGGGTGTTTCATTTGCGGTTTAGCGAAGCAGGGGATACATAGTTCAAGTGAACAACAGGACAGCAATGCCACTTGAAACTAAGAAATCGAGAACGCTGAACTTGTATCCCGTACTGCACTTACGCAATACAGTTCGAAAGACTTTCGAGATACAACTGACATACATGTAACGTGATGTATTCTTTGCTAGTAATTTCATTCATTTCTTTCCATTGTATTTTGCGCAGAAATACTAAGATACAAACACGCGTTATCGTTAACGTGAAAATACTACTGGCCCTTACATATGTGAAATTAAGTTTATCTCTCTCGCATTCCTTTGTTTCTCAACATTCTCCTCAGCTCTTTCATCTTTGTAATACATGCTCTCTGGCGACTTGTGACGTCATTGTTCAAAGCCGACGGGTTGTATCGCCTGTTACACTAGACCCGTCGATTCGTAAGCGGAGCCGTCCTAGCAATATTTTCTTTTGTATACATGAATTATGGGTGGACTGTTTACTTTTATCGTAGTGGTTTTATTTCTGCCATTTGACTTTAGATTTGCCTTACTTGACTCAGTGACCGTTCTTTCCCTTCTTTCCTGTGTTTTTCATTGCCTTCCAAATCACAGAAGCTCCTACCTTCGAGCCATACTGTATCAACGATCTCGTCCGCGCACAAGACACGGCTACGTAACCGCATTGATTGTTGGTGCAACATCTACGCCCTAAATTCCTCCCGCTGATAATTTTTCATTGTTCTCATTTCCTCCCCCTTTAAAAAGGATTCTGGCTAGGACAGCCAGAGACAGTGGTCATGTGTGTGTGAGTTTTAGTTGTTTGATTGTATGAATATGTATGTGTGCTTTGCTCCTTTGCTTTCTTTCTGAAGAAGGCTTTGGCTGAAAACTTATGAGAATACTCTTTTCGTCGTGCCTGCCTACTGCTCGGCATGTGAATAGTAATCTATCGATTTCACAGCCTAATTATTCCCCGATGAAGCTTGTTGTAAGTAAACCATTGCACTTCAACAGGAACAATGTTGTACATAATTACAATACCAGAAGTAAAAAATGACATTCATTACGCCACATTAAGGTTGTCTGTGGCACAAACAGGGGTTCACAATTCTTCAACCAAAAGTTTTGATCACCTACCCGTTTATATATAATGCCTGACAGGCGTCAAAGTAAAATTTGAAACTAAACTGAAAAAGTTTCTCTCTGAGAACTCGTATTCCACGGAAGATTACCTGTTACTGTAAGGCGTCAATGGTGATGGGTAGGAATTACTGACTAACACCTATCTGTCTTTAATTAAAAAACGAAAGAAACTAATAATTTACCAGCATTGAGGCATATTTATAAAAAAAATTGATCAGTATACAGTATACTGACTCGTTCCACAATATTACGATTTATCGTGAAATGATACATGGAACATGAAACTAACTAACTATTGGTATATCACAAAGCATGGTACAGGCTTATGTACTCTGAAAACTACAAAATGAAATTCAAACGTAAAATCAATCGATGATCAAAGTAGATTTACATTCCAATTATGCTATGTTTGGTTATTTCTCAAACACTGACAGAGAAATATTCCGAAGGAAAGAACCAAATAGGCCACTGTTGAAAAGGTAGGCGCACGCCTTACACAGGTTAGGAAATCATTAGTAAAAAAATTACTTTCGTACATGTAACAGCAAAATATCCATTTTTATTGGGTCTTGAGTGTTAATCACATTTATAGCATTACACAATGATGTTATTGGCCACACTCTGAATGACAAATCATAGATAAGATTTCAAAGTGAGAAGGTATGTAAACTACAGTGAAACTAATGGATAGACAGTATAATAAAACAGTAACTCTATTCTGCATGGAGGTATACCCCTATGCAGTTCTCTTTCTTTGGCATTTCCATAATCGTTCTGTTTGTTGACATGTACAAGATACGACAGCCTGCCTTGATTCTTTCCTCAGCCCACGCATTTATGGGCTAACGAAGAACACGTAAGTAAGAATTTTGCAAACGTGAACATTAAAAAATATTGTGAAAACGAGCTGAAAGTGACTAACAAGAAGCAGTTCCAGTAAGCAACCATTAAATTCGGAGTTCTAGCTTCATTTGCCGTCGATACAGATATAGCAAAAATGGAATAAAATGCATTACGAAAGCACCCTTTCATATCACATCCTTCTCGTCTTAGTTTTTCGAAACGCATCAACAAAAGCAAGTTACATGAACGAGGCCAAATGTGTCGTATTACTAAAGTAAATACGCATTCAAGAACAGAAAAACGTTCGAAATTGCCTTCCTGATAATATGTTATTCTGAAAGCACTGTAATTTTAATATTTCAAACAGTTGTTGCATGCACACGACAGAAATAATTGGCAAGAAGCAATCGCAAACAATATCTGCTAATTTTTTTGGCTACTTAGAATGGCGACAGGCCCCTCCAATTCTGGCTTCAAAATAACATAAATTGTAAGTCTGTAGTACCATCTCCTTTATTTTTTTACCTCCATGACATTTACTGGTACAACCATGAATACAATGCAGGAAAGCAGAAGAGAGATAGTCGAACTCGTAACTGAACAACAAAACAAATACTTGATAGTAGTTTCAGTACCTTGCTTACGAAAATATTACATATTACGATGGGACGAAGACAACAAATAAATAGAGCAATACGCACGCATTTTAATCGAAATCTTTCCCTCATGATTGTTGCTTAACAATATGAAAAATAATTCCCACTTATTACAAATCAAATGAGACGTTACTGCGATACTGAAAAGGCGACCCTTTATCTGGCAGAAATTAGTATTCTGTTATTTAGAATTAGACACTCGCAAATGTAAATTATAAGCTTCAATAGGACAATTTCCGCTAGTCCATACCCTATCTGTTTGCTCTGCATTACTTAGTAGAAAACACCGTGTGATATACAGAATAAAAATTTCTTTTTATTCCATTTAGATTTTGACGTTGCGTCACAGGCAAGCCTTCTAAAGACGTATAAAATTTATCTAATTTGATCGACTGTTGACATCTTTACGTAAACAAATAAACAAGTTGACAACTTTTCATCTGTTTTAGAGATCATGAAATCCTGCATATGATGCAAAGTAACCGAAGGGTGCCACGATATGCGACTCACTTGCAAGTCTCTTGCTCTCCGTAGTTTTATGAAAAGAATGGCGTCCATCCTCCAGTCTTGTAGAGCAAATTATGTTGCTGTTCTGTAAGATTGTGAAATTTTATGTTGCTTTTGCACGTAACAGGCAGCAGAATTAATAGACCGTATCTTTTGTGGGTGCATGTGACAAATTAGCAGAATTGGTATCCGTCACGGGAACCAATTTGCAACTGAAGTAATGTTTTCGTACGGACATGCAAATACGCAGCAGTACCACGCTATACATTTCAATTTAATCCTTTCACTCCCTTCCTACTCCCGTGTCTGTTTAATTGCTCGGACTCGAACGTCAGATTGTGGTCCATGTCAGTATTATACTCTTTGGTAATATTAGGTTATGAGTGTCTTTGATGACATTTGCCTGTTAACTGTGAGCAGTCGTTGTGCAACCTCTTATGTATTATATTTTACCTGATTGTTGTAGTTTATGACATTAGCCAAACTATTTTTATCTTACATATGTGTAGGTACCCATAAGGTTTACCTGTATAGAAAAAAAACTAAATTTATTCATTCATACAGGCGCCAGTTGAATGTGCCAAAGATATATTACTTGATATTACACCACATTAATGTAATTTGATAGGGTGGCGAAAAAATTAAAAACGCTATACCTTCAAATTTTTTAACACCAACTCTCTTGTTTTAATGCTTGTATAGTGTATGCAGAAACCATGGGCAGTAGATGCGCCGACGACAGGGCATACATGCGTGGGGAGAGCGATATTGGTGGGGGCTGTGGGCGGGTGATGTGAGGGAAATGCTGAGCTCTGGAGTCAAGCCTACACACACATTTTTTTGTAAATATTAAGCGGGGCACCTTCACGCTCACACTTTTATGGTGACCATTCAGAAAGATCTGTCACGTCTTCTTTTGTTAGTATCTAAAAAGAATTCCGTCGAAAATGCAGTGATTTATTTTCGCCTAGTCCGTTAAGCATTCGTAACTCTCAGAGAAGTATCACTAGTGGGGAATTTTGAGTAAAACCTGCACGTTTCTCTTGTTGCCATCTTAGAAAATGCTTCTTTTGCCAAAACGCAGCGGATTTTGCACCACAGTCTCGCCTCACTAACGTGTCGTGCAGACGCAACCGCGAGAGAATTCTGAAACAGTGTTTTATTAAGTGAGGAACTGCGAAAAAGTAAGGTCAGCATCTTATGAAAAAGCACATCCTCAGTACAAAATAAACATGTAATGACTTCACTTACGTTCTTCCAAAACGCATAGCAGTTCTCGTTTCACCAGCTGTCGTTGGTCCTTAAAAATTACATTCTTTCATCGGCAACGTTATTGGAGTAACGCGGTGGAGCCGTGAGTGGCTCGTGCTCATGCCCTTTATTGTTTTTCATCTTCTCTTTAAGATACATCTACATCTACACACATACTCTGCAAGCCACCGTACGGCGCGTGCCAGAGGGTACATTGTACCACAATTAGTCATTTCCTTTTCTGTTCCACTTGCATCTACATCTACATGACTACTCTGCAATTCACATTTAAGTGCTTGGCAGAGGGTTGGTCGAACCACAATCATACTATCTCTCTACCATTCCACTCCCGAACAGCGCGCGGGAAAAACGAACACCTAAACCTTTCTGTTCGAGCTCTGATTTCTCTTATTTTATTTTGATGATCACTCCTACCTATGTAGGTTGGGCTCAACAAAATATTTTCGCATTCGGAAGAGAAAGTTGGTGGCTGAAATTTCGTAAATAGATCTCGCCGCGACGAAAAACGTCTTTGCTTTAATGACTTCCATCCCAATTCGCGTATCATATCTGCCACACTCTCTCCCCTACTACGTGATAATACAAAACGAGCTGCCCTTTTTTGCACCCTTTCGATGTCCTCCGTCAATCCCACCTGGTAAGGATCCCACACCGTGCAGCAATATTCTAACAGAGGACGAACGAGTGTAGTGTAAGCTGTCTCTTTAGTGGACTTGTTGCATCTTCTAAGTGTCCTGCCAATGAAACGCAACCTTTGGCTCGCCTTCCCCACAATATTGTCTATGTGGTCTTTCCAACTGAAGTTGTTCGTAATTTTAACACCCAGGTACTTAGTTGAATTGACAGCCTTGAGAATTGTACTATTTATCGAGTAATCTAATTCCAACGGATTTCTTTTGGAACTCATGTGGATCACCTCACACTTTTCGTTATTTAGCGTCAACTGCCACCTGCCACACCATACAGCAATCTTTTCTAAATCGCTTTGCAACTAATACTGGTCTTCGGATGACCTTACTAGACGGTAAATTACAGCATCATCTGCGAACAACCTAAGAGAACTGCTCAGATCGTCACCCAGGTCATTTATATAGATGAGGAACAGCAGAGGTCCCAGGACGCTTCCCTGGGGAACACCTGACATCACTTCAGTTTTACTCGATGATTTTCCGTCTATTACTACGAACTGCGACCTTCCTGACAGGAAATCACGAATCCAGTAGCACAACTGAGACGATACCCCATAGGCCCGCAGTTTGATTAGAAGTCGCTTGTGAGGAACGGTGTCAAAAGCTTTCCGTAAATCTAGAAATACGGAATCAACTTGAGATCCCCTGTCGATAGCGGCCATTACTTCGTGCGAATAAAGAGCTAGCTGCGATGCACAAGAACGATGTTTTCTGAAACCATGCTGATTACGTATCAATAGATCGTTCCCTTCGAGGTGATCATAATGTTTGAATACAGTATATGCTCCAAAACCCTACTGCAAACCGACGTCAATGATATAGGTCTGTAGTTGGATGGATTACTCCTACTACCCTTCTTAAACACTGGTGCGACCTGAGCAATTTTCCAATCTGTAGGTGCAGATCTATCGGTGAGCGAGCGGTTGTATATGAGTGCTAAGTAGGGAGCTATTGTATCAGCGTAATCTGAAAGGAACCTAATCGGTATACAATCTGGACCTGAAGACTTGCCCGTATCAAGCGATTTGAGTTGCTTCGCAACCCCTAAGGTATCTACTTCTAAGAAACTCATGCTAGCAGCTGTTCGTGTTTCAAATTCTGGAATATTCCATTCATCTTCCCTGGTGAAGGAATTTCGGAAAACTGCGTTCAATAACTCCGCTTTAGCGGCACAGTCGTCGGTAACAGTACCATCGGCACTGCGCAGCGAAGGTATTGACTGCGTCTTGCCGCTTGTGTACTTTACATACAAGATACTATCGCCTCGTTTTCTTATTCGAATTACTGGCGCCTTTAAAAGTTCCTGTCTTACCTGCCCGTGAGTGGCAACAGCAGCGCTTATCGATAAGAGCACTGTTGTATTATCTTTGAAGCGACCAGTAGTATATTCGGCTCGTGGTGTGTTGGGAGCTCAGTAGGGCACGGAGCAGCAGTCGGGGACGGAGCAGCGGTTGGGGACGAAGGAGCGTCAGGCTCGGAGCGCAAGTGAGGTGCGGACAGCCAGTACTTGCCGACCGCTGGCGACACACAAGGACTGAAGAAGACTTGAGTCGGAACGACCACTGGTTGGTCGTTAGGTCGGTCATCTCATCGGCCGACGTGTATTTGGTCTTTTGTGTGGGGGGTTGGTCGGCTCCGGCGGGCCGCTGGTGGCGTGCATGCGCGGTCAGAGTTGTATGGCACTAGCTGCGAGAACTGCTAAGTTCTTCGTCCACCGCACCTGCATACTTGGGTGCACGAACTCCAAGTAAGGAGGCGGCTCTGGAAGCTCTCCGTTGCCGGAGAAGAGGCGAGCCGCAAAACGGCCCTTTCCAGGGAAAAATACGCCAATTATTAAGACATAATGCTGCTGAGATCCTCGTCTTTGCTGGTACCTTTCGTTGTTGTGCTGTTGGTGGGGTGAAACGGAATTTAATAGGCTGTTGGTTGGTTCGTCAGCCGTCCGTAGGTCTTGCTGCAACCCGATTGTTTAGTGTTACACTTGGCTGTCTGTCTCGCCTAACTGTGGTTAGAGTTTCCTGCCCAAGTCGACCCTTGGAACACTTCTGAGCACCACTGTTTGTGACTGTCATCTTATTTGGTCGCAGGTACTGTGCCAGGCCTTCAGCAGTGTATTAATATTGTTTGTTTTATGTTTAGTATATGGCCTTCAGCCGAACTTCATAACAACTTTAAGATTAGGCCTTCAGCCGTGTTTCACTTACAATTCTTGTTGCTCTGTATTTAGGCCTTCAGCCGCGTTTGTTTCAGACTCTGTGGCTTTAATATGTAAATCCTTGTCTGTAAGGTTTCTGTTTAATTATTTGAATTCTTGAAACAGCCTTCAGCTATGTTCAGTAAATGTTTATCTTAAGGTTGTCTTTAGTTATTCTTGATTAATTGCTTGGGCCTTCAGCCGATAAGATACTTCAAGTTATTTTAAGATGTTTTTCTGTTGTACTGTGTTAAGGCTTATTCTTAAAGTCTCTCTTTTATTATGTAAAGAAAATTTATTTAATTGGGCTTTCAGCTGAAGAATTAACTTGAATTTTCCTTAATATGGCGTTTAGCCAGAAGGTATTGTAATTTTACTTAAGTAAGGCCTTCAGCCGTTACTCTAAATCCTGGTATCTTAAAAGCAATCATCTTAAACTTATTCTGGAGATGTTACTTGGGCCCTCAGCCGTGAATTGATCCTTGTTGTTTTAAAGAGAAAACTGTGCGTTGGTTTGAGCAATAAAATTGTGAGTTCTTGTATAACTAACAGTAATTAACCTTGGCCCTTTTCCACAACCTGATCCGCTCTGTCCTGTGAAACCAGATTTCAGCGGTAGATAATAAAAATTTGCATAATAACCATATGAGAAAGTATTCTCCTCTTTTCGTGCTATCATTTGGCAGATTCTCATTTCGACATCTCAACCCGTTTATGAAATATGAGGAATGTTGTGGACTCTGCCTTTATTGGCGGTGCGATCGCAAATGAGTGCCCTGCGTCATATCAATTTTCTCGGGATTGGTGACAGAAACCTCCACCCAAGTCTAAAGAAAAATTCAGCATGTTAGATAAATTTCATTTGCAGCAACATATTACTTTCTCAAACTTGTTTTTACAGGAACTATTCGTTAAAAAAATTCTCATTTTTGCTTTACTTGTAGGTTTATATGATAACTTCATGATTATGTGACCATCGTTTCGTTAATGGTCATAGTTATTGTGATATTTATGTGGAAGTAAGACACTGCGGAAATTCAAAAGAGTTTTGCAATGAAAAATAGGTGTCGCTATGATTTTACCTTTGGTGTATATATATATATATATTGCAATATATACACCAAAGGTAAAATCATAGCGACAAATCATAGCGACACCTATTTTTATATATACACCAAAGGTAAAATCATAGCGACAAATCATAGCGACACCTATTTTTATATATACACCAAAGGTAAAATCATAGCGACAAATCATAGCGACACCTATTTTTCATTGCAAAACTTTTTTGAATTTCCGCAGTGTCTTACTTCCACATAAATATCACAATAACTATGACCATTAACGAAACGATGGTCACATAATCATGAAGTTATCATATAAACCTACAAGTAAAGCAAAAATGATAATTTTTTTAACGAATAGTTCCTGTAAAAACAAGTTTGAGAAAGACTGCAGGGCGTGGGCGTCGATTCTGTCTTCGCCCACCGGCCGAAGGGTGGCAAAAGTTGTCGGCTTCCCCTTGTGAACAAACGAATGAATTAGCCCAGCTATTTGCATGAAAACTGGTCACTGTGCATCGTCCATCGTATCGTGCGCCACCTATGACATAGCTCTTCTGTTGTTGCCGCCGTGGTGTACGGACGTAATTTGTTCCATATGGTCTCCTCTATGGACATCATGAACCATTGTCACATCTTCGGATGGACGGGAATAATCTTCAAGCAGTCGACAGCCACATAGTCATAGGCATTGTCGTACTATGAGAGAGAAGAGGTAATTATCATTAATAGGAAGAGAACTGCGCAAGTTAATTATTCCTAGGTCATGCTGCAGAAGATGGAAAGCAGTACCTGTCGTCAAGTCCAGCACGGCATGGCACATGACGCAAAACTTTGCAAATCGGCAGGCGCCGTTAATTATAATGTTATCGTCGCACCTCTCTCTATCGTGAGATTAATTGTACAGGGTGTCCCACTCAAACCTCCTTGATTTCAGAGACCCAGGGAAAAAAACTATAGTAAATACGACAATGAAAAATGCACCACATTGTAGAGAATTTATTTATTTATCATCAATACACCTCTACATGTGAACCATTTATAGCGCGAAGAATATGGAGTCTATATTCAATTTCTTGCAAAGTTCTTTGTAACATTTTCTCTGTTGTTAGTTTGGTCCATTTCCCCCCTTTTAAACCAACTAACCAATCTGTTATTGTTGTAATCGCATTAGTGATACGATGTCGCGACGAAGGAATATCGTCCACTTTAGTCGCATACACGCGGTCCTTCACGAATCCCCACATGAAGAAATCAAGCGGCGTAATGTCGTGTGAACGTGGTGGCCAGGCAATGGGCCCTCCGTGTCCGATCCAACTACTGGAAAATTTCCTATCCAGGAACTTGCGAACAGGTGTTGACCAATGCGGCGAAGCTCCATCTTGCTGAAAATGATTTTGGGTTGCAAGTCTTGTACCTGATGGTACACAAACTGCTCCAACATGTCCACATACACTGACCCATTCACTGTTCCTCAATGAAGAACGGTCCAACAATCCTGTTTTGCATTAGTCGCACCAGACATTTATTTTAGGGCTCTCACGAACATGTTCAATGACAATGTGCGGATTTTGCGAACCCCAAATCTGAACATTATGCCTGTCAACCTTTCCTGATAGATGAAAGATTGCCTCATTCCAGGAAGCTAGTAGCACCCATATCAATACGCTGCAGCATTTCTGCAGCAAATTGTTGTCGGCGTGGTTTGTCGTTCGGCGTCATATGTTGAAAAATTTGCACTTTGTAAGCACCATACGAAGACGCTGGTGAACTACACGATGCAATGTTGATCGAGGTACATCAAGTTGCTTGACGAATTGACTTACGTGGGCTTCTGAGAAACGTTTGTCTGATGTCCTCCACTGTCTCTTCTGAAACTCCGTAACGTGTCCTGCCAGAATGTTTCAGAACACTTGCCTTTGCCAGAAACTTCCTATACCAGTCCTTAATTGTTTTCACATCATGCGGATCATATCCGTACACACGACGATAATTTCTTTGCACAGTAATCGGTGATTTTGTTTCTGAAAACCACGCTTATGCTTGCGCGCACTGCTGTGCAATAGCCATTTTCGCTTCATACTCTGGCGACGATACTTGGCACATCTGATGCGGGAATATAAGTTCTTTGCGATGCTCTACAATGTGGTGCATTTTTCATTCTCGTATCTACTACGGTTTTTCTCTCCTGGATCCTTGACAGTAGGGAGGTCTGAGACATTTTTTTACACATAACATTGTGGAACGTCGTATTTGGTATGCTCAGAAGCAGGCGTTTTTCATCCACCCGATGTTCTGATTTGTAACTGCTGACTATGATTTGTAAGTGCTGACTATGATTTGATGTACATAAGTACAATTCTTACATTTTTCTTTTCTTTCTGTCTGTCTGTCTGTCTGTCTGTCTGTCTGTGTAGGTTACATATATTTTGATGATTATGGTTATAAAAACCGAAACCAGAAAGGAATAAAGTTGTATATGTATAGCTGATCGCTATAAAAATTCTTTTCTTAAGCTAAAATAAGAAATGAGGTTTCCTGCAGAATCTATGAGGAAAGGTATTTCTGGAAAATGGACGACCTTTCTAACACGACCACACACCCTCTGTGCAGAACCTGTGTACCTCACCTGTCTGCGTCTAGAGTGTCTCATATTCAAGCGCGAGAACGTTTTCCAAATTTTGTGCATCATGTATCTTAGGTGGGGCGTGGGTGCTAACCCAGTATTCACCTACCTGGATATAGGAAGCTATGTAAAAAACAGGTGCAGACTGGCCGGCTCACCAGGCCGCATCATTAACCCATGAGGCGAGTTCGATCGGGGCAGACTCACCTCTCTGAATCCCGGAAGCGCCGTGTTACCGTGCTTGGCTGATCGAGCTGGTTGATGGTGCAGTATAGTTCAGAAAATAGGCTGGACTGACAAGACAAAAAAATTGCCTGGTGCGAACAGGATTCGAGCTCTGGGGGATGTTCTGTACAAACTTGATTATACATATAGACAGTTGATCCTTTCTGGGAACAGAGTATCTCGACGGTTTTTGCTTGCTGTCGGTGTTGATACTGGCAAGGTATCGGTCCCGGGAATTGAAAGACTTCCGGCAATGTTTCAATTTTAAATTTGAAGGTGCATGACAGATGACAAAAGAAACTTGTTTTTCTTGTGACATAATTACAACTTAACAGCTTTCTAGTTCTTTCCTTCACTTGGACTGTGAAAAACCTTGTGTCTAGCAAAATTTCATGATTCTAGGTCAACAGGAACTTCCCTATAGGATTTGATGGTGAGTATCTGAATATCAGACTATGTGAGATAAATGACCGTATCTTTTGATTGCATTGACTTACAAGCGTAACGTTTTTACACCACCAAGGAATCATATACCTTAGTATGTGACATAAATTTCAACTTGATATGTCTATACATTACTGAGAGAAAGGGGTTTGGACGGACGGATGGACAAGCAGAGAGTTGGATAGCAAATGACAAAATTTTTTTTTTCGAATGAGATTATAACAAATTACCACTTATCTGATTTTTTCCTTTACTTGTACTAGAAAACCTTGCTTCTTGTCATATTTCCTGATGTTATGTCAATGGGAAGTACCATAGAGATTATGATGACTGGGTTTGCATCAAAGTATATGACATTACAATAACTTGGAAGCTCAAGTTTATTTGCAACACTAATGGCACATAAGTGTCAGTATATGACATTATTTCAACTTGATATGTATACCTATTCTTGAGAAAAAGGGTCTTAATAGAAGGATGGTCAGACAGTTGGATATCAAATGACAAAAAAAATTTCTTGGGACATAATTACAAATTGATACATTTTCGGTTCTTTTCCTTCAATTTTACTGTGAAACCTTGCTTCTCTCTACATTTCATAATTCTAGGCAATATGAAGTACCCTATAGGTTTTGATCTGTGAGATTGCGAGTGTGAAAATATGTGACATAAATGGGCATACCTTTTGACTGCAGTGAATTAAAAGCTTGCATTTACGAGGTGTGACAATAAAGTAATAGACTGATTTGCTTTGCAAGATGTGGCAACCTTTCAGACTTGTGTAGGCACAATATTTTTAACCTTCGTCTATAAGCTGCTTCTAGTCCAAGCGGCACATCGATGCAACTGCACTGTCGTGAGTTGTGCTGTAATAAGATAACACATGTTTGTGTCTCTCGTCACAGAAGTGGAACCGCATAATATTGCGCAACGGTATGCCATTTCTTTTTACGTTAAATTGGGTGAAAACGAGACGACAACTTATGGTAAGCTTCAGAAGGCTTTCGGAGAGGAGGTTATGTCAAGAGCTCAAGTTTTTCGTTGGCATAAAATGTTTAGTGGAGGCAGAACAAATGTTGAAGATGAAGACCGCAGTGGACGACCATCAACCTCAAGGACCTTCTTTGACTTCGTAAAAGAGTTCTTCGTGTCCATGCCAACATTGCTGATAATTGGATTCTGCATCACGATAATGCACCATTCCATACCGCTCTGTCAGTACAGCAATTTTTAAACTCAAAACAAATTTCAGTACTACCACAGCCACCTTATTTACCAGATATCGCTCCGTGCGACTTTTTCCTATTTCCAAGAGTCAAAACGGCGGTCAAGGGACACCATTTTCAAACAACACAAGATGTCCAAAAAGCTGTGACGAGGGTCTTGGAGGATATTACAGAAGATGAGTTCCAGAAATGTTACCATCAATGGCAAGTATCAGTATGTGACATAAATTTCAACTTTATATGTGCGCTCATTCCTGAAAAAAAGGATTATTAACACTCGGACAGACAGATAGACAAACGAACAACAAAGTGATCCTAAACGAATTCCATTTTTACCAGTTTAGGTACGAAGCTCTAAAAAGTAAGGCAATTGTCTACAGAATCGATGAGGAAAGGAGTACGTGAAAAATAGTAACAAAAAGTAGCGGCCACGACTCGTCTTGTGATCTAGACTAAATCACATCTTCAATAAAGAAAATATTTTCTAAATGCCTGCATCGCTTATCTGAGGAGGGACGTGGGTACGAGGTCGTATTCATCTCTTTGGATGTGGGAAACCGTAAAAATCATACGCATACTGGCCAGTCACCAGACATCATCATTAACCTGCGAGGCGGATTCAATCTGCGGCAGTCTCGTGTTAATACACTGAGAGAGGACAAGTCACTCTCACCGTGTTTCACGTTCAAGACTACTCTTTAATGTTGATTTTGCAACTAAGACATCATTTCTGTGAGACGACAGGAATATATCAACTCGAGCAAGCAGTGATAGAACCAGGTATATTGTTAATGCATGCGGGATCTTCGTGGTGGCTCTCCTCCGAATAGCATTCTCTGTGGTTGAGAACAAGCAGGCAGTTTGCTCATTTAACAGTAAATTTTGCAGTGGATGTTTGGGTCTTGGAAACCACTGCTATTAGTGAAAGGAGCACCTTGAAGTACTTGTCGGGAACAGAATACTGGTCCCAAGTATTTCTTGCACCAGTGTGTAGACAATGCTTTAGGCTAAAGAGACGATAAAGCTGTCTACCTGGATCTACCTGTTAGGCGTCTCTAGCCACGGCAAGGGCAGGGGTGTAAGAGAAATGTAGGTCGCCTGGGAACGTGTTTCAACAGTGCTGTAAACGCTCTTTGCGAACAGGGATGGCGGCCACGCAAATTCACTAGTTTGCATGGTCACCATAGACTAGGCACTGTAGAGGGAGCTGTCAGATGGTGTCATCCCTCTGGCTTCTGTGTAGAAGAAATTCATCAAAGACTATTCAGTGTTACATACACTCCTGGAAATTGAAATAGGAACACCGTGAATTCATTGTCCCAGGAAGGGGAAACTTTATTGACACATTCCTGGGGTCAGATACATCATATGATCACACTGACAGAACCACAGGCACATAGACACAGGCAACAGAGCATGCACAATGTCGGCACTAGTACAGTGTATATCCACCTTTCGCAGCAATGCAGGCTGCTATTCTCCGATGGAGACCATCGTAGAGATGCTGGATGTAGTCCTGTGGAACGGCTTGCCATGCCATTTCCACCTGGCGCCTCAGTTGGACCAGCGTTCGTGCTGGACGTGCAGACCGCGCGAGACGACGCTTCATCCAGTCCCAAACATGCTCAATGGGGGACAGATCCGGAGATCTTGCTGGCTAGGGTAGTTGACTTACACCTTCTAGAGCACGTTGGGTGGCACGGGATACATGCGGACGTGCATTGTCCTGTTGGAACAGCAAGTTCCCTTGCCGGTCTAGGAATGGTAGAACGATGGGTTCGATGACGGTTTGGATGTACCGTGCACTATTCAGTGTCCCCTCGACGATCACCAGTGGTGTACGGCCAGTGTAGGAGATCGCTCCCCACACCATGATGCCGGGTGTTGGCCCTGTGTGCCTCGGTCGTATGCAGTCCTGATTGTGGCGCTCACCTGCACGGCGCCAAACACGCATACGACCATCATTGGCACCAAGGCAGAAGCGACTCTCATCGCTGAAGACGACACGTCTCCATTCGTCCCTCCATTCACGCCTGTCGCGACACCACTGGAGGCGGGCTGCACGATGTTGGGGCGTGAGCGGAAGACGGCCTAACGGTGTGCGGGACCGTAGCCCAGCTTCATGGAGACGGTTGCGAATGGTCCTCGCCGATACCCCAGGAGCAACAGTGTCCCTAATTTGCTGGGAAGTGGCGGTGCGGTCCCCTACGGCACTGCGTAGGATCCTACGGTCTTGGCGTGCATCCGTGCGTCGCTGCGGTCCGGTCCCAGGTCGACGGGCACGTGCACCTTCCGCCGACCACTGGCGACAACATCGATGTACTGTGGAGACCTCACGCCCCACGTGTTGAGCAATTCGGCGGTACGTCCACCCGGCCTCCCGCATGCCCACTATACGCCCTCGCTCAAAGTCCGTCAACTGCACATACGGTTCACGTCCACGCTGTCGCGGCATGCTACCAGTGTTAAAGACTGCGATGGAGCTCCGTATGCCACGGCAAACTGGCTGACACTGACGGCGGCGGTGCACAAACGCTGCGCAGCTAGCGCCATTCGACGGCCAACACCGCGGTTCCTGGTGTGTCCGCTGTGCCGTGCGTGTGATCATTGCTTGTACAGCCCTCTCGCAGTGTCCGGAGCAAGTGTGGTGGGTCTGACACACCGGTGTCAATGTGTTCTTTTTTCCATTTCCAGGAGTGTATACACTAGGTAAAGGAGGCGGGTGTGGGTTTCACAGGAAACTCTGTATGATTAGAATTACACATAAAAATGTGTTTGTATGACAAGTTGTTCTTGTTTATATGTCAATATAACATATTCCACTGCTCTGTCTCCTCCCAGATAAATTTAGAAATACCACAGTAAATTTAGAGGTGCAAATGTATGACGCAAACAATAAATCGAGCAAAATAGCTTACAAAGAATGTAACAGAGACATTTCAAGCCAGTGTACTCTTGCAACACCAGGGCATAACTTCCATGGCACTGGAGGGAGCACTGCAGAGTAAGAAATGTAGAGGAAACCTATAACAAAGCTACATACCATGATCACATCTCACTCGTATAACCAATGATTTGGACAATAGCCATTACATTTATGGCACTTTAAGGCCAGTGGTCTTGTCGGTTCTTCTGGGTCTACATGATGTTATTTTCAACAAGATGCAAAACCGCCAGCTGCACGAGCTGTACTCACCTACCTTGCGTCAGAGGATTTTGGACTGGTGCTCTGACCAAAACATTCTCCAGATTGCTCACCCTTTGAAAATATCTGGTTATGTGCTACAGAGAGCCTGGTACGCCATTGCTCGCCGGCTACTACTTTGGCATAAAAATCTTCAAATGTGTGTGAAATCTTATGGGACTTAACTGCTGAGGTTATCAGTCCCTAAGCTTACACACTACTTAACCTAAGTTATCCTAAGGACAAACACACACACCCATGCCCGAGGGAGGACTCGAACCTCCGACGGGACCAGCCGCACAGTCCATGACTGCAGCGCCTTACACCGACTTTGGCGTACTCATAGATCTGAAGCAGCTATTAGTAAATAACGAAGTATCCTTGTTTCCGGCTCGGTACGTGCGGAATGTTGTTAGACCAGTTCCTTTGTCATTCTTGCAACAGGAAAGTGACGCATTGTTCCAACAGGACAATGGTCGCCCACACTTTCCCGTAAATCAGGTTACCTTCCTTTCAGAAGGCTGTTGCACTCAGCGACTGTTATATTGACTTGTAAATCATAGATTTCAGCTATCAGTCGTCCTTTGTAATTTTATGGCCAGATCTAGATTTCAGCTTTGTGATATTCGCTATTTTTGACTTCATTAAAACAGCAAATACGAGTAGTTAATACTTTCAGCCAGAAGGCAAATACTTGTTTATAAATAATGATTAATGTATAATGAGGCGTCGCATGGCGACGGTGGAATTTTCTATATAATGTAATTCGTCGTCTTTGGGCGGCAATAAAAACAAAAATACGGATAGATATGCGATCCTTCACTATTTTGTTCGCTGGAGAACTAATGAAGCCTTGAGCGCTAAAGACTTTTACTGTTTTTCTCAAGTAAGACGGACGCAGATTTGTGGTAGTCTGATCTAATTTTTACTAAATGTATAAAAACGTGTTATGTCTAAGTTTGAGTGAAGTGTAAAGAACTGTTATAACTTACTGTGACGACGCACGAGCGACTCAAAGAAGACAATGGCTATATAAAAGAGCGCTCAATGGACATGATACGGACATAAAAATCTACCGTCATTGTAGTACTAAGCTTAAGGTACGATATATGTTTTAGTTATAATAAATATTTGTTCTGGGAATACTGAATCATTTAGCAGTGCTCATTCCTATTATCTCCTCAGTATTATTTTCATTTTAATTATGCATTTTGCTAATATTACAGACACCAAGATCAGCAGTCCAATGTGCGTGTTACATTGACAAAAAGAAAACTGTTTTATCGTCTTCTTGCATCAGCTTTAATATTGAATTTCCCTTTTGTGTGATGTTACAGTTGTTTTTGCGCCCTTAAGAACTTTCTGGTCCCTTAGGAAATTGTTTTGTCATAACAATAACTTCACAACTGGGTATAATCGTATCTACGATCATGAAGTAATTAGAAAGACGATAACGCAATTTCTTAATCAATATCACGCTAGTTGTGACTGCCTCAAGCCACGCGAAACAGCAAGTAAAAAAACTATTCACATCTCATAATGCAATATTTTATGACAATGGTCAATCCATGATTCTTACGCCAATTGTGATTGATAAAACAGTAAGCTAAATCTCAATTTCCAACTTTCCATTGAATAACAACATCACTTTTATTTTGTAACATCACAGCTTGAAACTCGCCATTCTGAATGCACTATCCTTTTTCGATCAATGCATGTAATCCCTGTTAGTCGGGCTTCATCCACAGTTCACTGAATTCAATGAACTGTGGATGAAGCCCGACTAACAGGGATTACATGCATTGATCGAAAAAGGATAGTGCAATGAGAATGTCTAGTTTCTAGTTGAAATCTAGATCTGCCAATTAAATTTAAAAAGGACGACTGATAGCTGAAATCTATTATTTACAGGTCTCTCATAAATCTCAACATGCTTTTCAAAATGTGCAGAAACTTCATTGGCCAGCACGATTTCCAGACTTGTCTCCAATTGAGGACTTGTGGAAAATGATGGGACAAGAAGTGAGTCTTGTGACTCGTCAACCAAAATTCAAATGGTTCAAATGGCTCTAAGCACTATGGGACTTAACATCAGAGGTTATCAGTTCCTAGACGTAGAACTACTTAAACCTAACTAACCTAAGGACATCACACACAGCCATGCCCGAGGCAGGATTCGAACCTGCGACCGTAGGAACAGCGCGGTTCCGGGCTGAAGCGCCTAGAATCGATCGGCCACAGCGGCCGGCGACAGCCTCACAATCTCACCTCTACACTTTCAGTATTATTCACCATCAGGAATTATTACGCATATTGTTGATCCATAGCGACGCTTTAAGTGGTTTGACGCTATTGAAAATAGTGTTGATAGTAAGAATATCTTTGTCTGATTCCTGACTTTCACTCCGAATTTCTCATTATCCTCCTGAAATCAAGTGAAATCTTTTTTTTTTTTAATCGTTCTCCAGCGACAAGTAGATTAAGTGACTGACTTGTATCTCAAGCACTGAACTGATTTTATTGCAAAGGTGTAACATGAAGGACGTTTGTTATGAATGTTCTGCGTATTAAGCGAGGGTTGCGGAAAGTAGTTTTAACAGAGCACAAAAATATGCGAGATTCTGTCCCCTGTTAGTCCTCCTCAGCATTTGCTCTCGTGTCTATCACTGGTAGCGTGCCTTGCGTGTGTGTTGACCCGCGAACACCCTCCCCTAGTCGCGGAAGAGAAAGTTCCTTCCTCGGTCTAATCGCGTCATGAGGCTCAATGAATGTTGACCGCTGTGCCAAAATAATCGGCCGCGTGGGTCAATGCCGGCACGTGCGCTACGCACGTGTCTACGAGCGTTAGGGGTGGGCAGGGGGCGGGGGAAAGGGAGTTGGAGGAGCTCACAAGCGCAGCAGTTACGCCGTGTTTCCGAGAATGGCACGTTTAATTAACCATACCGGCGAATGCGAAACAAGCGAGAGAAGTCTGAAATCACTCGCGGCTTTCGACGAATACCAAAAATTAGCAAAAAGTCCGAAAAAGGCAGTTTTAGTTACGACTTGGCAATCTGTTCGCAGTAAATTCAGTAAAATCGAAGAAATTGTGTCCGTCCTACCCACAGAGAGTGATCCAGAAAGGAGCCGTGCAATTAATAGTGGATGTGTTCCTAGGAATTGAAATAGAGCCATTTGTATTCAAGATGTACAGTGTGTTAAAAAAAAACTCATCCGATTTTACTAGAAATGTTAGGTGTCAGGCAAATCCAACACCTTCCATAAAAACCCTGACATGATGAGCAAATCCAGTAATATGTCACATAGCTCCGAACAAATCGTGACATTAAATTAACCAAAGTAATACGAGTAACGAGTGAGCAAATGGAATACCACAGACTAACACAAGAATGCCTAAATGCATGTCATAACTTCCCACCGTGAGACAGACGCAGTTCCGAGGGGAGAAGCGAAAACAGAAGCCGAGAGCAGAACCGTGTTAAGCTAGAAGGCCCTACGATAAGGGACAGACACCCACGTCGCCAGCTAACCGCTAGGACCACCCCCCAGCCCATGTTAAAAGATAGAGCCCTCCAGAAGAACAGTATAGATCTTACGATAACACTAAAAGGGCCACACCAGCCGCAAGTTTTAGCGTGAGACTTTTTCGCGTCTCTGTTACGTTGCAAACTTTAAAAACATTGCCCCACCACGAAAAGTATAACGTTTCTCATTGGATGGACAGAATTTTTGTAGGCGGAGCTTAAGGTTAACATTGAGACCCTGATTGGTCAGATGAAAACACAGCCAGATATTTTTTTTAAACCAACTTCGGTAAATTGTACTAAGGAGAAGTTAGTAGAGAGTTGCTTCAGAGACGGTGAGCTGGATGGAGCTGCGCCGGCCGCCGCCCCCTGACGAACACCGACAAGGTAATGAACGCACGCGATGCCACATTTTTGAGTGCATAAGGCTTCACTCACAACTGCAGAAGTCTCATCTGTTACATCCCCTTTTTATGTAACACTTGTGTCGATCGTCAATTGAAGCTCATGGTATTCACATTTGCTACGTAAGTTAAAATCTGAAACGCGATGATTTTTCTGTTATATAATTATTGAGAAGCCACATCAGCCACTGTATTTTACGACAAGTTAGATAAGTAATTAAAGATAATTGAGGATCACTATAGACCATTTTGATAGTTTTCTCTTTTGTGAAACTTAATTTAAACCTAGATTATAGATGTGATATGGCATAGGTCACCCTTCGATCCATTGTAGAACTTGGAAACCCATTCAGGGAATATTCGTTCACATTTTTGTTGAACGCAGTTGGTTTTTATCATCCTGTATTAAAACATTTCCTTTTATCAATAGTGCAATTTATAAACAATGTTTTGTGAGTAGAATAAAATTTCCAATGGTAAACTTAACTGCCTTTTCGACGTTTTTTTACCAGCTAACTAAAAATAGGAAAGCCTTGAACCCCTTCCACTAAATTTAGTTAGTATCAAGATTCTTTCACAGGGAGTGCAGTGGAGCTGGAAACTAGAGATAAATATTAGGTTAAAATATACGGCTACAATTCTTTTTTATCTTCAAAACACCTGTCCGATTATCCTCCTCATTCTTGAGCTTGATTTCATAAATGAAAATTTTATGGTGATGGTCAATGCGTTGTTCTAGAACAACGCTGTCCAACTTTCTTTACGTGCTCGGGCACATTTGACTCACGAATAAAGTGGTATGGGCACAGCTGCCATGGCAGTCACTATTTCAGTATCATTACGAGGGCCTGCTGAAAAGTAATTCCTCTGATTTTTTTATTCCAGTCTCAGTAATAAGTGCTATCGACAGGGGATGTCAAATTGATTCCATATTTTTAGATTTCCAGACCGATCCTCACCAGCATCTTCTAACCAAACTGCGTGCCTACGGAGTGTCGCCTTAGTTGTGCGACTGGATTCGTGATTTCCTGTCAGAAAGGTCACAGTTCGTAGTAAAATACGGGAATTCATGGAGTAAAACAGAAGTAATATCCGGCGTTCCCCAAGGAAGGGTTATAGGTCCTCAATTGTTACTGATATATATTAACGACATAGGGGACAATCTGAATAGCCGTCTTAGATTGTTTGTAGGTGATGCTGTCATTTGCCATCTTGTAAAATCATCATATAATAAAAACGACTTGCAAAATGATTTAGGTAAGATATCTGTATGGTGCGAAAAGTGGCAATTCACCCTGAATAAAGAAAAGTGTGAAGTTATTCGCATGAGTACTATAAGAAATCAACTAAATGTCGATTACGCGATAAATCACACAAATCTGAATTGGAACGATCACATAGATAATATTGTGTGTAGAGCAAACCAAAGACTGCAATGCATTGGCAGAACACTTACTAAAGAGACTGCTTACACCACGCTTGTCCGCCCTATTCTGGAGTATTGCTATGCGGTGCGGGAACCGTATCAGGTGGGACTGACGGATGACATCAAAAAAGTACAAAGAAGGGCAGATCGTTTTGTAGTATGGCGAAATAGGGGAGATAGTGTCACAGACATGATACGTGTATTGGAGTGGCAATTATTAAAACAAAGGCGGTTTCCGTTTCGACGGGATCTTCTCATGAAATTTCAATCACCAGTTGGCTCCTCCGATTGCGAAAACATTCTGTTGGCATCCACCTACATAAGGAGAAGTGATCATCACGATAAAATAAGAGAAATCAGGGTTCACACAGAAAAATTTAAATTCTCGTTTTTCCCGCGTGCCGTTCGAGCGTGGAACGGTAGAGACAGCTTGAAGCTGGTTCATTGAACCCTCTGCCAGGCACTTTATTTTGAATAGCAGAGTAATCACATGGATGTAGATATGTAGATGTAGTATCGGTTGAGGTATTACATGTCTTGCATGTGACTCAGTCGACGTTCACGCTCCACTGACGGAGGTTTTCAACCCTCTGCCGCTAGAGGACTCAGAATTGTAGCGCGTAACATGGCGGTATGTAACGTAGAAACAGCGTGCTGTAATCGAGCTTTGAGTTCAGCGCAGATGGAACACTTCCTTCAGCATGATAACGCCAGAAAAGGATATTGCGGAGACATGGCTTAGCCACAGCCTGGGGGATGTTACCAGAATGAGATTTTCACAATGCAGGAAGTTTCATATCAGCGCGCACTCCGCTGCAGAGTGAAAATCTCATTCTGGAAACATCCCCCAGGCTGTGGCTAAGCCATGTCTCCGCAATATCCTTTCTTTCAGGAGTGCTAGTTCTGCAAGGTTCGCAGGAGAGCTTCTGTAAAGTTTGGAAGGTAGGAGACGAGGTACTGGCAGAAGTAAAGCTGTGAGTACCGGGCGTGAGTCTTGCTTCGGTAGCTCAGTTGGTAGAGCACTTGCCCGCGAAAGGCAAAAGGTCCCGAGTTCGAGTCTCGGTCGGGCACACAGTTTTAATCTGCCAGGAAGTTTCATATCAGCGCGCACTCCGCTGCAGAGTGAAAATCTCATTCTGGAAACATCCCCCAGGCTGTGGCTAAGCCAGGTCTCCGCAATATCCTTCCTTTCAGGAGTGCTAATTCTGCAAGTTTCGCAGGAGAGCTTCTGTAAAGTTTGGAATGTAGGAGACGAGGTACTGGCAGAAGTAAAGCTGTGAGTACCGGGCGTGAGTCGTGCTTCGTTAGCTCAGTTGGTAGAGCACTTGCCCGCGAAAGGCAAAAGGTCCCGAGTTCGAGTATCGGGCGGGCACACAGTTTTAATCTGCCAGGAAGTTCCAAACTGATCTCTCTTTGGGAGAAATGTGTTCGTCGCCAGGGTTATTATGTTGAGATATAAATATGTAGACACGAAGAACAAAGATGCACAATACTAATAAAGTTTGTTTTATTTAAAACGCCTGAACAGATTTCACATATAAAATTCCGAGGCACTACTTTACAGCACGCCCTTTTACAACTACTACTACAAATGTGTAATGCTGTGAAAGTATTGCCTAGAATTTTAATTAGAACTGCTTAGATTTCCAACTTACATAATTAATATGAGGTTTGGCGCTGCATGTTCGCTATAAATACAGAAAACTGTATTGTATAGCTGGAAGAAACTGTTTTTAATGCGTCATCTGGATGTTAGTCTGTCAGGATGGATCGGTATTTTCACGTATTCTTCGAGATGCTCACAGATGAAAGTGTGACCCCACAGAGATATCTCGAACCAAAACAGGAACAAGTTTTTAAAGTAATACCAACGATCATCGGAAATTTATTCCTGTAGACTTGAATCCAGAAATTGTTTGGAATAGCAAAACATGATTTCAAAGAAATATCTTTTTGAAAACTTAAAATTTCTGCTTCTCATTCGTTTATACTACAATTTTCGAGAAACTTGCACATCCTACCTCCAAGTTCAGTAATGTCAACTGCAACAAATGAGTTATTGATAAATATAACCGCTAGTTCAAGTGTTGAAAACTGACTAAACCTTTTGCTAAATTCTGTAACTAGGGTTTCAAGGTATTTGGCACAAAATAGATAGTCACATTCGCCGACATTTACAGTTTACATGATTGAAAGGGAATTTGATTTGAAATGTGAAATGTGCACTCATTATTTTTAGTCTACTTTGAAAAGCATTTACATGGCTCAAATGTTGCAATTGGTAGTTTAGCCCTTTTAATTCTGAGGTGATGTCTGCCAACAATACTAAATCTAGGATTTGATATAATCCATTATGGAGTCGAGGTAGCAGTTGTCGTTATACTGGTTATCACTGTTAGCATTCAACCGCGATTCTTATACATATTTTAACAACGCGTTTCAAGAGACAATGTTCTCGTCATCAGGTTGTAAAATCTATGTCATGAAATTAAACGGACTAAAAAGACAAAATACCATCACCAATAGGTGGGATGTCCATAGAGTAAAACAGAATTAAAAGTATATTGGACTGTGGGTCCTCGTCTTACAAGATGACGAGGACCCACAGTCCAATATACTTTTAATTCTTGAATATCAAGAGCTCAGATGGAAGCCCAGTTGTAAGCAAAGAAGGGAAAGCAGGAAGGTGGAAGGAGTATATAGAGGGTCTATACAAGGGCGATGTACTTGAGGACAATATTATGGAAATGGAAGAGGATGTAGATGAAGATGAAATGGGAGACATGACACCGCTTGAAGAGTTTGTCAGAGCACTGAAAGACCTAAGTCGAAACAAGGCCACGGGAGTAGACAACATTCCATTAGAACTACTGACGGCCTTGGGAGAGCCAGTCCTGACAAAACTCTACCATCTGGTGAGCAAGATGTATGAGACAGGTGAAATACCCTCAGACTTCAAGAAGAATATAATAATTCCAATCCCAAGGGAAGCAGGTGTTGACAGATGTGAAAATTACCGAACTATCAGTTTAATAAGTCACAGCTGCAAAATACTAACGCGAATTCTTTACAGACGAATGGAAAAACTGGTAGAAGCCGACCTCGGCGAGGATCAGTTTGGATTCCGCAGAAATGTTGGAACACGTGAGACAATACTGACCCTACGACTTATCTATAGTCCGCAGCTCGTGGTCGTGCGGTAGCGTTCTCGCTGCCCGCGCCCGGGTTCCCGGGTTCGATTCCCGGCGGGGTCAGGGATTTTCTCTGCCTCGTGATGACTGGGTGTTGTGTGATGTCCTTAGGTTAGTTAGGTTTAAGTAGTTCTGAGTTCTAGGGGACTGATGACCATAGATGTTAAGTCCCATAGTGCTCAGAGCCATTTGAACCATTTTTGAACTTATCTTAGAAAATAGATTAAGGAAAGGCAAACCTACGTTTCTAGCATTTGTAGACTTAGAGAAAGCTTTTGACAATGTTGACTGGAACACTCTTTCAAATTCTAAATGTGGCAGGAGTAAAATACACGGAGCGAAAAGCTATTTGCAATTTGTACAGAAACCAGATGGCAGTTATAAGAGTCGAGGGGCATGAAAGGGAAGCAGTGGTTGGGAAGGGTGTGAAACAGGGTTGTAGCCTGTCCCCGATGTTATTCAATATGTATATTGAGCAAGCAGTAAATGAAACAAAAATAAAAATTCGGAGTAGGTATTAAAGTCCATGGAGAAGAAATAAAAACGTTGAGGTTCGCCGATGACATAGTAATTCTGTCAGAGACAGCAAAGGACTTGGAAGAGCAGCTGAACGGAATGGACAGTGTCTTGAAAGGAGGATATAAGATGAACATCAACAAAAGCAAAACGAGGGTAATGGAATGAAGTCAAATTAAGTCGGGTGATGCTGAGGGAATTAGAATAGGAAATGAGACACTTAAAGTAGTAAAGGAGTTTTGCTATTTGGGGAGCAAAATAACTGAGGATGGTCGAAGTAGAGAGGATATAAAATGTAGACTGGCAATGGCAAGGAAAGTGTTTCTGAAGAAGAGAAATTTGTTAACCTCGAGTATAGATTTAAGTGTCAGGAAGTCGTTTCTGAAAGTATTTGTATGGAGTGTAGCCATGTATGGAAGTGAAACATGGACGATAAATAGTTTGGACAAGAAGAGAATAGAAGCTTTCGAAATGTGGTGCTACAGAAGAATGCTGAAGATTAGGTGGGTAGACCACATAACTAATGAGGAGGTACTGAATAGAATTGGGGAGAAGAGAAGTTTGTGGCACAACTTAACAAGAAGAAGGGACCGGTTGGTAGGACATGTTCTGAGGCATCAAGGGATCACAAATTTAGCGTTGGAGGGCAGTGTGGAGGGTAAAAATCGTAGAGGGACACCAAGAGATGAATACACTAAGCAGATTCAGAAGGATGTAGGCTGCAGTAGGTACTGGGAGATGAAGAAGCTTGCACAGGATAGAGTAGCATGGAGAGCTGCATCAAACCAGTCTCAGGAGTGAAGACAACAACAACAAACATGCACACACGTTCCACAGAACTTCAGCTTGTCTGTAGTCCTCTATGAACGCTAAATACTTATCGTTCGACCCGCTCCACATTTTCGAATTTACCACTGCCGCACAGAAAATGTCGCACACGAATCCACTTAGCTACGGCACATTGCCGCAACTTGCGGCATGACGGACGCTGTTGTCTTAGCCGCTTGAAACATGCGACAACGTTGGCCACGTAGCATGCGGCACTGTTGCATGCCTCAGTGTTGCAAGATGTTGCCGCAGCGTAAACGAGACTTAAGTGTTTCCAATCATACGACACGCCTACTGTCACTAATGTGTGACACACCAGACGTGTTTTCTGGTGGAGGATTCGACTGACTTTGCCGCCTTGTCATCAAAAATTTGCGGTTCCCATTCGAAACTTCCTTTGAGCTGCTGAGAGAATAGCTGTGCAGAATCAACTGTCATTATACACTGCTGGCCACCGTAAATGCAACACCAAGAAAGACAAGAGGTAGCACAACAAAATTTATTTTGTAGATAACATGTTGACCAAGTACCAAATGATTACGTTTACAGACGTCTGTGAAATGTGGTTCCTGCCAGAATCAGTAGCCAGAGTAGCCGCCATTGTTGGAGATCAGCGCTGCCACACGTCTCGGCATTGAGTCAAAGAGACGTTGGATGTGTTCCTGGGGTACAGCAGCCCAAGCAGCTTCCACACGTTGCCAAAGATCATCTGGTGTGGCAGCTGTGGATGTAATCTGGGTCACTCGTTGAGCAAGCATGGGCCACATGTTTTCTATCGGCGAAAGATCCGGAGAGCGAGCCGGCCAGGGAAGCAATTCAATCTGGTTATTGACGAAGAACCTTTGGACGATGCGTGCCACGTGTGGTCGCGCATTATCCTGTTGAAATATGGCTGTGGCCGAGCCCTGA
Source organism: Schistocerca nitens (assembly GCF_023898315.1). Taxonomy (NCBI): domain Eukaryota; kingdom Metazoa; phylum Arthropoda; class Insecta; order Orthoptera; family Acrididae; genus Schistocerca; species Schistocerca nitens. The sequence continues at coordinate 1,178,899,176 of NC_064614.1, forward strand.
AGGTAAGGAAGGACAACTGGCTCCAGCACCTCGGATATGTAGCGCCGGCTATTTAAAGTACTGGCAATGCGTACTAGAGGCGTGCGAGAGTAATATCCAATACCGTCCCATACCATAATACCCGGTGCAAGACCAGTGTGGCAGTGCATAATGCAGCTGTCCAGCATCCTCTCTCCACGGTGTCTCCACACTCGAATCCGACCATCGTGGTGCTGCAGACAGAAGCGTGCCTCGTCAGTAAAGACAACGTCATTCCATTCTGCCGTCCACATCCGTCTGTCATCACACCATTGGCGACGGAGACGTCTGTCGTTCTGCGTCAATGGTAGACGAAGCAGTGGACGTCTTGCGGACAGACCACTCTGCTGTAAACGGCGTCGAATGGTACGCGCAGACACTGGATGATGCGTTACAGACGCAATGTGCTTTGCTATGGTTCGGGATGTCACTGAGCGATCCGTCACTGCCATGCGCACAATTTGCCTATCAGCACGTGCAGTGGTGCACCGAGGTGAATGCGATCGACCACGTCGGTCCGTCGTACCCTCCTGCATCCAACGGCCACATATCCGCATTACAGTTGTTTGGTTTCGTCCAACACGACTAGCGATTTCTCTGTATGATAATCCACAATCTCGGTAAGCCACTATCCTTCCTCTGTCGAACTCGGATACTTGATCAAAAGATGTTCGCTGTTGTCTACGAGGCATAACTGATCGTCTTGTGAAACAACCACAAGGTAAACACACGTGCCTAACGTACATTCGTCGAAATCGCCAAGCCTTAAATGGCGCTATGAGGTGGCGCCACAGGCGCGCGTGATGTGCGTCTGCGCTGAAATTCTAATCAGTTGCATATCTCATCGCTGCAAACCCATGGTGTAAATTTCACTTGATTCGGATGCTTCCTTCAGGGTGTTGCATTTGCGGTGGCCAGCAGTGTAGGTCAGTTCCTCTTAGACCTTGCTGTCGCAAATGGACGTTACACCACGACACAGACACAAATCTCAATATAGTGCACTGCGGGGTGGGGGGGTGGGAGGTGGGGGATGGGGGGAATTTTGGTTCGAGGGAGGTTTGAATACGGCTCGCTCGGTTGGCAGTTCAACACCGTGAACGTGTATCCACGAACCATTGCGCTTTCAGGGTGCTCTATATTATACTTCTTGTCGTTGGCGCTTTCAATGGTTCTATTTTTTTTTTCCAGGTTCCGACGGGCTGTCCACTGGGCCCTCTTACCATTACATCTGATCGGAATCCAATGGGGAGTATCCCTTATTAGTAGCGTCGTGTTAGGTAGACGTATTTTCGCATTGCGGCCTTCCGTGATATGGTTGATGCAACTCTGCAGATTCACTGAGTCTCGGCCGAAGCTCAATGTGCGATTCTTAAAAAGAAATGCCGCAGAATCACAGTTGCAGAAAATGAAATCGTGTGAACTTGGTGGCGTGTATGCGTGGGACCCGCCATCGGAGACTGCGAGCGATCGGGCGCTGGTGGAAGGTTTAAAAGTGCCGTCTGCCACGCAGCTGTGTGTTGGGTGTGGCACGCGGGGTGCGGTGCAAATACGCCGTCGATACCACACATTAACAAGTCTATCACAAACCCCTACACAAGGAAAAATCACGTGCTATGTGACGAACCAAACTTGGAGACCAGCGGCGCAATGCAAGATCCGTACACCACTTACGGACGATCCATGCTTGTTAAAAAATACACTTATGTTTCGGAGTCAGTGGAGGGCTGCTTCACCCATTGAAAAATTAAATTTTCGACATATGTATGCAGACTGAAGCGGTGAATGAAAATTTGTATCATGGCCACGTTTCGAACCCAGGTGTCTTGCTCGCTAGGAAGATGTGCTAACCACTACGCAACCCTGGCACAGTGGCTTTGTACAATTGCTCCCACCACCCTACAACGCCTCCGTTCTCATTCTAAATTCCCATTCACGCCTCAGTAGTAAAGGTTAGCGCATTGCCTAGTGAGCAGGAGAACCGCGTTCGAACCCCAGCCTTGGTACCCATTTTCATTCGTCGCTTCAGTCTGCATATACAGGGTCGTCCATTGATAGTGACCGGGCCAAATATCTCACGAAATAAGCATCGAACGAAAAAACTACGAAGAACAAAACTCGTCTAACTTGAAGGGGGAAACCAGATGCCGATATGGTTGGCCCGCTAGATGGCGCTGCCATAGGTCAAATTGCGTTTTTTAAAAATAGGGACCCCCATTTTTTATTACATATTCGTGGAGTACGTAAAGAAATATGAATGTTTTAGTTGGACCATTTTTTTCACTTTGTGGTAGATGGCGCTGTAATAGTCACAAACGTATAAGTACGTGGTATCACGTAACATTCCGCCAGTGCGGACGGTATTCGCATCGTGATACATTACCTGTGTTGACATAGACCGTTTACCAATTGCGGAGAAGGTCGATATCGTGTTGATGTATGGCTATTGTGATCAAAATGCCCAACGGGCGTGTGCTATGTATGCTGCCCGGTATCCTGGACGACATCATCCGAGTGTCCAGACTGTTCGCCGGATAGTTACGTTATTTAAGGAAACAGGAAGTGTTCATCCACATGTGAAACGTCAACCACGACCTGCAACAAATGATGATGCCTAAGTAGGTGTTTTAACGGCTGTCGCGGCTAATCCGCACATCAGTAGCAGACAAATTGCGCGAGAATCGGGAATCTCAAAAACTTCGGTGTTGAGAATGCTACATCTACATCGATGGCACCCGTACCATATTTCTATGCACCAGGTATTGCATGGCGACGACTTTGAACGTCGTGTACAGTTCTGCCACTGGTCACAAGAGAAATTACGGGACGATGACAGATTTTTTGCACGCGTTCTATTTAGCGACGGAGCGTCATTCACCAACAGCGGTAACATAAACCGGCATAATATACACAATTGGGCAACGGAAAATCCACGATGGCTGCGACAAGTGGAACATCAGCGATCTTGGCGGGTTAATGTATGGTGCGGCATTATGGGAGGAAGGATAATTGGCCCCCATTTTATCGATGACAATCTAAATGGGGCAATGTATGCTGATTTCCTACGTAATGTTCTACCGATGTTACTACAAGATGTTTCACTTCATGACAGAATGGCGATGTACTTCCAACATGATGGATGTCCAGCACATAGGTCGCGTGCAGTTGAAGCGGTATTGAATAGCATATTTCATGACAGGTGGATTGGTCGTCGAAGCACCATACCGTGGCCCGCACGTTCTCCGGATCTGGCGTGCCCGCATTTCTTTCTGTGGGGAGAGTTGAAGGATATTTGCTATCGTGATCCACCGACAACGCCTGACAACATGCGTCAGCGCATTGTCAATGCATGTGCGAACATTACCGAAGGCGAACTACTCGCTGTTGAGAGGAATGTCGTTCCACGTATTGCCAAATGCATTGAGGTTGACGGACATCATTGAGCATTTATTGTATTAATGTGGTATTTTCAGGTAACCACGCTGTAACAGCATGTGTTAAGAGAAATGATAAGTTCACAAAGGTACATGTATCACATTGGAACAACCGAAATAAAATGTTCAAACGTACCTACGTTCTGTATTTTAATTTAAAAACCTACCTGTTACTAACTGTTCGTCTAAACTTGTGAGCCATATGTTTGTGACTGTTACAGCGCCATCTATCACAAAGCGAAAAAAGTGGTCCAACTAAAACATTCATATTTCTGTACGTACGACACGAATATGTAATAAAAAAATGGGGGTTCCTATTTAAAAAACGCAGTCGATATCTGTTTGAATGGCAGCGCCATCTGGTTTCTGCCTTCGAGCTAGACAAGTTTCATTATTTGTAGTTTTTTCGTTTGACGCTTATTTCGTGAGATATTTGGCCCGGTCACGATCAATGGACCACTCTGTATACATCATAGATAGGTTTGTGCCAACTTTGTTCCTCACATACTTGTGTTTTGGCGCTTCACTTTTCCACTTAAATGGGATGAAGCCTCGTCACTGAACACTAAACGTGAAGGAAAATTTTCTACCAATTCCACATCCAGAATGAATTTAGAGAACTCTACTGGTTGTTGCTTATCACTTTCATGAAGTGCTTTTAGGAACTGAATCATGTATCGTTTGAAATGTAATATTGTCGCCGCAAAGTAGGCCAGGCAGACACTTGGGGAATGGCACGACGAGCAGACTTCGGAGGACTTCGAGTAAAACTCTGCTGAACGCTCTCTACTTCTTAAATGAGCACACGGTGTTGACTTGTCCCCCTTTCATAAACAACCAGTGTCTTGAAACTACCTGGGAAATCTTCGAATGCTTTTAGCTGTAGGAGGTGCAGCGCCATACCGTCGACGAAACTTATGCAGCACAGTTGCAACTGAATTGTACCTGTTGAATTGGGAAACATGGAACGCCTATTGGCACTGCATTAAGACCATCTAGACTCTACCGCACTGGGTAATGCACGAATGGGTGAAAATACTGCACTAGGGACAACCCAAACGACAAACACGTGAACCAGCATTCTTACAACTGGTGTCAACGTAAATTTTTAGTTTCGAGGAATATGTTAAAATTTATTCCAAGTTTCGTGTAAATCGGATGAATCTTTTTGAAGAACCTTCTATATTAATCCACTCATATTCAGAGAAAACAGAACACCTTGAACGACTAGAGACAGAACGTTAGTCTTTATAGTTCATGTACGTTAGCATGTTCCGCAGAAATGATTAGCATTTCAGTCAAGTCGGTTCAGCATGCATCATATTGCCTAGTAGGCTTAGGGACCACCATTGGCCCTGATATCTTGTTCCATGCGTGATGTCATCGAAGCGTCCTGTGGTATAGCCATCTACGGGTTCCAAAGTTCATCGGTGGTGGTAGTCACAGGGTCACAGCACTGCACTCGTCGTTTGACCATATCCCACACATTTTCGATTGGCAACAATTCTGGTGATACGGCGGCTGAGGGCAAAAGGCTGACATTCTGTGACACCAACAAGGCATGTGTTCGTGCAGCAACATGTGGTCGTGCATTATCCTGCTGAAAAATGGCATCAGGGGTGTTGCGCAGAAAAGGTATAGCTGCGGATCACAGGATTTCATTCACGTAGGTCACACTGGTCACAGTTCCCTGCACACGCACCAACAATGATTTGTGGTTGTAACCAATAGCGTCCCACACTATAAGCCCTCGAGTTGGTGCTGTATGCCTTGTGCGAATGCAAGCACTGTGATTCCGCTCCCTCTGTCTGCAGCGAAACAAAATGCGACCATCATTTTCAAACAAACAGAACCTGGACTCTTCCGAAAACTCTACCCGATGCAATTCCTGTCCCCACTGAAGACGTTCCATACACCATTGCCATCTACCATGTTTCTGCACATTCTTCAAAGGTAGGAGGAGAATTGGACGACGCGTGTAACCCATACCATAATAAAAAGCGACGGACTGTCATCCCTGATAATGTACAATATACTACACTGTTCCACTATTGCTCCAGAGCTGAGGAGGACGCAGATCTGTCCTGCAGTGCTATTCGGATGAGGTGTTGATCTTCTCGTAGGGTGGTCTGGGCGGTGCGACCTGACCCATCTCGTCGTGTTCTACAGCCTTCCGTGAACCATTCTGCGCACACTCGTTGCACACACTCGTCCCACACGATCAGCAATTTTTCGGATGGATGCATCACATTTTCTCATTCTAATAATGGGCACTCTTTAAACTCACTGATGTGACGGTACGGTTCGCGCATACATCTGCGTGGCATCGTGCGCCTCTGCTGAAGTTACACTGATCCATTACCTTCGGTTTATAGTGACAACGAGAGCCGCAGGCATTTTTTACCGGTAGGTGGTGTCGTTCCGCGATATCGATGTTGACGTTGAACCCGCGGGCCGACATTGGTCAAATGCTAAACATTTCTGCAGAACCGGCCGGTGTGGCCGTGCGGTTCTAGGCGCTTCAGTCTGGAACCGCGTGACTGCTACGGTCGCCGGTTCGAATCCTGCCTCGGGCATGGATGTGTGCGATGTCCTTAGGTTAGTTAGGTTTAAGTAGTTCTAAGTTCGAGGGGACTGATGACCACAGATGTTAAGTCCCATTGTGCTCAGAGCCACTTTGAACCATTTCTGCAGAACATACTAACATACATGTCCTGTGAATATGAGGGTCCTATTTCTAATAATTCGAGGTGCTCTGTTTTTTTTTTCTGAACATTGGGAAAAGTTGCAATTTCGTGATGGATGTGTGTGTGTGTACCTTGGCGGATAAGACATGATTTGTGGGGATTAAGATGAGAGAATGGTCTCATGCAAGCATTACTCTGGAATGCCTCGAAGAATTTCGACAAAAACTGATAGAGGAGAGCAGGGAAAAGTGGACAGGTTAACATACTCCCATCTTTTGAGCTGAGCAGCAATAGATCGAGATATATAGAAATGTCTGACTATAATCTGCAGCTACTGTCATTTAATACCGAATAGTTTAATTACCTCAGAATCAAATTAAGTACATTAAACAATTGAATTTTCACGAAGGGGGAATATGGCCACTTTGACCGGCATGAGCGGGCAGAGGACACTTAGTTTTAAACTCAATAATAATGTATGGAAACTGTTTTAACAAAGAAATAAATACATTTGATTACGAAACATGTTTCGAATTACACTTCTCACAAATAAAAGTTAAACTGTGTTCCTCAACTCCTGTACAGAGTTCGTGGGCCCAGAGGGGGCACATTTGCCAATAAATCCACTCATTTTCTGACTCTGAATTTGAAAATTTTTTTCCCAGTACATGCAGTTCCGCCTTCATCAATGTCGTCAAGAAACAGCTCTTCTGGCGTTGGGTTTCCTGCCCTTTGCACTCTTCTTCTCACTGCCTTTCTCGTCTGCAGCTGCTTTTCGTTTTTCCTGATTTATGCTTTCCTTTCCTTCGCTTTCTTTATTTGCCACATCTATATCTCTCCGTTGCTTTTACGTTTCCCCTACGTGAAATGGCCAGAAGCCATGGCCAACATACAGTGTGTTAACTGTAAAACGGCCGAGTTGTGAGGGGAGTGCGGGGAGGAGGAAGCAAGCATTGGCTGGCGAGGGAAGGGGAGGGGAGCCGTTGGGAAAGGGGGGGACAAGGCACGCCTACCAGTTGCAGTGCTGGCACTACAAATTGCACGTCATGCTTACACGAAAGCAGACGAAAGGCTTAGAATTAAAACTCGCTTTAAATGTTGCTCGTAAACGAAACTGAAATAGTCGTGTACATTAAAATCTTATATACACTCCTGGAAATTGAAATAAGAACACCGTGAATTCATTGTCCCAGGAAGGGGAAACTTTATTGACACATTCCTGGGGTCAGATACATCACATGATCACACTGACAGAACCACAGGCACATAGACACAGGCAACAGAGCATGCACAATGTCGGCACTAGTACAGTGTATATCCACCTTTCGCAGCAATGCAGGCTGCTATTCTCCCATGGAGACGATCGTAGAGATGCTGGATGTAGTCCTGTGGAACGGCTTGCCATGCCATTTCCACCTGGCGCCTCAGTTGGACCAGCGTTCGTGCTGGACGTGCAGACCGCGTGAGACGACGCTTCATCCAGTCCCAAACATGCTCAATGGGGGACAGATCCGGAGATCTTGCTGGCCAGGGTAGTTGACTTACACCTTCTAGAGCACGTTGGGTGGCACGGGATACATGCGGACGTGCATTGTCCTGTTGGAACAGCAAGTTCCCTTGCCGGTCTAGGAATGGTAGAACGATGGGTTCGATGACGGTTTGGATGTACCGTGCACTATTCAGTGTCCCCTCGACGATCACCAGTGGTGTACGGCCAGTGTAGGAGATCGCTCCCCACACCATGATGCCGGGTGTTGGCCCTGTGTGCCTCGGTCGTATGCAGTCCTGATTGTGGCGCTCACCTGCACGGCGCCAAACACGCATACGACCATCATTGGCACCAAGGCAGAAGCGACTCTCATCGCTGAAGACGACACGTCTCCATTCGTCCCTCCATTCACGCCTGTCGCGACACCACTGGAGGCGGGCTGCACGACGTTGGGGCGTGAGCGGAAGACGGCCTAACGGTGTGCGGGACCGTAGCCCAGCTTCATGGAGACGGTTGCGAATGGTCCTCGCCGATACCCCAGGAGCAACAGTGTCCCTAGTTTGCTGGGAAGTGGCGGTGCGGTCCCCTACGGCACTGCGTAGGATCCTACGGTCTTGGCGTGCATCCGTGCGTCGCTGCGGTCCGGTCCCAGGTCGACGGGCACGTGCACCTTCCGCCGACCACTGGCGACAACATCGATGTACTGTGGAGACCTCACGCCCCACGTGTTGAGCAATTCGGCGGTACGTCCACCCGGCCTCCCGCATGCCCGCTATACGCCCTCGCTCAAAGTCCGTCAACTGCACATACGGTTCACGTCCACGCTGTCGCGGCATGCTACCAGTGTTAAAGGCTGCGATGGAGCTCCGTATGCCACGGCAAACTGGCTGACACTGACGGCGGCGGTGCACAAATGCTGCGCAGCTAGCGCCATTCGACGGCCAACACCGCGGGTCCTGGTGTGTCCGCTGTGCCGTGCGTGTGATCATTGCTTGTACAGCCCTCTCGCAGTGTCCGGAGCAAGTATGGTGGGTCTGACACACCGGTGTCAATGTGTTCTTTTTTCCATTTCCAGGAGTGTATATAAAAGTGAATGTATGTATGTTTGTCTACTATGCGCTCACAAACCATTCGTCCGATTGCAATGAAACTACTGGTTTCCTTCTAACCGTAGGCCTACCGGTAGGGGTTGTTGGCGACTCCCGAGATGGGCCAGCAACTGCCTCTTCACTCATTTTGATAATGTTTAGCACAACTGCACAATAAAAACATGCAGAAAAGTACAGCGCAAAACAATAACGAAGCAGACGACAATGGCTACCTTGTACAACACAGTCAGCTATGTAATGTTGGCAGCAGTAGAAACTGCGTGCCTACCGAAGCCTCCCGACGTTTACCGACTTCTACGGATTCAGGACTAGGGAGAGGTCTGCCATCTAAAAGTTTACACACTGTAGTCGCTTTGCCCTCATTAACAACATTACGTAAAAGCTCTAAATTCAGTAACTAATCATATACATTTATGATATCCAATCACAGTTCGTATATACAGTTTCGATTAGTGCTTTTACAGTCTTTCCAGAATTATCGGCAACAGAGAGTAAACCCGTCGGGCCTTATCAGTACTGAAATGATAATTAAATCAAGACCCTAAGCTGTCTACAGGCGTTGATATACATCAACGAGGAGAGTTGAAAATGTGTGCCCCGACCGGTACTCGAACCCGGGATCTCCTGCTTACACGGCAGACGCTCTACCCATCTTTTTTCTTTTTTTTCATTTTGTTCGTTATGGTTCGTTGTATTTCGTCGTAGCGAACGTCAGATGACATCCGTTGAAGCACGTTGTTGCAGAGACCAGCCAGTTCTCTGACCGAACACGCTGAGCTCCAGTGGCGGCATACATCTGAGCCATCGAGGGCACGGAGGATAGTGCGACTGCAGGGATTTACCCGTTGCACGCTCCCCGTGAGACCCACATTTCTAACTTAATGTCCACACTCTACATTCATAGTGCCCCTGCCCATTACACTTGTAAGTAGGCTGATTAGGTTTTTTTAATGGTAACGCCACGTAGCGCTCTGTATGAAAATCACTGGCTGTGCTGTGTGTAGTCTGTGGCTGGTTTGCATTGTTGTTGGCCATTGTAGTGTTGGGCAGTTGGCTGTTAACAGCGCGTAGCGTTGCGCAGTTGGAGGTGAGCCGCCAGCAGTGGTGGATGTGGGGAGTGAGATGGCGGAGTTTTGAGAATGGATGATCTGGACAGAGATAGTAAATTTGTAACATTGGATATCATGGACTGACATAGATATTATGATTTTTGAACACTATTAAGGTAAATACATTGTTTGTTCTCTATCAAAATCTTTCATTTGCTAACTATGCCTATCAGTAGTTAGTGCCTTCAGTAGTTTGAATCTTTTATTTAGCTGGCAGTAGTGGCGCTCGCTGTATTGCAGTAGTTCGAGTAACGAAGATTTTTGGTGAGGTAAGTGATTTGTGAAAGGTATAGGATAATGTTCGTCAGGGCCATTCTTTTGTAGGGATTTTTCAAAGTCAGATTGCGTTGCGCTAAAAATATTGTGTGTCTGTTTAGTGTTGATCAGAATAGGTAAAGAGCGAAATGTCTGAGTGCGTTCAGTTCTGCTCAGCTGTTTGAAAAACAAATAATTTAAGAGGTTTATCAGCACAGGCATTCATTAATTTTTCTAAGGGGACGTTTCACACTCATTACTCGCGGCAGACAATCTTACTGAGTCCCGTAAGCCGGCCGCGGTGGTCTAGCGGTTCTGGCGCTGCAGTCCGGAACCGCGGGACTGCTACGGTCGCAGGTTCGAATCCTGCCTCGGGCATGGGTGTGTGTGATGTCCTTAGGTTAGTTAGGTTTAAGTAGTTCTAAGTTCTAGGGGACTTACGACCTAAGATGTTGAGTCCCATAGTGCTCAGAGCCATTTGAACCATTTTTCTGAGTCCCGTAAGAGTTCGGGCAATACGTGTGCATCCAGCAGAGAAGAAGAATGTCATTGGCCGGTTAGCCTTAACTTTATGAAGATGGTATCTGTTCTTTCGGACATGTCCGAAAGAACAGATACCATCTTCATATACTTATCAATATTGTCCCATTGACTCTCCACCCTCCAGATTTTTTACTGTAGTGTATTGGTGACCCTAACACCAACTATCTTCTGGCCATTTGCTACACATCATTTCCTTAACCAATAAGCAACAGCACTGTACCTAACGAAATTATCTAAAATTTAAAGCAAGATGCAAAAAGTTATCAAAACAGCAAAAGAAAGTATTTAATTTTTTGTCAACGATGTCTCAACTCTGTAAGAGAAACAACATGATTTTCAACGTGTACTTATCCACTTGAATCATCTATGTAAACAACACTATACTGGAATGTCCAAAACCAGGATGGTAGTGACAACATTCTGGAGCACTAATTCGGTCCGAATAATAAATACTGCGTGCAACATGATTTTGGACCTATTAACAACATGCAGACACTTCAGCTGCCGCACTAGTCAGACTGTAGTGAGGACCTATATAAAAATGAAACTTGGAAGTAAAAAAAAATTAAATGTGTGACTAGGGCCTCCCGTCGGGTAGACCGTTCGCCGGGTTTCGATTTAACGCCACTTCGGCGACTTGCGCGTCGATGGGGATGATTAGGACAACACAACACTCAGTCCCTGAGCGGAGAAAATCTCCGACCCAGCCGGGAATCGAACCCGGGCCCTTAGGATTCACATTCTGTCGCGCTGACCACTTTTTTTTTTGCATTTTTTCGTTGTTGATGGTTGTGTTTGGTCGTTGCGGATGTCACATGACATCTGTTCACTCAGTTTTTTAATACAGAGGCCAACCAGCTCTCTGACTGAACTCTATGAGCTACCGTGCCGGCGTCCACTCAGCTACCGGGGGCGGACAACTTGGAAGTATTCGGGCAAATTATAAAATATCTCCAGGTAAGAAACAGATGTAAAATTTTATAGCACTATAGCTCTTACGGGAGCTCTTCAGATAAAAGACAGAGAGCAGAAATAAAATGTTTGAGGAGTACGAGTGTAAGATGTTACACTAGAGCTGATGGCACAAGAAATGAAAACACTGCGAAACGATCTAGAAATACAGTCAATTCAAAATGAGCAGTCTAAATATTGCAACGTCCGGTACAACAGATGAATTCAAACCCGTTGTTATAAAAGGGCCTAACACGAGACCCCTAAACAATATGCGAAGACGCAACAAGCTTAAAGTCTAATCCGTGGAGTAGCGACGTAGGAAAACGTGATAATTATGGTGGTGATGACGGCAATGGCTACAACGAATTACACGATTCGTTAGAAATTTGCTTTATGAGAATGGTCTGCTGACCGCTTGCATGACGGGCGTTCACCGTGTCTAGCTCTTGGTCGAAATCTAATTTAGGAACCGGAAGTGGAGAGAAAGAGGGGTCATAACGCTGGGCTTGGATACTGAAGCGCCAGAAAAGCAACTGAAATCCGCACAGAAGCTGGCTAGGCTTCGTCATACGAGGCTACGACCCGCTAACGAGCGACAGCTCGCTATAGTAGATGCAGATGAACTGGTAAAAGCACACCCCGGAAACGTCGGTTGACTCTAGTTCGCTAAAAGGGCTCAACAGAGCGGACAATCAGCGACCACGACCTCTGAAGGCACCCAATCTGTGCCGGAAACTCGGGACCAGAGAGAAAAATGCACAAATGCACTCGCTTGTTAGTTTTTTATTTCAAAGAGCGATGAAAATTTGTATTAGCGGGACGTGTTGAGCTAGTGCAGTTAGGAGTTCATCGCCCTCGGTTAACAGTGTCCGCTGTGCGCTGCATTCATCTCTCGCAGAACGGGGGCAACTTCTGAACCCTTTATTAAATTATCTCGCGTGCACGAAGTCAGTCTTCGGCAACTTCGGAGTCCACGGCAGGAGGGTGACACTGTTTTGCTGTTCGAAACTGGGTCATCAGCCAAAACGAGCAACCACGCGGAACGGTCTACGAAGAATTCAGCGAACAACAATTCATCAACTATATTTGTACACTGGAGCATTCTTAAATTAATATATTGTTGAAAACTAGCGTCGAAGACAAGGCGACGAACACCTTTGTGAAGGACTGAGCTAACTAGAATGAGGACGAATGTGTTTCCGGATGTCAGGGAGTGCAGATCTAGTTGCTTATTTTATTTGTAATTATGACAGATGAGTTTTTATAAATTCAATTTTGTTTTTTAAAAGCATATTAATTTTGGTATGTAAGACAACCGTATTACGTGAATCTATATTAAGCTGAGCGATGTATCTTTAGGAGGATGGACCTGATTTTTATTAACGTTGTTATGCGTTGTGGGTGATGATTTCGTCAGCTGCAAAAACAAAACAGAAAACACGTTTAGTTAGTTTATTCCTCCACAGATCATTTATAAATCTGTTCAAAATGTCAGTTTAATACAAAGAGATAAGCAATTAAAAAGTTCATTGCTGCCATATAATTACAGACGAATTTAGCTGAAGAGGAATTTATATGTTATGAACGATGCCATTTTTGTTTACCCACGCTATTTGTAAATAAGATAACCAATGACCTTAAAGCCGGCCGTTGTGGCCGAGCGGTTCTAGGCGCTTCAGTCCGGAACCGCGCTGCTGTTACGGTCGCAGGTTCGAATCCTGCCTGAGGCATGGATGTGTGTGATGTCCTTAGGGTTTTTTTTTTTTTTTTTTTTTTTTTTTTTTTTTTTTTTTTTTTGTCGTCTACTGACTGGTTTGATGCGGCCCGCCACGAATTCCTTTCCTGTGCTAACCTCTTCATCTCAGAGTAGCACTTGCAACCTACGTCCTCAATTATTTACTTGACGTATTCCAATCTCTGTCTTCCTCTACAGTTTTTGCTCTCTACAGCTCCCTCTAGTACCATGGAAGTCATTCCCTCATGTCTTAGCAGATGTCCTATCATCCTGTCCCTTCTCCTTATCAGTGTTTTCCACATATTCCTTTCCTCTCCGATTCTGCGTGGAACCTCCTCATTCCTTATCTTATCAGTCCACCTAATTTTCAACATTCGTCTATAGCACCACATCTCAAATGCTTCAATTCTCTTCTCTTCCGGTTTTCCCACAGTCCATGTTTCGCTGCCATACAATGCTGTACTCCAGACGTACATCTTTAGAAATTTCTTCCTCAAATTAAGGCCGCTATTTGATATTAGTAGACTTCTCTTGTCCAGAAATCCCTTTTTTGCCATAGCGAGTCTGCTTTTGATGTCCTCCTTGCTCCGTCCGTCATTGGTTATTTTACTGCCTAGGTAGCAGAATTCCTTAACTTCATTGACTTCGTGACCATCAATCCTGATGTTAAGTTTCTCGCTGTTCTCATTTCTACTACTTCTCATTACCTTCGTCTTTCTCCGATTTACTCTCAAACCATACTGTGTACTCATTAGACTGTTCATTCCGTTCAGCAGATCATTTAATTGTTCTTCACTTTCACTCAGGATAGCAATGTCATCAGCGAATCGTATCATTGATATCCTTTCAAGATTGAAGAGTAGGGGCGAAAGACTACAGCCTTGTCTTACACCCTTCTTAATACGAGCACTTCGTTCCTGATCGTCCACTCTTATTATTCCCTCTTGGTTGTTGTACATATTGTATATGACCCGTCTCTCCCTATAGCTTACCCCTACTTTTTTCAGAACCTCAACAGCTTGCACCATTTTATATTGTCGAACGCTTTTTCCAGGTCGACAAATCCTATGAAAGTGTCTTGATTTTTCTTTAGCCTTGCTTCCATTATTAGCCGTAACGTCAGAATTGCCTCTCTCGTCCCTTTACTTTTCCTAAAGCCAACTGATCGTCACCTAGCGCATTCACAATTTTCTTTTCCATTCTTCTGTATATTATTCTTGTAAGCAGCTTCGATGCATGAGCTGTTAAGCTGATTGTGCGAAAATTCTCGCACTTGTCAGCTCTTGCCGTCTTCGGAATTGTGTGGATGATGCTTTTCCGAAAGTCAGATGGTATGTCGCCAGACTCATATTCTACACACCAACGTGAATAGTCGTTTTGTTGCCACTTCCCCCAATGATTTTAGAAATTCTGATGGAATGTTATCTATCCCTTCTGTCTTATTTGACCGTAAGTCCTCCAAAGCTCTTATAAATTCCGATTCTAATACTGGGTCCCCTATCTCTTCTAAATCGACTCCTGTTTCTTCTTCTATCGCATCAGACAAATCTTCACCCTCAGAGGCTTTCAATGTATTTTTTCCACCTATCTGCTCTCTCCTCTGCATTTAACAGTGGAATTCCCGTTGCACTCTTAATGTTACCACCGTTGCTTTTAATGTCACCCAAGGTTGTTTTGACTTTCCTGTATGCTGAGTCTGTCCTTCCGACAATCATATCTTTTTCGATGTCTTCACATTCATCCTGCAGCCATTTTGTCTTAGCTTCCCTGCACTTCCTATTTATTTCATTCCTCAGCGACTTGTACTTCTGTATTCCTGATTTTCCCGGAACATGTTTGTACTTCCTCCTTTCATCAATCAACTGAAGTATTTCTTCTGTTACCCATGGTTTCTTCGCAGCTACCTTCTTTGTACCTATGTTTTCCTTCCCAACTTCTGTGATTGCCCTTTTTAGAGATGTCCATTCCTCTTCAAGTGTACTGCCTACTGCGCTATTCCTTATTGCTGTACCTATAGCGTTAGAGAACTTCAAACGTATCTCGTCATTTCTTAGTACTTCCGTATCCCACTTCTTTGCGTATTGATTCTTCCTGACTAATGTCAGGATCTTCAGCCTACTCTTCATCACTACTATATTGTGATCTGAGTCTATATCTGCTCCTGGGTACGCCTTACAATCCAGTATCTGATTTCGGAATCTCTGTCTGACCATGATGTAATCTAATTGAAATCTTCCCGTATCTCCCGGCCTTTTCCAAGTATACCTCCTCCTCTTGTGATTCTTGAACAGGGTATTCGCTATTACTAGCTGAAACTTGTTACAGAACTCAATTAGTCTTTCTCCTCTTTCATTCCTTGTCCCAAGCCCATATTCTAATGTAACCCTTTCTTCTACTCCTTCCCCTACAACTGCATTCCAGTCGCCCATGACTATTAGATTTTCGTCCCCCTTTACATACTGCATTACCCTTTCAATATCCTCATACACTTTCTCTATCTGTTCATCTTCAGGTTGCGACGTCGGCATGTATACCTGAACTATCGTTGTCGGTGTTGGTCTGCTGTCGATTCTGATTAGAACAACCCGGTCACTGAACTGTTCACAGTAACACACCCTCTGCCCTACCTTCCTATTCATAACGAATCCTACACCTGTTATACCATTTTCTGCTGCTGTTGATATTACCCGATACTCATCTGACCAGAAATCCTTGTCTTCCTTCCACTTCACTTCACTGACCCCTACTATATCTGGATTGAGCCTTTGCATTTCCCTTTTCAGATTTTCTAGTTTCCCTACCACGTTCAAGCTTCTGACATTCCACGCCCCGACTCGTAGAACGTTATCCTTTCGTTGATTATTCAATCTTTTTCTCATGGTAACCTCCCCCTTGGCAGTCCCCTCCCGGAGATCCTAATGGGGGACTATTCCGGAATCTTTTGGCAATGGAGAGATCATCATGACACTTCTTCAATTACAGGCCTCATGTCCTGTGGATACACGTTACGTGTCTTTAATGCAGTGGTTTCCATTGCCTTCTGCATCCTCATGTCGTTGAGCATTGCTGATTCTTCCGCCTTTAGGGGCAATTTCCCACCCCTAGGACAAGAGAGTGCCCTGGACCTCTATCCGCTCCTCCGCCCTCTTTGACAAGGCCGTTGGCAGAATGAGGCTGACTTCTTATGCCGGAAGTCTTCGGCCGCCAATGCTGATTATCAAAATTTAGGCAGTGACGGGGATCGAACCCGGGACCGAAGACGTTTTGATTATGAACCAAAGACGCTACCCCCCCCCTTTTTTTTTTTTTTTTTTTGTTGGCAAGTAGTGAACAGAAATTTTATGGTGCACAAAAGACTATCACTTCATTGTTGAAGGAAAGTTGCTCCGCTGCTCTGCGAGAGAAGGAAAATGTTAAAACGAAAATCGGGAAGAAAAAAATGCCTTCTGCATTTGTGAGCATCTGAATAGTATCTTAAAATTCCGACAAGAACTAAAGTCCCAGGAAGCAAATAGGATTCATACATACAGGTCACTGGCAACCTCTGCTATCCGAAATATTGTATTTGAAGCATTTAACCGTTAATTATGATTTTCAGCATATTTCCAAATATTCTCCTGTAGTCACAATGCTGGCTCATTTTAAAGTGTTCAATTTCTACGTAAGAATAATAGTCTATGAAAGTAGCATGCCTATTCTGCATAATAAACGATGCTGTGTGGCCCATGATCCACGTTGCAGCGTTGTTTTTTGCTCGTGGATATCTCAGTTTTTGTGGCTGAATGATCTCTAAAAGGTCTACACCACTGGGCGTCGTACGGTCTATCACCGACAATCGTTGACGAAGAAATGTAGTGATTTCTTCTGCATGTCCGCACGTGAACCTATGAATAAGCGTATCGACTCTTCCACATGCGTCACAGTTGGGCGTTGGCTGAAGGCCTATTTTATGTAGCTTTTCATTCGTTGCTACTTTATCGTTGACTGTTAGATACCAGTTGGCTATGACGCGTGATGGTAACATGTCGCTGTGCACATTCCGCCATACTATACTCCAATGTGTATGTGGATGTGTTTCTTCGAGACGATTCCTGTGGTTTGTTGTCATGAGAAGGTCATAAAGCTTCCTGTGCGTCGGGCTTCCGTTATCGACGATGTTGTGTCGAATGTAGCTCATTTCCATGTAGTACAGTCGCACATGTCGATAAGAAAGTGGAATGCCGGCGATATTAACAGGTGGGTCAAGGCTTTGAGGCTTCCACCGCTGAATGAGGTTTCTGATGATACTTGCCCTCCGGGTATGAAACTCCTTCCTGATGCGATTTAGGAGCAGGGTGACACATTTTTTGTGTACTTGAATGAGGTTAAGGCCACCTTTGGACGAAGGTAAGGTTAAGGTATCGAATTGAACTTTGAAAATGTGCCCCCTAAAAAGAAACCAACATAACGCTTGTTGTATACTCTTGGCTAGCTGGTCGGAGATCGGAAGAATTTGCGCCAAATAATTCATCTTGCTCGTAATGGCGATCTCGATGGTAGTATGTTCAAGTCACGGTCGGAGCGAAGTATCAAAGCAGCACGTAAGTTATTAAGCATGTGTGACCAGTTCTTCGTCAGGAATTTGTCTGGTTTGGCCTCAAAGGTAACACCGAGGGTTGTGTGATAATCCTTAACCTTGCACCAGGTAACATGGGATATGTCTCCGATACCGCCACCGATCTGCAAAGCTGTGGTTTTAGTTCTATTTAGTATTGCTCCTGAAAGAAACGTGAATGTTTGTAAAAGAGTTTCCGCTGACAGAAGTTGTTGCGATGATGACACAGTTACGCATATATCGTCAGCATACGCAATGCAAGGGATAGTGACTGACTCGACGCTAAGCCCGATCCCGCTATGCGCTAAGTTGTTCAGTAGCGGCTCTACTGCAATGGCGTACAAAATCATTGACAGAGGACAGCCTTGGCGGAGAGACTGCTCAATGGAAACTTCTTTTGTAAATTGGCCATTAATGAGAATCCGTGAAGAGGCGTTTGTAGTAAGTTTGCGAATTAATTCTATGAGATGAGGTCCAAATCCTGGTTTCTTCATGCTTTTAAAGAGGAAGTCATGACGTACACGGTCATAAGCCTTCTCAAAATCTAGAAAGATGAGAGCGCCCTGTCCTTTGGTTTCAGCATATGAACAGATGATGTCCCTCAAATCGCAGGCAGCTGAGATTGCACTTCGGCCTTGCACTGCACTGTACTGGTAACTGCATAAAACCTTGTACATAACGGTTTGCATCCTTAGCTTAATCGATCTGGTGATGATTTTGAAATCGGCATTCAGGAGTGTGATGGGTCGCATGTTTTCGACCTTCCTGCTGTTCCCTTTTTTCGGTAAGGGCAAGATGATACCTTCCGTAAATGCCTTGGGTATGACTTCCAGGTGCCAGAGTTCATTCGCTATCTCGAGGAGTGTCGGACCGAGGAGGTTCCAGTATCGCTGGTAAAACTCAGCGCTGAGACCGTCGGGTCCTGGTGATTTCCCTTTCTTTGCACTGTGGACCGCCAGTCGGATTTAGTCTTCTGTGAAAACAGATTCCAGATTTGCATTATCCTGTTGCGACAAGCGACAGCTCAAGGTCCTAAGAAAATCGTCGCACGAGTGTTCATCAACGGATTGCTTCTTGTAAAGTTGACTATAATAGTCGTAGACGTGCGAGATGATGTCACGTTGCTTCGTGATGGCATTCTCAGCCTCATCAACGACGGCTTCAGTCAACATGGCTTTACACCGTTTCGTCGTTCTCAGGATTTGGTACAGAGAGGCCCGTTCTTCGGCGGCAACGTCCTTGGGGTGGGCTCGCACGATGATGCCTTGCATTCGTTGGCGTTGTATCGCCGTGATTTTCGCTTTATATGGTTTGATCTTTACGTCGATATCGCGAGAAGGATTGTTAGTGCGACTGTACAGTTCTCTCAAACAGCGATAATAAAATTCAATAGTCCGTTTCTGCCAGAAGCTTTTTTGTCGGGCGTAGCTCATGAGGGTGAGGCGTAATTTAGGCTTAGCACACTGAATCCACCACTGTAGAACGCTAGCGTAACGACGTCGGTGCCGCTGGAGCTGTTGCCACGTTATGTTCACCTCCTCTTCAAGTTGGGCATCCTGCAGAAGGCTGACATTCAATTTCCAGTAGCCTTTCCCGCTGTAGATTTGCTGGCGTTGTAGGTTAAGGTAACACTGATATGCACAATGGTCGGAGATGTTGACAGGAGCTATGTCACAGTTCACAGTGTGTCGCTGGAGGGCATCGGACACACAGATCCTACCCAGCCGACTGGCAGAATGACTGGTTACGAAGGTGTACGCTACCCGTTCACGTTGCAGTTGTTCCCATGTATCGTGAAGACGCATGCCATGAATTAAATGTTCAAGTTCGATACATCTGTTCGTGTTAGGAGTTTGGTCTCTGTCGTTAAGCACACAACTGAAGTCACCACCCAGGATGAGATGTGCACGATAAGCGCTAAGAAGAATAGGAACCTCATTTTTATAAAATTTTGAACGATCTCTCTTATGAGTGCTACCTGAGGGGGCGTACACGTTAACAAACTGCACACCATTCACTCGAAGAGAAATGCCACGACCACTTGGCAACCGCTGCACATCCGTAAAGGGTATACCGTCGCGCGGAAGTATGGCAGCGCCTACAGCATCCTGGAGATTGATGTTATCAATAAGAAGTAACCGGGCACTTCTAAGACTGTCACTACCTCCTGTAGGAGGGCAATGTCAACGCTGGTACCATACAAGAAATCAGTTGACGAACGGAGTTTCACCGCACTTTGAATTCTATTGACGTTAAGTGTGGTAACGTTGTAGGTTTGGCTGTCGTACATGATGGGTCAGAGGACAATGAGCTCTGAGTGTTGGATCGTCCTTCTCGACGGCTTGTAACCAAATTCGTTGGTAACGTCTGGAGTACGAAGCGAAATGTCAAAACCAATAACGGGTCAGGGAGTGGAAAGGTCGCAGCGCAGTGGTCATGCGCGAGAGCAGCTGCTGGTGCATCTCCCCGTCCTGCCGCCACCACAGCTCATTGCTGTCGGGGTGCTTCGCGGTGCGCGCGCCGCCCTGCCCGCCACCGCCGGCTGAGTCTGTCAACGTGGTCGCGTCCGCCTGGCCACCACGCGGGGCTGCGACTGACGTCACCGAGTTCCTGCGGGAGCGCTGCTGCAGCTGCTCGCTACTCTGTTCGCTCTTCCTCTTAGCCGTTACGGTGCTCTGTCCCCTCTTAGCGCTCAGTAGTGCCTTCAGGTGTTTGGTTTGTTCACGAATGCGTTCTTGCCTCGCGGTGTCCTCGCAGCGCACGGGGCAAGATGATTGAGGTTCAGTCTCGCTGCCATTTTTTGACATGTGTACGGGTCTCAAATCATCCGACTTTTCCTCTTTGCTACCATTCCCTTTGCTTCTCCTTCGGCGGTCTTTCTTCGTTTCTGCTGCAGTCTCTACCGACAGGGGTGGTTCAGGCAAACTGATCTGCACCCGCTCCTGTATCTCACACGGCTTAGTGTCAAATGTGGCTGGCGCATCGTTGGTATCCAGCGGTAACTGCCCCGGTGAGGATGACGGTGCCGAATCGACGTCCGTCCTACCGCGAATGTCTTTGACACTGCATTCCACCTGAACTGGCATCTCCGCCTCGCTAACATTTTCCGGCTGCCGGGGTGGTGGTACAGTCCCCGCGACTACCTCACTCAATAGCGGAACAAGCTTTTCACTACCGTCTGCAGGACGTTCCCGTGGAAGTTGAAATGGACGTCTACGTGTGCAGTTCATCCGCAGATGTTCTGTTGAATGGCAGATCGAACAGGTAGGGGGTTGTCCAATGTAAGTTACCTGTGCGCGACAGCCGCCAATGGTAACATACGAAGGTATATGCTTTTTGAAGTCTACACGTACACTTCGCACCCCGCTGTTAACTTGGTAGCGATATGCACTCGACCACTTTTCATTTGTAACTGACAAAACAGCGCCGTACAGTGACAGAACGTGCAATCAGATCATTAGGGCACTCAGGTGGCACATTAAATACCCTGACGGTTCTCACTCCGTATCCCAAAGGCACGATTTGGACATTACTAATACTGCCATCATTATGACGAAATGGTCTCACACCCGCATGCTCCTCAACGAATTTCTCATAAGTGTCACTCGAAATAAATTTGATAAATAACGAGTACTGCACAAAGTCCAACTGGAACGTGTCGACTATATCTTCAGGCAATTTCAAATCCTCAAAAATCCACTCATGAATTTCAAACGCCGTCGGTCGCAAGGCAGAGCGATCGAAAACACACTGAACGCTGTTCGCTCTGTTAATTGTCGTCATCGTACTTACAACAGTGGTACAGAAACAAACGTTAACAGCGCTCGCACACGCTGCTCAGCTCTCCGCCTCAGCACTGCTCGCGACGTAAACAGAGGCCCGCGCGACCGCCCGTCACCGCGCGATGTGCACTGGCCGAGTGCCGGAACACGACTGTGACCCCTAGACCACGGGTACTCCTTAGGTTAGTTAGGTTTAAGTAGTTCTAAGTTAGGGGACTGATGACCACCGATGTTAAGTCCCATAGTGCTCAGAGCCATTTGAACCATTTTCGAATGACCTCAAAGATACTGGTGCACTAATTATCCATACTGCTTCACTGGCCATTACTTTCAATTGACACACGCACACGCGCACACGCGCACACGCGGCGCGAGCGCGAGCATGCGCATACACACGCTACACTACGCTGCACACATTAAAACAATTCAATGCACACAACACATTTTTTCGCCTGACATCGGGATCCCGACGAGACCTATTGCTCTCATATTACGATCTTTATCTTTTGCATTTTTCTGAAAATCTAGGTCAGCATCCTTCCATACGTGAACGAAATGTGGAGCTAAGCGAAATGGAATATCTTAGATACAGATCAGAAGATTTTACAGTAATATGCGCTATATTTTGACTGTATACTAGAGAAGAGAATGACAGAGGTGCTCATTACCATTTTATGTTAATTTTTTTTTTGAGTCATCAGTCTTCTGACTGGTTTCTTGCGGTCCGCCACGAATTTCTCTCCTGTGCCAACCTCTTCATCTCAGAATAGCACTTGCAACCTATGTCCTCAATCATCTGCTGGATATATTCCAATCTCTTTCTTCCTTTAGAGTTATTGCCCTCTACAGCTCCCTCTAGTACCATGGAAATCAGTCCCTGATGTCTTACCACATGCCTTATCTTGTCTCTTCTCCTTGTCGGTGTTTTCCACATCTTCCTTTCCTCTCCGTTTCTGCACATAACCTCCTCATTCCTTACCTTATCAGTCCACCTAATTACCTACATTCGTCTGTAGCACCACATCTCAAATGCTTCGATTCTCTTCTGTTCTAGTTTTCCCACAGCCCATGTTTCACTACCATACAGTGCTATGCTCCAGACGTATATTCTCAGAAATTTCTTCCTCAAATTAATGCCTATGTTTGATACTAGTAGACTTCTCTTGGCCAGGAATGCCCTTTTTTCCAGTGCTAGTCAGCTTTTGATGTCCTCCTTGCTTCGTTCGTCACTGGTTATTTTGCTGCCTACGTAGCAGAATTCCTTAACTTCATCTACTTCGTAACCATCAATTTTTATGTTAAGTTTCTCTCTGTTCTCATTTCTGCTATTTCTCATTACTTTCGTCCTTCGATTTACTCTCAATCCATATTCTGTACTCGTTAGACAGTCCATTCCATTCAACAGGTCCTATAATTCTTCTTCACTTTAACTGAGAGTGGCAATGGCATCAGCGAATCTTATCATTGATATCCTTTCAGCTTGGATTTTATCCCACTCTTGAACCTTCCTTGTATTTCCGTCATTGTTTCCTCTCAAGATATGTATCTTTAAAAACAGAGGCGTAAGACTACATCCCTGTCTCAAACATTTTTAATCTGTACTCTTCGTACTTGGTCGTCCATCCTTTTTACTCCCTCTTGATTGTTGTACATCATTGTATATTACCTGTCTCTCCCTATAGCTTACCCCTATTTTTCTCAGAATTTCGAACTTCTTGCACCATTTTATATTGTCGAAAAGCTTTTTCTAGGTCGAAAAATCCTATGAACGTGTCTTGATTTTTCTTTAGTCTTGCTTCCATTATCAACCGCAACGTTAGAATTGCATCTCTGGTGCCTTTACATTTCCTAAAGCCAAACGGATCGTCATCTAACATATCCTCAATTGTCTTTTCCATTCTTATGTGTATTATTCTTGCCAGCAACTTGGATGCACGACCTGTTCAGCAGATTGTGCTAATTCTCGCACTTGTCAGTCCTTGCAGTCTTCGAAATGCTGTGGATGACATTTTTCGTAAGTCTGACGGTATATTGCCAGACTCATACATTCTACACACCAACGTGAATAGTTGTTTTGTATCCATTTCCCCTAATAATTTTAGAAATTTTGATAGAATGTTATCGATCCCTTCTGCCTTATTTGACTTTAAGGCCTCCAAAGCTCTCTTAAATTCTGATTCTAATACTCAATCGCCTATCTATTCTAAATCGACTCCTGTTTCTTAATCAGACAAATGTTCCCCATCATAGAGGCCTTCAATGTACGCTTTCCATCTATCCGCTCTCTCCTCGCATTTAACAATGAAATTCCGGTTGCACTATTAATATTACCACCCCTGCTTTTAATTTCACCTAAGGTTAGTTTGTCTTCCTATATGCTGCGTCAGTCCTTCCCACTATCGTTTCCTTTTCGATTTCTTCTCATTTTTCATGTAGCCATTTCGTCTTAGCTTCCCAGCACTTTCTATTTATTTCGTTCACAGAGGCTTGTGTTTCTGTTTTCCTGAGTTTCCCCGAACATTTTTGTATTTCCTGCTTTTGTCGATCAGCTGAAGTATTTCTTCTGTTACCCATGGATTCCTCGCAATTAGCTTCTTTGTACCTATGTTTTTCTTTCCAGCGTCTGTAATTGCCCTTTTTACGGATGTCCATTCCTCTTCAACTGTACTGCCTGCTGGATTATTCTTTATTGCTGTATCTACAGCCTTAGAGAACTTCAAGTATATCTCGCCATTCCTTAGTACTTCCGTATCCCACTTCTTTGCGTATTGATTCTTCCTGACTAATGTCTTGAACTTCAGCCTACTCTTCATCACTACTATATTGTGATCTGAGTCTATATCTGCTCCTGGGTACGCCTTACAATCCAGTATCTGATTTCGGAATTTCTGTCTGGCAATGATGTAATCTAACTAAAAATTTCCTGTATCGCCCTGTCTTTTCCAAGTACACGTCCTCCTATTGCGATTCTTGAACAGAGTATTCCATATTACTATCTGAAATTTATTACAGAACTGAATTAGTCTTTCTCCTCTCTCATTCCTTGCCCACCCCCATATTCTCCCGTAACCTTTTCTTCTACTTCTTCTCCTACAACTGCATTCCAGTCCCTCATTAGTATTAGATTTAGATCTCCCTTTACATACTGTGTTACCCTTCAAATATCCTCACATACTTTCTCTATCTCTTCATTTTCAGCTTGCTATGTCGAAATGTATACCTGAACTATCGTTGTCGGTTTGGTTTGCCGTCGATTTTTATAAGGATAACCTTATCACTGAACTGTTCATAGTAACACACTCTCTGCCCTACCTTCCTGTTCATAACGAATCCTACTACCGTTACACCATTTTCGCTGCTGTTGATATTACCCGATACTCATCTGACCACAAATCCTTGTCTTCTTTCCACTTCACTTCACTGACACCAACTATTTCTAGATTGAGCCTTTGCATTTCCCTTTTCAAATTTTCTAGCTTCCCTACCACATTCAGGCTTCTGACATTCCACGCCCCTTTCGTTGATTATTGAATCTTTTTCTCATGGTCAACTCCCCCTTGGCAGTCCCCTCCCCGAGATCCGAAGGGGGGACTATTCCGGAATCTTTTGCCAATGCAAAGATCATCAAGACATTTTTTTCAGTTACAGGCCACATGTCCTTGGGTTGTTTGCTGGAGGAGACCAAACAGCAAGGTCATCGGTGTCATTGGGTTAGGGAAGGAGGGGGAAGGAGGTCGGCCATGCCCTCTCAAAGGTACCCTCCCGGCATTTGCCTGGAGCGATTTAGGGAAATCATGGAAAATCTAAATCAGGATGGCTGGATGAGGGATTGAACCGTCGTCCTCCCAAATGCGAGTCCTGTTTGCTAACCCCTGTGCCACCTTGATTGGTTGCCACATGTCCTATTGATACACATTATGTGTCTCTAATGCAGTGTTTTCCATTACCTTCTGTATTCTCATGCCGTTTAGCATTACTGATTCTTCTGCCTTTAGGGCACATAATTTTTTAGCAGTCCCTATTCTGGGTTCAATAAATATACCTTGACGGTTGAAGTATGTGTTATTTAATATGTACGGTTTAACATACCTTCAAATATTTGGATTTTATTTGTCTTGCTGTGAGTGATGGCAAGAGGTGCCGTATTAAAACTCTGAGAGAATTTTCCAAGTGATTTATTATTTCGAACTACAGTGCCTTTGTTCCTCTTGGTCTGCGTCACAGGGCCCCGCAATGCTGAGGAAGCAACCCAGCGGCACATGTAATGCAACACTGCGTCGTGCCAGCCTTGTACGCCAGCAGAGTTGTGGCATTGTCAGGATGCTGGGAGTTGGCTCAGCCCCCTGCCTCCCTGCCGACTCAGCGCCGCTCGGTGTGAGCTGCAGGCGGCCAGTTGCGTCCTTTTTCTCGCCAGCGTGGTCGAGATCGCAGCGACGACAAGCGCCTGTGATCCGGCGTCCAAATCTGTGGTCCTCGCCTCAGGATGTCTCCGGCGTGTATCGGGAACCGAGATGACTACCCGCGGTAGCTAGCCGAACAGTGGCCCGCTGCTGGCTGGCTGCGGACCCCACGTCAGCCTCAGAGGGTCGAACCAATGACCCACTGTGGACTGGGACGCTGGAGCCCCATCTGTTGCTGCGTGTAACTGGTGGTGTAACATGCCCCATCGTCCAGCTGCTACACTTGAATGAATCTCATTTGAAAATGGCACCTATTTATACTCGGCTGTGCGCCTCTGTTTTGCCAAGCACGCCACTTCCTATCACGTACTCATAACATGCTAGGTTGGCCAGTGGGCCCCTTCTGCCTGCTACTTGCGCCATGGAAACTGCTGTGTGTGCCCTCTCTGGCAGTTCTACGCCCCTATGGCCTCTATTTGCCTTTGCAACTGCTGGTATGTGTAACTCACTTACAACTGGATCGATGTAACAAGGATTTAACAAATAAAATTACTTACAGGGAAAGCAAGCAAGCACCAGACTGTCTTTCACTGAATGAATAGCAAGAAAGTATAGTTTGTAGTTCATCTACGCGAGAGGTTTCCTGCAAAACATTCTTCCAACCAGTTCTTGAACATCGTTCTTCCACCATCGGTATCATTAAAGTTGGGTTATGGAAGAGAGATCGAAAATCAGAGAGCTTCATGATTCGTTCAGGTTTATTTAATCAGTACAGAAACTCTCAACAATACCCTAAGCGGTAGATTCCCATATACATGATTACGAAATCGGATAATTTCGGTCTAATACGGAGACATATCAACAATCGGTTCCGCGTTACAATAGCGAAAGGAATAGAAACTAAGAGTATCTCCCACTACACAGTAAGACGTCTTGTAGTGCACGTATGGAGATGTGTTACCAATAACTATGCAGAACATCGTTCTAGGTCTCATGCTTCCCCATACCTTTATATACTCACCCCTGAAATACTACGAAACCCTCCCCTCTCCCCACCGATTTTTTAAAGAATCAATGTTCCACCTATAAAACAGCTTCAAACGCCTGATTACGTCAGAAAAGCTAGTAATTCGCACATCTCAATATTTGCGACTGAATTATTGCCGTACACTAATAAAATTTTGCGAATATAATTCTTAATAAAGAAGTAATTAACTGAAACGTCAAGCTTGATTCTGACGTTTAACTGCATGAGCAAGAAAAATATGGTAAGTGATAAAGTTTTTCTCCTTCCTACATTTACATTCTACTGGCCCTACTGCGCAATGTGTATCTTTTGAGGATAATGTATAATTATAATTCCAAGTGCGAAGCTAAGTGTGATTGCTTTTATTTTTACAACAGGCCTGTTTCGGCTGGATTGCTATCATCAAGTTATCTGTAAGTAAATGGTGCATAATTTAGGTACATTATCTCTGATTCTAAAGGTAATTATTATTTGCAAATAATTGAGGACATAGGCTGCAAGTGCTACTCTGAGATGAAGAGGTTAGCACAGGAAAGGAATTCGTGGCGGGCCGCATCAAACCAGTCAGTAGACTGATGACCAAAAAACAAAAAAAAAGTAATTATTAAGTGCATTTCGTTATTATATATTTTCACACACATCTTATGGTTTTGACGTCCATACGATATTGATGGTTCTGTCACTGCACTTACTAGTTAATTACATTCCTATGGTGTTATTGAAGTAATAATGGTTGTTTGTCACATTATCTAACTTGTAATTTATGTAGTTGTCAGATAATACTCTTTATATTAATATTTTCGTAACAGCTTGTTCGACAACAATCCAACGATACCATATCGTTCCAGGCAGTTCTATTTATTATTACTGCAGGTACTAATCTTTGCTCTATTACACTTTTTTCTATGTGCTATATCTATATAATTTCTTTTTTGTAACTGTACATATTTTTCAACTTTATGTATTATTTACAAGTTTTGGTAGTGTCATTTTCTTTGTTATGTTATTACTTATTTTACTCCTTATTTGAATGTCCATGTGACATCGCTGGATACTGTCATAGTGTATTTCCATTGACGAATTTCAGTATAGGCTATGTTTAGTCTTATGCTTTCCTTCGTATTCAGTTATAAATGGAATCAAACATTTCTTTCTTGTTATTTTTGTGCTCTATGCCATTTTGATCTTTTTAGGTATGTATTACTGTCTATTTGTTTCCAACGATGCTGTATGATAGTAGTTTTCTCTGTTTGAATCTGTATCTTGTTGTGAATTTAGCTATAATGTTGTCACTGGTTGTCTCCTATGATTCGTTTTATGTATCTATCCATTGTCCTGATGGATAATTTTAATAAAGATTCCTATGTATTGTTTGTGTTTCAGGTCAGTTTGCTCATTTAGTGTTTTCTGCTGATTGAATCTGTAATCTAAGATTGTGTCTTGTTTGGTATGTATATCTTCCACTTCGTGTTTTGCAATAGTGTATTAAATTTGTTAGAAATCTTTTCTAGACATTTAGTTGGCATATATGTAAATTTTGGTTTTACTAGTAATTTTCTTGTGAGTGTTATTTCTTTTTGTGTTGTGGATTGTGCCAGTTTGATGTATTTATTATTTAGTTGAATGATTATGTGTGGAGTGTAATCATTTTGTTGTGTCTAGTTTTGTAGGATTTTAATCTCTCTTCTTATGGTGTCTTGTTGTAGTGGTAGCTTTATTGTTCTGTTAATCATGGCCTGAAAGTACATGTATGTATGCACTTTTGGGTGACACGAACTTCAGTTAATATTATTACCTATTGCAGTGGTCTTCCAGTAAATTTCAAATTTGTGCTTGTTGTTAATGTTGTTTACGGTTAGGTCAATAAAATTTATTTCTTTGTTTCCTGTCTCTACTGTAAATTTTATTTTAGAGATCAGTGTATTCAGTGCCTCTAGCATATTTCCCTCTAGCATATTTAAGAATATATCCACCACTGTACCAGCTGTGCAGCATGCTATGGCCACTCCCTATTTTTATTGTTAAATTTAAAGTAGATTTATAGTAGCACTAATTTTAGTAAGTGTATTGTTTGGTTAGTGCCTATTATGGAGGTTTTTCTGTATTGTATTATGGTGATTGTTTCATAAACCGGAATATTAATGTAAAGATCTGTAATATTGAATGATACAAATTTTCCATTTCTTGGTATTTTTATGTCTTATTTTTTGTGTTAATGATATTGTATTTCTTACTGTATATTTTTTATTATATGTATAGAATTTTGTTAGAAGGCTGTTTAACTTATCACTAGTAAGATGTGTAAGGCTACCTATGCTATCTACTACTGGGCAGATTGGAGCTAATGGTTTACTAATTTTCAGTTGTCCATGTAGTTTAGGTGTTATGGGGTTCATTACTATACATGATCATATTTCATAGTCTGTTAGGACTACATTGTTCGACAATTTTCCTCGTTTGTGCTGCGTTTATGTTTTGAGGATCCCTGTTTATTTGTGCGATGTTGTTCGCGTCAAAGAAATCTTTTACTTTTTGTATGTACTCGTTTTGCTATGATTAACTAAGCTAATACCTGTGTCTGCCTTTATTGCTATAGTGTTGATAATTTATGTTTGATCTGGTGTATTGTTAAATGGTCTGTATTCTTTTTGTTTTGTAACTGTTTGTAGGTCATTTTTATTAACTTCTTTAATTGTTATTTCGATTTGTTGGTTCTCTAGTATTTTAGCAAAATCTATTGCTACTGTTTACTTATTAGTTGCTGCATGGGGAATGAACTTACGATAGTAAATCAGGTGGCTCAGTACGGATTAAAAGTTGCTTGACATTCGTCAGTGGCCGTAAATCCAGCATTGTCTGGACGTTATATGACGTCGGCCGGATTCCTGAGATGCTGAGGTTATGTCACAGATATTCCACTTCTCCGTGTTACAATGAAGATCTGTGACGTGGAGGATGGAGAAAAGAGAGTCTAGGTTATCAGGTTGTTCTTGTGGGGACCGTCCCGTAATGACGACGTCATCGAGGAAGTTAGCTGTGCCCAGCACTTCCCACGCAACTTGTTCCAAATATCGCTGGAGTGCTAGCAGTCACAAAGGGAAAGCGGTTGTAGCGGAAGGGACCGAAAGGTGAGTCGATTGCTAGCAAAGTGCGCGATGCTTGATCCAGCAGAAGCTGTAGATATCAGTCCTTGAGGCCAATTTTCGCGAAGCTCTTGCCCGTAGTCGATCGTATAAGAATCTCGTCTATCTTTTGGATAGGGTAAGCACCCACAGTGGATTGTGCATTAATTATGTTCTTGAAATCGCCACACATGCGGAGGGAGCCCTCTGGCCCATCGACCACCACCATGGGTGTTGCCCACTGACTATTGGAAACAGCTGTCAAAATGCTGGCGTCTTGCAAACGTTGAAGCTCCATCTGTAACTTATACCTCAGGGCCAATAGGACATTCCAGCCCTTGAAAAAGCTGGGCGTGGCCGTTGGGAGGAGGATGCTATGTGCTTCAAATCGCACGACGCCCCTAATAGAAGACTGGAACACTGAATGATGTTTCTCATGAAGAGTGTGGAAGTATGGATTGTCTGTGCCTGGCTGGACGCTACTGGTCGAATTGTGCACTTCCAAAACGGCGAAGAGGTCAAGTCCTAATGTGTCCATCGACAAGGAGGCGCTCTTTACAGGTCGTGATCCCGCAGTTGGAAGAGGCCTTTTATCTGTCCCACCACCGCCACTATGTCATTGCCGTAACTGCAGAGGCGCTGGGAGGCTGGTTGCATTGGAGGCGAGCCCAACTGTCAGTAGGTGTTCCACTTGATGATCGAGGTGGTAGAACTGGTTCCCATGTGTCAGTCGACACGGTGATCATTGACTAACACCTAGAGAAACATTTCTCCATCCCAGGCAGGAAGAACGGCGCAGACCTGAAGCACCTATGGGGCCAGCATGTCCGATTTCTCCGTCGAGAAAGTGTCCACTTGAGCCGAATCCACATACATCCTGGTGGAAACCCTGCAGATCTCTACTTTGTGACCCGTCTTGCCACAGGAGGCACATTTGGCACAACGAAACCGGCACTGGTGCCGCTGATGCATGTTGAAACAGTTAACGCAGCAGGGTAATTGTTGGGGGCAGTGGGCGGGGAATGCCAGTTTACCAATAGGTGGAGAATCCGTAGGGAGCAGGGGCCTCCGGGGAGGCAGGCAATGGGTAGGACGGGTCACATACTCATAGGCAGAAGAAGGATCCTGTACGGAAGCTAATGCACGGATAGCCAGAATGCTCGAAAAATCGGAAGACAAGCGTACAATGTGCAGTCTTCCAGTTGCAGTAAGTCTGTCTAAAGCCCCTTATCGGGTATATGTACCTGGATCATGTCCTGAACGAGTGACGCGGCGTAAGACTGTTTACAGGCTTGATGGGAGCACCGAAATTGGCATTCTCAAGAAAGGCCTTGGAGTGTCTCCATCCATCCCGGTGGGATTGACTCTTGCTTATGATAGCTGAAAAATTTGTGCCTTGTAGCTGCGAGTCAAAATATTCTTCAAAGTAATATTTTACTTTCTTGTATGATAGGACATGCGGTTCTAATTCAGGTTTCACTTGCTGCAGAAGTCAGTAAATCTATGGTCCACCATAGGCGAGGAGAAACGCTGTACGATGGGCGTTGCCTGAGATACGACAGAAAACGCTGCTCAAGGCGCGCCACGTGGTTCGCCCAAACATCCAGGGGTACACCTTGTACATATGCAAACCCATGATGCTTCAGTGTTTGTGGGGTTGCCGATGCCGTCAGGCGAACGGCAGTTACATGCCAGTACCCGCATTTCAACTTTACTGGGCCAACCCTGTTTAGATTCAGATGCTTATTAGTTTCGTTTGTGCGATTTTTTCTTAACATTTCACATATAGGGAGCGGTCTGTTTACTAGGTTCAGATCTTGTCAGCTTCTCAGGGGTGCGCTAAATACTCAATATTTGTAACTCAATTACACCTATTGAAACTGAGAACCCCTTTTGTTGCCGTGATACCTCCATCTCGAGTTGATGCTCGTCAGTCAATGAACTGACGGAAGGGAGAGAGTTGGTTGCCTCTGGGAGACCCCTAAAGGCAACCACATCAAACATGAACTTAACTACTGGCGCTAACGTACTTTCGATACATAATTAAAATTCCTTCAAGTTTCTGTCTTCATTCATGTAGAAGATAAAGTTTTGTGAAATGGGATGAATCTGTTTTGAACACATTACGTGAAAGAGAATCATGAGAAATGAAGAAAAAACAGCAAATGAACTAATCTTATGCCAGATAGAAACATGTTAGAATAAAAGAAGAGAAGGCGGAAAAACATCAACAAAGTTTAGGTATTTGTCAAGTGAACTCACCAGCTTAATTCGCCAGAAGTGAAAGAGAATAAAAAATATTGATATCTCTAGCCCAGTTCAAATTTTTAAATACTTGAAACTTCCTGGCAGATTAAAACTGTGTGCCCGACCGAGACTCGAACTCGGGACCTTTGCCTTTCGAGGGCAAGTGCTCTACCAACTGAGCTACCGAAGCACGACTCACGCCCGGTACTCACAACTTTACTTCTGCCAGTACCTCGTCTCCTACCTTCCAAACTTTACAGAAGCTCTCCTACTTGTTTTATAATTACCGTAAATATTTTGGAGTCACCGCAGTGGAAGTGACAGCGACTTCCTCTTCTGAAAGACTTCATGTACTCCCGTAGAATTATGTAATAATGCATGTTGCGTCGCAGTCGCAATATAACGACGAAACATCGAAGTCGCCAGCAATCGTCGATACTTAATTGCTACTGTTTGCGAGATAAAGCTTCCATCTTGCAGGCCATCTAGAGGCCGGTGACATATAGTTCTCCATGACCGCCAATTTCCCATGTAGAAACACTACAGGGCCCACATCACGTAATGGATACACTGCGGATGAATGTCTTCTACTTACAGTTAGACTATGGATGAGACAGACTACACATGACGTTATTATATTGAAACAAACATCCCGATAAACTGACTAGTGACCAAAAAGCATAAACACTTATTTTCTGCAAAAAACTACGACATTGTGGATAGAAACATACACCATTTATTATAAAAGCATAACAATACATTTCACACTCAATATTCAGGACTCGTCGGGAAACTAATGGTTCCTGCCAATCTGGTATTTCATCTTCTCCCGTGGAAATGGTGAACTAAACCACTTTCAGGTGAATGTATATAGGAATTCTATGAAGAACCGTAATTCTGTTGCTTTTAAACAGAAGGAACTGCCAATACTATGTTTCAAACTGTTACCCTTCCACCTGGCCAAATGTAAGCTACGATAGCCATCGAATTAACATTGTGAATTTCGGAGAAATTACGTTAACTGTATTACTAAACGTGTGACAGTAAACAGGTCGTTCAGTTGTTAAAGTCAGTGTTTTATTTAATGTTACCGTCGAGGCCTTCACGTAGCGTTTGATGAATAAACTTCCTCTTTTTTTCCCTCCGCCACGAGATTTAGATGTTTGTTTTAACCATAATATAGCAGAGATAAGTGTGTCCGGGGTATATATATATAGCGTAAGACCTTCTATGGCGCCGGATAGCTGCTGTGACATGGGCTCTCTGCAAATAGAAGATCGCTAAAGGAAATCCGAACTCTTCACTCTCACATTTTTCAAAAACAAATATCGTTTACATAGGAACTTCGCACAGAGTCGCATCATTCGCCTGCTGCAGTAATTCCCGAATAGATACACAGAAATAAGCAGCCCCATTGTTAGAAACAACTAAACGAGTTGGAAAGGAACAAGGCGCCACGCCCTGATGGAATTCCAATTTCGGATTTGCAGAGTGCACTCTGGATTATTTGCCTCTTTCTTAGCTCTCATTTATCGTG
This sequence comes from Schistocerca nitens, assembly GCF_023898315.1. NCBI lineage: Eukaryota > Metazoa > Arthropoda > Insecta > Orthoptera > Acrididae > Schistocerca > Schistocerca nitens. The sequence goes on from NC_064614.1 coordinate 1,178,933,215, forward strand.
AACCTCTTACATGGCAAACAGTTCTCAGCGACTGGAAAAAAGCGCAGTATAGTCCCGTACATACGAAGGACGAAACGACAGATATTCAAAATTATAGACCAATATCAGGAGCATCGGCGTGCCGTAGTATCGTTGACAGTATTCTATGCTCACATAAAGAGAGTTTTCTAGGGAAAGAAAAAGCTTTTTTCATAAATCAACAGTGATGTAAAAAGTATAGCTTGTGCGGAACACAGCTCGCTCTTTTCACAGACGATGTCCCATGAACCACAGATGCAGGCCAACAGGTAGAGTCTATATTTATCACCTTCCAGTAAGTGTTAAACTCTGTATCCATAGCAAACTTAAGGAAGGACGGACCACGCACAGAAAATTCTCAGATAAGTGACTGGCTCGACGACCTTTTGAGTAATACAACACAGAGCAAAGCCTTGGACGACGAGTGCTCATCATAGGCAAATTTAGCATAAGGAATGCACCAGGGAAGTGTGGTATGTCAGCTGCCGTTCGTAATACGCATGAACGACCTGGCGACATGCGTTGCTACGTCCATTCCGTACAATCGACAGCCGTATACTCACAACTTCACTGGCTTGACTCACGTCAACAGTGCAGAGTCGCATGACTTCTACCAGTTCTACACAATCTATGGAGCTGCAAAGCGACCAGCGCACTCTGTTAGGACGGTTACTAATATTTTAGCATGTTTTTATTAGGTCGCTTGCTTGCCTGTCTTCCTCAAAATAAGTTTACAATGAGCTAGAGAACTCTAAACGTAACTCAGAACTGGACGACAACACAATATTAACCAGATTTCTTGTCGGTCTGTTCGGTAGGGGTGGTGGTGAGGGTGAAAAATGTTGGTAGTGTCTGACATCTCAGCTGCCCTGCATGACTGGCATGTTGTGTGGGTAGTTTTGGAATGCGTTCCAGGTTCTATCTAGCGGATGGGCACAGCTGTTCAGAGAGAAGGGGGAGAGAGGAATTGGATACTGCTTTCTTGTCTGTCTGTGCGGCATAAATTTTGCAATTAATATCAAACTAACTTCCATATGAGCTAGATACTTGAAATTTTAAATGTAGTTCCTAAATCGATGATAATGCAACATTAACTCCCTTTCTTGTCTGGTGTATGGCGGAGAGTACTTTACTATTGTCATTTCCTGATGAGCTAGGGACCTGAAATTTTCAACATCGCTCAGAACTGAATGACAATGCAACATTAAATCGCTTTCTTGCCCGGTGTGTGGCGGAGGGCACTTTGTGTACGACTATCATTTGCCCCTTTTCCTGTTCCAGTTGGGCGAAAGATTTGCAAGAGGAACGACTGCTGGTAAACCTCTGCGTGAGCTCAAATCCCTCTAACTTTTACCTTCAAGTTCTTTCCGTGAGATAAACTTGTAGAAGGAAGCAGTATATTGGTTGAGTCAGGTGAAGAGGAACTGAAATTTACCTGCAATTTACTATATGTCTCTGTTGTAATCTCATCAAAATGTTTGAAATCGAATGAAAAATTTCAAACACAAGAGACTAAACAGCAGAAAATATTTAAATAAATATGAATTTTTAATATACCACGTTTTTAAATCGGACTACAAGGTACAAAAAATCTCTCCTAGCCTAATATAGGTTCCTTAACCCATACAGATAGTCCTCAAAATTTGTGATTGTGAATTTTTAATAGTTACGAAAATACTTGTAAGATTTAAAATGAAAAATGAGGGATGCATGCAACACGTAATTGAAAGGGATTTCACCCATTTGACTGTTAATTGTTCATTTATTTTACACAATCATAATTTTGAGCTTTCTCAAACGGAGGTCAGACTGAAAATTAATAAAGCATACATACCATACAGTGCAGGGCACTGCAGTTATTAGGCATTTGTTAAAATACGTCTGACCTGTCTGTGACCTGCCATCGTCGAAAAAACATATCTCTGGTCTTAAATACGAGTTGTCGTATTACAAGATACGAGTAAATATGGAAACTATATAATATGGCTGAAATTGTACACAATGAGAAACCATTATCATACAGCATGGTGTACTTAACAGCTAATATGTTACTGTGAACTGCATTCGTCACATCTATTCATCAGCTGACGTTGACATATTTCGAAACAATGGCAGAGATCGTAACGAAGCGAGCCACTGCGTGAAATATGGGTTTCTGATGGTGAGATGTCACAGACAGGTCAGACATATTTTAACATGTAAATCGTGTTTCCAAAGACGTAACAACTGCTTCTTTCTATGCCTACACTGTATAATTCATACGGTTTTAATTTTCATTTCAACGTGCAGTTGAGAATGATTCCAAAGGCCGAAATCATGATTGTCTAAAATAAATGGATAATTAACAGTCAAATGGGGAAAATTTCTTTCAGAAGATTCTGTAACACTGTGGTCCCCCAGGAAGGCAAAATCATTTCCTTACTATTTCACTATTTAATAATTGATCGACGAAGGATTCACCTTCTTATCGTACGTAGTAGTATTTATCATTTTATTTAGAAGGTGGCACACATGTAATACATAATTGATGCAGGAATCGTACATCTCCTTATTATCACACTAGTAGCGGGCGAGGTGGCGCAGTGGAGCCGGCACGGTAGCTCAGCGTGTTCGGTCCGTGGGTTGGCTGCCCTCTGTAATAAAAAAACTGAGTTAATGGATCAACAAGGAACTTAAAAGGGTGTCTTACGACGTCCGCCCCGATCAGATGCAACGAACGAAAACGAACAAAATGAAATTTAAAAAAAATGGTTAACACACTGGACTCGCATTTGGGAGGACGACAGTTCAATCCCGCGTCCGGCGATCCTGTTTTAGGTTTTCCGTGATTTCCCTAAACCGGTCCAGGGAAATGCCGGGATGGTTTCTTTGAAAGGGCACGGCCGACTTCCTTCCCCATCCTTCCCTAATCCGATGAGACTGATGACTTCGCAGTTTGGTCTCTTCCTCCAAACAACCCAATCATCGCACTAGTAACTAACTAAAGGATGAATAGTTCACCTCCTTAGTAGTACCTATGTATTCCATGTACCGCATATTTTTGTTTTAAATCTTACAAGTATTTCCATATGTATTAAAATTCACAATCACAAATTTTCAGGATTATCTGTATGGTTAGGAATCTATATGATTCAAGGAAAAATTATTTTATACTTTTTATTCCGGTTTAAAAACTTGGTATATTAAAAGGTCATTTTCATTCAAGTAATTATTTTTCGGTAAGCTTATATTCGAAGTATCGAGTCAAATTTGGACTCTTCCTGTTGTAACGGTTGTAGCATGGCCATTCCCGTTCACTTACATCCGCATCATTAATCAGTGCACCAACCGACTGCTTTGTTCACACCTGCAAAGAGGATCGTTGCGATTGTTCCCAGTTTATACGGAAATACTGTTGGTGGGCTAAGAGTACCGCTTCAGTTTCTAAAGTGGAGGTTCGAGTCCTCCCTCGGGCATGGGTGTGTGTGTATGTTTGTCCTTAGGATAATTTAGGTTAAGTAGTGTGTAACCTTAGGAACTGATGCCCTTAGCAGTTAAGTTGGCTGGCTCTGAGCACTATGGGACTCAACTGCTGAGGTCATTAGTCCCCTAGAACTTAGAACTAGTTAAACCTAACTAACCTAAGGACGTCACACACATCCATGCCCGAGGCAGGATTCGAACCTGCGACCGTAGCGGTCTCGCGGCTCCAGACTGCAGCGCCAGAACCGCGCGGCCACTTCGGCCGGCAGCAGTTAAGTCCCATAAGATTTCACACACATTTGAACATTCTTTTCTAAAGTGGATTGTCTGCAATTTGTAAAGAGATTTCTTCTCGCATACAGAGCAACAGTAGCTATGAGCACGCATTGCTAGTCGAACCCCTCTGCAACCCACCTACGCCAATGAGTCGTCAGCTCCGAGAACTGCCATTCCCGCCCACGCAGTGCACACGCACCACTATCTACCGCGGACTGGCGTAAATCCTGGGGTGTAATCGGGACGCGAACTCGAGATCTCCGAGACAGCAGCATAACTGCTCGCAGCACACACCACCACCCCCTCGTCACCTGCCGCCCAGCTGGGACCCCGATCGTCATTGTGACCCCCGGGCCTGGACGCAGGTACAAGACTGGCCTGTCCCTCCTGGACAGATAGGAGTGCGCGCTTGTCAGATGACGGGCGATAGCGGCTTACGACAGCGCCGCGTGGCGTGGCCGCGTTATCGGCGGCCGGCTTTTATGCACACCAGATGGGGTCGGCCGCGCTTGATAGCACCAGTCACGCCCAGTCGCCGATGGCCGCCGATGCCCGCCGCACCTGACATGGTGAGTGTCTCCTCACGCTCTCTCCGCTTCCTTTCACGCAGTTCGTCGTCAGTAGTGTTTCGTCCCCGTTACCTCCAACGCTTCTTCTCTCCTCGTTTCAATCAGCTAGGGACCATGTTAATTTACACTGATGGGGAAAAAAAAATCTCGACACCAAGAAGAACTTGTACACATAAAAAAGTTGCTAGGTATGTTTCTGCCTGAAAGATGATGTCTCGCGCCAGTCGCATAAGAGTGGAGATAGTAGCGCCTCTATGAGTATGAAAATCAGGTTTGCTTTAAATACACTGTGTAAAGGTCTTGAGCGTTAGTTACCTTTGGGACAGGACATGGTGAGTTGATGTTAGTCAAGAATGGCTTTAAGGCGACAAAGTCGACGTTATCAGCAGTCACTGAGTTTGGACAAGGTCGTGGAAAAGGGCTACGAGAAGCTCGATGTTCATTCTGCGATACTGCGGAAAGACTCGGCAGGAATGGAGTCACTGTACATGACTGCTGGTGGAAGTGGTCACGATGCGCATCCTAAGACAGAAGATTGAGCGAATGCGGCAGGATGGGGTCATAAGACCTTCGGCATCCCCCTACGTCGGTCGGAGAGGCCGTGCGGTTCTAGGCGCTACAGTCTGGAACCGAGCGACCGCTACGGTCGCAGGTTCGAATCCTGCCTCGGGCATGGATGTGTGTGATGTCCTTAGGTTAGTTAGGCTTAATTAATTCTGAGTTATAGGCGACTGATGACCTCAGAAGTTAAGTCACATAGTGCTCAGAGCCATTTGAACCATCCGCCTACGCTTCCCCCATTTTTCTTGTTCCGAAACGCACGGGTCAAGGTTACCGCGCAGTAGTGGATTACCGCATTTTAAATACAAAGGTTGTTTTAGAGTCAGTACCGTTGCCCGACCTCCATAATTTCTTTACATTGTTTGCCGGCGCAACCTGCTTTGCGGTACTCGACTTCAACCAAGCATATTATCAGATCCCTCTTGCGGAATCTTCCAAGTCGGTGACTGCCTTCTGTACCTCTCACCAGAACGCCTTTTCTTCTGGCGTCATGTATCTCGGCGCCGTTCTCTCGGAATCGGGCAATTTCGAACGAAATGACCCTGTTTCTCGGCAACGAAAACACAACCTACCTTTCTTTAAATCACTCGCAAAAAATGGTTCAAATGGCTCTGAGCACCGTGGGACTTCTGAGGTCATCAGTCCCCTAGAACTTAGAAGTACTTAAACCTAACTAACCTAACACACACATCCATGCCCGAGGCAGGATTCGAACCTGCGACCGTAGCGGTCCTGCGGCTCCAGGCTGCAGCGCCAGACTGCAGCGCAATCACTCGCACCCACCGTATTATCCCCAGGGCCGACTCCCCTTTCCTCCACAGCCAGGCGCTGTTCGTCCTATAACGCTACCAACTCTACTGAATCAATCATTTTTTGAAATTGTGTAAAAGAATCAGGACGTTGCACAAAGGCCAAACGCGACCTATCCTGGGGACGCATCCCCTCCAGCGTATGGCCTATTGACTTCCCTTCCGAGACTGCCATATTCAAAGCCACTAATGCAACCCTGTCACGATCAAAGTACTGTCCCAACGACTCGTCCTGCCTCTGCGCTTTCCAATAAAATTCAGATTTTAAGCGGAGACGCATCCGCACGGATATCTTTCGTGCTACAATTGATTTACGTAACTGTTCCAGTGTGCCTTGAGCTTGCAATATCTCGGAAATAATTTCAATTATGGAATCTTTGGCTAATGGAAGCAGCAGTGGCAATAACACCGAATGTTCTACCTTTAACGCATCTGAGTAATTTTGCAATCGCACTAAAAACCACAACACCGATTGAACTTGATATAGCCGATCAACCACTAAATCCTTTATATCACGGAACAACAACATTATCGGATTGGGTTATTTGACAAAGTTATTCAGATGGTAAAAATTCCGGCGTGCCTCGACGGGCGGATTTTTGACACTGGGTTTACAACCCATACCTCCCCCCCCCCTCTAAACTCAAGGCAACCACGCGAGATTGTAACTGCTGCATTTGACTGGTTGACTGGTAAGAACCAAATGGGTTTTTGCCTGAGCCTCAGTAAGTTTGTTGGTTAACAAATCGAACAGACAATATAAATAATGCGCCATATGGGCCTGAACGCGAGCAGTCTGATTGGCTGTGGGTTGCACCGATTCAAGGAACAAAACCTTGCCCGCAAGTTCGTCTACCGAAGTAGTCAAACGAGCGAAAATTTCACGCACCTCGTGAGACGTTGCAGCCGACAGCGAAACCGGGGTGCGAAGACCCGTGCGGAGACGGGCGGCCAATTCGACTACACTACAGTCCGTCGGTGCGTCCCTGACTTTTAACTCGTAAAGAGGCGGCAAGAAGACTGGGCTGAGGACGGCCACGTCGCGCTACCGAGAGGGAAGACCATCTTGCTCGGCGTGTGGCTCTGGCGCATCGTACTGCATCTGCAGCAGCAATCTGAGCAGCAGTTGGCAGCGCAGTGATCCAACGAACTGTTACAAGTTTGTTATTTCAAAGACAGCTCCGAGCCAGACGCCCCGTAGCGCACGTTCCACTGGACTCAAACCACCGCCATCTGCACAAGTGGTGTCACGCAATAGCTCCTTGGAGGGTAAGGGGGAGGTCTGCTGTATTTTCTGATGAAAGGTTCTGCCAGTGATGGCCGTGTGGTGCTTAGGAGGGCCTGCAACCAACCTGTTGGGTGCTAGACACACCTACAGTTATGGTCTGGTGTGTGATTTCGTATGGCAGCAGGTACACACTCGTCGCTATCCCACCAGCCCTTGCAAGTAGGCTGTTTAGGTTCTTATATTGGTAACGCCGACGCCACCTACCGCTCTCGATGAAAATCACTGGCTGTGCTGTGTACAATCTGTGGCTGGGTGGCATTGTTGGAATTGTTGGAATTTGCTATTGTAGTGTTGGGCAGTTGGCTGTTAACAGTGCGTAGCGTTGCGCAGTTGGAGGTAGAGATGGGTCGAACTCGTTCATTCCCGTGAAGTACTTCATTCATTTCACTCTTTGCCGTGAAGCGTTCAAATGAAGTAGTTCATTCACGAAGTACGGAAGCCTGGCGAAGTTGCCCAGTTCGCCGTTCAGCCGCAGCTACGCTCGCTTCGCCTCGCTCGTACAATAAAGCTTCGTAATACTTCATATTTTTACCAACAGATGGCCGAACTATGCAGTAACGTGCACGCAACGTTTTGCGTCTTACAGCGTCTGAGTTAACTTAAATACAGGATGGTCGAAGGGAACAAAGGAAAGATAAACAGAGAAGCCTGTCACATATAAAGAAGGTATTACGTTTAATCTTGCTCGACATTTTCCCATGAAGCGCCAAAAAGAGTCCATCTGCCAAGTGAAACCTTATTTGTTGTATTTATGGACTGAAAACTAGGGCTACCAACGAAATGCAGTCCAAGTTTATGTTCCTTTTAAAATTTAATCCAAAATAGAATGAGTATGTTTACCACTGTCACAAAGTCTATATACCTATCACAGTCTTAGACTGTGATACCTACGTTAAGTAATTATTCAGAAGTTTTCCTGGAGATTTTATTTTTATTGAGAATAATAACCCTCTAAATTCAAAACGCAAACTGTCACCTGTAGTCATTGGCACGATTTCAGGTAAAATCCCTCTTTATTTTATTCGAAAGCAGTTTTTGTGTCTGTTCACGCTTATACAATGGCTAGCAACACGCTATCGCGTAAAAGTAGTGAAATTTGGGGTTTCTTCGCCGATTTAGGTTATGTGAAAGCAAAGTGCAACTGTTGTTCTAAGTGTATTTCACCGCGCGATTCGTCGACAGGCAGTACAGGGAGCATTGAAGTGAAGGGAGAATGAGTGACGTAGCGCCAATGTAGTGGGAGAGGGGAAGAGAGTGAGTGAACGAACTAGAAAAAAAGTGTGGAGTGTACTATCTGTGGAGAGTTTGAAGTACCAGTTCATTGAAATTGAGTGGTTAGTTCACACTTCACTGGAGTGAAGCGTTCATTTAAACGACTCATTCACGAGCTCCCCATCACTAGTTGGAGGTGAGCCGCCAGCAGTGGTGGATGTGGGGAGTGAGATGGCGGAGTTTTGAGTGCGAATGATCTGGTTCATAGGGTTCATATGGCTCTGAGCACTATGGGACTCAACTGCTGTGGTCATCAGTCCACTAGAACTTAGAACTACTTAAACCTAACTAACCTAAGGACATCACACACATCCATGCCCGAGGCAGGATTCGAAACTGCGACCGTAGCAGTCGCACGGTTCCGGACTGCGCGCCTAGAACCGCGAGCGAATGATCTGGGCAGAGACAGTAAATTTGTAAGACTGGATGTCATGAACTGATATATATAATATGACTTTTGAACAATATTAAGGTAAATACATTGTTTTTCTCTGTCAAAATCTTTCATTTGCTAATTATGCCTATCAGTAGTTAGTGCCTTCAGTATTTTGAATCTTTTATTTAGCTGGCAGTAGTGGCGCTCGCTGTATTGCAGTAGCTTGAGTAACGAAGATTTTTGTGAGGTAAGTGATTTGTGAAACGTATAGTTTAGTGTTAGTCAGGGCCATTCTTTTGTAGGGATTATTGAAAGTCAGATTGCGTTGCGCTAAAAATATTGTGTGTCAGTTTAAGCACAGTCATTTGTATTTTTTCTAAGGGGAAATTTCACACTGACTGCAAATTTGTACGTCAGTCTGGTGATACGACCATTCATGAATAGAATCCATGGGAGTGTTTTCCAACAGGATAACGCTCGTCCACATACCGCTGTTGTAACCCAAGTGCTGTGCAGTGTGTAGACCTATTTTCTTGGCCTGCTCGATCACCATATCTGTCTGATTTGCTTTAAATACACTGTGTAAAGATCTTGAGCGTTTGTTACCTTTGGGACAGGACAGTTGATGTTAGTCAAGAATGGCTTTAAGGCGACAAAGCGCCGTTATCAACACTCACTGAGATTGTACGATGTAATAGGGCCGCGAGAAGCTCGATGTTATTTCTGCTATACTGCGAAAAGACTTGCCACCTACATGACTGCTAGTAGAAGTGGTCAAGAGGCGGTATTGTCGCAAGAGACTGTGCTACGGACGGCCACATCGCGCTACCGAGAGGGAAGAGCATCTTGTTCGGCATGTGGCTCCGGCGCATCGTACTGCATCTGCAGCAGCAATATGAGCAGCAGTTGACAACACAGTGATACAACTAATTGTTACAAATCGGTTATTTAAAAGATGGCTCCGAGCCAGACGCCCCGTAGCGCACGTTCCACTGGACTCAAACCACCGCCATCTGCGCAAGTGGTGTCACTCAAGAGCTCGTTGGAGGGTAAGGGGGAGGTCTGTTGTATTTTCTGATGAAAGGCTCTGCCTCGGTGCCAGTGATGGCCGCGTGTTGCTTAGGAGGCCAGTTGAGGGCTTGCAACCAAACTGTCTGCGTGCCAGACACACTGGACGTACACCTACAGTTATGGTCTGGTGTGTGGTTTCGTATGGCAGCAGGTGCACTCTCGTCGCTATCACACCCGCCCTGACTGCAAATCACAGTCTGGTGATTCGACCATTCATGAATAGGATTCAAGGGAGTGTTTTCCAACAGGATAACGCTCGGCCACATACCGCTGTTCTAACCCAAGTGCTGTACAAAGTGTAGACATACTTCCCTTGGCCTTCCTGTCTCCAATCGAGCACATATGGGACTGACGGCTGCCGTCGCCGAGCGGTTCTAGGCGATTCAGTCCGGATCCGCGCGCTTGCTACGGTCTTAGGCTCGAATGCTGCCTCGGGCATGGATGTGTGTGATGTCCTTAGGTTAGTTAGGTTTACGTAGTTCTAAGTCTAGGGGACTGATGACCTCAGATGTTAAGTCCCATAGTACTTAGAGCCATTTGAAACATATGAACATATGGGACACTGTCGGATGACAACTCCAGCATCATCCACAACCAGCATTGACCATCCCTGTATTAACCGATCAAGTGCAACATGCATGGAACTTCATCCCACAAACTGGTATCCGGTACTTGTACAACACAATGCCTGCGCATTTGCATGCTTGCATTTAACAAAAATGTTTCAAATGGCTCTGAACACTATGGGACTTAACATCTGAGGTCATCAGTCACCTAAACGTATAACTACTTAAACCTAATTAACCTAAGGACAGCAGCACACACATACATGCCCGACGCAGGATTCGAACCTGCGACCGTAGCAGCAGCGCGGTTCCGGACTGAAGAGCCTAGAACCGCTCGGCCATAACGGCCGGCTTGCATTTAACATTCTGTGGGTTACACCTGCTGTTGATGTACCAACATTTCACATTTTCAGTGGCTTATCTTGCCCTTAAATCACCCTGCAATTTTGCAATGTTCATCACTTACTTATGTTACCTAAACAAATGCATTCCCAAAATTTCATTACTCTACATTAATTATTTTTTGGTGTTGCGATTTCATTCCATCACTGTAATTGTCTCTTTTTCCGAACTTTGCCGCCCAATCCTCGTGAATTCCTCTCCGGTGTTGTTTTAGATCCACGCCTTCCGTATCTTCAGCTTCTGCTTTTTCTGGAAACCTGTTTGTGGTCGCAGCTTTTTCTTTAGCGGGTCACGCAACTGAATAGGTGAAATTTCCATTTCTCGTAGCCGGCTGCTGTAGTCGAGCGGTTCTAGGCGCTTCAGTCCGGAACCACGCGGCTGGTAAGGTCGCAGGTTCGAATCCTGCCTCGGGCTTGGATGTGTGTGATGTCCTTAGATTAGTTAGGTTTACGTAGTTGTACGTCTAGGGGACTGATGACCTCAGATGTTACGTCCCATAGTGTTTAGAGCCATTTGAATCATTTCTCGTAGATTTTTCTCAACTTCTATGAATCCTCTCATGTTAGTCCGTTTTTTTCCCCTTGTAAATAGCTCAAATTCCTTATACATATCCTTCTGGGTGTCACTCACCAGCCATAAAAGGCATTCTATGTTTTCCGAATGGTGTCACTTATCTTCTCCACTTGCTTATACACGGTGAGAGAGGATCTATAATTCGTAGCAAAAAAATCTAGTAAACATTGGCACACCGTTCTTAAGGTATGCACTCTAGAAGCCATGTTTACTGGACTTTTTTTCCTTATTCGATGTGTACTATCACCTCTCAAAACATGGAAAGCAAAGAGCTTGCAATAGATGAGCTCTGTTTCTCATTATCGAAAAGCTGATTCTTGAGAGGGAGCCAATTTTTAGTAGACATTTTTGCTTTCAGTGATCGTTCCTGTCGTATCTCTCGTCATTGACCATTCTCCTGGCACACACAATGTAATTCGTTGTGACGCCTTTTGTACTCGCTGTTTTCTCGGGTGGCATCCAGGATTTTTTTCATACCCTTTCTTTCTGCGGCTTTTTCTCCATTAGGCCTTTATTGTTCATTAGAATCTCTGCCACATATACAACTTCCATTCGAATAACATTGCAGTAATGTCTGATTGTGGCGATTAAGGATATCGATCTCTTATTGTAGATACCTTTACTTCGTTGGCAGGCCATTTGCATTTCATTAATGCGTGGCACGAAGGCATCTTTCTCTGATCGGTTAGGCTCTGTCCATTCACCTAAGTATTTAAACTTTACTGCCTGCATAAGTTCTGCTATGCTATACCCAGTTCTCTTGAAGCTCTTTTTGTGTTTGTTATAAAGTGCGACGTCTCGAAGGAGATTTGAAGCCCGGCTTACACAGACTGTGTCTTTAGATTATTTTGCTGCTGTATATATGGAGTCTGCAAAGATCACCGCACAGGAGAAATACGAGGGCGTACTGAAAAATATTCCCCCCCCCCCCTCAATATTGTGTGCAAACTCTTATAGGTTTTTAAATAAAGCAAACGTTATTACCATTCTAAATCCTTATTCTTCAAGTCTACATACTTCTTTCTCAACGTAGTCACCCTGTCGACGGACACATCTCTCCCAGCGAAAGACCGCTTTGTTCATACCGTTGCCGTAGAATGTTTGTCTTTCTTGACGGAGCCACAACCTCATCTCTGCTTGCACTGCTTCATCACTGTCAAAGTGAAGTCCTCGAAGGAGTTCTTTAAATTCTGGAAACAGGTGACAATCAGATGGCGCCAAAGCGGGACTGTATGGAGGATGATAGATTACAGTGAATCCAAGGCGTCGGATTGTTGCAAATGTCACAGCTTTCCTGTGTTGTCTACCATTGTTATGATGAAGGGGAGTGCGCTCCGTGTGTGGACAAGATCTTTACATTGGAAACTCGATTACAGCACGCTGTTTCTCACACACCGACATACACTCATGCTCATAAATTAAGGATAATAGCAGAATGTGGTGCCATACAACGTGGCACTACACACAACTGCCGTTAATAGCGTAGGCACATAGGGAACACACACGACACACATCTGTAAGTGCACGGTACTGATGATAAGTTGAGAAAACCGTCCCTAAACATATGTGTCACTGTTTCCTGCGCATGTACCTCGACATCAATATGGGATATTATCACCATGCACACGTACACAGGCCGCACAACGGGTTGGCATACTCTGGATCAGGTGGTCGAGCAGTTGCTGGGATATAGCCTCCCATTCTTGCACCAGTGCCTGTCGGAGCTCCTGAAGTGTAGTAGGGGTTTGAAGACCTGCAGCGATACGTCTACCGAGAGCATCCCAGACGAGCTCGATGGGGTTTAGGTCTGGAGAACAGGCAGGCCACTCCATTCGCCTGATGTCTTCTGTTTCAAGGTACTTCTCCACGATGGCGGCTCCGTGGGGCCGTGCGTTATCATCCACCAGGAGGAAGGTGGGACCCACTGCACTCCTGAAAAGGTGGACATACTGGTGCAAAATGACGTCCCGGTACACCTGACCTGTTACAGTTCCTCTGTCAAGACATCTAGAGGTTTGCGTGCACCCATCATAATCCCACCCCACACCATCAAACCACGACCTCCATACAGGTCCCTTTCAAGGACGTTAAGGGGTTGGTATCTGGTTCCTGGTTCATTCCAGATGAAAACCCGGCGAGAATCACTGTTCAGGCTATACCTGGACTCGTCCATGATCACAACCTGGGACCACTGTTCCAATGACCATATACTGTTTTCTTGACACCAGGCCTTACGGGCTCTCCTGTGACCAGAGGTCAGTGGAATGCACCTTTTAGGTCTCCGGGCGAATAAAGCATGTCTGTTCAGCTCACCATCTGCAGCATCGTTGACAGAACCGACTGTGGACCTTTGGTGCAGAGCCGGGTGGAGGGTCTGAATCAGAGGCTCAGACGGTTTTGCGACCGTGTTGGCTGCAGATTCCTTGATTTGCGCCATTGGGTGATGGGGTTTCGGGTTCCGCTGAATAGGTCAGGAGTTCACTACACTCAGCTGACGGCTAAACGGGTAGCGGAGGCTGTGTGGCGTGGACTGGGCGGTTTTTTAGGTTAGAAGGACTCGGGAAAGTACGGGGTGGGCTGCAATCTCAAAGGGTGCATGGCAAATACAGGACGTGCTTGGATCAATGAACAGTCGGAATTGTAGTTGTAAATTGTTGTAGTTGTGCTGGGAAAGTCCGTGAGCTTCAAGCGCTAATAGAAAGCACAGAAGCTGAAATCGTTATAGATATAGAAAGCTGGCTAAAGCCTGGAATAAGTTATGCAGAAATTTTTACGAAGTCTCAGACGGTGTTCAGGAAAGATAGATTAGGCAGAATTGGTGGTGGAGTTTTTGTGTCTGTCAATAGTGGTTTATCTTGTAGTGAAGTCGAAGTAGATACTCCCTGCGAATTGGTATGGGTGGAGGTTATACTTAACAGCCGAACTAAGTTAATAATTAGCTCCTTCTACCGACCCCCAGACTCCGATGATATAGTTGCTGAACAGTTCAGAGAAAATTTGAGTCTCGTAACAAATAAATACTCCACTCATACGGTTATAGTTGGTGGGTCCTTCAACCTTCCCTCGATATGTTGGCAAAAATACTTGTTCAAAACCGGTGGTAGGCAGAAAACATCTTCCGAGATTGTCCTAAATGCTTTCTCCGAAAATTATTTCGAGCAGTTAGTCCACGAACCCACGCGAATTGTAAATGGTTGCGAAAACACACTTGACCTCTTAGCCACAAACAATCCAGAGCTGATACAGAGCATCATGACTGATACAGGGATTAGTGATCACAAGGTCGTTGTAGCTAGGCTCAATACCGTTTCTTCCAAATCCACCAGAAACAAACACAAAATAATTTTATTTAAAAAAGTGGATAAAGTGTCACTAGGAGCCTTCCTAAGAGACAATCTCCATTCCTTCCGAACTGACTATGAAAATTTAGACGAGATGTGGCTCAAATTCAAAGATATAGTAGCAACAGCAATTGAGAGATTCATACCTCATAAACTAATAAGCGATGGAACTGATCCCCCGTGGTACACAAAACAGGTCCGAACGCTCTTGCAGAGGCAACGGAAAAAGCATGCGAAGTTCAGAAGAACGCGAAATCCCGAAGATTGGCTAAAATTTACAGACACGCGAAATATGGAACTCACTTCAATGCGAGATGCCTTTAATAGGTTCCACAACGAAACATTGTCTCGAAATTTGTTAGAAAATCCGAAGAAATTCTGGTCGTATGTAAAGTACACAAGCGGCAAGACGCAGTCAATACCTTCGCTGCGCAGTGCCGATGATACTGCTACCGACGACTGTGCCGCTAAAGCGGAGTTATTGAACGCTGTTTTCCGAAATTCCTTCACCAGGGAAGACGAATGGAATATTCCAGAATTTGAAACACGAACAGCTGCTAGAATGAGTTTCTTAGAAGTAGATACCTTAGGGGTTGCGAAGCAACTCAAATCGCTTGATACGGGCAAGTCTTCAGGTCCAGATTGTATACCGATTAGGTTCCTTTCAGATTACGCTGATACAATAGCTCCCTACTTAGCACTCATATACAACCGCTCGCTCACCGATAGATCTGTACCTACAGATTGGAAAATTGCGCAGGTCGCACCAGTGTTTAAGAAGGGTAGTAGGAGTAATCCATCGAACTACAGACCTATATCATTGACGTCGGTTTGCAGTAGGGTTTTGGAGCACATACTGTATTCAAACATTATGAATCACCTCGAAGGGAACGATCTATTGATACGTAATCAGCGTGGTTTCAGAAAACATCGTTCTTGTGCAACGCAGCTAGCTCTTTATTCGTACGAAGTAATGGCCGCTATCGACAGGGGATCTCAAGCTGATTCCGTATTTCTAGATTTCCGGAAAGCTTTTGACACCGTTCCTCACAAGCGACTTCTAATCAAGCTGCGGGCCTATGGGGTATCGTCTCGGTTGTGCGACTGGATTCGTGATTTCCTGTCAGGAAGATCGCAGTTCGTAGTAATAGACGGCAAATCATCGAGTAAAACTGAAGTGACATTAGGTGTTCCCCAAGGAAGCGTCCTGGGACCTCTGCTGTTCCTGATCTATATAAATGACCTGGGTGACAATCTGAGCAGTTCTCTTAGGTTGTTCGCAGATGATGCTGTAATTTACCGTCTAGTAAGGTCATCCGAAAACCAGTATCAGTTGCAAAGCGATTTAGAAAAGATTGCTGTGTGGTGTAGCAGGTGGCAGTTGACGCTAAATAACGAAAAGTGTGAGGTGATCCACATGAGTTGCAAAAGAAATCCGTTGGAATTCCATTACTCGATAAATAGTACAATTCTCAAAGCTGTCAATTCAACTAAGTACCTGGGTGTTAAAATTACGAACAACTTCAGTTGAAAAGACCACATGGATAATGTTGTGGGGAAGGCGAGCCAAAGGTTGCGTTTCATTGGCAGGACACTTAGAAGATGCAACAAGTCCACTAAAGAGACAGCTTACACTAGACTCGTTCGTCCTCTGTTAGAATAATGCTGCGTGGTGTGGGATCCTTACCAGGTGGGATTGACGGAGGACATCGAAGGGGTGCAAAAAAGGGCAGCTCGTTTTTTATTATCACGTAATAGGGGAGAGAGTGTGGCACATATGATACGCAATTGGGATGGAAGTCATTAAAGCAAAGACGTTTTTCGTCGCGGCGAGATCTATTTACGAAATTTCAGTCACCAACTTTCTCTTCCGAATGCGAAAATATTTTGTTGAGCCCAACCTACATAGGTAGGAATGATCATCAAAATAAAATAAGAGAAATCAGAGCTCGAACAGAAAGGTTTAGGTGTTCGTTTTTCCCGCGCGCTGTTCGGGAGTGGAATGGTAGAGATAGTATGATTGTGGTTCGATGAAACCCCTGTCAAGCACTTAAATGTGAATTGCAGAGTAGTCATGTAGATGGAGATGTAGACTGCGTGTCTGGAGACAACTGTTCCAGTGGCTGCGGTAAGGTCCCGAGCAAGGCTATTTGCAGTACTCCGTGGCCGTGTGTGAGCACTGATGGTGAGATATCGGTCTTCTCGTGGTATTGTACACTGTAGACGTCCCGTACTGTAGTGCCTGGACACATTTTCTGTCTGCTGGAATCGTTGCCATAATCTTGAGATCACACTTTGTGGCACACGGAGGGCCCGTGCTACGACCTTCTGTGTTTGACCAGCCTCCAGTCGCCCTAGTATTCTACCCCTCATAACATCAATATGTCTTCTTTGAGCCATTTTTAACACACAGTCAACATTAGCACGTTGAAAACGTCCGCACACTTACTCGCTGCACCGTACTCTGACATGCACCAACACTCCTCTACGTATGTGGACTGCTGCCAGCGCCACCGTGCGATGACCGCAGGTCAAATGCACCGCATGGTCATACCCCGAGATGATTTAAACCCACAAACCGCCCACCAGAGCGTTGTTTCACCATGTATCAGCATTATCCTTAATTTATGAGCATGAGTGTAGTCACGTTACACACCGCCATGATACACGCTACAATTCGGCACCCTCTGGCGGCAGAGGGCTTCAAAGAAGAATAAAGATGTAGAATTTCAATGCCGTTTGCTTTATTTAAAAGGATTTGAGAGTTTTCACATAAAAATTGCGAGGCATTACTTTTTAGCACGTCCTCTACGTCATTTTACGTTGACAGAACTGTTCCTACTTCCGCGGATATCGTATTAACATCCATCAACCAAATAATTGCTCTGTTGTTTAATCTGTGTTGCTGCCCTGTCGCTGGTACCATTACTGTCGCGAAAGCTCAGAGTTTAGCACTCATCCCCTGCCCATAAACAGGGTGTTTCGTCGTTACTGCTACTAAAGACAGGAGCGAGCAGAGAACAATGAAACAAACAAATAATCCTAACAAAACGTAGATGCAGAAACCAATGGTTTCATCAATACAGCGTCTGCAGAAGTGCAGTCATGCCACTGTGACAACATTGTTGATGTGTAAGGCTACGTTTACTTCGAAAGACCACCAAGTGGACCGTAAATTGCAAAGTGATGAACAGCGCTCGTTTGATTTTATCGTCGTTTCTGATAGCTAAGTACTGGTAAATAGCGTTTCGACAACCATAGCCTCCCAAGTTCCACTGTTTGATACCGCTCGTTTTTTGTGTGTGACGATATTTAAAATCTTTAGCGTATTCCAGCCCTGTTGACAGTGTCGATAAACACCGGAACTCCATTGTAGGACGGTTGTCAGTGCATTCGGAACGTACCTGGGGTTTTTAGATGTATACGCTTCCTGCGACCGGCCGCTGTGGTCGAGCGGTTCTAGGGTCTTCAGGACGGAACCACGCGGCTGCTACGGTCGCAGGTTCGAATGCTGCCTCGGGCATGGTGGTGCCAGAAATACTGTTTTTCAAACTAATACATTTTATGTAGATGTTCTTGTGAGTGGTAGTGAGCCTAAAGCTGATGATAATGTTCGGTTGGAGGTGAAATTTTTATGTATGATGGTTAAGAATATTGTACCACTAACATTTTGTAAGAGGAAAGGCAATATAACATTTTAAATAAAAGCGTATTGTTCAAGCCCATGTTGGCGTTATTATTTTTTTACGGGAACTGGGAACACATCAGACATTATCAGATGGTCTCCGGCTTGCTTTCCTGGTTCCTGATACCGACGCTCGAATCGACAAACTTGCAAGGACATTTTATGGAAGCAAAATAAATGCATCTGCAGCTGTTATTGTATTAGAGGGGTTATGGTATTACAAGCCTAATTTGGAGCAGTTGTTAAGACAATTTGTACAGAAACCAGATGGCAGTTATAAGAGTCGAGGGACATGAAAGGGAAGCAGTGGTTGGGAAGGGAGTGAGACAGGGTTGTAGTCTCTCCCCGATGTGATTCAATCTGTATATTGGGCAAGCAGTAAAGGAAACAAAAGAAAAATTCGGAGTAAGTATTAAAATCCATGGAGAAGAAATAAAAACTTTGAGGTTCGCCGATGACATTGTAATTCTGTCAGAGATAGCAAAGGACTTGGAAGAGCAGTTGAACGGAATGGACAGTGTCTTGAAAGGAGGGTATAAGATGAACATCAACAAAAGCAAAACGAGGATAATGGAATGTTGTCGAATTAAGTCGAGTGATGCTGAGGGAATTAGATTAGGAAATAAGGCACTTAAAAGTAGTAAAGGAGTTTTGCTATTTGGGGAGCAAAATATCTGATGATGGTCGAAGTAGAGAAGATATAAAATGTAGACTGGCAATGGCAAGAAAAGCGTTTCTGAAGAAGAGAAATTTGTCAACATAGAGTATAGATTTAAGTGTCAGGAAGTTGTTTCTGAAAATATTTGTATGTAGCCATGTATGGAAGTGAAACATGGACGGTAAATAGTTTGGACAAGAAGAGAATAGACGCTTTCGAAATGTGATGCTACAGAAGAATGCTAAAAATTAGATGCGTAGATCACATAACTAACGAGGAGGTATTGAACAGAATTGGGGAGAAGAGAAATTTGTGGCACAACTTGACTAGAAGAAGGGATCGGTTGGTAGGACATATTCTGAGGCATCAAGGGATCACAAATTTAGTACTGGAGGGCAGCGTGGAGGGTAAAAATCGTAGAGGGAGACCAAGAGATGAATACACTAAGCAGATTCAGAAGGATGTAGGCTGCAGTAAGTACTGGGAGATGAAGAAGCTTGCACAGGATAGAGTAGCATGGAGAGCTGCATCAAACCAGTCTCAGGACTGAAGACCACAACAACAACAACAACCAAGATTGTGTGTTTATGCCTAATGGTATAAGATGGGCTAATAGTTATTATGATTTTAGGCAGGATAGGTACCGACCTCTGTGTTATACATATTAGAGCCTCTGTATGTAAAAACCTCAAAATCATACCTGAGAAATGGCAATTAGCGTGAACAATATTTAAGCGAGACCAAAGTGCCTCATCGCCAATCGCCATTTCATTGGACGCAAACACAACAAGCTCCGAATGAATAATTCTTAGGCCGGGTTTATTTTTAATATTAACTGTTACCGGCCTACCTTCAACAATTCTCTTCAAAATGCCTGCAAAAGGCTTCCATCTTCGCCACTCAAATTCTTCAAACAAAATTACAGAATGTATAGATGAATTATACACTCCAAATCCAAATTCGGAACAGTACGGCATATACACCTCCTGTTTCCTACCTAACACCTTTTCAATCAATGTCGACTTGCCTATATTTTTGTCACCAAACAAATACCATTGGGGTTTCCTCCCCTTCGAAGACTGAAAGGACGCATTGTACCACGCTACGACTTCTTTAGCCCAACGGGAATACAGCAAATAACAATGTGATAACTCACGACGTTCCATTCCTTAGGTTAGTTAGGTTTAACTAGTTCTAAGTCTGGGGGACTAATGACCTCCAATGTTAAGTCCCACAGTTCTTAGAGCCATTTGAACCATTTTTTAGACTTGCTGAAGCGTGACTTATGTGAACTGTGGAACACTTGTACTCAAGTGCATATCTGCATTTCGGATCTTCGGGACCTTTGTTATAAGATATTCATGTACTCAGTCGTAATACGACGTACCGGAGAAACCATTGGCTTCCGGACCTGCGTTTGTTAGAATTATTTGTAGTTTCATTGTCCTCTACTTGCCCTTTTAGTTTGTACCTATCAACGTCAAACACGCTCTATTTCTGATGATTAATTAGCGGTCACAAGTTTAATATTAGCCACTGGAAATCGGTTCCGTTGGGGGCAGAGAAAGGCAAGGGAAGGTTAAATAACAATAGACCTTGTGCGTCTTAGCAAACGCCTGTCCTGTTCTGATGTTTTTGTATAGTTTGCGGATTTGTTCATTGTTACTGTGTAGACAATATAATACCCTGGGTTATTTTTAATAAATAAGATGGAGAACTTGCAATTACTGTCGCTCTTTGATAAACAACAATGTTATTTAACAATACTTCTTTTCGAACACACACTTTTCATTCCCTTTACAACATTATTTTCATTCTGCTTACTGCCACATTCCCCATGAAATTTATTGAATCTTAACTCTAACATCTACACTGCTGGCCATTAAAATTGCTACACCAAGAGAAATGCAGATCATAAACGGGTATTCATTGGACAGATATATTATACTAGAACTGACATGTGACTACATTTTCACGCAATTTGGGTGCATAGATCTTGAGAAATCAGTACCCAGAACAACCACCTCTGGCAGTAATAACGGCCTTGATACTCCTGGGCATTGAGTCAAAGAGAGCTTGTATGGCGTGTACACGTACAGCTGCCCATGCAGCTCCACCACGATACCACAGTTCATCAAGAGTAGTGACTGGCGTATTGTGACGAGCCAGTTGCTCGGCCACCATTGACCAGACGTTTTCAATTGGTGAGAGATCTGGAGAATGTGCTGACCAGGGCAGCAGTCGAACATTTTCTCTATCCAGAAAGGCCCGTACAGGACCTGCTACATGCGGTCATGCATCATCCTGCTGAAATGTAGGGTTTCGCTGGGATCGAATGAAGGGTAGAGCAACGTGTCTTAACACATCCGAAATGTAACGTCCGCTGTTCAAAGTGCCGTCAATGAGAACAAGAGGTGACCGAGACGTGTAACCAATGGCACCCCATACCATCACGCCGGGTGATCCGCCAGTATGACTACAACGAATACACGCTTCCGATGTGCGTTCACCGCGATGTCGCCAAATACGGATGCGACCATCATGATGCTGTAAACAGAACCTGGATTCATCCGAAAAAACGACATTTTGCCATTCGTGTACCCAGGTTCGTCTTGAGTAGACCATAGCAGGCGCTCCTGTCTGTGATACAGCGTCAAGGGTAACCGCAGCCATGGTCTCCGAGCTGATAGTCCATGCTGCTCCAAACGTCGTCGAACTGTTCGTGCAGATGATTGTTGTCTTGCAAACGTCCCCATCTGTTGACTCAGGGATCGAGACGTGGCTGCACGATCCGTTACAGCCATGCCGACAAGATGCCTATCATCTCGACTGCTAGTGATACGAAGCCGTTGGGATCCAGCAGGGCGTACCGTATTACCCTCCTGAACCCACCGATTCCAAATTCTGCTGACAGTCATTGGATCTCGACCAACGCGAGCAGCAATGTCGCGATACGATAAACCGCAATCGCGAAAGGCTACAATCCGACCTTTATCAAAGTCGGAAACGTTATGGTACGCATTTCTCCTCCTTACACGAGGCATCACGACAACGTTTCACCAGGCAATGCCTGTCAACTGCTGTTTGTGTATGAGAAATTGGTTGGTAACTTTCCTCATGTCAGCACGTTGTAGGTGTCGCCACCGGCGCCAACGTTGTGTGAATGCTCTGAAAAGCTAATGATTTGCATATCACAGCATCTTCTTCCTGTCGGTTAAATTTCGCGTCTGTAGCACGTCATCTTCGTGGTGTAGCAATTTTAATGGCCAGTAGTGTATATTACTCCCCACATAAACAAGAGCATGGCCTGAGTTGCAGGTTGCCTGTATAACATCTTCCACGGGCAACAAAAATTTGATTTTTGAGCATTTCATATAGTTGTTGGCCGAGGGCAAAAATTTAAAATTCTGTCGAAATCGGATTGTTAAGAGATATAATGTAACTTTGAAGGTTTAATACAATAAATCACGTATTAACATTAGAAACTGTACGTATGTCCTGAGTCAGCATTACTCGCTGTCCGAAAAATACCCAGACTATATTCATCCGGTATTTGAGAATGAGAGCAGTTAGCAAGTTCCAGAAAACTTCACTCATAATATCAAACCTTTTAGAAGTTTTTTTCTTGGTTATACACCCCCCAAATAACGAAAGAAAAAAGTATCGGTTACTACATTTTCGCTGCTCATGCAGTAAGACTTCAGCATTAGGTATGACATTTGAATTTATTATTTTTTTACTGTTGACTCTATTCGCAACGTATTGTTCAGAGTATCCACGTACACCACTGAATGTACATGTAAAACTACGACGTTGTATGATTCATACCTCGGGAGGTATGATGTCGTAAAAGTTGATATACTGTTTTTTCCTGAGAGTTTGATTGTTTAAAGAATCAGGAGTAGGGGAGGGTATTTTAACTGGTTTAGGCGTATTATCATTTATCACACCGTATGCGCGGTTATTTATCTTAAGACTCCTGAGCCACTTGAACCCTACGTAACTTCCTTCATAACTTCTTATTACAATACCTTCCCCTGATTTTATGATTAATACGCTTTCTTCTATCACACTGCCAGTTCTTATCTTCTATCAGCATTTATCTTACACTTAATAATCATGCCATTCAATATAATTTTATTCTACCCAAGGTTCTCACTTCACGACACGCTTCCGTGCCCATCCCTCGTCTCCTACTTAATACCTGAAAACCGATAACCTGCTCAGCTCAACAGCTCACTTTGAGACGACAGTGTCCAAAGAATTTTCTTCTCCAAAAAAGTTTGGCACCACAGGTCGATTTAAAACAACCATTACCTTCAGTTAAAACACTTACTCACCGCAGTGGCTACGGCATCAGCGTGCCAGACTAAATCATCACCCATTAATTTTTAGTCTCTTTGTTCATGTACTTATTCTTGCAAGATTAGGATTTAAAAGTTCTGTCTTACAGTTTACCGAACATTTTGCATGTAACCATTTAGACGTACATTCCTTTGCGTAAAAATAAGTGATTGATTTGTACTGCAATACGATATTTAATTTAAGGCAAAGGGAAAAGTAGAGGAAAGAAATGAAATTGTGACAAGCAGAAAATCTAAAAAGCTGCAAAGCTGAGAAGAAGGTGTAGTGATTAAAATGCTGGAAGTTTTTGGATAGCAGTATTATAATAGACTGAAAATCGCACAGGGCACGAATAAAAACAAATTAGCAACTTCCGAACTCTGTCATTTTTATAGTAATCATAAAAATGTTGTTCTCTCGGACAATGTTACTCATTTCTCGTATCCGCAACGGAACAAATAATACACATAGTGACACTTGGTATGCCCGAAACGAACTGTACTTAGATTCATGTGAAGATTACCTGTTCCAGTTCAAACCAGTATCAGAACACAGAATTAAAGTAAAAATTACAAAGGGAGTGACGCAATTTTCTTGACATAAACCACATAGGTCGCTGATAAGTGAATATCGTCAAGGAATTTTCAGCTCGTGACGTATTCGGACCCCTATGAGAAATAAAGACCGAAGTACTGTTATTTCAAGAGGTAAGCCGCCAATTTATTTTTTCAAATTGGTGGAATGTGTGACCTTTACGATGTTCCATACTCAAGCTCTGGCAATATTGAGGTATTGGCGCAAGTGGTAATGATATGAAGGAGAAACTTAATTAATTTAGCAAGTAAGATTAGAGTAGGTTGAGACTGTTGGTGGTGTAAGAATGCGATATTTGACGGTACTTATTATTGAAGAGACGGTGTCGCGAAGGAAGTCTGCGATACTTTATTACTCGTGCGTGGCCGTAGCAGTCCTCTATAGAAGGAAGAAGGTGACACTTTCGAATATTTTGGGAAGAGCAGGTGTTGTTCTGAGCGGAAATCTTTACAGTGATTGCCTGAAATGACTGTTCGTGTATTGCCGTGTTTGTATTGTTGATGAGAGAGAGAGAGAGAGAGAGAGAGAGAGAGAGAGAGAGAGAGAGGTGAGGAGGGGGGGGGGAGGGGGCAGGGGGCCGAGGAAGAGAGAGAAAGAGGTTGAAGCCCTGATACAGTAATAGCTAACGAGTAATGCCTTCGAAAGGAGCGAAATTTTCTGGTTGACACTAAATCAGTAACGACGTTTGCTGAGAAGGTTTCTTTGAAAAGGACATCAAGGCTTATTCATTCTGTTATTCTTATTTCATAAAGTGCCCATAAATGTATATAAAAAAAGACGGTTTTGAGGATGCATGCAAGTTTTCTATTCCGTTTAATTAAGAAACTACTACGGGGAAAATTTTTTGAAGTAATTCTCGCAATTATTTCAGTCTTTCAAAAGGAAATATTGCATATAAATCTAAAGAAAATAACCAAATTTTCAACATATAAGTAGTACGCCAGCATCATATATACAGTTTTCAAGCTACATGCTGCAATCATTGCCGTCTCTGTGAAAACCTCTACAAAATTCCAGGCCAATCCATGGTCATACACAATGCGGCCGTACTGGATAAGCGCGCATAATCTGTACCGCGGAAAGCTTTCCTGTGTCTACATGCCAAGTGGGCCTGTATCTGTGATAACGACGGCGGCGTTTGCATTGCCCAACTCTTTCAGTCGATAAGTCTGGAACCATGGCAGGCGCACACAGTTACTATATAATGACATGATTTATAATTCATGTACATACAGGTACTTTACAAGATTTCATTAAATTAACAGTACATATCTGGAATTGTGCGCTTCATTGAATGGTCAGCGTGGCTGACTGCTACGGGAGGGAGCCGGGTTCGGTTCCCCACAAGGTCTTTTCATTGATGAAGGCTTTTACACTGATGTGTCATTAACTTACATTCAATTATAACAAATAGTACCCAGAATAGCACAAATCTTCAATGCGCCATTGCATTGAAATGGCATACTGTCATAACATGCAAGTTGTAATACGAAAACAACAAAATAGAACGAAATCCAATATGGCGTCTCCAAAGTCCTTCATTTGTCGACTGGTATAGTGTTTTGTGATCGCATGGAGTGTTACGGAAGACACGTCACTTTGACGTCACTTCACAGTAAGATTCGAATGACACTAGCTTGTCCCTTTCATACAAACAGGCCGCAAACCCTGGTGTGTGTCCCTGGAGCACCACAATCAGTCCTAGTTTTGAACGTACTAGTTTCTCGCAGCCACTGTTGTAGCTCAACGAATATGGTATGTAATGGACTGAGGCGATTCTTTTGATAGCGTTATCGATGCGTGTGTTGTGCAGCATTATCAGTGTGTACCGTACCATAAAGTGGGGGATTTGAAAATGACCTGACCTTTAAACTTATTTCATATCCAAGTGGTACATGTACACACAAAAGTTTCTCCTAGGGGGAAAGATCCACTACTGTACAATTATACTACTGACGATAAATCGTTGGAAACAGCCGTAAAACATACGAGAGTAGCCATTCAGAGCGACCTCAAATGGAACGGCCACATGACTAGTAGTAGTAGGGAAAGCAATTTCGGATTCAGATCCGGTGGAATGATCACAAGGAAATGAAAGTAATAAACTCGTTCGATCGAAAGAAGTGCTGACAATCATCCTATCGACCCACGAATTTTGGTCCTCCAGTTTGAGATCCATACCCCGTAAGAATAATAGAGGAGACAGGAAGGTCAAAAGAAGAGTAGTACATCTCGTCACGGGCGAAGGAGATTCTCGTCAAATCCCAGTGACAGGAGTCACAGAGAGGTTTTTCTGATAAAAATCAGAGAGCAGGCATTGCAAGAACATTCAAACAAAATATTAATTCTTTCCAGACACTGCTCGGGAAATGACAATTACGGAAAACTCAAAGAACTTCGAACTCTCACGGATTCATATTGATAGTCGTTCTTCCTAGGCGTTGTGGACGAATGGAACAGGGAAGGAGAGAAGTGCTAGTGGTACCGGAACAACCCTGAACAACCATCGTCTACACAACTAGGAGAGTGTTTACTCTAGAAAGAGCAGATAAAAAAAATGGCGTGATTTTTAATTCTGTGTTCCGATACTGGTTTGAACTGGAACAGGTAATCTTCACATGAATCTAAGTGCAGTTCGTTTCGGGCTTACCAAGTGTCACTACGTATATTACTTGTTCCGTTGCGGATACAAGAAATGAGTAACACTGTCCGAGAGAACAACTCTATTTTTATTATTACTATAACAATGACAGAGTTCGGAAGGGTCTAATCTGTCTTTCCGATAAACATTCCAAGACTCGCTAAATATCTCAGAGGTTTTTACTTAGGGCTTTCGACAGCTCTCAGTCACAAGAAAATTTTGAGATTGAGAACATTCCTGGAAGGCAGTAAATTCGGGAACTTTGTTACAAATACTTCGACAATTTAATGTTAAAATTTTAGTCGAACTGTCTTTACTCTGAATCTGGTCTTATCGCTCTCTATGTGTATCGATTGGTGAGTGTTCACGAGAGTACCTCAAACTACCGCCTGGTCTAAGAAACTACCATGTGCACTCCACAAGTACTCTGCTACCCGAGTAGCTGCTTCCTTTGTGTAGCGCACCCTTGGTCTCTCAAGAGGAGCCCTACAAATACACGCCCGATAAATCAGGTCCAGAAATCTGCAGGCAAGACGTCACAGGGATGACGAAGCCTTTGGTTGAGACACTCCACTCGGCTCCAAACGAAAGGACCCCGATCAACTCTGGGAACAATGCTGCAAATTGCGAGCTCCGCCTGCACCCCTCACAAAATGAAACAACTGGAATGGAAAGATTCGTTAAGTATACACTGTCATTAAAATCTAGATTATTGCTGCATTAAAAATATGTAGCTCGTCTTCTAATGGCTAGCTTGTAAGGTCATAAAATTGCCCAGTAAGCCATTGGGTGTGGTTGACATAGTAATAACCATCACTGGCGTAGAGAAACAACTGAAAGAGATGAAAACAAACAAGTAGCCAGATCCGCATGGAATATCAGTTCCGTTTTACTCTACACTATTGGCTCTTAATTAGTTTGCATTAATCGCGAATCTCTCGACCAATGCAAAGTGCCAAGCGACTGAAAGAAAGCGCAAGTGACACCTTTATATAAGAAGGGTAAAAGAACGGACACGTAGCATTGCAGACAACTATCCTTAACATCGGTTTTGCTGCAGGATTCTAGGGCATGATCTGAGTTTGAATGTAATAAATTTCCTAGGGACCGAAAAGCTAGTGTCCAGGAATCAACACGGCTTTAGAAAGCATCGCTCGTGCGAAACCCAGCTGCCTTTTTCTCACATGATATACTGAGAACTATGGAAGGAGGGCAACAGGTTGATTCCATATTTCTAGATTTCCGAAAATCGTTCGGCATGATATTCCACCGCGGACTTAACGAAGGTATGTACGTACAGAATAGGCTCCCCGATATGTGACTGGCTCGAAGACTTCTTGAGTAACAGAACCCAGTATGTTGTCCTCGACAGCGAGTGTTCGTTGGAGACAGAGATAACATCAGGAATGCCCCCGGAAAGCGTGATAGAACCCTTGCCGTTTTCTATGTACATACGAATAAATGATCTGACTGACAGGATGGGCATCCAATCTGCGGTTGTTCGCTGATGATTCTGTGGTGTACAGGGAGGTGTCGAAGACAGTGAGAGGCTGATACAAGATGACCCAGACAAAATTTCTAGTTGGTGCGATGAATGGCAGCTGACTCTTAACACAGAAAAATCAAATAAGCAATTGCGAAATTTGTTACAATATTACTGTTTGTGGTGTCATGACTACGATTTGTGAGTGTGGTGAACTTTCGTGACTTTAGATAAAAGACTAGTGAATAAAGAATTCAGAGTACCAAATCTGTATAGGTTTTCCTCCAGAACACACTCTTCCTTTAAAAAAGAATCCGCCTACTCGAACGACGGGATTTATGTTTTATAGACGTGGTCTGTTCCACAACCAGATTATTTACTCGTATTTCCCACAATTCATTTGTGCATGTGCCCTGATGGAATGAATTTTGCTCTTTGCTCTATCAATGTCCAGTTCGCGTAGGACGTCCTCAATTGCAGCAACACAACGCTGCTTCTTTTCTTTTTCTTTTAGTCAGCTTTTTTAAAATACCACAAACACCTATGCACAACATAGATGTCAAAGAAGCGAACAATTTGTGCCGTTCCCCACTTCATAATTAACATTGACACATTACCGACAGGAATCCTAACCTGAAACCACGCGCAGATGCTAGTTTCGAGTCGCCCAAGTTGGAACAAGTCGAAACTTGTTTACTTTCTCCAGCGATTTACGCAACCAAGCGCCGCGCATGCGTGGTTATAGGGGTGTGTCGAAAATTGGTTTGTCAACCCATAGTCATCGTGTAAACTAGCCTTAAGGAAAAAGGAGCGCTTCTTTGTCGTAAATAGATTTCCTGGGAGTGTTGCGAAGTGGGTTATCTTCTCGCAAGCAATACCGAAAATCTCGTCTTAGCCTAGGTATCAGTCAGAGATAACAGAGCAAGAGTTCCAAGGGAACTATTGTTTCTCGGACAAGGAATACAGTGACCGTCTTGCAGACAAATTTACTTCATTTTTTAGGTCAGGTCACCCATTGGGCTTTTATGAATTATTATGTAGTCATCAAATCCTCCGATGATGACTTGCTGACTTTGTAAGGAGCCGAAATCTGTTGTGAAACTGTGTGACTGTATCTGAAACGCAGAGGAGCTGCTGATGCCTTACGTATCAACTGTGCATTATTGTCAGTTATTTTTATCTACTTACGATCGTCGCGTCAGTTACCATTAACGACCAGCTTAGGCTGCGAGGCGAACTGGAGGAGGTCACTGGTCATTATATAAACTCTGAGCAGCTCTTATATCACTGCTTTATTAAGTCGCTAAAATCCAGAGAGCACACGTCGTTAAAAGTTATATCTGCTGACGTGTTTCAGGCGTAACCCATCTTCAGAACTTCTGGCAAGTGAAACTTGACTGCCATTAAAATAAAAGTACACTGTATACGTAACAAGTGACATGTCGATATCCGCGACCTAATGAAGCAGCGATATTAGACGTGCTCAGAATTTATGATCACTACTGAACACAGTTATTACAATGTGTATGTCGTGACTGAAGAACATCTGTGCCGGTCTGAGATTCGAAAGCGGAACTCGCGGTGTGTGCATGCAGTCGCGTCAGCCATTAGAATATCGGAGCAAGTCTCCAGTTCCTACGACCAGAGCTTCTTCAACAGGTTTCGTGGAACGGCGTGATTCGGAGGACAGGATTTGGACGAGTATCGTGGCACGTCCTGTCACTGGGATATACGCCATTTGATGTAATTTCAGCAACATGGAATGAATGGAGCTTGACTCAAATTTTCGTTTGTAACGACTTATTGCAGACAAAGCATTTCTGAAATGTTTCCACTGATGTTATTTCATCTTCATTGATTTCACCCCACTGATTCTTTTACAGTGATGAGCCAATACATTTTGACCACCTGCGTAATAGCTTATCAGTCCGACTTTGGAACGAAATACGTCACTGATTCTGCGCGCCATGGATCCGACAGTTGGCTAGCAGATGTGCTAAGGTACGGGACATTAGATGTCTACGGACATAGGGCCGCTGATATTCGTACGCGGTGATGGCGCCCGATAGCGACCAAGATAGGTTTCATAGGATTTACATTAGGCGAATTTGGACACCGCGACATCAACATGAGTTCACTATGATGCTCCTCAAACCAATATAGCGCGGCTCTGGCTCGGAAACACGAATAATTATATTGCTGAAAGATAACATAGCCGTGGGCATGAAGGATGCAGGTAGTTCGCAGCTGTCAGTGTTAGATTACTACCACAGGTCGGATGGAAGCGCAGCAGAATGTCTCCCATCGCATAACCAGCCTGGGTCCGTGGCACACTGAATGTTTCGAGCCGCCGGTAACGTCGATGACGGCGTTTGTGCAGTCGATCAACGACCTAGCGTGGTAATAATGTGATTCACCCGAAGAGCGGACGAGTTTCCTTTGATCGACGTTCGAATCCCGATGGTTCTGTGCCTACTGCAATCGTAATGGACGATGTCGTTGTGTCCCCTTGTGAATACGTAGAGGTCGTCTCCTGCAGAGCTCCATGTCCCACAATGTACGATGAACCCTTGTGAGTGTTCAAACACTGTGCTCTTTCTGGAGAGATGGCAGAGATCACCATCTACCCTGCTTTACAGAGCTGACAAGCCTCCGAACCCCACGTTCTGTGAAGAGTCGTGGAAGTCTATTTAGCGCCTAGTGGTAGTTTCACTGTCTTTCTACCTGACGAAATAAATCTCGGGTGAACAGCCTGGTATGAGTGTGCATAGGAGTCCTGTGCACGCTCATACCAGGCTGTTCACCCGAGATTAATTTCGTCATAAAATACGCATGGAGTAAATGAAGAATCACGTCTTTCTACCTCTTCCCATAGATGCTCACGACAGTAGCACGTGAGCATTCGACCTGCTTCACTGTTATCGGGATACTCCATCTACATCTACGTGATTACTCTGCTATTCACAATATAGTGCCTGGCAGAGGGTTCAATGAACCACCTTCAAGCTGTCTCTCTACCGTTCCAATCTCGAACGGCACGCGGGAAAATCGAGGACTTAAATTTATCTGTGCGAGCCCTGATTTCTCTTATTTTATCGTGATGATCATTTCTCCATATGTAGGTGGGTGCCAATAGAATGTTTTCGCAATCGGAGGAGAAAACTGGTGATTCAAATTTCATGAGAAGATCCCGTCGCAACGAAAAACGCCTTTGTTGTAATGATTGCCACTCCAATTCACGTATCATGTCTGTGACACTATCTCCCCTATCTCGCGATAATACAAAACGAGCTGCCCTTCTTTGTACTTTTTCGATGTCATCCGTCAGTCCCACCTGATGCTTATCCCACATCGCACAGCTATACTCCAGTATATGACGGAGAAGTGTGGTGTAAGCAGTCACTTTAGCAGACCTGTTGCACCTTCTAAGTGTTCTGCCAATGAATCGCAGTCTTTGGTTTGCTCTACCCACAATATTATCTATGTGATCGTTCCAATTTAGGTTATTTGTAATTGTAATCCCTAAGTATTTAGCTGAATTTATAAGCTTCAGATATGTGTGACTTACCGCGTAATCGAAATTTAGCTGATTTCTTTTAGTACTCATGTGAATAACTTCACACTTTTCTTTATTCAGGGTCAATTGCCACTTTTCGCACCATGCAGACATCTTATGTACATCATTTTGCAAGTCTGCGTAATAATAAGCTGCCCTTTGTAAAATTAGCTCATCTCAATGGATTCCCCCATTTGCAGCCCATATCTTCGCTAGGGTGATCCACCGTCCGTGTCTGCTCCGCTTACACACTTTTGCTACCGCGTCACGTGATCGGAACGCCACCAGGCGGCATCCAGCTTCGCGGTAGGCAGTGATCATTTTGACTTATCAGGGTGTATACGTCGTAGCAAGCCTAGATGACAGTTCAGTAGTTTTACCTCTGGATGACGTCGAGAGGAAGCCACAACGTATATAAAATGTTACTCTTTAACCGACGTATACTTTACTTGGATGAAGTCTGTGTCCACATGGACGATGATGTATATTTAGTACTGTCTTAGAACACAATGATAACTATTTATTACTTCGGATAGTACCAAATGGCAGTCAGATATCACATTCATTTAACTATGTACTTTGGTTCAAAATGGTTCAAATGGCTCTGAGCACTATGGGACTTAACATCTGAGGTAATCAGTCCCCTAGAACAGAACTACTTAAACCTAACTAACCTAAGGACATCACACACATCCATGCCCGAGGCAGAATTCGATCCTGCGACCGTAGCAGCAGCGTGAGTAATGATACTAGCTCGCGCCTGGCTCTGACCTATGTTGAAGCCGCTGTCGCACTCGGCTGTCAAACAGCGAGACGAGCAGAGCTGCGCTCTAAGGTCGTTGAGTAACTGTAGAAGGATACAAAATGAGCTAGACAACATTTCTATTTGATGTGACGAATGACAGCTTGCTCTAAATGCAGAACAACGTAAGATAATGCAGTTGCATAGGGAAAGCAAACCCGTAATGTTAGAATACGGCACTAGTAGTGAGCTGTTTGACTCAGTCACGCCGATTAAATATCTCTACGTAACGTTGCAAAGCGATATGAAATAGAACGAACATTGTAGTACTGTAGTAGGGAAGAAGAATGGTCGACTTCAGTTTGTTGGGAGAATTTTAAGAAAGTGTGGTTCATTTGTAAAGGAGACAGCGTATAGAACGCTGGTGCAACCTATTCTTGAGTACTACTCGAGTGTTTGGAATCCCCACCAGGAGAAATTAAAGGAAGACATCGACGCTGTTCAGAGGCAGGCTCCTAGGTCTGTTACCGGTAGGTTCTAACAACGCGGAAGTATGACGGAGCTACTTCGCGACCTCATATGGGAATCGCTGGAGGGAAGGTGAAGTTCTTTAGAGGAGCACTACTGGGGAAATTTAGAGAACTGGTATTTTAAGCTGACTGCAGAAAGATTCTACTGCTGCCAACGCACTTTTCGCTTAGGGACCACGAAGATAAGATAAGAGAAATCAGGACTCGTAAGAGACGTACAGACAGTCGTTTTTCCCTCGCTCTACTTGCGGGTGGAACAGGAAAGGAAATGACAATTAGTGGTGCTTGGTACCCCCCACCTCGCACCATATGGTGACACGCGGAGTATGTATGTAGATGCAAATGTAGACGACGTAGATGTAAGCAGACCGCCAGCAGCCCCGGCATACTGAACCTGTTGCTGGCGTGTCTTCTTCGACGTCTCTCGTTCATGGCTCCGTCTGGCAGCGAATATACATACTATGTGATCAAAAGTATCCGGACACCCTCAAAACATACCTTTTTCATATTAGGTGCATTGTGCTGCCAGCTATTGCCAGGTACTCCATATCAGCGACCTCAGTAGTCATCAGACATCGGAGAGAGCAGAATGGGACGCTCCGCAGAACTCACGGACTTCGATTGTGGTCAGGTGATTGGGTGTCACTTGTGTCATATGTCTGTACGCGGGATTTCCACACTCCTAAAAATCCCTAGGTCCACTGTTTCTGATGTGATAGTGAAGTGGAAAAGTGAAGGGACACGTACAGCACAAAAGCGTACAAGCCGGCGTCGTCTATTGACTGACAGAGACCGCCGACAGTTGAAGAGTGTCGTAATGTGTAATAGGCAGACATCTGTCAAGACCATCACACAGGAATTCCAAACTGCATCAGGATCCACTGCAAGTACTATGACAGTTAGACGGGAGGTGAGAAAACTTGGATTTCATGATCGAGCGGCTGTTCATAAGCCACACATCACGCCGGTAAATGCCAAACGACGCCTCGCTTGGTGTAAGGAGCGTAAACAGTGGACGATTGAACAGTGGAAAAACGTTGTGTGGAGTGACGAATCAGGGTACACAATGTGGCGATCCGATGGCAGGGTGTGAGTATGGCGAAGACCCGGTGAACATCATCTGCTAACGTGTGTAGTGCCAACAGTAAAATTCGGAGACGATTGTTTTATGGTGTCGTCGTGTTTTTCATGGAGGGGACTTGCACTCCTGGTTGTTTTGCGTAGCACTATCACGGCACAGGCCTACATTGATGTTTTAAGAACCTTCTTGCTTCCCACTGTTGAAGAGCAATTCGGGGATGGCGACTGCATCTTTCAACACGATCGAGCACCTGTTCATAATGCATGGCCTGTGGCGGAGTGGTTACACTGCAATAACATCCCTGTAATGGACTGGCCTGCACAGAGTCCTTACCTGAATTCTACAGAACATCTTTGTGATGTTTTGGAACGCCGACTTCGTGCCAGGCCTCACCGATCGACATCGATACCTCTCCTCAGTGTATCACTCAGTGAAGAATGGGCTCCCACTCCCCAAGAAACCTTCCAGCGCCTGATTGAACGTATGCCTGCGAAAGTGGAAGCTGTTATCATGGCTAAGAGTGGACCAACACCATATTGAATTCCAGTATTACCGATGGAGGGCGCCACGAACTTGTAAATCATTTTCAGTCAGGTGTCCGGATACTTTTGATCACATAGTGTAGCTTGTAGTTTGTGGTTCCGTCGTGAGGTACCAACTTCACGATGTGACCTCACTCTCAGCACAACACCACTGACTCCATTCATTTCATTTCAGCGAATTTGAACTGAATCGTGTGATTATCTCTACGGGTTATGAAGCACATAAGGTCGAGTGAAGGTGGCTCTCAGTGGTAAAATAGATAATAAGTTAGTGTTCGCTTAAATCAAATGAGTCCCTCAAATTAGGGCATTTTCCTCAACTAAAGTAAAGAGCCAGTCACACAGCGCTGTTAAGGATCTGATTACGAATCTAAAAGTTCGAGGCATTCCCAGAGAGTGCTCACATAAGCCAGGTTCCTATGTTCGACTCCCAGTCTGTCCGCCATTTTAATTTTTTATATGTATTCATTCTTTCTGGCGCTTAACGTGGCGTTTACATTGAACAATGCTTTCCCTATTCCACACGTAATAAGTCTCTTCACTGCGGAGAATTCACGTTCAACTGCGAACTCTTCCCACAATTGACTCTATGGACGGGAATTCAGCTCGGAGGAAGGCAAGGGATTACTGGATGCATGAGGAACATGCTTTGTTAACCTTTCTTACTATTTAACGATCAAAGTTGGTCAGCTTATCAATTACATTAATTGCTCCGACATCAGTATAGGGGGCCTTCGTAACGCTGAATCGTTGGAAGTCTTTGTTTCTGGTGCGATAGCTTGAGGGCGGATTTTTGCATACGTGCATTTATGTCATGTATTATTTACAAGTGCACGTCTTTTCCTGTAAATACGTTAAACGCACATTCTGCAAAGTTTTTCTATTTCGGTGAAAGAGTGTAGAAAAAATGTGTCGTTTACGAAAAAACTCTAATACATCTGACGTGGTCACATATCTGCGCCAGGAAAACGCGTGAAGTATCGCACTCTTATAGCACTTCGAGCATTATTTTTTTTAAAAAAGGCCTTTTGTACTGAACGGTGAAAGGTTCTGATCGCAGAAAGTCGACTCTATTAGTAGTTGATGACATTATTGGTATGTATACGCTAATTGCAGGAAATGCATTCTTTCCAAATGAACAATAGTGTTATGAAATTTATGCGCTGCCGCCCGGGGTAGCCGAGCGGTCGTGGGCGCCTTGTCAAGGTCCGTGCGGCTCCTCCCGTCGGAGGTTCGAGTCCTCCCTCGGGCAAGGGTGTGTGTGTGTGTTGTCCTTAGCGTAAGTTAGTTTAAGTTAGATTAAGTAGTGTGTCAGCTTAGGGACCGACGACCTCAGCAGCTTGGTCCCATAAGATCTCACCACAAATTTCCAAAATTTTTATGCGCTGCTTGCGAATAAGAATTCGCCGTGTTAAAGTATAGATGTATTACCTATTAGTGACACATGAAAATTTGAGCCGCACTGGAGCTCGAACCCGGATTACCCCCCCCCCCTTCCTCCCCCCCCCCCCACACACACACTGTCTCCATGTCCTAACGATCACATTACTTATATTTCCGGAACGTTATTGACGTCGCTTTGCTCGTCTACGCTTTTAAAAGAAAAACAATAGTGTGTTGATTTTTAAGAATGAAGCTTTTATTTACTCGTACATAAAATCAAAGGTTAACATCTTCTATTTGATTTCCATGGTTATTTACGAAAAACCTGGCATCCAGGTGGCGGCCATGCTAACTTCAACTATCTTCCCTAAGTTACTTGCAACCATTGTCAGTTGGTGTTAGTAGATCAAAGCCACCTCTTCTTTAATGGTAGCTTTCAAACCATTAAACTTTAGATTCAATAGCAACCTTCAAACCCATTAAACTTTGCAGTGTGTTAACATAGACACGCTGTTTCAAATACCCTCACAAGAAACAGTTACAAATAATGGTGATCTTTGTGACCGCGGCACGACACTGAAATGAGAAAGCATCCAGGGAAAATGTTCCTCACAAATGCCATGGAGGAGTTTGCAGTGTGCGTTGCTACATCTCATCATGCTGATAATAAATAATCCTCATATGAGAATGCACGCTGTCAACCCGAGAAGATTTTATCAACACTGCTCATGTTCGTCCGTCGCCCCTCCGCAATAGACAATTTTCCTACGCTAAATATATGGTTCGGATTGTTGTTATTCTGACTGATTATAACATTTAAATAACATTTACTGTCAATATTCTCACAAAATATCTGTTATTTTTATGTAATTAAAGCTTAAAAATTATTAAATATGAAGATCTGGCACGCCACCGAAAACGCTTTGTTATTGACTGATGCTCTGATCACGTCACAGACTAGCAGTAAGAAGTATGTTATAGGAGCGTTAGTCGAATTTACGAGATTTTTACATACTTTTTCTGCAAATAGTTTAGCTATTTAGTGATGGAAAACGCAATTACAACTTTCAAGTAACAATAGGAAGGGAATATTGTGAACACTGATAGTCGAAGCCTTGCGAAAGTTGATGCGTTTATGGTCCACCCATTTAGAGCGGCGATAAGCGCATTGACATTCTTTTCCTTGCTCCCTGAAACATCATTAAACTCGCTAAAAACTAAGGAACTGTAGAACTTTTGAAAATGGGTCCGTATATCATAACAAGATTGTCGTCAATTATCGTGAACTACGACACAAAGAACAATAAAATTATTCCTGCAAAACTTAGTGCTGTTTTCCTCTGTAGAAGACATTGAACAGATACACTGCACACAGCAGGGGTTCGGTGGCGTGACGGCTAGCACATCCGATAGTAGAGAAAGAGGCCGCATGTTAGAATCCTGGATGGGTCACATATTTTTAACAATTTGACACGAAATACGAAAGTAGCGTTAGCAAGAACTGATTATAGCAGTTGTTTCAATGGTGGGATGCGTTATATACAGCTTCACATTAGTCTTAGTCTGAGAAATGGACAACAGAGGATAAATGCATTTACTTTGCAAACAAACAATTCACTTTCTTGGAAAGCGTTGCTAGTAGTGAAGTATCAACATACCGCTCACAGTACAACGAGGTGTAGGACGATGAGGTTATACGGAGAGAGATAAAGCGTGTACAAGGGGTGACACAAACGTACGAGGTGCATTCAAGTTCTAAGGCCTTCGATTTTTTTTCTGATTAACTGCTCACCCGAAATCGATGAAACTGGCGATACTTCTCGACGTAATCGCCCTGCAGACTTACACGTTTTTCACAACGCTGACGCCATGATTCCATGGCAGCGGCGAAGGCTTCTTTAGGAGTCTGTTTTGACCACTGGAAAATCGCTGAGGCAATAGCAGCACGGCTGGTGAATGTGCGGCCACAGAGAGTGTCTTTCATTGTTGGAAAAAGCCAAAAGTCACTAGGAGCCAGGTCAGGTGAGTAGGTAGCATGAGGAATCACTTCAAAGTTTTTATCACGAAGAAACTGTTGCGTAACGTTAGCTCGATGTGCGGGTGCGTTGTCTTGGTGAAACAGCACACGCGCAGCCCTTCCTGGACGTTTTTGTTGCAGTGCAGGAAGGAACTTGTTCTTCAAAACATTTTCGTAGGATGCACCTGTTACCGTAGTGCCCTTTGGAACGCAATGGGTAAGGATTACGCCTTCGCTGTCCCAGAACATTGACACCATCATTTTTTCAGCACTGGCGGTTACCCAAAATTTTTTTGGTGGCGGTGAATCTGTGTGCTTCCATTGAGCTGACTGGCGCTTTGTTTCTGGATTGAAA
Source organism: Schistocerca nitens (assembly GCF_023898315.1). Classification (NCBI taxonomy): domain Eukaryota; kingdom Metazoa; phylum Arthropoda; class Insecta; order Orthoptera; family Acrididae; genus Schistocerca; species Schistocerca nitens. The sequence goes on from NC_064614.1 coordinate 1,178,971,410, forward strand.
AATGGCATCCACGTCTCATCCATTGTCACAACCGACGAAAAGAAAGTCCCATTCATGTTGTCATTGCGCGTCAACATTGCTTGGCAACATGCCACACGGGCAGCCATGTGGTCGTCCGTCAGCATTCGTGGCACCCACCTGGATGACACTTTTCGCATTTTTCAGGTCGTCATGTAGGATTGTGTGCACAGAACCCACAGAAATGCCAACTCTGGAGGCGATCTGTTCAACAGTCATTCGGCGATCCCCCAAAACAATTCTCTCCACTTTCTCGATCATGTCGTCAGACCGGCTTGTGCGAGCCCGAGGTTGTTTCGGTTTGTTGTCACACGATGTTCTGCCTTCATTAAACTATCGCACCCACGAACGCACTTTCGACACATCCATAACTCCATCACCACAAGTATCCTTCAACTGTCGATGAATTTCAATTGGTTTCACACCACGCAAATTCAGAAAACGAATGATTGCACGCTGTTCAAGTAAGGAAAACGTCGCCATTTTAAGTATTTAAAACAGTTCTCATTCTCGCCGCTGGCGGTAAAATTCCATCTGCCATACGGTGCTGCCATCTCTGGGACGTATTGACAATGAATGTGGCCTCATTTTAAAACAATGCGCTTGTTTCTATCTCTTTCCAGTCCGGAGAAAAAAAATTGGAGGCCTTAGAACTTGAATGCACCTCGTAAGGGCTGTGATGTTCCTGAGTGCAAACTAACGTTAGTGTCTAAAGCAGACTTATGTCATCTTTATGCAAGATGATGAAAGTGCCAAAGTTTAAACAATGAGGACCGTAGGTGGACAGTACGAAGATAAAACATTGTTCCTGGTAAAGTAAAAAGCGTGTGGTCACATTAACTAGGAAATATCTTTTTCAATGTGATGTGCGTGAATAGCGATTGAAAATGTAAACGCAGGCAAACAACGAGGAAAACACAAGAATATTCTGTTTCTGACCGGTATGGTAGAGTTTTGTAATTGTCATTTGCTTTCCATATGAGAGGACTGTCAAGTCGTTTCACATATAATTTAAAGTATTATTTTGGATCAGATTCGAACCAGCGATCTATGGACATTGTCGTATAAAATTCGACGCTGTACCACTCTAACAACTGAGCTACCGAATAACTGAGATGTGGGGGTGGGTAAAAAGGTAATTTTCACTAGAAGTTTAATTTCGTTGAATGACACTGTCCTTCGTTGTAACAGTGGGAGAGCATATCTCGGAGATAGGTTAACGTTAGCTTCTGAGTGTAACACATTTTTAGTAAGTAAACTTGTGCGTCGAGTTGGTGGCAATTTATCGGTATAGTCCAGCCACATTTCACGCATCTCCTCATTCTCCAGAACACTCAAAAACAAATTTTCGGAGTTTTTATAGATGTATTTGTGCAATATGGTACTGAACACAATTTGAAACCAATTTTCCGAAACGTAAATTACAGAAGAAGACATCACTGTAACGTGGCATTGTGACAGTAGGGGCTAGCCAGTGACGTCACAGGCATCACATGGCTCGAATGGAGCGTTTTAGCGGGCATTCAAATTAACTGAATTTCATTTCGGTTTTTATAAAAGAATATTAAAATTCAAGAGGAAAAAAAGCATTTTAGGAGCATAAAAAGACATAATTAATCATTTAAGACAATTTCGAGAAAACATTCAAATAACCTATTGTGGCAGAAGGAATGCACTCCAGAAGCCATTCTTCTTGTCGCAGAGAATCGCAACTCTAATCATTCATACACCAGTCCATGGTGTCTACGTGTACAAAGTTACATTGACATCTGACCATGACTTTGGGTGTTTCACTTTTCTCGTCAGGCAGTGCGTATCGATATGCGCTTTTCGCATAGCTTATAGCGGAGAATGTGGCGAACTTTCTGACGTAAGCAAAGTATTTTTAACTTTTGTACCTGCCGAAACATGATACTGACGTTGTCTTTTTTAATGTAACAGTGTACTTTTCTTCTTTACAAGAGGACTTGAATGACAAAACATTCCTGGAAATATTTCAGTTAGATAACAAGGTCACAAACCACTGTCTCGAGAACTGGTCCCACAAATATCTTCCCCATTCTGAATAATGTAAGCAAACCCGTTTCTCAGGTACAGTTCGTACGCTTACCTTGAGGTCTATGCTGTTGTGATCGGACAACACACTCGCGGACGCTATTCACACTTTCAGAATGTAGGTCTATAGAACAGTCGAAAAAATGAGTATATGGGTTTCGCTTGTGATGAATGTCTCCAAACATTAAAACAGCGGTGCGGTTGTTTGCTGAAAGGTATCATGATTATGCTAAGCGTTCACGACGTGTGTTTGCAACATAAGAAATTTCAAGAATCTACAGTGTGAAAAATGAAATAGGCCAACGACGTCGGGTTATTCCATAATTTAAAAAATGGCTCTAAGCACTATGGGACTTAACATCTGAGGTCATCAGTCCCCTAGACTGAGAACTACTTAAACCTAACTGACATAAGGACATCACACACATCCATGCCCGAGGCAGGTTTCGAACGTGCGACTGTAGCAAGCAGCGCGGTTCCGGACTGATGCGCCTAGAACCGCTCGGTCACAAGGGCCGGCATATTCCATAATACGCAGGGATTTCACTAAATAAGTGTCCCACTCTAAGACAATTGAAAAGCAGACACGGGTCATTGTGAGAGGAGAACCTGTTGAAAAAGAGAGTCATGTACCTGTGTCACTCTGAAGCGTAGTTCAATGAAAGTTACTTGGGCTGCCATTATAGTGTATAACTTATTTTTTCAAATCTCCTCTTAGATTTGAATTTGTAGAGACGTTGAAAACCGAAGAATAATTACTAGGAGAGGTATTTCACGGTACGAGAAGCGATTTTTATGTTGGCCTGTGACAACATAAGATCTACAGAGATACTTTCGCGAGTCCTGAAAAACTGCGCAGGCGCGAGAAGGACTCGCACACTGAGGCCTTCGAAAAAACATAATTATGTATACAGACAGTTCATCCATCCCGGAACTCTAATATCTGGACAGCTTTTTGCCTGTTATCGACGTTCATAATGACAAGATATCGGTCTCACGGATTCCAAGATTTTCCAGAATGTTTTAATTTCAAGTTTAAATTCGGGTAACAAATGAAAAAATGGCTCTGAGCACTATGGGACTTAACAGCTATGGTCATCAGTCCCCTAGAACTTAGAACTACTTAAACCTAACTAACCTAAGGACATCACACAACACCCAGCCATCACGAGGCAGAGAAAATCCCTGACCCCGCCGGGTAACAAATGACAAAGGACATATATTTTCGTGTTATATTATTATAAATTACTATTTTCTGTTTTTCCCTTTACTTGAACCGTGAAGCTCTTCTTCTTGCAAACTTTGATGATTCTAAAACCGAGGGAAGTTTTTAAGAGTGAGTTTCTGAACATAAATATGTGACACAAATAGCCGAATGTTTAGCTGGCATTGGACTTAGAAACTAACTTTTATTACACAGCCAACTTGATACGTCCATTAGTTTTTGAGAAAAAGGATTTTGAACAATCGGACAGACCGACAGACAGAAAGAAAGAAGACGGACAACAATGTGCTTCCGTTAGAGTTCAGTTTTTAACGACTGAGGTACGAAAGCTTAAAAAATCAATCCAGGTATGTTTGAGCATCAATACTTTTGCACTATCGAGCGTGATAGAATACAAAATTCATTTTTTTTTTCGTTTCAAATACTTCACACAACATGTACACACATCGCTCAGTTACTTAACTATCGCATTCACAACCTTTAATCAGAAGTACAAAGATTCGTCCTTGGGCAGAATCTTTTTTTTTTCAGTTACGTTTTACATAGGACTAGCGGATATTGGAGCGTTAACCATCAAGTGATTTTGTATCAAAGACTGTTTTTCTGGATGAATGAGCATTACGTTCGTAAGCCGTAAACAATGGTTCGACTTGGATAGTTGCATTAAAAGTTCTGTATCAGCCTGCGTCAGAGGTCTAATGGAAAAAGAAACAAATATCTGATAAAAGGTTTGATTTGACATAAAAAAACCTGTGCACCCGATAAAGCAGGAACGCCAGATAAGAGCTGTCAAATGGAGACGGACGCAGGTGAAGCTGCCTTTTAATAGCACAGGCAGCTACTGAGAAAGATAATGCTCCTTCCTGATCACCAACGTAATGTAACATTCCGTTCCCCAGTCAGAACGCAACAGGCTTTTGTAGCAGTTAATCATGCAATATAAATTTGTAGTTAGTGATTGTATTTGCAATAAATAGAGATCGTGGGATTCCAATTGTTTGGTTGTAGTATCGTTGAGACTGTAGCTAACCAGTCGGGCCTTCTTAGAGACGAGGCGCTTGTCTTCTGCAACTACTAGCGGAGTGCGGTTTCTCCTAAGCAAATACGGAGCTGTTCTGAATTATGGTCAGGGTGTCGTTATTATAGAACCTAACCTAACCAAACTCCTTCTCAGTTGCCGCTGTCCGCCTCTGGAACAAACTGCCCCTTACCTTCCGCAAAATTCAATCTCCTGCTGCTTTTAATAAGAAGTTGAAGCATTTCCTACTATCATCCTCATAAAGTTCTCCACAAAATTAATGTACAAGGACAATCCTCTCATCTGTCAAATAGCAAAGCTAGCGTATCCTATCTTGCTCCTGAGATGCCTTCCTCTTCATCTACCTCTATTAGCCACACAATCTTCTTTTCCTTTATATTTCCTTAATTATGTTTCATCATGTCTCTCTATTCTTCTCCTCCCTTCGCCATGAGTCTCCCTCATACTCCCTGCTGCCAGCACTCCCATATAAAATCTGTCTCTTCAATAGTGTCTAAATATAACAGTACTTATGATCTACGAATATAAACTCTATATGTATGTATTTTTCCAGGTGTACCTTTCAAATTGTTTATTTCACTTTTTGTACTAGATGTAGTTTAACATGCCTACTAAAACATATGAATGTAAAATAAGTAGAATGCCTGGTTAGATGTAAGAGGGCCTGATGGCCCTAATCTTGCCAGGTTAAATAAATCAATAAATAAATAAATATTCGGCGAAATGCGGGGAATAAACGTCCCGCAATACATATGTTCGTAGGGGGATCGTGAATTTGTGCACACGGGTAGTTTTGTGTTAACGGACTTCCAGATATACAAGCAACAGTTTCAAATCCGATCAGGGAAACTTATATGCACAGCACTAAGAAATCGACTACGAGAGGCAGCAGGAAACTGAAAGTAGCTCACACCACATTATGTTGTGTTTTAAGAAGGTGCCTAAAGATTACATCTTATCGCTTACATCTGCGCCAGTCTTTAACAGCTAATAACAAACACTTACCTTCGAATTTTAGCATCGCACTTCGGGAACGTCTTCTTGACAGATTAATTTTCAACAAGAAGGCAAATTTTCTTATAAGTGGAAAGGTGGATCGACAAAACCCCCGACTTTGAGCGAAAACGGAAGTCCGCCCCATTGTTCTTTGTCGCCGGTGTCATGGCTCTTGTTTCTGGACACGCTTACAGAATGTTGCCCCAGTTTAGTGAAAGGAGCAGGGTGGTGCAGCCACTTAAGCTGACAAAGCTTGACAGATGGTGATCAGTAGTTCTTACCCTAGCCACTGCATTCACCAGACTTAACAGCGTGCAATTCCTTCGTATTGGGGTACGCTGAAGAGCGAGTCGTTGTCCATCCTCAACTCAAAAAATGTGTGTGAATTCTTATGGGACTTAAATGCTAAGGTAATCAGTCCCTAAGCTTATACACTACTTAACCTAAATTATCCTAAGGACAAACACACACACTCATGCCCGAGGGAGGACTCGAACCTCCGCCGGGACCAGCCGCACAGTCCATGACTGCAGCGTCATAGATCGCTCGGCTAATCCCGCGCGGCCATCCTCAACTGGCAAGTGTTCCGAAACAGAAGCATCTCACCCGAGCCGTCTTCCTAAACATCACCAATGATATGATGGGTGGGCCGGCCGGGGTGGCCGAGCGGTTCTAGGCGCTACAGTCTGGAACCGTGAGACCGCTAGGATCGCAGGTTCGGATCCTGCCTCGGGCATGGATGTGTGTGATGTCCTTAGGTTAGTTAGGTTTAAGTAGTTCTAAGTTCTAGGGGACTAATGACCTTAGAAGTTAAGTCCCATAGTGCTCAGAGTCATTTGAACCATTTTTTTGATGGGTAGTGTGTGAGAAAAAAATGTATATATTTCGAGTAAAAAACGGCACACATACTGAGAATTTCTGATGTATATTAGGACTGCTGATATTTGTAAAAATATCGAGAATCCAACATGTTGTTGTTGTTGTTGTTGTTGTTGTTGTTGTGGTCTTCAGTCCTAAGACTGGTTTGATGCAGCTCTCCATGCTACTCTATCCTGTGCAAGCTTCTTCATCTCCCAGTATCTACTGCAGCCTACATCCTTCTTTATCTGCTTAGTGTATTCATCTCTTGTTCTCCCTCTACGATTTTTACCCTCCACACTGCCCTCCAGTACTAAATTGGTGATCCATTGATGCCTCAGAACATGTACTACCAACCGATCCCTTCTTCTAGTCAAGTTGTTCCACAAACTCCTCTTCTCCCCAATTCTGTTCAATACCTCCTCGTTAGTTACGTGATCTACCCATCTAATCTTCAGCATTCTTCTGTAGCACCACATTTCGAAAGCTTCTATTCTCTTCTTGTCTAAACTCTTTATCGTCCATGTTTCACTTCCATACATGGCTACACTCCATACAAATACTTTCAGAAACGACTTCCTGACACTCAAATCAATACTCGATGTTAACAAATTTCTCTTCTTCAGAAACGCTTTCCTTGTCATTGTCAGTCAACATATCGATATTTAAATATTTATCGATATTTAAATATTTATCATTATCAGCGCTCCGTATACTGGGTGACACAGGGGAGACGGACGGTTTTGAACTGCGTAGTACTGAGGGCGCGGTGGTGGGAGGTGGTCGTGGTGGGGATAGTTCTGATCCACACAAGACGCCATTTCATTTACTCAGTCACTATGGAGCAGTGGGACATGCAACGTCGAGCGTTTGTCTATGACAGTTTCGTGAAAAGTGGTGAGTCTATTATTGCTACGCAACGATTGTTTCGTGCGCGGTTTAATGTCGGTCGACGTGGAGCTGTTCCGAGCCGTAACACAATCCTCAGATGGGCGGAAAACTTCAGATCAACTGGAAACATGCTGGATTAGAGGCATCCTGGCCTGAGACACAGAGTAACCACACCAGAAAATGTTGAAAGGGCAAAGCAAGCGGCAGTCAGAAGCCCAGGACGGTCAGCTAGACGTCATACTAGTTAGTTACGAATCAATCGTGAATCGGTTAGACGAATTTTGCATAAAGAATTAAAATTCCATCCCTACAAAATGCTCATTGTCCAACAACTTAAGGAAACTGATTTTGCTGTACAAGGAGACTTCGCTTACAGAATGCAAGTGATATTGGGATCGAATGCAAATGAAATTTTATTGATGAGCGATGAAGCTCATTTTCATTTAAACGGGACCGTGAATAAGCAAAACCTACGTTACTGGGCTCCAGAGCATCCATACCTTATCCACCAGCGTCCTCTACACTCAGAAAAAGTAACGGTCTGGTGTGCTCTTGGCTCTGTTGGCATTATTGGACATTTTTCTGAAGAGTACGGGGCCACAGTTACTGTTAATTCGGTTCGTTACATTAGTATGCTTGAAACATTTCTTGAAACCAGAACTAAGAAGACGACGAATCCCTTTGAAACGCGTTTGGTTCCAGCAGTATTGGGCAACATCGCACACCGCAAACACTTCAATGACAGTTCTTAGACGCATGTTTCCTAGCCGGATTGTCTCACGTTTTGGCAATGTTCCTTGGCCTCCCAGGTCTCCCGACTTGTCAGTATGTGACTTTTTTCTGTGGGGGTACCTTAAGAACTGTGTCTACAACCACAAACCACGAAATTTGGACGAGTTGAAGAATGCAATCATTCAAGAAATTGCTGCCATCCCTACAGAGATTTTAGTCCATGTGATGGAGGATTCTGAGAAGAGACTTGAGTCCTGCATTCGAAATGATGGACATCACCTTGACGACATTATTTTTCACAAATAACTGTGTTAGCTAAAATGGCAAATAATGAGCTTTGAATCTGTGTAAATAAACACGCATTAATTTGAAAGTTGGCTGAGTATTATTTCATTAAAAACCGTCCGTCTCCCGTGTGTCACCCTGTACCAAAACTGCGTCGATACATCGCTATTTCGATGGTAAAGATACCTGCGTATAAAAATATCGACTGCACATTGTAAATATACTGCCGGTTTTAGAGCTGTGTATGAAGTATCGATTTATTGTACATCAACAAGCCAGCGGCCTGCATATCCCCCTTAGAGCAACAACTGAAAGGATAACGAGGCACTTTCACGGTTGGCGATAACCACTTTGCTAAGAATGGTAAGAGCGTGTGAGTGGCACAATGAAAGGTATCCGATGGGTCCGTCGTTACGTTACGTCAAATACTTGATTTGTCCGCAACACTTCATGTCGACTTTTTTTTCATTTCTGCCAACGCCAGCGACCTAGCAGTTGTAGTGTCAAAATTGCGCACTGAAGCCAAACATTGCAGTTTCCGTTGGAAGCGCCGAGCGCTGATTACGTCAGCATTGCCCCTGACACGTCTCTACCCACCGCAAAGAGCAGTGTTAATTTTTAGACTTTTGTTCATAATTTTCAGCAGCTGTCTTTGAAGAATGTCGATGTGGTGTCACCGCCAGACACCACACTTGCTAGGTGGTAGCCTTTAAATCGGCCGCGGTCCGTTAGTATACGTCGGACCCGCGTGTCGCCACTATCAGTGATTGCAGACCGAGCGCCGCCACACGGCAGGTCTAGAGAGTCTTCCTAGCACTCGCCCCAGTTGTACAGCCGACTTTGCTAGCGATGGTTCACTGACAAAATACGCTCTCATTTGCCGAGACGATAGTTAGCATAGCCTTCAGCTACGTCATTTGCTACGACCTAGCAAGGCGCCATTATCAGTTACTATTGATATTATTAATCAAGTATCGTCAAGACCGATGTTCTTCATTAACGGATTAAAGTTAAGTATTCCACCAGCTACGTCCATTTTTCTAAATTTTAATTTCCTTGTCCTGTTCCAGACCTCACGCCAGTCAGCGTGAGCTAAAACGCGTGCCTTTCGGCCTCCTAGTAACACGGTGTTGGCTCTCCTGCCAACCAAAACAGTTGACGTGAAGAAACCTAGTTGCGTTAAATATTGTTTGCTAACGCAACTGGTTTGCTATTGCTTCACATCGGAAATCTTGTTATTCCATTCACGCCGCCACACCCCAGTGCAATCGAACTTCTTGTTTTGTGCCACATATATTTTCCTCATTCAGTCAAAAGAGAAATATTGGACATGATGAAAGCTCAGAACGTAGTAAGACTCCATCACACAGTTAAAGTAAAATTATGTTCTACTACAACATCAATAGAACAACTGCAAATATTTACCAAAAGTTTTAAAAAATATAATATAAAATATAAATTCTTCCCGTCCATCTGTGGCATGAATCAGCAAACCAGTGTTTAATAGTATTAGTTGAAAACAATCTTGGTTGCAATTTTAGCTTTTTTGTTTATCAACTACGCGTTTCACCTTATATAGGCATCTTCTGGCTGATCTACATAGAAAACAGAGAACAAATACATCTATTTAAAGATCTCCATTGCGTTGCGCAGACTTGGATAACCTAAAAGCATGTATAAGCAGATAAAATACTAAAACAGCAAAATACCTTAATTTTGTATTTCTTAGGACGATCCTTTAGACAGTGTAGCTAAAAGGCGTCGTCGAGTGCATCAGACCAACATCGCCTTCGTTAAGCTCAGTAAATACTAGAAATACAAAATACTAAAACGGATAAGAGAATTGACCAATGATCGGACACTCAGAAATGCAATCAAATTGCCGATGCCTTATGATAAGGCCTTACCTTTCTAGATGGACGTGAGTGACTCCAAGACCTACATAACGCGTACACGTTCACAGGAGCGAGTAACAGAATAAGATGGGGCTCAAGTAGTAAGCATAATGCACTACAGCGTCGTGTGCTAGTACTGAAGCCTAATACAGAAACACCTCAATAGGTGGCGCTGCCACGCAGCTGCTGGTAAGAATGAGAGATCGTAAACCGGATATACATTGCCACTAAAATTTTATAAATATAATGCACATAAAACATTAATAAGATAGAATTACTAGAAGCAACACCTGTGCATTAATTTGTCCAAAAATTATAACGTAGTAAAAATAAAAGAAGGCGGTAAATTTAAAATATAATACCAGGGTGTATAACACAAAACACAGATTACGTATCATATATCATTAGAACGGGAACATTACTAACGCAGGACCATAATTTCGGATGAAGAGGCCCACCTGTAACACACAATGCTGCGTCATGAGGAGCAAGAACTAACTAAAACAAAAAAAAAAAATTCTTTTTATAAGAGTACCAAAGTAAAATTATTACGCTTCGAAGATACACACCAACGAGGGAGGAAGACGTAATGTGGGTGAACTTTTTTCCCATTTCCAATTTTATACTTACATTAAAATGTGTAAGATACGTCGACATTTGAAACAAACTCGCAATATCATTTTCTAGTCAAAAAACTCTAAGGGCTTAGCTAAGAAGACGACATAAGGCCAGAGAGGAAAAGGGCTCATATTTAGGCAGAAATGCCAGAGCCCCAGGATTACATTAATAACACCGATTTCATAACTTCTATAAAGGCCTAATTAGCGCCCAAATTGTAACCAAGACTGTTTTCAACTAATAGTATAAAACATAAATATCGCCACGCGGTATTGTCATTTTGATATCGATATATCGTGGATATTTATATATATGGGAATAATATCGATATATCGATATTTTATCAACAGCCCTAATGTGTATACTGCCTGACAAAAAAGTGAAGCACCAAAAAGGGAGGCAGGGGGGACGTGAGACGGAATGAAATTTCTAACCTTCACTGGTTGAGAGGGTATGTGATGTGTGGTGCTCAGTAGTTACGGCAGCGAGTCAAATGCACTCAGTCAGTTTGGAAGGATATCACAAATCAATTGTACCATCTCCTGACGCAAGCTGGCACAAATTTTGCAGCTAGTCCTTGATATCCTGGATGCTACCACTAGCAAGGAGTTGACATGTGCGCTGGTCACACACATGACCTATCGGGGAGAGGACTGAGGCTTTTTCCGGTCACGGGAGTACCTTAACACCGTTCATATAATTCATAGAGACATGTTCATGTCTGGAGCAGTATTGTTCTATTGAAAAATGGCACCACAGTGCAGTCACCTGACAGGCAACACTTGAGAACACAGGATGTCCGTGACGTACCATTGTGCCGTCGCAGTTTCCTCAATCAATACCAGCCATGACTGAACTGATACCACGTACTATGACGCCTTGAGTAACACCACAGTGCCTCTCTGAAACAATGGTAAAATGGGACCTCGCCCTTGCTCCCGCCATACTGACCGACGGTGGTCAGTGGGGTAAGCGCACATCCACAATAGATCGCTGAAGACAATGCGTCGCCTTTCATCAGCAGTTCACGGTTTTGAAATGATAATTAAATGGACACCCTAGCTGCAAACAGGCGCTAATGTACTTCATTGGAGACATGTTGAAAATGTGTGCCCCGACCGGGACTCGAACCCAGGGTCTCCTGCTTACATGGCAGACGCTCTATCCATCTGAGCCACCGTGGGCACAGAGAATAGTGCGTCTGCAGGGACTTATCCCTTGCACGCTCCCCGTGAGATCCACATTCCCAACATGTCCACACCACTACATTCGTACTACGCCTAATAGATGTTTGCCCATCATACTCATTACTCGTGGCAGATTAATCTACCAAGTCCCGTACGAGTTCGGGCATAGCGTGTACGTTCGCACAAGAAGGTCAATGGCCGGGAAGCCATATTTTAACTATATATGACGGTAGTAAGGCCATTGACCTCCTTGTGCGAACGTACACGCTATGCCCGAACTCGTACGGGACTTGGTAGATTAATCTGCCACGAGTAATGAGTATGATGGGCAAACATCTATTAGGCGTACTACGAATGTAGTGGTGTGGACATGTTGGGAATGTGAATCTCACGGGGAGCGTGCAAGGGATAAGTCCCTGCAGACGCACTATCCTCTGTGCCCACGGTGGCTCAGATGGATAGAGCGTCTGCCATGTAAGCAGGAGATCCCGGGTTCGAGTCCCGGTCGGGGCACACATTTTCAACATGTCCCCAATGAAGTACATTAGCGCCTGTTTGCAGCTAGGGTGTCCATTTAATTATCATTTCATTTCTAGCAAAGCTGCATGGTCATCCACGGTAACTGTTCTTTCGGGAACAGATACTACCGTCATATATAGTTCACGGTTTCCTGTCACGACACGGCCCCAAACGCAGCCCTTTGTGTTGTGCTGTTGGTTGATTAGTTGGTAGATTAATGGGACTAAACTGCGTGGTTTGATCCCTTTTTTCTTAGTCGCACAAATCTCGGATTAAAACCATGCCCCAAAATAATCCTATAGCCTGAAATCTATGGAATGAACAAAATGCGTAAAACGAACAGTGTAACCACACTAAAAGAGAAAACGACAGAAGCAAGCCAAAAGTGAAAACTTTATCTGAAAGGAAAAAGTCGTTAGAAGATGTCTAACAATACAGCAGCTGGCGTGGGGTGGCTGATAGCAAGAATAAAAAAGGATGAGCCAGACACTCTGCAACACACTAAAATCTCCAGCCTAAAAACACAAGGCGAGAGAAACACAGATGGTGAAAAGACGAACACGAACAGACACCATCAGATGGAGCGAGGAAGAGGTGAACTGGAGATCCTAGGACAGAGAGCCACATGCGGGAAACTCAAGGACACCTTTACAGAGACACACCAAATGACGCAGGAAGCCTACTGTGATGAGTTCTTAAGCCTTAGACTAAGTGGTAAAAACCGCCCTCTCGAGTAAAACTTAAAACTAGATCAGCCGTTGAGTGTTTGTTTCAGTTGTTCTGGGGGAAAAGACCAAACTGCGAGGTCATCGGTCTCATCGGATTAGGGAAGAACGGGGAAGGAAGTCGGCCGTGCGCTTTCAAAGGAACCATCCCGGCATTTGACTGGAGCGATTTAGGGAAATCACGGAAAACCTAAATCAGAATGGCCGGACACGGGATTGAACCGTCGTCCTCCGGAATACGAGGCCAGTGTGCTAACCACTGCGCCACCTCACTCGGTAGCCGTTGAAGCACTGTCACCTAACACCGTAGGTAATGCGCCAGGAACTTTACGAGAACTCCTCAGGGCGGCTACATTGGGACAGTCTAACTACACTCATGGTCATAAATTAAGGATAATTGCAGAATGTGGTGCCACACAACGTGGCACTACACAAAACTGGCGCTAATAGCATAGGTGCATAGGGCACACATACGACACAGATCTTTAAGTCCACAGTATTGGTGATAAGTTGAGTAAACTGTCCCGAAACACATGTGCTACAAAACACCACTGTTTCCTGCGCTTGTACCCCGATATGATCACCTTGCACACGTACACAGGCCGCACAACGGGTTAGTATACTCTGGATCAGGTGGTCGAGCAGCTGCTCGGGTATAGCCTCCCATTCTTGCACCAGTGGCTGTCGGAGCTCCTGAAGTGTCCTAGGGGTTTGAAGACATGCAGCAATAAGTCGACCGAGAGCATCCCAGACGTGTTTTCGAGAACAGGCAGGCCACTCCATTTGCCTGATATCTTCTGTTTCAAGGTACTCCTCCACGATGGCAACTCGGTAGGGCCGTGCGTTATCATACATCAGGAGGAAGGTGGGACCCACTGCACTCCTGAAAAGGTGGACATTCTGGGGTTGGTATCTGGTTTACGCCAGCCGAAAACCCGGCGAGAATCACTGTTCAGACTACACCTGGACTCGTCCATGAACATAAGCTGGGACCACTGTTCCAATGACTATGTACTGTGTTCTTGAAACCAGGGTTTACGAGCTCTCCTGCGAACAGGGTCAGTGGAATGCACCTTGCAGGTCTACGGGCAAATAAACCATGTCTGTTCAGTCATCTGTAGACTGTGTGTCTGGAGACAACTGTTCCAGTAGCTGCTCTAAGGTTCCGAGAAAGGCTACCTGCAGTACTCCGTGGCGGTCTGCGGGCACTGATGGTGAGATATCGGTCTCCTTGTGGTGTTGTACACTGTGGACGTACCGTACTGCAGCGCCTGGATACGTTTCCTGTCTGCTGGAATCGTTGCCATAATCTTATCATCACACTTTGTGGTACACGGAGGGCCCGTGCTACGACCTGCTTTGTTTGACCAGCCTCCAGTCGCCCTATTATTGTACCCTTTATAACGTCATCAATATGTGTTCTTTGAGCCATTTTCAAAACACAGTTAGCACGTCTGAAAACGTCTGCACACTTACTCGCTGCACTGTACTCTGACACGCACCGACACACCTCTGCGTATGTGGACTGCTGCCAGCGCCACCGTGCGACGACCGCAGGTCAAATGCACCGCATTGTCATACCCCAAGGTGATTGAAACCCATAACCCGCCCACCAAAGCGTTGTTGCACCATGTACCAGCATTATCGTTCATTTATGAGCATGAGTGTTGATGTGGACTACTGTCAATCGAGAGCCGCAGCGGCACTGCGGTGGATGCTCGCGCCGTAGGAGGTGGCCGTGAGTCACCCAAGTATGGCCGATGTGGAGCCGGTAAAGGACAATGGAGTCCCTGCGAGTGGCTAGCATGGATGATCTGCACACATTTGTCTTCTTTATAGCACGTATTTTATTTGAGGTATTTAGGGTGTGCCATTCGGTATTCCAGGTCCCGAAACTTACCGGTGTAAGACCGATCGGAGATCAGAGCTTGAAGCATGCTTAAGGAGTAACTACAGATGAGGAAGGACTCACCTGTGCAGGAGCGGATATGCTCAAGGACACGAGATATGGCTACCAACCCTGCAGTGAAAACACTACCGTCATCCGGCAGTTTTCATTACGTCCAGCGTGAGCAGAAGCGAAGCCTACGTGATCATTGCCCATTGAGCCATCAGCGTAGAGTAATTCTGAGACCTGGAACTCGCCGACAATAGAGAGAAATTGGCAGCCGAGGGCGTCCGAAGAAATGGAGTCTTTTGGGCCTTCAGATTGTTGTATTGTTAACGGCAGTCTACGAATGGGAGAGCGTTTTCTTAGCCCACCTGATGATAATGTCCAACCAATGGTGCTGGAGGACAGAAAATGTTTCGGGGAGTTCATTGCTTGCTCTCGAATGGCAGGCACAGATGTGAAGATGCTGCTGCTGCACAATTCGGCTATCCTACCTTGTGGTGGTTAGACGTGGTCGATCGGAATCTTTACAACAAGTGCGCCTGCCCTCATCTTCCCAGGAAGTCCAGAATCGAACCGCAGGCACGTCCGAATGCCCCACAAAAACGTGGATGCCACATGGTTCGACCAGCCGTTCTAATGGAACCCCTCCTCCCCCCACCCCGAGTGGAGCCGATTACAAATTCTGTCAGATGCTGATAACGCTGTTGCATTTTCTTCACAGTGACTGCTCAACATCTGACGCTGTTCACGTCTTTTGTACATCCTGCCATCACGAAAAACACTAATTTTTTTGGTGGCTGTTCTGCTTGTAACAGAAAATTGGAATTTCCATTATTTGTACATCTGCTGGTGATGTATATTTATAGGACGGTATTTTCACATCCGCCCATGTCCTGTCGGTGCTTCACTATTTTCGTCAAACGGTGTAAAATCTCATTGTAAAATTACGAACAAAATCTTATAACGCCCCGTACACAATAAAATGAGATTTGTATTCCTACATCTGTTTGCGCGGCGTATTCTGATATTTTTGGAACTCGGACAATCCTCTTTTTCCTGCCTGCTTTGGGACATACCTTCGAGGAGTCGGTACGTTAATTATCGGGTTTGGCAATGGTAGAGAATGACCGGATGCCATTCCTGACGCCGCTCCTTAATCCCCCACGCCCACTGGGACGTAATTCATGCACCCCATCTGCCTCTGTCTAGTGTTATTTCAGGTCAAAGTTTGTGAACATTAATTGTTGGCAAATCATGTAACTGAGAAGGGACGTCACTACGAGCTCGATATTCACATATTTGTATTCATAGGACCACCTAAATACCACATCCACGCTGGCCAGTACATTCGCTCTTATTGTTAATCTGATCCGGAACCAGCATCTTTTCTCGAATCTCGGAAGCGGCGTGCTAATGCGTGCAGGTATCTGGTCAGTTCGATCAAAACTCGGGCAATCAGTAACTTGTATTCTTGGCCTTTCGGTAAGGTGTTTGCACCGTTATCAAAAATGGTTCATATTGCTCTGAGCACTGTGGGACTTAACTTCTGAGGTCATCAGTCCCCTAGAACTTAGAACTACTTAAACCTAACTAAGCTAAGCACATCACACACATCCATGCCCGAGGCAGGATTCGAACATGTGACCGTAGCGGTCGCGCGTTTCCAGACTGTAGCGCCTAGAACCGCTCGGCCACTCCTGCCGGCGCACCGTTAGAGCACTATTGTCAGAGTTTATGGGATAGCTAGACTGTTTTCCTTTACGTTGGCGAAAATTTTTCTGAACGTGTGGATGTACGACGTCTGTTCAAAAAATTTCGGAACATTCGTAATTTGGCCCCAATGGTGTGTTGTAGCGAAATGCGGTTGGCACCCCTCTGCACGCCTGTGTTTAATGTATAATGTTGATCAGTGACTGATGACCATAGATGTTAAGTCCCATAGTGCTCAGAGCCATTTGAACCATTTGTTGATCAGTGCTATATTGAGTCGAACGTTGCGTCGCACAGTTTGCGAATTTCAATATGGCGTAGTTAGAGGAGCCACGCATCCACTTTAAATTTTGCGTGAAACTCAAGAAAACCTTTGCAGTGACACACGAAATGATGCAGGAAGCTTACGGTGATTAATACTTAAGCGGTACTCGGTGTTACGAATGGTTTTTTTTTTCTTTTTGGTGGGGTTTAAGGGCGCTCAACTACTGAGGTCATTAGCGCCCAGTCACTGTTGTTAGAGCACATGGAATCTAGTAAAACTCAAGGTGAGGGCGGATCACCAGAAAGACCTGACAAAGATGCAGATAAAATAAGTAAAAAGGTTAGATGTCTTTGGACAAGCCAGTCAAAGTTATAAAACGCAGAACACGAGCAGCTGCTCGAGCGTCATCAGCTAAAATATCCGGTAAAGTAGATGGCAGGGACAGGACAACACGAAATTGACTAAAACGGGGACACGACAATAAAACATGGCGCACTGTTAATGCCTGACCACAAGGGCACTGCGGGGCTGGGTCACCGGAGAGCAGGTAGCGGTGGCTAAACCGGCAATGCCCAATCCGCAACCTGGTCAGAAGGACCTCCTCTCGCCGAGATGGTCGGGAGGAGGTTGTCCAAGCAGTTGGGAGCGGTTTTACTGCCCGGAGCTTGTTTCCTTGGAGGGATGACCAAGCATCCCACCATAACGACACAAGCCTCTTACATACATCCCCACGAACGTCAGATGACGGGACACAATGGGAGGCTGGCCGAGGCAGGAGGACTGCAGCCTTGGCCGCAGCATCCGCAGCTTCATTCCCAGGCACTCCTACATGTCCGGGAACCCACAGAAAGCTGACAGGAGAACCATTATCAGCGAAAGAATGGAGGGACTGCTGGATCCGGTAAATCAAGGGATGGACCGGATAGGGAGCTCCAAGGCTCTGAAGAGCACTGAGTGAGTCAGAGCAGAGTACATACGATGAATGGCGGTGGCGGCGGGCATACTGAACGGCCTGATGGAGAGCAAAAAGCTCGGCCGTAAAGCTGGAACATTGGTCGAGGAGCCGGTATTTAAAGGTGGCGGCCCCGACGACAAAGGCACAGACGACACCATCGTCAGTTTTGAAGCCATCGGTGTAAATAAAGGTGTGACCGGCAAGTCGAGCACGAAGTTCGACAAACCGTGAGCAATACACTGCAGCCGGTGTACTCTCCTTCGGGAGTGAGCTGAGGTCGAGAGAAATATGAACCGGAGCCTGGAGCCAAGGTGGTGTTGGGCTCTCACCCTCTCTGAAGGTGGTAGGGAGGGCAAAATCCAATTGTCGAAGCAGACGACGGAAGCGGACTCCGGGGGGCAGCAGGGCAGACACATACAACCCGTACTGACGGTCGAGAGAATCGGCGAAGAAGGACTGGTAAGAGGGGTGGTCAGGCATAGACAACAGCCGGCAGGCATACCGACACAGCAGTACATCGCGCCGGTAGGTCAATGGTAATTCGGCAGCTTCAGCATGAAGACTCTCGACAGGACTAGTGTAGAAGGCTCCGGTCGCAAGACGTATCCCCCGATGGTGGATGGAGTTGAGCCGGCGTAAGAGGGATGGCCGAGAGGACGAGTAGACGAAGCTCCCATAATCCAGCTTCGATCGGACAATGGACCGATACAAGCGAAGCAGGACAGTGCGATCCGCTCCCAAGATGAACCGCTAAGAACTCTGAGGATATTAAGGGAACGTGTACAATGGGCCGCCAAATAAGAGACATGTGGAGACCAACACAGTTTCCTGTCCAACGTGAGCCCTAGAAACTTAGTTGTTTCCACGAATGGGAGAACAACGGGACCGAGATGTAAGGATGGCGGAAGGAACGCTTTATATCGCCAAAAGTTGATACAAACCGTCTTCTCTTCAGAGAACCGGAAGCCATTTGCCACGCTCCATGAGTAGAGGCTGTCTAGACAACGCTGAAGGCAGCGCTCCAGGAGGCATGTTCTCTGGGCACTGCAGTAAATCGCGAAGTCATCGACAAAGAGAGAGCCTGAGACATTAGGTGGAATACAATCCATAATTGGATTGATCGTGATGGCAAAAAGGGCTACGCTCAAGACGGAGCCCTGAGGCACTCCGTTCTCCTGGAGGAAGACGTCAGACAATACGGAGCCCACACGTACCCTAAACTGTCGATCCATTAAAAAGGAATCAATAAAAAGGGGCAGGCGACCGCGTAGGCCCCACCTGTGCATAGTGCGGAGGATACCTCCTCTCCAACAGGTATCATAAGCCTTCTCCAAGTCGAAGAACACGGCTACCGTTTGGCGCCTTCGCAAAAAGTTGTTCATGATGAATGTCGACAACGTCACAAGGTGGTCAACAGCGGAGCGGCGGCGACGAAAGCCGCATTGGACATTAGTAAGTAGCCGTCGAGATTCAAGAATCCAGACTAACCGAGCATTAACCATGCGCTCCATCACCTTACAGACACAGCTTGTAAGAGAAATGGGGCGGTAACTAGAAGGAAGGTGTCTATCCTTCCCGGGTTTGGGTATAGGAACAACGACGGCGTCACGCCAACGCATGGGGACCTGACCTTCAGTCCAGACGCGATTGTAGGTACGAAGAAGGAAGCTTTTGCCCGCCGGAGAAAGGTGTACCAGCATCTGAACGTGAATGGCATCTGGCCCCGGAGCCGAGGACCGGGACAGTGCAAGTGCACGTTCGAGTTCCCGCATAGTAAAGGGGGCATTATAAGTTTCCAGATTCAGCGAGTGGAAGGACTGTTGCCGAGCCTCTTCTGCCTCTTTCCTGGGAAGGAAGGCAGGGTGGTAATGGGCGGAGCTTGAAACCTCCGCGAAAAAGCGGCCAAAGGCGTTGGAGACAGCCACAGGATCAACAAGGACCTCATGACCTGAGGTCAGGCCAGGTACCGAGGAGTGGGCCTTAATGCCCGACAGCCGGCGCAGGCCACCCCAAACGATGGAAGAGGGAGTAAAACTGTTAAAGGAGCTGGTGAAAGAGGCCCAACAAGCTTTTTTGCTGTCTTTGATGACTCGACGGCATTGCGCTCGGAGTCGTTTGTATTCAATACAATTCGCCAACGTAGGATGGCGGCGAAAGGTGCGTAAAGCACGTCGTCGAGCACGGATAGCGTCCCTACAAACGCGACGTGAAGAAGAGGTAGTACGGGGAATGGAACGTTCGGCAGCATTGGTGATAACAGCCGTGAGGTATTCGACCTGACTGTCACAACTGAGAAAATCGTGGTCCGGAAAGGTCGCCAGGGAGGAGTAAAGTCCCCAGTCAGCTTTCGGTATGTTCCAGCGCGAAGGACGTGGGGATGGGGTGTGGTGCAGGAGACGAACGACACAGGGGAAGTGGTCGCTCGAATAGGTGTCAGAAAGGACATACCACTCGAACCGACGGGCAAGAGTGGTAGAACAGATCGAGAGGTCCAAGTGGGAGTAGTTATGAGTAGAGTCCGAGAGGAAAGTCGGGGCGCCGGTATTGAGGCAGACAAGATTGAGATGGTTGAAGACATCCGCCAAGAGTGAGCCTCTTTGACAGAATGCAGGAGAGCCCCAAAGGGGATGATGGGCATTGAAGTCGCCAAACAATAAAAACGGCGGGGGAAGCTGAACGATCAGGTGCATCATGTCAGCCCGACTAACAGCAGATGACGATGGAGTGTAGATGGTACAAACTGAAAAAGTAAAAGCAGAAAGAGTAATACGGACAGCTATTGCTTGGAGTGGGGTGGTCAATGGGATGGGATGGTAATAGACATAGTCCCAAACGAGCAACATGACCCCACCATGAGCTGGGACACCGTCCACAGGGGTGAGGTCATATCGCTCCGAGGTATAGTGGGTAAAGGCAATACGGTCAGTCGGGCGCAACTTGGTTTCCTGGAGACCAAGGACGAGCGGACAGTGCAGGCGGAGGAGCAGTTGTAATTCCTCCCGATTAGATCGAATACCTCTTATGTTCCAATGTAACAAGGCCATCGCTAGTCAAAAAAGAGGGGGAACGAGACGGGGGAAGAGCTGGTCACCTCGACGGCCGCGGAGGGCCAGGTTGCGAGGGAACAATGCTACAACCGGCGGGAGGCGGATCCGGTTCCATCGAGTCGTCGCCAACTGCGGCCGCTGTCCCTGGTTGTGTAGGAGGGGCAGCATCATTTGCCGATGAGAGACCAGCTGAGCGCCTGGCAGCAGAGCGTCCCGGCGAAACTGAGGACGGCCGGGAGCAGCGACTCACGGATGGAGCGTGAGACGAAATGCGCCGGGTGGAGAGGGGGATAGAGACTTCTTCTTGGAGGCCTTTTTTGAAGGCCGAGGAGGCACAGGGATGGTGGGATGGACCCGAAGAAGGTCCTCACGCGCGGGGTCAGTTTTGGAATGCCGGACCTTGGAAGCTGGGGTCCGGAACGTTTCCCCGATGGATGCCTGAGAAGAAGATCGCTTCTCAGGTGGCGGGGGGAGAGGAGGAGGAAGGGTGGCCCCTGGGGCAGAGGGGGCGGGGGCCATGGGGGAGGAGGATTTGGAAGGGAGGGATTTGGGAGGCGGAGGCAGAGCCCCCTGATGGGCGGAGGAGGCGGAGGGGGGACAGGATAGGGGTGAGGATACCGCGGAAGGAGTGGACACAACTGAGGCAAACGAAGTGGCCAACGGCACAGGATGGAGGCGGTCATACTTCTTCCTGGCCTCAGAGTAAGAGACCCGATCCAAAGTTTTGAGTTCTTGTATCTTCTTCTCCTTCTGATATGCGGGGCAGTCTGAGGATCTAGGCGAGTGGATGCCAGGACAATTAATGCACCGAGGTGGTGGGGTGCATGTATGTCCCTCGCGAAGAGGACGTCCACATTCGCCACAAAGGGGCTCAGCCTCACACCGTGACGACATGTGCCCAAAGCGCAAACACCGAAAACAGCGCATAGGAGGCGGTAGGGTCGCACATCGCACCGGTAGCACATCACCTTTACCTTCTCCGGGAGAACGTCGCCCCCCCAAGGGGGCGAGGATAAAGGCCCCGGTGTCGATGCGACGGTCTTTGGGGCCGCGCTGGACTCTCCGGACGAAATGCACGCCTTGGCGCTCCAGGTTGGCCCTGAGCTCCTCATCAGATTGTAGCAGGAGGTCACGATGAAAAATAACCCCCTGCGTCCTATTTAGTGCCAGATGCGGGACAATGGACACTGGGATGTCCCCTAGGCGGTCGCACACCTGGAGCGCCGCCGACTGTGTGGCGGAGGTGGTCTTGATAAGAACGGACCCTGAACGCATCTTGCCGAGAGCCTCAATTTCCCCGAAGATGTCCTCAATGTGCTGAACAAAGAACATGGGCTTGGAGGTGGCGAACGTCCCCCCATCGGTTCGAGAACAGACCAAATAGCGGGGGAAGTACTTCGCCCCAAGCCGGCGGGCCTGTCCCTCCTCCCAGGGAGTGGCCAAGGGGGAAAGGGCAGGAGAACCAGAACTAGAAATGGTACCTTTTCTTTTGAAAGACTCGGCCACAGAGCGACCTGATACGTGTTGACGTTTCATCTGCGAAACGTCCGCCCCGATACCACCCACTCCGACCAGGGGCTCTCCCCACGGGCGCCACCCAGCCTCAGCAAGGGCCACCTGGCAGGATGACCGTTGCCGGGAGTCCTGATGCCCCAAGGAGACGGGCATCTACTCCTTGGCCGACGTGGGGAGTGTGCAGCTCAGGTATCGGCAGTATGATCCCTGTGTTGTCAGGGGGCTACAACCTAGAGGGTACATGACGACCCCACCACAACGGGCTGGCTACCGTGCTGGATTTCTGGTGCCATGGAAAGTCCATCATGATCGTAGGTGCAGATGGGGACGCACTATGGGCGTAACTTGTACAACCCATCAGGCGTTTAGGCCCAATTTGAGGAATAATGGGTATGGTTACAACGCCGGTACAATGCTGAGTGCCAAGGTTTTAGTGCACTTACGACCAGTGGTACACCACATGAGGTGTCCTTCCCCAAAAGGCTCGTACTTCTGTAGAATTTTGAAAAATGGAGGTCAAACCCCAAGGGGGACCATCACATGGAATGCCGAAACGGTTGAAACTCCTTTTAGTCGCCTCTTACGACAGGCAGGAATACCTCGGGCCTATTCTTACCCCGGACCCGCAGGGGGGGGGGGGGGGGTGTTACGAATGGTTCACCGGGTTTAAAAGTGGCCGGACGGAACTTAAAGATGATCTTCGTTCACGACGCCCTTCAATGTCTAGCGACGACGCTCATAACAGGAACGTCATCATGGATTCGTGCCACCGGGAGAAACTTAATTTATGGTATTATCGAGACATGTTTGCGACGCCTGCGAAAAAATGTGAAAAGGCAACGACCTAAAATGTGGCTTGACAATTTGTGACTCTTGCGGCACGATAACGCACCCAGATTCATCGCTGTTGATCCGTGACTACTGCACAGAAAGCGAAATCATTGTGCTACCTCATCCTCCGTACTCTCCAGACCTGGCCCTTGCGGACTTTTTCTCATTTCCAAAGTTGGAAACCCCGTTGAAAGGCCAAGATTTGCGACGATAAATATGATAAACGAAAATTTGCTGACAATTCATCCCGCAATCCAGCAAGAGGCGTACCAAGACTACTTCAGGCAGTGGAAACGACATTGGGAGCGGTGCATCGACTATGTAGGAGAGTATTTCGAAGGAGACCATGCGCAATAAGTAAAAGGTAAGAGTAGAAAAATTTTTAGACAAAGTTCCGCAATTTTTCTAACAGACCTCGTATGCGGCAGTAATGATGCTTCCTCCAAGGACGCGGAAGTAAGTGACGGAGTAGTATTAATTGAGGAAGGGTGGAATGAACTCTAATACCGTCGGGACATCCGAAAACTGATAAGTTACTGACTCGGAACAGTTGTCGATGTTCTCGAGACTTGACATCGAATATTTGATACTGTTTCCGAAACAAGACGTCCCATTTCACGTTGGAGATCGCCTTTCGTCAACAGCACTTCGACGATTACCATCAAGCCCTGTGCAATGAGGTCTTATATTGCTTAGCAGAAGTCTGCAAGCAGCAACGTCTGCTCCTAAAGTTTCAAATCACTATAGGAGCGACAATATAGCACTGACGTATTTACAACACGGCATCTCTTTGCGAGTTTGTGTGCCGCTCGTCCAAAACGTTCCGAGGCTGATTTTACGCCTGGCGTATGAGCGACGTCAGCGGTATCTACGGTGGCAGCTGGAACTCCTGATGTTCATTCCACCAGTCGGCTGTGAGCGGACAGAGTTAAGGCCGGCATTACACTATCAAATTTCTTTGTCGAAGATTTGATCAAAGATGTGATCCAATATTCCGTCCAATATATTTGACAAAGATCTTTGACGTAGCGCTAGAAGGGGTATTACACTGTCATCAAATTTTTCGTCAAAGTTCAAGATGGCTGACAACAACTTGTTATTAACCGCAGCAGTTGTACGTACCCCAATTGCATTGTGTGCACATGCGGAAAAGAAGTGGGGGAAAAAATGGAACCATACATATGAGGTTGACAGTCTTAAAAGTCCTGGGATTACAACTTGATAATAAATTCAGTTGGGAGGAGCACACCACAGAACTGCAGAAAGGCCTTAACAAATCTGTATTTGCAATTCGAGTGTTAGCAGACATAGGCAACATAAAAATGAAAAAGCTTGCATACTTTGCCTACTTTCATTCCATAATGTCATATGGGATAATATTTTGGGATAAATCTTGAAGTCAAACAAAAGTTTTCAGAGTCCAAAAGCGTGTAATACGTATTATTTGTGGAGTAAATTCACGGACGTCCTGCAGAAACCTCTTCAAAGAACTGGGTATACTAACTACTGCCTCTCAGTATATTTACTTCTTAATGAAATTTGTCGTAAATAATATATCTCTTTTTCCAACAAACAACTCAGTTCATACATACAATACCAGGAACAAAAATGATCTGCACAAGGACTTAAAAGCACTTACTTTAGTTCAAAAAGGGGTCCACTACTCAGGAACACTCATCTTCAATAATTTGCCAGGAAACATAAATTTAGTTAGAAATAAAGATCAGTTTATAAGGAGCCTGAAAGACTTACTACTGACCAACTCCTTCTACTCCATTGGAGAAATTTTTAATAGAAACAAATGATGTATTGTATTTATTCATACTATTAGTATTGTTATTTCAGCTTAAAAAGAATCGACATGTTCCACATCCACGAGGATCTCCTCAGCACGGATCTATGGAACGAAAAACTAATCTAATCTGGGTGAAGCCAGGGTTTTACGACGACACAATAAAAGCATTCAACGAAACTTGTTACGTGAGCTTACAGTGGAAGACGTCAAGTCGTACATCAATTACTTAAGAATGGATGAGCATACATTTCTGTATGTGCTCAATGAAGCGTATCCTCATATCACAAAGCACAATATTCACTTAAGAACTGCTGCATCTTCAGAAGACACTGTAACACTCCGATTCCTTGACACAGGAGAGGGTTATGTTAGGTTAGGTTAGGTTAGGTCAGGTCAGGTCTCCAATTTTCTTAATCTATTTTGTATTCAGGGTGCCTCACGTTGTAAAGCGCCTCATCAGCTTCAGACATCTCTATTAATTTTGTAGTTGTCGGCACACACCAAATGTATTTACCGGCAATGGTTATAAAAACACTACAGACGACAGAACGCTGCAGCGATGCTAGCGCTCCATGTGGTAACATGTCACATTGCAGTGAACAGAAGACAAGCGGTTTCTTTGATCAAATATACAGCGAGGCCCTATATTTGATCAAATATTGGACGACATTTGACAAAGTCCCTATTACACTATCAAATATCTTTGACAAAGATATTGGACAAAGAAATTTGATAGTGTAATACCGGCCTAAGCAGTGGATGTGCGGCCGTGGAGGGCCAAAGTAGTGGTTCACAAATCGCAGTAGAGCAATATCTCTAAATTAGGTGTTCAAGACATTCCCCCATACTATTTTGACGAAAAGAAAAGTAAGACCAAAGTTTGTTACGCGCCCTTTGACTCCCAAACAAAAACAAAGACGCGGGGAAGCGTGCCACGATTTGATTGGGGTGCAAACCGCGAACAATTCTTTTCTGGAAATAACCGTGCGAGTGCCATTGCTTGGTGTTAACAACACGAAAGTGCCAGAAAACAACAATATGTAAGTAGGCTGTTTAGGTTTTTATGCTGGTAACGCCACGTAGCGCTCTGTATGAAAATCACTGACTGTGCTGTGTGCGGTCTGTGGCTGATTTGCATTGTTGGAATATTTGTTATTGTAGTGTTGGGCAGTTGGATGTGAACAGCGCGTAGCGTTGCGCAGTTGGAGGTGAGCCGCCAGCAGTGGTGGATGTGGGGAGAGAGATGGCGGAATTTTGAGAGCGGACGATCTGGACGTGTGTCCGCCAGAAAAAGGAAATTTGTAAGTCTTACAAATTTCCTTCCAAAATCTATCATTTGCTAATTTTACCCATCAGTAGTTAGTGCCTTCAGTAGTTAGAATCTTTTATTTAGCTGGCAGTATTGGCGCTCGCTGTATTGCAGTAGTTCGAGTAACGAAGATTTTTGTGAGGTAAGTGATTCATGAAAGGTATAGATTATTGTTAGTCAGGGCCATTCTTTTGTGGGGATTATTGAAAGTCAGACTGCGTTGCGCTAAAAATATTGTGTGTCAGTTTAGTGTTGATCAGAATAAGTAAAGAGAGAAATGTCTGAGTACGTTCAGTTTTGCTCAGCTGTTTGAAAATCAAATAACGTAAGAGGTTTTTTCAGCACAGTCATTAATAATTTTCCAAAGGGGACGTTTCAAATGTAGAGAAATTCACACGAAAGGTCAACGCTCTGACATCACCAACGTTTAAGTCTAAGTGATGTGCGAATTGAGCAACACCTCAAAAAAGGAACTTTGACAGTTTCACATTGCTGTATGAACGTTTGTACATTGTTTTCTGGAGCGGGGCATGGGGTGGGGAGGGAGGGGGTAGGAATGACTACATAGAGCACTTGGGGCATAACCGCAGTCTTAGTGTTTCTCTAATGTCATTCATCCCGTCTCAAAACTTTTTTCGACCAACGAGGTATTTCTAGCTGTTGGTGCTTATTTCCTGCCCGGTATAAGAAGACCTACAATAATTACAAGGCCTTACGATGCATTTCAACTTTCCGTATGCCTTTTTAAGTCTTCAATCTGTCAGCGATACCAACTAACGAAGTTATGGGCCTTTTACAAGAGAAGCATACAACGAACGGATCTCTGATGTTGCTCACCTTTCTCACGGTTGTAGTACATACGCTCTCTACATTCGCTACGTCGAGGTGTGTACTTCAATCGCGTGAAAGTAGGCCAATATCAGTGAACCACTGCATGTTTGCTTCCTTTGTTAGAAATGACTGCTTGTGTCATTTTCAGTTACTCAGTTGTGTACTTCAGCTATACCATACAGATTATTTTGCAACAGTAAATGCAAAAGAAATCAGCTATCAAGTTGCGGTTTCTTTGTGCAGGCGATGAGTGCAGTTCGTACGTCACAAAAATGTGTCCCAAACCGGACACGCCCTTACATCGAGTATTTGTTTGTAATCTTTGCTCTTATCTGCTTCTAGAGGAAGTAACTCGCTTTTCAGATTACTTCGAAAGACAAATGTTGTTAAAACAGATAAAAACCATGTTAGCACGTGTCGGAAGACTTACACAGATCGAGAATGCACACGAATGTTTCCTTATCTCGAAATGTGCACCTTTCTACATCTGATGAAACAATGACCAAAAGGATGGAAGTAAGATGAGGATTTAACGTCCCACCAATCATGATGTCATTAGAGATGGGATACACATTGCTTTAACCCATCTAAATGGAGACTATGGAAAGAAAACTCAAATCTCTATGGCCAGAGGAGGATTTGAGCTTCACTCCTCATAAATGCGAATCAAGAGCATCACTATTTAGTAGGGATAGCCGAAACACAATGCGTCATCACAGACTGGACTGAAGTTAGTAGCATTACAAGTAGAGATGGCCTGAAGTATTAATTAGTGGAAATAGGTAACAACATTGCAGTTCAATTCAGAAAACAGGTTTTAGAAAGCTGTCAATTATTTAATAGATTGTACGTAGGCCATGAACCACATTGAAAATGAGTGAAACACGAAAACAGGACACGAAAAGAATACGAATGCTGAAACAGGACTCCTTATTACAGGTGAAGGTGTCTAAGTACACTGAAAGTTAAATTTCATGACAAAGGAAAGTAAAGCACCCAGAAGGGAAAGAGGAAACGATCAGAATCTTCACTGGTTAAAAGGATACGTGATGTTATTTCAGTGATTATCAGATTGAGTCAAATCTCCTGATCACTATTACACTGCTCCATCTCTGTCACAGATTCAAGGACTGATTCGGTTGGGAAGTGTGGCATAAGGCCATTGTATCCTCTCTGGAAGCAAGCTCAGACACAACTGTTGAAGCGGTTCTTGATGTCTTAGATACTGTCACTGGGATAGAAATTGTGTGACCTGGTCCCATACATGTTCTATGGGGAACAGATCTGGCGATCATACTGGTCACAATTATAGAGGTGCGTAGTATGTGTGTGGACGAGCATTGTTCTGTTGAAATGTGGCAGCACAATACTGTCACATGCGAAGTAACTGATAAGGACGTAGGATGACCGTGACATGCCGTTATACCGTTAGAATTCCGTGAATCACTACCAGCTGTCACCTGAAGTCAAATCCGATGGCTCCCCATACCATAATGCCATGATAACACAGGGTGATTCAAAAAGAATACCACAACTTTAGGAATTTAAAACTCTGCAACGACAAAAGGCAGAGCTAAGCACTATCTGTCGGCGAATTAAGGGAGCTATAAAGTTTCATTTAGTTGTACATTTGTTCGCTTGAGGCGCTGTTGACTGGGCGTCAGCGTCAGTTGATGCTAAGATGGCGACCACTCAACAGAAAGCTTTTTGTGTAATTGAGTACGGCAGAAGTGAATCGACGACAGTTGTTCAGCGTGCATTTCGAACGAAGTATGGTGTTAAACCTCGTGATAGGTGGTGTATTAAACGTCGGTATAAACAGTTTACAGAGAATGGGTGTTTGTGCAAAGGGAAAATTTCTGGACGGCCGAGAACGAGTGAGAAATTGGCTGTTCCCTCAGCTCGAACAAGAAGCACAACAATTCATATTTCAGCAGGATGGAGCGCCACCACATTGGCATTTATCTGTTTGTAACTACCTGAACGTCAACTACCCGAGGCGATGGATCGGCCGCCAGGCAGCCCGTGACGGAGCACTTCATCACTGGCCTCCAAGAAGCCCTGATCTTACCCCCTGCGATTTTTTCTTATGGGGGTATGTTAAGGCTATGGTGTTTCGGCCACCTCTCCCAGCCACCATTGATGATTTGAAACGAGAAATAACAGCAGCTATCCAAACTGTTACGCCTGATATGTTACAGAGAGTGTGGAACGAGTTGGAGTATCGGATTGATATTGCTCGAGTGTCTGGAGGGGGCCATATTGAACATCTCTGAACTTGTTTTCGAGTGAAAAAAAACCTTTTTTAAATACTCTTTGTAATGATGTATAACAGAAGGTTATATTATGTTTCTTTCATTAAATACAAATTTTTAAAGTTGTGGTATTCTTTTTGAATCACCCTGTACTTCCGTGCCTGTGTAAAACACTGGAAGAATGAGACCTCTCCCCAGGTCGCTACTGCCATAGTAGTCAAAGATGCTTATCTGGCTTATGCTTAACAGTGATTCGGTATTGGACATACTGCAATGCCATCCATTAGCAGACCATACTCCTCTGTCGCGGCACTACTCCAAATTCTGTATATGTTGTGTTGTTAACAGCAATCTATGCATGGTGATGCATGGTAGTTTATGGCGAAATTGTCAAGTAAACTGCTTTGTAATTTAAAATGCAGATGCCAGTAGTTCGTAAAGTCAGATCAGTGATGCTGATAAAAACAGCAAGCAGTATTCGTTATTCTGGCGCTGCAGTCCGGAACCGCGGGACTGCTACGGTCGCAGGTTCGAATCCTGCCTCGGGCATGGGTGTGTGTGATGTCCTTAGGTTAGTTAGGTTTAAGTAGTTCTAAGTTCTAGGGGACTTATGACCTAAGATGTTGAGTCCCATAGTGCTCAGAGCCAGTATTCGTTACTGTCAGTGATTCCACTGCTAATTATTTGTTTTCTGCTTCGCTCTTTATATGATGAGGGAATCTTGCTATCTTTCCAGACTTGAGGGGGATTTAGATGGTTCATGGAAGGGAAGTCAATAGTGGAGTCGTAAAGTTGTTTAGAGCTGAAGGCAATTTTCCATCCAGGTGTAGAAAAGGGGATGGCAGTCTGCCCAGCAAGTGTGCCCAAGAGGCAGAGCAGCTTGCGTGGGAAGTTAAAAGGAACCCTTTTTAGCCAAACCAGAAGCTGAAGGCGTGGTGAAAACTTAAGATTTCATAGCATGGAAGCAGCAGTTGAGCTCTGGTGCACCTCGCTGGAACGTTTGCTCAAGTTCTAGTACGGATCTGCTGATTGCTTCATAGCAATTACTTCAATAGAGGGAGCTAGTTTCCGTGCGTATGGTCACGCAATACTTTGGGTTGGCTTTCACTTGAAAATCTGTCGTTTCATGGGCATTTGGTGGGGCATTCTCTGAAAATCTGTCACTTAGTGGGAGCGATTTTCTGCCTTATTCTCCAAGCCATACCATACTGGTTAACAATGCGAAAATCCAGAAGAGAATTTTTTTTTTTAGTCATCAGTCTTCCGACTGGTTTGATGCGGCCCGCTACGAACTCCTCTCCTGTGTCAACCCTTTCATCTCAGAGTAGCACTTGTAACTTTTGTCCTCAATTATTTGCTGGGTGTATTCCAGTCTGTGTCTTCCTCAACACTTTTTGCCCTCTGCAGCTCCCTCTAGTACCATGGAAGTCATTCCCTGATGTCTTAACAGATGTATCATCCTGTCCCTTCTGCTTGTCACTGTTTTCCACATATTCATTTCCTCTCCGATTCTGCGCAGAACATCCTCATTGCTTACCTTATCAGTCCACGTTACTTTCAACATTCGGCTGCAGCACCACATCTCAAATGCTTCGATTCTCTTCTCTTCCGGTTTTCCTACAGTCGCCGGACGGAGTGGCCGAGCGGCTCTAGGCTCTTCAGTTTGGAACCGCGCTACCGTTACGGTCGCAGGTTCGAATCCTGCCTCGGGCATGGATGTGTGTAATGTCCTTAGATTAGTTAGGTTTAAGTAGTTCTAAGTTCTATGGGACTGATGACCTCAGCTGTTAAGTCCCATAGTGCTCAGAGCCATTGAACCATTTTCCTACAGTCCATGTTTCACTACTTACAATGCTGTGTCCCAAACGTACATTCTCAGAAATTTCTTCCGCAAATTAAGGCCTATGCTTGATACCAGTAGACTTGTATTGGCCAGGAATGCCCTTTTTGCCAGTGCTAGTTGGTTTTGATGTCCTCCTTGTTCCGTCCGTCGTTGGTTATTTTCCTGCCAAGGATCAGTGTTTAACTTTCTCTACTGCGTGACCATCAATCCTGATGTTAAGTTTCTAGCTGCTCTAATTTTTGCTACTTCTCATTTCTTTCGTCTTTCTTCGATTTACTGTCAACCCATATTCTCTACTTATTATATTGTTCATTCCATTCAGAACAGAGTAGGAAATTGTTAAACTAGTTTATAAAATTATCATTGGTAAGAGTTGTAAAGGTTAACCATGACAATATCCAGACTTGTTTATAAAATATGATTGCTCTGAACTCGCGAAGCCTGCTGCAGTTGGCTGTCAAGATTCCAGTACTGTCAGAACCACCTAAGTTTAAGAGAGAACAGTCAGAACACACTTCGCTTGGGAAAGTCGTCAAGAACATACTTTCTCCAGAACGTTGCAGGGTGCAGCAGAGAGAGATGTCTACGACTTAACTGTACCGGGAGAGCCGAAATTAGAATTTTCAGACATCAGAGATGCCTTCGACTCTCGAACAGCTTAAGAGTGGTAAGCCACTCAGGCGAGATGAATGCAAACTTAGTAGATTTGCAACAGGGCTTCATTTTACGGGCATAATTTTCGCGGCCAGCCGATACCCTTTGGCAAAAGTGTTGGCGTCCGTTTATGCTTTTCCAGGACCCTTTGTTTAAATCATTAATCTTTTTTGCACTTATTGACCGTACTCGTGACATAGGTTCATTTTGTTCATTTACGTATCGACCCACCAGGGCCAAAGCCATAGTTCGTACTTAAAGATCTCTTGTCCACTTATTAAATGCTCATGTACTTGATTCATTGGGTAAATCATCTTGTTCGATGTCTTACGGCAATAAACCAAATTGTTGTAGTGATCACTAGTTTTCTTTCGTAGTTTGATATATCCCTTCACTAATACGGAATGTCAGAAGTAGTCTGAAAGCGCGTAAGAGTTTTGCAGAGTAGGTTACGCTGAGAAATACACTACTGGCCATTAAAATTGCTACAGCACGAAGATGACGTGTACATATGCGAAATTTAACCGACAGGAACAAGATGCTGCGATATGCAAATGATTAACTTTTCAGAGCATTCACACAAGGTTGGCGCCGCTGGCGACACCTACAACGTGCTGGCATGAGGAAAGTTTCCAACCGACTTCTCATACACAAACAGTAGTTGACCGGCGTTGCCTGGTGAAACGTTGTTGTGATGCCTCGTGTAAGGAGGAAAAATGCGTACCATCACGTTTGCGACTTTCATAAAGGTCTGATTGTACCCTATCGCTATTGCGATTTATCGTATCGCGACACTGCTGCTCGCGTTGGTCGAGATCCAATGACTGTTAGCAGAATATGGAATCGGTGGGTTCAGGAGGGTAATACGGACGCCGTGCTGGATCCCAACGGCCTCGTATCACTAGCAGTCGAGATGACAGGCATCTTATCCGCATGGCTGTAACGGATCGTGCAGCCACGTCTCGATCCCTGAGTCAACAGATGGGGACGTCTACAGGACAACAACCATCTGCACGAACAGTTCGACGACGTTTGCAGCAGCATGGACTATCATCTCGGAGACCACGGCTGCGGTTACACTTGACGCTGCATTACAGTCAGGAGCGCCTGCGATGGTGTACTCAACGACGAACCTGGGTGCACGAATTGCAAAATGTCATTTTTTCGGATGAATCCAGGTTCTGTTTACAGCATCATAATGGTCGCATCCGTGTTTGGCGACATCACGGTGAACGCACATTGGAAGCGTGTATTCGTCATCGCCATGCAGGCGTATCACCCGGCGTGATGGTATGAGGTGCCATTGGTTACACGTCTCAGTCACCTCTTGTGCGCATTGACAGCACTTTGAACAGTGGGCGTTACATTTCAGATGTGTTATGACCCGTGGCTCTACCCTTCATTCGATACTTGCGAAACCCTACATTTCAGCAGGATAACGCACGACCGCATGTTGCAGGCCCTGTACGGATCTTTCTGGATACAGAAAATGTTCGACTGCTGCTCTGGCCAGCACATTCTCCAGATCTCACACCAACTGAAAACGTTTGGTCATCCATAATTCGAATAGACTCAAGAATTTAAATGTTGCCGAAACATTTTATTTATGCTCAGTATGACACGGGAATTCAGACCAATTTAAATAGACTCACTTTTTTTAATAAACCGAGAATGATCGAAACTTCGAAATTAGATGTATGGAGTGAAGTCTTGTTAGTGGTAACAGCTGCCCAGTCATAGACAGTCACAAAGCACCTGGAGCCTGATAAGCGCAGTAATCGTCTGTACCACGTGGCTGTGTCGTCAGCAAACGGCACTACTCGGCGTGAACTGTAGTCCCAGTTTGAGGTTGCATTTTAAAGTTTGGGCTGCCGGATCACGTACCGCGAATAGCTCAGCAGTAGAGAATTTAATTCTGCATCTTCTGAAGGATTATCTGCGCAATAAACAGAAATTGAAACACTATTCTGTGAAGACTTAGGGGGTAGCTCCTATCCGTTAGGCGTTGTTGTTACTGATGTATGAAGTCAAGAAAGTTTGAATTCTGAACACCAAGTTCATTTACGACTACTTGATTACTGTGCAAGGCACAGTTAAGTGAACGGTTCATAGAACCACCTTCAGACTTTCTCTACTTCTCAAATAGCACTTAAATTTTTCAGTGTCAGCTCTGATTCCTCTTATTTTATTACGATGGTCACTTTTCGCTATGTAGGTGTAATTCAAACATTTTGACATTTGAACGAGAAAGTTGGTAACTGAAATTGCGAGAAAAGATCTCGCAGCAACGATTAACGCCTTTGTTTTAAGTATTGCCTCCCCCACTCGCATATCGTATCCGTGACACGCTGTCCCCTATTTCACCATAATACAAAACGGGCGACCCATCTTTCACTTTTTCGATGTCCTCCGTTAATCCTAACTAGAAAGAGTGCCACACCTCACAGCACTTACCTAGAAAAGAAAGCACAGGCGTCGTATGCACAGTCTCTTTAGTAGTCATGGTGCAAGTTGTAAGAGTTCTGTCAATAAAACACTGTTTTTGATTCGCCTTCCCACAACATGGTTTTACGTGATGGTTCCAATTCGCGTTCTCTGTATTTGTAATCCCTAGGCATTTAGTTGAACCTACAACCTTTAAATTTGTGTTACTTATCGTGTAACAGTAATTTAGCGGAATGTTTTAGTAAATCACGCGGAGAACATCATAATTTTTATTGTTTATTGGCAAATTGTCACTTTTCACACCATCTTGTCTAAATCATTTTACAATTTTTTTCGACCTTCTTATGACTTTGCTAGACTGTGAAGCTTCATCTACATCCGTCTAAGAGAGTTGCTTAAATTGTCTCCTAAATCGTTTGTATAGATTGAGAATAGCTGAGGGCTCTGTAAGCGAGTAGCCTTTACTTGTGTGTGTGTTATCGTAAATATAAAGCTGGGAATGTGACTTGACAACCCAAATGTGCTAGTGAGCTGAAAGCCACATCACTTACATGAAATTGAAAACAATCCTGTGTGTCTGAAAACCGATCATATTCATAAGCGAATAAATAAACAAATCAATAATTTCATGCTCACTAGACTTGGTCAGTGCAAACTGTTCGAAAAAAACGTACCTGTATAAAAAAAACTGTTATGTCGACCTGTATAAGAATGTAACTTAAAACACACGGATATTTCTGCGCTGACATATGGCCCTGGTAAACTAAAGAAACTGACAGAATCTACATTGTGCAAAGGAAACGAAACAATCATGTATTATAAATCTCACCTGCAAAAAGAAATACTGGTAGATACAAAAAAACAGCGAGACTCCGCAGCAGCTAAAAAAGTACTGCTAAAAACTAATTACAGTTGGTCTAACGAAACTGGGTTCATAATCTTGACACAGAATGCCAATGAAACACACCTTTAAGTACGGAAATTTCAGTTACGAAGGAACTTATAAAGAAAACAATTATAGACTCTAATATGAAAGTTCACTTTATCTGTTAACTTCCACGGTATACTAAACTAACTCAGAAGATCAATCAATAGAATAATTATCAAAAACTCAACTGTGACAAGGGTGAAGTGGATCAGCAATACTACTCTACAAAAATAAAAATAACCCTTTTACCTCATCAAGTAATATCTTGTTCTTCTTTCAAAAACCTTTTTATGTCCTTATGCTTTTCAACCATTATTCTGAGTCATCATTCCTCCTCGTAACAAACCTCCAACTCACGTAGCTCCAAAAGTACGTCCATGCATTACACTGTACACACAACGGATTTCGCTGCTGCACACCACAGCTATCCACTACTGACCGTCAAAGATTCTACGACCCGACAGTGTTGTCATCGCAGACACCAATACTGTTGCCTAACAACTGTTTTTCTGACCACAGTTCTTCAAATATATCATTTCCCTTTCGAAATATTAACACATCCAATAACATCATCAAAAAAATAGCCATCTTACAGCACATAATAGTTCTTTGGGGAACCCCAGATAGTTCTTACGTTTCACTAGATGGCTTTCCGTCTGTTACCAGGATTTTTTGATTTTTTGACATGAAATGACAAATCCCGTCATGAAACCTAGACGATACTCCATAGGCACGCAATTTGTTCAGAAACCGCTTGCGAAGGGAGAAGTCAAAAGTGTTCTGGAAATCTAGAAATATGGAATCAATTTATTTGTGAATAGATCGTTTCTTCGAGATATTTTATAATGCCATTACACAGTATATTCTCCAAAATCCTACTACATATCGCTGTCAATGACATGGGTATATAATTCAGCGGGTTACTCCTATTTCCTTTCTTGCGTATTGTTGCGGCCTGTGCAAGTTTCCGGTCTATAGGTACGGATCTTCTGTGCAGCCGAAATTGTATGTGATTCCTAAGAATCATTTCATGAGTATAGTCCGAACTGTATTGAACAAGCATACTGTCTGGAAGGAAAGACTTGCTTTTATTGACTTAAGTTAAACTCTTCGTCTTGTGATAAAGCACCGTGCGTGCGACCCCTGCTCGGTGTTTGCTAGGCAACGCCCGAACACCAGTACGTTAATTCGGTTGCCTACGACTGCAAGCGACAAGACGAGCCCTCGGAAGTTTTAGTAACCCTGTCTTCGCAACCAACATCTTGTTTACATTCCAGTGCAGTGATCCTCAATCAGTTACGTCCATGTATTGGAATCTTCCTCAGCTGCAAAGTTTCATTCAGACATGCTATTATTGACTATTTGGAAGTTAGTGCTCTTTTATATCACACATATCTATAAAATGTTAAGTAAAGGTATCCATAATCAAAGACAATTAGTAATATTCATTACGGTTAAATTTGTAACGAAAATATTTCATGTAGCAGAAGGTTTATTACACTTTTTATCCTCTGGCTGCGTGTTTAGGGCGGGCTGTTTCATACTAAACCCGTATTAGTTTTAATCTAAATCGTAGACACCAGAGAGTGGAGCGAGGGGGTTATCAATCAGGAACATTTGGGTGGAGATTTCAGGTTCCTGTATTTATCCTACAACAACGGGACCACTGTATTAAACCTTCGTCGGTACCTGAAGATAGCAATTTTTCTTTTGGGGCTATGTGTTATGGACAAAAATCATGAAGGTCTAATGAACATACGTGCATCGCAATGTGTAACAGTCTACAGCTTTCTCAACAAGTAATGGGAAACACCTCGTTTTCTTTATTTTTGTTCTGGAAGTCACTGATATATTCTTAATCTTAAGGTAGCATTTTTGTGTACTTTGCAAAACACTGAAAGTTCACGGAACCAAAATTCTATAGTGTGATGAAGCAATATACCGTCCATGATACGTAGAAATGCATCAGTCACAGTAAAAATTAATATATAGTGCTTTAATAATTTATAAATACCACCAATATTTCCTCTCTGGTCAAAAAAGGCGTTCTTAGAAAAGAATTTAGACATTTACGCAGTTCAAAAAAAAAATCATGTAATTGGAGAAATTCATACATTAAAACTATGGCTTCAGAAATTAACAAATACAGTACTTCCCTAGATGAGATGATATAGGTGATTTGCAAACCTATGTATTTATAGTAATCACGTCGCAGCACGTACTATCTCGCACTCAGATTATTTTTACTTATAACCCTATTCGTATCTCCCTAGTTACATCCATTTTTTTCTAGACCTGCATCTTCCCTGCAGTAAACTTTTACTAAGAAATTTTGCGCTTGGGCACATTTTCAAATTCACCTTCAACTTCTCATTTAGTATGTCTTCACTACTTCCACTGAAAATATTTCGTACACCACATTTTGGTACGTTCTTCCGGTAAAATGTTGTTGTTCAGGATCACAAATATCGCTCTTCAGTGCAGTCTAAGCCATCTTTTTTGATCCTACTGTCCTTTTTCTAGACCCTGTATCAAAATATTATTTTAATTCAGAAGTTTAATAATTACTGTCGGTCTGCCGTGTGAATGTGGCACGTGGTCCAGTTTTTCATTAAACTACAACAGCTTTTCACTATATAGATCATCGAGAAAAAATACTTTTTTATCAATTTGTTGCGAGACAAAACAAAAGACAAGTGTATGAACTCGAGCCGTCCGTTAAAGACCAAATGGTAGTCTTTCCTATTCCTTGTGATTTAGACAACAACGGAAAAACCTACTGAGCACCAACCTAAACACTAATGTCCTGGATTACATCGAAAACCTCTCCACAGTGTATCGCTCAGTGAAGGCCCGTGCCACAGTTGATATCTGATAGTCGGATGAGCGCATCAGGCTCAGTGGCCTCGTTGTTGTGATTCGGGAAGTGTAGGTTTCGTAATTCCAAATACTTACTTGAGATCGAGATTAACACTTCGTTAATGAATGAAGGAAGGAAGATTTGAGTTGTTAAAAATGACCTCTAGGTCACTTGAAAGAGAGCGCATGGTAATACAGAATTGGCAAAATGAAATCTGCCATGTAGTTTCCAAAGTTAACTATCCCGGCATTGGCCTCAAACGGTTCAGGGAAACCACGGAAAACAAAAATTTTGATGGCCCGTATGGGATCTAAACATCGATCCTCACGAATGCGGGTGCAGCGTGCTAACTACACGGTAACAGTTAGTTAGTTACAGAGGACAGTACCTTCGTGGTATATCGGTGCTCTATAAGCACACACTCCTCCTTGTGGATAAAGTGAGTAGAAGAATCGACAGAAATAGAGTGAGACGACCGATATTGACTGGTTTCTAATCGCTGCCAACGTTAGCTGACAGATAACTCATAACTCGGTGTACGAGGGTTATTTGGAAAGTAAGGAACTATCGGTCGCGAAATGGAAACCACAGTGAAAATCCGATGAAGTTTCGCACAGGTGTGTTGGGCAGTGTCTCTAGTATGCCCGTCGATCGTGTTATGTCGCTCGTTTTAGTTCTGAGCACACAGGGAGCACATAAAGATACCTAGAACAATAGCGTCTCCCGCCAAGTATGAGGGCCTGCTGAGAAATTTCGCCTGAAGCTATGCAGCCAACATTACATAACTGTCGTGCGGTTTCTTCTCAGCCGCATTCTGCAGGGGCAATGGAGATGCTTCTGCATCCTTTCCAATTGGAAATCTTTGATTACCCACAATACAGCCCGTAATTGTCTCCCACTGAGTTTCGTCTCGCTCACATGAATCGCTGGCTATGAAGACAACATTTTGCACAGACAACGAGCTGTAGGCCAACGTAGTGAATTGGCGGGAAGCACTGGCGGCTGCCTTCTATAACGAGGGTATTGGAAAATTGGTACAACGCTACGACAAACGTCTAAGTCGGATCGGCGACTATGGAGATAAATAGCTGGAGGTTGTAGCTAACTGTTGCAAATAAAACGGTTTTGATTTTCTCAGTGGTTTCCATTTCGCGACCTATCGTTCCTTACTTTCCAAACAGCCCTTGTATGATGCTTCTATACGTGCATAAATAAGATGACTTCAAGCAAGTTGTCGACAGGTGCAAAACAGGCCACAGCTCAGAAGTTCATGTGAGGTCTAAGGTATGTTAATATTGTAACATTGTCACCAAATTTCACCACAGCTCTCCCCATTGCCAACGTGGACGTTGCATACGGTGGTAAGGTCGTCAGACGTACACACATTCGTGAGAAAAACGGCAACGCCCTGGGCGCCAACTGCGCATCTTTGTTGCTTTGTTGAGCACGTTGAGAATATTACGATACGGAGACAGCCATTTACTAATTCCTTGGCGCCGGTGCGACAGGCAACCGTTGCGACACACCTCAGTTCCATGACACTATCTACATCTACATTTACATCTACATGGATACCCTGCAAATCACACTTAAGTGCCAGGCACGGGGTTCATCGAACCACCTTCACGATAATTTTCTGTTATCGACTCGCGAACAGCGCGAGGAAAAAACGAACACCTATATCTTTCATGCGAGCTCTGATTTCCCTTATTTTATTATGATGATCGTTTCTCCCGATGTAGGTCGACGTCAACAAAATATGTTCGCGTACAGAGGAGAAAGTTTGTGACAAATTTCATGAGAAGATTCCGCCGCAACGAAAAATGCCTTTGTTTTAATGGTGTCTGTGGTGTCACCGCTAGACACCACACTTGCTAGGTGGTAGCTTAAATCGGCCGCGGTCCATTAGTACATGTCGGACCCGCGTGTCGCCACTGTCAGGATCGCAGACCGAGCGCCACCACAAGGCAGGTCTCGAGAGACGTACTAGCACTCGCCCCAGTTGTACGACGACGTTGCTAGCGACTACACTGACGAAGCCTTTCTCTCATTTGCCGAGAGACAGTTAGAATAGCCTTCAGCTAAGTTAATGGCTACGACCTAGCAAGGCGCCATTTGTACCATTGCATGTACCTCAAGATAGAGTCTCACTTGTATCATCCAGAATGCTGTATACCAAAGGACAATATAAAAGTTAAGTGTTCTAGTAGCTACGTTCTTTTCTTTATCACATTCATTACGAATCCTGTTCCAGACTTAACGCCAGACGGCGTGAGTTGACGCGTGCCCTTTCGGCTACTTCACTGTGGACTGGCTGCCTTAACAGTCCACTACAGTGTCCATCCCAAATCCTGTATCACGTCGGTGACACTGTCTCCTCTATTTCTAGATAATACAAAACGTGCTGCTCCTCATTGAACTTCCTCGATGTTCTCCGTTAATCCCGCTTTTTATTTATTTACACGTCAAGTTCCGTAGGACCAAATTGAGGAGCAAATCTCCAAGGTCATGGAACGTGTCAGTACATGAAATTACAACATAAAGGTAGTAACAGATAAAAATAAAGTGGGTTGACTCCTGCTTCTCTCGTGTCGACCGCGAAGCCACTACCCCTCGCTATACGGCGCGGCCCACTGGACAGACGTGGCGACCTCACATGCGTCGACGCTCAAGACGGACAAGTCATCTTGTGTCTCAGTGCGCGACCGACCAACCGATCGATCCAACCGCCAATGACCGTTGCCTGAGCAACTCGAGCAGACTGGCGACCTAACACATATTAGCACTCCGGACGACAGACAGACACTGACTGCCCCACACTGACCCGGCTGGCCAACTGACCAGACTCGCCGACTCAGACTGACCAGCTGCCGAGCTGATAGCGTCCCTTAAATGCACGTAAGGAGGCAACATTTCCCGTTCCCACCAGAGGGAGACACCAAAGCTGTGATTGCCGCAGCGGTGCCACCGCCAGAAACGGAGGGCGACTGCTTCACACTACGCGCTGAGGCGCGCTCTTCAAAACAGCAATTTTTACCATGGTCCAAACGGTTTTCGAACCACGATAATAACTTCCCACTGCGACGCCTAGGTTGGAAGTTTTTCTCAAAGAGGCCTACAACCTACCTCTGGTTTCTACTCTAATGCCTTGATGTAGGCAAATAGCACCCAAGGGGTATCAAAGGGGTTGCATAACCCTCTTGCGCTAGAACAGCCGCCAGACTGAATTGGCGTCGCAATTTCTGACAGTTACATTTCTAACATGCTAAACAAAAGTGTTTGGGTTGCATCGAGGGTATTGCTGAACTCGATGTCTTTGAGGGACCCTTTGCCGATTTAGTCAGGCACACGTTTGCGTTGCGCACCCACGTGATCACGTCACAGGAGACCGGGAAACAAGAGGGTTGAGAAAGCGTAGGACACTTTCCTGCTTCCAATCATGTTCAAATTTCGTCGAATGGTTTTCAACGATCCATAATGGTTCCAAGTTATACACGAGAACAAAAACTGCGCTCGTACTGCACTCCAGTGGGGATGTAGTTCCACAGTGTCCCCAGAGAAGTGATAATTAAATGGACACCATAGCTGCAAACAGGCGTTGATCTACTTCATTGGGGACATGTTGAAAATGTGTGCCCCCACCGGGACTCGAACCCGGGATCTCTTGCTTACATTGCAGACGCTCTATCCATCTGAGCCACCGCGGGCACAGAGGATAGTGAGTCTGCAGGGACTTATCCCTTGCACGCTCCCCGTGAGATCCACATTCCCAACATGTCCACACCACTACATTCGTAGTACGCCTAATAGATGTTTGCCCATCATACTCATTACTCGTGGCAGATTACTCTACCAAGTCCCGTACGAGTTCGGGCATAGCGTGTGCGTTCGCACAGAAAGGTCAATGGCCGGGAAGCCATATTTTAACTATATATGACGGTAGTATCTGTTCC
Source organism: Schistocerca nitens (assembly GCF_023898315.1). NCBI lineage: Eukaryota > Metazoa > Arthropoda > Insecta > Orthoptera > Acrididae > Schistocerca > Schistocerca nitens. The sequence continues at coordinate 1,179,013,543 of NC_064614.1, forward strand.
CGAAAGAACAGTTACCGTGGATGACCATGCAGCTTTGCTAGATCAATGCCTGTTTGCAGCTAGGGTGTCCATTTAATTATCATTTCATTTCTAGCAAAGCTGCATGGTCATCCACGGTAACTGTTCTTTCGGGAACAGATACTACCGTCATATATCCTCAGAGAAGGTTTGAAACATCCGAGCGTGTGAACAGTGTCGAAGGTTGTCAAGAACATCCTCGTGTTGCTTGTGGCACTGCGAGCTGTCGTTTTCGACAGCGCAATATCGCATGGAAAGAGATGGTTTCGTTGGCGCTCATTATGCCAATCCCTGAGGCCTTTTGGTGTCGACTCTGAGCGGCGGTCTGTCTAAAATGTTTTTCTTGGCCACCCAGAACAAAACTATGTGACTTCAACGCTGGGCGTCGTGGTTATGACTCATCGCAGAGGTGTCAACACGAAGGGTTAGAGATTGGGGAGCTAAGGCGTGACTACCTTCCCATCAACGTAACGTTAGCGACAGCCCCAGACGGTGCACAAGTCCCGCCCAATCACCCCCTCCACACCAAGACATATCCTAAGCTCCGCCCATCGTCTGCCGCATGTTCCAACATCAAAGTTGTTCGTATCAGAAATATGCCAGTCATAACAAGGGAGAAAATCAGTAGTTAGTACGAAATACAGTTTTTCCGGGACCATTGTGAAAAGAATTAGAAATATGTTCATTGAATATGCGAGTTGAAAAATCATCAATAAGAAAGAAAAATGAAAATGGTATCCACACTGTCTTTTTTATTTCATGAGCTTTCATCTGCACTATATCAAAAAATCTGATATTTGTTAAATGCAGTGAGCGCAAATTTCCGTCACCTCGCGTAGTGTAAGAAATTCTGTTGGGAAATATTAATTGGTAGTATCGCCAAGGATGCTGTCCATTATCTCGATTGTCTAAAGTCAATGTTGTGCATAAACAAGGCAAAGTCGATGTCTTGGTTTGTTTCTGATTACCTCATTAAGACTAAAGAATATAAGAGTGGGATAATGTAGAAATGCGTAATGCAAGCAGTCAGATATTTATACAGTGACATTCTTCATTAATATTTGCCTGTGTAATGGGTGAATTTTTAGTTGTGAACTCTTATGACTGCTTGCTTATAGCAGACACGAGGTTACTTTGAGTTCTTCTTCAGAGTTTGAGAGTTTTAGAGCTGCCTATTGTTAAACATATGTACATAATTTCGTCAGTGTCATTCCAACACATCTTATCGTACTTTAATGTCTGTTAGATATCAGTTTTGCCAGCAGTTGGCCACAACAGGCAAGATTAGGTACCTTGTGTGATAACTTTATTGAGAGTGCATATCTATGTTTCATTTTGACAGTATTACACAAAGTACTAACAGCACAACACTGCTAGTATGAACAACCGCGGTGAAACAAAAAACGACGAACAAAAACACGACAGCGACGAGAACTACCAAAGATCATATTGATGCGCTCTCGGTTTGTGTGGCGGGGGGGTAGGTGTGGAGGGGGGTAAATGGGCGGGGCTTGTGCAAATGTCTGGGGCTGTCGCTAACGTTTCCTTCCCATCATGTGACACGTCCACGGTGGCATTGCGCACAATTCTAGCTAAATTTGGTGGCAATGTGGCATGAGTAACCCACCTTACGCCTTACATGATCTTCTGGCCATTTTTTTTCTCAAGTGTCGACACCTTACTGTTTGAACCGTCATCGATCAAGAGGGTGACCTCACAAGGTACCACGTTTTTGCACCATTACACAAGAAGATTGTAGCCACCTTTGAGCCAAATTTCAAACTTCGATTACGGGCTTTCGAAAAAGTGACTGTTTAATTGTGTTGTGTGGTGTAATTTCCTCAGTGTCGCTTGATTTACATCAACTGCATTCCACTGCAGTTTTTTTTTTTTTTTTTGCTTTCATTGTTGATCTTACAACGTCTTTCCATGACACTATTCATCTGATCAACAGCTTTTACAAATCCTTAGCAGTCTCTGACAGAGTTACAATGTCAAACTGCATAGTTTTTATTTCTTCTACCTTTCCAATTATCTCCTTCGATTTTTTCACAGCTTGCTAGTGTACAGACCGAATAACATCGGGGATAGGCAACATCCCTGTCTCTGACCCTTTTCAACTATGGATTCCCTTTCAAATCCTCCGCCTCTCATAACTACCGTCTGGTTTCTTTACTAGTTTTAAATAATCTTTCTCTCCCTGTATTTTATCGCTACTACCTTCAAAATTTTAAAGAATATAGTCCAGTTCATACTTTCTGTGATGCCGTCAGTTCATACGCACGGCCGCCTGAGAGATCGATCCGCCAGATGCGATTCTCTCGATAAATGGAACAGAAGAAAGGCTGTGCTAGCCAAAGAGGACACAGCCAGTCGCAGTACTTATGCTCGCCGCGAGGCGCCGCTAGGCCACTTCATGTGCAGCAGGAGGGGAGTGCAGTTGTGGCAGTCTACAGTTCGTAGCCGCGCTCAGTGGTCAGCCTGCGCCGATGTTGGTCAGTCATCGTCTGCAGCTCAGTCACTGCTGCCATCAAGTCTTTGTAGCTCCGTTCCGAATTAGTCTTCAAACTCACCGGATTCGACATTCAAGATTACGAGAGATTAATTCGTCACTGCAAGATTTGTGACTTGTAAATTATGCCATTCAACAGACGCTTAGTCTAGTCGCGTCTTCTATAATTGTCAACCAACTGATCATGGACTACAGCAAAGTTAAGTAATAAATATTTTCTTATTTTGTACTCCTGCTAATTAATTGTGTTTTCCTGTTGTAGCTACCAAGCAGTCTAGGCATAGTAGAACCCACGTTTCCACCTCCTTGGTTACCTCATATTTACCACCTCATGTTGACGGACTCGATTACGGTGGAAGATCGAGAGCCATTACTTTCAAAAGCTTCCACTAAATGCACAAATGGTATAGATGCAGGTCTGCCTTTCTTCAACGTATCTTCTAAGATAATTTGTAGTGTTAGTTTTGCCTTGTGTCTTCCAACATTTCTCCGTAACAAAAACTGACTTCTTCCAAGCTTGGCCTCTACCAGTTTTTTCCATTCCTCTGTAAATAATTCGAGTCAATATTTTGCAACCATGATTTATTAAACTGATGGTCCGGTAGTCCTCACACTTGTCACCACCAGCCTTCTTTGTGATTGGAACAAATTATAATTAAATGGGACTTCGGTGAATCATTACCCTCTACATCACTTATAATCCAGTACTTCTTCAGCTTTTGCATCTCTGTGCAATAATGTGAGAGAACTTTCTCTAAACTGAAACTAATAAAAAATTATCTTCTTTCTGTGATGAATTAAGGACGAACAGCCCATCTGTCCATATTATCAACTGAAATAGATTTCAGCGACGTTACTGAGAATTTCAGTAAAATGAAGGCACAAAAATAAGTATTATAACTCCAATAATAATTACTGACTCGTACTAAAATTACGAAAAGATACTATGAATGGATAATGCAAAGTTCAGGTTGGAATATCAACAGTATTATGAAAAAGATAGATTGTTACTGACTCTAAAGATGATTCGTTGGGCCGGCCGCGGTGGCCGAGCGGTTCTAGGCGCTTCAGTCTGGAACCGCGCGACGGCTACAGTCGCAGGTTCGAATCCTGCCTCTGGCATGGATGTGTGTGATGTCCTTAGGTTGGTTAGGTTTAAGTAGTTCTAAGTTCTAGGGGACTGATAACCTCAGATGTTAAGTCTCATAGTGCTCAGAGCCATTTGAACCATTTTTTGATGATCCGTTGAGTTGTAATAAGGCACAGTGAAAAGACTGTTACACTCTGAGATTTTGGGCAAGATCTCCTTCAGGAAAGAAAACACACACAGATTCAGGCAAGCAAGCACACCTCACGCACACATCACCCCCTCTCCGATCGCTATCCCTCCCGCTTCGCCGCCCCACACCGGATTGCTGTTTTCGTTCAACGCGACAGTTGCGCTTTGGCCGGAACAGCCGATGATAGTGGTCATGTACTCCTGAGGTGTGACTCTGTGTGTTTTCTTACCCAAAGAAGGCCGTGGCCGAAAGCTCACTCTGCCATAGAGCAACTCAACGTGTCATCTTTACGATGAATAGCTATCTATCCTTTCCACGATATTATAAATGTAACAGCTTTGTTTCCAGACATATAAAATATAAGGCGGTTTTATATTCTATCCTTTATTATTTCTTTGCACTCTGTCTGATGGTTTCTGTGTTAAATAGTGATTCTTGTTCCAAGCTCCTCAGCTGTCTGTTAAAGTATGTACATTACAATTACCAAAGCGTACAGAGTACACAAATTACAAACACTTGATTTTTCGTCAGTCACTGCAACTATATAATTCACTTTTCACTATATGTTCACTGAAAATACAAAAATTTCCAAGCAGACAGGAGGCCTCATTTAGTTTCGCTGCACTGGACCTCCGATGGTCTTTGTCCGCAGCTGCTTAAGCAGTTCAAAATGGTGCAAATGCTCTAAGCACAATGGGACTTAACATCTGAGGTCATCAGTCCCCTAGACTTAGAACTACTTAAACCTAACTAACCTACGGACATCACACACATCCATTCCCGAGGCAGGATTCGAACCTGCGACAGCAGCACCAACACGGTTCTGGACTGAAGCGCCTAGAACCGCTCGGTCACAGCGGCCGGCGCTTAAGCGCTACTTTTCTGCTGCTTTCCTTTCACGCCGTTGTGTTGCAATTTCGTTGCCATAATATTATTTGCTTCTATAAACAGAAAAGCCTTTTCACTTTCGTCTTTCACCTTCAGTAAGAGTGTTCTCAATTCTTCTTCACTTTCTGCCAACAGGATCGTATCATCCGCGTACCTGAGGTTGTTTACATTTATTCCAGCTATTTTAATTTCTGTTTCTCCTTCATCTAGCCTCGCAATTGTGGTGTTGGAGGAAACTTCTTAGAGTTCCATGGACTGCAAAGAGAACCAACAGATCAATATTGGAGCAAATTAAACCAGATTTCTCCCTGGAAGGTCTAATGTTAAAACAAAAGCTGACCTACTTTGGACACACAATGCGAAGGCATGCCTCGCTGGAAAAAACATTAATGCTGGGGAAGATTGAAGGAACTAGAAGAAGAGGACGTCAGAGGATGAGATGGATCGATGGCATCACAGAAGCAATGTGTTCCAACCTGGAAGGTCTACGGGAGAAAGTGCAAGACAGGAAAAAGTGGCGTGATTTGGTTCATGGGGTCACGAAGAGTCGGAACCGACTAAACGAATAGAGAGAGAGAGAGAGAGAGAGAAGCATTGGTTAAAGAGTTGTGAAAAGATAGAAAAGCTGAATGGGAAAAATGGGTCCTATCGTCAGAGACAACTCGACCTGAAACATGAATAACCAATAGCATTCCAGAGCAGCAAGAGGCGACAGGGTTGCTACGTTTCGGATGAGCTTGTGTGCAGTCTGGAGGAGGCATTTGTATCTTTGCTGTTCTGTGAGCACTGTATAAGACATAAAATAGCTGAATATTTACATGCGAAACATTGCGGGAATAATTTGTCATCAAATTATTCATGGAATAGTACATTTTGTCACTGCAGCTATTTTTGTGAAAAAGGAAAGGGAAAAAACTAGAGCCATATTTTCGATACATGAGTACTTGTGTTGCTGGCTTCTTCTTCTGGAACATTGGCATTTTTTAAAGTTCAAATGGCTCTGAGCACTATGAGACTTAACATCTGAGGTCATCAGTCCCCTACACTTAGAACTACTTAAACCTAACTAACCTAAGGACATCACACAAATCCATGCCCGAGGCAGAACTCGAACCTACGACCGTTGCAGCAGCGCGGTTCCGGACTGAAGCGCCTAGAACCGCTCAGTCACAGCGGCCGGCTCATTTTGTAAAGATTCACCAAAAACTTTTTAATGATTTGAAACAAAATTTGTGTTGAGTTGCTGTCTTGGCGAATAGTGTTGCTTGCTACAACTAAGCGTGTATTTCGTCTGTAAACGATTGTTTAACAAGACATAAAATGTGACGTATGGAAATTACGGTATAAAACACAGTCGGACACCTTAACATCACTGTCCAGTCTCTATTATGCACAAAGTACGTTATCATTGGGCGTGTGGTGCGATCTTAGTCTTGACCATTTAGGAAAGTGTTGTTAATGACTCGATCGCAGCTAAATATTTGTGACAGGCAGGAGTAATATAAATGTCATTGCTGCTCCTTTTAGTCGTAGCAATTTAAGCTGTGCTCTAAGATACCTGCCGAACCACACCCTCGGAAATCGCAACGAAATATTCGTAACAAGCTGAAACACACATATAGCTGCTCATCCTTTCACGTGCAGGAGTTTCATCTTTTGTTTTTTAATCAGACTAAAGTCACAAAATGGAAGAAACTCCTTCCTGCGGGAGCACGCTCTTATAACATGTAGCATCGAATATCGTAGAATATACTTCTGTTACATGAATAAGAAAGAACCAGAATCTGTTACAAAGGCTAAAATGGGAAAAAAATTTACAGATCACAGGATGCGAACTTCTTTACCACTGTAACTACTTCACTTTGACTCGGAGACCACGCCCTTTGCACTCAACTCTAGACCTTAGTATTGTTTATGTTAGGATCTTGTAAAGGCTTCTTACAGATGATGTGTCGTTAACTGACACGTAATTGTGACATATCCAACCGAGAATGATGTTTGTGATAAATTTTCGATGCAGCATTGTCATGTCATAACAAGCAAGCTAGAATACAGAAACAACTGAACAGCTGAACAGGATGAAATCCAATACGGAGTTTCTGAAGTAAGATGCAGTGCTGCCAACTCGCTAAAACGAAATGAGGTAAATGTGTGTACAAAATTTAGCCAAAAAGAGCTGCAATAAAATAATGTGTATTATGTGCAGTTTTATTTTCGCAATAATTATACTGTGCAACACATTAGTTTGAATTTATCCTTATTTGCTTAATTTGCAATTTGCTGGACATTACAGTAACAAACAATTAACTGTGAATGTATAACATTATTTGCATTACATGTCGTTGATAATAGAGACACAATAAATCTGCACTCTTAAAATTTAAAAACGGATGATATTCGTCATTGTACTTGTTAGTTTAAATATTAATTTGTATCCATGAAATCTACTGTTAGTATTGCTTCATCAAAATCATTTGTACACTGTAGTGAGGTGAGCACCTTAGCAAGCTACTGCGCTGAATAGGAGTTCACTGTTCCTCCCCTCAGTTCAGTCGCTGGCACATCATTTACTACTGCAACTGTGATGCGACACCTCATGGTTCTTACTGCATAAATCACAGTCTGCTTTGCTTAGAACTGCTTCCTTCATTATTGTGAACTTGCAGTACTTTGCTGATGTCAGCTATGCTGCAACAACATTTCCAGTAATGCTCATAACTATTTCTATTTTGTAGTTGCGATTTCTTGTGTGTTTGTAGTATTGTGACGAGTCCAGAAAGCGCACTTAAACAGCTTTAATTTGCTTTTTTTGTGGTTTTTAATTTAATCTAATAATAAATTTTCAAGACATATTAAAAAGTATTTTGAAATCTTAGTTCAGTGTGAATAATTTTCCTTTAAGCAACATGAATTTTAACCCTTTCCTATAGTCAAGAAGCAGAATGTCAGAAAAAATGCGAAACGATTGGGAAAAAGTCACACTTTCAGACTGTAGATAAATTGCCAACTTTCTTTCTTTCTTTTGCTTACGCAATAGTCCCACAGCGATCGCAGGGTCGGCGTGGTTAGAACGAATTTGGCAAGGTTAGCTGGATGGGTGGCTGGATGCCCTTCCTGCCGCCACCCCGTACCCCCAGGGATAGGGATGGAATCAGTGTACCCCAGCTGTCTGCATCTAGTGTGAATCGTGTTTTAAATGTCTGCGATGCGTATAACTGAAGTGGAATGTGGGGACCAGCCCAGTATTCACCTAGCGGGATGTGGAAAACCGTCTAAAACCAGATTCAGGCTGGCCGCCACACCGGCCCTCGTTGTTAATCCGCCGGGCGGTTTCGACCCGGAGCCGGCGCGCCTACCCGAGTCCAGGAAGCAGCGCATTAGCGCTCTCTCTACCCTGGCGGGCAGATAAATTTCCAACTAAATGATATTAAAAAGAAGCCAGAGTTATCTCTAAAAAATCTGATTTGGCAACACTGGGAACAAGTGAGCGAAGTCACGTGACCCGATCGGAAATGCTATTGGATGTTCTTGTCTCAGAACAAGCTGTTCCTGAATATATGTAAAAATGTCGCATTCATTCAGCTTGTACGCGTAATAGCATCAGCAACTACCGTACTTGCGGGAGTCAGATATTACACATGGGTGGAAAACGGCGGAAGTCAAAAAACTGGCAGAGACGTGCAGCAGTACAGTGTTTTGTGCCCTGCCAGCAGGAGGAGGAGGAGGGGGGCCGGTGCAGGTGCTGCAGCGGCTGCAGCAGCCGCCTGCGCTGCTCTTGCGGGGGATGCCCCGGCCTGGACGCAGCGCGCGCCTTCATGCTGGTGCTGGCGCTGTGCTCGTGCGCGATGGCCGCCGCAGGGCTGGCGTCGCAGTTGGCACCCCTGCCGGACTTCCCCGGCGAGGCGCTGCTGAGCGTGGCCGTGGCCAAGGCGGCGCTCTACACGGCGCTCAACCTGCTGCGCCTGCTCATGCGCCGCATGCACTACGAGGAGCGCACCGTCGAGGACATGCGCTTCGACTTCGCCACCGGCGAAGATCAGCCATACCAGCGCGCCATCGTCACGCGGAAGTCGGTGAGTATCGCGCCGCTGCTGCAAATGTAGCCTTCATTCAGCTAGTGCAGCGATTCTCAACCTTCTGGGTGCGTCCCCCAAGTGGGCAGGATAACACTAAATGGGAGGAGGAAATGTGCGAATAAGTCGAAAAGAGAAGAAATATTAATTAAAAAATCGACCAATTTACTAAAACAAAAGCAAAGCATAATACATTCTGACACAACAAAAATTCATATAATTCGCTAAGGCAACGGTCTTGCCGCAGTGGATACGCCGGTTCCCGTGAGATCACTGAAGTTAAGCGCTGTTGGGCGTGGCCGGCGCTTGGATGGGTGACCATCCAGCCGCCATGCGCTGTTGCCATTTTTCGGGGTGCACTCAGCCTCGTGATGCCAATTGAGGAGCTACTCGACTGAATAGTAGCGGCTACGGTCAAGAATACAATTATAACGACCGGGAGAGCGGTGTGCTGACCCCACGCCCCTCCTATCTGCATCCTCCACCGAGGATGATCACACGGCGGTCGGATGGTCCCGGTAGAACATGTTTTTTGCTCGAGTATCATGTCGTGTTTGGAAACCCAGAATCTACTATGTAGGAATCAACATGGATTCCGGAAACAGCGATCGTGTGAGACCCAACTCGCGTTATTTGTTCATGAGACCCAGAAAATATTAGATACAGGCTCCCAGGTAGATGCTATTTCTCTTGACTTCCGGAAGGCGTTCGATACAGTTCCGCACTGTCGCCTGATAAACAAAGTAAGAGCCTACGGAATATGAGACCAGCTGTGTGGCTGGATTGAAGAGTTTTTAGCAAACAGAACACAGCATGTTGTTATCAATGGAGAGACGTCTACAGACGTTAAGGTAACCTCTGGCGTGCCACAGGGAAGTGTTATGGGACCATTGCTTTTCACAATATATATAAATGACCTAGTAGATAGTGTCGGAAGTTCCATGCGGCTTTTCGCGGATGATGCTGTAGTATACAGAGAAGTTGCAGCATTAGAAAATTGTAGCGAAATGCAGGAAGATCTGCAGCGGATAGGCACTTGGTGCAGGGAGTGGCAACTGTCCCTTAACATAGACAAATGTAATGTATTGCGAATTCATAGAAAGAAGGATCCTTTATTGTATGATTATATGATAGCGGAACAAACACTGGTAGCAGTTACTTCTGTAAAATATCTGGGAGTATGCGTGCGGAACGATTTGAAGTGGAATGATCATATAAAATTAATTGTTGGTAAGGCGGGTACCAGGTTGAGATTCATTGGGAGAGTGCTTAGAAAATGTAGTCCATCAACAAAGGAGGTGGCTTACAAAACACTCGTTCGACCTATACTTGAGTATTGCTCATCAGTGTGGGATCCGTACCAGATCGGGTTGACGGAGGAGATAGAGAAGATCCAAAGAAGAGCGGCGCGTTTCATCACAGGGTTATTTGGTAACCGTGATAGCGTTACGGAGATGTTTAATAAACTCAAGTGGCAGACTCTGCAAGAGAGGCGCTCTGCATCGCGGTGTAGCTTGCTCGCCAGGTTTCGAGAGGGTGCGTTTCTGGATGAGGTATCGAGTATATTGCTTCCCCCTACTTATACCTCCCGAGGAGATCACGAATGTAAAATTAGAGAGATTAGAGCGCGCACGGAGGCTTTCCGACAGTCGTTCTTCCCGCGAACCATACGCGACTGGAACAGGAAAGGGAGGTAATGACAGTGGCACGTAAAGTGCCCTCCGCCACACACCGTTGGGTGGCTTGCGGAGTATGAATGTAGATGTAGATGTAGATGTAGGCCACTCGTGGCCTGAAGACGGAGTGCTATACAATTCGCTAATACACTAGGGCAGGGGTTCCCAACAAAATTTTCTCAAGGACCCCCTCATCGAGCATGATTAGTACCTTGTCATATCACAGTATCAAGTACTCAAAACACCCAAATTAAGACTCTTTCTATACGTTATCTATTTTTGGTAGTTAGAAAAAAACATTGACATATTCATTATTGAAAAAATATTGAGCTTCAAGCTTTTTCAATTTAGCTGTCATTGATATCGTTAAATTTTTGATTATTGCTCAAAATCTTTGTCTTCAAATCTGGGTGTTTAGTATAACTAACTCCTTAAAAAAAATTGAGTATGAACTGAAAATGACAGGAAACAATTAAAACTGAGTGTATTGGTCTTTCAAGTGTAATACACTTGAGATTGCATTGAGTAGACATGTGTGGAAAAATAAGTAAACACTAATTTCATACAAGGTATTATTTATTTGAAAAAATACAGTTACAACAGAGTGCTCCATCAGTATACAGTTAGTTTTAATTTTCAGTTCTTAATGAGATGAGTTCAATCTGACCATTGAGTCCATTATATCTGAAGTATTAGGTTCCAAACTTGAAACTTGCACTCTGAAATCCGACCGCATGTCGAGCCGATTCCTATATTTGTTTTTCATGAAACACATGGAAGAAAATGCTTGCTCACATCGATATGCGGTTGCAAATGGAAGGATGTTTTTCATTGCCTTATTTCCAAGTTTCTTGTAGTCCTTGCGTGCTGATGCGCTAGAGTGTGCTAGTGTCAGTCGCTCTAGGAAGACGCCAGACGCAGAAGTTAGCGTTCGCTAAAGCTCTGCTCATGCAGGAAGCGGCCAAAACAAAAAATCTGTTATCGTACGAAACGTATTTAATATATTTTTTATTGTAATAGCATCTTGCGGACCCCTCTGGCATAGCTCGCGGCCCCCTGGTAGTCCGCGGACCACCTGTTTGGAACCACTGCACTAGTGACAAAAGCTATTGGATAGCTATATGCAGATATACAGATGGCGGTAACATCGTGTAGATGGACATGAAGGGGCAGGGCATTGGCTGAGCCGTCATTTGTGCTCAGATCATAAGTTTTATGGTCGCCCTCCCAACGGAAATTAATAGACGTTGAATGCGGAATGATAGTTGGAGCTAGATGCGTGGGACATTTCATTTCGGAAATCGTTACGGAATTCAATATTTCGAGATCCACAGCGTCAAGAGTATGCCGAGAATAGAGTTGTCAGTACTGACATACAAGCAATACTGCCTGAAATAACAGCATAAACCAATGTGGGACCTATGACAAATGTACCCCGTACGATATTCTAGCATTTATAGACTTAGAGAAGGCTTTTGACAATGTTGACTGAAATTCTCTCTTTCAAATTCTAAAGGTGGCAGGGGTAAAATACAGAGAGCGAAAGGCTATTTACAATTTGTACAGAAACCAGAGGGCAGTTATAAGAGTCGAGGGACATGAAAGGGAAGCAATGGTTGGGAATCGAGTGAGACAGGGTTGTAGCCTAACCCCGATGTTATTCAATCTGTATAATGAGCAAGCAGTAAAGGAAACAAAAGAAAAGTTCGGAGTAGGTATTAAAATCCATGGAGAAGAAATGAAAACTTTGAGGTTCGCCGATGACATTGTAATTGTGTCAGAGACAGCAAAGGACTTGGAAGAGCAGTTGAACGGAATGGACAGTGTCTTGAAAGGAGGATATAAGATGAACATCAACAAAAGCAAAACGAGGATAATGGAATGTAGTCAAATTAAATCGGGTGATGCTGAGGGGATTAGATTAGGAAATGAGACGCTTAAAGTAGTAAACGAGTTTTGCTATTTGGGGATCAAAATAACTGCTGATGGTCGAAGTAGAGAGGATATCAAATGTAGACTGGCAATGGCAAGGAAAGCGTTTGTGAAGAAGAGAAATTTCTTAACATCGAGTATAGATTTAAGAGCCAGGAAGTCGTTTCTGAAAGTATTTGCATGGAGTATAGCCATGTATGGAAGTGAAACATGGACGATAAATAGTTTAGACAAGAAGAGAATAGAAGCTTTCGAAATGTGGTTCTGCAGAAGAATGCTGAGGATTAGATGGGTAGATCACATAACTAATGATGAGGCATTGAATAGAATTGGGGAGAAGAGGAGTTTTTGGCACAAGTTGACAAGAAGGGACCGGTTGGTAGGATATGTTCTGAGATATCAAGGGATCACCAATTTAGTATTGGAGGGCAGTGTGGAGGGTAAAAATCGTAGAGGGAGACCAAGAGATGAATACACTAAGCAGATTGAGAAGGATGTAGGCTGCAGTAGGTACTGGGAGATGAAGAAGCTTGCACAGGATAGAGTAGCATGGAGAGCTGCATCAAAACAGTTCCAGGACTGAAGACCACAACAACAACAACAACGATAGTGTAGCGAAAGTTAGCTTTAAGCGGGTGTACCGGGAGACGACCGATGCGACTGCCTTTGCTGGCAGCACGACATTGCCTGCAGCGCCTTTCTTTAGGCTCGTGACCATATCAGTTGCATGGGGGCTTAATTACATAGTATTATGCAAATATTTTCAAGTTTAGTAGCTGTCTGTCCGATTACGAAGTCTCGTAACCGGTTGTCCCTGACTAGTACACCTATTTGACATTGCTGGTGCCATTGATTGAATGGTACTTGTGTAAACTATTATGTAAAATCAGATGTATGAAAGCATTTGTATTCCTTACTGTATTTTATATCTTAGGATATTGAAAGGTCAGTGCAAAGCCAAAATTTATCTACTTATGTGATATTTACTTATTAATATTATCTTTTATTTTTGTCTGTATTTTTTTGGACGAATTTGGTGGTATTTTCACCACCAATGCTGGCAAAAATACCATCAAATTATAGCCCGTGGAGGAGGGGCATATGAAAGGTGGCTACACTGAGCCACAGCGCCAGAGATTGCGCCAAAGAGTATTATTCAGCCGCCTCCACTGGCAGTTCTTGTCGAGAAGTCGTAGTACGCTGTTCTTGTTGAGATGTAGCAGTGGTGAGTCGTTGTTGAGAAGTTCCCATGGAGAGTGCTTGTTCAGATGTTGTCATATTGTTTTGATGGGCTAGACACCAGATATTGTTGGATTGGGGATGCTGTAATGATTAGAGTGTGCTTTTCGTCAATATATATGAAGGTAAAAAAAAAAAACAGAAATACTGTAATTGCACATAGAAACCAGAAATACAGTCTAATACAAGAATACGAGTCAGATGCTTTGTTGACTGAACCTGTGACCAAGAGGCATTATTGTTTAAGACATTGAAATAAATAAAGAAAAGGAATTTTTTTTTACCTTCATATGTATTGACGAAAAGCACATTACAGCATCCCTAATCCAACAACATCTGGTGTCTAGCCCATCAAAACAATACTACAAGTTCTGAACAAGCTCTCTCAATGGGAACTTCTCAACAACGACTCACCACTGCTACATCTCAACAAGCACTCTCCACCACGACTTCTCGATAAGAACTGCCTACTGCTACTTCTCAATAAGCACTCTCCACCACGACTTCTCGATAAGCACTGCCAGTGGAAGCGGCTGAATAATACTCTTTGGCGCAATCTCTGGCGCTGTGGCTCAGTGTAGCCACCTTTCACAGTTGGACCCTATACGACTGGAAGACCGTGGCCTGGTCAGATGAGTCCTGATTTCAGTTGGAGCTGACAGTGGAGTTCGAGTGTTGCGCAGACGCCACGAAGACGTGGACTCGGGCTGTCAGCAAGGCACCGTGCAAGCTAGCAGTGGTTCCATAGTGGTGTGGGCTGTGTTTACATGAGTCGGGCTGGATCCTCTTGTCCAACTGAACCAATCTGGAAACGTAATATTTTCAACATTTCGCGGCCCTGTCAGCAACTATATAAATATTAGTTTTGAAATTAACAACAGCCTCAGTTGCAATGTTTACCTAGGTTTCAGTTGAGATAACACAACCTCCTTCAGAGTAAAAGGAACTACGATTTGTCCATTATGGACAATGTTTAGCTAAGATTTATATTTTGTCTTCGAAGCAGCCAACGTAGAAAGACCAGTTTCGCAAGGGTAGGATCTCGGAAATGGTAATAGTATACGAAATGCTCTTGTGCATTAATCCACCTTGCCCGAAAATTCAAAGAGCGATTTATTACTAAATTATCTTTTGGTTTCGCTACTTGCCATGAACTATATGAAGACTTCTCCTTTGGCAGTCGAGATCCCTTCGGGAATATTTTCGCGCGCTACCTGTAGGACAGAAAGCAATAGAAGGCCATTGATTCTGGTTTTGTCAATGTGGCTGATCGGTGTTATGAAATAGCAATAAATTAGCTTTAGTGTCAAATTTACTGAATAGAGTGGGGGTGCGATGAAAATCATGATTGAAAATTGGGTCCCAAGTACTGAAAGCCTGAGAAACGCTGCTCTAGTGATCTGGTGATGGGTTTGAATTCAGTTCTCGAAAGAAATTCGTGTCCGGGACGCATTTTCAGATATTTCTGTTTTTTGTTTTTTTATTTTTTGTCGTATAAACATCAGTAAATAATTATTGGTCGTTGTGGACGTATTAGAACACCTGAACTGTTGAAACTGAAAGTAACGTAAATGAATTACCTGCAACCAATAGTTGCTTTAGCAGGCGTTTATTTTTCCGTCATGGGATTACAAGATGCCTGGCATACCATCTTCCACTCGTTCACATTTATTTACGTGTTGTGAACATAGCTTCTTTACTAACGGCGTTGCACAGTTTTGCAACGGATGTTTTTAAGACAACTATTCTAAAATGTCGCAAGAAGAAATAATGTTCATGGTGTGCAAATAAATGTAAACAGCTGAAGATTCAGTGAACGTTAAGCGAATATACTCTCAAAAAGGCATATTTTGAGGCACAATTTGTTGCCATGGAGTCAGTAAATGGATGTCGTTATATAGCTGCATTTCCCTATAAGCATCCTAAATCTTATGCGCTAGAAACGCTGCTGTCGCGTCACGTAATGACGCGGCCCACGAGCTTAAGGAGGTATGTGAATCAGGCCCGAGGGTCACCAAACGTTGCACATGCCCACTCTATTTATTTTTATTTATTTATTTATTTATCTATTTATTTAACCTGATCTGATTAGACCCAACAGGCAGGGTTTTGCACGTGCAGTATCTATTACAACATAGTTACCTAAGAAATAACAATTTAATACAGCAGCTAGTATTAAAATCTGTAGTGGCAATGCGAGTAATTGTAGTATGAACTAACAATGCACTACTACAGCAGCAGCCACTATAGTAGTAATAATAATAATAATAATAATAATAATAATAACACCTACAGCTATGAGCTAGCCATTACGCACTTGCTATTGTGTTGTGCTATCAATGACTTCGTTTATATGTTGCGAAGTAAACAATGAAGCCACTTGTTGTCCTACAACTCGGAGAGACCATTTTCATAAAATATTTAATCATATGTGATGTTTATGCCCCAATTTTACTGTCATACATGCACTGTACAAACTATATATGCGTAGTGAGTGGACTATATGAGGATGAATATGTTCACACGTTCTTTTAACAAGCTCTAAGCCGGCCGCGGTGGCCGTGCGGTTCTAGGCGCTTCAGTCCAGAACCGCGTGACTGCTACGGTCGCAGGTTCGAATCCTGCCTCGGGCATGGATGTGTGTGATGTCCTTATGTTAATTAGGTTTAAGTTGTTCTAAGTTGTAGGGGACTGATGACCTAAGATGTTAAGTCCCATAGTGCTCAGAGTCATTTGAACCATTTCTTCTTCTTCTTCAGTAGCTCTACAGCCCTTGGTGAGCCTTGGCTTCTTCAACAATCTCCCTCCACACTTCTCGGTTATTTGCTGCTCTTTTCCACCCCCGGACTCCCATATTGCTGATATCCATTATTACCTCATCGATCCATCTTCTTCTAGGTCTCCCTTTTCGCCTAACTGAATGGATCATACCTTTCATCATTTTCTTTGGAATTCTATCCTCTGCCATTCTCTCCAAGTGTCCTAGCCATCGTATTCGCTGTGATTTCACAAATTTTACTATGTCCCTGCCTTGTATTAACTCTTGTAATTCGGCATTGTAGCGTATTCTCCAGCCTTCTTCCTCCCTTATTGGCCCATAGATTTTGCGTAGTATTTTCCGCTCAATGCTTCTTAGAGCATTTTTATCGTGTTCTGTCAACGTCCATACCTCTGAGCCGTATATGATAACTGGGCGGACTAGGGAATTATATATTAGCAGTTTAGTTTTTCTTGTAACAAGGCTATTTTTGAAAAGCTGCATATTTGCAAAGTAAGCTCTGTTTCCTGCTTGTATTCTTTCCCTTATAGCCTTTCCAATACTGTTATCATTTGTTATTAGGGCTCCCAAGTAGTTAAAAGAGGACACTCCATTGAAGCATTTCCCATTGATGTTTAGGTTTTTAGGGGTTCTTCTGGCCTCAGATTGTGACATTACCATATATTTTGTTTTGTTTTCATTTACTATGAGGCCAATTTTTAAGGCTTCTGTTTCCATTGCCCGGTATGTTTCTAGGAGTGTATTGGTATTTCTTCCGACTATAGCAATGTCATCAGCGTATGCACATATCTGGCTAGTTTTCATATGGTGCCTCTTTTGTTGATTTTATTTACTGCACTATGCAGGGCTATGTTGAATAGGACAGTGGAGAGACTATCCCCTTGCTTCACACCTTTATTAAAGTCAAAGCTATTACTTGTTCTGCTAAGGACCTTTACTTTTGCTCTTGTCTCTGTCATTGTCATTCTGATTAGTCTTATTAATTTAGCACATATACCAACTTCTTTCAGTACTCTGTATAGTTCTTGCCGATTTATGCTGTCAAAGGCTTGTTTGAAATAGATGAATAAGAAATGCAGATTTATATCATATTCATAGAACTTTTCCATCATTTGCCTTATCACAAATATTTGATCAGTTGTTCCTCTGCCTGGTCGAAAGCCACACTGATATTCCCTTAGTATGCCTTCTGCACACTTCTGTATCCTTTCGTTTAATATAATACTATGTTTACTACGTTTAATATAATAATATAATAATATAATAATTGAACCATTTGAACAAGCTCTAATCTCCATCACATTGTGGCAGATGCTAATGATAGTATTTGAAAAAAAAATGTAATTATTGGTAACTTACATAAACACTATTACTCTCTTATGAAATAGTGATAAAAATAATTATCTTTCAAAAACTATGTAATTTTGTGACCAAAACACTATTGATCAACTTTTTTCTACTGCTGAGAAAATTTCATTTTAGCTCTCAGGTGGTAATTACCCCCAACTGGGAATGACTGCTCTAGCGTCTAGTCGATCCACAAGATGTCTGCTGGAAGAGGGGCGACAGGCACTGGGAGTGTTTATGGGCCTGTACGCATGCGCAATATTACAAGCGATGTCCAGTCGACAAATATTAACTGTCTTATGTAGGCATGAGAACGCTAAGACAGCCGGTAATCTGCATATAGATCCCTGCACAGCCGAGCACAGCTGTACGCCTCTATAGCTGCGCACTGCGAACACTGATTAACCTGCCAGTTGCCGCAGCAGTACTAGTACGCCAACTGCCCTGCACTTCTTCTCAAACGATTTTAAAGGGAATATTCGTTAAAAAAATTGTTTGTTTCGCATCTTACAGCCTCGAATGTCAGCTTCATGGTGATCTGCGTATCTTTTCATTAATGGTCATAGTTACTGTGATTATTGGACACTAAGCAACCCATTGCACAGAATTCAGTTTGCAATGAAAAGAATGAGTCACTACAAGTTTGAGCTTGGTGCACGTTAGCTCATACATTGCTGCATATGAAATTTAGATAACACATTTAATTTTTTAAAACTTGGGCGGAGTTCTAAAAGACGCAACAGACTTTAAGGATCACTTTTCTAAACCCCATAATTGTCTCCCATTGCGACACATAAGTTTTACACTACTGGCCATTAAAATTGTTACACCACGAAGATGACGTGCTACAGACGCGAAATTTAACCGACAGGAAAAAGATACTGTGATATGCAAATCATTAGCTTTTCAGAGCATTCAGAGCATTCACACAAGGTTGGCGCCGGTGGCGACACCTACAACGTGCTGACATGAGGACAGTTTCCAACCGATTTCTCATACACAAACAGTAGTTGACCGGCGTTGCCTGGTGAAACGTTGTCGTGATGCCTCATGTAAGGAGGAGAAATGCGTACCATAACGTTTCCGACTTTGATAAAGGTCGGATTGTAGCCTTTCGCGATTGCGGTTTATCGTATCGCGACATTGCTGCTCGCGTTGGTCGAGATCCAATGACTGTCAGCAGAATATGGAATCGGTGGGTTCAGGAGGGTAATACGGTACGCCCTGCTGGATCCCAACGGCCTCGTATCACTAGCAGTCGAGATGACAGGCATCTTATCCGCATGGCTGTAACGGATCGTGCAGCCACGTCTCGATCCCTGAGTCAACAGATGGGGACGTTTGCAAGACAACAACCATCTGCACGAACAGTTGCAGCAGTATGGACTATCAGCTCGGAGACAATGACTGCGGTTATCCTTGACGCTGCATCACAGACCGGAGCGCCTGCGATGCTGTACTCAACGACGAACCTGAGTGCACGAATGGCAAAAGGTAATTTTTTCGGATGAATCCAGGTTCTGTTTACAGCATCATGATGGTCGCATCCGTCTTTGGCGACATCGCGCTGAACGCACATTGGAAGCGTGTATTTGTCATCGCCATACTGGCGTATCACCCGGCGTGATGGTATGGCGTGCCATTGGTTACACGTCTCGGTCACCTCTTGTTGCACTGACGGCACTTTGAACAGTGGACATTACATTTCAGATGTGTTACGACCCGTGGCTCTACCCTTCATTCGATCCCTGCGAAACCCTACATTTCAGCAGGATAATGCACGACCGCATGATGCAGGTCCTGTACGGGCCTTTCTGGAAACAGAAAATGTTCGACTGCTGCCCTGGCCAGCACATTCTCCAGATCTCTCACAAACTGCAAACGTCTGGTCAATGGTGACCGAGCAACTGGCTCGTCACAATACGCCAGTCACTACTCTTGATGAACTGTGGTATCGTGTTGCAGCTGCATGGGCAGCTGCACCTGTAAACGCCATCCAAGCTCGGTTTGACTCAATGCCCAGGCGTATCAAGGCCGTTATTACGGCCAGAGGTGGTTGTTGTGGGTACTGATTTCTCAGGATCTATGCACCCAAGTTGCGTGAAAATGTAATCAAATGTCAGTTCTAGTATAAAATATTTGTCCAATGAATACCCGTTTATCATCTGCATTTCTTCTTGGTGTAGCAATTTTAATGGCCGGTAGTGTAAATTCGGCTCAAGCGTGCCTATAACCTTTTTCTGTAATAGTGCAAAAGTGTGGAGCCTCCAACGTCACCCTCGGGGTCGGCGATACTGCAAACAGCGTCAAACGTGCGAGAAAAAGGCACGGCTCGGAAGTTCATGTGAACTCAAATGTGGGTGAATGATGTTACATTGGCACCTAATATCGCTACCGTTCTGCCCAACGCCACCGGAGACATTTCACGAGATGGGAAGGTCCTAACAGCCACTGTTACCCACACTTCACTCCTTCTTTTGACGCCGCTGCCATGGTGGTCAGAACCGCGACGCCTAGCGGTTTTATTATGGGTAGCAGACACACAACCGCTCAGAATCGACACGATAAGATCTCAGGGGGTGGCATAAAGGGCTTCAGTGAAACCACCCATCATCCTGGGGCGTTGATTCCCATATAATTCGCGTTCAGAAACGACAGTTCGCAGTGCAGTGAGCAGCAGATTAGATCTTCTTGGCAGCTTTGACACTTCAGGCTGACACCTTCGGACGTTTAAACCCTTCTCTAAGGACACTGTGGGACTGCGTCCCCATCCAATACGAACGCACCCCTTTGGAGTGCAACGCGACTGAAATTTTTGCTCTTGTCCACAGTCTAGAAGCACTAGAGATCGTTCAAAACCATTCGAAGAAATATGAACGTGATCCGAAGCAGGAAAGGGTGTGCATGGTTTTTCAGTGTTTCCGTTTCACTCCTTCCCGTGATGTGATCGCAAAGGTATGCGAAATTGACACTTGCGGGGAATAAAACAGCAAAGAGTCCTCCTGAGAACCTCACCGCCCCCTCCCCCCCCCCCCTTTCGTAGTTCGGTAAGACCGTCGGTGGCTCCCGGGCACACTTACTGGGAACTTTAGAAACGAACTTTTGCACAGAAAACCTGCGAAGTAGTCTTGGGCGCCTGTAGGTATGCAACCTCTTGACACATATCCTTTGCCAGATGCCTGCCTACAGGCACCTCGGACTACTTCACAAGTGTCGCCACCTTGCCCTTAGAAGCGTAGCCGAGCGCGAGGATGACGTCCCAGGGCGCCATGCTTTTACACCATTAAAAAGGGAGGTTGTAGACAACTTTGAGCCAAATTTACAACTTCTGCATCGTGATGGAAGACAGTTACTGAATTTCTAAAAAGGGATCCTGTAATACTGTTGTACAATGTACACGTATCTAATCTCTAGAAAATGAATTGCTAGTAGCACGTACGCTTTCACCTGCATGCCCAAACCATACTTTGGGCGTTTAGAGTCACAAATTCATGTTGCTGATAATTGTGATCCCACATGCTTCTTAAAGAAGCAAGTATGCCGAAGTGGCCGATTCTGTAGGTGTGTCGTTTTGACTCTAAACCCTGGACTTCAAGAGTGACCTACTTAAGTTTCTACGCTGCCGACAGGCGTTGATATACGTCAACTGGGACGGTTGAAAATGTCTGCCCCGACCGGAACTCGAACCCGGAATCTCTTGATTACATGGCAGACGTTCTATCCACCTGAACCACAGATGGCAGAGAGGATAGTGCGACTACAGGGACTTATCTCTTGCACGCTACCCGTGAGACCCACATTCCCAACTTAATGTCACTACACCACATTCGTAGTGCCCCTGCCCATTACACTCATTACTCGCGGCAGACAACCTTACCGAGTCCCGTAAGACTTTGGGCGATACGTGTGCATCCGCACAGAAGAAGAACTATATGAAGATGCTATCTGTTCTTTCGGACATGTCCGAAAGAACAGACCCCATCTTCTTATACTTATATTCCAGCGTATCTCATAAATGGTTCAAGATATCTAAACAAATTTTTGGCAAATGAGAGCGCGTAAGGGCAGGGTATCTTTGCAGATGCTTAAAATTCCAGTTTTTAGTATCTACCGCGAGGTTTAAGTAACTGTAGTTTTTTCTGTCAGTGTACTGATGTAATTTTTTAAGCTCCTTCGATAGCTCGTGAAATCAGAATTGGTGTACCTTTGCAAGAACATATGTGAAGAAATGATGCGTTTATTTTTATACTGAGAATGAAGCTTTTCGTAAGTATTTGTACCGTTTCAGCCTTGTTTGTTTAAAAATATGTCGTTTCAACTCTGACCGCATTAGCATGTTAGTGAGGCGAAGCTGTGTAAATCCTACTGTGTTTGGCAAAAAGCAAAATTTAACACGCTCCCAAGTATAACATACGTGTTATTCAAATCTCCCCACTGATAACTCTTCTCAGGAAGAAAGAAACTTTAACAAGTGAGGCGAATATAAATCGCGCCTATTGTGATTTCGCTAGCATCATGTATCCCAGGCGTTCATTATTAAAAATACACTGAGATACAGAATTCTATCGAAATTCCGACAGGACGGCGTTTTCTTTTCCCAGTAATTCTTATCTTCTTTTTCGTCTCAGTGGCGAGTTTTGAGTATGACCTACACTTCTCTTATTGCCGTGTTTGCTTCTTTTGCAGTCCACAGCAGAGTTTATACAACTTCATCTCTGTAACGTGCTAATGCAGTCACAATTACGAAAGAATCCTGAAAGAGGGTACTATTAAACGAGCAACTAAGGGCATGACGGGTTAACAGCTTAAACAACAGTATAAGGTCTTTGCATTAAAGTGATCCTGTCATTTCTTCAGCCCACGCCAATCTTCATTTCACCAGCTATCGATGGCCCATAATAAGTTACATTATCCATTGGAAAAAAAAGTCTGTATTGACTTGTATATTGCGGTAGATAAAACAGTTTTGCATATTAAGCATATGGCGAGATACTCTCCTATTTATGTGCTATCAACAGCCAAACCCTTATTTCAATGACTATTTATGAGGTACAGTGGATGTTATAAATAGTCCACCTGCTGTGTTGCCTGCCTGGACAGCTGGAAGTCAGTGTGCCACTCACAATTCATTCTGTCGAAACTGGATATGGACCTCCTCTCAAATTTAGGGAAAAATCCAATATGTTTGCAACATCTACATCTACATCGATACTCCGCAAGACACCATACGGTTCGTGGCGTAGGGTACCCTGTGCCACTACTTGTCGTTGCCTTTCCTGTCCCATACGCAAATAGAGCGAGGGAAAAACGACTGCCTGTATGCCTCTGTATGAGCCCTAATTTCTTGTATCTTATCTTCGTGCTCCCTACGCGAAATGTATATTGTTGGCAGTAGAATCGTTCTGCAGTCAGCTTCAAGTGCCGGCTCTCTAAGCTTTTCTCGAAAAGACCGTCACCTTCCCTCCAGGTAGCAAATTCAGCAGCCCACCTCTGCATTGCTTCGATCTCTTCCTCCAATCCGACTTGGTACGGACGCCAAATTCTAGAGCAGTACTCAAGAGTAGGTCGCACCAGCGTCCTATATGCGGTCTCCTTTACAGGTGAACCACTCTTTCCTAAAATTCTCCCAATAAACGCAAGTCGACCATTTGCCTTTTCTGCCAGGGTTCTCACATGCTCGTTGCACCTCATATCGCTTTGTAACGTTACGTCCAGGTATTTAAATCACTTGAAACTGTCAAGCAGGTCATACTGTATCCGAGCATTACGGGTTTGATCTTCCTGCTCATCCGGACTGAGTTACGTTTTTCCACATTTAGGGCTATCTGTCATTCATCACACCAACTGCAAATTTTGTCCAAGTCGTCTTGTATCTTTCTACAGTCACTCAACTTCGACAACAATGTACGATCTAAAGTGCACCAAATGTGAACTCAGTGACGCATTCTTCTCATATAGAACGTCCTTGCGGAAGCTGACCAAAATCAGTGAGCCACATGTCAGGCCCTATCCTTGTCAGCTACGGTGGTGGTCGGAGGTACTTACGACTCAACTTCGACAACAATGTATGATCTAAAGTGCACCAAATGTGAACTCAGTGACGCATTCTTCTCATATAGAACGTCCTTGCGGAAGCTGACCAAAATCAGTGAGCCACATGTCAGGCCCTATCCTTGTCAGCTACGGTGGTGGTCGGAGGTACTTACGACTCAACTTCGACAACAATGTATGATCTAAAGTGCACCAAATGTGAACTCAGTGACGCATTCTTCTCATATAGAACGTCCTTGCGGAAGCTGACCAAAATCAGTGAGCCACATGTCAGGCCCTATCCTTGTCAGCTACGGTGGTGGTCGGAGGTACTTACGACTCACCTTGTTTGTCCCGCTCCACCCAACGTCGGAAACGAAATGGCGGGAAATATTTTTTCATGTTGTTACCTCCAGCTACTACATTAATTAAAGAAATCAAACTTTCGTATGATAATTAATCGGAATCCTCAGTGCTCTGACAAACTCTTCACGCGGTGTCATGTCTCCCATTTCATCTTCATCTACATCCTCTTCCATTTACATAATATTGTTATCAAGAACATCGCCCTTTTATAGACCCTCCATATACTCCTTCCACCTTTCTGCCTTCCCTTCTTTGCTTAGAACTGGGTTGCCATCTGAGCTCTTGATATTCATACAAGTGGTTCTCTTCTCTCCAAAGGTCTCTTTAATTTTCCTGTAGGCAGTATCTATCTTACCCCTAGTGAGACAAGCCTCTACATCCTTACATTTGTCCTCTAGCCATCCCTGCTTAGCCGTTTTGCACTTCCTGTCGATCTCATTTTTGAGACGTTTGTATTCCTTTTTGTCTGCTTCATTTACTGCATTTTTATATTTTCTCCTTTCATCAATTAAATTCAATATTTCTTCTGTTACCCAAGGATTTCTATTTGCCCTCGTCTTTTTACCTACTTGATCGTCTGCTACTTTCACTACTTCATCCCTCAGAGCTACCCATTCTTCTTCTACTGTATTTCTTTCCCCCATTCCTGTCAATTGTTCCCTTATGCTCTCCCTGAAACTCTGTACAACCTCTGGTTCTTTCAGTTTATCCAGGTCCCAACTCCTTAAATTCCCACCTTTTTGCAGTTTCTTCAGTTTCAATCTGCAGTTCATAACCAAGAGATTGTGGTCAGAATCCACATCTGCCCCTGGAAATGTCTTACAATTTAAAACCTGGTTCCTAAATCTCTGTCTTACCATTATATAATCTATCTGATATCTTTTAGTATCGCCAGGATTCTTCCAGGTATACAACCATCTTTTATGATTCTTGAACCAAGTGTTAGCTATGATTAAGTTATGCTCTTTGCAAAATTCTGCAAGGCGGCTTCCTCTTTCATTTCTTCCCCCCAATCCATATTCACCTACTATGTTTCCTTCTCTCCCTTTTCCTACTGACGAATTCCAGTCACCCATGACTATTAAATTTTCGTCTCCCTTCACTACCTGAATAATTTCTTTTATCTCGTCATACATTTCATCAATTTCATCATCATCTGCAGAGCTAGTTGGCATATAAACTTGTACTACTGTAGTAGGCATGGGCTTTGTGTCTATCTTGGCCACAATAATGCGTTCACTATGCTGTTTGTAGTAGCTAACCCGCACTCCTATTTTTTTATTCATTATTTAACCTACTCCTGCATTACCTCTATTTGATTTTGTATTTATAACCCTGTAATCACCTGACCAAAATTCTTGTTCCTCCTGCCACCGAACTTCACTAATTCCCACTATATCTAACTTTAACCTATCCATTTCCCTTTTTAAATTTTCTAACCTACCCGCCCGATTAAGGGATCTGACATTCCATGCTCCGATCTGTAGAACGCCAGTTTTCTTTCTCCAGATAACGACGTCCTCTTGAGTAGTCCCCGCCCGGAGATCCGAATGGGGGACTATTTTACCTCCGGAATATTTTACCCAAGAGGACGCCATCATCATTTAATCATACAGTAAAGCTGCATGTCCTCGGGAAAAATTACGGCTGTAGTTTCCCCTTGCTTTCAGCCGTTCGCAGTACCAGCACAGCAAGGCCGTTTTGGTTAATGTTACAAGGCCAGATCAGTCAATCATCCAGACTGTTGCCCTTGCAACTACTGAAAAGGCTGCTGCCCCTCTTCGGGAACCACATGTTTGTCTGGCCTCTCAACAGATACCCCTCCGTTGTGGTTGCACCTACGGTACGGCCATCTGTATCGCTGAGGCACGCAAGCCTCCCCACCAACGGCAAGGTCCATTTCAGATAAAGAGGCCGCCCATACAACATTCAATACTGCGTCATTCGGAGCTAGAGCTTCTAACAAGAAAACTTTTTTTTTATAAAATACACGTACAATTATTAGGCTTAAAACTACACACCAACGTGGAAGACGGACGTTATGCGGGTAAACTCCCCCCCCCCTTTTTTTTTTATAGCTACATTGAAATGTGTAAAATGCGTCATCATTTAAAGCGACAAACTCGCAAGTATCCTATAGGACGCATTTTCATCATTGGTGTCTGTTCTTTCGGAACAGTTACTGTCTTCATACAGTTAAAGGCTACCGGGACATCTTCTGAGTGAAAACACACACTTTGCCCGATCTCTTACGGAAATCGTCACCTTAGTTGCAAGAAAACATTTTTTTATAAAATACAAGTAAAATTATTAGGCTTAAAAATACACACCAAAGACGGACGTTATGCGGGTAAACTTTTCTCCCCTCCCCTTTTTTTATAACTAAATTGAAATGTGTAAAATGCATCATCATTTAAAGCGACAAACTCGCAAGTATCCTATAAGACGCATTTTACACATTTCAATGTAGCTATAAAAAAAAGTGGAAGGGAGAAAAGTTTACCCGCATAACGTCCGTCTTTGGTGTGTATTTTTAAGCCCAATAATTTTACTTGTATTTTATAAAAAAAGTTTTCTTGCTAGTTAATTTTATATCTCATACTTATTTGATATCTAATACAGAGTGCTACACACTGATCTTGCCAAAAGCCGAGAAGCGATTCTTCTTGGTGTTCTAGCTCACTGGGGCACTCTGGGATGCTCTCTGGGGCACTCTGGGATGTTCTCTGGGGCACTCTGGGATGCTCTCTGGGGCACTCGGCGATGCTCTCTGGGGCACTCTGGGATGACCTGTGTGTCATTGTTTATTTTATTGTTCAGTTTAAAGTTGCGAACCATCCTTATCTATCTCGTGAGATTTTTTTTTTAAGTATAGGTCTACTTTCATTTAAAAGTCTTATCTTTTAGATCTATTAATTAATTGTTTATTGATTATAATCTATCGATGGGTTGCAGGGGTTCCGACCCCTGGGGAGGTGGGTGGGTATTCATGCATGGCTATGTTCCCTTAGCCGCTGCAGCTGTGTAAGGCGGGTGACCTTGAACGGGACTTTGCCGCTGCACGAGGCGCCAGGCGGATCGCGCTAGAGTTTTAACTAAGCGCGATCCGCAGAATTGCGAATGACGCAGTATTGAATGTTATATGGGCGCTCTCTTTATCTGAAATTACGGTCCTGTGTTTTTAATGGTCTCGTTCTAGAACAGACACCATATATATATATATATATATATATATATATATATATATATATATATATATATATATATATAGTTCTGGCAACACCGGCCATGACCTCCTTCGTCAGTGCGGATGCACACATATTCCCCGAACTCTTAAGAACGAAGACTTAAGAATGTCTTCCATGAGTAGTGAGTGCGTTGGGGTGGGACACTACGAATGTAGTGTGTGGACATACAAGGTGAGAATGTGGGTCTTGTTGTGTTGGCTGAAGAGCCAAACCCGTGTTACTAGAGGAGGCCGAAATGCACGCGTTTTAGCTCACGCAGGCTGGCGTGAGGAGAGGAGGACTATACTGACGTGTGGTCTGGAACATGACAAGGAATTAGAATTCAGAAAGCGGACGTAATTAGTTTCATACTTAACTTTAATCCATTAGTGATGAACGTCGCTCTTGACGGTACATGATTGACAATATTATCTGTTCAGAAAAGTAACTGAATATGGCGCCTTGCTAGGTCGTAGCAAATGACGTAGCTGAAGGCTATGCTAAACTGTCGTCTCGGCAAATGAGAGCGTATGTAGACAGTGAACCATCGCTAGCAAAGTCGGCTGTACAACTGGGGCGAGTGCTAGGGAGTCTCTCTAGACTAGACCTGCCGTGTGGCGGCGCTCGGTCTGCACGCGGCGACACGCGGGTCCGACGTATACAAACGGACCGCGGCCGATTTAAAGGCTACCACCTGGCAAGTGTGGTGTCTGGCGGTGACACCACAGGTCTCACGGGAAGCGTGCAAGGGATGAGTCCCTGCAGTAGCGCTGTCCTCTGTGCCCTCGCTTGATCAGATGTATAGAGCGTCTGCCATGTAAGCAGGAGATCCCGGGTTCGATTCCCGGTCGGGGCACACAGTTTCAGCTGTCCCCATTGAGGTGTAACAACAACACCTGTTGGCAGCTGAGGGTTTCGATTAATTACCATTTCTTTCTAGAGAAGCTGTACGGTCATCATTGGTATCTGTTCTTTCGGAACAGTTACTATCTTCATAAACTTTCGTATTTCTCACTCTGAAAAACAAATTGGTAGGGTTAATGCTATTTGCCCGTCATAATAGTCATGTACTAAGTGTCGGAAGCGTATGCGGAGTGCCGTACATCCAGAACGTGACGTGGTGTGTTTGTATGTTTGTTTACCCGCAGCTGCGGCCGGACAGCGTGAAGACGCGAGAGCTGTGGGCGCAGATCGCTGACGACGTGCTGGGTGGTGTGCCCGCGGCGCTAGCCTTCGTCGCCTTCAACAGCCGCCTGCTCGCCGGTCAGACGCTCTTGGCAGACTTCAACGACGCAACCATCATAGCGCTCGCCTCCATCGGCATCCTGTTCAAGGTAGCTCCCGCTCTGCTGCGTCTTATTTCATTCACCAGGTGTTGCCATAAACAGCTTGAACGAACACGAGGGTCGTTCAATAATACTGTAAGGTGGCAACGGCCTTGCACCTTACATGAGTCCATTTAACGTGACACTTTAGGTTTTGTTGGAGTAATACTCTAAATTACGGTGTAGGAAATCTATGTGGAAACGCATCGGCACGCGAGAATTCCGCGATTTTGTAATTATGAGATTTTGCGGAAAGGCAGTACGCGAGACAGAGCTCGGTTACCTCCCCTCCTATCCGCCGAAGGCCACAGCCTAACGGTATGAATGGTGAGCAGGGGGATTTCTGTAATCCGTTTAGAGAGGCCACAGCAGTCGCCAACCTCTGAAGGATGTGCGGCTGCAGGTGTTCAAGTGTTTACCAAAACAGAGCAGTGGATAGCTGGACTGGCTTTCCTGTGCGTGTTCTCTCGCGTATGTCCCACTAATTTTACGCCTTCGAGTAACTCAAGTGGGGCAGGCCACGAGTTCCGAATAACAAACTTTCAATGCAAGAATCTGTGTTCGCTATGATGGGAAATCTTGCCAGGAAAATCTCGAGTGGTCTCTTGGGAGAAAACTTCCAATAAACGTGTTATTGCCCACAGCTGTGGTTCTTCCCATCCGGCGAGGGCTGAGTTTACTTGTGAAATTTTGTAGAAATAAATGAATGGTTGAAAGGAGTTCTGTTCCCAGGCCGTGCATTGGTCGGCACTGGCAGACTGCGTATTTTGAGAGCTTCTAGTGATGTGATTCGCTCGGTAAAAGTTGAGGGGAGAAAACAAAGGTGAAGAGCGATCTTGCTGGACTCTCGGTAAGGTCTTCCGTGCTGGGCTCTCGTACTGAGAGGATGTTACCCAAGTCGTCTCCCGTCTTGGTTTTTCGTTTTGAGTGGACGTTAGCCGATCCAGCTCTTTGCTGCCGGGAAGATCGTTGCAAATAGAGAAGTTGACGAACAGCGGTCTGTTGTCCGAGTAGTGTAGCAGTGTACTTTCCGAGACGACACCAACCGCACAGCCGCGCCGTCGCCGTCGGAGACCGCCGCTGCAACAGGCCTGTGTTAGGAGTAACGTTAAATAGTTGGATCACGTGTAATTGCTGTTTCCACAGAGGTTTCACGGTACCTTGTGGTGTAGTGGTTCTTCGCATTTTACGTTTTGTGTCGATGTCAGTCGCTCAGCCAACTTATAAGAGATCGAGTTTTGGACCAATTTTAACACAGTTCACTGCCAATGCCAGTCAGGAGTATAATTTGTAAATTGTTCATTGTGTTTTATTCAGCATTGATCTCAAGGTTACAATAAAATTATTGTGATTCAGTAGAGCCTTTACTTTCAGTAGTTGATCCTGAATTCACCCTTTTGCGTTATATTATTTTTGTGTATATGTTTGATGTCACTGAACACCCTAAGTGTTCATGATCGTTCATGTTTGGAAGTAAAAATAGGTGTGATTTATTGTCAACACTATCACCGCAGATTAATTAGGGGTGACAGGGCCACATTTAAATCTAGCGTTATCCAGTTTTTCATATGGCTCCACTCCCAGTTTCTCTGTAAGTTGTTTGTCAGGGGTGAACACACGCAAAAATCGGACAAGCAACGGGTGGGGTGTTACAATACCCCACATTTTTTTCCTCAGAACATATTTATTGTTAAGAGTCAGAATTTGGTGACATTACATGTCGTGTCCATGTCCTATTTCACTACGTAGTCTCCATCACGTTCTATGGCCGAACGCCAACTTTGTGGAAGAGCATGTATTCCCTGCTGGTAAAAGCTCTTTTCCTGTAGGCGTAGCCATCTTTCACTGCATGACTGACACTCTCGTCATCTTCAAACTGTGTTCCCCGTAGAGAATCTTTAAGCTGCCCAAAACGAGGGTGCCAGATCTGGACTGGAGCAGTGGCTGTGGCAGGGCGTCCCGACTGTGGCTGATCATTGAGCTCTGTTTCTGCATTTCCTGAGGCCGTTACCTTTTTTTACACATCGCCCAACTGTATCCCATCAACTGCAGCATCACCATACACTGCACAAAAACGTTTATGGATGTTTACCACGCTTTCCTTTTCTGGACACAAGAATTCAGTAACAACACGCTGCTTGTAACTTGAGTCTGCCATCTGCCAGAGCGGTTCGAAACTTCAACGGCGCTTAGAAACGAGCATCAAGTGTGAAGCACCAACAAGGACGTTCGTCAAATATGTTCAGATGTGTGTATGAAATCTTATGGGACTTAACTGCTAAGGTCATCAGTCCCTAAGCTTACACACTACTTAACCTATATTATCCTAATGACAAACACACACACCCATGCCCGAGGGAGGACTCGAACCTCCGCCGGGACCAGCCGCACAGTACATGACTGCAGCGCCTTAGACCGCTCGGCTAAGGACGTTTGTCATTCAATAAGTAACGCCCCACATTTTTTTTTTCAAAAGCTATTAATATACATAGATGAAGAGTAGGCTGAAGTCTGAGACTACTCCAGAAGAATCAATGTGCAAGGAAGTGGGATACGAAAATATTAAGGCATGAAGACACAGGCTTGAAATTCTCTGAAGATATAGCCGGCCGAGGTGGCCGAGCGGTTCTAGACGCTACAGCGTGGAACCGCGAGACCGCTACGGTCGCACGTTCGAATCCTGTCTCGGGCATGGATGTGTGTGATGTCCTAAGGTTAGTTAGGTTTAAGTAGTTCTAAGTTCTAGGGGACTGATGATCTCAGATGTTAAGTCCCATAGTGCTCAGAGCCATTTTCTGAGGATATAGATACTGCGATAATGAATAGCTGAGTAGGTAGTTCAGTTGAACAGGCATGGATATCCCAAAAAAGGACAATCAGAGGTGTCGGAAGGAAAAACATAGGTATAAGGAAGGTAACTGTGAAGAAACCATGGATAACAGAAGAAATACTTCAGTTGATTGATGAAAGTAGAAAGTACATAAATTGAAATGGTTCAAATGGCTCTGAGCACTATGGGACTTAACGTCTGAGGTCATCAGTCCCCTAGAACTTAGAACTACTTAAATCTAACTAGCCTAAGGACACCGCACACATCCATGCCCGAGGCAGGATTCGAACCTGCGACCGTAGCGGTCGCGCGGTTCCAGACTGTAGCGCTTAGAACCGCTCGGCCACCCCGGCCGGCCATAAATGGAAAAATTTGGAAATTTGTGGTAAGTTTTATAGGACCAAACGGCCGAGGTCATCGGTCCCTAGGCTTACACACTACTTAATGTAACTTAAACTAACTTACGCTAAGGACAACACACACACCCATGCCCGAGGGAGGACTCGAATCTCCGACGGGGGGAGCCGCGCGAACCGTGGCAAGCCGCCTAGACCGCACGGCTACCCCGCACGGCTAAAAAATGTTGAGGGAGATTAAGGAATACAGGCATATAAGTCTCTTAGAAATGAAATAAGCAAGAATTGCAGAGAAGCTAAGTCGAAGTGGCTCCATGAAAAATGTGAAAAATCGCAAAAAGAAATGACCGTTGAAAGGACCGACTCAGCATATAGAAAAGTGATAACAACCTTCAGCGGAGTTAAAAGCAAGGAATGTGACATTAAAAGTGCAATTGAAATTCCACTGTTAAATGCAGAAGAGAGAGCGGATAGGTGGAAAGAGTACATTGAAGGCCTCGATAGGGGGGGGAGGACTTCTCTGGCGTGATAGAAGAAGAAACAGGAGTTGATAGGGAAGACGTAGGGCATCCAGTATTTGAACTAGTACTCCAAAGAACTTTGGAAGACTCAAGATCATATAAGGCAGAAGGGATAGATAAGATATCTAAAGGCAGAAGGGATAGATAAGATATCTAAGATCATTTGAGAAAGTGGTAACAAAACGGCTATTCGCGTTGGTGTGTAGAATGTTTGAGACTGGCCGTATACCATCAGACTTTCGGAAAAACTTCTTCCACACAGTTCCGTACATAGCAAGAGCCGACAAGTGCGATCGACAATCGGCTTAACAATTCAAGCAACCAAGTTGCTAACAAGGATGATATACAGAAGAATGGTAAAGAAAACTGAGGATGTGTTAGATGACGATGAGTTTGGCTTTAGAAAAGGTAATGGCAGCCGAGAGGCAATTCTGACGTTGCGGTTGGTAATGGAGGCAAGACTAAAGAAAAATCAAGACACGTTCATAGGATTTGTCGACCTGGAAAAAGCGTTCGACAGTGTAAAATGGTGCAAGATCTTCGAAATTCTGATAAAAATAGGGGTAAGCTATAAGAAGAGACGGGTGATATACAATATGTACAAGAGCGAAGAGTGGACGACCAAGAACGAAATGCTCGGATTAAAAAGGGTGTAAGAAAGGGTGTTGTCTTTCCCCCCTACTGTTCGATCTATACATCGAAGACGCAGTGATGGAATTAAAAGAAAGGTTCAGGAATGGAATTAAAATTCAAGGTGAGAGGATATCAATAATACGATTCTCTGATGACGTTGCTATCCTGAGTGAAAGTGATGAAGAGTACATGATATGATGAATGCAATGAACAATCTAATGTGTACATAATATGGGTTGAGAAGCTGCAGAAATGGGAACAGCGAGAAACTTAACATCATGACTGATGGTCACAAAGTAGATGAAGTTAAGGAATTCTGTTACCTAGGTAGCAAAATAACCAATGACGGACGGAGCAAGGAGGACATCAAAAGCAGACTAGCACCGGCAAAAAGGGGATTCCTGGTCAAGAGAAGTCTACTAGTATCAAACAAAGTGCTTAATTTGAGGAAGAAATTTCTGAGAATGTATGTTTGGATTACAGCTTTGTATGTTAGTGAGACATGGACTGTAGTAAAACTGGAACATGAGAGAATCAAAGTATTTGAGATTTGGTGCTACAGAAGAGGCGGTTCTCCGCAGAGTCGAGGAGAAAAGGAATATCTGGAAAACACTGACAAGAAGAAGGGACAGGGTGATAGCACATCTGGTAAAACATCAGGGAATAACTTCTTTGGTACTACAGGGACCAGAAGAAGATCAAAACTGTGATGGAAGACAGAGAGTGGAATGCATGCAGCCAATAATTGAGGACGTACGTTGTAGGTGAAATGAGATGAAAAGGTCGGCACAGGAGAGGGAATCGGAGCGGGTCGGATCAAATCAGTCAGAAGACTGATGACTCAGAATAAAAAAAAAAAATAATGTACTAACACAAGATGGCGCACAATTGATGGAAGTCCAAGCCAGCCCTATACACACTGTATCGGCTACAGATCTGGCGATCTTGCTGGGCGCGTGTGTACCTCAGCGTCACGCAGACAGCCCAGAAAGACGAGTGCAGTATACGGACGAGCACAGACCTGTTGAAAATAATTTCAGACTCCTGCTATAACTCACAGAATGTACGGTCTTTAATTCCTGCTGACTTCGAGCATCGTGTCCTGTTGAGTCGATGGCTGCGACAGCGCTGCGTGGTCGATTGTCGCTTCCGCCTCTTCTGTAGCACCAAGTGTTTTTTAAACACTTATTTTTCTCGTATGGGACCTGCTTGACCAGGGAAAAGTATTCAGTAGCCGCAGTAGCCCCGAAAGGGTGTAGAATGCTGTTTTATATATTTCATATTGCAGCTCGTGGGTAACAACAGTTAAGCGACTTTACTTAACAGAATTCGAAAACCAGATGGCATGACATTCTCACCCGAGCACTTACTATCCCCACTTATCGGCACGGATTCTCCAACCATGCGAGAGCATTACTTATTGACGTAGTTGACTGCGTTTAAAAACTTTCGTGTAAGATTCATAGGTTCTGTGTTTCTTTGGGATCAGTCACGCGCTTACGAATTGGAGCAACCTGGAT
Source organism: Schistocerca nitens (assembly GCF_023898315.1). NCBI lineage: Eukaryota > Metazoa > Arthropoda > Insecta > Orthoptera > Acrididae > Schistocerca > Schistocerca nitens. Next base: position 1,179,048,095 of record NC_064614.1, read on the forward strand.
GTAACAGTAACGCACTGGGATATTTACGCAACACAGGGTTACACCTTCCGTATTTTTTAAACACTAACTAAATAGTTGAAATAAGTCTTTAGGACTATTATTTTGAAAACTATGATAATAACCCGTTACCCTAAAGGCGTGCGTAAGAAAGCGCACTTCACTTCGCAAAAGTTAGAGATCGGGATGTGATAAAGATACGATCTTTTAAAATACGTCACTGACTTTGATCGTTCCCGTAATCAAATAATTTCTTCCATCGATAAACTACAAATTTTCTATCTTCTTTATGAGTTAAAACCTGATAAAATTAAATCCACAAGATTGTATTATGTTGTGAATAACTTACATAAAACCAAAATCGCAAGGACAGCAGCTCTCCTTTTGTATAATTCAGGGATTACGTCGAACACAGATAGTTCTCACGATCAAATGAGCGATGATGACTATTACGTAACAGCTGTTACTATTTTTCAACAAAATGATATTAAATTAAATCTCTGGCTGCAAATTAGCACCTTGGCTCTCGTGTTATCTACCGCTTGGTCTTTAGTGATTCCTCTCAGAAAAAATATTAAATAATTCAGTAAATAATTAACTCAATCACAGGCATTATATATGACTGGTATCTTCTTTCGATTGAATTAGAACCCGTAAATTCAATTAAACATTTACTCAACTTTTTATTAATGAAGAGCCGACTATTCTTTTTAATTTACTTTATTGCAACTGGGTTCTTTTCCGATCAATTCATTTTCATCTTTTAATATTTAGCGACTGTAACTTTTGCTTGCTGCATATAACAGTGAGTTCTCTTTTATTATTGATTTTCACTTTGAAATTATTTTTAATACCTTTCTCTCAAATAAAACTTTCTCAGCTTTAAAGGTATGGTTGAAAGGAGCAGACGTACACTTCTTTCTCAGTTTACACTTGAGTATGAATCTCGTTTACTGGTTTATTTGTTTCTTCAAACACAATACACGAAACATCTTATCTGAACGAGTTCCCGTAATCCCATAAAGAGAGTTACAATGAAATATGCGCTGCTTTGCCGCTACCACTTCTGGCCTTAAGCTTAACAAACTGTGGAAAAATATCCCTCTTTCGGCGTTGGCGCTACTCAGAAGCTTTCTCTTTAACTAACATCAAGTAGATGTGGGTCACGCATAACAATATTTCCAAGTGCACGATATCGCCAGTTTGAGTCTAATTAATGGTTCCTGCGAACATAACATTAAAACTCAAAATTACTGGTGTTGGCAGACTGTAAACAGTTGTTTAGCGGTATTGTAAACCTGAATCCCGCAACATAACCACAATAGAGCCTGCGTTGAATGAAACCAGTGACACGTTCGCTGCTTGCTGCAAATCCACACCCATAACTAGCTACTGAGACGCTACCTTGCTCAGTGCTACTCTCCACAAGCCATTGTGGGATGACCTCGTCCGTACGAGAGAGTTGCACACACAGAAGCACTATTCAGCTGGAACTCAATAGGTGCTACGCGGATTAAAACCAATATCCTCAACACGTAAGCTTTCCACATAGTATTGGTCACAATAGCCTTTCCTAGTAAACAATCCGAAATGAATTTCACTATAAAATATTTTCTTACACTGATCAAGATCTTCTGATGATTTCCCCATTTATCGTGCATATCTCTTCATTCACTTCTGCTCTCCATGGAACTTAAAATTATTCCTGCAATCGGAACGAACTCGAACAAACTGCCTGTTGACTCGTGTCTCGGGTTCTTCAGCCGACGTTTGATTGATGATTTTTCTGACGTTTCGCCAGCATGAGTGGCTGGCATTGTCAAAGCTTCACTCTCCATTGCTGGTGATGGACTGCAGCACGGAGGGTGAAACTTTGACATTACCAACCACTCATGCTGGCGAAACGTCAGAAAAATCATCAAATAAATGTCGGCTGAAGAAACCGAGACAGGAGTCAACAGGCAGTTTGTAACAAGTGGCCACGAAAGCCTAAACAATTTTATACTTCGAACAATTAAGCAGCAATGCATTAACAGTAAACTACAGTCCGATGAACGCGAATTCAGTTTGAGATTTCAACCACAAAAATATGAGAACTCGATCCCAACTTGGTGAGAACTAGATGAGAACTAGCCTATTAGATGTATACAGAACCCATTCGGTACCATTAAAACAGATAAACGAGCGATAACTTTGTCATCTTTAATAATTTAACTATTACTGCATTCGGCGTTCGGTGACACATCCAGCGTTGTGTAGCTATTCTTTGCCGCTTTCGAAACTGGCTAGCTGACGGTGCGATATGAATCTCTTTGCCGCTATCGAAGCAGATTAGTTTGCGGTGGTCGTTACGCCGATTGACAGCACCGCGTGTCCCTCTACTTACTTCTACAACTTGTAACAACAAAATATAAGACACACAAATTAATAATAAAGAAACACAATTCTCAAGATCCATTGCTATAGACAGATACATTCGCATATGATTTGAGGTGACGTCTTATGTTGCCCGTAATAACGGTCAAACTTTTTGACACGTTACATGGATCGTCCCCCCCATGAACCATGGACCTTGCGGTTGGTGGGCAGGCTTGCGTGCCTCAGCGATACAGGTAGCCGTACCGTAGGTGCAACCACAACGGAGGGGTATCTGTTGAGAGGCCAGACAAACGTGTAGTTCCTGAAGAGGGCAGCAGCCTTTTCAATAGTTGCAGGGGCAACAGTCTGGATGATTGACTGATGTGGCCTTGTAACAATAACCAAAATGGCCTTGCTGTGCTGGTACTGCGAATGGCTCAAAGCAAGGGGAAACTACAGCCGTAATTTTTCCCGAGGACATGCAGCTTTACTGTATGGTTAAATTATGATGTCGTCCTCTTGGGTAAAATATTCCGGAGGTAAAATAGTCCCCATTCGGATCTCCGGGCGGGGACTACACAGGAGGACGTTGTTATCAGGAGAAAGAAAACTGGCGTTCTACGGGCCGGAGCGTGGAATCTAAGATCCCTTAATCGGGCAGGTAGCTTAGAAAATTTAAAAAAGGAAATGGATAGGTTAAAGTTAGATATAGTGGGAATTAGTGACGTTCGGTGGCAGGAGGAACAAGACTTCTGGTCAGGTGAATGCATGGTTATTAATACAAAATCAAACAGGGGCAGTGCAGGAGTAGGTTTAATAATGAATAAAAAAAAAGAAATAGGAATGTGAGTAAGCTACTACAAACAGCATAGTGAACGCACTATTGTGGCCAAGATAGGAAGTCCACACCTACCACGGTAACACAGTTTTATATGCCAACTAGTTCCGCAGATGGCGAAGAGATTGATGAAATGTATGATGAGATTTAAGAAATTATTCAGATAATGAAGCGAATCAGAAGGATGTAGGCTGCAGTACGTCCTAGGAGTTGAAGCAGGTTGCACAGGATAGAGTAGCATGGAGAGCTGCATCAAACCAGTCTCAGGACTGAAGACCACAACAACAACAGTGAAGGAAGACGAAAATTTAATAGTCATGGGTGACTGAAATTCGATGGTAGGAAAAGGAAGAGAAGGAAACGTAATAGGTGAATATGGAATGGGGGTAAGGAATGAAAGAGAAATCCGCCTGGTAGAATTTTGCACAGAGCATAACTTAATCATAGCTAACACTTGGTTCAAGAATCATGAAAGAAGGTTGTATACATGGAAGAAGCCTGGAGATACTGGAAGGTTTCAGAGACATTATATAATGGTAAGATAGAGATTTAGGAACCAGGTTTTAAATTGTAAGACATTTCCAGGGGCAGAAGTGGACTCTGACCACAATCTATTGGTTATGAACTGTAGATTAAAACTGAAGAAACTGCTAAAAATGGGAATTTAAGGAGATGGGACCTGGATAAACTGATAGAACCGGAGGTTATAGAGAGTTTCAGGGAGAGCATTAGGGAACGACTGACAAGAATGGGGGAAATAAATACAGTAGAAGATGAATGGTGTAGCTTTGAGAGATAAAATAGTGAAGGTAGCACAGGATCAAGTAGGTAAAAAGACGAGGGCTAATAGAAATCCTTGGGTAACAGAAGAGATATTGAATTTAATTTATGAAAGGAGAAAATAGAAAAATGCAGTAAATGAAGCAGACAAAAAGGAATACAAACGTCTCAAAAATTAGATCTACAGGAAGTGAAAAATTTTATTGATACTGCCTACAGGAAAATTAAAGAGACCCTTGGAGAAAAGAGAACCACTTGTATAAATATCAAGAGCTCAGATGGAAACCCAGTTCTAAGCAAAGAACGGAAAGCAGAAAGGTGGAAGGAGTATATAGAGGGTCTATACAAGGGCGATGTTCTTGAGAACAATATTATGTAAATGGAAGAGGATGTAGATGAAGATGAAATGGGAGACATGACACCGCGTGAAGAGTTTGTCAGAGCACTGAAAGACCTAAGTCGAAACAAGGCCACTGGAGTAGACAACATTCCGTTAGAACTACTGACGGCCTTGGGAGAGCCAGCCCTGACAAAACTATATCATCTGGTGATCAAGATGTATCAGACAGGCGAAATACCCTCAGTCTTAAAGAAGAATATCATAATTCCAATCCCAAAGAAAGGAGGTGTTGACAGATGTGAAAATTACCGAACTATCAGTTTAATAAGCCACGGCTGCAAAATACGAACACTATTTCTTTACAGACGAATGGAAAAACAGGTAGAAACCGATCTCGAGGAAGAGCAGTTTGGATTCCGTAGAAATGTTGGAACTCGTGAGGCAATACTGACCCTAGGCTTATCTTAGAAAATAGACCAAGGAAAGGCAAACTTACGTTTCTAGCATTTGTAGACTTAGAGAAAGCTTTTGATAATGTTGACTAGAATACTCTCTTTCAAATTCTGAAGGTGACAGGGGTAAAATACAGGGAGCGAAAGGCTATTTACAATTTGTACAGAAACCAGATGGCGGTTATAAGAGTCGAGGGGCATGAAAGGGAAGCAATGGTTGGGAAGGGAGTGAGACATGTTTGTAGCCTATCCCCGATGTTATTCAATCTGTATATTGAGCAAGCAGCAAAGGTAACAAAAGAAAAATTCGGAGTAGGAATTAAAATCCATGGGGAAGAAATAAAAACTTCGAGGTTCGTCGATGACATTGTAATTCTGTCAGAGACAGCAAAAGATCTGGAAGAGCAGCTGAATGGAATGGACAGTGTCTTGAAAGGAGGATATAAGATGAACATCAGCAAAAGCAAAACGAGGATAATGGAATGTAGTCCAATTAAATCAGGTGATACTGAGAGAATTAGATTAGGAAATGAGACGCTTAAAGTAGTAAATGAGTTTTGCTATTTGGGAAGCAAAATAACTGATGATGGTCGAAGCAGAGAGGATATAAAATGTAGACTGGGAATGGCAAGGAAAGCGTTTCTGAAGAAGAGAAATTTGTTAACATCGAGCATAGATTTAAGTGTCAGTAAGTCGTTTCTGAAAGTATTTGTATGGAGTGTAGCCATGTATGGAAGTGAATCGTGGAAGATAAATAGTTTGGACAAGACGAGACTAGAGGCTTTCGAAATGTGGTGCTACAGAAGAATGCTGAAGATTTGATGGGTAGATCATATAACTAATGTGGAGGTATTGAGTAGAATTGGGGAGAAGAGAAATTTGTGGCACAACTTGACTAGAAGAGTAGATCAGTTAGTAGGGCATAATCTGAGGCATCAAGGGATCGCCAATTTAGTACGTGAGGGCAGCGTTTAGGGTAAAAAACCGTAGATGGAGACCAAGAGATGAATACACTAAACGGATTCAGAAGGATATAGGTTGCAGTAGGTACTGGGAGAAGAAGAAGCTTGCACAGGATAGAGTAGCATGGAGAGCTGCATCAAACCAGTCTCTGGAGTGAATACCACCATAACATACCTTATATGCCATTTAAAGTGGATTCGCAGTGTTTAGAATATGTCCAGCATATGTAGACAATTGTGCTATTCTTTTCGCTGTTTGTATGATGCAACAAGCAACTGTGACAAACTTGCTTATGGACACAGCCTGCTGCACGAGGTGGTTTATGTTTTTAAATGTTTTAGCAATGGCAAACCTTTTATAATATATTATTTTTATACACTTGACATCTTGCGAGTGAGGTCAGCGTAAAATGAACGTGTTTTACAACAAAAGATTTTAAGGTGTGTAAATGTACAGGCCCAGTTCCCGTTTTTATGACACCAGTCTAAAACCTAACATCTGAACATCTTACATCTTAATTTTTGAGATATATTTCATGTATATGCACTTTCCTACATACCTGAAGATGACAGCATCGTCTGTTGAAAACGGTTGTCTCAAATTAAAAATATTATGCGATCTTGGCTGTTGAATGGTTTTTTAACAATTAAACAGATCACGATTCAGTTCTCGCAAAATGAGAAAATTCAATCAATATCTGGCATGTATTCATCTTTCGTCGTCTTTACGATAGAGGAACAAGTATGCAGAAATGAGAGTAGCACATACTGCCGTATGAAATGAACGGTTGTGACAGCACCATTGTGTAAGTAAACACGGGTACCCGTGGCTTTAACGATCCTGTCGCAAGCCGTCGTTGCGCCCCCGGTGGCCCCTGTACGTTTATTGCCACGTCTGTCAGTCTGTTGTAGATTTCATCGATCACCACAGATAGGACGCTATCAGTTGCTCGTAAACACTCGCGTTGTTTCCACCACAAGTGTCTCATTTTCTCTCTGCCTCTGCAGTTTTCGTTATCTCTTGTTTACACTAAAACTGAATTCTTAATTGCGAGTTACGTTACCAGTTGTTACCATTAAACAAATTCTTGACCCTTGTTGTTTATGAATACCAAAGAGAGAGGGTTATTGTAAATGAAGACAACAGAAGTGTGATGCATATTAAAAGAATTGGAAAGAACAAACAACCCTTCGGAAATTCAAATCCTTTATCAACAAACAACCATCTGAATATGCTGGCTGATTCAGCTGCCCCTACCGCTGTCAGTTTATGAAACCCGTAATGTTATATATGGCCTTCAAAAACCACACACGAGATTTTCATATCCTCTCGCTCCCTACGCGCAAACTATTAGTCGCACAGAAAAAAATGAACGGGACCTTTTTTTGTAGGAAATTTAATGCAGTTAAATTATGTATTAGAATGTGTTTCCGCTGGAGGTGACCTTTTACGAGTTACTCAAAAAAACGTCCATAACTGATCTTCAAATGCACCTCCACCGCCACGCTCATTCCCCCCCCCCCCCCCCCCACACTTATTACTCGCCAGCCAGGACTTCTAGTACGTTGTTCTTGGTACTCCTTCCTATCATTGTACAAACATTTCTGGCTTCATGAACTATTCCCGATATTCGACCTTTTTCCTTCTCTGTTGACTGGGCTATTATATTACCAGCTTAGTCGGCTACTTCATTACATTATTAATTTAGGTGCCCGTGAGGGTGATGAAAGAAAAACGACTTTTGTAAATGTTACACTAAAACTAATTACTTCGACAAGTCGTTTCAGCCTTGCTACAAAAAATATGAAAAGAGAATTACTTACGATCAGTTACATGGCTCCGATGTGAGAGCCATCTAGTGTCTGCAACACGCCATACGAAAGTTAACTTTGCAGTTTTGCCAGTTTACCTTATGCGCCATGTGGATTCGCACTGTTTAGAATATGTCTAGCTTATGTAGATAGTTGTCCTATCATGTACCGTGCTTGTATGATGCAACAAGCAACTGTAAGCAATACGTATATGGACGTAGCCTGTTGCACAAGGTGCTTTACGTTTTTAACTATTTTAGCTATGGCAAACGTTTTATAATGTGCTATTTATGTCCACTTGACATCCTGTGCGTTAGGTCAGCGTAAAATGAACAAGCACAGTACTTTCGTTGTCAGAAGGTCTGACGAATGCAACGATGTAACTGTTTATTTTACGCTATTAAAATTCACCAAATTGTTAGGTAAAATTTACATAAATGTCAATTTTACAATTTGTAAATCCTCGATTAAGGCGGTGGCGTAATAAAACCAGTCACTGAAGACCAAAGAAGGCCGAATGTTGGAAGCAATTCTTGCAGTCGAAGTTTTTGTACAGTGATACGAGGGATTGCCATGGACAACAAACTAGAAATCGTGACCGGTGGGGACTGAATGTGGGAGTGGAGATGTGTTTGAAGGTAAGTTTTGTGCGTTTTTCTAGAATAACTCAAAAACTACGGCCTCTAGCAAAACCGTAACCCGGTACATTATTTAAATGCATCGAATTTCCTACAAAAAAGCTTCTTTTTACTTTTTCTGTAGAATTTGCGTGTAGCGGACGAGAGAATATGAAACTCCAGAGCGTAGTTTCTGAAGGCCCGATATAACACCACGGTTACATAAACCGACAGCGGTTGTGGGCAGCTGATTCACCCTGTATCAACAACAATGAAATCTACATAGGAGGTGCTTAACATTGTAGTGAAGGGTGAATCAAAAAATTCAAAATTTTAAAAGAATTAGTAAATCTAAACCATTTAAATTACTCTAGATGCTACAAAAACATTAATTACAGAAAGGAACATTCCGAATTTGGCAAGCTGACTCTCTTCCAACTTCTGAGTGTTCATTTCAATTTATTCAAAGTTATATATATGCGCACTGAAGCAACGAACAAAAATTTGTACCAAGGCCGAGATTCAAAGCAGATGCACTAACCACTATGCAACCGTGGCACAGTGACCTTGCATAACTGCACGGACAATCGTACCACGCCGCCCTCCTCGATACAAATTCCCAGTCACTCTTCAGCCGGTTCCCTTTTCATCCTAAACTCGTTTAGCACTGCAGAGGCTCTCCAACTGTGTTGGAATAAAACCTCAGCATAGAACAAAATGAGGGATCCTGCCTGAAACCCAGGCATAGGTGCTTTAATCAAATGAAACTATGTGGCTCCAGAGACCTTTTCGAGTCTCAAGTGTCCATATGTATATAGGCAGAGTGAAGAGACGAATGAAGGCTGGGATTCGAACCCGCGTCTCCTTCTCATTTTTTAAAAAAAATTTCCTTCTTTTGGCTCGCCATTGTTCGTTCTGTTTAGGTTGTGGCGGAGGCCACATGACACCCGTTCAGGTTCAGTGTTGATCCTTTCACTCAGTTTATTTACTTCAGGGAGCAGCCAGCCCTCTGACCAAACACACCGATGTACCGTGCCAGTGTCACTAGACAGATGTGCGAAACATTACACCACCCGTGCACAGTGCCTACGCATAGCTGTACGATTAAAACACCTATGCCTTGGTTTCAGGCGGGATTCCCTAATTCGTCTGATACTGAGGTGCAATTCCATTACAGATGCAGAGCACCCCCAATGCTGTTTGAGTTTACGGGGGTTACCAAGCGGGATGAGGTGCAAATTGGAATCTGGATCGAGAAAGGAGGCACCCTAGGATAGTCTGCACAATGCCGCAAAGCAAGGGTGCCAGCGTAGCGTAGTAGTCAGCACATCTGCCCACTGAGCAGGCGAGCCGAGTTCGAAACCCAGCATTGGTATAAATTTTCATTAGTTGCTTCAGTCTGCTATTATACATCGAAGATGTTTGAGTCTTGAAAATGTCTCTGGAACCACATGGATTCATTTGAGAATCAAAGTAATTAGCATAGTGAACAGAAAGAAGTCACTGGGTGTCGTGTCTCTAGAATATGACTAGGTAGGCAAAATTCGACAGCCTAGAGAAGCAGCATGTGTGACTGTGTCCTGTGCGTCATGAGCTCGAACACTGTTGAGGTACAAAAACATCCCCGTGTACATCTTCCTGTGATGATTCACCTTGACATTATCCCTTAACATCGCCATATATTTTGGTAAAACTGAAATGTTGTGTGCGCAGTGTGCTGGTGAAGTGCTGGGACTCGACAGTGGAGCGTGCCAACTGCTTACCAAACTTACGTATTCAACACAGAAACTTTATAGAAGCGACTGTATGCCTTGTACATTCAACCAACAAATTGCGCTAGTAACAGCCACTGAATCTCTCGATATCTCAACAGTGAGGTAAACACAAATAAGAGCAGCTCTCATTTAATCATTAGTTACGAAAATGAATTACATTTCCTACAGCACACACGGAATGTTCCAGGTAGTGGCACCTGTTTTACGGTGGAACACCGCCACAGTGATAGCACAATTTAGCTACGCAAGCGGGTCAATTTTGTTTTTAACACTTTGGCGACCGACGACTCCACAGTGGTGTCGTGCGCGAAATAGCGGTCAACGGCCAGAGACACCACAGTCGTGTGGTGTGCATAGTATCGCTAAGTGGCCGGTGACAGCACTTTAGTATCTTTTTCGTTGTTTAGTGGTTTGTTTAGGTAACAATAAGTTACACACGTCAACAATTTTTTTGTTTTTATAAGTACTTGCGCACTTTCATCGTGGCAGTCGAAAGAGACGATACGATTATTTACCATGAATGCGCGGACGTCTTGTCTGACGTTTCAGACGACTTGGCCAACTGGAAAGAAGACATTGGATATCAAAAAAATGAAAGTGAAGCAGAATTGTCGGAAGATAGTGAAATACGTCCAAGAAGAATTCGGCGAACGCTACGGTTGCCAACTGATTCGGATGAATCAGACGAAGAAGACTGACTATGATTTACTGAAGACCAATAATAAATTTGAAAGATCTCCAGGTCCTCACATATTTCCCGAAGATACACAGAGCGTCTTGGATATCGTAGAATTATATATTTGGAACGATCTATCTGAATATATTAGCAACGAAAGCAACAAGTATTACAGTCAAAATTGCAATAAAAGGAGACTGGGTTTTAAAAAAAATGCCAAATTTGTCGACGTTACTGGACCCGAACTTAGAAAATGGCTTGCGCTTGCTATCCTTATGGGAATTGTAAAAAAAATCAAGGATCGATGATTACTGGTCAACGAATCCGTTGAGACACACCGATATTTCGAAAACGATGTCCCGCAACCGATTCAGACAAATACTATGATTTTCACATTTTTCAGACAACAACAATAATTCGTAATTGATTATTTTTCTAAAAAGTTTAAAGAAACGTTTAATCTAAGTGAAAACATCTCAGCTAATGAAGGAATGATACCGTGGCGAGGACAGTTAAATTTTAAAGTTTACAATCCTTCGAAAATTACGAAATATGGCATGCTCATTCGGATGCTGTGTGATTCAAGTACCGGATACATTTCCTCATTCAAGATACATTCGAGCGCTGGACACCCCTTCGCGAAAACAGTGATGTAACTATTAACATCTTCTTATGGAAAGTGGCATCATTTCTACATGGATAACTATTATAACAGTGTAGAACTTTCAGAGAAGTTACTTGAAAAGAAAATTCGAGTTTGTGGAACGATACGGCAAAATAGAGGATTTCCGGAAAAATTAAAGCGCGCAGAAGTCACTGTGTTTGAATCTTGTCATCAACGGAAAGGTGACAAGCGGCCGGCGACAAGCCAATTAAACCGAATTAGCGCTGCCGGCGCCAAGCGAATAAATTTGTACGAGACGTGCGGACGGCAAAGTGTTAAGTTAGGACCGCTTGGCCAGGACAGCTGTAGGACAAATTACAAAAGCAAAAACGCTCCTAAGCTTCAACGTATGAGTTTATTTTTCTCATATCTGTACCACAATTATATAATTTAGACGTTGATGTACGCAAAATTATAACAAATGACTGCTTTAATGAAGCTCAGTTGGTACGGAATGTACTGTTAACAACTGGTAGGTATCTCAAATCGTATGGAAAACTGCTACGAATCCGCGATTAGCTTTCCAAATCTGTGAAGCTCACAAACACAAGATAAAAAAAAGATAGGTAATAGCAAGCAAACTTACTCGTCCCCCTGCAGTAGGACTACGTCAGATGGGTAGCTATAATGATTCGAGCTTTGGGCCTCAAAGTGGTCCACCATTCTGTCTGTCTGAATCGGAGAGAATGACGTGTTTATGAGTTTTACAGAAACCATGGCCCACCCTTGGTGATGAAGATCGGCTAACTACCTGCTGCTGATTAACTCAAAGCATTCCGGGAAGGCATTCCTATCTGTGGTGTAGCGGTCGTGGGACTTAGGAAACTTCGCCGATGCAGGGAGCTGTTTTGCGGTCAGCATCCACTATCCGAAGGACTTCAGCCAACGGAAGGCAAGCTGTCTACAATCTGGCTGGGGAAGGCGCACTGTCACGGCCTCCTAACCACCTAGACGACATCGGTCATCGTCCTGGTCGATCCCTTGGAGATAACCGGGGCATTGTTGCTCGGCAACGAACATCTGGTGTCAGCTACTGCACCCAAACGCACGACATGGGGACGGCGCAGCCGGGAAGACATCATGAGCGGGCCACGCTCGTTCTTCATTGCTGGAGGCTCGCACGGCGTGGCTTTCTTGTGCGGTTCTCGACTTCGCGACCCAGAACAACGGATGTCACCAGCGGATCGGAACTTCAGCGCATTCCGCGATCGGCTGCGTCTGTAAGGGCACAGTGCAGCCGTGAGGTTGGCTGGAGTGCTGTACAAGTCTGCTTGAACGACTGTCAATACTACCAGTGTTTCACTGTACGCTCCTATGTAAATCTGCGTCCGACGTCACCCATCGTGACGCTTAACAGTCCGGGATGGGCTACAATCGTTTGAGATGTGAATGTGGAGCAGAATGGAGAGGATAAGCTGGATGGAAAGAGCAAGTAACGAAGGAGTTGGTTGGTTGGTTGGTGGCACTGAAGGGACCAGACTACTAGGGCCATCTGTCACTTTTTCCATGAACTTGAAACTCCCACAAGGAACAAAAACAAGCAATGGAGATGAGGAGAGACGACACAGGACAAGCAAGACACAGACAAAGACCAGACAAAAGGAATTAAAATCACACCGAGTGTGACAGTGGTTGGCCGACCATAGAAACAAAAAAGGAGAAGCCAACCACCAAGAAATGCACTAAAAACCCCAGTCTAAAATCGTAGGCCAAAGGCCAGACTCAACACAAGAAAAGGACGAACACTTAGATCAAGTGATAAAAACCCGCTGCACGAATAAAACGCAAAACTAAATCTGCCATCGCAACGTCATCCGATAAAAGGAGTGTTGGTGAGAGAAGAAGTTATAAGAGAAAGGAGGGACTGCATGGGACATTGTATGGGACGACACAGCCTGCTACCAGACGATTTGGAAGGATTAGTTTGTGGTAGAAGGTTGAGAGGAAGGAGGAGATACAAGATGATAGACGACGTCATTACGCAGGTCTGGATGGCAGAAGACTGGAGAGAATGGAGAGTTAGCACGTAAAAATCTGCCTTTGGGCAGTACACTGATCATGGTCATCACAATTTGTCATGGAGATACCAAGACATTGCGCGACTGAAATTTTCCTTGCTGTTGGCTACTACTGTACCTCATTATTTCCAGCTTGAGCTGATAAACGTACTACACGCGCAAACAAAGTTGACACTCCGCGCGGTAGCTGATGGGAGCGACAGTAAAGGCATTTCCCATTTATAGTCGCCCCTCTCAGCCACGCGCTGAGTGTCAACGTCGTTTGCGCGAATAATACAGCGTAGCACCCAGCTCAAATGCCTGTTTGTCCAGTCCAGGTATTTACAAAACTTTTATAAAATGTCATCCCAAGAGCAATATTCTCGAATGCATAAACAAGCCGCTAAGTTATTTCAATGTTTACTTCATCACATGTGTGCGAACTTTTTTTTTCTGTTATGGAGTTGACAGTATTGTGTCAACGTTCCATTATAACAGATTTTAATCTGCGTGACTCCATAATTTATAATTAAATTTTCCCCAAGACATTGAAATCTGTCTTTCTCGTAGATAAAAATGAGACTTAAATGTATTGTAGAAAGTTTAATTATGAGATCTGTAAGATCACTTGTGGCACAGGACTTCCCCATTATGCCCAACGCCGGGGTGCTATTCCAGTGCCAGAGAGCCCTTGTAATAGTGACAATGTAAGAGAAAGTAAGCTGAAGATCTAAATTGAAGAGAGTGTTGGCGAGGGCACTCGATTTGGGTAGTTCGTGCAGCACTGTTGAGCATAGTACTGCAGTGATGTAATCGTCAGTATTTCTGCCTAGTAAGCAAGAAGACCTGGGTTCGAGGCCCGGCTATGGCATAAATTCTAATTCATTGCTTCAGCTTCCATCATTATCGTAGTAACTCCACATGTCTGACCGTATCAGGAGCCATAGCTCTGGATATATTATATTACTATTGTAAAATTGAAAGGTATATAAATTTATAAACATTATACCTTAATGCTAAATGCCTACACATTAAGCTTTTAGTAGTTCTGCTCAACGTATTAGCACTGTCTAATGTACTGGAATCGGTTATTATGAAAAGGTCATAAGTACATAAAACATGATTTTTAGATATTCAAAGAAAACTGTTTTATGCTTCAATGGTAGAAGATATGAAGTACTTGGACTTTTATACTCTGGTGTACCTGGAAACCATTAAATCTACATCTTCAAATCATCAATTTTTATTTTCACATTCTTCAAATTAATTTTTTTATCTTGGACTCCTGACCTTTTTGATCCAAATTAAAACAAATAATAGTACAACTATAGAATTTTGATAATTTATTAATAAACAAAAATTACAAATAGTATTTTATCATAATCATCATTACAGACAAGCATTGTTGCAACATTTTCTGTAGGTTTCATACATTTTCATCTTCTGGAGCAGTTGTAGGCCAAGTGAATAAATCAATATAAAAGTTTTTGTGCTCCTCTGGGATGTACTGTTCCAGTTTTTTATATCGTTTATCTTAACTTTGTTTATAGGACGTTTCACTCCGTGTGCTACGGTTGTTGGGAGTCTGATATTTGCTAGGTGTTTTAAAAGTCTGAAAGAATTTGAGTCAGTCCATCAATGAATTATCGGACTACTAATACCCGTGGGTTGTGGCTGTCCTACTTAAAACATATTGTACTGTGAAACATTGACGTTGACTTTCATTGAACTATCTTTTCCCTTTGTTTCTAAACTCTGGGAATTGCATTTAGAAAGATCTGCCCACCAGTCCTTATAGTTCTCAACAATGTTGTTGTCCTCAAGGTAGTTGAAATGAATGAGTTCTTTTTATTGGCAGAATGAAGAATAATCTCAATAGATTCATTCACGGTGTAAATTCAATCAGTGTGTCGTAACTTTCTTCTTATACCCCCAAACACCTTGTCACAAGGTAGAAAAGAGTGCCCCCGGATAGGAAAGCATTGAAACATTTTTTCATACACACAAGATGCAGGAATGTTTTGTCCATTGTAGTTAATGTACGCTTCTCCTCGTAATCTAGCCTTCTTTATCACGATATGTTTGTATTTATCATAATGCCATGTGCCTTTCGTCTTGTTATGGCTGTTACCATCTTCATTTGAGTCCACGCTCTCTTTTCTGATTAAATTGCCACTACCAATGAAAGATTAGACAACAATAATACAATATTTGTCTTACATGTGGTGCCAACAATAGATCATGAAATCGGTACTGGGTAAATTTGATTGTTGTTAATGTAGGGACATAAACCGTAGACTACTTCCGTTGATTTAAAAAATTATTACATAAAATTGATGAGAAGATGTAGTATGAAAACTTTATGAGTCCTGGACTCATGACATTTTCATACCAACTAAATATTTTGTCAACGATTTTTTTGGATTTAAAGGCAGAAGCTCAGGACGTTCTCAACACAGATACATGCGCCTACAGATGGAGAGTGCAATAGAGCTCAAATCTGAGTTTGTGAAAAATTGGACTCATGATCTTTTCATAATAACTGATTCAGACCGTATCACGAGTCATAGCTCTGGATATACACTCCTGGAAATTGAAATAAGAACACCGTGAATTCATTGTCCCAGGAAGGGGAAACTTTATTGACACATTCCTGGGGTCAGATACATCACATGATCACACTGACAGAACCACAGGCACTTAGACACAGGCAACAGAGCATGCACAATGTCGGCACTAGTACAGTGTATATCCACCTTTCGCAGCAATGCAGGCTGCTATTCTCCCATGGAGATGATCGTAGAGATGCTGGATGTAGTCCTGTGGAACGGCTTGCCATGCCATTTCCACCTGGCGCCTCAGTTGGACCAGCGTTCGTGCTGGACGTGCAGACCGCGTGAGACGACGCTTCATCCAGTCCCAAACATGCTCAATGGGGGACAGATCCCGAATCTTGCTGGCCAGGGTAGTTGACTTACACCTTCTAGAGCACGTTGGGTGGCACGGGATACATGCGGACGTGCATTGTCCTGTTGGAACAGCAAGTTCCCTTGCCGGTCTAGGAATGGTAGAACGATGGGTTCGATGACGGTTTGGATGTACCGTGCACTATTCAGTGTCCCCTCGACGATCACCAGTGGTGTACGGCCAGTGTAGGAGATCGCTCCCCACACCATGATGCCGGGTGTTGGCCCCGTGTGCCTCGGTCGTATGCGGTCCTGATTGTGGCGCTCACCTGCACGGCGCCAAACACGCATACGACCATCATTGGCACCAAGGCAGAAGCGACTCTCATCGCTGAAGACGACACGTCTCCATTCGTCCCTCCATTCACGCCTGTCGCGACACCACTGGAGGCGGGCTGCACGATGTAGGGGCGTGAGCGGAAGACGGCCTAACGGTGTGCGGGACCGTAGCCCAGCTTCATGGAGACGGTTGCGAATGGTCCTCGCCGATACCCCAGGAGCAACAGTGTCCCTAATTTGCTGGGAAGTGGCGGTGCGGTCCCCTACGGCACTGCGTAGGATCCTACGGTCTTGGCGTGCATCCGTGCGTCGCTGCGGTCCGGTCCCAGGTCGACGGGCACGTGCACCTTCCGCCGACCACTGGCGACAACATCGATGTACTGTGGAGACCTCACGCCCCACGTGTTGAGCAATTCGGCGGTACGTCCACCCGGCCTCCCGCATGCCCACTATACGCCCTCGCTCAAAGTCCGTCAACTGCACATACGGTTCACGTCCACGCTGTCGCGGCATGCTACCAGTGTCAGATACATCACATGATCACACTGACAGAACCACAGGCACATAGACACAGGCAACAGAGCATGCACAATGTCGGCACTAGTACAGTGTATATCCACCTTTCGCAGCAATGCAGGCTGCTATTCTCCCATGGAGACGATCGTAGAGATGCTGGATGTAGTCCTGTGGAACGGCTTGCCATGCCATTTCCACCTGGCGCCTCAGTTGGACCAGCGTTCGTGCTGGACGTGCAGACCGCGTGAGACGACGCTTCATCCAGTCCCAAACATGCTCAATGGGGGACAGATCCCGAATCTTGCTGGCCAGGGTAGTTGACTTACACCTTCTAGAGCACGTTGGGTGGCACGGGATACATGCGGACGTGCATTGTCCTGTTGGAACAGCAAGTTCCCTTGCCGGTCTAGGAATGGTAGAACGATGGGTTCGATGACGGTTTGGATGTACCGTGCACTATTCAGTGTCCCCTCGACGATCACCAGTGGTGTACGGCCAGTGTAGGAGATCGCTCCCCACACCATGATGCCGGGTGTTGGCCCCGTGTGCCTCGGTCGTATGCGGTCCTGATTGTGGCGCTCACCTGCACGGCGCCAAACACGCATACGACCATCATTGGCACCAAGGCAGAAGCGACTCTCATCGCTGAAGACGACACGTCTCCATTCGTCCCTCCATTCACGCCTGTCGCGACACCACTGGAGGCGGGCTGCACGATGTAGGGGCGTGAGCGGAAGACGGCCTAACGGTGTGCGGGACCGTAGCCCAGCTTCATGGAGACGGTTGCGAATGGTCCTCGCCGATACCCCAGGAGCAACAGTGTCCCTAATTTGCTGGGAAGTGGCGGTGCGGTCCCCTACGGCACTGCGTAGGATCCTACGGTCTTGGCGTGCATCCGTGCGTCGCTGCGGTCCGGTCCCAGGTCGACGGGCACGTGCACCTTCCGCCGACCACTGGCGACAACATCGATGTACTGTGGAGACCTCACGCCCCACGTGTTGAGCAATTCGGCGGTACGTCCACCCGGCCTCCCGCATGCCCACTATACGCCCTCGCTCAAAGTCCGTCAACTGCACATACGGTTCACGTCCACGCTGTCGCGGCATGCTACCAGTGTTAAAGACTGCGATGGAGCTCCGTATGCCACGGCAAACTGGCTGACACTGACGGCGGCGGTGCACAAATGCTGCGCAGCTAGCGCCATTCGACGGCCAACACCGCGGTTCCTGGTGTGTCCGCTGTGCCGTGCGTGTGATCATTGCTTGTACAGCCCTCCCGCAGTGTCCGGAGCAAGTATGGTGGGTCTGACACACCGGTGTCAATGTGTTCTTTTTTCCATTTCCAGGAGTGTATTACATTACTATTACAAAATTGAAAGGTAAATAAATTAATAAGCATTACACCTTATTGCTAAATGCCTACATATAAGGCTTTTAGTAGATCTGCTCAACGTATTAGCACTGTCTACTGTACTTCTTTAATCACATAATAAAAGTTATTGGTTGGGCATAAAAATAAAAAGAAAAAAATAAATATACGTAATAAAAAAGGGGTGCGATTTTCGCTCTTAGAAGTAGCAGTACTCTGTTGTAAACACTTCTTCCTAAGTTTCCCTCGTGTGTAGCTTTCAGCATATTGCCGTCCGACTTACACACCTGCTCGCTATAGTGCAGTGGTGGGGGCAGCCGGAGCGCTGACTAGACTCGCAGTGCGTGAGCGAGCTCAGGCCTTGTCCAGGCTTGGCAAGGAAGGTCTGATACCTGCGCACCGCTGTTCAACTTCTTCTTCATCAGCTCTGCATGTCGGCGACTTCTGTCCAACTCTGGCCAGAGGCGTCGCTATGGGAGTGTGTGTGTGGGAGGGATGGAGGCTGCACTGAGTACCAGCTTCATGGGATGACGAAACTTGCTGGGTTGTGTGGACGAGTTTCAGCGTTTCATTTCTGACTCTTAAGGAAGCTGGCAGGCTTTTGTATGCGTACGCGCATTTTACCGCTAAAACAGCGTGCAAACAAAAATTATTCTCAAGGGGTACTTTGAGAAAGAGACGTTAATAATCTTAGATTGATGTATAAATATTGTTTGCACAGGGGGCATTGTTAAGATAGCTTGTCATTCACTAAACTGTCTTTACGATTTGATTGTGCTGTGGAGGTTTTCATGCTGGTATTATTTTGTGGTAAGTACAGATTTGAGATTGTAAAATAATGCAAACAGATCCTTTATTATCGAAGGCTTCATTAATAATCAATTAAGTTGTCTTATTTATAATAATGTGTTTTACTTTTTTGTTAACATTCATAAAACATGCATACAAAATAATTAACGTAATACATTGCTTACTTAACCACTGGAATAAAAAAATTGCTTCCCCAATAAAAAATTATTTCATGTTTGTGTGTGGCTGCAGAGGTGGATGACAAGTCATGAGGGCTGTACAATAAGTAATGCAACGATTTTTTCCTGGAAAAGAGTTGGTTTTATTAAGGATTCCAGTAAGCCATATTATTCCCACTCTTTTGGCTACAAAACCCTGTTTTCAACATAATCCCCATTCAATGCGACAACCTTACGCCACCTTAGTGGCAGGACCTGTGTGTCCGCATAGTACCATTCTACTCGTCGACGTTGGAGCCAACATCTTGCTGCATCAATTGTTTCTCCGTCATCCACGTAATGTTTTCCGCGGAGTACATCCTTCACTGGGTCGAACAGAAGGACATCTGAAGGTGCGAGATCAGAGCTGTATGGTTGATGAAGAAGATCAGTCCAATGAAGTTTTGTGAGCTCCTCTCGCGTGCGCATACGTGCGTCGTCATGGAGGAGGAGGCGTTTCTTTGCATGTTTATGGTGACAAGCACACTCAAGTTCAAAAAAATGGTTCAAATGGCTCTAAGCACTATGGGACTTAACTGCTGAGGTCATCAGTCCCATAGAACTTAGAGCTACTTAAACATAACTAATCTAAGGACGTCACACACATCCATGCCCGAGGCAGGATTCGAACCTGCGACCGTAGCGGTCTCGCGGTTCCAAACTGAAGCGCCTAGAACCGCTCGGCCACCCCATCGGCCCACGCTCAAGTCATTCCTTCAATATCCTGAGGGTGGCACAACACACGTCCGAGTTGATCGCTGCTCCACGGAGGACATCAAAAGCAATAACCCCATAAGAGTTCCAGAAGATCGTCGCCATGACAGATTAAAGATGCCGCTTTGATCACTGTAGGAGTCACAGGTGTGTACTGCCCACCGACTACGGAAATCGAACAGGTTTCGTGATGTTGTGATGACGACAGATGCCTCCTCCAACGGCTCACGTTTCTGTCGTTCACAATCAGGTATCCGTAGACATTCTGCAAACGACTTTGAGTATCTGCGATAGTTTAGTTTTCCGCTAAAAGAAACTCAGTGACAGATGTCTGTTTGACAGTTTCTCCGTTACAGGCGCCATTTCGAAGGCTACTTACAACGCCTTCACCTATCAGAATTTCATGAAACTATAGGGGTTGAAGGAGGAATATTCCACGACATCCCAGAACAAATTCCGCATTTTTTCAACGCAATTGGCCCAGAGAAAAGTCTTGAATTGCTTATTGAACGTCCCTCGTAGTGTAGCTAATAATATCGGTTTTGGCGACGCAGTTTCAAAATTTGCAGCAGATAAAGGTCAGAAAGAAGAGATACTAAATTACATGTTAATGTTACCTATGACTAAGAATGTCTCTGGTTATCTGCATTGCTTCATTACTGCTCAGTTAAACTGTATTATTTATGAAGATGGGATTTACTTACTTGTTAACACTCACAAAACCTATTTACAAATTACGCTTTGCTTACTTAACCACATGTATCAAAAACTCTCTTAAAAATGGTCCAAATGGCTCTAAGCCCTATGGGACTTAACATCTGAGGTCATCAGTCCCCTAGACTTAGAACTACTTAAACCTAACTAACCTAAGGACATCACACACATCCATGTCCGAGGCAGGATTCGAACCTGCGATCGTAGCAGCAGCGCCGTTCCGGGCTGAAGCGCCTATAACCGCTCGGTCACAACGGCCGGCAAAAACACTATTCCTCAATAAAGAATTATTTGATGTTTGTGTGGGGTTGGAGGGGTGGAGGTGACAACTTAAATTTCCATATCGGGTACCAAAGAACTTAGCTACGCCACAGATTCTAGTTTCCTCCTAAGAAGAGTTGCGCTCTAGCAAAGGAACGGTTAAGCAGTTTTGGTACAGTACATAGATGACGTAGTAAATGGCAGGTTTACCTGTAGATTTGTTAGCACTGGCAGGAAAAGAAACATAAATAAATCTCTGGGAGAGAAAATAGAAATCTCTTTGTTTTCTTGTTTCTTTTGTTGCTTTGCACATAATTAGAACGGCACATCATTCAATGTTAATCTAGTATTATTTTATATTCTTACAACTTATAAATTACATTTTATAAGTATTAAACATTATTTGATCGTGCAACTTCTGTGCTTTTATGTAACCAAAGCAATTACTTTGATGCTAGTACAGTTTACATTTACAAACATAAAAAATGTGCATAATTATTGTTGTTATTTTGAACTCAATAGAACGTTCTTCATCATGATCAAAGGAAAGAGTTTCCTGTTATTATTGACAAATGCGAAAGTTCTGTTTGAATAATAGAAACATGTTTTATAAGAAGGTCATTCCGTAAGTCATAGGCACTATGACATGTCGTGCGAACATGTGGCTTCATCGTCATCTCAGTAAACACAATAGAAAGCCGGCGGCAAACAGTACCGAAATCAAACGACATACTGCGACCGCATGCGACGGTGGCGCGGTACGCCTGTAACATTCGCTGGTAACATGGCGTTACTATAAGATGGATATAAGCAGAGTGGAACAGCGAGCACACGTGAAAGTTGCCTTTCTCACTGCGTAAAATTCTACTCAGTGTCATGCGGAACTACCAGCAGCTGCGTGTGATAGGGCATAACTCGCGAGGGTCATGCCCATTCTAGCGTATGACTGTTAATATATATTAGGGACGGCCACACCGTCAGTGCCCAATACTAACACAACTTTCTGCATCTGCGATGTACACTTCGGCGGAAACGTCCGATTGCTGGATAATGCAGTCACACTCCATGATACGCTACAGTCCACAGTGCAGCCGTCATCAAGAATTGTGTACAGCGGTGGGCATGGGAAATCCTTCCCCAACCATCCAAGTCACCAGACCTCAGTCTATGTGACACTGACCTCATCCCACGACAGAAGAAACCATTGCCTGGGAAGCTCTTTGCTAACAGGACAAAAATCCTTAAGAAATTTTGGCGACAGGTGGCACACATTGGTGGCAATGCCAGTGGCATTCAGCGTCTTCCTCATAATTGGCAATGCTGCGTGGATGCACTGGGGGGACTATTTTGAAGAACAGCAGTTGATTCTGATTCATTTTCGTTCCATTTGTATTCGTGCGCAATAAATGTACGCAGGGTTCCAATGTGTGTGTTTTATTACAGCTTTTGCTGTGACCTCCTGTACTGAAAGCCTATTTAATGTTGGCATTCGGGTACACACTGCTTAAGTGGTTCAGTGCACATAGTAGAAGTCCCATGTTGTCACATTAATGCAAGATAAACCATAGCTGCCATGTCTTGCAACAATTTTCGAATAAAGCCTGAATTAATCATTCAAAGTTTCAATTTTGCTATAAATATTGTTTACTTTAGTATCAGGCAGAAGGACAACTATGTAATACAAAAATTTTCTGTAGGTTATATATTTTATACATATATTATATATATAATATGTATTGTATATAATATTTATTATATGTAATATATTATTATATTATAATATATATAATATTATACTAATATAATTATTAATATATTATAATAATATATTATATCTATAGTTTATACAAGGCGTGTTTTTTAAGTAAGTACCGTTTTGAAATTTTAAAAATATGTGTTAAGATATCTCAAGAATTTTATTTTTACACAAAAGCCTGTACCTTAATCTACTTTTCTACATAATTTTCGTCAACATTGAGGCACTTGTCATAATGTTGTACCAGTTTTTGAATACCCTCCTCATAGAAGTCTGCCACCTGACTTGTTAACCACTGCATCACAATAACATGCTGTCCAACAGGAAATTCCAGGTTCACCTAAAAGGTCAAGTAAGCAAGGTATACAATTTAAATGACGGGCTACCACAAGGATCAGTATTGGCCCCCCTACTTTTCAATTTATATGTCGCTGACTTGCCAGAAACGAAAGCAACAACATTTATCTATGCTGATGACATAGCCTTGGTGACGCAGGCTAACGATTTTACAACTTCAGAAATGACTCTCACTCAGGATCTGCGAATTCTAGATGAATTTTTTAATGGATGGCGACTCAAAGTAAACAGAAATAAAACTGAATCCTCCACCTTCTATCTGAGTAATAGGCATGCTCGCTATAAACCGCAAATTTCCTTTAGAAATCAGTTGCTGTTATATAACCCATTCCCAAAATATCTTGGCCTGACCTTGGATCGTTCGCTAACGTATAGAAAACACCTGACTGAAACAGCTTTAAAAATGAGAACCAGAAACAATATAATACACAAACTCTCCGGAACAAGCTGGGGAGCTAAGGCATCAGTACTGAAAACAACTTCCCTCTCACTTGTATACTCTGTTGTGGAATATTGCAGCCCAGTATGGCTGAACAGCGCTCATACAGCCATGGTAGACACGCAGCTGAATGTAGCCATGAGAAGCGTATCCGGGACAATAAAATCCACACCCACAGAATGGCTACCTGTTCTGTCTAATATTGCACCACCGAAGTTACGACGTCAAGCAGCGTTGAAAAGGGAATGGGAGAAATGCTCCAAGAATCCCGAGTTACCGCTACACCAGGACTGTGATGCCACTCAAAGGCAACGTCTTAAGTCCAGGAAACCCTCCTGGAGACTTGGAAGAAGGCTTACTTCTGAAGGATTCCAACCAGAAACAGCATGGCGGGAAGAATGGTTCGCAGCCAATCCCGATTCTGCAGGTCTCATTGCTGATCCTACACGAGTCCCTCCTGGATTCCACTTACCTAGGAGGTCGTGGACCACCCTAAATCGCATACGCACCAAGCACGGAAGATGCCAGGACTTGAAGCATAAGTGAGGAATCGCTGAAAGTGCCAAGTGTGACTGCGGACACCAACGACAAACAATACACCACATAGTCACAGAGTGTCCCCTACGGAAATAAACTGGAACTCTGACCAGCATACATGAGGACTCTGAGGAAGCAATCTCCTGGCTGGATACTTTAGGTATTAACCTATAGTTTTTATATTACTGTTTATAAAAACCACATTTTCTCTTTTACATGTAACTCATCCTAGTGTTTTTATCCATATGTGTATTATTGATTTATCGATCTAATCTAAGACTTTTATTACCATAAATGAATGTAATCTATTTTATTTGTAGTATATGCATATTGTGTTACCAGGAACATCATTGCTGTTCAATTCAAAAAGTAATGTATCCTTGATGCCAAACGAAATAATAATAAAAAAAACCACTGTTTTGACTTCGCCATCGTCTTGAAGACGCTGACTGCCCGGGTGTTTCTTCAAGTGCAGGAACAGATTGTAGTCACTGGGCGCAAGATCGGGGCTGTATGGAGGATGATCTAGAGTTTCCCATCGAAAAGATGTCATGAGGTCTTTGGTGTGATTCGCCACATGCAGACGGGCATTGTCTTGCACCAAAACGATGCCCTTGCTCAATTTGCCACGTCTTTTGTTCTGAATCGAGCGGCGCAGATTGTACAATGCCTTACAATAAGCTGCTGCATTGATTGTCCCATTACAAGGCAGAAATTCCACAAGCAGTACTCCTTTTTTGTCCCCAAAAACTGTGCACAAGATTTTCCGGGCAGAAATTGTTTACTTAAACTTCACTTTTCTGGGTGAATCTGAATGCCGCCATTCCATGGACTGTTGCTTTGATTCTGGTGTCACGTAGGCCACCCTTGTTTCATCGCCAGTAACAATCTGGCTTAAGAAATCATCACCGTCGCTGTGGTACCGCTCAAGGAAAGTCAGTGCACTGTCTAAACGTTTGGTTTTGTGCACATCCGTCAACATTTTCGGTACCCAACGTGCGCACAATTTTCGGTAATTCAAGCGCTCGGTCACAATGCCATACAAAACTCAAAAAGAAACATTAGGAAAGCCATCCCACAAGGAGGAAATCGTAAAGTGTCTGTTTTCCCTCACCTTATTGTCCACTTCCTGCACCAAACTTTCATTAACGACCGAAGGACACCCACTCCGTTGTTCATCATGCACATTTTTGCGGACATCTTGAAATGCTCTCACCCACTTTCTTACCATTCCATCACTCATAATGTTTTCTCCATAAACTGCACAGATCTCACAATGAATATCGATATAAGAAATCTTATAATAGCCCGTACCTCACAGTCGGTGGGACTCACGATTATCTGAGGCATCTTAAAAACTCAGTACTCAACGTAAACAAGGAAGAATCAGACTGTAATGGCGTCAGTGTGTAGATTAAGGTACAGGCTTTCATGTAAAAATTAAATTATTGAGGTATCTTAGCATGTCTTTTTTTTATTTCAAAACGGTACTTACTTAAAAAAACACGCCTTGTATATTCCCACTCAGTTTGTAAACAGGTCACTGCTTTCGGTTTTTAAGGGAATCAGGTAAGGCACCTATCACACACGCAAGCAGAGCGATCGAAATGAGGTAATGCCTGATAGGTATGCAGCACACCTAACGTACAGGTAATGCAGTTACGATTTTAACTGACCAAGGCTACTAGGAAAACTACCGTATTCTGTGCTTCCTTATGATAGCCCACAATAGGCTCCACTTCCTAAACAAATGCCCCTGACAGTGGAGCGAGTGATGTCCGTGCCTGTTTTGCTTTGGCGCTCTCAGAGCCTTCCAATGAGAGAGACTGTATGCCGACAGGCGGTGAGACTGGTGAACGGGGTGGTGGGCGTGGTGCTGCGGAAGCGCGCCGGGGAGATCTCGCTCGCCGGCATCTGTGTCAACGCGGCGTGCTGCCTGGCGGACACGTGCGCGCTCGCCAACTTCGCCATCTTCGTGCTGCGCGTGGTCGGCGCCTTCCCCATCGACGTCGGCACGACCGCGTGGCTGCTGCCGGTCGTGCACGTGCCCGTGATCGGCAAGCAGGCGCAGTACGTGAAGCCGCCGACCACGAGCCGCGTTGGTGGACCCGCCTGGGCCGACCCCAACAGGAAGCCCACGGTGCTCGGCCCTCCGTAACAACCGCGGAACGCGACTCCATAGTGATATGGACCATCTGTCGATACTGTAGCGCAGCGTAGCGGCAACGTGCTGAAGCACTGTGGTACGCCAGCGCTCCTGGTGTCAAGTTTTCGTACTATGAGGACTGGAGTAATTAGACTTGTTTTACTAAGTTATCTAAGTGCTCAACTGTTCTACTATTGTTACAACTCCCAGATCAATAGAGATCAAATACTACTGTAAATCAGCTGTAGTGTATCCGTTGAAAATTATAGGAATGCATTATGAACTTAACATTTCCGTTTTTGGCGAGCTAGTCGCTTAGGACCACGCGAAATCAGTGCTTGTCGCCCTTCCTTTCAGTTCATTATTCCTTCTTGCAAAACGAATAAGTGTTTTCGTTCCTCCGTTCATATTTGCTGTTCGATCCTTCTCTCTTTTCCCTCAATACCCCATGTTGTGGCACTTTCCTGATTGCAACTCACTCATTTAAATTTTGCGATCTTAATTCCTCGAGATCTTTTTCTGCTTGTACCACTTAGATCTAGTAACATTTTTCAGAAAGTGTGGAGCTAATAGGTTAGTCTGTTGGGCTCCATTCTCCCTGTGTGTCCCATGAGTTGAATTCTTCGCATACGCATTGTAACCGTTATTTAAAGAGTTGCGTGTAGATAATCTGTTTTATTTATAATCAAGTTTTTATGAATTTCCTACTGTGTTATAACATGGGATTATGAATAAGTCTTCCAGATGCTTTAAATATAAATTTTTACTGTACATACAAATCGAAATCGCTTTCGGACTAATTTCCTCTCATATCCTCGACGTCGTTTTCATTTAGATTTATTTTATATTTTTATTTTTTCGTTGGTTGCTGTTTCTTCTGTTCCAAGGCGTTGGAATGCCCTACATTATGTTGATAATAAGCTTTCTGTACAGCTTGCATCTGTAATTTATATTTATACGTCGATTACAAAAAATCTCTTCAATTTAAAAAAAAGTAAAACAAAAAGACAACGTAAGTCCTCCTGAACATTTTGCTTTTCTCTCAAATTTCTGCAATGACTAAGCTGAAAATGCAAGCATTAATTTTAAAAAATTGTCGAAGTATGTATTGGTGCGCAAACGTGCACACACACACAATTATCTCACAAATTTGGCTCCACTGACTGCAGTCTTTGACGAGACAAAGACATGTAGTTATTGCAGCACAAGAAGGGAACAGTAAGGAGACTACAAGAATCACTAGTGTCACAGGTAGTAAAAGCTGAGACTGTTGCTGTAGCAGTGATTTGCTCAACAAACCATATTTTTCTGCCGTATTTGTGGTTTTAGATCTCCCTACCAAACATGTGAATAGATGCCATTAGTCAAAAATGGTTCAAATGGCTCTGAGCACTATGGGACTCAACTGCTGTGGTCATAAGTCCCCTAGAACTTAGAACTACTTAAACCTAACTAACCTAAGGACAGCACACAACACCCAGCCATCACGAGGCAGAGAAAATCCCTGACCCCGCCGGGAATCGAACCCGGGAACCCGATGCCATTAGTCGCAGATCTCTTTATGGCCATGTATTTTTCAAAGTATGATCCACTACAGTTCCACAATAGTGTCATCACGAGTCTAGTTCTAAATATAAGTACATGCGTAACTTCTTTGAGGCCATCTTTCTCATCATAACATCAAGAGATTTTTTTATCTCTTTTTCACTATACCACACTGTAGAGGAAAGTCCCAAGAGATGTTTCAGTGGAGACTGAAAGGATATCACCAATGCCTCTTCGATAACATTGGAATGGATAGACTCTCTTGATGCCAAACTGTTATGTCAAATGAGACCAAAGCTACTGCATATTCCTTTAGTACTTCACTGTGCACATAATGCTGTGAACTGAATAGTATATGTATATCCATACGATAATAATAATAAACCGTACCCCCAATGTTGTCTTCTGGTAGTCCTATACAAAACGAATCTTACTACTGATGAAGTCCCCATTCCACTTAAGATTTACATATGGCCCTTACAACTACCTTCACAACGAATTTTGGTCTGGGTATTAAAGTATTTTATAGCACTCTGCTGATCTCTCTCGGGAAAATATTGGAATGATTCTTTCAAATTGTTTCCCACGTTCATCTGCGCAAACCATATATTGTAACGGCAGTTACAAGATCATTCACTATCTTTCATAACTGACACGTCGGTCATTCATGTAATTTTTGTTGTAACTTAATTTGTTTTTCACTCAACCTCCGAGTATAGTACATTATCAGTGGTGAGGTTCATGGATTTGGCAGTGGTACGATGACGCTTCTCAAAATATGAACCAGAAATGAAACTTGAACGAAGAATTAGAAGGCTATAATAAATGATTCTGAATTAGTTTCATTGGCCCATATCCTACACTTTTTTCAGCTCATCGTTAATCAGTTACGTGGTTTCTATTTGAAGTGCTATACACTTTGAGTGAATTTCCGTCTTTTCATGATCTGACAGATTACAGAAAGACGCTGATTAAATCCTTTGCAAATTCTAAATGCTACGGAAAGAGAAGGTAATAAGTCAAGAAGCACGTAGCAGAAATGAGGCGGAGAAAGGAAGGAGTCGTCAAGCGCATGCAGAGTACTTGAGTCGCAAATGGCTGCGTTGTCCCTATAGGCACGACAACCGTGATGTAACAAATGAACTCTGGTCTATCTGTCACACTGCCTACGCAGCCACGAGACGCTCGTGACTAAAGAAATTATCTGTGGACGCTGTCGCGAAATCGACACCTCCAACAAGAAATAGTTACAGCACAAATTTCCAGTTCTGTGTTCTTTTATCCCAAGTCGAAGACTTTTTTGAGTTGTGTTCAAATGAATAAAATCTTTGTAAAGAAAGAAATAATTAAAATTTGCTGTTTAATTTATTAACTGATCGTAGCCTATTGTATTATGTTTCATTATGAATAAAAATGAGAGTTAATCTTTTGTTGGAGGCTTTATAAAATAATCACATCCTTAAGTTCCATCTGTTACGCCAGCTTCTAGATTCCGCTCCAGCTGTGTCTCCAAGTGCCAGTATAGGTGACGTTAGCCAGTGCTGGTGTGGTGTCACGACGGTTTCTCAGCTGATCAGTGGGCGAATGGGTTCAGTACTTTGTCCTCTTGTGGCAACGTATAACGATATGTTTACGTAATGTGTATACATAAACACAGTTATAAATGTCCTCGTTCGTAGTCGCTAATTATAGCAATATGTTTACTTTTGCGCTCTAACATATAGCTATAATCAGCGGTGGAAATATATTTGCGAACGCCGATCGTGTGCGGCTGTTTCTTGTTGGATCGTCTGATCAGTCGGAAGTTGCATTGCAGAGGAGAGTAAACGCCTATTCGAAATATAATTAGTTTTAGATAGCTGAACATGAATTTCCTAAGGGACCATAGTTTATCATGCATTTACTAGTAGAATATGGCGCGGAGAAAATATTTCGCAGCATGCAACTTCCGTCCGATTTCGACGAAAGAATTCGTGACTGTGAACTCTCTATTTGGCAGAAACATAAAGAAAATTAAATAACTTCATGAAGGAGTGAGACATAGATTCTATACTAAATAAATAGTCCATACACCAGTTCCAGTTAACTCTGAATTTATGACAATTAATAGATGAACTTACACTGCAATGAAGGATTTAACATGGATGCCGTTTTGACCGGCACTTCTCGTAATGAAAATAATTCCTTTGACGTTTTCACATACACATACACAGGATAGATTAGGACGGAATCTTTTAGTTAAAGACCACAACAACGACGTTCTTCTGCCTTAACCACATAAATATTGCTGGTACCATTGTCGTTCCCTGTTTGTCAACATAACCTATCCTGGTACACTCTATCATGTCGTTTTTGGAAACCCAGAATCTACTATGTAGGAATCAACATGGATTCCGGAAACAGCGATCGTGTGAGACCCAACTCGCTTTATTTGTTCATGAGACCCATAAAATATTAGATACAGGCTCCCAGGTAGATGCTATTTTTCTTGACTTCCGGAAGGCGTTCGATACAGTTCCGCACTGTCGCCTGATAAACAAAGTAAGAGCCTACAGAATATCAGACCAGCTGTGTGGC
Source organism: Schistocerca nitens (assembly GCF_023898315.1). Taxonomy (NCBI): domain Eukaryota; kingdom Metazoa; phylum Arthropoda; class Insecta; order Orthoptera; family Acrididae; genus Schistocerca; species Schistocerca nitens. The sequence continues at coordinate 1,179,078,545 of NC_064614.1, forward strand.
TGGATTGAAGAGTTTTTAGCAAACAGAACACAGCATGTTGTTATCAATGGAGAGACGTCTACAGATGTTAAAGTAACCTCTGGCGTGCCACAGGGGAGTGTTATGGGACCATTGCTTTTCACAATATATATAAATGACCTAGTAGATAGTGTCGAAAGTTCCATGCGGCTTTTCGCGGATGATGCTGTAGTATACAGAGAAGTTGCAGCATTAGAAAATTGTAGCGAAATGCAGGAAGATCTGCAGCGGATAGGCACTTGGTGCAGGGAGTGGCAACTGTCCCTTAACATAGACAAATGTAATGTATTGCGAATACGTGGAAAGAAGGATCCTTTATTGTATGATTATATGATAGCGGAACAAACACTGGTAGCAGTTACTTCTGTAAAATATCTGGGAGTATGCATGCGGAACGATTTGAAGTGGAATGATCATATAAAATTAATTGTTGGTAAGGCGGGTACCAGATTGAGATTAATTGGGAGAGTGCTTAGAAAATGTAGTCCATCAACAAAGGAGGTGGCTTACAAAACACTCGTTCGACCTACACTTGAGTATTGCTCATCAGTGTGGGATCCATACCAGATCGGGTTGACGGAGGAGATAGAGAAGATCCAAAGAAGAGCGGCGCGTTTCGTCACAGGGTTATTTGGTAACCATGATAGCGTTACGGAGATGTTTAATAAACTCAAGTGGCAGACTCTGCAAGAGAGGCGCTCTGCATCGCGGTGTAGCTTGCTGTCCAGGTTTCGAGAGGGTGCGTTTCTGGATGAGGTATCGAATATATTGCTTCCCCCTACTTATACCTCCCGAGGAGATCAAGAATGTAAAATTAGAGAGATTAGAGCGCACACGGAGGCTTTCAGACAGTCGTTCTTCCCGCGAACCATACGCGACTGGAAAAGGAAAGGAGGTTATGACAGTGGCACGTAAAGTGCCCTCCGCCACACACCGTTGGGTGGCTTGCGGAGTATAAATGTAGATGTAGATGTAGATACTGATGTAGTGTGGGCAGTGACTACCCATGCACATAAGATTTAATTTCTGCGTTGAATACAACCTCTCCTTTCCCTCTATCTTTACGTTGTGTTACCATCTAGATTTCTGCCATGGCCATGGCAGTCGTCATAGCTTTGTTAAACATCAGAAATTCAGACTTCATCTTACAAGAGATTTCTGTCGATAACATTCCAGCATCCTCTTCTCTGTAAAAAACGACGTTCCATTGAATGAGATCAATGATTGGCGTATTTTGAACTGTAACAGTTCTGATACTAAATGTAACTGGGTTTTCTCTTTTGATGCTAATAAATTGTCAGGATGAGCATTCTAAAGCATTATGTCAGGGTGAAAATACTAAATTAATTAATTTTTCTCTCTTAACAACTTGTGGGCAGGGTGGGTTCTTCCTTGGCTCGGGTATGAGGGTAAATGAAACATCATTTTTACGTAAGATAACTTTTATTGAAGATTTGTACAACTGTTTCTTACTCGATGTTCTGGCTCGGAGAGCGGCAGCTGTGTCGTTTGCGAAGTCTTCTGCTGCGGCAGCGGCGGCGGCGTCTGATTACACGTGGCAGTGTGTATCTCGTGTCGCCGTCTCGCCCAGCTGACTGGAGACGCGCAGCGCGAGGTGGCCCGTTTAATTATTGCGAGCGAAGTCGTGCATCGGATGGTGATACCTTGGATGTGGTGTCCCAGTGTTTCTCCTTTCTAAGCGGCCGCGTGTGTTGTGCGTCGGTCAGCGGAGCGGCGCGGCGGGGAAAGCCAGTGTCCTGGACTCGAACAACGGACTCCCGCTTGCCAGTCTTCAGCTGTCAGATCTTCATCCCAGCTCACAGGTGACTGCTGATGTGAGGCCGTCTCCTTCCCGTCCTCACGAGTCACCCGGGTATGTAAAAATCAGACTTCAAACCGGAAGTGAGTTTTCCAGCAACACGGGCCTAGTAATACTAGGGCCCGTGTTGCCCGGCAGCCTCGTCCAGCGGCTAAGTCCGCTTCAAGGTCACCCGCCTAGCGAGCAACCAAGAGACCCGCGGCTACCAAACAAAAAGTGAATAGTGTTTTATACTTAAAAAAAAAAATCTCACGGGATACATAAGGATGGTTCTCGGGTAGGACAACTTTATTGTCTGTAATATAACATACAGTCACCATTAATCTTTATTTTACAATTTCCATTGCCAATTTTGGCCCATATAAACAGGTACTCATCGGCACTTAATTTCTTCTTCTTTCTAGTAGTCAACACAAATGGCATACTTGGAACAAGTGTACCATAAGGCTGTTTAGCCAAGAGTCCTGTTGTCTCAGCTATACTCCATGTCTTCCAAGTCAAAATGTTCTGGCGCCGAGGCTGCTGCTTGCTATTCCATTACAGCGACGGACTTGGTGCGTCTGTGCATGATGTAGACTCTTCTTGCATGACGGTCTTTAGCACCGAAACTGACTGAAAACTACTGCTGCTTCTTCGTCTTCTTCGTCTCTCGTCTCCGTCTCCGACTCAGTCTCCATCTGTCTGGCCCACTGCGTCTCGCGTATTTATTCACTTCAGTTTACTGGAGGTGAACGACTTCACGGTCATTGCCTCTTCTGTCACGTTGAGAAGCTGCTCGAAGAATCTTCTTAACGTCGGTCATTGGCTCTTGGAATGTAGGCGAGGGCCTTTGATCACACGTGACAACTGAGAAACACGTGAGCCGGTCATTGCCTCTTCTGTCACGTTGAAAAGCTTCTCGAAGAATCTTCTTAACGTCGGTCATTGGCTCTTGGAATGTAGGCGAGGGCCTTTGCTCACATGCGGCAACTGAGAAACACGTGAGCCGGTCGGGCTATGCCCTGACGGCTGAATCGACAGCGCCCGCTTATGTGGAACTTGCTGACTTCACGGTCATTGTCTCTTCTGTTCTGCTGTTTTGCCCGCTGTTTGCCAGTATGTAACTCTCTAAACTAAACCAAGTTTTTCATTTATATTCTAATTTCTAGTTCACTTTGATTTCACTAATTTATTTACTTAAGTACCACTCAACAGAACTTTATTTTAGACACAATCACATACTATGAGCAATCATAATTCGTTTCGGTCTTCATTGCCCACCTTCAAATGCTATTGGGTATGGGTGGCACAAAAAATGTATATAAGAAATGTTTCTCTCACTAAATGCCACCTGTGACCAACAGCGCCTGAAGATGGCCAATTTAGGCCGAAACTGGTTATGAGTGTGACTCAGACTGTATCATAAATAAAAGGAAATCCTCTGATACGCCTCAGGCATGGGTAATTTATTAGTACTACTGCTGCCTTCGGGGATGATGGGTGCCAGCAGTCAGAGCCTGAAAGAAGTCAAAATACCAGGATAACTTCAGTTGAGGCAAAATCTGATGGAGTTGAGGCTCCTTATAGGCAAACGTCAGGCACTCATTACCTATATTCGAAGTGGAACGTGGCAATGGCGGAGTTGAAAGCAGCAGTGGTGGCATAAGTGTCAGCAATTTCATAGCAGAAATAGAACCAGGTGTCAATGCAGCGGCTGATTAAGGTCCGACATTGGCAGGTGCATTTGGGAGTCCTGCCATTCGTTATCTTATAGGGAGTCACTGAATGTTTGTTTTGCCTGCACTTGCAGAGCCGATTTAATGGCCAGCTAATATAAACTCATGCTCATAAATCAAGGATAATTGCAGAATGTGGTGCCACACAATGTGGCAACACAGAACTGGCGCTTACAGCATAGCCACATAGAGGACACACACGACACAGATCTGTAAGACCGCGGTATTGGTGATAAGTTGAGAGAACCGTCCCGAAACACGTGTGCTACAAAACGCCACTGTTTCCTGCGCATGTACCCAGACATCAAAATGGAATATCATCACCATGCACACGTACACAGGCCGCACAACGGGTTGGTATACTCTGGATCAGGTGGTCGAGCAGCTGCTAGGGTATAGCCTCCCATTCTTGCACCAGTGCCTGTCGGAGCTCCTGAAGTGTCGTAGGGGTTTGAAGACGTGCAGCGATATGTCGACCGAGAGCATCCCAGACGTGCTCGATGGGGCTTAGGTCTGGAGAACAGGCAGGCCACTAAATTCCCCTGATATCTTCTGTTTCAAGGTACTGCTCCACGATGGCAGCTCGGTGGGGCCGTGCGTTATTATCTACCAGAAGGAAGGTGGGACCCACTGCACCCCTGAAAAGGCAGACATACTAGTGCAAAATGACGTCCCGATACACGTGACCTGTTACAGTTCCTCTGTCAAAGACATGCAGGGGTGTACGTGCGCCAATCATAATCCCACCCCACACCATCAAATCACGACCTCCATACAGGTCCCTTTCAAGGACATTAAAGGATTGGTATCTGGTTCCTGGTTCACGCCACATGAAAACCCGGCGAGAATCACTGTTCAGACGATACCTGGACTCGTCCGTGAACATAACCTGGGACCACAGTTCCAATGACCATGTACTGTGTTCTTGACACCAGGCTTTACGGGCTCTCTTGTGGCCAGGGGTCAGTGGAATGCACCTTGCAGGTCTCTGGCCGAATAAACCATGTCTGTTCAGTCGTCTGTAGACTGTGTGCCTGGAGATAACTGTTCCAGTGTCTACAGTAAGGTTCCGAGTAAGGCTACCTGCAGTACTCCGTGGCCGTCTGCGAGCAATGATGGTGAGATATCGGTCTTCTTGTGGTGTTGTACACTGTAGACGTCCCGTACTGTAGCGCCTCTGGACACGTTTCCTGTCTGCTGGAATCGTTGCCATAATCTTGAGATCACACTTTTTGGCACACGGAGGGCCCGTGCTCCGACCTGCTGTGTTTGACCAGCCTCCAGTCTCCCTAGTATTCTACCCCTCATAACGTCATCAATATGTGTTCTTTGAGCCATTTTCAACACACAGTCACCATTAGCACGTCTGAAAACGTCTGCACCGTACTCTGACATGCACCAACACACCTCTGCGTATGTGGACTGTTGCCAGCGCCACCGTGTGACGACCGCAGGTCAAATGCACTGCATGGTGATACCCCTAGGTGATTTAAACTCGCAAGCTGCCCATCAGGGCGTTGTTTCACCATGTATCAGCATTATCCTTAATTTATGAGCAAGGGTGTAGATGTGACCCCACTTACTAGGCCATCCCCGACACAGCAGTTCACTGACCACATATTCCTCTCATACTGAGGTGACAGAAGTCACAGGGTAGCGATATCTACATATACAGATGGCAGTAGTATCGCATACAGAAACTGTAAAAGGATAGAGCATTGGCAGGGCTCTCAACTGTATTCAGGAGATTCATGTGAAAAGGTTTCCGAAGTGATTATGACCGCGCGACTGGAATTAACAGACTCTGAGTGCAGATTAGTAGTTGGAGCCAGATGCATGGGACATTCCATTTCGTAAATGGTTAGGGAATTCAATATACAGAGACCTACAGTGTCAAGAGTGTGCCGAGAATACCAAATTACAGGCGATACTTCTCACCACGGACAACGCAGTGGCCGACGGCCTCCACTTAACGACTGAGAACAGCGGCGTTTCCATAGAGATTCAGTGGTAACAGATAAGCAATACTGCATGAAATAACCGCAGAAATCAATGTGGGATGTACGACGAACATTTTCTTTAGGACAGTGCCGCGAAATCTGACGTTAATGGGCTATGGCAGCAGACGATTGACACGAGTGACTTTGATAACAACACGACATCGCAGGCAGCGCCTTTCCTGGGTTCGTGACCATATCGGTTTGACCCTAGACAACTGGACTTAACATCTGAGGTCATCATTCCCCTAGACTTAGAACTACTTAAACCTAACTAACCTAAGAACATCACACACATCCATGCCCGAGGCAGGATTCGAACCTGCAACCGTAGCAGAAGCGCGGTTCCAGACAGAACCGCCTAGGACCGCTCGGTCACAGCGGCCGGCTCTTGTCAGATGAGTCACAACTTCATTTGGTAAGAGTTGATGGTACGGTTCGAGTGTGCCACAGACCGCACGAAGCTCAAGAAGTTGTCAACGAGGCACTGTGCAAACTGGTGGCGGCTCCATAGCGGTGTCGGCTGCGTTTACATGGGATGTACTGAGTCCTCTGGTCCAACTGAACCGATCGCTGACTGGAAATGGCTACGTTCGTCTACCTGGGCACCATTTGCAGCCATTCACGGAGATCATGATCGCAAACAACAATGGAATTTTGATGAACGACATTGCGCCGTGTTACCGGGCCACAGTTGTTCGCGATTGGCTTGAAAAACATTATAAACAATTCGAGTGAATGATCTGGCCACCGAGATCGCGCGGCATGAATCCCGTCGAAAATTTATGGGACTCAGTCGAAGGGCCAGTTCGTGCACAAAATCCTGCACCGACAACGCTTTCATAATTATGGACCGCTAAACAGGCGGCATGGCTCAATGTTTCTGCAGGAGACTTGCAACGACTTGTTGATTCCATGCCACGTCGAGTTGTTGCAGTACCGCCAGGCAAACGGAGGTCCGACACCATATTAGGAGGTATCCAACGACTTTTGTCACCTTATGTATAATGACTGAAGGAGAAAATCTTTTTCAATACAGGATTAATTTCATTATGTACTGTGTCTCCAAACTCACTGAATCCTACCTGGAATTATATTGGTATTTGATCACAAGTTACGTCTACAATGAGACTTGTGCTCTGTAAATCAATGTAAACTTCATCACTGAGGTACCTTTTTGGGCACTGTGTGAGGGTTTCAAGGACATTTCATGAAAATGACAGATAACATACACTACTGGCCATTAAAATTGCTACACCATGAAGATGACGTGCTACAGAACCGAAATTTAACCGACAGGAAGAAGATGCTGTGATATGCAGAGATGCTGTGATATGCTTTTCAGAGCATTCACACAAGGTTGGTGCCGGTGGCGACACCTATAACGTGCTGACATTAGGAAAGTTTCCAACCGATTTCTCATACACAAACAGCAGTTGACCGGCTTTGCCTGGTGAAACGATGTCATGCCTCAAGTAAGGAGGAGAAATGTGTACCATCCCATTACCAACTTTGATAAGGGTCGGATTGTAGAATATCGCAATTGCGGTTTATCGTATGCTGCTCTCGTTGGTCGAGATACGACGACTGTTAGTAGAATATCGAATCAGTGGGTTCAGGAGGGTAATACAGAACGCCGTGCTGGATCCCAATGGTCTTGTATCACTAGCAGTCGAGATGACAGACATCGTCTCGATTCCTGAGTCAACAGATGAGGACGTTTGCAAGACAAAACTGATATGTTGGCAGAAGAGCCAACACCGTGTTGCTAGAGGAGGCCGAAATGCACGCGTTTAATTACACGCAGACTGGCGTGAGGTCTGGAACAGTTAAGGGAATTCTTAGTAGCAAATAAAGTACGTAGTTGATGTAATACTTAACTTTAATCCACAATTGGTGAACATCTCTCTTGACTCTACATGCTGCATTAGATAAATATCAGTTGAATACGGCGCCTTGCTAGGTCGTAGCAAATGACGTAGCTGAAGGCTATGCTAACTATCGTCTCGGCAAATGAGAGCGTAATTTGTCAGTGAACCATTGCTATGAACGTCGGCTGTACAACTGGGGCGAGTGCCAGGACGTCTCTCTAGACCTGCCGTGTAGTGGCGCTTGGTCTGCAATCACTGACAGTGGCGACACGCGGGTCCGATGTATACTAGTGGACCGCGGCCGATTTAAAGGCTACCACCTAGAAAGTGTGGTGTCTGGCAGTGACACCACATTCCTCCCCTGCAAATCGGCGAACGATTGTGTTATAAGGCTTCCGCCCGCCGTGGGGAGGACCCCATGTTGACGCATGCGACGAGGTGGGGAGCCTAACAACAGGCGAGGCTGTGCCACCCGCACCCGGCCATTCGGTCCGAGGGGATCTAGGAAACGCCTGAAAACCTAGTCCAGGGTGCACGCCAACATGCGGTGTATGCGCCCGTAGAGAGACAGGAGGGGCCGAAGGGTCGACCTCCCTCGCGTCGGGGTACCTGACGGGCGAAGACGACATCTGGTCCGGAGCGGGCAAGAGTTCCATGTTGGAGGACAGCTGGTCACGGGAAGCGATCGGCGGCGCATGACCCAGGGAGGCGCCCGGTGGCTGCAGTGACGCATCCACTGCGGGCAGCGCCGGCGGGAGGGCCGGCGGCGGCGGCGGCGCGTCGCCATGGGGCAAAATGGAAGGCATCGTTGGTAACACCTGGGGATGAGGCGAGCCAGTAGATGGGTCCCCAGGGCGCTGACCGGACGGCACCGTCGCTGAAAGCAGACGGGGAGCGGCAGAACCCATGCAACGACAGAGGCGCAGCTGATTGAGATGCCGACGCACCTCACCAGAGGCCCCCAAAACCAGATACATAGCGCGGCCGAGGCAGCGAAGAATGCGCCCTGCGAGCCAACGCCGTGAACCTCGATAGTTGCGATAGTATACAACGTCGCCTGGAGCAAAAGCAGGAGTCTGCCGCTGCACAGGAACCTGATGCGGCGGATGTAGCAAAGACATCAAGGTTCGATTAGGACGACAGTGGAGCAACTCAGCCGGCGAACGACCAACTCGGGGCTGAGAGCGATACGAGGACAAGAAGAGCAATAACGCATCCTCCCGAGAATGTGACTCTTTCAACTTCAACATCTGTGACTTGAAAGTCTGAACCAATCGTTCAGCGGCACCGCTTGAGTGAGGCGAAAACGGCGTGGATGTCAGATGTTGAATACCATTGGCCTCGCAGAATGACTGAAATTCTGCGGACATGAATTGTGGGCCATTGTCGGAAACAATAGTCTATGGAAGACCTTCAATGCAAAAGATAGCAGATAACGCTTGGATGGTGGCAGATGACGTCGTGGAAGACATCCGGACAACAAAAGGAAAATTACTGAATGAATCTACCACAACCAACCATCGAGCATTCCCGAATGGACCAGCAAAATCGATGTGTAAGCGTTGCCAAGGGGAAGTGGCTTGTGGCCATGCAAAGAATTTCCGCGGTGGTGCGGATTGTTGTTCGGCACACGCCATGCAAGAAGTGCACATATTAGTAATCGCAGCATCGATTCCAAACCAAGTACAGTGCTGACGAGCAAGTTGTTTCATGCGCACTATACCCCATTGTCCTCGGTGGAGAAGCCGTAAGACAGAGGACTGTAACGAACGTGGGACCACGACCCTGGACTGATCATTATCAGAACACAACAGCAAAACACCACGTCGTACAAAAAGTCTCCTTGTGAGCAAGAAATCGGCGAACCAACGGATCCTCGATCCGTGACTTGGACAAGGGCCATTGCGTAGTAACAAAACGCAAAACGGTAGCAAGGACCAGGTCAGCAGCTGTGGCTGTAGCTACACGACCAAAATCAATCGGAAACAATTCGACCACGTCATCGGTTTCCGCATCAATGAACATGCAAGCAAGTTCGGAGGAATCAAATGCTCTATCCTCAGCAACAGGTAAACGGGGCAACGCATCAGCGTTTCCGTGCTTAGCAGTGGACCGATACAAGATATCGTAGTGGTACTGCGAGAGGAAAATAGACCAGCGAATGAATTTCTGCGCTGTACGTGGAGGTACAGGCTTGTTCGGATGAAAAAGCGATGTCAAAGGTTTGTGGTCTGTGATGATGGTAAAGTGACGACCATACAAGAAATCATGAAACTTTGTAACACCAAATATGAGAGCCAAAGCAAAGCAGTTACGATTCAGAGAGAAATTCTCCACCACGTGACCGACAAAAAATAACTATGTAAACTACCGACATGACGACAGACGATATAATCGTAACGACAGACCTGAATTGCATCAGAACTGGCGGGATTCAAACAGGGCAGGGCCCTCTCGACAAGGTGAATTTGTAGAAGTTAGGTCTCCAAATCCTAATAACAACTCGCACCAACAAAGAGATAGCAGACAATCACTCGCACAGCAGGCAGCCACGTGCGCTGGCTGGCTCAGAGAAAACCTTGAGAAAAATTCCATTACTGTTTACTGACGTATACCGCATGATAATTGCGTTTAAGTTGAAATTCTGAGTACTAGGAAGAGTAAAGGTTTACACCACATTTCACATGTAAAACCGTTTATTGAAAGATAATCTGCTTTTTAACTTTGTCTTTGCCATATAACTTTTCGCTTTACATTACTAGTATGCTTTGTCAGACTTAGAATCTGTTAACACGCAACAATGTTTAAAGTTAAATATCCAGTCAAGAACCAAGAGAACTTATTTAAACAGAAATTACGAATGCATTGTTATTGTGAACAGACGACACAGTGTTATCGTGTGTGTACATTCTTGCTTGTTAGTTGCACGATTACGTAATGACTATAAGGCTCACATACTTAGAACATTTACCAGTTCTGCTAATGAGATTTTAATGCAACATTTTGGTTTACTTGAAAATAAATTCTGGATTTAAAGTACTTTCTGTGATATACCAGATGACACAGTGGTTAGTTTATGTGACAGCTACACGATTTTATCACGACGCTACTAATGAGTGAGAATTTACAATGTTGCTTTTTCGGTGTTTCTGTTTTATATCTGCACAGTTTTTCTGAATTATTCTGGAAAGTAAAACATGGTTTAGTAGTAACTATTGTGGTATAGCTACAATGAGACAGCCATTTCCGTAGCACAACAATACGTTACAGCACAGTACTTTCTTCATCACGGCAATAAGTGTAATAACTAAGATATCTATACGCAATGCATTTCACTTTTGTTTATCATGAGGTAAGTACATTGAATTCTGCAGAACTTAGCTTTCGGAGGGCGATAACTACGACACTTCCACAGAGATTATCTTACAACAAGACTCACAGTTTAGCACTACAGTACACATATTTGAGTGATTAATTTTGTACTTAAAACATTTATTTTTAAAGATATTTGAAGTACAATGATACAAAGGTTTTCCATGATACATTTCATTCCATTGCTGTAATCTGTAACACCTGAGGGTATAATTACATTAATTCTCAGGGGGGTACACGCCTACTTTGTGTACCATGTGTTTGGCAAGCACAAGGAGCCCTAGCTAATATGGTATTTGCTTATACAACTTTACACATCGGTACCATATTTCTCTAACACATAAATTACGCAGCTATCTGATTATTTAACTGAGAGAGACAAACATTTATTTTACTACATCAGTGACAGATGTTTAAGTAATTACACAGTTGGATAACTTCACACATATGAAACTGTATTTTGTCTGTACTTTGTGAACTGTTCATATTTTTTCGGAACCACTGTGATACTATGAGAGCTTTGAATGATGTATTTGGTATGGGATCATGATTTTTAAAGTACGTTTGAGGTAGATGACACTATTGAAGTGGCAGAGATTTTTTTTTTATGTTTTGAAATTATTACAGAAAGCTACAACGTTTTTGGGATTTGACAGAGGTGTTATGATGTTATTATTATGACGACGATGTGTATTATGCTGTTGAGGAATGTTTATTATGATATGTATTTATTATGATGAAATACTGAAGAAGTGTCGACGAATATGTATATGTGTAATAAGGTAAGGAATAATGAGTAGTGGTTAGCGACTCTGGTTTGTGAAAAAGGATGTTGGAAACCAAGAATCGTACTTTAAGAGCTATGAAATGTGTGTATATGTGGAATGTATCACAATGCCGACGAAAATTTTTTGGACACAGTTGTATTTATAGGATTTTGTTTCTACACATTTGTAACGCAAATTCTCGACCTGTGAAATTTTTTTATATGAGACTGTCACTGTAGCGCAAACTGCTGTCATAAATATTTCGGTAGGAGAGTTAAGTGACCTTCACGTAATGCATGGTGGGCACCCAGCTGCACAATAGTCGCCTGGGAAAAAGCCATTAGTGTGTGCCTTTCAGAGGCACAGGTGGAGAAAAAAAGAGACCATTAACGTCGCTATTGACATTCCTTTGTAGAAAGCATCGCAAATATGACACACTCATTACTTGAAAACATATGATTACTCATACTTTGTGCTACTTACTGTAATGCTTATGAATTGATGGGAAATATTCGTACATCTGCACACCTGATTATGACAAGTGTCTTTCTACGAGAATTGAGAGAATTTCTACTAACTTATGAAATGCCTCATGACTACTGAATGATTATTTTATGCTTTACTTTGTACATAGTTGCATATTTTATTTGATAACTGTTTTCCAGGTGTGTTGCATAATTGATTTTATAAAATAAAATTAAATGCATTTGCTAATGTGAACACTTTCTGTCAACAGATCTGTTAGATAATAATTTTATGATCCACATTCTTAAAAAAAAGGAGCACTTGGAAAGGAAAGAACATTAAGAAGGGACTAATAACAGTAACTGCATACATAATTTACTTTTCAAGTACTTGGTAATTTTTATGCTAGAATAAGTTGTGGTGCACCACTTTAATTATATAGACATTAAAATGTGAATAGACATCTCCCTTATCTGCATTGTTGTCTTTAGTGTACTATTTTTTCTGCTTGAGCTTTGTCATGTTTAGATATTAGTTATTGCATTTCCTGATGCTGTTTGCTTGGCATAGTGCTACTAAATTTCACTTTGTATTACTCTGTTAAGCCAATTTTAATACTGATTTATTTTTCTTGTTGCTGCACATTGGCTCATATTAGTTGTAATATTGCAATTGCTCTGTTAATTTAGATTTACTGTTGCTTGCTTTGCCAATTTGCATTTTTTTTTGTCATTGCTGTTTTCGTTAATTGTTTTGTGCTGCTGCATTGCCTCGTCCCTTAGTTTAGCATCTGAGCTCAGTAGATTTAAGTTAGCTTAAGAGGGGGTAGACTATATAAGAGAATGAGTTGCGATGAATTGGAAGAAATGCACTGAGAAGTTGTACGAAGAAAGTACAGAAAGCAGGTATGATAGGACTTTTTGGAAATAATGAAGAACGAAGGGAGATGTCAGAGAAGTAAAGAAAGTTTGTTTGCAAAATACTGCAGTAAAACGAACCCTGTCCTTTCCTTGTGTTATCCCACTATGTGTTTGTGTACCCTTGGGTATTTGTGTTCTTCCTTTCTTTATGTGTTTATCTGATGAGAGTTACATTGTAGAATTTTTCTGATAATATGTTATTTACTTTGTAAAGATGTTTAGACATTATTTATTCTGTTTTGTTTTAATGCTCATGTGTGAAGGTGATGTTTCAAAAGTTATTCTGATCTTTTATGTATTTACGTATGTCATAATTCCTGTAACACTGATGTATATGTTTATTTCTATTCTTTTGTAAAGCCTGTGTTACTACAAATGTTATCTGTATTGTTATGTTCTTTAATGATGTATTTTGTACCTTTGTTATTGTATTCTTATGTTATAAAATTATAATTGACACCAGTTCATCAAATTAAGTAACTTGCAAGTTACATTTCACTGCACACGTTTCTGTTGGTCATGGTATATGGACAATATGTGAGAAGTTGGGACTGTTAGTGTTTGCACATGTGTTAATAATTCAGCAAGGGACTGGATAACAGCATTGCTGGTTCTAAGAATATTTCAAAGTAATTTTTTGTGAGTGCACAAGTGGTGGTTTATGGACTTGCTATATTCTGTGCAGGACTCTTCAATGGTGATTGTGCACCTGCACAGTCGCAACAGATGGCTGCTAGCCATCTCTACAAGTACTACAGTGGGTCTACGCCTTTGATGACTCACCAATACCATTATTTCTACAAGGACTTCAGTGGGTCTGCACCTCTGGTGGCCCACCAATACCATAATCTCTACGAGGAATACAGTGGATCTGCTCTGTGATGACCTACCTACCAATATGCTTCAAAACTTCGACTGACTCTGCGGTGGGTTTGCTCTGTTGTGGCCCATTACCTGCCTGCATGTCAAGGGTCAGCACTGTCTTTCCGTTGGAAGGACAACACTACTTCTTCAAGACTGCATGGAAGTCCACTACTTCTGTGTGCATTTTCTTTTACTGCTCAGACTTTTAGAAAAACACTGCTATTTTACTGTGATGAACGATCAGGACTATCTTTATGGACTGTGAGAAAAATTTTAGATTTTGACCAACATTGTATCAATACGTGTGTGCATTTGATTTCTTTGTTATTGTAATTATGAAATTTTTTTTCAAATCTGTATTGGCCACTGCCCAAAACAACTTGTAAGATTTTTTGTGGGGAGCATGGGGGCTATGTAAGTAGGCTGTTTAGGTTTTCTTGTTGGTAACGCCACGTAGCGCTCTGTATGAAAATCACTGGCTGTGCTGTGTGCAGTCTGTGGCTGGTTTGCATTGTTGTTTGCCATTGTAGTGTTGGGCAGCTGGATGTTAACGGCGCGTAGCGTTGCGCAGTTGGAGGCGAGCCGCCAGCAGTGGTGGATGTGGGGAAGTGAGATGGCGGATTTTTGAGAACGGATAATCTGGACATGTGTCCATCAGAAACAGTACATTTGTGAGAATGGATGTCATGAACTGCTATATATATTATGACTATTAAGGTAAATACATTGTTTGTTCTCTATTAAAATCTTTCATTTGCTAACTATGCCTATCAGTAGTTAGTGCCTTCAGTAGTTTGAATCTTTCATTTAGCTGGCAGTAGTGGCGCTCACTGTATTGCAGTAGTTCGAGTAACGAAGATTTTTGTGAGGTAAGTGATTTGTGAAAGGTATAGGTTAATGTTAGTCAGGGCCATTCTTTTGTAGGCATTATTGAAAGTCAGATTGTGTTGCGCTAAAAAATATTGTGTGTCAGTTTAGTGTTGATCAGAATAGGTAAAGAGCGAAATGTCTGAGTGCGTTCAGTTCTGCACAGCTGTTTGAAAATCAAATAATGTAAGAGGTTTATCAGCACAGTCATTAATTAATTTTTCTAAGGGGACTTTTCAATGGGGTGCCATTGGTTACACGTCTCGGTCACTCCTTGTTCACATCGACGGCACTTTGAACAGTGGACGTTACATTTCAGATGTGTTATGACCCGTGGCTCTACCCTTCATTCGATCCCTGCGAAACCCTACATTTAAGCAGGATAATGCACGACCGCATGTTGCAGGTCCTGTACGGGCCTTTCTGGATACAGAAAATGTTCGACTGCTGCCCTGGCCAGCACATTCTCCAGATATCTCACCAACTGAAAACGTCTAGTCAATGGTGGCTGAGCAACTGGCTCGTCACAATATGCCAGTCACTACTCTTGATGAACTGTGGTATCGTGTTGAAGCTGCACAGGCAGCAGAATTGTACAGAGAGTGATATCCTGACAAGAACCCAGCTTCCCAATGAATGTTTTCTTGTCTTGTTGTGATGCTTCAGGAAACGGGAAGTTTCAACCCATGACAATGCAATCATCGTAGCACTCGCACAGATGAAGCTGCCGAAGTTACTGTTCTCGCTTCCGTTGCTATGAATCCACATGTGAGCACATGACAGCTTGAATGGGGTATTTACCTCACTGTTGAGATATCGAGAGATTCAGTGGCTGTTACTAGCGCAATTTGTTGGTTGAATGTACCCTACTGGTCATTAAAACTGCTACACCAAGAAGAAATGCAGATGATGAACGGGTACTCATTGGACAAATATATTATACTAGAACTGACATGTGATTACATTTTCACCCAATTTGGGTGCATAGCTCCTGAGAAATCAGTACCCAGAATAACCACCTCTGGCCATAATAACGGCCTTGATACACCTGGGCATTGAGTCAAACAGAGCTTGGATGGCTTGTCAGGTACAGCTGCCCATGCAGCTTGAACATGAGACTGGCATTCCTAAAACAAATGTACATCATATTCTTACAATCACTGGTTCCATCCTTACCATGAAAACCTACATCAAGAATTGCATGGGAATGACTTCTAGAATCGTGTACAGTTCTGTCAGTGGGCACAGCAGCAAATCCTCGCCAGCTCAAACTTCTTCTCCAATGTTCTATTTACTGATGAATTTTCCTTCTCAAACAAAAGACAGGTAAATACAAGGAACATGCATTATTGGTCCAGTGACAACCCATTATGGCTTAGACAGGTGGAACATCAGCGTCAATGGAGAGTTAACGTCTGGTGTGAGAGGCCCTTATTTCATTAATAGTAGTCTAAATGGCGCAGTGCGTGGCGTCTTCCTCAGATGAATTATTCCTCCTCTTCTGGATGAAGTGCCACTAAGAACTAGAATGCTTATGTGGTATCAACACGATGGATGTCCAGCACATAATGCCTTGCCTGCACGTCGTGTTCTGAACCTAAGGTATCCTGCCAGATAGATTGGTTGACGAGGAACTTGGCCTGCTAGGTCTGATTTAAATCCTCTGGACATTTTTCTTTGGGGATACATTAAAGACATTGTCTATTGTGATATTCCAACAACTCCATAGGACATGCGTGAACATATCGTGCTTGCAGGCAGTCAAAAATTCTTTCATTCGGCGAGTGCACCAGTGTATTGGTGTCCAGGGTCACCACTTTGAGCACCTTTGAATGTTCTACTCCTGGACAATGGTTCAGGAGAGTCAAAGTCAATTTTGTGTTATGTTTTCACTTGGTTTTCATTTGTTTTCTGACAACTCCAGCAAGTGGACAAGTTTGTGATCCCGGGTCAGTCATTGTTGTGTTATGTAATTAATAATGTTGTGTTTCAGTGAATGGTACACTGTGATACATTTTTGAATAGGTCTTTATGAGAGGAAATGAATTATCGAATAAGAAACACAGGGTGCCATATAAAAAAGTTATACCGCTGTTCATATCTTTGTAAAAAAACAAAGCTACAACAAGGGCAATCATGCTGATTAATGTTTCCCTGATGGCTAAAGAATATTTTCTTGAAACATTTTCTAATTTGCATCTGGACAAACAGTTGTTTAGGGTGGTCAAGATAAATGGAACATCCTGTATGTGGAAATAAATGATTAATTATCCACAGCAAAACGCTGTTCCTTCCACACCAGTCACATCGCACTTTCCTTCAAGTTGGAAATGAATCTCACCAGAACCAGCTACAAGCAGCAGGATTAGCAGAGTCACAATCAAACCCTCACCCTCATAACTTAGTGTTAGGGTTTGTGCAATTGGAAAGTCAGTTCATGGTAACACAGATATTGTCAGCTGAAACCAAATTCAGCTATGTTTTTGCAGCATTAAATGAAGGTTTAGCTGCAGAAGGGCAAGACATCCTCACCATCCCAATCAGAGGCAAAATAATTGGAAAACCTTTTATGAGTAAAAGAACTCAGCAATTGGCACCTCACTGCCACTTCTATGATGTCTATGGATGGTGGTGTCCAAGCCTATCCCTCAATACACAGGAAATTTTAGTGGTTTATGCCAGTGATTTGAACGCACTAAAACAAACAGCAGACATAACTGTGGAAATGTACCCCCCTGCAAATGTGTCAACATTAGTTTCACAACAAGATAACGTGACCACATTGACTCTCTCATCCCTGCAGTTGCAGACATTTAGCTGAGCTGACTACACAAATCCCTGCATTGCGATCAACCCACACTTGTCACTGGCTACATTGTGGATGATTGCGAAGTCACAACCAATCACCTGCTAAGCCGAATATCTGCTGGTATTGTAAGAAGTTTGCCAGTAATACCCACAAATGTATGCCACCATGTAAGTGGAAGCATGAAACAGAGTAGGTATTAGGAGCAACTACTTCTGACAGTAGTACAAATAGAATTTTTATCATGCATCATGACACAAAAATACAATTTTTGGTAGAAATAGTGATGGAATTGTTAGTGTACCTGTCAACCTGACTATCATGCCACAGCGTGCAATGATTACTACCTATTTGCCACCAATGACTCCAAAATCTGGACATATGGGCACATGACACTATTACTCAAACCTGGATTATGCCACAGATTCGAATGGCAGTTCATGGTGGCATGTGTGACAGCCCATTCTAGGAACTGGTTTTTTACATTTTTATGGCATGGTCTCCAATCTATGACATCAGTGGCTGATAGATCCTACCACTAACCTTGATAGTTGAGGGAAGGTATGTTGTTTCAGTCTGACAACAGCATGCACATTTTTGAGAGATACTCCATACATACACCTGTTACAGAAGTTCCCCAAGGTTACAAAATGGTGAAGCACACCACAGTACATCATATACTTATCATACCAGGACCACCAGCCTATGCATGTCCTGGGTGTCTAATGCTGGAGAAATTAAAACTTGTGAAGCAGGAATTTTTGGCATACTGACATACCAGTTGGGCAGCCCCATTACACGTGGTGCCAAGAAGAATAATGGATGACACCCTTGTGGTGATTACCACCAACTCAATATGAGTACCATCCCTTATCAGTATCCGGTGCAGGCATAGAGGACTTTGCTTTTAACACATATGGTATGAAAATATTCTCTACTGTTGACTTAGTGTGAGCATACCATTAAATTCCTGTTGTACCAGGTAGTGTACACATGATGGCTGTAACAATGCCATGAGTCTTTTTGAGTTTGTAAGAATGCCTTTCAGACTGTGTAATGCGGTGTACACATTTCAACATTTTATGGACGAAATTCCAAGTGATCTAGATTTCATTTACGTCTATATAGACAGCATTTTAGTGGTGTCTGCATCAGAAATGAAGCACCTACAACATTTAACTGAGATATTTGATTGTTTGTGTGTGAAAGGCTTAGTTGTTAACCCTGCAAAGTGTACATTTGGGGAAAAAGAGGTCCAGTTTCTTGGATATACAATCAGTGCCCATAACATTGGACCTCCTAAAGGTAAGGTGGAAGCCATAGTCAAGTATTCCCATCCCATTGCAGTGAAGAAGCTGTGTCATTTTCTCAGTATCATTAAATTTTATTATCAATTAATTTGCAATGATACACTAATAACAACCCCAGTGAATGAGCTTTACACAGGTGTACTGAAGCAAAATAACAGGATGCAATGGATGAACAAAACAGATACTGCTTTCCAAGCTGTGAAAACAGCAATAGGTGAGGCTACACAATTAGCTCGCCCAGTATCAGCAGCCCTACTTGCACTCATAGTATCTGCATCAGCTACTGCTATTGGCACTGTACTCCAGCAACAAGTTGAGCAAGTTGGCAGCCACCTTGCATTCTGCAGTCACAAGCTGCCTCCACCACAGCAACACTTGGCAACTTATGATCAAGAACTGCACACCAAATATGTTGTGGCTAGGAAGTTCCAACACTCCTTAGAAAGCTGACACTTTACCATATACACTGACAATAAATCACTTAAGTATGCTTTCAATATGAAACTAGAGAAAGCATGATCAAGACAACTTTCATATTTTGAACATATTTGAAACACATTAATCAGTTTACAACTCACATAGTCTATATGAAAGGGAAGTTGAATGCACCAGCAAATGCTCTCTCATGTGTTGAAGATACAACCATTGCAATTAAGAGGTCCTTGCTCAATCCCAGCAGCACAATGATGAACTACACACATTATTGGATCATCCAGCAGGATTAAAGATACAACACATGACTGTACCAGCAACAATAGTCATATTGTACTGCAACTTGTCTGAAGTAAAAATATGACCATTAATATATCACCAATCCAAGTCATAAGCAAATGCATCAGTGCACAACATGGCCCATCCTGGGGCCAGGGCAAGGTGAAATTAGTCAAAAAGAGTTTTGTCTGGACGCTGACTGTAAGACATTTGTCAGACGTGGAATGGTGTGCCAGAAAAATAAGATTATTCTGCACATCAAGGCACCATTAGGCACATTCCTAGCATCAAGTCAGTGTCTTGAACACATGGACACAGACACTGTAGGCCCACTTCCAGAGTCAGAAAGCTATAGCTCCTGCCTCAACATCATGGATCAGTTTTAACTCTGAAAGACGTTACAGCCAAGGCATTAGAACAAACATTTTTTCGCAACTGATTGCCCAGTTAGGGGTATTGATATGCATTACAACAGATGAAGGATACCAACTCAAGTCATACTTATTCAAAGTATTGGCCAGCTTGTTGGGCACTAAGCACATTCATACTACTGCTTATCATCTAGCAGAATAGTTGAATGCCTGCATCGCCAACTCCAAGCAGCTGTTCAGTGTCAAGCTACATAAAATTGGATCAGAACACTATCCATCATGCTCTCTGGTCTCCATACATCATTCTAGATCGACTTGATTGCTATAGCAGCTGACGTAGTGTGTAGACAAACACTGCACCTACCAGCGGAGTTCATGCATAATGTAACAGATGATATGGTCTATATGTCTGAGTTCGTCACCAAATTACAACTGCATATTTGACAACTCTGGCCAGTGACACGTAGAGAACAAATTGGATTACACTCATTTGCATTCGAGTACCTCTGCAGCTGCAATCAGGTATTCATATGAAACAACGTAATGTGCAAGCCACTGCAGCTACCATGTGAAGGGCCATATACAGTTCTTGCTAGAAGCAACAACACTTTTGTGACAGACATCAGGGGTGTGCCTATCACTATATCCACTGGGAGACTCAAACTGCCTTCCTGGTACAGAAGATGCAATGAAGATGGCAGGTCCCATGATTGCTTAACTTTGCTGAACATATCGATGCAGTACGTGAAGATACACATGTCCAACATGAGGCTGACATGATACAACAATCAACAGGTATATGAAGAAGAAAGTGCCACCAAGTACACTTCCTCCTCAACCTGCTGGTTTTCTGAGTTCAGCAATAAGATACCCGGTTTCCAAAGTACAGCAACAATGCATGCAGGATGTCGTGTCTGATTCAATCTCAGATACTGTTGACACTGGGCATGCAGGGGGAGGACAGGGGCAAGGGAGGAGGGGGGAGGGGGGTGTTTGTAGGAGTCATGTAGGAGATCACACTATGACAACAAGTACAGCAGCAGTGTGCACAAATATTCCATGAACTTCATAATTTTATGTGTTATTCTTTGACCCTTGATTTAGTTTTAGTATTTTATGCTCCATGTATTAGAGAACATAACATACTCATATTTGTAAGTATTAATGTAATATATGTGGAAATAAATTATCAACAGATAACCACATATTAATTGAACTTTTGTTACAAAAAGAGTTTGAAGTGAGATACTAAAAATATTATGTGGCAGCACACTCAAATAGTATCCTTCACTGACAGACTTTTTTGGCACTATGTGTCATTGTTTTGAGGAACAGCTAAAGCAGGTCTAGCACTATGATAACAATTTACATGACGTTTTAAAAGTGGTCCCTTCTTGGCTAGACAGACAAAACGTTCCTGCTGTATATAAGAAGAAATAGAAATCCATTTTCCAAAAAAGGAATATAAAATAAATATGAAGAAATATTTGTATACAGTGTAGTCCCACTGATTAACATGATCACTTATATCTACAAAAAAGCTAGTTGATATTAACTATTTTCCCAAGGGAAACCAGCTCGCCTCACCAGCATTTATGCAGTGTGAAGTACTCAAATCCATGGGACACTAAAGATAGGAAAGCAATTAATTATCCATATTTCCCTAAGTAAGAGAGTACGCAGTGGGTGGAGTATATTATCATGGCTAGTATCAGGACACACCACCTCTCTATGTCTTTTCTTTTTACATATTTGATCATATGCTGCCTCCACTTTTTCGTCTCTCAAAGCTAACCATTCATCTTCCACTGTATTCATTTCCTACGTTTCAATGAATTGTTGCCTAATGCTTCCTCTGAAACTCTCAACAACCTCCAGTTCTTTCAACTTAACCAGGCCCCATCTCCTTAATTTATTATAATTTTATTGTAAAACATGGGGGAATGCTTAAAACGTGGCTCATAAAAATTGACCCTAGTATTAATTCTATTTCAAGAACATACAACCAATAGTAAGTCAAAATCGGTTTTGCATTTCTTCGGTTTTGACCTACAGTTCATAACCAACAAATTGTGGTCTCCGCTATGTGGTGAGTAGCAACTTTGCTTCTCACATTAATAATTAACCAACTTCTTTTATAAATTTCTGAAAAAGACAGTATACTCAAGAATCATGGATCATACCATAAAAATAAGATTACTGGGTTATTGATAATCCTCTTCTCAGAACTTACTATCTTATCAATTTATCTTACCAAAATAAAATACATAACAGACAACCAGAAATTGTGTTTAAGGCTTGTTATGCTGCAACTGGAACATTCTTTTTCAGGTAGTAAAATATAATGACACTGAAAGTACAATTAACAATGTTCCATGCAATGCTTTACAGCAGGTGAATTTGTATTATCTGAATGAGATTCAGGCCATTCCTGCAGTGTTAAGGAAGTTATTTCTAGACCACCTATCACTAATCATACATAGTAGTGAGCCTTGCTAGTTTCCATGACTGCAATTCGTAACTGGTTATAAGATCAACATTCAAAGTTTAAATACACAACGTGTGAAACATGTTTCATAACATAACAGTTTTAATGACAGTAGAATAACATCAACATATCATGTGGATCCGTACAAAAAAGTAACTAATGGATTATACACATACTTCTCATAATGAAGGATGTAATAACACTATAGTATGAATATATTCCTAGGGCCAAATTGAGACTTAGCAGGATGGGGGGTAGCTCGACTTGCTGCAATTCTCCTCCTTAAATATATATTTTGTTTGCTTTTGTCCACTCTGTAGATAGTACATATTTGATTTAAAATCCATAATCCCTCATTACTCATTGAGTAATTTCCTGACTTCTGATGGTAGAATAATTAGTTTACCTCAAAACAATTTATTTAAAAGAACACTCATGATTTTCCATCTCTAAAGAATACATGGAGTGGAAATTTTCAGTGAGCAAATAATTAGTTGTTTATAAAGTGATCAACTTGTTTAAAAGCCCTCATTCTCCTCTTTTCTGTACACATCTAACTTTTCCCAAAAATTACAAAAATTATTTGTAGCTAAAATTCTCATATTCCAAAATGTGCCTTTTCAAAATTCAGCCCCATAGTTTAGTATCCCTGATGTTTTTTGTTCCAACAATGTCCACTCCTACTAGACGAATTGTTAGTTTGCTAATTATCCAATTTGGAAAATCTCATTCTTCAGCAGTTTTTGATGGGCTCTGTGAATCTCTGCAGAAGTAGCTATTGCTGTCACAAGATAATTGCTATAATTTTGTCATTATCCAGATCATAGTTAAATGGACCTGCTATTTTGCCAAGTATAATTTTGTATCACCTAATTTTGCTCTTCATTGCATAAATAATTAATAAGTTAAAACAAATTTTGATTTTTACTCTTACACCCACCTAAAAATGTGTGTGACAAAAAATGTTTCAGGCAGTTCTTGTTACATAGCCAATGTGATAAGATCACTTGATCAATATAAACCGAAATGTACTATTATTTTGTAAGGAAATCAACACCTAATAGCTAAATTGTCAAGATCTCGGAGTCGTTCAGTCAGTAATAGTCATCCAAAAACTGAACATTCTTGTGTAATTTATTTTCTTAATATTATACAGTCAATCAATATTGCAAATCAAACAAATATTAGGCACTGTAACAATGTAAACAAACGAAACTTTACATTATGTGTCAGGATTGAATTTGGAAAATATATTGAAAATATGCTGCCACTCTGCCAGATCAGTTATAGTGTAGCAGAAGTGCTGACCTATGATGAATGTACTGTTTAAACTATTGAACAGAAACTAATCTTTGTAATATTACTGGTGTCAATAAGTGTAAAAATAATTCAGGTTACCTCCTACAGTATTGTGTTCATGATTTAAGAACTTGCTGTTAAATAAAATTGTAGCACAAGCCATACACTGGATAGGAGTAGGGATACAACTGGGGTAAATCCAAGTCAGCAATGTTCCAAATTGAAGTAAACAGTGTACATGGGGCACAGAGCAATATTAGGCACTTTAACAATGTAAACAAACAAAACTTTACATTATGTGTCAGGATTGAATTTGAAAAATATATTGAAAATATGCTGCCACTCTGCCAGATCAGTTATAGTGTAGCAGAAGTGCTGACCTATGATGAATGTACTGTTTAAGCTATTGAACAGAAACTAATCTTTGTAATATTACTGGTGTCAATAAGTGTAAAAATAATTCAGGTTACCTCCTACAGTGTTGTGTTCATGATTTAAGAACTTGCTGTTAAATAAAATTGTAGCACAAGCCATACACTGGATAGGAGTAGGGATACAACTGGGGTAAATCCAAGTCAGCAAAGTTCCAAAATGAAGTAAACAGTGTACATGGGGCACAGAAGTGCATGAAACATAGTTCAAAATTCCAACAACAAGTTCACCTACAGTAGTGAGAAAACAACGATTATGGATAAATTTAATTATTTTTCTATGAATTGTGTCATATAAAAGAAAACAAAATATAGTGGTAAAAGTGCCTCTAACAAAAAATACCAAAAAAGTAAAACTAACACTACAATGATTAAATTTTCTATTGCAGTGGATGTAAATAACAGAAGATGATGGCTTGTTAGAGACATACAATAAAGCCATTATCTTACTGTTATTATATATTTAGCTCAGACACATCCGGATTCATATCTTTTATATTGATTTTTATTATTTCAATTAAGAGCTTTCCAAGTGATGACATTGTTGCAGATTGGAAGAGAAGGGGAAAGAAAATCATACACCAGAATTTTATGTTTATTTTATATGGCAATTAATTTTCATGAAGGCAACAGCAATAATGAGAGAGCCATGAGAATTGAATGCAATCAGTCAGAGAGACTATCAAAAGACTTCAATTGATACATAACTCAGATAACTCTTAAAGCAAAATTATTAATTGATAGAAAGTCAATCACAATCAATCAAATATGTTTTTAACATTCCAAAAATTAGATGCATAGTCTTTTTTTGTTAGGATATAGTAAATTGTAAATATGGAAATTAGTATATGTATAGGATACAAAATAGGAATCAAATATATACATCACACTTCCTAAATCTCATTTTGTGTTATGTACCTCATTACAAATAATGACCTCTTTACATGAGGGAGAAATCTTTCTCTTTCTATACTTTGCTGTACAAGCATCATATGGTTTGTACACTTTCCAGAGAGTCAGTAATGAAAAGAATATGGATCAACTTCCTTTTCATTGATCAGCACTTTTCGAAAGAGTACTTTCTATTTCCCAGTCTCTGATAAAATTGAAGACCTCTGTGCGGCGAAATGCACTGGCTTCTCCCTTAGGGACATGGCCCCACCTGTGAAAAGTAAAATATGTTAGAGTAAGATGCTGAACTAAAAGTGACGTGAATTTCAGGAAGGGAGCATCCTCAGGCATGTGGAATAAGCGAATGTAAAAAGTACCACATAAAATCAGCTACAACAGAATGGTACTATAGATTACATCAGCAACAAATTAACACCCAAATGCTTTGTCTTTACTTAATAGAATGGTTCAACTTGATACTCTACTGAATAACAGGACACAGTGATATGTCAATAATTTGCAATCTAAAAGTGGATATCTTGTAGAGAATAAATGGCACCAGCTCAGAACAAAACAAAACAGAGCAGACCAATTATGTACTTGAGAAGGTAAAAAAAATGGCATGCAAGGAGACTCTACTAAGGAAGAAAGACTTTTCCTATTTCAGAATAAAAAATAAACTGGCATGGCAGCTGTTAGTAATATACATGGAACTATATGTGACTTAGTGGGACGAGGTAGAAACAGCTTGTCACAAAACCTTCAAAGACACTAGTGCAAGCCTTTCACTAAGCTCAGAACCAGAGCTCAAGTATGACCTTGGAGCCCAGATGACAGGCATAATTTATTCCAACATGTACCACCATCTGCACTTGGTTGCTCATTGTTCCCTCAACAGCTGCCAGAACAGCTTCTTCATCATATTGTATGATGCCTCTAGGTCACACATAGTGTAGAAGGTGATCCTTTGCTGCCATTTCCATAGGGGGAACATTATTTGCCTTACTTTTGAACTACCAATGATTATTATTAGACCTCTATCATTCTGAGCTTGCCTCGCTCTGACACAGCACGAAGCATGCTACTCAACAGGTTATGTGTGTCTCACTGGTTCAGTTTTAATTACAGTGGGAGACAGTATCCAGAGCTTATTGGTTATTGGGGTGGTTCTAGTGTCCTGAGTTCTCTATGGGCACTGTTACCTTGTACAAGGAGCCTTTTTGGTGTCTCTGCTACATGTCTCTCAGGAGTCCTCTCAACACATGCGCTCCCACAACATGCAATTGCTTGGCAGTTTCCAGCTACTTGCAAACAGCACCTAACTCATTCTGTATCCAAGAATAGCATTCACAGAGGTGCTGTAGTGTGGCTAGTGCTATTTTTAACAATAACCAAATAACTTGATAAGCTTGCTGTTTCTCTTATGGATCTGTTGGACTACAAGAAATAACAGAGCCTTTCAAAAACTGAAGCAAAAACACTAAAAAGTGTTTTTGGTTATGACAAGAGAAAAACCACATCATCATATGATTCAACTTACTCATATGCATTACCAGAACATAAAATCCCACATTGCATGTGGCAATCAGGGATCAAAGGAATAAAACATGCAGACAAAGACTACTATCCACAAAAACAGGTCCACTGCAGGTCCAATGAATTTCTGAAATGTAACTGACTCAGTAGCTGTTTTAATGTGCAATACCTTGGACTAATGAAGTACACTGTATCTGAATGTTTCACAGTTAAAAAGTTTGTCTCATAACTATTTTGGCACTTTAATGTGTGTTGTGTAATGTAATATCATTTGTAGAAGTAAATAAGAGTTTTTTTACTTTATTTTGTACTTTCTTTAGTTAAATGAGCATGTTCATAATGTAAGGCAAAAACATGCAGGTACTGGATACTTCATGTGTTCAATGGCATATAAATGAATAAGTAACATATGAACAGAAATTACCTGAAGGAGAGTAGATTATACATAACTGGACGTAATAAAAAGTAAGGAATGTATGTTACTGAGTGTAGAAGCACAAGATTAGAGAAATAAAATAAATGTCCTTTCAAATTAGAAGAAACATGTGAAATTTCAATTTTCAGCAGTATAAATACTATTTTGTAAGATATATTGAGGTAATTCGAGGTAAAAGAAACAATTAAACTTCTCTTGGAGAAATAGGACATGAATATAAAGAAGAAAAGTTAGTTGTATTGATCTTAACAATAATGTAAAACTAAGACTAATTGTTATATTATTATATATAAAAACATGGAAATGGCTGCTTGGTCTGTGTTTGTGAGTTAATTTTTGTCATAGTCACTTTGTCATTGTTGGCATGGTCATGGACAATAAAGTATGTAAGTGTGTCATTTAGCAGTTTACCTGCACAAGGAAAAAATTTGGTAAATTTGAAGGTAAGTAATATTCTGTGTGATTTAATGTAACGTACAACCAAATACTTATAAGGTGTGACCTTCATTTCACACTTGCAGCAAAAAATATGCACCTCTGGATTTGAGGCTTCATTTACTGATGTATAAATTATATATTGATAATGTTCTTCTTGTGGGTAATATATGCTTTTAATATGAGGGTGTTCAGAAAAGTAGTGCCCCCAAAATTTGCGTGTGAAATTTCTTAAAGCTTTATAAATAAATCAAATGTTATTAATATTTTAGATCTTCATTTTTGTTATCAACATATTTGCTTCCCTCTGCCACTAGAGGGCTCCAAAGTGTAGTGTGTAATAGGGCAGTGTATAACATAACCATGTCAGTGCATGAGAAACAGTGTGTTGTAATTGAGTTTCAAATGCAAAGAGTTTTTCTGCACATGGACTGCCCTTTCCTTCAGCTTAACAATGCCAGACCGCATGAGCACAGGGACATCTGCAACAATCCGACACCTTGGGTTCACTGTTGTTGAACATCCTCCATACAGTCCTGACTTAACCCCACCCAATTTTCCTATGTTTCAACAACTTAAAGAACACCTTGGACGACTTCATTTGAATAGTGATGAAGCAGCGTAAGTGGAGTTGAGGTTGTGGCTCTGACAAAAAGAATGTTAATAAAGTTTGTTTTATTTAAAAAGCTTTAACGGTTTTCACATAAAAACTAAAAACTTCAGAGACATACACCTTCTAAGTTTCCACAATGAAACTCTTGTCTCGAGATCCAGCAGAAAATTTAAAGAGATTTTGCTTGTGCAATAGCAGCAAGACACAATTCTTCACTGTATGACAGCAGTTGTAATATTACTGATGACTGTGTCACTAAAGCAGAACTGTCAGACACAGTTTTCCAAAATTCCTTCACTAGGGAAGATGAAGTAAATATTCAAGAATTTGAACCAAGAACAGCTGTCAACATGAGTAATTTAGAAGTAGATATTCTTGGTACAG
This sequence comes from Schistocerca nitens, assembly GCF_023898315.1. NCBI lineage: Eukaryota > Metazoa > Arthropoda > Insecta > Orthoptera > Acrididae > Schistocerca > Schistocerca nitens. Next base: position 1,179,106,931 of record NC_064614.1, read on the forward strand.
TGAAGCAACTTCAATTACTTAATGAGAACAAGGCTTCCAGTCCAGACTGTATGCCAGTTAGGTTCCTTTCAGAGTTTGCTGATATAATAGCTCTATACTTAGTAGTCATATACAATGCCTCACTCAATGAAACATCCCCACCCAAAGACTGGAAAGTTGCAATACTCAAGAAATGAAATAAGAGTAATCCACTGAATTATAGATCCATATCACTGATGTGGCTTAAGATTTTGAACATATACTGTTTTTGAACATTATCAGCTACATTGAAAAGAAAAAAGTAGTCTACAGACACATATTCCACATGGATTTAGAAGATATCATTCTTGTCAAACACAACTTGCTCCCTATTGACATGAAATAATGAGTGCTATTGACAGGGGATTTAAAAGTGATTCCAATTTCTAGATTTCCAGAAGGCTTTTGACATCATTCCTCACAAGTGGTTTCCAATCAGACTGCACACAGTTCATAGTAACTGACAGAAAGGCATTGAGTAAAGCAGAAGTGGTATCTGCCATTCCCATTGGAAATGTTAAAGGGTCTTCACTGTTATTAATCTATGTAAACAATTTAAGTGACAATCAGAACAGCCTTCTTAGACTGTTTGCAGATATTGCTGTTGTCCACTATTGTGTAGGGACAAAAATTCATCAGAAGATCAAAACCAATTGCAAAATAATTTAGTCAAGGTATCTGTTGGGTGCAAAAAGTGGCAATTTACTCTAAATTATGAAAAGTATGAGGTCATGAGAACTAAAAGGAATCCATTAAATTTTGGTTAAATGATAAATTGCCCATATATAAAGGCTGTAAGTTCAATTTAATGCCTAGGGATTAAAATTGCGAACAATTTAAACTGGAATGGTCATATAGACAATGTTGTGGGGTTAGTGAACCAAAGGCTACATCTTATTGGCAGAACCATTAGAAGATGCAACAAACCTGCTAAACAGACTGCCTACACTACACTTGCCTATCCCGTTCCACAATACTGATCCTCATCATATAAGATTGATAAAGGACATCAAAAAGTTCAAATAAGGTGGCTGGTTTTGGCTTATTGCGAAATTGTGGACAGATTGTTAAAGATATGATATGCGAGGTGGGATCTCAATTATTAAGACAAAGATGGTGAGATCCTTTCATGAAATTTCAATCACCAACTTTTGACTTCTAATGCAAAAAGATTTTGTTGATTCCAGCATACATAGGGAGAAATGATCATCATAATACAATAAGGGAAATTATAACTTGCACCGAAAGATTTAATGTTCATTTTTCCTGCACATGGTTGGAGAGTAGGACCATAGAAAAATATTCGGAAGATGTTACAGCAAAACCCTCTGCCAGGCTCTTATGTATGAACTGCAGAGCAGTCACATAACTGTAGGATTACATCAGAACTGAGCTTGGCGAACACAGGGCTCTGAGCCACACAGCACTGTTTCTATTTTTCATTTTTCTGTGCTGCATTGTTCTTCAATTATCATGTCAGTCTTTCAGACATTTTCTTCTACCATTATTTCTACCCTTCTCTTGAGCTTAAGGGTTGATGATTTTGTGCATAAGTACAGGGTGTTTCAAAAAAGGACTTTACAACTTTGAAAATTCACATAAATTATTTCATAGTACCTAAAGAGGTGATTGTAGTGTCAATTTTTAGGAAATACATCAAGTTTTATCTCTTACAGTTTTGATAATGCCAAATCGCACTGCAAGGAGTGCTAGCAGCAATTTCGTTAAAGATGGCTGCCTCCCCTGCACCCGAGTGTACTAGCTGTGTGTTTTGGTTCGAAGAATCGAACTAAACAACAACAGTTCAGCAGAATTTCCATACCAAGTATGCTAAAGATCCTCTTAGTAGGCCTACAATTTATGAGTGACATAAATGTTTTGAGGGAAAAAGGGTGCTCAGTAAGACATGGGAAACATCAGATCGTCCAAGCACATCTGATGACGTCATTGAGCGAGTGAACAATATTTTGTCAACAGCCCTACAAAATTGACCAGGTGTGCATCTTGTAAACTGCAGATCCCACATATGACTGTATGTGTCGAGAAACCATTTGCATTTGAAACTGTACAGACTGATGATCATACATGCAATAAAAGACAGTGATAAAATTGCTCCCAAGAACTTCTGCACAGATGTGTTAAATTGATTACATAAGAGTGAACATTTCTTGGACAAAATCATCTTTTCTGATGAGTCAACTTTTCACTTAAATGGCAAGGTTGAGGTAGCAAAAATCCACATCAATCAGTGCAACATGTTCATGATAACCCTAAACTGAACATTTTTTGTGCACTAAACAAGAACAAAGTGTATGACCCCTTTTTTCCATGAGAGAACGATTAACAGGACAGTGTACCTGGATATGATCAACAATTTTTGATGCTACAGATCCATGAGGATGACCAAGGATGAAATTTTTAATTCATGTGAGATGGTGCACCACCCCACTGACTGACTGATGTCTGGGATTTTTTCAGTAACCACTTTCCAGATCAATGGATTGGCCGTGATGCACCAATTGCATGGCCCCCATGTTCCCCAGAACTGACAACACTTGATATTTTTTATGGGGATTCATCACGGATATTGTTTTGTGCTTCCTATGCTGGCTCCCCTACCTGAACTTGGAGCAAGAATTTATGCTGCCACTGAGCAAGTTATGCCTGCAATGCTGCAACAAGTTTGGGAAGAAATCGACTTCTGATGGGGTGTGTGCAGGAGAACCAACAGAAGCCACATACAACATCTTTAGTTTAAGGTAAAAAAAAACTTGATGTGTTTCCCTACAAAAGAACAGTAAACATAACTCTACATCTTCTTTCAATAAATTTATATGAATTTTTGAAGTTGTAAAGTCCTTTTTGAAATACCCTGTATTGTATGGGTTGTTTTCACATGTTTTGTTAGTTACTATGAGGTTTATGTTTCTCTCTTATGTACAATTAATTGTTCATAGTTTTTTCCACTTTGTTACTTTCCAAGATGTAACCTATTTTTCTAGTAATTAGTTCCCAACACAGCTCATTTTTGTCCAAGAAATTCAGTAGGGATTATGATGTTATTTTTATTCATCATTTTGATCAGAGTTTTGAATTTTCAGCTAAATTGAAAATTTTGCTACTTTCTTGAAAAACTTCCTATACATTTTTAATGAAACTTTCCATAAAGAGGACTACTGAAGGAATAAAAAATCCTTAGTGCAAGAAAAAGACGGCTACATAGGAAACTAAAATGTATCAAGAGTTGTGATTTTGTTACCCATGTAAAAACAATTACAATAATATTTTTTTTTAAGTTGTAAATGCAGCAAAAGAACTGGAAAACAATAGATTTTTTTGGATAGGGAAAACAAATCAAAGGCATCATGGTTGGTGATCAAATCTGAAAAAAATGCCACAGCTAGAGGCCATGATATTTCTGAAAGCATGACAGAGGACAAAACTGCTCATATTTCAGAATTATTTAGTGAATTTTGTATAAACATAAACAAATCAAACATCAATGTAGAAAACTACCCTGATAAGGTAAATTTCTTTAACACTGAGCAGTTTGAAGGTGGACTTTTGAGTACATTTTGCAAAACTACTATCACTAAAAAGTAAACCATAAGCAGGATGGGGCGGGATACCAACAAAAGTGTTAAAAACAGTCTCTAAAATAACTGCTCAGCATCTATCAACAGTAGTTAACCAGTCCCTTCAAGAAGGTTATTTTTCAGACACACTTAACTACACAACCAATATTCAAAAAGGCACAACAGAACACATGGAAAACTATCACCCAGTCACTATGAAAAAAATTCGAAAAGGTTTGTGGATGAAATTAGTTCTTCTCTTGACAACTCATTGCATGCCACAGGAATTTTTTGTGACCTACCAAAGGCCCTTGATAGCTGGAAACCCTTCTTGCTACTTTGTAAACTGGAGAAATATGGAATTAAGGGCACTGTATTACAGCTGTTTAAGTTCTACCTATCCAACTGAAGACAAAGAGTGGTTATATCATCAGGGTGAGGAACTTCTGTTTTAGGCCCCATCCCGTTCCTGTTTTACATAAATGATCTACCACATAACATTGAGTGTCACTCAGTTTTATTTTCAGATGATACAGTGTAATCATTGAAAGTACCAGTACTGACCAAATTCCTCAAACTGTATTAAATACTTTAGAAAAATTAGATACCTGGTTTGATTTAAACAAGTTAAAATTAAACATGGAAAACACTCAGTTAATGCAGCTTGAAACAAAACATGTAAAATGAAATTAAATTCAAATCAATCACTAAAACCAGGATTTGCATGAAGCTAACTGTGCAAAATTCATAGGAATGTGACTGAATACAGGTGTGTCATGGGGCTCACATATACTGCTGTACCTTGCTAGTAAATCAAATAGCCTAGCATTTGCAGAGGGGATATTGTACAATGCTACCAGTATGGACATAAGAAAAGTAGTATATCACAGCTAATTTGAATCAGTAATAAGATACAGAATTGTATTTTGGGGTAACTCAGATCATATGTGTCGAAAACTAAAACTTCAGAAAACCATTTAGAAATATGAACAGTGCAGGATGAAGAAAATCATGTTGCTTACTCCTAAAAATCTAAATATATTAAGTGTTCCCTCACTTTACATCTATGGGCTGATTATTCTAGTTAAAAGTAACCCTGATTTATTTGTAGCAAATAATTTTCAATATGATTACAACACAAAAAATCAAAATAATTTTATACTGCCTGCCCACCGTTTAAAACTTTATTCTCAAATACCTCAGTTTATGGGTATGAAAATTTATAACAAAGTGAAAGGAAAATAATTGCTAAGTGAAACTTAGAAACACTTAAGAACGCCTTTTATGAGAAACTAGTGCAGAAATGTTACTACTCAGTAGAAGAATTCATGAAGAACAATCTGAAAATTTGAACAGGAGAGAGTAAGTACAGGGTGTTTCAAAAATGACCAGTATATTTGAAACGGCAATAAAAACTAAATGAGCAGCGATGGAAATACACCGTTTGTTGCAATATGCTTGGGACAACAGTACATTTTCAGGTGGACAAACTTTCGAAATTACAGTAGTTACAATTTTCAACAACAGATGGCGCTGCAAGTGATGTGAAAGATATAGAAGACAACGCAGTCTGTGGGTGTGCCATTCTGTACATCGTCTTTCTGCTGTAAGCGTGTGCTGTTCACAACGTGCAAGTGTGCTGTAGACAACATGGTTTATTCCTTAGAACAGAGGATTTTTCTGGTATTGGAATTCCACCGCCTAGAACACAGTGTTGTTGCAACAAGACGAAGTTTTCAACGGAGGTTTAATGTAACCAAAGGACCAAAAAGCGATACAATAAAGGATCTGTTTGAAAAATTTCAACGGACTGGGAATGTGACGGATGAACGTGCTGGAAAGGTAGGGCGACCGCGTACGGCAACCACAGAGGGCAATGCGCAGCTAGTGCAGCAGGTGATCCAACAGCGGCCTCGGGTTTCTGTTCGCCGTGTTGCAGCTGCGGTCCAAATGATGCCAACGTCCACGTATCATCTCATGCGCCAGAGTTTACACCTCTATCCATACAAAATTCAAACGCGGCAACCCCTCAGCGCCGCTACCATTGCTGCACGAGAGACATTCGCTAACGATATAGTGCACAGGATTGATGACGGCGATATGCATGTGGGCAGCATTTGGTTTACTGACGAAGCTTATTTTTACCTGGACGGCTTCGTCAATAAACAGAACTGGCGCATATGGGGAACCAAAAAGCCCCATGTTGCAGTCCCATCGTCCCTGCATCCTCAAAAAGTACTGGTCTGGGCCGCCATTTCTTCCAAAGGAATCATTGGCCCATTTTTCAGATCCGAAACGATTACTGCATCACGCTATCTGGACATTATTCGTGAATTTGTGGCGGTACAAACTGCCTTAGACGACACTGCGAACACCTCGTGGTTTATGCAAGATGGTGCCCGGCCACATCGCACGGCCGACGTCTTTAATTTCCTGAATGAATATTTCGATGATCGTGTGATTGCTTTGCGCTATCCGAAACATACAGGAGGCGGCATGGATTGGCCTCCCTATTCGCCAGACATGAACCCCTGCGACTTCTTTCTGTGGGGACACTTGAAAGACCAGGTGTACCGCCAGAATCCAGAAACAATTGAACAGCTGAAGCAGTACATCTCATCTGCATGAGAAGCCATTCCGCCAGACACGTTGTCAAAGGTTTCGGGTAATTTCATTCAGAGACTACGCCATATTATTGCTACGCATGGTGGATATGTGGAAAATATCGTACTATAGAGTTCCCAGACCGCAGCGCCATCTGTTGTTGAAAATTGTAACTACTGTAATTTCAAAAGTTTGTCTGCCTGAAAATGTACTGTTGTCCCACGCATATTGCAACAAACGGTGTATTTCTATCGCTGCTCGTTTAGTTTTTATTGCTGTTTCAAATATACCGGTCATTTTTGAAACACCCTGTACTTAGAATTGTTAATTTTTAAAAGTTTGGTACTTTATAAGAAAAATTATTAGTTGTTATATATCCAGTACGTTATATTATATTAAATATATCTAAAAACAAAGATGATGTGACTTACCGAATGAAAGCGCTGGCAGGTCGATAGACACACAAACAAACACAAACACACACACAAAATTCAAGCTTTCGCAACCAACGGTTGCCTCATCAGGAAAGAGGGAAGGAGAGGGAAAGACGAAAGGATGTGGGTTTTAAGGGAGAGGGTAAGGAGTCATTCCAATCCCGGGAGCGGAAAGACTTACCTTAGGGGGAAAAAAGGATGGGTATACACTCGCACATACACACATATCCATCCACACATATACAGACACAAGCAGACATCTCACAAGCAGACATATTTAAAGACAAAGAGTTTGGGCAGAGATGTCAGTCGAGGCGGAAGTGAAGAGCCAAAGATGATGTTGAATGACAGGTGAGGTATGAGTGGCGGCAACTTGAAATTAGCGGAGATTGAGTGGGGCCTGTTGGGTAATGGGAAGAGAGGATATATTGAAGAGCAAGTTCCCATCTCCGGAGTTCGGATAGGTTGGTGTTGGTGGGAAGCATCCAGATAACCCGGACGGTGTAACACTGTGCCAAGATGTGCTGGCTGTGCACCAAGGCATGTTTAGCCACAGGGTGATCCTCATTACCAACAAACACTGTCTGCCTGTGTCCATTCAAGCGAATGGACAGTTTGTTAAAATTGCCAACTTTTGTGTTTTGATGAATCTCCTGCACATTAAGTCAATGACTTGAATTTGGTTGTTATGAGACAATAAACCTCAATTTCATTTATTTAGTAAGTTTGCTAATTATTAGATTTGAAAAATTTCATTTTTAAGAACTTTGTGAATCTCTGTGGGAGCAAAAATTTTGGCTTTGTTCTGTAACACAGGTCATACGTAAACTGACTTGCTCTTTTGTCAGTTATAATTTTGCATACTGTAATTATTTTACCTTTTGTGTTAATAATTAATATGTAACACCAATTTTTTTTGTTTTATTCTCTCTCACTTCTGTAAATGGGCGTGATGTATAATGCTACAGGCAATCCAGGTCTAAGTTTTAATCTGCCAGGAAGTTTCATATCAGCGCACACTCTGCTGCAAAGTGAAAATCCCATTCTGAATCCAGGTCTAGTTAGCAAGATGTTCATCTTATAATCATTATGTAGTCTGTATTAAGTTGTTACAGCGAGAAGGTCTCTGTACAGCTGTCAGTTATCAAAAATTACAGTTACTATGTTCAGCCAGTTATACATACTGAACATCCACTAAGTGACTGAGTAAGAAAAATCAATTTCATGTTATGTGTTAATGAAAACTCAACAGTGAAAGTGTATAGTTGATATGTTGCCACTTTGTAAAAACAATCACAGTGAAGGTGAGCTGCTATCCTGTAATAAATATACTGTGTAAATTATTCAATGCAAGCTGACCATCATAACATGAATTGTGTCAGTAAATGTGGAAAGATTTCAAGTTAAATACCATAATGTTGTGTTCATTTAAACACCTGATACACAATCAAATAATAGTAGGAAACCATAAAATGAAGAGAAGCAGCACTACCACCAAGATAAAATCCATGTCAGAAAATTTCAATATCTTGCCCCTTTGATGAGGACAATTCCCACTTGGCTTTGAGCTGTGGAAGGGGAACAAGGGGGAAACAAATGGTAATGCCAAAAACATGGTGGCTTTATTGGAGTGAACAGTTACACTCATTCTCAGTCCTTCAAAATCAGCTTTAGTTCTTTAAGGCAAGCAGCTGAGATTAATCAAAACAACAAACACCTTTAATACAGTAGCAAAGGGTAAGCTGAGAAGACAATGAAATTTAAATAACAACTCTCCAAAAATATGGCTTCATAAGCAAGATAAAATTTATGATTGTTAAAATTTAAAAAAAAAACTTTCAACAAATATCCATCAATGGCTTTAGTAAAACAATGAGTGATAGGCCTAACGAGAAAGTGCAGTCCACCCCAACATTTCCATAGATCATAGACACAAGTTGCACAATTTAGCCCCAAGAATTTGCCAAGATAAAATTTCCCCAAAACGTAAAAGATAAGTCATTACACTAAAATGCTGCATCAGTTATCAACATAAAAATTCACAAGGAGCCCAAGGCTAGATTTTAACATTTCTGACATTGCAGCAGTAGGCAAGATAAAATTAGCTCAATTAACAAAATACAATTGCACCAAAACTCAAATACAAGTTAAAATTTAATACACACGGCAACAACCGCCAGCTTACAATAGTTCAAAACATTATTCAATCTCATAGGTGCGCAGCTGTCATTACTAAGCGGAGTGTGTGAACTAACTTGAAGCAACTATAACATGGCATAGACCAAATTACAGATTCGACAATCTATGCAGAGTTGTCGGCAAGAAACGGTAAATAAGTCAGGAAACAATCACCATTGTCCACATACATACTCGCGCACAGGCACAGGGGAGCCAACCTTAAGCCAGGGAGATAGGACAGGAAGGGTGGGGGAAACCAATTTGGCATGGGGCCCACCGAACCACTGGACGGGAACTACCAAAATTCACTCTCCTTAAACTTTACGTACGACGCCCGGGTGAGGAAACGGGAAATCGTATGGGCACAGGCCAGCAAAAACCCCAGACAAACACACAGAATCCCATAAATTCCAAAATATAAGTTAATCAATTATCCCCCAAAACCCCAGAACTTGGCACAAGAGAAATTACAGGCCACAGGATCCAAAGGCACTCTGCAGAAGAGTAATGAGGGAAAAGGTTTAACAAAGTTCTGCAACGGCACAATAGAACACCAAGAAAAACACACTAAGTAAGGTACATCACCCCACAGAATGCCGAGAAACACGAACACTGGGGTTTTCCCATGTTTCCGACATGATCATAACAACAAAGATAATCTTCTTAGCCATAGCATGCTGAAACACACAAACAGCACCAAACTTCCAAAGACAGAAAAGTACTCCCCTGTAAACTATATCTGGGAGCAGCATAGCCACAAGCTCCTGCCAAGGCACAGTCCAGGGAAATCGCCACAAGAAAGATGATCCAGCACGAGTATCATCACCCAGACCTCAGCAAGGTGCAGTCAGACAGGGCAGGAAAGCTGGTAATCAGGCGACGACTCCAACCACCAACCCGGGGAGCAGCAAGTAACACCAGCCCTGGCCAACGACAGCATGGAGGGACGCACCGTCCGACGCAAAGGGCAATGCTCGTGCTGCTCACACCCAAACTTGACTGCCCGTGCACATGCCACCGGGCTGAGATGGCGCCACACGCCGCCAGGAGGCGCCCCGCAACGGCAAAAGAAACACCACTTGGAGGCCGAACGATCAAGAATCGATCGAGAAATCCGCCACCACGGAACATTCTCTATAAAAAGAACTAAACTAAAACTAAACTAAACTCTGTCCGAACAGGCTTTGGAAGGCTCAATGGTACCGAACAGCCACCGTGTCATCCTCAGTCCACAGGCGTCACTGGATGCTGATATGGAGAGGTATGTGGTCAGCTCACCGCTCTCCCGGTCATTATGAGACTGGAGCCATAACTTCTCAATCAAGTAACTCCTCAGTTTGCCTCACAAGGGCTGAGTGCATCCCACTTCCCAACAGCACTCAACAGACCGGATGGTCACCCAGTGCTAGCCCAGCCCGACAGCGCTTAACTTCGGTGATCTGATGGGAACCAGTGTTACCACTGTGGCAAGGCTGTTGGCTACTATAAAAAGAACCTAAACCTTAAGACTGTTAGGTCTTAAACATGACTGTGAAATACATAGTAACAATGGTTTATTTTATTTATTTATTTATTTAGATTTTTTTGTGTGGAGTCGTCAATATGATGGCTTATACAAATGTCAAATACCGCACGGTTAGCCATGCAGTCTAATGTGCTGCTTCCTGAGAAGGAAGGCATGCCGGTCCTGGCACAAATCCACGTGGTGGATTAGTGTTGAGGTCCAGTGTGCCAGCCAGCCTGTGGATGGTATTTAAGGCAGTTTTCCACCTACCTCAGTGAATGCGGACTGGTTCCCCTTATTTTGTGTCAGTTACATTGTGTCAGCGATTGCTGTGCAAACACCATTGCAACGTCTGCGTACACCATAACCATTCTTCCATGCAAACATTTGGTGTTACACTTGTCTGGTGTGAGACATTGCCGTGGGTGTCCACAGGGGGCCGAACAGCACAATAACCCTTGGTTTGGTGTGGGGTGGCAGTGGGTGGGTGGACTGCTGTGGCCTGTTGTCCTGTTGTGAGGTTGTGAACCACTGAGGGCTATGGTGGGACGAAGCCTCCCTAGCGTTTCTAGGTCCCGAGTTTAATACAATACAGTGGTATGAAACCTTTACATAGATTGAAGTGTAAATATTAAAGTGAGGGACTGTTATTTATGAGCATACTACCCTCTTGATGGCCCCAGGTGGGGGGAATAAGGAGGTGTTACTTACCTCCTCCTAGAACCTGTGGAGGCTTTTTATTGATTTCAAAATTCTGACTCATATTTAAAAGAGCTAGTCTCTGATTCTGTTCAACTGCAAGCAATGGATAACACAGTGGCTTTAGTAGAAACCACATTGTTTGTGTATCTTTAATAGAAACAGAGTACCTGATATTTCTCTCTCACTTCCTTGTACAGCTGTAATAAGCTACAGAAAGGGACAGTTGCAGCACCTAACACAGTATAAACAAGACTGTATTATACATGCCACATACCTGTCCATAGTGTCAACTATATGTTTTTATTAGATCCTTCAAGACCAGCTGAGAATTCATTCAATTTCACACAGTACAGCAATTATAGCACAGTATAACGAACATTGTCATGCTCTGCTGTAGACATATTTCAGATATACTTTATCTGTGGACCCAAATACAGAAAAATACAAATGCATGCATGCAATGAGAGGAAAAAATAGTGAAATATCAATGATGTAAAGGTGTTAGGACCTTCTTAAATGGCATGCTTCTCACAATTACGTACAAAACCAGGGAGGCAAAGACCATTTTCCTCATGTCCTAGGCTATTAAAAGTTGGTTGTACCAATCAATTTGATGTTTGTTTTCCAAGGATTTCTACATCTACTCTCCTGGAAATGGAAAAAAGAACACATTGACACCGGTGTGTCAGACCCACCATACTTGCTCCGGACACTGCGAGAGGGCTGTACAAGCAATGATCACACGCACGGCACAGCGGACACATCAGGAACCGCGGTGTTGGCCATCGAATGGCGCTAGCTGCGCAGCATTTGTGCACCGCCGCCGTCAGTGTCAGCCAGTTTGCCGTGGCATACGGAGCTCCATCGCAGTCTTTAACACTGGTAGCATGCCGCGACAGCGTGGACGTGAACCGTATGTGCAGTTGATGGACTTTGAGCGAGGGCATATAGTGGGCATGCGGGAGGCCGGGTGGACGTACCACCGAATTGCTCAACACGTGGGGCGTGAGGTCTCCACAGTACATCGATGTTGTCGCCAGTGGTCGGCGGAAGGTGCACGTGCCCGTCGACCTGGGACCGGACCGCAGCGACGCATGAATGCACGCCAAGACCGTAGGATCCTACGCAGTGCTGTAGGGGACCGCACCGCCACTTCCCAGCAAATTAGGGACACTGTTGCTCCTGGGGTATCGGCGAGGACCATTCGCAACCGTCTCCATGAAGCTGGGCTACGGTCCCGCACACCGTTAGGCCGTCTTCCACTCACGCCCCAACATCGTGCAGCCCGCCTCCAGTGATGTCGCAACAGGCGTGAATGGAGGGAAGAATGGAGATGTGTCGTCTTCAGCGATGAGAGTCGCTTCTGCCTTGGTGCCAATGATGGTCGTATGCGTGTTTGGCGCCGTGCAGGTGAGCGCCACAATCAGGACTGCATACGACCGAGGCACACAGGGCCAACACCCGGCATCATGGTGTGGGGAGCGATCTCCTACACTGGCCGTACACCACTGGTGATCGTCGAGGGGACACTGAATAGTGCACGGTACATCCAAACCGTCATCGAACCCATCGTTCTACCATTCCTAGACCGGCAAGGGAACTTGCTGTTCCAACAGGACAATGCACGTCCGCATGTATCCCGTGCCACCCAATGTGCTCTAGAAGGTGTAAGTCAACTACCCTGGCCAGCAAGATCTCCGGATCTGTCCCCCATTGAGCATGTTTGGGACTGGGTGAAGCGCCGTCTCACGCGGTCTGCACGTCCAGCACGAACGCTGGTCCAACTGAGGCGCCAGGTGGAAATGGCATGGCAAGCCATTCCACAGGACTACATCCAGCATCTCTACGATCGTCTCCATGGGAGAATAGCAGCCTGCATTGCTGCGAAAGGTGGATATACACTGTACTAGTGCCGACATTGTGCATGCTCTGTTGCCTGTGTCTATGTGCCTGTGGTTCTGTCAGTGTGATCATGTGATGTATCTTACCCCAGGAATGTGTCAATAAAGTTTCCCCTTCCTGGGACAATGAATTCACGGTGTTCTTATTTCAATTTCCAGGAGTGTATATTCATATGAATAATAAAGAAGATGTAGTTTTAGATATAGCAGTAATCTACTGACTGGATAACTGTCAGGCTTTTGAGATACAATAAGCTTGTGACAAAGCAGGCAGGGATCTCTTCACTTCCTCTCTCATATTGCCATCTGCCTCCTTAAATTGATTTTTTCATTTTTGACTAATTACCATTAACATACATGAGTACAATCTGCATTTTCATAGCCCTCAGTCTTAAAGAATATACCACCAGGTCTGGTTTTGTATTTAATTTTATGTATGTAATTAATTTTCTGATTATTTTAGATATTCCTAGTTAGTATCTTTTGTTATAGGGTTAAATGAGTAATTGTTTTGTGACTTAAATTCTATTGTTGACTTATAAACAAATTTAAATTCTGTACTAATTATAGACAATTGGAAGAAGAGCCACTAGGATTCTTAAAGTATTTATTTGGCTCTATTTGAAAATATATTAGCAAAGCCAGCCCTTAATTAACTCCAAAATAATTACCAAGTTTGTCAAAAGTATTGTTTCTATAACTATATCTGCTAATTTCATTATTTAAACAAATAATTCAGTCTAATCTTTGTGGTGGAAGTAACTGTTTAAAAGGAGGAATTTTTCTATAAATTCAGTTAGTTGAATGAGTTATGTTTTAATTATAATTTCTATAAATTAAACATCAAAAAATGTATAGTTCCAGTACCTATTATTGTGAGGATGTATAAAGGCCCAATTTTTTGGTCATGAGACAGTCAGTCCACGGCCAATTTTCAGACAAGAAACCTGTATTGGTTAGATCAACAACAATGCATCAACTTAACCATGAAATAAGTGTAACACGAATAGGGTGTGTGTTAAAACAATGATAGTGTCTGTTCAATAGTGTTACACATACCGTATAATTCTGCAAGAACTGTGTGGTAAGGTTTTTACTGCCCATAGATGTTCAATGGTAAACTACTGTAGCAGTATGCTGATGTTTGCCTGCAAACTATTATTGAGGCTTATCAAAAGTTAACCAATAGTGAACTGGCCATGTTAACTGTGCAATATTGAAGGGTTGTGAACAGTGAAAGTAAAAAACTGTGAAACACCACTATGCAACTGTCAACTGCATCATTTACAGTAGTCAGTGTTGAACTTCCACCCCCCCATTTTTCAGCCAGTATAACAATGCAGTATGTCGACATCAAGGACAATCAATGAAGAAATAAAGCAGTTGAATGTCTCACAAGCTTTGTGTACTTCCTGTCTAGTTTATTTCATGGGACACAACATGTTCTCAAACTCAACTTATTGGCTCCATAAAAAAATGGAACTTTTGGAATCTTATCAACTCTTGTGTAAATTTCTGTGAATACCCTTGATCATACTATCAGTGAAAATGATGTAAGACCTTATGGTTGGTGTCAATAGTACCAGATGCAGGAAGTTAAAGTTGTCTATGTTTATGTTCATTTATTATTTTAAAGATGAGTGATAAGGGAGTAGAAAATAGTGTGTTTTGTGAGAGAGAAAGATCCAGGAAATAATGAGGTAAAGAAGTAGTATTTAAAAATTTAAAAATGGATTCATATCTGAAGCAGGATCAATGTTGTACGGCAAAATGATGGTAATGTTATTAACAGAACATAGTACACTGATATTAAGAGTGAAGAAACTAATTCAGAAATAACGGAAGGAGTTAGCATTAAACAGAAAGTGAATGAAGAGTGTCAAAGGGTGAAGGAGACATCTATCACTTATAATTTTAAGTTGTTATTGATGATTGTTGCAAAGCAGGATAAAAATAGTAGTGACTATAGAACTAATATTGACAGTTTGAGAGCAGAGATGAAAGAAACCAATCAGAAAACTAGCAGTGATCTGAAAAGTTACATTGACCATTTAAGAATGGAAATGAAAAATCTAGCAGCAAAAAATTTGACAATCTGCAAAAGGAAGTAAGTTCTGTGAGAATTTATCTTAATGAGGAATTGAAGACTGTAAGTAAGAAACTGAAATGTAACAAAAGGATATATTAGCAAGGAATGGAGAGAGAAAGTAAAGGAAACCGACATTAAATGAAATAAACAGGCGCAAGAGGACAATAATTCTTGTCTGCTCAGCTCAACTGAACTGAGTGCTTTTTGCTTGAAAAATAAATGTGGAACAGAATGTAAAACAGTGCAAGGTCAGAGAGTAAAGAGAGTAAAAGTACTTCATGAAAATATGATGTGTGGAAAGGTAGAAGAACTGTCCCAAGTAGTTAATCCTTTCTAAAAAAAAAAAAAACAAACCTAAAACCCTCCTGAACAGGCCATGAAGGCCCAATAGTACCAATCGGCTGCCATGTCATCCTCAACCCATAGGCATCACTCGATGCGGAGATGGAGGAGCATGTGGTCAGCACACTGCTCTCCTAGCCGTATGTCAGTTTCCAAGACCAGAGCCGCTACTTCTCAATCAAGTAGCTCCTCAGTTTGCCTCACAAGGGCTGGGTGCACCCCACTTGCCAGCAGCACTCGGTAGTCCACATGGTCATCCATCCAAATGCTAGCCCAGCCCAACAGCACTTAACTTCGGTGATCTGAAGGGAACTAGTGTGACCACTGCGGCAAGGCCGTTGGCAGTTATTCCTTTCACTGTACATATATATACCTGGCTGTAGCAATTTATCACTGTTACTGAGGTAAAATTAAGATGCAAAATCCAGGATTATGGTGTTAAATTGTTTCTTTTTTAAAATTTTTATAGAGAAATACTTATTTTTTCAAAAAATGTGTGTTATTAGGAGACAAAAATATGTAAGTTGCTACATTAGTAAGACATCAAAGTGTGATACCTTTTGAAACAAAAAACCAAGCATAAAGATGCATTACTTTTGTACAAGTATATCTAGATTCACTTCTCTGTTGTTCCTGTAATTAGCAAGATATAGTGGTGCTTGGTTAGGATAAGGAATTAGCATCATCAGCTGATCTCCTTCCACAGTGGCCTTCTGTTTGTGGTCGATAGTGACTCTGTAGTATCTCCTTGATGATTTCTGCTGAAAATTAGATACTGAAATATTTCTCTCCATTTGAGTTTTATATAACACATGCATGTTCAGCAAAGACTGATCCACCAAATGAAAAATACTATTTTATACCATTTTACAGTTTTTGGTACACATTCTGCTAAAATGAGCATCATGTCTCTTCTGTTGATGGGCCCAATTTTGCAGTGTAGTTTGCTTGTCCTGCCACTTGAGGTGGAGAAGTTTATCTGTTGACATTAAGCTGAGCTCACCTGTTTTAAGTTTCTTTTAATAAAGCAGTCCTGCCTTTATTGTTTTCTGTTACAGTTCCACAAGCATTAGTCACTCTGTCACACATACAAGAAAGTAACAGTGGGCAAGTGCACCTATTGTTGACATACACTCCTGGAAATGGAAAAAAGAACACATTGACACCGGTGTGTCAGACCCACCATACTTGCTCCGGACACTGCGAGAGGGCTGTACAAGCAATGATCACACGCACGGCACAGCGGACACACCAGGAACCGCGGTGTTGGCCGTCGAATGGCGCTAGCTGCGCAGCATTTGTGCACCGCCGCCGTCAGTGTCAGCCAGTTTGCCATGGCATACGGAGCTCCATCGCAGTCTTTAACACTGGTAGCATGCCGCGACAGCGTGGACGTGAACCGTATGTGCAGTTGACGGACTTTGAGCGAGGGCGTATAGTGGGCATGCGGGAGGCCGGGTGGACGTACCACCGAATTGCTCAACACGTGGGGCATGAGGTCTCCACAGTACATCGATGTTGTCGCCAGTGGTCGGCGGAAGGTGCACGTGCCCGTCGACCTGGGACCGGACCGCAGCGACGCACGGATGCACGCCAAGACCGTAGGATCCTACGCAGTGCCATAGGGGACCGCACCGCCACTTCCCAGCAAATTAGGGACACTGTTGCTCCTGGGGTATCGGCGAGGACCATTCGCAACCATCTCCATGAAGCTGGGCTACGGTCCCGCACATCATTAGGCCGTCTTCCGCTCACGCCCCAACATCGTGCAGCCCGCCTCCAGTGGTGTCGCGACAGGCGTGAATGTAGGGACGAATGGAGATGTGTCATCTTCAGCGATGAGAGTCGCTTCTGCCTTGGTGCCAATGAAGGTCGTATGCGTGTTTGGCGCCGTGCAGGTGAGCGCCACAATCAGGACTGCATACGACCGAGGCACACAGGGCCAACACCCGGCATCATGGTGTGGGGAGCGATCTCCTACACTGGCCGTACACCACTGGTGATCGTCGAGGGGACACTGAATAGTGCACGGTACATCCAAACCGTCATCGAACCCATCGTTCTACCATTCCTAGACCGGCAAGGGAACATGCTGTTCCAACAGGACAATGCATGTCCGCATGTATCCCGTGCCACCCAACGTGGTCTAGAAGGTGTAAGTCAACTACCCTGGCCAGCAAGATCTCCGGATCTGTCCCCCATTGAGCATGTTTGGGACTGGATGAAGCGTCGTCTCACGCGGTCTGCACGTCCAGCACGAACACTGGTCCAACTGAGGCGCCAAGTGGAAATGGCATGGCAAGCCGTTCCACAGGACTACATCCAGCATCTCTACGATCGTCTCCATGGGAGAATAGCAGCCTGCATTGCTGCGAAAGGTGGATATACACTGTACTAGTGCCGACATTGTGCATGCTCTGTTGCCTGTGTCTATGTGCCTGTGGTTCTGTCAGTGTGATCATGTGATGTATCTGACCCCAGGAATGTGTCAATAAAGTTTCCCCTTCCTGGGACAATGAATTCACGGTGTTCTTATTTCTATTTCCAGGAGTGTACAATGTATGACTTTTACCACAGTAACATTCGAGTAAAATAAGAACAATATTTACAGGTATTCCAACATTTACACCAAAATCAGTTTCATTTTTATGTTCATATGTACTCACATAAAAAATAAAATCAAGACTATATCCAGTTTCTCTATCACGTAACACAAAAAACATTACTCAAATGGGGCAGAATGTACTGCTTGAAGATACAACCTTTGTAGAGAACTAAATTTTCATCACTGCACACATTTTTAAAAGGATACAAAACTTGGAAACACTTTTCTTAGATGAGCCACAATTCGCCAAATTTTCCAGGTTTTGTCATCTCTGAGATCCTCATTGTTATTAACAAAGTGTAACATTCTTACTAACAGAAAGTACCCATTTATTGGAATATCTGGGCAAACATTGGAGTTGACAGTAATGGATCATTGGTCCAATAACTGTTTATTTCATTTTTTCTGATGAACCAGCAGAAAATTTATGATTTATGTCAAGGAAACAGTGAATTTCACCTGTGTTTACACTTTTCCAATGTCATCGTCTTTATTTTACACTGACATCAATGCAAAGGTGCCCAGCTATACAGTTTTCAATTTCTTGGCCAAAAAATACTTGGAAGCACTCATATACAATATACGACTCAGAAAAATTGATGTCTTTGAAATCGGAATCACTGTTATTGAAATTGTACACTGTTGGGTCCAAATCAGGCCCTTTACATCTAAAATCATCTGTTTCATGTCTCTTACATAGAAAAGATGAACAAAGAAGTGGATGACGCAAAGAAATTAGCAATAACAAAAGGAGTGAGTCTTATCCGAAGATGTTTGATGATGCTCTGAAGATGTTTAAGCCAGAAAAGGAAAGGCGCAATAATGGACTGAAATGCTTAAAAATGTAGGCAAACAAAAGAATAACGAGGAGATATTGCACAAGAACTGGAATATGAAAACTATAGTCAGGTAACTTGCCATGAAAGTGAAATGAACCCTTTTGCTGCTACAGTTATACTCCCTGTTTTCAGTGATGTGCATGGATTTGTTATGGCTGTACTGCTTGTCAAATGCTACTGTAAATTTGGTGAATGAGGGTGAACAAAAAGATTGGGCTTTATTTGTTGCAGTTATGGGAGATTTTCTGGGTTAATGCAGAGCAGAAAACATATTAAACTGGTAACCTAGATGCTTCACAGTTTAAAATCACTTGGGTGAACATGAGTATTAAGGTGCACTATTTACACAGACACTTAGATTGTTTTTTCTGAAAATTCAGGAGATAACATTGAGGAACAAGATGAAACATTTTGCCAAGATATTAAAACTATGGAAGACCACTATGAAAAATGGGATATGCAAATGATGGCAGATTACTGCTGAGCTTTGAAAATGGACTTCCAAAATACATTCAAGTATATGACAAAAAAAAGAAGCTCCTCAAGTGTTCAGTGACTAGTTGGTTTCATTGATGAGTTTTTGTCTATATTTCTGTATGTAATACTATTTGTATAATATAATAATAAAATTCCATATCATTTTTTATTTGGTCTGTGAATTTAACTTAAAATAGTGTAACATATATTTCACTATAATTTATATCTTAGAAACTGAAGCTCATAGGCAATAACTAATGCCATATTTGAATTCAAGACATCAAATTCAGAAGGAACCAGTTCCAAATATCACAACACCAAACCATCATGTTTGTTACGGGGATTTGTATGTTGCTTATGCACCCCTTTTCATTTCTGTTTTGTCTTCCTGGCTTCAGTCTCTGTTGTGGGAAACATTATCACTGGGACTGCAGTGTAATTCATTGTGAGAGCCACATATTTTTTTAGGAAGGCTTTGTTGCAGTATCTCCAAAATACCAGAGCAGCTTACAAAATACGACCATTCCTAAGTATTTCCTATTACTCTACTCCCATCTTTGATTTGTACATTACGATACTTGTGTCTACCTTTTCAGTTTCATGTTTTGTGGCATCCCATACCAAACTACCTTGCTTTTATTCTATACATTATACAGGGTGTTTGTTTTTTATGCTTGGAAATATGGTAGTAATGGTATTTGTTATGTTTTCAGATCACTGAAATGCTTGTGTGAGCCATTGCTGACTGGTGAGATATTTCTCAGGTACTTGCATGTTGATTATGATCCACTGCGGCTAGTACTGCAGCTGCCGTTCCCCATAACAGTCGCTCTATGCGTCCTTTGTTAGGCATCACACTTTCTTTGGTAGTAAACAGTTTTAAAGCATGATAAATGGTTGTCTATCTTCATTACAAAGACGTGGATTGGGACAAGGTGATAGGACAGAGGGGACAGAAAGTGTTAGGTGGAGGGTATGGGAACAGTAGGTGATCGTAGGTTGAGGCCAGAACAATTTCAAGAGTGGAGAGTGTGTTGTATGGATAATTCCCATCTGCACAGTTCAGAAAAGCTGATGGTGGAGGGCAGGATCCAGATGGCTCAGGGTTGTGAAGCAGTCACTGTAGAGAAGCTTGTTATGTTGAACTGCAGGTCATGGGATAAGGTAGTTCACTCACCTCTTGGCCACAGTTTGGCTGTGGTCATTTATTCTGGTGAACAGCTGGTTGGTAGTCATACCAGTATAAATTTTTTTTTCAATGATTGCAGTAGTGCTGGTATATGATATGTCTGCTTTCATAGGTATCCCAGCCTGTGATGGGGTAGGATAAACCTGTGACAAGACTTGAATATGAAGTGGTGGGTGGGTGTTTTGGGCAGGTCTTGCACCTGGCTATGACCCCTGTGGCAAGGGATTGGGGTTGGGAGTAGCAAACGGATGGAGGTGGATGGGTGATGGAACATCACTTTAGGAGGGGTGGAATGGATCTTGGGTACAATGTCCCTCATTTAAGAGTATGATGATAGATAATCAAAGCACTGACAAAGGATGTGGTTCAATTGTTCCAGTTTGTCTGGTTAATGTAATGTAAGATAAAATAAACATGTGGTGCAACTTTCATTTCGCAACTGCAGTGAAAAATATGTACTTTGCAACAACTTGTAGTGTTGGGGCATTTGAGTGACTGTATTGACAATATTCAACATGTAGCTGGTCCATTGCTGCTGGCAGTGATTGCCTGTGAACTAGGGTGTCACTGGGTGCATGTGAGAGACCTTCAATGCGAAAACTGTTAAATAACTAATAACAGTCAGTTTAACAGAGTAATTTTGGAGGCTTTTATTTGATTATCATTATAATCACATGAGAATAATAATGATGGAGATAGATGCTGGGAGACATAGCAGTTATGTCAGTGATAGTGATGGTTCTGGTACTAACAATAGTAACAGTAACATTTTTAACTATAGTGTCATTATTAGTCAGCTGAAAGTTGCTGTAGGATTATAATTATTGTAAATAGAGAATGAAGCTCATTGTATGGTAATATGTATATAGAACAAATAAATATCTCTTGTTGAATAGTTCATAGTTAATACAATGGAAGTTACATTTGCTGAAGATTGAATCAGAACTTGGAAGGTGTAAGATTATAGTGACAATTTTAGTGAAAAAAGACCTGCGAACCAGCACATTTAAAATTCCAAGCTAATCTCAACAAGAGAGAAGCATCAATTCAAGTTGCTGTTTTTTCATACTATTTCTTTCCCAGGTCTAAGAAAAATTATAATTTTTTTTTTTAATTTTCTGGATTTACACAAAAGCAGTACTGGTATTATATACACTAATCAGCCAGAACATTATGACCACCATCATACTATTGATATAAACCTATCCAAGTGGTAGCAGCATCAATTGATGAGGAATGACTGCTAGTCAGACACAAGCAAAGTGCATGCAGTGTCAGTGAGTGTACTGTCTATGTGTAGTATCTGCATTTGACCAAGGGCAAATTGCGGTGGCCTGGAGGCTCAGCATGAGCTTTTTGGAAACTGCATGACGTTGGGTCTTCAAGAAGTGCTGTGGTGAGCGTCTTGAACAAGTGGTAAAACCAAGATGAAACCATGTCCAGACATCGTGGGATTGGGCCTAGCCACCGCTCATTACAGATGTCAGACATCATAGGTTGAGCAGACTGCTAAAGCAGGACAGTTAGTGAACTGTGATGGAACTGATGTCAGACTTTAATACTGGGCAGATACAAGTGTGTCTGAGCAAACAGAGCACTGAACACTTCTAATGATGAGTCTCCGCAGCCAACAACCCATGCATGTGCCAATGTTAACACCATGACATCGGCAACTACAACTGAAATCGGCAAGTGACCATCAACACTGGACATCAGCACAGTGGCAGGGTGTTGCATGGTCTGTTGAATCTGGATACCATCTTCATAGTGCTGATAGGAGGGCATGAATCCATCGTCTTCCAGGGGAACAGCTCATTGACACCAGTGCTGCGGGATGAAGACAAGCTGGTGGTGACTCCATTATGCTCTGGACAACATTCACATGGGCATATATGGGTCAAGTGGAGCTTGTGCAAGACACTGTAATGCCCAAGGAGTACTGCACACAGGTTGCGGACCATGTACACCTCTTCATGATGATTGTGTTACCCAAAAGCAGTGGCCATTTTCAACAAGATAATGCACTTTGTCGCAAGGCCAGGAATGTGACAGAATGGCTCAAGGAACACAGAGGTGAGTTTCAATTGATATGCTGGCCCCCCAGCTTGCCAGATCTGAACCTGATTGAACACATCTGGGATGTGGTTGAACATGGCATCAAATCTCATCGCTCCCCTCCCTGGAATTTACAAGAATTAAATGACCTGTGTGTGCAGGTATGGTGGCAACTCCCTGCAGAGATCTACCAAGGCCTAATTGCTTCCATACTATGATGCATCACTGCTGTTATCTGTGCTTAAAGTGTACATATTGGCTGTTAGGTAGGTGGTCATAATGTTCTGGCTGATCAATGTATTTTCATCAACATTTTTCACTCACTTAGTCCTTTATATTTTGCTAAGTTCTCTCTGCCCTTATAGTGGGTGTCCATAATTAAATTTCCAGTTTCAAAAAGCTGTTGAAAGAGAACCACTGCTCAGAATAACATCAAATTTGAACAGCATATTTTTGATGTAACATCATGGGGAAAATAAAGAAAAGAAGAAAGGAAAATTTGGCCACTAAATGGTGCTGTAAGTGTTATATATCCACACCAACAGACATGCAGCACACAGCTGTTTCGCTTTGTGTTCGAGATGACTAATATGACTGTCTCTGTGAAGGATCACATGGTACTGGCACAGCTCTTTTATAAGAATGATCATTGTGCAACAGTACCTCTGCAGAAGTCCCTGACATTCAAGGGTATGAAAAAAAGATATTGATCCAATGTCTGCTAAGGGTCTTGAGAAAATGACTACAAAATTCAAAAAGACAGGGTCTTTTGACGTGCAGTATTGCAGAGGGAGAAAAGCAGTTGATCCAAAGTCTGTCAAAGATGTGGCCACAGCGTTTCAGGAGGTGTTGAGTAGTAGTGTGAAACATGCAGTGCATCGGATATTGAACATTGGCCATGTCTGCAACCACAGTGCATAAAATCCTATGAAACATCCTACACCACTGTCCGCAAATAATCATCCATGTTTAGAAAGGAGTTGCTTCCTGCTGACGTGCCAGCAGTACAAACATTTGCTCAGGAATATATTGCTCACATGGAAGTGGACAGTGAATGGCCATGGAATGCTGAGTGCTCAGATGAAGTCCATTTTAATCTCCAAGGACAAATCAACATGCAGAATTGCAGAATACAGGCAACTGAAAATCCTCATGCACATTGATCAGTACCACTTCCTTCTCCAAAGGTGACTGTGTAGTGTGGGTTGATGGTATCATTTACTGTAGGGGTGTAATTTTTTAAGGGGATGAGTCCTGCAGGTTCTGTTAACTGAATTGCAATGGTAATCAATGTGCAAGTTTTTAGCACACCAATGTGATTTCAACCCTTCAGCAGTTTAGATCTGTGGGTGGGATCATTTTTGTGGGAGATGGCACTCCTCCACGCATTGCACAGCCAGTGAAGTAGCAGCTGCAGAGGGATTTTGGAAATGCTAGAATTATCAGTCATCACTTCGCTACAGCCTGGCCATCCTGATCACCTGCTCTTAATCCGTGTGACTTCTGGCCTAGGGTTATATGAATGATGTCATGTTCAGTGCCCTAATTATGACTGTAGCTGAACTGAAAGCATGCACTGCACAACATATCCTGAACATGATCCCTGAGACACTCTGATCTGTTGTGGAACATGCTGTTTCTCAATTTCAGCTTGCTTTGGAAGCTGTAAAACATATTGAACATGTCTTGTGCCAGTCTCATGACAATTAGAACCCCCATGTCATTTTGCTTTTTCTTCAGTATTTGGCCCCAGGACAATTAGAATCTGGTGTCATTTTGATTTTTATGTGGTTTGCAGCTTCAGGACAATTAAAAGCTATTTTTCCCATCCAATGTGGTACAATATTGCCACAGTGGATGGGCTTAACTAACAGTGGCACAACTGTTGCCTGCTGAACTTGTGCAGTCATGTGCATTGAAGAGTACAGATTATGTAATGTGCAACTCAAACTACAGCTGTTGTATCACAATTCTGTGGCATCTGTGGCTGACCCCATTTACATTAAGATGCCTGCAACACTGTCTATTAGTAAAATTTTTGTTATGTTCTTATTTGTCTTATGATGTTTCCCCCTGCACTACTAGTATGCTGCTACAATTTGATGCCGTTCTGAGCAGTGGTTCTCTTTCTACAGAATTTTGAAATTGGGATTTTAATCATGAGCATAAAGTATTTTAATTCTATTACATTTGTATTTACACTGAAGAAATTTGTGCTGTTTTGTACAGCTGGTAATCAATATAAAGGCTCTCAGAAACTTTTACATCCACATTGACATTTCATATATTACCCATAGTCTGTTACATTCATGCACCAGGACAGAATATTTCTCATAAGGTACTTTTTAAAAGTATTCAATAACAGAACATAATGTCTTTCTATGAATGCTTAGTTGACTGTAGCATATTTGTTACATTTTTATCCTGCCAGTCTAAAAATTTTCAAGACTAGATTTATAAAACATAGAAAAAAGTTAAGATGGTGATTTTTTTATGCTCCAGGTGTTCTACATAGTCTCCACTTGAATACAGTGCATATAATGTTCACACAACCATGTGAAATTGTCAGAAAAGTCCTCCTTTGGAATTTTATTCAACTCATATGTGACGTTCATACCTTCTTACGTCTTAGTGAACCCTCATGGACCCATTCTGAACATCATCATTTTGTGGCAGGTTTATATTAACAATACCATGTTTCATCACCTGTGATGATTTTTTTCCAGAAAAGAACTGTCCGTATCTTTCATTTGAGTCAAGTTCTTGGCAGGCATTTAGGCATTGTTGTTTTTGTCCAGGAGTCAAAGGTGCACAGGACAAACTTCGCACATTTTTTTTTTCTTTTCTTCAAAACACTGTGGAGAATATATCTTTTACACTTGATTTAGACATTTTCAGTTCAGCACTCCATTGTGATATGTGGCAACAATGTTGACACACTCTGGCTGGACAGCCACTACTTAAAGCTGTCTGCTCACAACTGACTGATCAAATAGCCATATGTTGTTTACAGTTGTTAGTTCAAGCTGCTACCACAGTTGCTGCACTGGTGTCACTTAGACACCAGGAATAAAATCAATCTTGGAAGTTACTTGACAGATGGTGAATGATGGTACCCCTTAGGGAAATGTCAAGAAGGGATGTGGCGTATCACTTTGTGTATGTCTGGAGGATTCATTCGTATACTGAAGAGGGAATTCTCGCAGCACTGAGAGAACAAAGTGCAATCACCTGCAGATTGTTGCAAAAGTTGAAATGGAAAACGCCTGTTGTCTTAGGTCTCAGATCATACTTGGATCATTCCAGCAACTGGCGGAAAGGGTTGAGAAGAGCAACCTTGCTCATGGAGTTTCAACAAAACTCACACTCTACAGCATTGGCTCCCACAACTGATCAGGGAACTCTGTTTCTGATCTGAGTAGAAAACTTCATCCAGAGACTTCAAGGATTGTGCAAAAAGCTAGGCTGTGATTTGATTCCTTTGGATGAAATGACTAGGCTTCTAGTGATCAACTGACAAAGCATTTGCAGCATAGTCCCAGAGTTTGAAGCAGTCCTAAAAAGGAGTGGAGGTCATACAATAAGGTACAAAATACCACCTAAAAACTGAAGTTGATAACAGCAAGATTAATCTGACAGTATTTGTATAGGATAAGCTCATGGTATATGGGGATGGTGTTTTAGTCAGAGTAGACAGGAAACTCAACTACACTTGGATAATAATTGAAGCTGTGGGTGGGATTGTTTGAGCAATACTCAGTATCATGGGTGACCATAAACTTACAATTACATCCTTATAGCTACTAACAGGCAGGTCCCCAGACACAACTGAAAAATTGGAAGAAAATGTCAGCTCACTAATACACGTGTTCCCAATACCATTGTTGGATGATACTTAAATCATGCAAAAGTGTTAGACATGATAAGACATCCTGCAAAATAATACTAAATGGTTTCTCTGAATCCTACTTAGCACAAACAGTTTACAGACCCACTCATTATGGAAACATGTTAGATGTAATGACAACAAATAGGCCAGACCTCTTTCAGAATGTTCAAATTGAAACCAGTATCAGTGATGTTGAGTAGTTGTAGCAACAATGGTTACTAAAGTACAAATGGTAGCTAAAATCAGTAGGAATATTTAAAAGTTCAGTAAGGTACATAAAGAGGCAAACAAGTCATACATAAAAAGAAATAATTTACATCTGGGCCAAAGCAGGTACAGAAACAGTGGCTGAAGTCTAAAAGAATAGTTGACCATGCATCAATGTAGTATAACAGTTCATGATGTGAGGGACCCTGAATGGTATACAGTTACTGTAAAAAAACTTCTAAAGATACAGTGACTACCGCATAATCGGTATAAAACAAATCATAGGGCTAAAGATAGAGTGGTTCTGAGTGAAACCTGTTTGGCTGTCAATAGAGCAATGTTTGAAGCCTCCAATATCTCCATGCCAAAATTCTGCTGAAAGATCTATCACAAAACCCAGATGACATAAGAACAGAAATTGAGGGTAGCAAACACACATCCTTGATCAGAGGGAGATCAGAGCATGTATCTGGCAATGGCAGCTTCTAGGCACATTCTGAACTTGGCACCGGTATGTGGATGAGTATTGTCCTGTTCAAATAGGGCATGGGTGTGGGTGTTCATGAATGGCAAAGGCAATGGTTGCAGGACCTCTTTCAGGTACACTCCTGCTGCCATGCAACCTGTTAGGAATGCTAGCAGTGAACAGGCACCATAGGTTATCACTTCCCACACCATCACACCAGTCTGACAGGACATGTAATGTGAGACCACAAACCGCTCTTTGTGACACTCTCCACTGTACCTCCAGATACAAACCCAGTGGTCATCAACTCTAAGGCAGAAGCAGGACTCTTCACTAAAGATGACTGGCTGCCAGTATGCAGGGTCTTGTGCATGTCATTGCCAACATTAAGTGAGTCAGACATGATGTGTCATAGTGGTCAGCATACAGTGAGATCTGTGACATGCAGCCACCTGCTAATGGTACTAGCAAATACAGGATGTTGCATAGAAGGCAGGAAACCCCACTGAATGGTCCTTATCATTCCCACTGGATGTTTTCATCTATGGCAGACAATCTGTCAGTCCTCCATCCTTGTGGTGTATATCATTCAGAACCTACAAGTCAGACATGCATGCCTTCCTGTATCCATTTCTGCCAACAACAGGGAGTTTTGGTGTCCTTACATCCAGTGCGGTGTACAATATGAAGATAGGACCACCAGCCTCCTGCAGACCCACAATATGGCCCCTCTCGAACTTGTCTAATTGGGCAACCTACTATCAAACATTTTGCCTGGGCATAGTGCACATCCAGGTGATGCTCTAGTGATTCTACCCACTGTCATACTGGGTGGCATAGCCATGTGTAACCCTCTTATGTCAACTGATGGGCATAACATAATGGTCCCAATCACACTCCCTGGGTGTGTGACCAACCACACAAAAGTAATCATTGGCATAGATAATGGCATGTGACATTCTCACTATGGTGTCACCGCCAGACACCACACTTGCTAGGTGGTAGCCTTTAAATGAGCCGCGGTCCGTTAGTATGCATCAGCCCCGTGTGTCGCCACTATCAGTGATTGCTGACCAAGCGCCGCCACACAGCAGGTCTAGAGAGACTCCCTAGCACTTACCCCAGTTAGACAGCCGACTTTGCTAGCGATGGTTCACTGTCTACATACGCTCTCATTTGTAGAGACGACAGTTTAGCATAGCCTTCAGCTACGTCATTTGCTACATCCTAGCAAGGCACCATATTCTTCAAGAATGTATTCTGAACTGATAATATTGTGAATCATGTACCGTCAAGAGTGATGTTCATCATTAATGGATTAAAGTTAAGTATCAAACTAATTATGTCTGCTTTCTGAATTCTAATTCCTTGTCATGTTCCAGACCTCACGTCAGTATAGTTCTTCCCTCCTCAGGCCATCCTTCGTGAGCTAAAACACGTGCATTTCGGCCTCCCCTAGTAACATGGTGTTGGCTCTTCTGCCAACACAACACTCACTCTACTGTAGAATCCTAGGAACATGTACTCAGCTCATACATAATTAGTTATTTTGAACAGAATGACCTCCTTCATGCCAAACAGCAAAAATAATTCTGAAAACATTAGTGATGCAAAACCCAACTTATGCTTTTTTGTATTACATCCTGAAAGCCAGGCACCATGGTTAAAGTGAATACAGTACAAGTCAGTACCACACAAGAATGTTATTAACGTTAGTATGAACATCTATGGATCAATAAAATTTGTGATTAGATTGAGAATCATTGACAGAAGTACAAGTAACATTAGGCCTGCCTCAGTGAATTTTGCTATGACTCTTGCTGTCCATGTCATATAATAATGACTTGGCTGACTATTGGAAATAATGCAGTTATGTGCAATGAAGTACTGTATGAAAAAAACATGAACAAATATCGAGTCAGATCTTGATATAATTTCAATGTGGTGCAAATATTGACACTCGCTGTAAATGAACAGAAATGTAAAATTGTGTGTTTCACAAAATGAAGAAAAGTAATATCCTATGACCATAATATCAATGAGTCACTGTTTGAATCAGTCAACTCAACTTTTTGTAACAGTTTGAAGGGGTATAAAGTGGGAAGATCATATACACTTTGACAAAGGTAAGGCATGAGGAAGACTTTGGATCATTGATAGAATACTGGAAATGTAGCCAATCTACAGCAGAGACCACTTACAGCTAGTTTGCACATCTAGTCTTAGAATACTGTTCAAGTGTGTGGGACCCACATCAACTAGGCCTAACAAGAGTATAGACAACATACAGAAAGAAGGGCAGCCCACTGGTCTAAGAAGGGCAACATGGGAAAGCTGAAAAACAATAAGTGACTGACACTTGAATAATGATACCAATTATTCCTTGAAAGTCTGTTTACAAAGTTTCAAGAACCACTATTAACTGAAGAATTCAAATGTGTTCTTCGGCCCCTACTTTTCACTCCTGTAGGCACACGGAAAGCAAGATTAAACTAATTGCAGCATGCACAGAGGCATTTAAGTTGTCATTCTTCTATACACAATTAGAACAGGAAGTTCCCAAAGTAAGTGTGCAGATGTAGATGTGGAATTAAGCTATCTTTAGAGCAAATATGTCAGTAAATATCCACATTACAATGAAGGAGAAGTATCTAAGAAAAATATTTCAAGGATATCTTCACATAAAAGTAAAATACATGATTAAACAAACCAGAACTAGTTGTACCTGTCACTTGGATTATGAGGCACTTTACATACTTCCAAAAGAAACTTAACACA
Organism: Schistocerca nitens; assembly: GCF_023898315.1. Lineage (NCBI taxonomy): Eukaryota > Metazoa > Arthropoda > Insecta > Orthoptera > Acrididae > Schistocerca > Schistocerca nitens. The sequence goes on from NC_064614.1 coordinate 1,179,136,783, forward strand.
CTCCAGGTGGCCCTCAGCTGCAGCTAGGTGCAAAGGTGTTCGTCCATCATAATCTGTCTTTGTCATATCAAACCCCATCAAATAAAACCTGTAACAAAGAGGTGCTGACACAAGGAATTTATTCATGAATATTAATTTGAAATTTATAAATGTAAAATTAGTTTACCTTCACTTTATCATTACCAAGAGCAGAATAATAAAAATGAGAATTCAGTCATGATCATTTAAACTGGAGATAATTGTTGTACAGGAGGTAAGGGCCCTAATATTACCAAGGTGAACAGAAAAGTTTGTAGCAACATGTGACTGGGATGTCTTCTTATCTTGTACTGGCTGTGAGCATGACAGTAAGGTGCAAGGCAGAAAAGATGCACAATATCAATACATTTCGCTGAAGGCAGTAGAAGGGTGCCTGGTCCATGTGTCACATGCAGGCTATGTGTTTTTCATGCACCACTATCAAAGGTGCAATACAGGGACCCTTCTTTCATTAAAGCTGTTGCAACATGAGCTAACTGCTGTGATCAGTGACTCCACAGTCACTCCCATCACTGTCAACCATCGTGAATTTTAATAGCATACACATAGGCTACAGTGCTGGAGAACAATAACCAGTGATCAGCAATGCCAACAAGAACCACATGCTTTCTGTGGGGTACAAAAATAAGTTTCTTTGCCATCAAATCTCAAAGACCACAGAAATTAATCTGGTTATAGGAAAACTACCATTACATTCCTGAAAGGTAGAAAGTGGTTACATGGGTTACTGAGTCATGGTATGTGTTCATGACAAGATATGAGTATATCAAAAACAAAAAGGTGATGCTTCATGCTTGGCAACAGAGCACCATTAAAGCAAGTTTTTGAGATTATGTTCCATGGGAGATGATCACATAGGATAAATAGAGTCTTAATATGTCCGTCATTTTTCAATGGTGACCAATACAGGAATGTACTATCCAATCACTTGCATCTATTTGTTCACCTACAGCTTCTTGTTGGCAACATACCCCTTTTACAAAGAAATGCTCAATCCTATTACTCCCAGATCATATGAGACTGATGGTTTGAGGACCACCCAACAAACATGAGAATTTTGATGTCTCGTGGATACCATGGAGAGCATACCAGGGCATGTCTGTTCTGTCAGTCTGAAACAATATGCTGCACACTTCTAGGTACCTGTCTTCTAGTTCAAGTGCTGATGAGTGTATTGCACAGAACAAATCAATGCTTATGAAAGGGAAGCTGATGCATAAACTCTCAGTAAAGAAAAATGAAGTGACTGGACAAAGAAAAATCATCATAAATATCTAAGACAAAACATGCCTGAATAAAATTTCTGGCCAAAACTCTCCCAGATGCAACATGTGTCAGGCACAGAAATGCAATGAATAAAATAATTTGTTTGGCTCATAACTATTTTAGGTTACACAAAGATATAAATAAAATTTCGCCATGAGGTGTAACTTGTATTATTAATGGTTACCCATATGCATACATACAACTTTGCTAAGAGGTGTTACTTGTGCTATTAGTAGTAAGCGGTGCCAGAGTTTGTGTATACTGACTGAAGTTAGCAATTCCAGCTAAACATGTTATTCCACATTGTTCATGAGCCTTTTGCACCACTTATGGGTTCTGATGGAATGCCCCTTCCCTTCCATATGAGAAGTGAATGAGCAATGTGCTGCTTAAGAGAAATAAATATGTTATGAAATTTTGTTGCTTTAAAACTTGTGTAAAAGACATCCTAAATTTCATGTTTGTAAGACAGAGGTCATGTGTGTGTGTGGGTGGGTGTGTGTGTGTGTGATGTGCCATCCCCATGACATTACTGTGAAAATTTACAAAACTAGTGTGGCAATATAAAAAACAATTGTAACAACGAAAATATTGATAAAGGCCATAAAGACAATGTGTTGTGATTATTGTAGTGAAATATTGTAAAATAATATAGAAAAAGAACAATGAAAATTACAATTAATATGAAAACTATGTATTTCAAGGATAATCTGTGAACAAGGATAAAAATGAACAGACAGTCTTATAATGAGGAAGAAAGAGAAAAAAAAGCTAACTACTCTTCATTTTATTCTTGGTGATTCGTGATGAGAATGATATATATTTGTTACTAATACTGTAAGAAAAAGCATTCTTATGATAATAATAATTAATTCTATAAATGTGTAAACTTGTGTTTTCCTTTCAATAGTGTAGGAAAAGGGAACCCATAATTATTATTGAACAATTTGCAGTTTTCATAGATTGAGCTGATTTTGTTTCAAAGACACCATCACGGGCAAGCACATTATGGCGAGAACATAATTTTAAGTTTTTCATTACGCCACATGGCTTAAAAATAGGAACTCACTCGCTGAGAATTATCTCTTTAAGAGTTTCACTTGAAAGTGAATTAATATTTCATTGCAGAAACAGTTTTTGTGTTAGCCTAGGCCAGTCAGCATGGATCAGGTCTCACACAACCCACTACACACACACACACACACACACACACACACACACACACACACACACACACACACACAAAGAAAAAGAAAAAAGTTGTAACTGATATGTAAATAGAAAATAGCTTTCAAAGAATTTTAATCAGTTCTATAACAAGATCTCAATGCAAACCTCACAGAAAACCCAGAGTCTCTTCTCATTAACAGAACAATGAAGCTGGTTGAATTTTAATGTGCACAACATTTAGCTTCGCTACATTTCATGTCTAATATGTTAAACACAAACATGCCAGACTGCTTAAACTCACAGTGGAAAAGAAATTAACATTACTTGCACAACAATCAAAGCCTTTTATGTAACCATCAAGATTTTGGTGCACCTTCACACAGCATTTCGGCTTCGTGTTGCAGAGCGGCACTGCGCATCTGCAAACGACGAAAGGTACATGAAACATAATATTCTAATAATGATAGGTCCTCAGAAAACTAAAGTGTCTGGGGCCAAAGCGCCCAAGAAAAGTACATTTCTTTTTATTGAAAATAGCACAGCTCAATCAAGGTGGCTTCAATAGTGTTGTACTTTCTAATTTGCAACCTTTCATATCAGAGAACATCATTACGTGTTAGTAGAATTGAGTATTCTGCATTTACAACTACATTTACCATTGATACTGAGAATAAGTCATCTTAATTATTTCTTGTGCTACACAAACATTGACAGTAACCATATGTTAACAATCTTAAAGGGTTGGCTAATGTTTTTTACGTTAATATCCTATTTCTGACAAAATGAGAAAAGCTGCCAAAAATATTAATAATACTTTTGAAAGCAGGATTGGTATGCTGCCTGAATTTGTCAGTATATTTAGTTACATCTACAATGCACAACTAAACTGTCTGTTTTCTTTAATTGTCTGTAAACATATAAAACAAATATATCAACAAGAACATTTTTATTGAAATGTGGTGTTGGGCAAATGAATTTTCCTAAAATTATAAAAATTCTTAAACCTTCCAAATAATGTTACATTCATTCATGATATTCAACTATTTGTACAGTATCTAATGAGATACCCTAAGCAGATGGTAACAGAATTACAACAGCACTTGCATCATTGAGAGAGCAAACCACTTTTCTTTGATTGTTATGCACTATCACAATGCAAAAGGCCTGAGCCATTCTTCTTGGCACATATCTATGATATGTCCAAGTGTACTAGCTTCAGATTTTATACTAGGTTTTTTCATGCATATTATGGTGGGCCTTCCATGTTTAACAAATTTTCTCTATTTCTCTTGCCATAATAGAAGTACAAAATGATAAACCCTGCCTGACAAAAAAAGTGAAGCACCCAGAAGACATGATTTGGTGTCAGTGCAACTTTGTTGACATTCATAGCACTGCTGCATATGTAAATGATTAGAACAGCAATTCTATGTGACAGCTAGACTAGTCATCAGATTGCATTAGGGTTGTTCATGTCTAGTGTTGTTACCACACCTAGTTAGGGTAGAGAAAGGGTGTATCACATGTTGAATGACCACTGCAAAGGACATACAGATGCCGTATACTTATGTGAGACACCATTAGCAGCACCAGACAGAGTTTCATGGGGTCTACATTTGACCAGCTGGTCAAATCATGCAATATCCAGATTTGTGGGGCATTTGGAGATGACGGAGGCCTGATGTTGGACAGCACGGGAACACGACACGCTGCTAAAGGCACCATGTCATAGACTGCGCAGCCCCTCCCACTGGAGGTTCAAATTCTCCCTCGGGCATGGGTGTGTTAGCGTAAGTTAGTTTAAGTAGATGTGTAAGTCTAGGGACTGATGATCTCATCAGTTTGGTCCCTTATAAATTCACACACACACAAAATTGGCAATGTTTTGAGAGGTGCTATGACCAGGAAGCATGGATGACATCACATCACATTAAGAGAAGAATCAAGGTTCTGCTCTACCTCAGATGACCATCATCAATGACATAGAGCAAGGTCCCATTATTCCAATGTTTTAGAGAGGCACAGTGATGGTACTCCTGGTGTCATGGCATCGGAAGCCATTGGGCATGACTTCAGTTCAAGGTTGGTAGTGATTGAGGGAACTCTGATACCACAACGGTACATCATGGCCAACCAGGGCACTCACGTGTTCCCTCCCATGCTGTCGTTTTTCAACAGGACAATATTCATCCACACATGGCACATGTCTCTATGAACATCCTGCATGATGTTGAAGTACTCCTGTGGCCAACAAGATGGCCAGATCTGTCCCCAATAGAACGTTTGTGCAGATAGCTGTAATGCATTTTAACCTCTTCCCTCCCTCTGGAAAAAACTAATAATTCCAAAAGCAAGCACTGTGTCATCACTTTTACTTTTTTATGTGACTAACAACAATACTGAATATTTTGCCTTCTGAATTTCCATCATCAAATAATAACATTATGGTACACCGAAATGAAACCCAGTCATATTGCCATGCATGTTAACATGCCACTTCTGGGATTCAGGAAGATGCACCATGCCCGGTTCAGATCCACTCATTGGATTAATAACACGGGCCAAGGGCTACTGTGCCAGTCAGCCTGGATATGGATTTTACATGGTTGCCAGATGAAACTAGGTGAATACCATGGAGAGGAAGAAGAGGGGGGCAGGGCAGGGGAAGGAGGGAAAGCAACAGAAAGAACATCTGGCAATCCTCTACCACTAACATTGCCAAATCCATATTAACAGGCCTACCCCATGAAGACACAGGACAAGAGCAGGAAAAAGAAGAAAGAAAAGTACATAGAAATGAAATACAGAAAGTAGAAGTGACATTTAGTTAATAAACTGTAATAAATAACCATTTGGTGTGTTACAGCTGAAACTGATTATTAATAATATATTATCATATTGAGAAACAAAGACTTGTTAATAATTTTAGTTTATTACTATACCTTTTTAGTGCTAGCAAATCTCCCATTGCAGCATAAAAGAGTAATTTTATTATACTCATTTCATCTAATCCTGTTTGCAATTTTAGAGGGTGTTTTTTATTGACTATTGCATGTCCAAGTTGCTCATATGGATGAAATGTGTATTCTCTTAGAAGTTCCTGCAAAATGTCACAATAGTAAGTGGTTTGGGACTATTAATGCAAGATATTAACAATCTAGTATTTAACATAGCCAAGCAAAATTTCATGACCTAGAATCAGAAGATAGTATGTATAACTTATGAAATCTGTTCTATTACTGTTACATGTGGCTGCACTCACGTATCAGTAGTTTCATTATAATGAGTGATGGTGTGTAAGTAATCTATTGTACGTGCAACATCAGCTGCCCTTATGTGTCTGCCTGTTCAGGTACGCATAGCTGCATAGCTGACCATGCACCCCCTCCCCCTGTTCAACTGCCTCAAAGCATGATGTAGCAGAACACGCTGCATTGCTCCCAAGTGGTGCATACGGATATGTGGGCAGGAATGTGCATCTATGCATTATGTTATTGAAGTAACTACACAAAATGCAATGTGTAAATTATGCATATGTACAACATATCAACCAATAAAAGCATTTCCACAAATATGATCCAGATCCAAAGTCAAAGAGTACATAGTTTTATCAAAGAGTAACTATGTTTCCCTAATTCGTGTTATAGTCTTCAAATCAATAAATATCTTATACTACACACTTTCTAAGTGGCCAATGATTTTCCCCCAGGCTCACGCTACAGGCTATCTCCATACCAAATTTCATTGAAATGGTTTCAGTAGTTTAGCCACAGAAACATAAGAGAGACAGTTATTTTGCGTTTATAATTTTAGTATGGATGCTTTTTATGGGCATTAACATTTCTTTCTAAATATTCTTGAAGTTTCTGTCATAAATGTAATCAAAATAAAGCTCTGTCACAGCATTCCACATTTTATCTGCAGAAAAACATTGTAACATTCAGAACTACTTTTATTTATAAAACAATTATAATTTGACAGAAACTGAACATATTGAGTATCACATGACACATGTGTGCATTGTAAGACAAGTTTTGCTATTTTTATAACACTGTTAAGTTGTTATGTCCCCCTACCCCATGAACCATGGACCTTGCCCTTGGTGGGGAGGCTTGTGTGCCTCAGCAATACAGAAAGCTGTACCATATGTGCAACCACAACGGAGGGGTATCTGTTGAGAGGCCAGACAAATGTGTGGTTCCTGAAGAGGGGCAGCAGCCTTTTCTGTAGTTGCAGGGGCAACAGTCTGGATGATTGACTGATCTGGCCTTGTAACACTAACCACAACAGCCTTGCTGTGCTGGTACTGCGAACGGTTGAAAGCAAGGGGAAACTACAGCCATAATTTTTCCCGAGGGCATGCAGCTTTACTGTATGGTTAATGATTATTGCATCCTCTTGGGTAAAATATTCCGGAGGTAAAATAGTCCCCCATTCGGATCTCCGGGCAGGGACTACTCAAGAGGATGTCGTTATCAGGAGAAAGAAAACTGGCGTTCTACAGATCGGAGCATGGAAAGTCAGATCCCTTAATCGGGCAGGTAGGTTAGAAAATTTAAAAAGGGAAATGGATAGGTTAAAGATAGATATAGTGGGTTGGTTGGTTGTGTTGGGGAAGGAGACCAGACAGCGAGGTCATCGGTCTCATCGGGTTAGGGAAGGACAGGGAAGGAAGTCGGCCGTGCCCTTTGAAAGGAACCATCCCGGCATTTGCCTGGAGCGATTTAGGGAAATCACTAGATATAGTGGGAATTAGTGAGTTCGGTGTCAGGAGGAACAAGACTTTTGGTCAGGCGAATACAGGGTTATAAATACAAAGTCAAATAGGGGTAATGCAGGAGTAGGTTTAATAATGAATAAAAAATAGGAATGCAGGTAAGCTACTACAAACAGCATAGTGAACGCATTATTGTGGCCAAGATAGACATCAGGCCCACGCCTACTACAGTAGTACAAGTTTATATGCCAACTAGCTCTGCAGATGACAAAGAAATTGAAGAAATGTATGACGAAATAAAAGAAATTATTCAGATAGTGAAGGGAGACGAAAATTTAATAGTCATGGGTGACTGGAATTTGGTAGTAGGAAAAGGGAGAGAAGGAAACGTAGTAGGAGGATATGGATTGGGGCTAAGAAATGAAAGAGGAAACCGCCTGGTAGAATTTTGCACAGAGCACAACTTAATCATAGCTAACACTTGGTTCAAGAATCATAAAAGAAGATTGTATACATGGAAGAAACCTGGAGATACTGGCAGATTTCAGATAGATTATATAATGGTAAGACAGAGGTTTAGGAACCAGGTTTTAAATTGTAAGACATTTCCAGGGGCAGATGTGGACTCTGACCACAATCTATTGGTTATGAACTGTAGATTAAAACTGAAGAAAGTGCAAAAAGGTGGGAATTTAAGGAGATGGGACCTGGATAAACTGACTAAACCAGAGGTTGTACAGAGTTTCAGGGAGAGTGTAAGGGAACAAATGGCAGGAATGGGGGAAATAAATACAGTAGAAGAAGAATGGGTAGCTTTGAGGGATGAAGTAGTGAAGGCAGCAGAGGATCAAGTAGGTAAAAAGACGAGGGCTAGTAGAAATCCTTGTGTAACAGAAGAAATATTGAATTTAATTGATGAAAGAAGAAAATATAAAAATGCAGTAAATGAAGCAGGCAAAAAGGAATACAAACGTCTCAAAAATGAGATCGACAGGAAGTGCAAAATGGCTAAGCAGGGATGGCTAGAGGATAAATGTAAGGATGTAGAGGCTTATCTCACTAGGGGTAAGATAGATACTGCCTACAGGAAAATTAAAGAGACCTTTGGAGAAAAGATAACCACTTGTATGAATATTAAGAGCTCAGATGGCAACCCAGTTCTAAGCTAAGAAGGGAAAGCTGAAAGGTGGAAGGAGTATATAGAGGGTCTATACAAGAGCGATATACTTGAGGAGAATATTATGGAAATGGAAGAGGATGTAGATGAAGATGAAATGGGAGATATGATACTGCGTGAAGAGTTTGACAGAGCACTGAAAGACCTGAGTTGAAACAAGGCCCCGGGAGTCGACAACATTCCATTAGAACTACTGATGGCCTTGGGAGAGCCAGTCATGACAAAACACTACCATCTGGTGAGCAAGATGTATGAGACAGGCGAAATTTCCTCAGACTTCAAGAAGAATATAATAATTCCAATCCCAAAGAAAGCAGGTGTTGACAGATGTGAAAATTACCGAACTATCAGTTTAATAAGCCACGGCTGCAAAATACTAATGCAAATTCTTTACAGACTAATGGAAAAACTAGTAGAAGCCAACCTAGGGGAAGATCAGTTTGGACTCCATAGAAATATTGTGACACGTGAGGCACTACTGACCCTACGACTTATCTTAGAAGCTAGATTAAGGAAAGGTAAACCTACATTTCTAGCATTTGTAGACTTAGAGAAAGCTTTTGACAATGTTGACTGGAATACTCTCTTTCAAATTCTGAAGGTGGCAGGGGTAAAATACAGGGAGCAAAAGGCTATTTACAATTTGTATAGAAACAAAATGGCAGTTATAAGAGTTGAGGGGCATGAAAGGGAAGCAGTGGTTGGGAAGGGAGTGAGACAAGATTGTAGCCTCTCCCTGATGTTATTCAATCTGTATATTGAGCAAGCAGTGAAGGAAACAAAAGAAAAATTCGGAGTAGGTATTAAAATCCATGGAGAAGAAATAAAAACTTTGAGGTTCACCGATGACATTGTAATTCTGTCAGAGACAGCAAAAGACTTGGAAGAGCAGTTGAATGGAATGGATAGTGTCTTGAAAGGAGGATACAAGATGAACATCAACAAAAGCAAAGCGAGGATAATGGAATGTAGTCAAATTAAGTCAGGTCATGCTGAGGGTATTAGATTAGGAAATGAGATACTTAAAGTAGTAAAGGAGTTTTGCTATTTGGGGAGCAAAATAACTGATGATGGTCAAAGTAGAGAGGATATAAATTGTAGACTGGCAATGGCAAGGAAAGCATTTCTGAAGAAGAGAAATTTGTTAACGTCGAGTATAGATTTAAGTGTCAGGAAGTCGTTTCTGAAAGTATTTGTATGGAGTGTAGAAGAGAATAGAAGCTTTCAAAAGGTGGTGCTACAGAAGAATGCTGAAGATTAGATGGGTAGATCACATAACTAATAAGAAGGTGTTGAATAGCATTGGGGAGAAGAGAAGTTTGTGGCACAACTTGACTAGAAGAAGGGACTGGTTGGTAGGACATGTTCTGAGGCATCAAGGGATCACCGATTTGGTACTGGAGGGCAGTGTGGAGGGTAAAAATCGTAGAGGGAGACCAGGATATGAATACACCAAGCAGATTCTGAAAGATGTGGGTTGCATTAGGTACTGGGAGATGAAGAAGCTTGCACAGGATAGAGTAGCATGGAGAGCTGCATCAAACCAGTCTCTGGACTGAAGGCCACAACAACAACAACAAGTTGTTATGTTTACATGAGAGCAGGACACTCTTGTAAGTAGCATAAAAAGATACATAATTTTAATCACTGACAAATACAGTGGCATTTTGTTAGTCACATTTAAAACTGTATCACAAAGATTCAAAATTTTTCATGTTTAACTTGCCCAAGAGAAGGATAAAATTGAGCCATGGAACCAGGAGGAACTCTATGAAATATTGCTATACTCTGACTAAAATTAATTTATGGCTTACAATCTGCAGTGGTGGTGGTGGTGGGAGGCAGTGTTATTGTATCTACAAACCAAGTAACACAGTATGCGCGCGGAGTTGGGAGAAAGAGCTATGATTAGCTGATGGCTGGCCCCTACCATCTGACACACTGGAACAGCAGTCAGAAAGTTATTTTAATCAGAGTTTAACTTGTCTTGCTGACACACTAGCATGAAACTATTTTTAATCAATTACCATATTACAAGGGAATGTTCGGTCAAGTCAGGCACAGGGTATTTGCCCCATGTGGCAATTTCAGGAGGCATCAAAATCATATTCTTGAATAAGAAAAACCTTGTTTCATAAAGTGCCTAGCATCCAGCGCATGTTGGTCTATTGATAATTCATATGATTTTGAAATGCATTCCTGGTGGTTTTTGGACATTTTTGAACATATTCTACATTGATTTTTGAACGAATCATAAGATGATTTTTGAAAGTGTGCATGGGGTATGTGATGTCTCTGGCAAGGGAATACCAATCACATCAGAAATAAAAAAAACTTTCCCGCAGACAAACGGGGATGAGGCTATATGAGATGGATCAAATAAACCCAAATGAGTGAATGTCAAATGCTGTTCGTTTATGTGGTTGATTTGGTGTGTGAATGATAAGTGTTGCTATAATTATTAGTGAAATTCATAGATACAGACTGCCAGAGTGGAAATAAGTAACTAACAGGAATAACAGCTAAGAAAGATAACATATTATCTTCTTGGTGTATCCAAGAAAATGAAATTTTAACAGATAATTTTTGCCAGATTTCTACATTACCAAGGGCTTTTGTTAGAATGAGGAAGAAGAAGAAATATGGACATCATACACATTATATGGAAGAATAAGACAATTCCAAATTTGTATACGAATTTCGTACTACTACTACTTTTTGATCTCATGCTTGAGAAACTGGAGCATACGAATGAAATGTGAAACTATTTCCTAACATAAAACATTTTTCTTGTAGTTGGCCTAATAGGCATTTGATATTGGCACTTCATGAATTATGTTCTGTCATGGTATTTATGTAAATGAGGTAGATAAAAATAAACATTTGTGCCAAAACAGTCTCACTTATTTGGCATGTGTTACAATTGCTGCAGTATTAGAAAGGTCTATTTCATTTTATCTGCAGGCAGTTACAAAATACATGTAAGCAAATCAAGAAACCACACCAGTCTTGGGTACTATTCGTATTAACAGCTTTATTAGATAATGACATTTTGAGTTTTTATGTAGCAAAACGTTTGACGAACTTTGATGAGGTAATAGATTCCTTTGCAGAAAGGAAAGCACACCACATAAAGCTGTAGGAAGATTGGAGAGAAAAAAAAATGCTGGTACCTAAGGATTGAAGAAATATGTCCTGTCTTGCTTGTCTCTTGTCTTGACTAGTTTTATTTTTCCTATATTTAATTTTATGTCACATGAAAAGAAAGTTATCAGCTAATAAACAATAAAGAGTGCAAATTTTCTGAAGAGTTCCTTTTTTCCTGGCCACAAATAATCCCACCCAGTATTAGTTATGAGTTTTTTTTTTTAGAGGGGTAGGATGTAAAACCAGCTGACTGGGAGCTAGACAGGCACCATAGGACATTTTAATTTCCACTGTCCTGAATATAGGTTCAATGGCTTCCATTACAAAATATACATGTTTGAATTCCACAGAGCAAAATAAAGTGATGTGTGATAGGAGAATGATGTGTGAAGAGGCATGGCACTGCACTTTGGCACACTTTAGACAGAATAATGTGTCTTACATTTCCTCAAACATATATGTTTTATGTCTGTGTATCAAACTCTTCAGAGAGATGTGCACTACAAAATTAACATATTTTTGAAACATCTGTGGGGGTGCCACTATCAAGTTTTTGCCCCAGTTAGGAAATGTCTTAGATCTGGGGCTGGGTCAAGTCTAAAAAATATGGTTGAAATTTTGCACAATAATGTTTTCTAGTGAAGTGCTGAGAGAGACAAATGGAAAGGATTACAAATTGTTTGAATGAGCTATAAATGACTTTTCAGTAAGTTATTTTCTATTGATCACTACTAATTCTCTGTTTTGCAATGGTACACCCTCATCTGTCATTCTGTTAATATCAAATATACTCCCCTTGGTGAGCTTTTCAGAACTACATCCTGCCCTGAAGTGATGCATAATGTTCCTTCATTGAGAACAGCTGTGGAAAACCTAGCTACATTAACATGTCAAGAGGAGTGCATGGAATTAACTGTCCCATCATTGTAAAGAGAGTTCATTTTGTTAGGAATAGCTGCCACAGCTACATTCAAAAGACTTTTTGAACAAATTTTGTTCGGAGTAACAGGGCAAGATGATACTGTCCTACTCATTCTTATATGACTTCTGATATCAACGGAATAACAGCAACACCAAAAGCATAGATTCCCCTAGTAGTTATGAATGTATGAGTTGTTGTGCGAATGTGTGAGAGCTTTATTTCTGAGGAAAGACTTTGTCTGAAAGGTTAAATGTTTCAAGTACTATTTTCATTACGCCTGTCTGAGAAGAAATGCCTCCTCTATTTGATGATGAGTGATCCATTGTTTCCATATTGACATAATGTTTTTTTTCTTTGTTCAATGTTGTTTAGTTAAGATCACACATACAATAGTTGCATAAAATAGATAATTTGTTATTCAGGCTTTATTTCACTGAAATTTATTATGTTTATTGTGTTACACATATCTACTAATACTATAATTTATGATGACAATGGGTACCTGAAATAAATGTTCATCTCATTGCTGATCACAGCACAGCAGGCAATTCTAGTATACCATTGCACAAAACTGAATTTAATGAAGAGTGGTACTGCTGTTATCCTGTTCTGAGGTTCATTGATTTTTCTTCTTTTTTGTCATTTGTACAGAATTATGAGGATTCCAATGACTCAAACTGGTTGTAATAAATCATTTTAGAAGACAGCATTGTGTCATGCATTCTTCTGAGTATATATGTGCTGTTAAATTTTTTTCTGCTATTGAGTTGCATTAAAGTGTGTGAGCTCAATATTAACAATTTCCCACAAATGGTGACACTGTAAAAAGCCATGGATCATGAGAACCACATCATCTGTGAAATTACAATGCAAACTAAAACAGGTGCATCTCATTGGAAAACTTATTGCACAATGTGGACAGAGGGCTTACTGATCCTGTTCCTCAGGCATTTCTAGTCACCAGATGTATGCCAGAAAATTTATGTAATACACAGCCTGTGGACTATTTACTGATGAGCTACATCACATCTTCCATGCTGTATAGCAAAATTGTCTTTTTGCCATACATGCCTCAGCAGCCAGACCTGAGGTTCAAAATACTGGAACTTTCATTTTCTCCCTGTGCTGTATGTAATGATAATTTATAGTTTGTGCTTACCAATAGTGTTTCAGAGACTCAAAACTCTTTTGTTTCTGTTGTTGTTCAAGACATTCCCAAAGTGTGCAAGTAAGGATCACATGCTTCACCATGTTTGAAATGAAGACACCTATGCATTCAATAAGTGTTAAAAAGTGGGGTTGTTGGCTTCCTCTAAAAGCAATAATGACTGAATAAGAAGTTTCATGGGCACCCTTAAAACAACTGTGGTTCTGCTGTCTTTCACTATTAAATGTACTGTTGTTTCAAATAGTAGGTTGGTGCATAAGTTTGGAGGGTTTTTCTTTTGCAGATTGAATTTCCTTGTGCTATGGGTTTATTTATTGATTGTGCCAAGTGGAGAACTTGGAACATTTCTTACATATTATTCTGTTTGAGTTGTATAGAAGGACGACAGCAGTGGAGGCAGCGAGATACATTTGGATTATATATTGGGATAATGCTATTACACAGAGCATGGCAAGAAAATGTTTTCTCATTTTGAGGAGGATCATTTTGACATTAGTGACTCTCCATGTTCAGGAAATCACTCAGGGTTTGATGCAGATCATTTAAACACACTAATCCACCATGATCTACATCAGTCTATTCAAGAACTGGAAAATACAATGAACTGTGATCATTTCACCATCATGCGATATTTTCATGCAATGAGGAAGGTTCAAAGATTCAGTCTATAGGTACAGCAGGCTCAAAACCAAAGTTACAAAAATCAGTGATTTTCCTGCTTGCTCATCATCAATTGTCTCATGAATGACATCAACCATTATTGTCCTGTATTATTACTGGTAATAAGATAACCTGATGTCTTTACACAAACCAACAGAAAGGAAAGGAATGGTTGAGCCCAAACAAAGCAACAATTCCCAGTACAAATACCTGCATACATCCACAAAAGTTAATGTTATGCATCTGGTGGAACAGCAACAGAGTGCTTTACTATGAATAGCATCCCCAAGATATAAACATCACTGCTGACATTTATTGTCAATGACCAAGACACCTTCCAGATGCAGTACGAGAGTAACAACCAGGAAGATTGTGTGAAGTGATGTTACTCCACAATAACACACACCAACATTCTGCTGGATTGAAAAAAGCCACTATACAGGAGTTGGTTTGGGAAGTCATTCCACCACACAACTTTTTCATATGATCTTGTGCTCCAGATTTTCACCTTTTTCAATCCCTATCTAACAACCTTCAATGAATTTCCTTTCCAGATGAAAATGTGTTCTGAACATGGCTCAACAAGCTCTTCACCTCAAACCATGTAATTACTGCAGTCACAGTATCAAAAAGTTATGCCAGCTTTGGTAGACTGCTGTAAATAATGAAGGAGAATGCATTATTGATGACTAAAGTCTGTTATGTGTATCTATTGTGCTTATTAAACTTACTGAAAAATGCTATGGACTTATGCACCAGTAACACCAAATAACACTACAGACTTGCATTCTCAGTTGCATGTAGCTGATTAAATGTATAAAATTTGGTTGCACAAACTGGTAATGGCAATGCAGGAATAGTTGCTTCAGACATCACTAAAGGGCAGCAGCTCCCACTATCAGAACATATCTGGATACTCCAGTGTGACCTGAACACTCTCTAGCACAGTTCAAGAAACTATAGAAACAGTGCTAACCTATAACAGCCCAGCATCTGGTGGAATGTTCACCATGATGTCAACAAACAACTGAACAAGTGGTGATGGTATCATTTCCAATTCTGACAATGGGCAAGAAAGTGCATTTCTCCTTGCAGCTACACAAACAACAGCAGTTAGTGGGTGTAGGCATGATCAGTCACTTTGTGAAGAAGTTCCTATCCACCAATTGGTCTATTGCTTCATATAATACAGAAAAAGCTTCTGTCAAACCATCTAAAGAAGCTAAATTCACATCCACCATTGGAAATGTCAAGTTTTGATAACACATTACGGTGGACTTTCCTAATAGTTGATGTCATCAAACCCATTCTTGGTGTGATTTCTTGCACCATTTTAACACAGAGTTTTCCATCTGCCAAGCACATGTATTTATGAATGGTTTATGGATGTATAGGTTCTTGAAACAGCTCTCACACCCTAAACTGTACGTTTCTCCATGATCGGCAACTACACAATATATTCTGTGACACTTCTGCAGCAGGTGCAGTGACAAATAAGTTGGACTCTGATGGCTTGGCCCACAAGATCCAAACTTCTTTGACAGAGGAACTTCATATATTAGTGTGCACTTACAGTGATTTACATGAAAAGTTATCAGCCCTTAGAGAAATGAAAATAAACATTGTCAAGGAGAGCACAGTGTTATGTTCCTGTGAGAGGGGCAAAGAGCTGGAGAAGGCCGAAGCAGAAATTTTGAGAGTAAGTGAAAACATCTCTTAATCCCACCCTCTCTTTGCTACCTTGATCATAAATAGCAACTTGTACCTACCTCTTATGTCACACAAAACACGATCCATCACATTCCAACTGCTCTGGGACCACCGGTCACCTTCAAGGTTCCCAAGTTAGTGCTGCAGCAAACAATGAGTTTGATGAGTTACTAATTGAAGGGATTATCCACCACTTTGCCAGTCCTTGAGCATTGTGCTTACACCTTTTGAAGAAGGAGGATGTGCCTGGATACCTTGCAGTGACTATCATGCTTTGAATGCATGCACAACTTCAGACTGACAGCCTGTTCTCAACATACAGGACATTACACATACATTAGTGAGTGCCAAGATATTCAGCAAGATGGATTTCAAGAAGACGTACTGCCAGGTGTCTGTGGCACTGGCAGACACAACAAAAATGGCCATTTTCACACCATTTTGACTGCTTGAGCAGGCCTGCATACCATTCGGTCAAAAATGCTGCTCAGGTGTGACAGTGCTTTGCTGATAAACTGGCACATGGTGTGCCCTGCTGTTTTGCATATTTTGATGATTTACTAGTGTTCCCAAAATCTCCAGCACAACATAACAGACATTTACAAATGATTTTTGATAGGCTTTCAGATAAACAAAGACAAATATGCTCTTTGGCAGAAGAAAGTGAATTTCTGAGGTCACTTGGTTATTTCTTCTGTCATTGTACATTCACAGCATAAGGCTCACATGATTCAGTCTGCACCATTTACAGATACCTGCAAACACCTATGCCATTTTCTAGGTATGGCAAAAACTTCTATAGATGCCATCTACCTCATGCAGCAACCTCACTGGCAGCCCCTCAGTGTCATGTTGTCAGGACCAGATTTAAAAGAACAATGCCCTGTCACTAGGTACATGTAGTGTTGCATCTATTTGACAAGTTAAAATACAGTTTATGGGATTCCATCCTCTTATTGCACACCACTCATTCTGCACCTCTTGCACTTGATGAATGATAGACAAGCAGCAATAGTGGCAGCTCTTAACCTGAAAACTTTCATGCCTACTGCAGCAAGTCAAGAGATGTGTCTTCAGATTTCATAAGACTCCAGTGTCCTTGCCATCTCTGTACACTAGGGCCTCCAGATGTGTCATATGTTCTCATGTTATGTTACATATAGACTCTGTCAAAGCAGTGTTGTTAACACTGTAAATTACTCCGTATCCCATATTAACAAGGAATGAATGGACTGTAATGATATTAGTGAATCATAAGTCTATTACAGTGTCCTTGGAAGGTGTTGTGAATTGGCAGGAGCCAATTCACGGGGTTTGGAGGAAGCCGAAAGGCACGCGTTTAAGCTCACGCAGGCTGGCGTGAGGTCTGGAAAATGACAAGGAAATTATACTATCAAGAAAAGTACGTAGCTGCTGGAATACTTAACTTTAATCCATAATTGGTGAACATCGGTCTGACTGTACATGCATCCCAAGATAAATAACAAATGATAATGGTGCCTTGCTAGGTCGTAGCAAATGACGTAGCTGAAGGCTATGCTAACTATCATCTCGGCAAATGAGAGCGTAATTTGTCAGTGAACCATCACTAGCAAAGTCGGCTGTACAACTGGGGTGAGTGCTAGGAAGTCTCTCTAGACCTGCCGTGTGGCGGCGCTCGGTCTGCAATCACTGATAGTGGCGACACGCGGGTCCGACGTACACTAACGGACCACGGCCAATTTAAAGGCTACCACCTAGCAAGTGTGGTGTCTGGCGGTGACACCACAGAAGGGATTAAATAATCCTACTTGCTTCAGCAGATGATGCTTGAGGGCAGATCCCCTGCTATCACCTGACAGATTGCAAGATACAGTCACTGGCAAAACTATACTGTCACCAGACCAGACTGTCGGACATGCAACCAGCTTCTCCTTACTAGAGGTGGTAGAGTTGTACATCACAAATACCTCTTTATTCGAGGAGCTTTCCACTGTGGAAAGTGAAGAGGGACAGGGGAAGGCATGTGTGGCAACATGAGTAGTCAAAAGCAATCACTGAAGAACTGAAGTGTAGAATATGTTTCTTTATGATTCTATGGCTTTTGAACCTGGGATGTTGTGTATCAATTGCTTTCATTTGTTTCATATATTTATTACTGAGTTATAATAAAGTGTGTCTTCTTAATGCTAACAAATGCTTACTGTACTGACTGCAGATCAGTGTTTCCCACAGTACCATATTTTTGCAGCTCAGGTTTTCTGATTCAAAAAGTGCCTACTTTCACTACAATAATTTCTCATTTTGTTATTTATTCTATTTGGAAAATTTCATCTTCTCAAAACATTTTGGAGGGGTCTGGAAATTTTTGCATAAACAGAAACCATGTACCATCTATGATTTTTGCCACTTTCTAGTTTTATGATTTTTGTATTGTATTGTATTGTATTTATTGGTCCAGTAAATCTTACATGTACAGTCCAGCACATCAGATATTGGACAGGTCAAAGTATATCTTACAATTAAAACACTTTAGAAACTAGAAAATTATGTTCACAAAATTTTACAGCACTCCATATACTGGGCAAGTCAATGTGTAAGTTATAATTAGACCACATTAGAAACTTGAAGTTTACAACTGAATACACGTATATGCCAATATTAACGATTAAAGTATTTGCATGATCCTCACTTAAGCTCTAAGGATTTTTGAGGAACTCTTCTACACTATGAACTGACATGTACACTAGAGAATTACATTCACAGAATTTTACTTCATATACTGGGCAAGTCGGTATACAACTTATACTTGAACCCCATTAGAAACTTGAGAATTACATGTGAATGTATTTATAGGCCAATATTAATGGTTACAGTATTTGCATATCATCACTTAGACTCTCGAGGATTTTGGAGGAACTCTTCCACACTATAAAAGCATTGTGTCAACAGATATTCTTTTAATGCTGCTTTAAAATTTTTTACATCAGTCGTTACTTTAATTTCTCTTGGCAATTTATTGTAGATAATTTTTCCATGGTGTAATGTTCCTTTTTGGCACAAACTGGTTTTTGTATGGAATACATGAAAGTCAGTTTTCTGTCTTGTATTATGATGATGAACATTTTCATTTTTGGGGAGGGTACTAGGATTTGTTATTGTATATTTCTTTATAAACATTGCACTTTCAAATAGGAAAATACATGGAAGGGGAAGAATCCCCATCCTTTTAAATAATGGGCTACATGGTTTGTTCCTTTTTATTCCAGCCATGATTCTCACTATTCTTTTTTGCATCCTGAAGAGTTTTAGGCAGGATGGCGAGTTACCCCAAAAAGTGATCCCATATTTTAGGACAGAATGTATATTAGAATAGTAAACTGTCATTAGACAGTCCTTATGACAGCAGTTTTCTAGCACTCTCATTAAATAACACATGGTACTTAGCTTCTTTAATATGTTGTCAATGTGAGTTTCCCATCTAAGATTATCCTGTAGCCAGACCCCCAGAAATTTTGTATTAGGCACACTTGCAATATCCGTGTCTGACATCTGAATTCTTATATCCTCTTCAATGTTTCTCTTGACATTTTCATAAATACTTCATAAATAGACTTGATCAACAGTGCCACAGGTAGTCCCTGTTTAGCTACCTAAACATAAACACCATCATACAAGTCAGTCAGATTGTCAACATCTATGTGTCACTATCGGCCAGTCATCGAATAGCTTTCATTATGCAAATATTGTGTCATTAGTTCAAGAACACTTGGTCTATAAGAAATTTTGAAGATTATTATGTTTGTATGCTTTGTCATAATGAACTTTGTGATATGCTTCCAATGAATCTAGTTTTTAAGACAATGTTTAAGATGTGCAAATATAAACATTTAAAGATGGGGTGTACATAAAATGAATGTACTCTCAAAACTGCATGTTTCAAGGCATGTTGGCGTGGCATAACAGGAAAGAGGTGCTATTCAAATCAGTGCATAACCTCATAAACATTAACATCAAATATGTTATAAATCTGACATCAAAAATATTGAAAATGTTAATTGATATTCACCATATAGCAGAGATGCTGAGTTTCAGATAGGCACAACAAAAAGATTGTTGGAAAGTGAGCTTTCACCCAACAATGCCTTCATCAAAAATAGGGGGAGGGGTAGCAGGGTAAGGGTTTGGGACAGTAAACTGTGGCTTGTGGGAGCGTACAGGGATGATGTGGAGAGAGGGCAGAACAGCTAGGTACAGTTGGGAAGTCTGAGAGAGGGAGGGGAAATGGGGATAGTGGAAAAGGAGGCAGTAAAAAGGCTGAAGGTGCACTGGTGGAGTAGAGGGCTGTACAGTGCGGACATGGGAACAGAGAAGGAGCTAGATGGGTAAGGACAATGACTAACAAAGGTTGAGACCAGGAGGGCTATGGACACACAGGATATATTGCAGCATCAGTTCCCAACTGCACAGTTCAGAATATCTGGTGTTGGTGGATATGATCCAGAGGGCAGAGGCTGTGAACCAGTCATTGAAATGAAGAAAATTGTGTTGGGTGGCATGCTCAGCAGCAGGGTGGTTCACATGTTTGAAGGCCACAGTTTCTTGGTGGCCATTTATACTGACAGACAGCCTGATGGTTGTTATGCCCATGTAGAATGCAGCATAGTGGTTGCAGCATAGCTTGTAGATCACATGACGACCTTTGATGGGATAGGTGATACTTGTGACCAGAATGGAGTAGGTGGTGGTGGCAGGATATATGAGACAGGTCTTACATCTAGGTCTGATGCTTGTGACCAGACTGGAGTAGGTGGTGATGGGAGAATGTATGGGACAGGTCTTGCATTTAGTTCTATTGCAGGGATATCAGCCATGAGGCAAGGGGTTAGGAGCTCTTGAGTGGTTCTGAGTCATGAGGGGAATGCTCCCCTCTGGCCAGATGGTGGGACTTTGGGAGGTGGTGTGTGACGGAATGACAAGGCACAAGAGATCTGTCTTTGTACTAGCTTGGGAGGGTAATTATGGTCTGTGAAGACCTTAGTGAGACTCTTGTTATATTTTGAGAGGAACCTCTTGTCACTACAGATATGATACCCACAGATGGCTGGGCTGTATGGAAGGGAATTCTTGGTATGGAGTGGGTGGCAGCTGTCAAAGTGGAAATATATATGGACAGAGGTACTGATGTAGCCATTAGGGGGGGGGGGGGGGGAAGGTATTGGGGTTGTGGGGAATGTGGGGAGGGTGCTCTCACCCTCGATCCAGATCACACAGGTGTCATCAGTGAATCTGACCAGGTGAAGGGTCTAGGATTCTTGGCGTTTAGGAAGGATTCATCCAGATCTCCCATGTCTTACCTCTCCTGTCACCCACCACATTTCAAAGTCCCACCATCTGGCCTGAGAGGAGCATTCTCCTCATGACTCTGTATAACCTGTATAACCCATGGCTGGAGCAACTGAATCACATTCTCTGTGAATCACATCCTCTGCCAGGGTTCTGACTACCTCTCGTAGTGCCCTGAAATGGGGCATGTCTTACCCACTAACCTTCACATCCCTCCCACAGCAGTAATCCACTACCCACCAAAGCTAAACAGTATCCTCATCCATCCATACACAACCCCTGCTCCAAATCCCTTGCCTCAATGCTAATATCCCTGCAATAGAACTAAATGCAAGACCTGTCCTATGCATTCTCCCATCAACACCTACTCCAGTCTGGTCACAAGCATCATCTATCCCATCAAAGGCAGGGCTACCTGTGAAACAAGTCATGTAATCTACAAGCGAAGCTGCAACCACTGTGCTGCATTCTATGTGGGCATAACAACAAACAAGCTGTATGTCTGCATAAATGGCCACCAACAAACTGTGGCCAAGAAACAACTGGGCCATCCCTTTGCTGAGCACACCAGCCAACACCACATTCTTCATTACAATGACTGCTTTACAGCCTGTACCACATGTATTCTTCCCACCAAAACCAGCTGTTCTGAACTGTGCAGGTGGGAACCCTCCCTGAAATATGTCCTAAGTTCTCATAACCCTCCTGGCCTCAACTTTTGTTAGTCATTGTACTTATCCATCTAGCCCCTTCCCTGTTCCCAATCCAGCACTACACAGCCCTTTATTCCATAAGTGTACCCTCAGTCTTTTTACTTCTTCCTTTTCCATTATGCCCCTCCCCCTCCATCCTTCTGACCTCCCAGCTGCACCTAACTGTCCTACCCTCTCTCCACCTCATCCCTGTATGCTCCCACAAGCAGCACTCTACGATCCCTCACCCCTACCCTGCTATCCATCCCCCTCCCTGTCCCAGACTCCTCCTTACCCCCATCACACAGTTGCCTCTCCCATCATGCACTGCTGCTTACAGTCTGGCTTCAACAGGCAGACTGTGGTCATGTGTGAGTTAGTTGCATTTGCATGACTCTGTGTGTGTGTGTGTGTGTGTGTGTGTTGTCTACTTTCAATGAAGGTCTGGTTGACTGAAAGCTTATTCTTTCAGCATCTTTGCTATATGGTGAGTAGTAACTATCCTTTTCAATATTGTTACATTCCATTCTGTATTTTCCATTGTTTGATAGTTTTGACTTCATGTGTGATGTATTTCAGTACATATGCTTGTGTAGAGGAGTTGAGTTTATTTGTAATTTAGTTTCTTAGTATTTCATTATCCCATTTTCATTTCTGTTTAAACACATCACCCGATAATGACTTGTCAGATACTGGTAATGGAACAACTTATGTGACTGGATGTCGAAATACATAATAAAAAGTAATAAAAAAAACAAGGTCACTGTTTGCTTAATCTGGGTAACTTACAGATTATTATTTGTTGTTCCAAGACAATATATTGTTCCAGGACAAATTATCTATGAAACAGAATGTAGTAGTCATATTTACTCGAAGACTCTGATGGACAGGAATAAAAAAAAAGTGTGACCATGTAACTACATAAATTAGAATGGCTGTGTGAAAGACATTTTAACTATAAACAATTCATAAACATATTTTTGTGACCTTTCTAAACTCAGATCATAATTTAAGAGCAAGAGAAATAGCTGTATGTTACTTATCATTAAGCCTTAGATGCAGGTATTATGCTTCAGTATGGCATACACTTACTATGATCCTCATCTAAATCAAAGCAAGAGCTACACCAAAAGCAGTATCAAAGCTTTTCTACCAGCAGTTTTGCATTTGCATTTACTGTGTTGTTTGAAGAGGTGAACAAACAACGAAACCAGAAAAGAAAATGCCCTGTTACAACAGATGCTATTGTAATGTGCAATAAGCTGTTTGGACCACGTATATTCTCAAATTTAAGAGCTTATCCTTTTTTCAATCTTCCTTGAAATGTTTTAAACTCCAACTGTATAATATGTCATGCTAACACAATTAACCCCTGTGATTAAAAAAAATCATAAAATTACTGTACTACAAAAAGATGTATTTTTCTTTATGTGAATATATGTTATCATAATTGTTCTGTGCTATTGAGTGAATTTCACTTTCTGTAAATCTTTCTTGATTTAATGTTCTATGTTTCGATCTTAGTATGACTATAGCTTTACTGATGTACTTTGGAACAATGTTAATTGTGGCCAGTGGGTTGTATGTTGTCTGGCAGGAAGGAAGGAAGGAGAAATGTAAAGTTTTCTGGAGTTGTGTACAAATGGAATGAATTTCACTGACTGAACATTGTAATGATGGCAGCAAGGCATCTAGGATTATTAAAAATGTAAATTATGTATGAATCAATTTGTCGTCTATGTTATTTCAAGAAACACGTCAACCTATAGGATTTCCAGACCTACAAAAGAACCTGGCTTGCAGGCAGAAGAAATTCAAGCAACGGATTGAAGGAGATCCTTAAAAAACAAGATGAATATTTTTTCCTTTAAAACTGCCACCAGATCTGGCCAACAATGTTGTAACTCCATGAATATTTATTACAATTAATGGACTTCCAATTGTGTATAACAAAGGAGGTCATTAAAGTGGTGCCATTGTAACCAGGATACTTTCACATTTGTGTTTTTGACAGTATTTATGTTTCAGGTGATCAAATAGCATATAATTGTGTTGCAAAGTGAACCTATTTTAAACCAAATATAATTTGACATAGTACATGTGGGAAGTTTTGGAATGATACAGCACTATGGGCATACATGGTTGTAAAAGGATGAAGCATTATTACCAAAGTTGACACCACCTAACAAATCCAGGACAATAATAAGCTAAGTACCAATTAAAAGATTTATTTTTATATTTTCTCAGTGTAGTGTTGTGTGAACATTTTGACTGGTTTTTTCTTGCACTGATAATTTACGAACAAATTTTAAAAAAATGGATCGTGACCGAAACAATGAAATAAATATTCTGAGCCCACCAGCTTCAACTAGTGACTATAAACAGAACACAGCTGATAAATACATTTTTCAGGATATATTAAACAATAGTCCACCAAAACAGTTAAATGAAATCAGTGCAGACTTGGGATTTTTAGACAGTAGTGTGCTAGATTTGAGTTCAGATGATGAGAAACAAGAACAGTTGCACGAAAGTGAAACAATGCTGTGTGAAAAACCCAAACAGTTAAATTTATAAGATTTACTGCATTAATGTTATCAACAAAAAAAGTGAAAAACTGTCATCAACAGAAAAAAAATAGTGAAAAGCTTGCAAAGTTGATAGTCTTAGAATGTAATCTCATTAGAGCAGAGCTTAATGCACAAATTTCAAATGTTAGAAAAGACTTAGTTGGTGTATTTTCTCAACATAAAGCTACAGATGAACGTGTGAAAAAGTAGGTAGAGGCTTCAGAATCCAAAATACAATCTTCAGAGACAAACAAAGGGAAGTAGACAAGGACCTCAGACCTGAGATAGGTGCTGTTGAAGTTAGATGTAAAGATGCTCTTGGAGACACTAGTAAGCAAGCTGTAACCTTTATAAATAAGTTAAATGAAAAAATAGACAGTGTTGCCTTAGATGTAGATGAAAAAGTTCATAAGACAGCTGAGATAACAGATTCAAAGGTGTCAGACTTATATAGTGATGCCACTATTATAAAAAAACGAGAACAACAGTTACAAGATGGGCTTATCTAAAAACATTCTGTAATGTAGAACACCCAAGCTATCCTACTACGCCACTAGAGTGTTTCTCTAGTAACAAACATATTCATCCAGTTGATTTTATGCAACATTGCTCTGATAGTTTTCTCCCTGGTATGACTGATGAATTGAAAATTATGTTCATTAAAAGATCATTGGAAGGGGAAGCCTTGTCATGGGCCAACCAACTTGACTGTAGCAATTTATCCATCGATGAAATTGAAAAGTGTTTCTTGAAAAAGTTTTGGTCTGATACTGAACAGGCAAGGATAAAGGGTGAGTTTTTAAATGGTCCAATGTACAGGGAGCAGAGAGGGGGTATGAAAGAGTTTTGCAAATACCAGATCATGAAACTTGCACACTTAGACCAACCATTTGATGAATTAAGTCAAATAGATGCACTTAAGAGAAGGCTACCAGAAAGAATTGAAATTGGGTTAGTTTATAGGCCAGATGATTCCACAGACCAGTTCCTGAAATATGTAGAAAAGTTGGATAGGGCATATGACGGGTTTGATCAACATAGTACTGATTTCAGGAGGCCAAACTGGAGTAACCACAATCATGATAGAAATACTAATAATAATGACAATTTTAACCAAGGACATAACAACAACACCCTAGGGTGGAATGACAGGAATCCAAATAATTTTAGAAGTTATCTGGATGTGGGACCAAACTGTGGAGACCAACAGTTTTATGAGAATAGAAATTCTGGGAACAGAAGTGGTGATAGAAATTTAGAAAATATAGGTGGACAGTGGACAAATAATAAACAGCCCCTCACAACACACACATGTGAGAGATAATGATAGTAGATGTGATAGGCTAAACTGAAACCCTCTCTGTTGGCGGAAACATTAGTGAACAGTCATTTTTTGACGGTAAACAGAAACATAAAACCTACACAACTTTTATGTAAAATTCAGAGAGTTAACATCTACTTGTTTACTTTCTGAGTACAAAAGTACTCAGGAGGATGTTTTTCTGTTTGTTGTGAAAAAAGTTATTCGGTTATACCAAAAAGGTAAGGTATTGGAATTTTACAAAATGTACAAGTATATCAAATTATGTTGAACACCCTAAGTAACTAGTAAACATGAAAGTGTAAAAGGTTATATAATTATAGGAGTAATGAGATTAGTACACAGTGAATACACAATTTTTGGTAAATTTTGAGGAAGTATATGGGATATATGAAACTATTAGTGGAAAAGTACACCTGACAGATTTAGAATCATGAACTAGTTTTTAAGGTGTTTGTATAATGTAACAAGAGAAAATACAGTTGCCTAATGAAGTGTATTTGAAAGTAATGAAGTGATTGTAGGAAGTGTTACCTTTCTGACCCACTAAGTTAAAGTAATATGATTGTATACAGTAATAAGTTGTGCAAGCAATGCAATAATTACAAACAGTAAAATACTAAAACATGTAAATAGTGTAATGTCTGTTTCTTTTGTAAGAGGAAAAGCTATATCAGTTGTGAGGTCTGCTGCTACATAATGTTATTTTGTGAGGTTGATCTACTGTGTAATATGAAGGAGGTGATTTTTCTTAGGTGATTGTTATTACGAAGTATTTAGTGGAGTAATGAGCTGACATTATGTTGCTCCATTGAAGATATATTTGAAGCATTTAATGATGTATTAATGTATTACTGATCTGATGAGGAGAATGATGTTCAGTAGGTGTTGATTAGGGAACATGTTTTTTCTTACTTTGCAGAAAGTTTATGAAAGACACACATAGTCAGCAAGATTTGTAATGCAAGTTGTTTTTGATTTGAAGTAACAGATGCAAGTAAATACTCAGTTATATTTATGCAGGAAGGTTGATTCTATGTTAAGTGTGACATCTTTTGTAATTAGTCAACATGTCAGAAATCTGTACACTGAAAAGTGATTAAGCTTCTTGTTGGTAATTAATGTGAAGAATATGACTCTTGAAAACAGGAAGTAAACTGGAGAATGTTTTAGTGAATTAACAACAGTATCTATAACACTACATATTTGTACATTGTTGAAAGGTAATGAGAAGTGAAAACTGTTTATTTCTGAACTTTGTAAATTTTTTATACTTAACACTGAACCATATAAGGTAAGCCAGGATGACACATCTGAACACTTCATAGCTGATGTATTCAGTACTCAAAAGGCTATATGAATTGAATTACTTATTGTATCAGACTATACACTTGAGACATATAACTG
This sequence comes from Schistocerca nitens, assembly GCF_023898315.1. Taxonomy (NCBI): domain Eukaryota; kingdom Metazoa; phylum Arthropoda; class Insecta; order Orthoptera; family Acrididae; genus Schistocerca; species Schistocerca nitens. The sequence continues at coordinate 1,179,164,074 of NC_064614.1, forward strand.
TTTCATTACTATTTCTGAAAATCTAATGAGAGGTAGTAGTCATTTTGTTACTTTTCTGAAAACATGATGAGGCATATACTAAGTTTTTGAAACATTTTACCCCAGTTGGGAAACTATATACTGAACTTGTTTTGTGCTTGATGTGCACCAAGTGTTACAACCATACAGTGACTTATTGAAACATGTAATGATCAACATTTATCTGTACAGATTTCTAACTTTTAAGTGTTTCAACACAACCAGATCACACACAATGATTTGTAAATATCTTAGTGCTGTTACATATTTTCTTTGATGTTTTATTATTTATGTAACTAACTATGAGTATGGGTTGGTGATTCTTGAATAATACTAAGAGGTACAAAGACTACTTTGGGGGGGTGTAATGTTCAATAAGCTGTTTGGACCATGTATATTCTCAAATTTATGATCTTATACTTTTTTTGATTTTATTTGAAATGTTTTAAACTCCAACTGTATAATATGTCATGCTAACACAATTAACTCCTGTGTTTTAAAAAAAATTCATAAAATTACTGTACTACAAAAAGATGTATTCTTGTTTATGTGAATATATGTTGTTCTATTGTGCTGTTGAGTGAATTTCATTTTCTTTAAATATTTTTCGATTTAATATTTTATGTTTTGATCTTAGTATGACTATATCCTTACTGATGTACTTTGGAATGATGTTAACTGTGGGCAGATGGTTGTAAGTTGACTGGTGGGAAGGAAGGAAGGAGAAATGTAAAGTTTTCTGGAGTTGCGTACAAATGGAATATATTTCACTGAGTGAACATTGTAACTGATGGCAGGAAGGCATCTAGGATTATTAAAAATGAAAATTATGTACAGATCAATTTGTCATATATGTTATTTCAAGAAACATGTCAACCTATATGGTTTAAAGACCTACAAAAGAAACTGGCTTACATACAGAAGAAATTCAAGCAACGGATTGAAGGAGATCCTTAAAAAACAAGATGAGTATTTTTTCTTTAAAACTACCACTATACCTGGCCAACAATATTTTATCTCCATGAACTTTTATTACAATTAATGGTCTTCCAATTGTGTGTAACAAAGGAGGTTGTTAAACTATGTGTTCCCATGCCCATTTGTGTGCGTTTTTTCTTCTGATGAAGGACATTTGCAATAGCTGAAAAACATTCCGGAATCTACTTTTAAATGTGCCTCTCCATTGCTCAGTGGTTCCTCCATCTGTAGAACACCAATCTGTGGTGTAATTCAAGGAATGAGGTTTCAGGATGAAGTTGGTATCTCATGACAGAATCACAAGCTAAAGACAATTGCTGCCAGATGCAGCCACAAATGAGAGGTATCAGTGAAGACATGCCCTCAGAAGGTTCCATAAGCTGCTGCTGCTGGAACTCTACTTACCTCAGAGTGCAGCATCATTCAACCTGTTCTGTGGTAGCCAACTATGATAGCAGCTCTGTTGCAACTCAGATCCAGCAGTGAGCTAATATCATTAGTCAGGACTGTGTACTGAAGTTACAGTTAAATGTACATGGATACGTGACTGTCATTCATTAAGTTATAATCAGTTACCATAGTGTTCTGTGAAAATACTAAATACACACTGTCAACAAAACTAAATACATATTGTCATTCATGTGGACAGGTTGCCTCCAAGTTAAGTGTCATATACAAGGCGTGTTTTATAAGTAAGGTCCATTTGAACATAAGTATGCAATGAAAGGTTATTTCAAAAAAATAAATGTATTTTCAGAAAGTACATACCTCACTCTATTTTTCAAGAACGTTGCCACATTTGTTCAAACACGTATCATACCTCTCAACCAATTTTAAAATATCCTGTTCACAAAAACTCGCCACCTGCTCCATTAACCTAGAGTTCACTGCCATTTTCAAGTCGTTGTCATCATTGTGACGATTGCCACTGAGGTGTTGTTTGAGTTGGAGGAACAGATGGTAATCACTTGGCGCAAGATCAGGAGTGGGTGGTCTACAGCTTCCCAGCCAAAACTGTCCAATAAATCACAGGTCTGACTTGCAGTGTGAGGCCTTGTATTGTCATGGAGAAGGACAATTCCCTCTGTCAGCATGCCATGTCTTTTGTTTTGATTCGCTATGCATAGCTTTCTTGGGGTTTGGCAGTATGCTTCTGCATCAATAGTGGTTCCTCGTCCATGATGTCGACCAACAAAACACCATGCATATTCCAAAACACCAATGCATGCATATTCCAAAACACCAATGCCATGATTTTGCACTGGGACAGAGTCTGTTTGGCCTTCACCTTTACAGGCAAGTATGTGTGTCGCCATTCCATGCTCTGTTGTTTTGATTCAGGCATGATATACAAAGCCCATGTTTCGTCTCCAGTTACAATCTGACTCAAGAAGCCTTCACCTTCTTTGTGATAACGAGTCAAGAACTTTATTGCACACTCAAATCTTTGGTTTTTGTGGTCCTCTGTTAGGAGTTTCAAGACCCAGCAGGAGCTCAGTTTCCTAAACTTTAGGTGTTCAGAAACAATGTTGTAAAGCACTGACCTTGACACGTCAGGAAATTTGTTTGAGAGACCTGTTATTGTGAAGCGCCTGTTCTCACAAATCCTCGCTTCAACTGATGCCACCAAACCGTCTGTAATCAAAGAAGGGCGACTGGAGCGGTCCTCATCATGGACGTTGTCATGGCCATCTTTGAATTCTCATACCCACCTACGCAATTTGCTTTCATGCATAACAGTATCACCGTACCCTTTGCAAATCTGTCAATGAATTACTGCAGCAGACAGGTTCCTTGTTGACAAAAACTGTATCACTGAGCAAACCTCACATGTGGCGGGCGAGTTGATAGTCTTAAACATTTTGAAAGCACAGAACAGAACCATACAGGTTACCTACAGAGCAGAAACTGAGCACAGTTGTTCCCAAGGCAAGCTGGTACATGATGCATGTGCTCGTTGTGGTATGCACATGGTCTACTAGTGTCTACAACAAAATGAACCTCACTTAAAAAACATGTCTCATATTAAAGAGTCTTAGATGTGTCATACCTCCTGCTTGACCTCCTCCAGAAGTAAAACTATAGAACTGTCATCCCAGTCTATTCTAATTCATATTGATAATAAAACAGCAGGAGCAGCTTTGTCTTTGTTTTCAAAGTAGCTAGCAGCCTTCCTTCAAATTTACTTTTATGTGGAATAAGGACACATATCAGTAAGCCCTATAGTGACAGTTGACTGTTGACATAGAAAATCTTTGGTGACTTACTTGTCTTTCTTTAATGTATAAGGGATAGTTGTAAAGTTGTGTGTAGAAAAATGACAGTTTACATAATTAATTTTGGTTTCTTTGCAGGTACATGCCTATAGTCCTGGTGTACATTTAAATTTCTGTGTCACAGTACTGTTTGACACCATAGAGAAGCTACAATTAAAGTCCATTAATAAGGTGGAGTATTGTGCAACAATTTCTTTTCCTTCACTTTTAGGAGACCAAACTGTAACAACCCTTGCTAAGAAGGTGGAAGTTTATGGCAACAATACTTCTAGTGTGGTAAAGTAACTCTGTATGATGGAGGACAAAGTGGCAGACCACCTCTCCGTGAAGAGAACAGTAGGCCCTAGTGCTTCAAGACTGGTGTATCAGATTTAGGCAATAGAGAAAAATGTGAAAAACAGTCACTTATTATTGTTAAACATCTTTCATGACATCCCGAGTCCAAAAATGATCTCCACTTGTCAGGTTCCACAACTGCTTACAACCATTAAAAAAGCCTACTGAATCAAGGCACTGCTGGAAATGTTGCAGCTGTGTCTGACCAACCCACATGACTTCTTTAGCCACATAATCACTGAGGAAGGGCACTAGTTGTACCACAATGATCCTGAGACCAAGGAGAAAGAAGTGGAAACTTGTGGATTCCCAACTGCTGAAAAAATTAAGACTGAACCATCATCAGACTGGGTAATGCTGAGTCTTTTTTGGGGCATGTTATGTTCATGAGGGACAAATCATCACAGGAGCATACTATCAAAATTTCATGTTGAGGCTGTGGCCGTCAAGATGGAGCTTTACAGGGAGCTGTCCAAAGGATTGATTTTGCTCCTCAACAACATCCCAGCTCATTCTGCCAAGGATGCAGTTACACATGCCATTTATTCAGATTTTCAAACCTTTCCTCACATCCTGTATTCTCCTGGCATGGCGTCCAGCAACTTCTTCCACTTTCCTCAGCTGGAGAAACCATTACTTGACAGGAATTTCCAGAATGACAACAAGGTGATTGTCAAGTTGGTGCATTTCCTGACTGTCCGAAAAGGCAGATTCCTACAGTCCAGGTCTATGCTAAGTCACCCATCATTAGAGAGGGTGTGTCACTTTGAACAGTGAATATGTACAGAAAGACTAACACCATCACCAATTTCACAGTTGAGACTTTTTTTGTATTATTGTTATTATTATTACTATTATATTGAGACATCTACCTGCTCATATATATTGGTTCATTCCATATCCCTGAACATTCTTCTTCTTGATGAGCTCTACGGAACATGATGAATGAAGCAATGAATGAATGTAAGTGATTCAGAAACAGTTAAGTTCAGTAAACTTTAATGACAACCATGCAGTCATGTACACAGGCAAATCATGTATTGATAGCATGTAAATTTATACATTTCTTATATCTAAAAACAAAGATGATGTGACTTACCAAATGAAAGTGCTGGCAGGTTGATAGACACACAAACAAACACAAACATACACACAAAACTCAAGCTTTCGCAACCAAACGGTTGCTTCATCAGGAAAGAGGGAAGGAGAAGGAAAGACGAAAGGATGTGGGTTTTAAGGGAGAGGGTAAGGAGTCATTCCAATCCCGGGAGCGGAAAGACTTACCTTAGGGGGAAAAAAGGACTCTTTGCCTTTACAAATGTCTGCTTGTGTCTGTGTATGTGCGGATGGATATGTGTGTGTATGCGAGTGTATACCTGTCCTTTTTCCCCCTAAGGTAAGTCTTTCCACTCCCGGGGTTGGAATGATTTCTTACCCTTCTTCCTTAAAAGCCACATCCTTTCATCTTTCCCTCTCCTTCCCTCTTTCCTGGTGAAGCAACTGTTGGTTGCGAAAGCTTGAATTTTGTGTGTATGTTTGTGTTTGTTTGTGTGTCTATCAACCTGCCAGCACTTTCATTTTATACGTATTTTTATAGAAATTCTGCATGTGATCTACAGAACATGGAATTAACTACCTAACTAACTGGTAACAAAGTGTGTCAAAATCAGTATGACAGAGATAGATCCCCCAAAGATGTTCACACAACAAGACTGAAGAGAGTGAGAAGTATGAACAAAGGAATAGTGTGATTTTTCTTAGCTACAAATGTACACGTGGGAATAAGTACAGTTAATGGAAATAGGTTAATAATAGTAATTGGTACACTGAAGAATGATGTCATAATGTTTTCGAAAGAGTTCAAGAAAAATGGCCAAAGATTTGCTTGCTTTAGATTTTGTTCTGTCTCCTCAACATGTCAACTCACAGGATAAGCAAAACGATTGTGTTTCTTTTCCATATTCATCTTACAGCAGAGTTGTGGCTTCAAGTGATTTCTCTCTCCTGTCAGACATACTGCAACATTTCAAGCAGTAGTGAGATGATGGGCTTTCATTTAGGATGAGCAAGATAAACAACTTACAGTTTCTTTGAAAAGGACATGACTGATTTCATTCCTCATCTTTTTGCAATCTGAGCACATACTCTTCCTTCTTCCTTTCTTGTCAAAATTAAAAGACTCTATAAATGAGTATCATTTTCAGTTATCAAAAATGTTATGTATGCCAGTGAAGCATTCCTGAAAAGGACAGAGCCAAAATAGTCCCAACCTATTCTCTGCTGCTTCTTCATATTGCTGTTATTGAGTACAAAAAAGGACTGTTATAATATCGTAGCACCTTGTGTCTGGGGGCAATTCATAGCACATCATAAATGTATGCCTGCTTAGCATCACGATGAAAGTCCCACAACGCTGCCCCTCCTCTTGCTGCACAACATAATCACGACAGTAGTTTACATTTTCCTTTGCTCAAAGAAGGTATATGATGGCTTGCTGACTCTACGTTCAGTTTTACACAGACAAGCTGTTACAATAGAAGCTGAGAACACAGGGCTATACTGTAGGCATGTATATCTACATATCTGCAGATGAAAATGTATCAGTTGAGATGAAAAGGGGAAAAAACGTGAAATTTTAAGGATTAGCAGATATCTTGTAGTAGCCACCAGAAAGATCGCGGGAGGCGCACATTGGCACGGCGCGTCACGGGCGGTAGTTGCCGCGAGTAGAGTCCCGTCCACCAGAGGGCACGCGAGAATTGGGACGGGACCTCTGCCGGCGTAACAACAAGAACAACAACAACAACTCCAGCAGCATGGGCCGTGCCCAGTCAGTCAACATCGGGCATGCCTAGGACACAGTCCCGGTCTACGCTAAGTGAAGTGCGACGTAAACGTGAACAGTGTTACTACACAATTGGCGATGAGTAGGGTCGTTCTTTCGCGTGTTGCGTCATTGTTCTGGTTTCGCAGTTTCTCCACGGCATGGAGGATTTGGTGCAAGTTTTGGTTGCGCAGCAGACGGAACTCATGGCCACCATGAAACAAGTGCTTCCGGCGTTGCTCTCCACGCCGTCTGCTCAGGCGCAGTTCCCTCCTCCCTTTCCCCCGTATGACGAGGCGGCGGAGGATTGGGACGCATATGAACATCACCTTCGGCAGCATTTCCAGGCGTTTCATGTTGCCGATGCGGAGGTATGTCGTGCTCTCTTCTAGTCTTGGATATCTCCCTCGCTGTATCAAGTTTTGCGGCAGCTAGCGCCGTTGCAGGAACCCTCGTCCTTGTCTTTTGACGTATTGTGTTCGTTGCTGTCTTCATATTATCGCCGCCGCACGCATGTTGTGGCGGCTAGGGTCGAGTTCTATCAATGCAAGAAACAGCCCCATCAGTCTTACCGGGCATGGGCCGCTACCCTGCACGGTCTTAGTCGCAAGTGTCATTTTGTCACGGAGCAGTCGCGAGAGTCGTATGCCCACGTTATGGTACGCGACGTCATTGTTCGTTCGGCCCCTGATAGGGAGGTCCGGCAACGGGCCCTGCAGTTAGAAGACCCTTCCCTCGAGGAAGTTCTGTCCATTGCTCAATCGTATGAAGTCTCTCACGCGGCAGGTCAACAGCTGGAAGCGTGGTGCGACGTCGCGGAGGTTCAGGGTGGCGCGGCCACGTCCACTGTGTCCGGGGTGGACGATGTGCGAGCGGTACAATCCAGCCGTTACGGCCGCTCCCGCACGGCGCGTAAACAGAATTCCGGCCGCCGGCCCCTGTTGCTGTCCTGTGCGTCGTGCTATATACATCACGATCGGTCAGAGTGCCCCCAGCGTTGGGCCGTTTGTCGCAAATGTAATAAAAAAGGTCACATTGCTAAAGTTTGCCGCTCAGCCTCAAAGGCATCGAAGGAAGCAAGTACAGAGGACATGGACGTTGACATTCAGGAAGTTTCATCGGGCCAGGCTCCCGACGCATCGGCCCACAAACTCTTTATCGAGGTGTCGGTTCGGTCGCGCCGGTTACAACTGCAAGTAGATACGGGGGCGGCAGTTTCGTTGTTGAATGCACAAACTTATTCCGACCTTGGATCGCCCCTGTTGGCGCCAGTTTACCGGCGTCTACGCGGTTATGGTAAACAGTTCATTCCCCTACTGGGTCAATTCACTACCGACGTGACTTACAAATCAGGGCAGCGTTCTCTTCATGGCCGCCAGCAACACAAGCATGGGAACGTGTTCACATCGATTTTGCGGGCCCGTTTCTCAATGGCTTTTGGCTCATTGTCATTGATGCTTATTCCCGATTCCCATATGTGGTTCGCTGCTCCTCAACCACTTCAGAAGTTGCCATCCAGGCACTAGCAAAAATCTTTTCTGTGGAAGGTCTGCCAATCACCCTGGTCTCAGACAATGGACCGCAGTTTATTTGACCTTCCAGGATTTTTGTAGGCGCTTCGGTATTCGGCACGTTTGCTCTCCCCCCTTCCATCCACAATCGAATGGGGAAGCCGAGCGCATGGTGCGCACATTTAAGACGGAGGTGAAAAAGTATGTGCACGAATTTCCTGCAGAGGAAGCCTCGACGTTTTTCTTGACGGCATACCGGACCACACCAATGGGCGACCGCAGCCCCGCAGAGCTCCTCCATGGGCGTCAACCTAGGACTCTGCTGCACCTCCTCCAGCCTGGTCCTCGCCAGTCTTCACAAAACGAAGTACCTGGCTTTCCACTGGGTATGTCGGTCTGGGCCCGTGGGTTTGGTCGCAATCCACGTTGGATTCCGGTGGTGGTCCTGCGCCGAAATGGCCGCCGGCTCTATACCTTGCAGGCGGGGGATCGGGTGGTACGTCGTCACCAAAATCAGCTACGTCCACGTTCGGGCACCCACCCTCCGACCTCCCGGACACCGGCTTCCCCATTGCCGGCACCTGTATTGGTTTCACAGGGGACGTT